>NC_080172.1:61617588-63062588 GCF_950295315.1 Erinaceus europaeus
CATTATTAATTTATTTTTTATATTTTTGCAGTTGGGGCCTCACACATTCTCCTGCTTACTTCAAAATTCCTGGACTGACTTCTCATTCTTTTATTTCAGTGATAGAGTGGGGGAGGAGAGAGATGAGAGACACCACAACACTGCTCCACTATTCTTGGAGAGTTCCTCTGATACTATCCATGGTATTTCCATGTGGCACCAGGACTTCATGAGTCCCCAAGAATGGTAAGGTGTATACTCTACTAGGTGAGCTATATCATTCAGCCTTTGTATACATACTTGTGATAATACTTTTACATTTAGTACATTTTTAATGTGTCTGTTAGTTTATATTCTACATCGCCACATTAATGTGACATTTATGTTGTATTTATATCATACTTCATTCAGTCAGTCTTCTACTGTTCTTACTTTTTGGCACTTAAAATTGTTTGATTACAGGTTGAGGGGGTATAATGTTAATGCAAAAAACTTTCTTGCCTGTGGCACCAGAGATCCCCAATTCAATCTTCCATGCCACCATAAACCAGAGTTGAGCAGTGTTCTGGTGAATTTTTTTTTAAAAAGTGGCTTGGCTATAACCAGCATTCATTCATTCATTCTTTCTTTTTTAGCATGTGACATATTTTTTAATTTTAATTTTTTATATTATCTTTACTTATTTATTGGATAGAGATTGCCAGAAATCAAGAGGTTAGGGGGAGGTAGGGAGAAACAGAGAGACACCTGTAGCATTACTTCACCAATCATGAAACTATTCCCTACAGGTGGGGACTGGGGGCTTGAACCTGGCTCCTTGCACACTATAACATGTGCACTCAACCAGGTGTGCCACCACTTGGCCCCCAACTAACATTCTTGAAATAGATATTCAGTACTGATATTATACTTTCCTTAAATCATACAAGTGAAATTGTTGTATCAGTGAATAAATAACAGTTTTTATAGTTTTAAAAAAATACGTTACCAAATTTCTTTCTAGAAAGGATAAAATCTTAACATTTCCACCAACTACATATGAGATTGTCTGGAAATATTGTCAGGAAATGGCAATAAATGTTTTTTTTGTCAGTTCTAATTAAAATTTTTTATTATCTTTATTTGTTTATTGGACAGAGACATCCAGAAATTGAGAAGGGAGGGGCGATAGGGAGAGAGGCAGAGAGACACCTGCAACACTGCTTCACCACTTGCAAAGCTTTCCCCCTGTAGGTGGGGACCAGGGGCTTGAACCTGGGTCCTTGTGCATTGTGACATATGCTCTCAACCAGGTGCACCACCACCCAGTCCCCTGTCAGTTCTAATTTAATAGGAAAAAAGTTATTGGGAAAAAAATGCTAAATGTTATGTGCAGTTTTAGAAACTCCACGGTATAATAAATTGTGCATTGTATCATGTATACTCAACTGGCTGTGCCATCACCTCCCCCCCCGCCCCAGTTATATTTTTTTCTAATTTATAGCATGTAGAATTCACAAAAAGACAAATTTCTTAGGATCTTTTCATTTTGAGCCCCAAATTATTTTGAATACTCCTGAGTCATTGACAATTTAAAACCAATGCAGTTTCATCAGGGTTAAACAAATAAGAGGCTTATTCATAAAAATTATCATGAACGTAAGTGAGAGGAAAAGTCTAGCTAAGAGAAATGGCAAAAGCCAAGAATCCTTCAGCTAGTTACCCAGTACAGGAAACATGAAGAGATCAGGAGGAAGATCAATCAAGAGCTACCCAGCAGGAGAGTGTCCTGAAGATATTCCAAAAAGAGGGAGTTGGGCGGTAGTGCAGCGGGTTAAGCGCACATGGCACAAAGTGCAAGGACCAGGGTAAGGATCCCGGTTTGAGCCCTCAGCTCCACACCTGCCGGAGAGTCGCTTCACAAACAGTGAGGCAGGTCTACAGGTGTCTATCTTTCTCACCTCCTCTCTGTCTTCCCCTGCTCTCTCTATTTCTCTCTGTCCTTTCCAACAACAACATCAATAATAACTACAACAATAAAACAACAAGGGCAACAAAAGGGAATAAATAAATAAATAAATATTTTTTTAAAAAGGATGTTCCAAAGTAGCTGAGCTACTTCAGGTCCTTGCTTATATAGTCTCTCGTACCCACAATCCCTTGTGAGTGTGCTCAGTAGTTAGGCTGATGTCATCCATATGCTGTGTCCAAATTCCTATTGTGAGCCTGCGTGCTTTGTCACAACTGACTAAATGAATTAATGAATATAAAGTTGTTAGCAAGTAGAGATATCCAGACAGAAGTTGGTGGTTAAAGCAGTGGGGGAAAGTGCAGAACAAATGTTCAGTCTTTGCCATCGCCATCAATTTTGATTTTCTTCTGTCCTTCCTTTACCTTTCTTTCTTTCTTTCTTTCTTTCTTTCTTTCTTTCTTTCTTTCTTTCTTTCTTCTTTCTTTTCTTTTCTTTTTAAATAGAAACAGAGAGAGAATGAAAAACATCATAGTACCAAAACTTCCTTCAATGTGGTGGGAGCTTATGGTGGTGCTAGGATTGAACCCAGTAGCTCAGAACCTCAGGCATGAAATTTTCTTACATGAATGGTTTTTATATAACTATTATGCTATCTCTCCATCATTTATTAATGAGATGGAGGGAGGGATAGGAAGAGAGAGAGAGAAAGAACTGCACACCAAAACTTCCTTTAGTGTGATGGGAGCCAGGCTTGAACCGGGTCACACACATGGCATAGTAGTATAGTGTCCAAGTGAGCTATTTACCAGCCCAGAAAAATATTCTTTTTACCACAAGTTATAAAGTAGAGGTAACTGAGCACACTATAGATAGCAGTAGAGTTTTTGTAAGATTTGAACTAAATTCATAAAATTAATTCTGTCAAGTGAATTTCTGCTACACCAGGGATATTCCTTCCTTTCTTTCTTTCTTTCTTTCTTTCTTTCTTTCTTTCTTTCTTTCTTTCTTTCTTTCTTTCTTTCTTTCCCAAGCACTGTTCAGCTCTGGCTTGTGGTTGTGTGGGGAATTGAACCTGGGACTTTGGAGCCTCAGGCATGAGAGTCTGTTTGCATAACCATTATGCTATCTACCCTCCTCACCAGGGATATTTCTAATAAAAGTGAGTGTTTCTCTGTGCATGTATTGAAAGCTTGGTGAATATATAGAAATACATACTAACAATATATACTAACTACTCACCAGCCACAGAAAACTGTTCTCATGACATAAATTCCTAAGGACCCTGACTTTCTAGAAGACTTCATTGTATTTTACTAGGAGGAAAAAGTACATGTATCAGTGGTCAAGTCATACAAAAACTACATTTGAAAAGAAGTCAGTTGCATGAAGATTTAGAGTATTGAAATATAATTCCTAGCTTGCTAAAGATAGCTTTTCTAAAAGTCCAGTGTAAAATAAAGACTGAAGGCTTCACCTGTTTTTCACTGTCAATTGCCTAAAGCTATAAATAGGTGAAAAGCTCATCTTTCTCTTTTTAGCAACATAGGGTCAGATTTCAGGGGCAAAGCAAAATAATAAAATGAACATCAGGGTATTTTATAGTCAGTCAGTTACCCCCCCACACACACACACAGTCCTTTCTCTCCTCCTTTCTCCTGTGCTATCCTAGAATCCAGGATATCAGCAACAATGCCTCTGTTGAAACTTGCAGGTAGGTGTGCAAATGTGTTTGGAGAACTCTCAACTTCTATGCAACCATTCCTTTGTCAGGTCAGCTCTGATAATCATTTACTTAGGCTTCCTGGTAGCTTCAGCAATACATTTCAGGAAAGGGTAAGACTTTTCAAGACTTTTTCCTTTGTTTTAGTCTTAGGAGGGAGATAATTTTCTAAAACTGTATCATGTGGCAGCACCTTTGATAACCCAGTAGAAATCTTTGTAGGATATTTAATACCTACTTTTATAGAGTAAACAAAGACTGTATGTACTGTCACAGTACTGAGAAGGATTCTATACAGAGTCTCCAGCTGTATTTATTTATTTATTTTTTTGCCTCCAGGATTATTGCCGGGACTCGGTGCATGCACCATGAATCCACTGATCATGGAGACCATTTTTTTCCCCTTTTGTTGCTCTTGTTGTGGTTATTATTATTGTTGTTGTTGTTGTCGTTTGATAGGACAGAGAGAAATTGAGAGAGGAGGGGAAGACAGCAAGTGGGAGAGAAAGATAGACACCTGCAGACCTGCTTCACCACCAGTGAAGCGACTCCCCTGCAAGTGGGGAGCTGGAGGCTCCAACCTGGATCCTTACGCTGGTCCTTGCTCTTTGCACCACATGCTCTTAACCTGCTACACTACCGCCTGACTCCCCAGCTGTAGTTTATTAGAAAGTCGTGAACATAACATAAATATTGGTCTAGCTTATATACTCCGATGGTTCACAGTCCAAGTTTGTACATTGAGTAATTCTTGAAATCTGTTTTTAATTATAAGAACAATGCATGTTTCTTGTGGAATAAAAAGAGAAAATGCTCTGAAAACAAAATTAGCACTCAATTAGAGAACTTGGGAAATTTAAGAAAATAGCAATAAAAAATAATCAGTCACACTTTCCAAGGATGCCTTTTTTTTTTTTTTTGTGGGACAGAGAGAAACTGAGAGGGTAGGAGGATATAGAAAGAGAGAGAGAGAAAGACACCTGCAACACTGCTTCAAGACTTGTAAAGCTTCACCCCTGCAGGTGGGAACAGGGGACTTGAACCCAAGTCCTTGCATGTGGTACTGTGTGCACTCAATCAGGTGAGTCACAGCTCCCTCCTCTACCCCACAAAGAATCCGATTTTTTTTTTAATCTTTTTTTTTTTTCCTCCTCCAGGGTTATTGCTGGGCTCGGTGCCTGCACCATGAATCCACCGCTCCTGGAGGCCATTTTTTTTTTCCCCCTTTTGTTGCCCTTGTTGTAGCTTCGTTGTGGTTATTATTATTGCCCTTGTTGACGCAATTCGTTGTTGGATAGGACAGAGAGAAATAGAGAGAGGAGGGGAAGACAGAGAAGGGGAGAGAAAGATAGACACCTGCAGACCTGCTTCACCGCCTGTGAAGTGACTCCCCTGCAGGTGGGGAGCCGGGGGCTCGAACCGGGATCCTTACGCCGGTCCCTGCGCTTTGCGCCACATGCGCTTAACCCACTGTGCCACCGCCCGACCCCCAAGGATCCGATTTTTAATATGTTAGTTTTTCTCTTTTCAATCTATTGTCTATACAAATTTAAAGATTAAAAATAAGTTGTGAGGGAGTCGGGCAGTAGCGCACCGGGATAAGTGCACGTGGCACAAAACGCAAGGACCAGCGTAAGGATCTCGGTTCCAGCCCCCACCTGTAGGGAAGTGGCTTCACAAGCGCTGAAGCAGGTCTGCAGGTGTCTTTCTCTCCCCCTCTCTGTCTTCCCCTCCTCTCTCCACTCCTCTTTGTCCTATCCAACAATGACGACATTAATAGTTACAATAATAAAACAAGGGCAACAAAAATAAATAAATAAATAAATATTAAAAACATTAAAAAATTAAAAAAAAAGAAAAAAGAAGTTGTGATTACTTTATACATGCCATTTTATATCCTGGGTTTTTTTTTTGTTGGTTTGTTTTTGCTTTTCCTTAGCATAACAATAATTTCTCCCTATGGTATCTTGTACCCTTCAAAACATTTTAAGTAACTATAATGGTCTAATTATCTTACAAATCACTGAGGTTCTTAAGATGTTTTTATAAATGTAAATATACTCTGAAATAATATTGGTACCTAAAGTTTTTCACATGCTTAGTTATCATTTCAGAGGATAGGGTCTCAGAAATGACCTAAGTAGCTGTTACTAACATGTTACCAAATGAGCAGTTTACATTTACCTGTATGTAATTGGCATCTTGTGAGTGTCCCCATCCTTCTTTTTTCTCTTTTGTTGCCTTTAAAAATTTTTTTTATCATTGTTGTGGTTATTATTGTTGTTGTTATTTATGTTATTGTTGCCGGATAGGACAGAGAGAAATGGAGAAAGGAAAGGAAAACAGAGAGGGGGAGAGAAAGATAGACACCTGCAGACCTACTTCACCGCTTGTAAAGCAACCCTCCTACAGGTGGGGAGCTGGGGGGCTTGAACTGGGATCTTTAGGCGGGTCCTCGAGTTTAGCTCCATGTGCGCTCAACCCGCTGGGCTACACCCGCTGTGCTACATCCCTCCCCATCCCTCTTCCTTGGGTTTACTTTTTTGCTTTCTCTCTATCCCCTTCCTTCTTTCTCTTTCTTTCTTTCTTTCTTTCTTTCTTTCTTTCTTTCTTTCTTTCTTTCTTTCTTTCTTTCTTTCTTCTTTCTTTCTTTCTTTTTTTTTTTTTTTTTGCCTCCAGGGTTATTGCTGGGGCTCAGTGCCTGCATTGGCAAACGCTAGAAGAAGAAGTGCCTGCATTACGAATCCACTGCTCCTGGAGGTTTTTTTTTTTTCCTTTTGTTGCCCTTGTTGTTTATTTTTGTTGTTGTTATTGCTGTAACTGTTGTTGGATAGGACAGAGAGAAACCGAGAGAGGAGGGAAAGACAGAGAAAGGAGAGAAAGATAGACACTAGCAGACCTGCTTCACTGCTTATGAAACAACCTACTTGCAGCTGGGGAGCTGGGGGCTGGAAACTGTATCCTTCCTTCCTTCCTTCCTTCCTTCCTTCCTCTCTCTATTTCTTTCTGTTTTTAATAGTAGGGTTTGTTTTTTTTTAACATTCTATTTATTTGTTTATTTGGATAGAGACAGGGAGAAGTTGAGAGGGAATGGGGATATAGAGAGAACTGCAGCACTGCTTAACTGCTTGTGAAACTTCCTATCTGCAGGTGGGGGCTAGGGACTCTAACCTGGGTTCTTGCACATTGTATGATGTGCTCTCACCCAGGTGCACCACCACCTGTCCTCCTTCCATTCCTTCACATATTTTATTTATTTTGTACTAATGAGAGAGACATACAGAGATAGAAGCCAGAGCACTGCTCAGCTTTGGCTTATGGTGGTTCTGGGAATTGAAACTGGGGCCTACTAGTCTCAGTTTTCTTTTTTTTTTTTTTAAACAGTTGTCTCTAAGATTTTGTTTTTTTAATTTTTAAATTACCTTTATTTATTTATTGGATAAAGACAGCCAGAAATTGAGAGGGAAGGGAGTGATAAAGAGGGAGACAGACAGAGAGAAATCTGCAGCCCTGCCTCACCACTTACATAGCTTTCCCCCTGCCAGTGGGGACCAGGGGCTCAAACCTGGGTCATTGTTCATTGTAACATGTGTGCCCAACCAGGTGTACCACCACCCAGCCCCACCAGGTTTCTTTTAAAAGACTCTCTTAAAAAAAATAGTTATGTGAGAGATACAGAGTGATACAAACAGAGAGAGATCAGAGCACTGCTCAGCTCTGACTTATGGTGGTGCTGTGATTGAACCTGGGACCTTTGGTACCTCAGACATGAGAGTCTCTTTGCATAACCATTATGCTATCTACTCAGCCTTTAAATGACTTTTTCAAAGAGAATCTTTTAATTTTTTAAAAATATTATGAACATAAATTTATAGACATATTGAGGGGGGAAATGGAGAACTGTGTAATGACTATATTCCCAGGATTTTCTAGTGACAACAAACTGTAGTCAAATGCAAGAATGAATTTTAATAATGTGTTCCACCACACCTCTTTTTTTCATCAAACTTTTTTTTTTTTAATAGCCACCAGGGTTATCACTGAGGCTAGGTGCCTGCACAAGGAATTCACCACTTCCTACAATCACTTTTCTCCCTTTTCATTTTTCCTTTTCCTT
Source organism: Erinaceus europaeus (assembly GCF_950295315.1). NCBI lineage: Eukaryota > Metazoa > Chordata > Mammalia > Eulipotyphla > Erinaceidae > Erinaceus > Erinaceus europaeus. The sequence continues at coordinate 61,625,356 of NC_080172.1, forward strand.
TCCTTTACCTTTCTTTCCTCCTTTCCCCCTCCTTTCTTTTTTCCCTTCCTCCTTTTTCTACTCCTTTCTTTATTCCTTGCTTTCTTTCTACCTTCCTTCCTTCCTTTTTAAAATTGTAGATATGGCAGAGAGAAATTCAGAGGGGAGAGGGAGATAGAAAGAGAGAGAGACAGACACTTGCAGGATGCTGGGCAGTGGTGCATCTGGTTGAGCCCACATGATAAAAGGTATAAGGACACTGGTTCAAGCCCCAGTCCCCACCTGCAGGGAGAAAGCTTTGAGCAGTGAAGCAAGGCTGCAGGTGTCTTTTTTCCTTTCTATATCCCCTTTCCTTGTTAATTTCTGACTGTTTCAAGCCAATAAATAAATAAATTTCTTTTTTTTAATTTAAAAAATTATTTATTTGGGGATTAATGTTTTACATTCGACAGTAAGTACAATAGTTTGTATATAACATTTCTCAGTGTTCTGCATAACAATACAACCCCCACTAGGTCCTCTGTCATCCTTTTTGTATCTATACTCTCCCCCCACCCACCCAAGTCTTTTACTTTGGTGCAATACACCAACTCCAGTTCAGGTTCTACTTGTGTTTTCTCTTCTGATCTTGTTTTTTAACTTCTGCCTGAGAATGACATCATCCCATATTCATCCTTCTGATTCTGACTTATTTCACTTAACATGATTTCTTCAAGCTCCATCCAAGATTGGCTGAAAAAGGTGAAGTCACCATTTTTTTTACAGCTGAGTAGTATTCCATTGTGTATGTATACCACAGCTTGCTCAGCTACTCATCTGTTGTTGGATACCTGGGTTGCTTCCAGGTTTTGGCTATTACAAATTGTGATGCTATGAACATATGTATACACAGATCTTTTTGGATGGGTGTGTTGGGTTCCTTAGGCTATATCCCCAGGAGAAGAATTGCAGGATCATAGGGTAGGTCCATTTCTAGCCTTCTGAGAGTTCTCCAGACTGCTGTCCACAGGGGGTGGACCAATTTACATTCCCACCAACACTGCAGGAGGATTCCTTTGTCCCCACAACCTCTCCAGCATTTGTTGCTGCTCCCTTTTTGATGTATGACATTCTCACAGGAGTGAAGTGATATCTCATTGTTGTCTTGATTTGCATTTCTCTGACAATCAAAGACTTGGAGCATTTTTTCATGTGTTTCTCAGCCTTTTGGATCTCTTCTGTAGTGAATATTCTGTCCATGTCCTTCCCCATTTTTGGATGGGGTTATTTGTTGTCTTGTTGTTGAGTTTGGCAAGCTCTTTTTTTTTTAAGTAATAAAATATTTATTTATTTATTTTTAATTTATTTCTTTATTGGGGAATTAATGTTTTACATTCAACAGTAAATACAATAGTTTGTATATGCGTAACATTCCCCAGTTTCCCATTTAACAATACAACCCCCACTATGTCATTTATCATCCTTCATGGACCTGTATTCTCCCCACCCACCCACCCCAGAGTCTTTTACTTGGGTGCAATATGCCAATTCCATTTCAGGTTCTACTCGTGTGTTCTTTTCTGATCTTGTTTTTCAACTTTGGCCTGAAAGTGAGATCATCCTGTATTCATCCTTCTGTTTCTGACTTATTTCAATCAACATGATTTTTTCAAGGTCTATCCAATATTGGCTGAAAACAGTGAAGTCACCATTTTTTACAGCTGAGTAGTATTCCATTGTGTATATAGACCACAACTTGCTCAGCCACTCATCTGTTGTTGGACACCTGGGTTGCTTCCAGGTTTTGGCTATTACAAGTGCTGCCAAGAACATATGTGTACACAGATCTCTTTGGATGGATATGTTGGGTTCCTTAGGATATATCCCCAGGAGAGGAATTGCAGGATCATAGGGTAGGTCATTTCTAGCTTTCTGAGAGTTCTCCAGACTGTTCTCCACAGACGTTGGACCAATTGACATTCCCACCAGCAGTGTAGGAGGGTTCCTTTGACCCCATACCCTCTCCAGCATTTGCTGCTGTTAACTTTTCTGATGTATGACATTCTCACAGGAGTGAAGTGATATCTCATTGTTGTCTTGATTTGCATTTCTCTGACAATCAGAGACATGGAGCATTTTTTCATGTGTTTCTCGGCCTTTTGGATCTCTTTGGTGGTGAATATTCTGTCCATGTCCTCCCCCCATTTTTGGATGGGGTTATTTGTTGTCTTGTTGTTGAGTCTGGCAAGCTCTTTATATATGTTGGTTATTAAACTCTTGTCTGATGTATGGCATGTAAAGATCTTCTCCCATTCTGTGAGGGGTCTCTTGGTTTGAGTAGTGGTTTCTTTTGCTTTGAAGAAGCTTTTTAATTTGATGTAGTCCCATAGGTCTATACTTGGCTTAGTCTTCTTTGTAATTGGATTCATTTCATTGAAGATGTCTTTAAAATTTATGCGGAAAAGAGTTCTGCCAATATTTTCTTCTAAGTATTTGATAGTTTGTGGTCTAACATCCAAGTCCTTGATCCACTTGGAATTTACTTTTGTATTTGGTGAAATACAGTGGTTCAGTTTCATTCTTCTGCATGTTTCAACCCATTGTTTCCAACACCATTTGTTGAAGAGACTCTGGTTTCCCCATTGAATAGTCTGGGCCCCTTTGTCAAAGATTAGATGTCCATAGGTGTGGGGGCTCACTTCTGGGCTCTCAATTCTATTCCACTGGTCAGTGTGTCTATTCATGTTCCAGTACCAAGCAGTTTTGATAACAATGGCCCTATAATACAATTTGAGATCTGGGAGTGTGATGCCTCCAGTTCTGTTCTTTTTTCTCAGGATTGTTCTGGCAATTCTAGGTCTTTTCTGGTTCCAGATAAACATTTGTAGAATTTGTTATATTCTCCTAAAAAATGTGCTTGGGATCTTGATGGGGATAGCATTAAATTTGTAGATGGCTCTGGGTAGTATATTCATTTTGATGATGTTAATTCTTCCAACCCATGAACATGGAATATCTTTCCACTTCTTTGTGTCTTTTTCAATTTCCTAGAGTAGTGACTCATAATTTTCAGTATACAAGTCTTTCACTTCCTTCGTTAGATTTACTCCTAGATATTTTATTGTTTTTGCTGCTAGAGTAAAAGGAATTGATTTCTGGATTTCAATTTCTTCTAGCTTAGTGTTTGCATAGAGGAATGCCTCTGACTTTTGAATGTTAATTTTGTAGCCTGACACCTTACTGTATTGCCTGATGATTTCCAAAATCTTCTTGCTGGATTCCTTAGGTTATTCTGTGTATACTATCATGTCATCTGCAAATAGGGAGAGTTTGACTTCTCTTCCAATCTGGATGCCTTTAATTCCTTGCTCCTGCCTGATTGCTATGGCAAGAACTTCCAACACTGTGTTGAATAGTAATGGTGATAGTGGGCAGCCCTGTCTAGTACCTGATCTGAGGGGAAATGCTTCCAGTTTTTCACCATTGAGTATGATGTTGGCTGTAGGTCTGCTACATATAGACTCCACTATCTTCAGGAATTTTCCATCTATTCCCATTTTTTGTAGTGTTTTAATCATAAAGGGATGTTGTATTTTGTCAAAGGCTTTGTCTGCATCTATTGATATGACCATGTGGTTTTTGGTCTTGCTTTTGTTGATGTGGTGGATCACATTGATTGATTTACGTATATGAAACCAACCTTTCATGCCTGGGATAAACCCCACTTGGTCGTGATGAACATACATTCTTTTACCTGGTGTCACAAAAGCCTAGTGAATAAAGTTTGGTAGCTGTAGTATTACTTTACATAACAGAAAGCTGAGACAGCAGATAGCAAAAGGGTTGACTACATTTACTTTAGTTGGAACTAAAAATATGGCCTTTTGAAGACCTATGCAGATGTCAGTGGGGCAGAGGTGAAGGAATCTTCTTTCCGTTTTTTTTCTTTTTATAATATTTATTTATTTATTTTCCCTTTTGTTGCCCTTGTTTGTTTGTTTGTTTGTTTATTCATGAGAAAGATAGGAGGAGAGAAAGAACCAGCCATCACTCTGGTACACGTGTTGCTGAGGATCGAACTTGGGACCTCATGGTTCAGAATCCAATGTTTTATTCACTGCGCCACCTCCCGGATCACACCCCCTTGTGGTTTGTTGTTGTTGTTGTTATTGTTGTTGTTATTAATGTCGTCATTGTTAGATAGGACAGAGAGTAATGGAGAGAGGAAGGGGAAACAGAGGAGGAGAGAAAGATATACACCTGCAGACCTGCTTCACCGCCTATGAAGCGAATCCCCTGCAGGTGGGGAGCCGAGATCCTTACACCAGTCCTTGCGCTTTGCGCCACCTGCGCTACCACTGACTTCTTTTTGATTTTATTTTTCTGCCTTCAAGGTTTTCACTGGGGTGTGGTCCTGGCACTTCAATTCCAATGCTCCTGGAGGCTTTTCTTTTTTCTTTCCTCCCCATTTTATTAGATAGGACAGATAGAAATTGAGAAGGGAGGGGAGATAGGGAGAGAGGATAGACGTCTGCAGATCTGCTTCACCGCATGTGACACTTCACCCCTATCCGTGGGGAGTTGGGAGCTTGAACCCAGATCTGCTTGCACTTATTATGTGAGCTTAACTGGGTGCACTACCTGGCTTTCCAGGAGGTATTCTTTCTGCATGCACTTTGCTCTGCCATCACGTAGAGGATGTCTGTATCTTCCACGATGCTCCAAATAGCTAGTTTTTTTTTTTTTTTGCCATTCTCATTATTTGTACCTGCCTTTTTAAAAAAATATCAACAGATTTTTTTATAGTATTAAGTATAATGACTATACACATGAAAATAATGAGTATGTGAGAAATACAGCAAAACTTAGCAGAAAATGGATACTTAATGGCCATAACCACCCTACATGATGAAACTGGTTCTTAAGTATCCTGAGGAGCTTGGATTATTTACTGCCTAGTTGTTTTCCCCGCCTCACATTTAGAGAACTTGAAAATGAAGGCATATAAGAGTAAAACTTGCTTTTACAAAGTCATTCATTCATTATAGAAGACCACATGCCCCAAAAGAGAATCACCACCACCTCCAACTTATTGCCAAGTTAGGAACTGAGGAAAAGAAATGAGGCTGTGATTTATGAAAGGAAACACAGTCTCTGTCTCAGAAGAAAGAAGATCCTAAACTACACAATTACTTCTCAGAACTACGTAGATCACTTGTTCTTTTTGGTAAGAAAATCTCCAATATCCATCAACTGTATCCACACCTTCAAAACCATCATAAATATGTCACTGACTTAATGGAAAGAATGCTGGTCTGGGAGTTGGCGCAGTGATAGGGCTTTGGACTCTCAAGCATGAGGTCCCAAGTTTAATCCCTGGCAGCACATGTTCCAGAGTGAAGTCTGGTTCTTTCTCTCTCTTCCTATCTTTTTCATAAATAAATAAATAAAAATCTTAAAAAAAAAAAAAAAAAGAATAATGCTGTTGCATGGTTTCCATGAAACCAAATTTAGTCCTACTTGAAACAAGTAGGCTGGTATAGACCCAGTTCCATCTTTAAAGCCCTCCTGAGGGCAGGGGTAGACAGCATAATGGTTATGCAAACAGACTCTCATGCCTGAGGCTCCAAAGTCCCAGGTTCAATATCATGCACCACCATAAGCCAGAGCTTAGCAGTGCTCTGGTTAAAAATAATAATAATAATAATAATATTTTTAAAAGCCCTCCTGAAACGTACAGTAAGAGGGCCAGGTGGTGGTGCACCTGGTTGAGTGCACATTACAGCGTGCAAGGACCCGGGTTTGAGCCCTCAGTCCCCACCTGCAGGGAGAAGCTTCACAAGCAATAAAGCAGGGCTGCAGATGTCTCTCTGTCTCTCTTCTTCTCTATCTCTCCCTTCCCTCTTGATTTCTGGCTGTCTCAAATAATTAAAGATAATAAAAAAATTAAAAAAGAAAAGGGCAGTAAGAATCTGACATCATGAGAATAGATTTTCAAATGACCCATACAGAAACCCAGTAAGGAGAGAGCACACACTAAACTCCACCGTATTTCTGGGACACAGTTTGAAGACAGAGATCATACACCCAGGAGCATTCCTTAGCACAGCGCCTTACATGTAGTGAAAACTAACAAATGACTTTCTGAAAAAGGTCTTGAATTCTATTGCCCAAAACCTCTTTTTAGAACTTGATGAAGCAATGCGTAACTTTGCTGAAAAAGTGTTTGCCTCTGAAGTCAGAGACGAAGGAGGTCGTCATGAGATTTCCCCTTTTGATGTGGATGACATTTGTCCAATTTCTCATCATGAGATGCAAGAACACATGTTCCACCTGGAAGCACTGTCCATTACCACAGAAGGCAGGAGGTAAGTGTATAAGGGGGGTGCTTCAAACACTGAGATACAAGGAGGCAAAAATGTCCAGATGGATGGTTCAGACAGTCTTTTTTTTTAAAACTATATTTATTTATTTATTTATTGGACAGAGACAGGCAGAAATCTAGAGGGAAGGGGAAGATAGAAAGGGTGAGAGATAGAGAGACACCTACAGCACTACTTTACCATTTGTGAAGCTTTCCCCCTGCAGGTGGGGACTGGGAGCTCAAACCCTGGTCCTTGCGCACTGTAACCTGTGTGCTCAATCAGGTGTGCCACCAATCAGCCCCCAGACAGTCTTGATGATGATTTAACTAATAGGAAGAAATTTGCCAGAGTTAATAATTCTGTTAACTCCCTGCCCTGCCTCCATCCCCATCCACACTGTATATACTAGGGCAAGATAATAATAACTTAATAAATAAGGAAACAATTTTTTTTTTGCCTCTGGGGTTATTGTAAGGGCTCAGTGCCTGCACTACTATATGAATCCACTGCTCCAGGTGGCCGTATTTTTTCCCATTATTGTTGTTGTTGCTGCTGCTGTTGTTGGATAGGACACAGAGAAATTGAGAGAGGAGGAAGAGATAGAGAGGATGAGAGAAAGATAGACACCTGCAGACCTGCTTCACCACTTGTGAAGCCACCCACCCCCACCTCCACAGGTGGGGGCCAGGCGCTTGAACCAGCCCCCCAAAACAATGGATTTCTTTTCTACTCTCATCCACCTCTTCCTTTATATTAAAACCTCCTATCTACCCAAGCAATAGAAAGACTTGCTGTGCAAGTGATTCAAGGGGCTAATGGCTCCTAGGGACATACTCAACTTAGGTCTAGAAATTGGAACTTTGGAGCCTCATCTTTAGAGGCTGGGAAAGCAGCTAAGGAGAAGAATTCATACTTTGCCTGCATGAGGCCCTGGGTTTGATGCTTGCCACCACATACAAATAGCAAAGACAAATACAAACAGAACATTATAAATGACAGAGCAATGCTCTGTTTTCTCTGCGCTTCTGTCTCTCTCTCTTTGTCATGTGCTCAAATACACAATACATTCCTCAAAAAAAAAAAAAAAAAAAGTCTCCTTATTGGTTAACCTTAACTGTACTATGCCTGATCTCCACTACAACCAATTTGACCTCCTATAGGTCTCAGGGATACAGCCCACCCTCCCTCTTCCCTTCCCTTCTTTCCTTTAAAGTTTTTTTTTTTTAATTATATCTATTTTCTAGAGAAAGCCAGATATTGAAAGGGAAGGGGGAGATAGAGAGGAAAAGAAAAAGATTAACACCTGAGGACTTGCTTCACCACTTCTGAAGCTTGCCCCCTGAAGATAGAAACTGGGGACTTGAACACTAGTCCTTGTACATTGTAACATGTACATTCAACCAGATGCACCACCACCCAGCCTCCAGTCCTCCATGTTCTGCTCATCCTGGGCCTATGGGGCATACTTACTGCTAGATACCACTCCACAAAATCTGTTTATTTATTTTTTTTAACTTGAACTACTGTAGTACTCTATGTCACCATTAGTTACTATGTAGTTATGAAGCCTATATTAACCTTTTACCTGGAAACTTTTCCTCATCACAGTCCCCCATTCCATCAGCTTCATGAAAGGCAGTCATTCTTATCTCTTTATCTTGGCTTTATGCCTTCAAGGAAAGAACAACAACCTACCTTCTCTAATATCCTCCAAAAGACATAGCTAGTTCAAAGTAGAAATTCTACAAATACTTGTTTATTTGAGGAAGTGAAATATAACCCCCAGGGGCTTTGCTAGGCATTTTGTATACATTAAATGGCATAGAAATCCTGTAAAATAAGCATTTTTAAACTTTTTTTTTTTTCAGTTGAGGAGGTAGGAGCTCACAGAGCTTAAGGAACATGCACAAAATGACACAAGTAATAGTTGACATAGCCTGTGCTTACTGGAGTAACTAAACTTTATTCTTCTAGGAGTAGACAGCTTGTCCAGAGCAATGCCACACTCAGAGACTTCTAGTATGCTCCCTATGGCTCTCTGTTATAAAGCATGATAGGATCCCTTTTTCCTGACACCTGCCCTATATTTTAATTTTTATGTTTTGTTTTTAAAATGGAAATAAATATATAGTAAACATCAATTTTCCACAGTAAAACTCCCAAATAAAGATAAAGTTAAAATCTCTCTCTTTTTAAAATTCAAATTCAGGAAAAAACGTTTCCTTGGACGGAAGACTGTAAATTTATCTGTTCCACAAAATGAAACATCTACCAAACTATCCTACATCGAAGAATATATTTCCTCCTCTCCAGCCTATAAGAAAGTGCCTGACTTTCAGAGAGTACAGATCACTGGTGATTATGCCTCTGGGGTGAGTTTCTCCCATCCAAGTACTAACCAGGCCTGACCCTGCTTAGCTTCTGAGATCAGACATAGTTTCTCTGTGTCTTTTGTAGATAGCTGTTAGAGAGTAATTTAGTTGTTTTAATTTCTTACATTCCTCCCTTCCTTTTGGGGAAGGTGCAATTTCATTTGTCCTTTGTTATATGTCATTATCACACTTCAATACCAATGCAATATGTTCTAAATTTCTGTTTTAAACAACTTTATCATCCCACACAATTTCTCTCCCATTATCTTATTTCCTGATACATGGAGAATATGAAGTGTGTATGTTACAGAAGATAGTGGATGGATTTTGACAAGACAACCAAAGAGAGCAGCGTATAGACTAACCTTACTAATGACACCATAAAATGAGAAAGGGAAACTCAGGGAGGCATAGACCACTTTTAGAGGCAAGCCTAGATCATAGAGTGGTTCAGGTAGCATAAACCAGTTAAAGAAAATATACAGAGAAAAGAACAGGAGAAGGAAAAAAGTGGAGAGACAAGAAAAAAAAAAAGATGAGAGAGTAGTTAGACAATTCTAGTGCAGGCTATTCTTTTTATTCTGATGATCCTCTCCAATTTCACTGCAGGTGCTTATGCAGTAGATTACTGCTTGGAACCAACTCTGGCATGCCTGCCACATGGATAGTAAACTCGTGTCACAAATAACTTGACCTGCTTGTTCTGTCCAGAACAGCTGGTCAATTAATAAATCTCTGCCACACATGCATGCAGAATCAGCATCATACTAGTGAACCCACTGTTCAGCCATCCATCTATGCTCTAAATATAGTTTTAATGGCCAGTCCTGAGCCCCCTTCTCATGTAACAGAACCACTGGTAGTTAGTCTTAAGATAAGCAGAAGTGACAGAGCAATGAATCTATTAACTATTATAAATAGACTATTCTGTTTATTCGTTATCTGTACAATAATATGAGTGCTCTTTAAGTGGCAGGGATTTTAGGTGCTACATAACTTAAATGAAAAGTTTAGTAGTGACATAGAAAACAAAGTTTATAGAATCCAGAGGTTTTTTTTTTAAGCATAAAAAAAGAAGGAAAGATTAGTTGAAAAAAATTTACAGAGAAATTTGAAACTTGGCAAAAATGAAAACATGGGGGGAGTCGGGCAGTAGCGTAGCGGGTTAAGCACATATGGCACAAAATGCAAAGACTGTTGTAAGGATCCCAGTTCGAGCCCCCGGCTCCCCACCTGCAGGGGAATCACTTCACAAGTGGTGAAGCAGGTCTGCAGGTGTCTGTCTTTCTCTCCTTCTTTCTGTCTTCCCCTCTTCTTTCCATTTCTCTCTGTCCTATCCAACAACAATGACATAAATAACAATAATAATAACTACAACAATAAAACAACAAGGGCAACAAAAGGGAATAAATAAATAAATACTAAAAAAAAAAAAAGAGAAATGAAAACATGGAGCCAGTCAGTGGGACACCCAAGAAGATAAAGGAGGAGGAGGAGGTGGGAGGGTAGACAAGCTTTATAGAAGTCAGGAAGTAGTAGTTCCTCCTACGAGAACTGGAAAGATTTGAAGCCTTACCTTGGAGTCTTTGAAGTCTTTACTTTGTAGCACCACCCATGCTGCTACACCTGTTGGCTGAAGTGACTGAGCTGTTAAACAGCACTTTACCTAGCAATAGTCTATATTGAAGCAGTCTTCATGCTGGTAATTGATTGGAGCGAGGAAAGGGGAATCAGGACTAAATTCTCAAGGACAAAGATTCTATTTATGCTAAGCTCTGTGTGCCAAGTACTGAGGATGTGAAAAATGAATAAGACCCTGTTTTTGTTTTGAAGAGCTATTAGGCTGGATGGTAACCCCATTTGGTAGGGAAAAATGCTATTGGAAGCAGACCCCTGGAGCTAGCACCTGAGCTGAACATTCTTAGCTAGTGTCAGTAGATCTTTTCTATTTTATTTTTTTATTATTTTAAAATATTTATTCATTAATGAGAGAGAGAGAGAGAAGAGGAGGAGGAGGAAGAAAAGAGAGAGAACCAGAGCATTACCGTGGAACATGCAATGCCAGAGACTGAATTTGGGACTTCACGTGTGAAAGTCCAAGGCTTTAGCAACTGTACCACCTCCAAGAACACAACAGATCTTTTAACATAGATCAGCTGGGGCCAAGGAGATAACTCAGTGGTTATGTAAAAGACTTTGATGCCTCAGATTCTGAGGTCCCAGGTTCAATCCAACAGCAATAACATAAGCCAACATAAGCCAACAGCAATAACAACAATATATCAACTGGCTAAGACTAACATCTGGACTTTAAACAATGGAGGGCAAGCTTAAGATCTCAGAAAGCCTTCAGGCTTTGATTAGCATTTAATGATTTCTAGTCACAACTGCTTGGCTCTGCCAGACCGTCTGGTAGTCAGCAGTATGAGGCAGAAGCAATAAACCAGTTTAGGAAATTTCTAGCATTTCTAATAAAATTTTACTTTATAAACTATTTTTGGGGATTTGGGTGGTAGCGCAGCAGTTTAAGAGCAGGTGGCGCAAAGCACAAGGACCAGTGTATAAGGATCCCGGTTCGAGCCCCAGGCACCCCACCTGCAGGGAAGTCGCTTCACAGGCAGTGAAGCAGGTCTGCAGGTATCTTTCTCTCCCCCTTTCTGTCTTCACTTCCTCTTTCCATTTCTCTCTGTCCTATCTAACAATGACGACATCAATCACAACAACAACAATAAAATAACAAGGGCAACAAATGGGAATAAATCAATAAAATAAATATTTTAAAAAAAGAAAGAAGCTATTTTTATCCATAGCATTCTCATTGAAACTTTTCAAAATAGGGGAGTCAGGCAGTAGCGCACATGGCGCAAAGCGCAAGGACCAGCATAAGGATCCCAGTTTGAGCCCCTGGCTCCCCACCTGCAGGGGAGTTGCTTCACAGGCAGGGAAGCAGGTGTGCAGGAGTCTCTCTTTCTCTCCCCCTGTTTTCCCCTCCTCTCTCCATTTCTTTCTGTCCTATCCAACAATGATGACATCAATAACAACAATGATAACAACTACAACAACAATAAAAACCAAGGGCAAGAAAAGGGAAATATACATATATGAAAGAAACTGTTCAAAAGAATGACTTCTCACAGGATGATGCTCTGATCCATCCATAGCTAAGCAAAGTAGTAGATGCTAGGGGATGGAGAGGTTTGACAGATATGTTTCAAATCCTTCATGCCCCAATACTATATTTCCTTTACTGACCAGAAAGTGCCTTGAACTCTCACAGTTAGCATTTCATTGTCCTTTAGTTGAGATACTGTCTGCATAAGACCATTCATTTGCACCAAAGTAAAAGACTCTGGGTTGGGGAGGAGGGTTCAGGTCCTGGAACATGATAGCAGAGGAGAACCTAACGGAAGTTGAATTGTTATGTGGAAAACTGGGAAATGTTACACATGTACAAACTATTGTATTTTATCATCAACTGCAAGCCACTAACCCCCAATAAATAAATAAATAAATAAATACCATTTATAGTGTTCATCTACTACCTGGAATGAAGGATTTTCCACATTAGAATGAAATCTTTCAGTCATATTTGCTAGTTAGTCACTGCTATTTAGCCAAAAACACACACCAAGCTGTATGGAATATAAGGAAAGATTCATACAATGGATAAGTTGATAGAAATGATAGACCTAAAGGCTGGGCAGTAAAGTGCCTGGTTGAGTATACCATGTGCAGGAAGGAAGCTTCATAATCGATGAAGCAGTGCTGCAGTTTCCTGTCTCCCACTCCCTCTCTATCCCTTTTCCCTTCTCTCCCCTTTCCCTATCCATTTTGCTCTGCCTTTTCAAGTGAAATTTAATAAATAAATAAATAAGTGAAAGGGTTGAAAATTTTCAGAATCTGCTCCTGGCAGGAGATAAGCTGAGACAAGTAGGGAGCCAGCCTGAGGGGACAGGGGTGGGCAGGCCAGGCTTCTTGTGGGCTGCAACTCCCTGAGAGCTGGGAGGTGCCAAAGACAAATTTTACCCACTTCTCAACTTCTCACAGGAACAACACTGATACCTTGAAATCTTCTTGACAGGTTATGGTGGAAGATTTTGAAATAGTTTGCAAAGGTCTGTATCGGGCCTTATGTATACGGGAGAAATATATGCAGAAGTCTTTTCAGAGATTTCCTAATACTCCTTCCAAGTACTTGCGGAACATTGAGGGTGAGGCGTGGGTAGCAAATGAGAGCTTCTATCCAGGTAATTTTCTTACATAACGAATGGAATATAGCTTGAGATTTAATGGGTATATGTTAAATATTTCCCTAGGTTTTAAGTAATCCAGTCTGAAAATATCATAGTTACCTTTGGGTTCATTCTCTCTCTTACCTACTTGCCCAGTCACTTGACTCTGGTTGTACAATATTTCTCAAGACCTCTTCTCTTTACCATTTCACAAATCCCAGTTTAGGCTTAAATTTTGCTTTGTCCAGATTATTTCAATAGCTTCGTAACTGCTGTGCTAAATTCTAATTTTGTTCATTTCGGTTTGAGGCAATTATTAAAATATAACTCTGAGGCTGAGGAGATAGCACAGTAGTTCTGTAAAAGACTTGTCTATCTGAGGCTTCAAGCTTCCAGGTTTAATTTTGGCACCACCACTGGCCAGAAACGAGCAGTACTCTGATCTAAAAACAAAAACACAATTCTGAGTAGATCCTTTCCTAAAAGAAAAGGAAAGGAAAGGAAAGGAAAGAAAAGAAAAGAAAAGAAAAGAAAAAAGAAAAAGACCTTTAACCTGAAGTGGGGAAATTTCATGAACAATGAAGCAAATACTACAGGTATCTCTGTATCTCTCCCTCTCTATCTCCCTCTGGCACATCAATTTCCCTCTGTCCTATCAAATAAAAAATTAAATAAACCTTTAATAAAATAATAATTCCCTGTCACCTATTGCATACACAGTTAATCTAGTTGTTATCCCAGCACACAAGGACTACCACCATTTGGCCTTCTGACTATGTTTTATTTATCTAGCTATTTTTGGACATGTACACTCCACCTGTTTCTAAACTTACCTCCTTCATACCACCTTTGAACTCTTTGTTCTGTTTGAAAATGTTTCTGGTTCTCTATATAGTTTAGCTCTTCTTGCAGCCATACTATTACTATGTTGTGTCCTGTTCCTGCCCTTCCCTTCCCTTCACTCTTTCACAGTTCATCCAAATGCGCATGTCCATCCTTAGCCTTCAAGGTGCATCTCAGTGCCAGTAAACCATAGAAAGTACCCTTGAAAGACTAGTCTTGAAAGCATCTATGCTCACCATTACCCACCAGTGTGAAAGCACAGTCTTGAAATTACAGCCCAAATACTATCAGGTCCAGTTTTCCTCTGACTTCCACTTTGAAGTAAACTTTGTGTTTAAAATTTCCTTATTTATTTATTTATTTATTTATTTATTTATTTTACCAGAGCACTGCTCAGTTCTAATTTATTGTGGTGCTGACAATTGAATCTAGAACCTTGGAGCCTCAGACATGAAAATCTTTTGCATAAACACTGTGCTATGTTCCTGGCCCCACTTAATTTTTAAAAAGACTGAGCAATGTTTTACTTAGCTTTGAAAGGTTTATTAACTCATTTATTCTTAGAGAGAGGCAGAGACAGAGAGAGGCAGAGAGTGTTGCTATGGCATATGCAGTGCTAGGGATCAAACTCAAGATCTCTCACATGCAAGTCCTGTACCATCACTAAGGCACCTTCCAACTACTTTTGTAGCACTTTATTTACATATCTCTTTTACATTCTGCCTTGTATAAAGTGTACATTTTTAAATCATTCAATTTTTATCAGCTGGGTAGGTAGTATCAGACTTGGAATTATAAGGTCCTTCGTTTCCAGACATCACATATACCAGAGTGATGCTCTGGTTCTCTCTTTCTCTGTCTGTCTTTCTCATCAATAAATACATAAATGTAAAAAGTTATAAATCAGACTTTAAGGACCATGGGATAGTTCATCTTCTAGAACATTTGTCTTACCAGACATGAGGCTCTGAATCCAAGCTCCATCTACAGGAGAGAGCCATAGATAGCATGGTGTAACTCTATGGATGATAGAGCTCGATGGTGCTATGGTATCTCTCTCCTCTCTGTGTCTCTCTCCCTTTCTCTACTGTCTTTCTCTAAGTAAAAAAAAAAATAGAAAAATATTATGGTTGGGAGGTCTATCAGCATTATTGTGCATGCACAAGGCCCTGAGATCATTCCCTTACATAAAATAATAGAATTTTAATAATTTCACAGATTTCTATTGTATAACTATGTGATAATTTATTTAGTTCTAGGTTTTAGGCATTTAGATTTCTGACTTAAAACTATTCCCAACAAAAATATAATAAATAGTTTTATTTATAAATCAT
This sequence comes from Erinaceus europaeus, assembly GCF_950295315.1. NCBI lineage: Eukaryota > Metazoa > Chordata > Mammalia > Eulipotyphla > Erinaceidae > Erinaceus > Erinaceus europaeus. The sequence goes on from NC_080172.1 coordinate 61,640,460, forward strand.
TTTAAACATGTATTTATTAGTAAAAGGGAGAGAGGGAGCAGGTGGTGCACCTGGTAGAGTGCACATATTACCATGCACGTGGGCCTGGGTTCATGGATAGCAATGCTGCAGATATCTCTCTTTGCCTCTCTTTTAATTTTATTTATTTATTTATTCCCTTTTGTTGCCCTTGTTTATTGTTGTAGTTATTGATGTTGTTGTTGGATAGGACAGAGAGAAATGGAGAGAGGAGGGGAAGACAGAGAGGGGGAGAGAAAGATAGACACCTGCAAACCTGCTTCACCACTTGTGAAGCGACTCCCCTGCAGGTGGGGATCCAGGGGCTCGAACCGGCATTCTTACGCCAGTCCTTGTACTTTGCGCTTCTTGTGTTTAACCTGCTGTGCTACCACCCAACTCCCCTCTCTTTTAATTCTTAAAATTTAGTATTGGGTAGAAACAGAGAGAAATTGAGAGGGGAGGGGGAATAGAGAGAGGAAAAGAGACAGACACCTGAATCCCTGCTTCACCACTCATGAAGCTTTCTCCTTGTAGATGGGGACCGGGGGCTTGAACCAGGGTCCTTGCGCACTGTAATGTGTGTGCTTAAGTAGGTGCTCCACTACATGCCCCCCCACCTCTGCTTCCTTGTCAGTTTCTCTCTATATATAAAAACAAATAATTTTAAAAAGAAAAAAAGGCAGAGGCTAGATAGCATAACGGTTATGCAAAGAGACTCAAGTTGCCTGAGACTCCAAAGTCCCAGGTTCAATTCCCCGAACCACCATAAGCCAGAGCCGAGCAATGCTCTGGTAAAAACAAACAAACAAACAAACAAATAAAGCAAGAGGAAGAGAGGTGACATGAAAGCACCACTCCATATCCTCTGAACAGCCACTTGTCTCTGTCTTTACTGCTCCAGGATCAAACCCCTGACCTAGCAAGTATTTTACCTGCTAAGCCACCTCCCTGGCCTTTAAATATCATTCTGGTGGGAGGTTGATAATGGGGAAGGCTGTATGGGGGGGCAAGGAAAGGGTAGGGAGATATGGGAGTTCTGTACTTTGTACTCAGTTTTGCTGTGAACCTAAAATTGTTCTGGAAAAAAAAGTCTATTTTAGGGTGAAGGGTAGAGAAGATAATGGGTGTGCAATGTGCCTCTCATGCCTGAGGCCAGTCCCAGGTTCAGTTCACCACACCACCACCATCAGCCAGAGCTGAGCAGTGCCCTGGTTAAAAAAAAACATCTATTTTAGAAATGCTCAAAATCAAGGTTAATATAGAAGGTAGTTTTACATAAGAGAACCAGAGCAACATTTAGCATACGCTATGATGGGCATCAAACTCATGCAAGTCCTTTCACATCAGAACTTCAACACACACAAGTCCTGTGATAAGGGAAATAGTTCAGTTAGTAGAATGTAAGTCATGCATGCCTGAGACTGAGTTTGATCTCAGTGCAACATACACCAGAGAGGTGCTCTGACATCTCTCTTTTCTCCTTTTCATGTGGAACTCTGTAGCTCATATGAAACAAATACATTCTCTTGAAAATATACACATAAGTCCTTGCTATACCACTGCACGAATCCCCATTGCAAACTTTACCTTTTAATTAGAGCTTTTTATTTTATTTTATTTTAGTGTAATTATTTTAGAAGTTAGTGCTCTAACCAGGACACCACTGATAACCAGTTTTACTAAATAATTTAAGTTATTTGTAACTAATAAACTAATTTTGTAAATAATACTTCTAAATAAATTGAAATTCATGGGTGGTGAAATAGCTCACTTGGATAGTGGGCTGCTTTGCCATGCATGTGATGCAGGTTCAAGTCTGGGTTCCACCACATTGAAGAAAGCTTCAGTGCTGTGGTCTCTTTTTCACTGTCTCTACTAATAAATTTTTTTTAAAGGAAGAAAAAAGAAAAAAAGAAGAGAAGAAAAAAGAAATTGAAACTCATTCTTACACTAGATAAAATATTGAATAATTCGGTTTTGTTTGTTTTTCTTTTAATAGCTACCAGGGTTATCACTAAGGCTCAGTGCCTATACTACACATCCAGTGCTCCTGGTGGCCCATTTTTTTCTATTATATTTGATAGACAGAGAGAAATTGAGAGGGAAGGGGAAGATAGGCTGAGAGAGGGGGCATGTAGCATAAGAGACTCTAATATCTGAGGCTCCGAAGGCCCAGGTTCAGTCCCCTAGCACCACCATAAGCTAGAGCTAAGCAGTGCTCTGGTTAAATGAGAGGGGGAGTGGCTGCAGACCCACTTCATTGCTTGTGATGTATCCTCCCCTTGCATCTGGGGACTGGGGGCTCGAACCTTGGTCCTTGAGTATAGGAGCAGGTGTGCTCAACCAGGTGAGTCGTCCCCTGCTCCAAGCCCAGGATACTGTGCATGGTAACATGTGTGCTCAACTGGATGTGCCACTGTGCAGCCCCCTGAATAACTGTTTTATATTACTGATTTGCTACTGTTGAAAAATAACATAGCATCCCAGGAGATGGTGCAGTAGATAGAGTATTGGACTTGAAAGCATGAGGTCCTGAGTTTGATTCCCAGCATCTTATGTGCAAGAGTGATGCTCTGGTTCTCTCTCCTTTGCTCTTTCTCTATAATTTGTAAGTGAAAAATAACTTAAAAATTTTTTCATTGGCTTTATTTATTGGATAGATACAGTCAGAAATTGAGAGGGAAGGAGGAGAGAAAGGGAGAGAGAGAGAGAGAGTGTGTGTGTGTGTGTGTGTGTGTGTGTGTGTGTGTGTGTGTGTGTGTAAGGTAGAGAGAATGAGAGATACAGCCCTGCTTCACCACTTGTGAAGTTTTCCCCTGCAGGTGGGGACTGGGGGCTTGAACCTAGGTCCTTGCACACTATAATGTGTGTGCTTAACTAGGTGCGATACCACACAGCCCCTAAAAATAACTTTCTAAAGAAAGAAAATATTGTGAAATTTGTGGCCCAGGATATGTAAAAGTAGATAAAATGCTGTTCCCAGGAGTCAGACGGTAGCACAGCAGGTTAAGCACAGGTGGCGCAAAGTGCAAGGACAGGAGAAGGGATCCTGGTTCAAGCCCCCGGCTCCCTACCTGCAGTGGAGTCACTTCACAAGCGGTGAAGCAGGTCTGCAGGTGTCTATCTTTCTCTCTCCCTCTGTCTTCCCCTCCTCTCTCCATTTCTCTCAGTCCTATCCAACAACTATGACAACAATAATAACTACGACAATAAAACAACAAAGACAACAAAAGGGAATAAATAAATAAATATTTTTTAAAATGCCATTCCCTTGAGCATGAGGCCTTGAGTTGAATCCTCAGCAATACATATTCTGACCTGGGCCGGTTCACCTCTCCTTAGGCAACCTGGTGGTCCTCCGCTCCTGGGAGGTCACCATACTGATGCTGAACTTAGTGTGGACACCGGATTGGCATAACGCACTGCAGCCCAGAACTCCTGGGCTCAAGCGACCCTCCAGCATCAGCCTCCTAAGTAGCTGGGACTACAGGCGCGTGCCACCACGCCTGGCAGCAATACATATTCTAAAGTGATGCTCTGTTTCTCTTTCCTTCCTTCTCTCTTTTCTATTAGTTAATAAATAATTTTTTCCTTTTTTTTTTTTCAATTCTGATGTTTGATGGTTCAGGGGATTGAACCTGGGACTTTGGAGCCTCGGGCATAAGAGTCTTGTTGCTTAACCATTATGCTATCTACCCCCACCCAATAAATTTTTTTAAAGAAAAATAACAAGGGCAACAAAAGGGGAAAAAATAGCTTCTAGGAGCAGTGGGTTCATATTGCAGGCACTGAGCCCCAGTGATAACCCTGGAGGCAAAATATATATAAAAATACAAAAAATTAAAATAAGTATAAATAAAATCTTCTTAATTCAGGATCCTTTATATCATAAATTGTAGCTATCCAGAGCTAAATTTTTTTCTTTGCAGCTTGGGGAATGAGCCTAGGGCCTAGTATATGCACAATATCACTGCTGAGCACTCTCCCCAGCCTGATTTTTTTTCTTCTTTAATTTAGAAGGTAGAAAAGAGAGGACAGAGGGGAAAAAACAGTGAGAGGGAGATTCAGACAGAGAGTGTCAATAGAGACCCTACTGTACCTCAAGTCCAGGATAACACATATGGTAAGGTAAGAGCTCTACTGGGTTCATTCTTTCCCAACCTTTTTTTATTTCTACATTATTTTTCTTTAAAAAAAGTTATTGGGTGGGGGTCAATAGCATAATAATAACCATACAAAAATAAAACATGTGCACTTAACAGAGACAGACACCTGTATCACCATTTCACCACTTGTGAAGTTTCCCTTCTGCAGGTGGGGACTGGTGTTTTGAACCCAGGTCCTTGCACACTGTAATGTGTGTACTTAACCAGTTGTGCCACCATCTGGCCTTTATAAATGTTTTCTGTGGTCTGGGAGGTGGCGCAGTGGATAAGGCTTTGGGCTCTCAAGCATGAGGTCCCAAGTTCAATCCCAGGCCGCACATGTACCAGAGTGATGTCTCTATCATTTCTCATGAACAAATAAAATCTTTTAAAAGAATGTTTTTTTACCAGAGCACTGCTGGTAGTGATGGTGCTGGGTATTCAATCTGGTACCTTTGGTGCCTCAGGCACAAAAGTCTTTTTTTTTTTTTTTTATTTAAGAAAGGATTAATTAACAAAACCATAGGGTAGGAGGGGTACAACTCCACACAATTCCCACCGCCCAATCTCCATATCCCACCCCCTCCCCCGATAGCTTTCCCATTCTCTATCCCTCTGGGAGCATGGACCCAGGGTCATTGAGGGTTGCAGAAGGTAGAAGGTCTGGCTTCTGTAATTGCTTCCTCGCTGAACATGGGCGTTGACTGGTCGGTCCATACTCCCAGTCTGCCTCTCTCTTTCCCTAGTAGGATGGGTCTCTGGGGAAGCTGAGCTCCAGGACACATTGGTGGTGTCTTCAATCCAGGGAAGTCTGGCCGGCATCCTGATGATACCTGGAACCTGGTGACTGAAAAGAGAGTTAACATACAAAGCCAAACAAATTGTTGAGCAATCATGGACCCAAAGCTTGGAATAGTGGAGAGGAAGTATTAGGGAGGTACTCACTGCAAACTCTAGTATACTTCTGCTTTCTTACTTTGGTGCCATACTCCAAACTCAGTCAATTTCTGCTTTGCGTTTCTACTTCTTTTTTTTTTTTTTACATGCTTAACATTCCCCAGATTCCCATTTAGCAATACAACCCCCACTATTTCATTCATCATTTTTCATGGACCTGTATTCTCCCCACCCACCCACCCACCCCAGAGTCTTTTACTTTGGTGTAATACTCCAATTCCATTTCAGGTTCGACTTGTGTTTTCTTTTCTAATCTTGTTTTTCAACTTCGGCCTGAGAGTGAGATCATCCCATATTCATCCTTCTGTTTCTGACTTATTTCACTCAACATGATTTTTTCAAGGTCCATCCAAGATCGGCTGAAAACGGTGAAGTCACCATTTTTTACAGCTGAGTAGTATTCCATTGTGTATATATACCACAACTTGCTCAGCCACTCATCTGTTGTTGGACACCTGGGTTGCTTACAAAAGTCTTTTTGTATAACTATTATATTATCTCACCAGTCTCAACGAAATTTTAAAATATCGGGAGTCAGGTGGTAAGCAGCAGGTTAAGCGCATGTGGCACAAAGCAAGGATCGGCGTAGAGATCCTGGTTCGGTTTGAGCCCCCAGCTCCCCACCTACAGGGGAGCCACTTCACAAGTGGTGAAGCAGGTCTGCAGGTGTCTATCTTTCTCTCCCCTTCTCTGTCTTCCTCTCCTCTCTCCATTTCTCTGTCCTATCCAGCAACGACAACATCAACAATAGCTACAACAATAAAAAAAAAAGGGGGGCATCAAAAGGGAATAAATAAACGTTAAAAAAAGAAAAAAATTAAATAAAAAAGATTTTAAAATATCTTGCATTTTATTTGCTTTTATGTGGACATTCATTCTATGTGCTTATATATTACTCTTGTGCTTTATTGAAAAAGTCTTTACCCCTCCTGTGAAGAAAGGAGAAGACCCCTTTAGAACAGATGACCTCCCTGAGAATCTGGGCTATCACCTCAAAATGAAGGACGGGGTAGTTTACATCTATCCTAGTGAAGAAGCAGCCTGCAGAGATGAGCCTAAGCCACTGCCTTACCCAAATCTGGATGCCTTCCTAGATGATATGAATTTTTTGCTTGCTTTAATTGCCCAAGGACCTGTGTAAGTGTTTAGTGAGCCTTACATCACCACTACTGCAATGGTTCTGACAATTGCTAATGCTATTACTACTAGTAAGAGTAAATAAGTGAAGTATGGTGTTTAACAAACTGTAGAAATGATCCCTGAAAGTATAGTCTCGAAGTATGGTATTTAAACACTGTTAAAACTATTCATATACACTGTTTTTTTTAAAGAAATAATTTAGTTTTATTTATTTCTTTATTTATAGACAGAGAGAGAGTAAGAGACTCCAACACTGAAACTTTCTTCAGTGCTGTGGGGCTTAGGCTCAAGCCTGGGCCAAGCATACATGATAAAGCAGCACATTATCCAAGTAAGCTATTTTTGCTGGTCGCCTTCTACATACACTATTTCTTTTACTCCTCAAAATTATTCTATGAAGGAGTTTTGTTTTCATTGCTACTAGGGTTATCTCTGGAATCTAGTGGCCGCACAATAAATCCACCACTCCTGGCAGGCATTTTTTTTCCTTTTTTATTATTTAGATTTTTGTTTTATTATTATTTTTTATTTGATAGGACAGATAGAAATTGAAAGGGGGAAGACAGAGAAAGAGATGTGCTTGCAGACCTTCTTCACAGCTTGTGAAGCTTTCCCTCAGCAGGTGGGGAGCCAGGGCTTGAATTCAGGTCCTCAAGCATGGTAATATGTATGCTTAACTGAATGCATCACTGCCTGGCCCCCAAAGGAGATGTTTCTCTTTAACTTTTTTTTACTATCTTTATTTATTTACTAGATTAAGACAGCCAGAAATCAGGAGGAAGGGGGAGATATAGAGGGAGGAAGACAGAGACACACCCGCTTCACCACTCATGAATCTTTCCTTCTGCAGGTGGGGACTGGAGGTTTGAACTCCTGTCCTTCTGCATTGTAGCATGTGTGCTCAAGCAGGTGCACACCACTCAGCCCCCTCCTTTTTTTTTTTTTTTAAAACCAGAGCACTGATAGGCTCTGGCTTATAGTTATGCAGGGGATTGAATCTGGGACTTCTGAGTCTCAGGCAAGAGATTCTCTTTGCATAACCATTACGCTGTCTACCCCTATCCCCAGGAAATATTTTTTTTTAATGTGGTGTCAGAAAATGAACTCAAGAAAAAAAAAAAAGAAAATGAACTCAAGAACTTATGCATGTGCAATACCATGAAGCAACTTTCCTAACCCCCCACATCCTTTAAAAAAATTTTTATAAAGAGAGAGGGAAAAGGAGAGACAGAGACACCAAAAGCAACATTCCATCATCCATAAAGTATCTTTGGTGCTCCCACACAGTACTGGGGATCTAACTTAAGGCCTCACAGCACACAGTATTAAGTGTGCTCTATTTGCTGTGCTATTTCCCTACCTCTCAGCTAGGTATTAAAAGAATTTACTTATTTAGTTATGAGAGAACTAAAGCACACTGACATATGCGATGCTGGGGATTAAATTTCGGAATTCCTGAAAGTCCATCACTATCCACTGTGCCACCTTATGTGTCACTGTAGCTTTGTGGTTTTTGTTCATTTTGCTTTGCTTTGTTTTCCTAGAAGAAGCTTAGAACAAGGAAGTGAAAATTCTTTCTTTCTTTTTAAAGATTTATTTATGTATTATGAAAGAAACAGAAAGAATGAAGAGTATCACAGAGGCAGAGGAAGGACCAGAGCACTGCTCAGCTCTGGGTTCAGGTGGAGCCAGTGATTAAGCCTGGGACTACAGGAGCCTCAGCATATAAGCTGATGTTCTAACAGGCTGAGCTATTTCCCTGGTCCCTTTTTGAAATGTCTGTTTTAAGCCTTTTAAAAAAAATGAATAACATATTTTATACTTACAGCTTTTTTAAACTGTTTTTTTCAAACTCTCCCTCATCATGTTCAACTTAGATAAGTTTATTCTATTCATTTATTAATTTACTTATTTTGGATCTGTTAGGACACAGAGAAATTGAGAGGAAAGGGGGAGAAAAGGAGAGAGAATGAGGGACTGTATGGTGGTGCACCTGGTTCCCCACCAGGTTCAATCCCCTGGTCCCCAGCTGCTGAGGGGAAGCTTCCCGAGTGGTGAAGCAGGAATGCAGATGTCTCTCTGTCTCTCTCCCTCTCTATATGCCCCTACCCTCTCAATTTCTCTCTGTCTCTATATAATAATAAATTAATTAAATTAAATAAATCTAAAAAAGAAAATCAAAGTATTTAGGGGACAGGTGGTGACATACCTGGCTGAGTGCACTTGTTACAATGTGCAAAGATCCAGGTTCAAGCCTCTGGTCCCCACCTGCAGGGGGAAAGCTTCATGAGTGTTGAAGCAGGGCTGCAGGTGTCTCTCTGTCTCTCTCCTTTTCTATCATCCTCTTCCCTCTTGACTTTCGGTTGTCTCTATACAATCAATCAATAAATAAAGATAATAAAAAATTAGAAAGAGAGAGAGAATGAGAAGACACCTCAGCATTGCTTCACCACTTGTGAGGCTTCTCTCCCCCTGCAGATGGGGATGGGCATGGGGCGGGGAGCTTAAACCCAATCCCTAGAACATACTAATGTGTGCCAACCTTGATGAATGTACTAAGCCCTTACAGCTTAAGTGAAATTAACCATAGAATAAAACCCAAATGTTTGTTCCAATAATTGCTTCTTATGAGTGGTAAAGGGACCAGGTTGTTCTGAAATTGTGCTGTTTTCCATAAATATCTGGGAAATTTCAAAAACTATGTAATTTGATTTTTCACAGTAAGACCTATACCCACCGGCGCCTGAAGTTCCTCTCCTCCAAGTTCCAGGTCCATGAAATGCTCAATGAGATGGATGAATTAAAGGAGCTGAAAAATAATCCCCACCGAGACTTTTATAACTGCAGGAAGGTAAACATTTTCCAGCTCAAAAAGTCATTTCTAGTCAAAAACAAAAATCCATTTATTTCTCTGGAAAGACAAGAAATATACTCATTTATTTTCTTACTTACTAATTTTCTGATTAAGATTTCTACAATTTCGAGGTCCTGGTGGTGGCACACCTGGTTAAGTGCACATAGTATTAAGCTCAATGATCTGCTCAAGGATCCAGGGTCAGGCCCTCCAGATCCCCACCTGCAAGGGGAATGCTTCACAGGTCTGCAGGTGTCTATCTTTCTCTTTCCTTTTCTATCTCCCCGTCCTCTCTTATTTCTGTCTGTCCTATCCAATATAATGAGGAAAAATGGCTGCCAAAAGCAATGGATTTATAATGCCAGCACCCAATCCCAGAGATAACCAGAGGCAAAAAGGAAGAAGAAGGAGAAAGAAGGAGAAGCTTTCTATAATGTCAGTAGAATTAAGTGAAAGTAGATGGATTTTGCTTAAAGTTTAAGTTGTCGTTTTTATTGTTACTGCACTGTGGGCATAAAAATTACATCAACAACCAAAACAGATAAAACCTTAAAAATTACTGTCCTAGGATGTGGAAAATTTCTGCTCTAGTCCATTTTCTTTTTTTTTTTTTGCATTATTTTTATTTATTTATTGGATAGAGACAGCCAGAAATCGAGAGGGAAGGGAGTGATAGAGAGGGAGAGAGACAGAGACACCTGCAGTACAGCTTCACCACTCGCAAAGCTTTCCCCCTGCAAGTGGGAACTAGGGGCTCGAACCTGCGTCCCTGAGCACTGTAACATGTGCACTCAGCCAGGTGCACCACCACCCAGCCCCTTAGTCCATTTTCTTTTACTTCCTGACTGCATGACCTTGGAGAAGCGATTAAATGTCTCTGAGTTTTAGTTTCCTCATTTATAAGATTGGTAGATATGTCTGCCCAATCCACCTTGCAAAAGGACTGTGAATATAAAATAAACTAATGAATGTAGGGAAATAATCAATTTAGAAATGCTTTTCAAGATATGTTCTGACCACTTAAGTGATTACAAGTAAGTGGGAATAAGAAATAAAGGTGCATTCAGGGCCAGATGCTTGTGTAAACTTGGGCAAAGTAGTTAATCTATCAAAGACTCAGTTTATAAAATTTTAAGTATAATATGTCATCCATAAATGCAACCAGTGTGCTATAACTTCATAATTTCAATCATTTCTTCTTCAGGGGCTGAAAGGTATAGTAGATACTTCCTTTCCAGTTGTGTCTTAGAGGTGGGAATAGTCCCTTAGGATTTTGTATGGATCAAATATAGGAAATAAACTGGGTGTATATATAGATACAGAAACAAGCATTACTATTGCATCCGCCCTTGAACAACCACATAAAGGTAGTGTGGAGTCTTTTTTTTTAAATTAATTTATTATTGGATAGAGACAGAGAAGTTGAAAGGGGAGTGATAGTTAGTGAGGGAGAGACACCTGCATCCCTGCTTCACCATACATGAGGCTTTCCCCCTCAGCTGGGGATCAGGGGCTTGAATTCAGGTCCTTGCACATTGTAGCATGTGCATTTAACCAGGTGAGCCACCACCTGTCTCTGGTGGTATGGAGTCTTAATCATTGCTTAACTTCCACCAGCTACGAGGGTACACTCAATTTAAGTTACTACTTTCTTTCTCCACAAGGGGATTTGTAATGCTTATGGCCTTTAGTAAAGTAACTAAAGCTGACTGATTTTTTTTTTCTTCTTTCTCCGAATACACACACAGGTGGACACCCATATCCATGCAGCTGCTTGCATGAACCAGAAACACCTCCTGCGCTTTATTAAGAAATCCTACCAAGTAGATGCTGACAGAGTGGTCTATAGCACTAAGGAGAAAAATCTAACTCTAAAGGAACTTTTTGCTAAGTTAAAAATGCATCCCTATGACCTGACAGTGGATTCTCTGGATGTTCATGCAGTAGGTTGAAAAGTCATCCATCTCATTTTAATATGCAGGATCCCACCTGCTTTCCCCCCTAAACATTCTCCTTTCTTGTAGCCCTCTTAATTGTGTTCATTTACTATCCTGATTAACAGCAGGGTTTAGGATTCACTTGTTCAGTTTGAGATAAAAATATCTCAGAATTCAACATCCTTTCTTGCCACCAGCCCCCTATTATTGTTCATCTTCTTCTTCTTATTATTTATTATTATTAAGAGTTATTTTATTTATTAGATAGCAGGGGAAATACACGTGAAACAATGAGAGAGAAAGAAACCAGAGCATCACTCCTATAAATGGGATGTGGGGGATAGAACCAGAATCTTTAGGCCTTAAAGTACACCTCTGAATAAATCAATAAACCAGACCCCAATTCCTGTAGTCATTCCCTAGCTCTCTGTGTGTGGGCAGTTCTGGTAATGCTTTTTCTGTGACCTTGTATTCTGATGCAGGGACGCCAGACATTTCAGCGTTTTGATAAGTTCAATGACAAATACAATCCTGTAGGAGCAAGCGAACTGCGAGACCTTTATCTGAAGACAGATAATTACATTAATGGGGAGTATTTTGCCACTATCATCAAGGTGAGGAGAAGTTAACCAAATTTAGCCTGATTCTTGAGCAGGAAGAGGAAGAAATGGAGAGAAGGAAAGAAAAGAAGAAAATTCAAGAAGCACTGGGATCAGAATCTACCCTCATCTTTATGATGCCTGAATACTGGAAGCAGGAATGACATATGTAGCTGGGAAATATGTGTTTGGGGAGGTAGAGGGAATATGAAAAGTTGAATTTCTCTTTTATTAATTAATTAATTAATTAATTATTAGATAGAGACAGAGAAATCGAGAGGGGAAGGGAAGATACTTAAGGATAGAGACAGAGAGACACCTTCAGCCCTGTTTCACCACCTCTCATAAAGCTTTCCCCTGTAGGTGGGGACCAGGGACTTGAACCTATGTCCTGTGCACTGTAATGTGAGCACTTAACTAGGTGCACCACCATCTGGCACCAAAAGTTGAATTTCTCTGTAGGCACCTTGGATAGCTTACCATCTTGGGTCTAATTTTTTTACTCTTTAGGCTCTATCATATTTAATAAGTCTTCTCTCTCCACTAGATTCTCCTCAGCTCCCAAGTCCCCTAGATTTTAACTTTGGATGGGTTTCCTCCAACTTCCTTAATTTTTCTTCTTGTTTTTGTTTTTTGTTTGTTTTATTTGGTTTTGTTTTTAGTACCTATCTCCTTTTATCTCCTTTCTAGACCTGTATCATGCAGGTCTAGAATCTTGGGTGATTTGTGGGAATTCCAGGCTTTAGACTTTTCTCTTGGCTCTTCAGGAGGTAGGTACTGACCTGGTGGAGGCCAAGTACCAGCATGCAGAGCCCCGCCTTTCAATCTATGGCCGAAGTCCAGATGAGTGGAGTAAACTCTCTACCTGGTTTGTCAGCAACCGCATCTACTGCCCCAACATGACATGGATGATCCAGGTGCCCAGGATCTAGTATGTATCTGCTCACCATAAGCCCTAGAACCCTGCTTCACTTCTTCCACATGAACAAGAAATGTGTAACACCTCTAGACATAAACAGAGACATCTCTATAGGTAGGGCACCTGTCTTGCCATGTGCAACCCAGGTTCAAATCCCTGACGTACCACATGGAAGTACCATGGTACCATGGGAAACTTAGGTGCTGCACTATCTCTATCTAAAAAAAGTATGCCTGGAGTGGTGAAATCACACATACATAAGGTTGTAAGGTCTAGGTATGTAAACAAAACAAAAACAAACCAACAGTAGCACTCATTATGTGTCCCAGGTGTCTAACTTTGCCCATTCTGGGTTCAACACTTTTGATCATAGACAGGAAATAAGAAAACCACTTCAGTTCAGTTTTTTAACCAGAAAGAATTTGTTTATTACCACTAGCTACAGTTTAGTAAAGATGTTTTTTAAAATATTTTATTTATTTTATTTTAACCCACTGTGCTACTGCCCAACTCCCTATTTATTTTAATGACAGATACAGAAAGATAGATAGATAGATAGATAGGGCAGATCACTTGGGCCAGGGTAGATAGCATAGTGGTTATGCAAAGAGACTCTCAGGCCTGAGGTACTGAAGCCTAGGATCAATCCCCTGCACCACCATAAGCCAACAATGAGCTCTGGTTAAAAAGAGAGAGAGAGGGAGAAAGAGAGAGACCAGAGCACTGACCTGTTCTGGTTTATGGTGGTATGGGAGATTAAATTTGAGACTTAAGAACCTCAGTCATGAAAGTCCTTTGGATAACCACTATAATAATCTCTCCCCACCCTCATAGATGTTTTTGATAACTGTTTCAGGTTCACCATTTTGTATGCCACATACATATAAACTACCCTTATAGTCCTTGTCTATGCCTGACAGCTGTGAAAGTTAGTTTTATTTATTTATTTTAATTTTTAAATTTATTTATTTATTTACTGGATATACAGCCAGAAATTGAGAGGAAGGGGAAGATAAAGAGAGAGAGAGAGAGACAGAGAGACACCTGCAGCACTGCTTCACCACTTCAGAAGCTTCCCCCCTGCAGATGGGGACCAGGGGCTTGAACCTGGGTCCTTGTGCATTGTAACATGAGCGCTCAACCAGGTATGTCACCACCCGGTCCCAAAGTTTAGTTTTATTACCACATGGAATTTGTAGAAGAGATGGGAGAAGTAAGATGTTTATATATCCAATGCCCAATCCAAACTGAATTGTTCTTTATATGTAATCAAGACAAACGCACCAGAATATTCTTAGGAAGGATACACTAGTTTTTGGTTTTTTTTTTGTTTGTTTGTTTTGCTGGACATGGGTCTCTGGTTTACAGTCTTAAAGCCCTTTAATTCCTCCTAGGTTCTTTTCCTTTCTTTTTCTTTCTTTCTTCTTTTTTTTTTAAAAGAATTTATTTATTTATTTATTTATTTATTTATGAGAATTATAGGAGGAGAGAAAGAACCAGACATCACTCTGGTACATGTGCTGCCGGGGATCAAACTTGGGACCTCATGCTTGAGAGTCCAGTGCCTTAGCCTCCCCGACCACAGTTTTTTTTCCTTTCTTATTTTATTTATTTAATTTAAATATTTCACTTGTTTAAATGAGAGATAGGAGTTTAGAGAGATGGAGACAGGAGAGAAAAGAGAGAATATGAGTCAGCACTCTAGTACATGTGTTGCCTAGGATTGAACTGAAGATCTCATGTTTGAGAGTCTAGACTACACCACCTCCAAGATCACTCTTGCTTCTTTATTATTTCAGTTGTTTTGGAGATTGATTTTATTTATTACATATGAGAGAATTTCATGTGAGGCAGAGAGGAGAGAGATAGAGAGAAGCCAGAGCACCACTGTGGTATATGTAGCATCAGGGGTCAAAGCGAGAATCTCAGGCATGAAAATCCAGTGCTCTGTAAAGTGAACTGTCTCCCCAGTCATGCTAAATTCTCTTTCTTCTTACCTCTAGTGATGTGTTCCGATCTAAGAATTTCCTCCCACACTTTGGAAAGATGCTGGAGAATGTTTTCATGCCAATATTTGAGGCTACCATCAACCCCCAGGCTCACCCAGACCTCAGTGTCTTCCTCAAGCATGTAAGCTAACCATATGTACATATATATCCTCATATTGCTATATACGAACAAGGCCTCTTACCTGACTGAGGTTAATATTTGGCTTTAACTCTGTTGTTTAGTCTTTGCCTTTGGGAGGTGAGAATTTGTCTGAGCATTTAGAACCCAAGGTTGATCAGAACCCATTGCATGGCTCACTTTTCCTGACAGATTACTGGCTTCGACAGTGTGGATGATGAGTCCAAACACAGTGGCCACATGTTCTCCTCCAAGAGTCCCAAGCCCCAGGAATGGACAATGGAAAACAATCCATCTTACACTTACTATGCCTACTACATGTATGCAAATATTGTGGTTCTCAACAGCCTCAGAAAGTAAGTGACAAACATGCTGCAAGGAGAGACTAATAGACAAATCTCTTTCTTCACACACAGGCACCTTAGGTGCTCAAAGTCTGGAGCTGCATAGAATGTTTCCAATTGGCACAAATAAGACTTTTCTTTTTTCTTTTTTCAGTTTCTTTAGTTAGGAATACAAGTTCAACAGTCTGAAATCTTTAGTAATTTTTACTGTTCCTTTTCTTTGAAAGTTTAGGAAGTTACACTTATCCGTGCATAATTTATCACAAAATCCCATACATGTCATCCTTATTGATATGTCTAGGTAAAGAATAAACAGAGGAGCATTATCATGGAATTTCTGGAAACATTTTTTTCCACAAAATTTAGGGGGGAAATGATGTTCTGGGGCTGGGGAGATAGCAAGGTGGTTATACAAAAGATTTTCATGCCTGAGGCTCAGGGATCCCAGGCTCAATTCCAAGAATAAGTCAGAGCTGAGCAATGCTCTAGAAGAGAAAGGAAGGAAGGAAGGAAGGAAGGAAGGAAGGAAGGAAGGAAGGAAGGGAGGGGGAGAGAAAGAAAAGAAAGATGATAGTATGGTGATATTAATAAACCTCCTTTTGAAACTGAAGATATTTTCTCATTCTTTTTTTAAATTTTTTATATATTTATTTATTTATTTTCCCTTTTGTTGCCCTTGTTGTTGTTATTTAGATAGGACAGAGAGCAATGGAGAGAGGAGAGGAAGACAGAGGAGGGAGAGAAAGACAGACACCTGCAGACCTACTTCACCGCCTGTGAAGCGACTCCCCTGCAGATGGGGAGCCGGGGACTTGAACAGGAATCCTTATGCCGGTCCTTGGACTTTGCGCCACGTGCGCTTAACCCGCTGCGCTACCGCCCAACTCCCGAAGATATTTTCTATTCAGGAAATTAAATCTTGATTCTGCTCTGAACCATGTCTTCTGCTGTTCTCTCTCCCCTCCCCATAAGTCGATGTTTAGTTAAAATTAAAATTATGATTTTTGCAATTACAGAAGCTGGATCTTCCACCTTCTGCATCCCACAATGACCTTGGATCCATACTCCTAGAGGGTTAAAGAATAGGAAAGCTATTGGGGGAGGGGGTGGGATACAGAGTTCTGGTAGTGGGAATTGTGTGGAGTTGTACCCCTCTTTTCCTATGGTTTTGTCAGTGTTTCCTTTTTATAAATAAATAAATAATAATAATAATAATAAAATTATGGAGTTACCATTTTGCTGAATCCTTTGGATGTTCCACACTCTTTCAGAGTGTAGCATTTTCTGTCAGATATTCTTGAACTCATTCTAAGCCCAGCCACTGTTGTTATGTCCTAGTCAGACACTTTTGATTCCTGAAGCAGTTTTATTTCCCTAGGGAACGAGGCATGAATACATTTCTGTTCCGACCACACTGTGGGGAAGCTGGTGCACTCACCCATCTCATGACAGCATTCATGATAGCAGATAATATCTCTCATGGCCTGAATTTAAAAAAGGTGAATGGAAATCTTTTCATATTTTTATGTTGGACCAAGAAGAATCCTTTTTTCTTAACATTTTATTACAAATATTTATCAACTTTGGAATAAAACTAGAGGGAAAAAGGAGTTTTGAGGGGTGTGTGTGTGTTAATGAAGTTTGTTTTACAGAGGTTGAGAGTTATTAAGGAAATTGCTCAAGATTACCTAGCTACTTGATGGCAGATATCAGCTAATGCAGATCTCCTGATTTCCATTTTAGTACTCTGACAAGGGATAATTCAGTAGTGACTTGGCTACCTTTGACTAATTTTTGCCAGATTTCTTGTTATAACATGTTTTAAAATGCCTCTTGTGCAAGTCAGAACTTTCTTGCACAGAAAAAAGACATTTCAAAGTGAAGTATTTTGTCTGAGACAAGCCATGTGACTGAGGCAATTAAAACCCAATCTGGCTTGACTCCATGCTTCTGAACATTTATAATCCCAAACAAACTTATTCTAAATAGGATTAAAAACTATTATTCTTATTTGATTTGGCATTTAAATATATATTTATTTGATAAAGACACATAAATCAAGAGGGAAGGGAGAGACAGAAAGACACTGCCTCACTGCTTGAGAAGCTTTCTCCCTGCAGGTGGGGACCAGGAGCTTGAACCTGGGTCCTTGCACATTGTGCACTCAGCCAGGTGCACTACTGCCTACTTTGGCATTTAAAGGACAAGTGGGGCTGGAGATACAGCATAATGGTTATGCAAAAGCCTTTCAAGACTGAGACTCTGAGATCCCAGGGTCAACCCCCAGCCCCACCATAAGCAAAAACGAGGCAGTGTCCTGGTCTCTTTCTCTCTCCCTCAGTATCTTTCCCTCTGTATCTACTCTTTCTCATAAGATAAACTAAATTAAATATTTTAAAATTTTAATTAATAACAAGTGGGAGGGGACCAGGTAGTGTCATACCTGGTTAAGTACTTACATTACAGTGCACAAGGACCTAGTTTCAAGCCTCTGGTCACCACCTGCAGGGGAAAAGCTTCATGAGTGGTGAAGCAGGGCTGCAGGTGTCTCTGTCTTTCTCCCTCTATGTCCCCCTCCCCCTCCTAATTTCTCTCTGCCTCTATCCAATAATAAATAAAAAATCTTTTAAAAAAAGGAGAGAAGGTGGCTGGGCGGCAGTGCAGTGATTTAAGCACACATGGCCTGAAGTGCAAGGACTCGCATAAGGACCCGGTTGAGCCCTGGCTCCCCACCTGCAGGGGAGTCGCTTCACAAGTGGTGAAGCAGATCTGCAGGTGTCTATCTTTCTTTCCCCCTCTCTGTCTTCCCTCCTCTCTCTATGCTATCCAGCAACAACAACAGCAATGGCTACAATAACAACAAGGGCAACAAAATGGGAAAAATGGCCTCCAGGAGCAGTGGATTCATAGTGCAGGTGCTGAGCCCCAGCAAGAACCCTGGAGGCAAAAACTAAACTAAAATAAAATAAACTAAACTAAACTAAAATAAAATAAAATAAACAAGTGGGAGGGACAGGTAGTAGAGCCCCCACTTTAGTGCACATAGTACAAAGAGCAAGGACCTGTACAAAGATTCAAGTTCCAGTCCCCGCTCCCCACCTGCAGTGGGGATGCTTCACAAGCGGTCAAGCAGGTCTGCATATATCTGTTTCTCTGCCTACAGAGTTATTGCTGGGGCTTGATGCCTGCACTATGAATACACTGCTCCGGAAGCCATTTCTTTTTAGATTTCTTTTATTTTATTTTTTGAATAGGACTGAGAAATTGAGAGGGGAGGGGGAGAAACAGAGAGAGACAGAGAGACACCTGCAAACCTGCTTCACCATCTGTGAAGCGCCTATCCCCTCCCCCCTGCAGGTGGGGAGTTGGGGGCTCAAACCTGGATCATTATATGGTCCTTAATCTTCCTACTATGTGCACTTAACCCAGTGTGCCACCTTCTACCACCTTCCTCCCTCTCTAACTCTTTTTCCCTTCGCAATTTCTGTCTTATTGAATAAAATGGAAAAAATGACCGGAGAGGTGGATTTGTAGTGGGGGCACTGAGCCCCAGCAGTAACACTGGAGGCAGAAAACAAACAAACAAGCAAACAAACAAATAGTAGTTCTGTTGAAAACTAAAGCTTGAGGTAGATCACATGTTTCTATGTCTCTAGCCTGTAGGCCTTGTTCAAAATCCTTAACTGTTTCTTTTTCATTTTTCCTTTTCAGAGTCCTGTGTTACAGTACTTGTTTTTCTTAGCCCAGATTCCCATCGCTATGTCGCCATTAAGTAACAACAGTCTATTTCTAGAATATGCCAAAAATCCTTTTTTAGATTTCTTGCAGAAAGGGCTAATGATCTCACTGTCTACAGATGATCCGATGCAATTTCACTTCACCAAGGTATACATATGGAATTTTGAGTGATAAAAATGTATTTTGTTTGATCAGTGTTTGCTACTAAGAATTTTAAAGTTAAATGAAGATGCGGCATTATTCTTCTTGGGCAGGATACATGTTTTTGCTTTTTAAAAAAATTTCTCAATTTTTTTATGTTTTACATTCCACAGTAAATGCAATAGTTTGTACATGCATAACATTTCTCACCTTTCCACATAACAAACAGTACAACCCCCACTAGGTCCTCTGCTATCCTTTTTGGACTTGTACTCTCCCCCCCCACCCCGGCCCACCTCAGAGTCTTTTACTTTGGTGCAATACACCAACTCCAGTTCAGGTTCTACTTGTGTTTTCTTTTCTGATCTTGTGTTTCAACTTCTGCCTGAAAGTGATATTATCCCATATTCATCCTTCTGTTTCTGACTTTTCTCACTTAACATGATTTCTTCAAGCTCCATTCAAGATGGGCTGAACACAGTGAAGTCACTGTTTTTAATAGCTGAGTAGTATTTCATTGTGTCTATATACCACAACTTGCTCAGCCACTCATCTGTTGTTGGACACCTGGGTTTCTTCCAGGTTTTGGCTATTAGATTGTGATACTATGAACATAAGTATACACAAATCTTTTTGGATGGGTGTGTGGGGTTCCTTAGGATCTATCCCCAGGAGAGGAATTGCAAGATCATAAGGTAGGTACATTTCTAGCCTTCTGAGAGTTCTCCAGACTGCTCTCCACAGAGGTTGGACCAATTTTCATTCCTACCAGCAGTGCAGGAGGGTTCCTTTGACTCCACAACCTCTCCAGCATTTGTTGCTGCTACCTTTCCTGATGTATGACATCCTCACAGGAGTGAAGTGGTATCTCACTATTGTCTTTACTTGCATTTCTCTGACAATCAAAGACTTGGAGCACTTTTTCACGTGTTTATTGGCCTTTTGGATCTTTTCTGTGGTGAATATTCTGTTCATATCCTCTACTCATTTTTGAATGGGGCCATTTGTTTTCCTGTTGTTGAGTTTGACAAGCTCTTTATATATTTTGGTTATTAGCCTCTTGTCTGATGTATGGCATGTAAAGATCTTCTCCCATTCTCTGGGAGGTCTCTTGGTTTGGGTAGTGGTTTCTTTTCCTGTGCAGAAGCTTTTAAATTTGATGCAGCCCCGTAGGTTTATACTTGCCTAAGTCTTCTTTGTAATTGGATTTGTTTCATTGAAGATGCCTTTAAAATTTATGCAGAAAAGAGTTCTGCCAATATTTCCCTCTAACTTTCTGGTCTAACATCCAAGTCCTTGATCCACTTGGAATTTACTTTTGTGTTTGGTGAAATAGAGTGGTTCAGTTTCATTCTTCTGCATGCTTCAACCCATTTTTTTTTTCCAACACCATTTGTTGAAGAGTCTCATCCTTCCCTATTTAATAGTCTGGGCACCTTTGTGATTAGATGTTCTTAGGTGGGGGGGGCTTACTTCTGGGCTCTCAATTCTATTCCACTGGTCAGTGTATCTATTCATGTTCTAGAACTAGCAGTTTTGTTTTTAATTTTTTTGTTATTTATTTTCCCTTTTGTTGCCTATGTTGTTTCTTCTTGTTGTAGTTATTATTGTTGTTGATGTCATCCTTGTTGGACAGGACAGAGAGAAATGGAGAGAGGAGGGGAAGACAGAAAGGGAGAGAGAAAGAGAGACATCTGCAGGCCTGCTTCACCACTTGTGAAGCGACTCCCCATAGGTGGGGAGCCAGGGCTTGAACTGGGATCCTTACTCTGGCCCTTGCGCTTTGTGCTACATGTGCTTAACCCACTGCACTACCACCTGACCCCTAACTGCCCAGCTAGCGTGGGGGTGCCTCTTCTTGGGCGCGTACTCTCTGGGTTGGAGAGAACGGGACCAGAGCCAGCCTGGGCTGCTACTCACTTAGCAATGTGAGAGAGATGACCCAGGAACAGAGCTGGTGGTGGTGAGGCGATTCAGTTCCTTATTGTTCAGAGAGCCAAGGCTTTTTAAAAGTCGGGCCCAGAAGTGGCAAGTTGGAAATGGAAATGGCTTGACATGGCTTGGAAAGGGGCGGAGAAAGGCAAAAGGGATGGGAAAGGTAGGAACTTCCTTAGTAACTGTGGTGAGGGTTTTAACTGGTAGGATTAATAATACCCTGTGGAGAATTCTGGAGGAGACCTTTCAGGCAAAACAATGATTATGTAGATAATAAGGGAGCAGGCCATTGTATCAGGAATGCAGGGTGCTTTGTGAGGCAGGGAGTCTGATAAGAGGAGGCAAACCTTGGGGGGTTGTGTCCCTCCTCGCTTGACCTCTCAATAGAAAGAGAGAGAGACTGACAGGATGGATATCCCCTCAAGTCAAGCCCTGCCAAGCTCAACCATATCCTCACAATTTCCCTACACCTAACAAGCAGTTTTGATTACAGTGGCCCTATAATACAATTTGAGATCTGGGAATGTGGTGCCTCCAGTTCTGTTCTTTCTTCTCAAGATTGTTTTGGCAATTCTAGGTCTTTTCTGGTTCCAGATAAACATTTGTAGCATTTGTTCTTCCAACACTATGTTGAATAATAATGGTGATAGTGGGCAGCCTTGTCTAGTACCTGATCTGAGGGGAAATGCTTCCAGTTTTTCACCACTGAGTATGATGTTGGCTGTAGGTTTGCTATATATAGACTCCACTATCTTCAGGAATTTTCCATCTATTCCCATTTTTTGTAGCATTTTGATCCTAAAGGGATGTTGTATTTTGTTAAAGGCTTTCTATGCATCTATTGATATGACCATGTGGTTTTTGGTCTTGCTTTTGTTGATGTGGTGGATCACGTTGATTGATTTATGTATATTAAACCAACCTTGCATGCTTAGGATTAACCCCACTTGGTCATGATGAACAATCTTTTTAATACACTGCTGTGGATACATGTTTTTAAAGATGTCTTTATTTTTTCTTGTTATTAAAAATTATTTTATTAGTAATTTAATAATGATCAACAAGATTTTGGGATAAGAGGGGTACAATTCCATACAATTTTCACCACCAGAATTCCATATCCCATCTCCTCCATTGAAAGGGCCTCTAATCTTTATTCCTCTGGGAGTATTGACCAAAGATCTTTATGGGGAGCAGAAGGTGGGAGGTATGGCTTCTGTAATTACTTCTCCACTAGACATGGGTGTTGACAGGTGGATCCATATCCCCAGCCTGTTTTTATCTTTCCCTAGTGGGATTGGGCTCTGGAGAGGTGGGGGTTCCAGGACATATTGGTGAGGTTGTTGCCCAGTAAAGCCAGGTTGGTATCATGGTAGCATCTGCAACTTGGTGGCTGAAAAGCATTAAGATATAAAGCAGGACAAATAGTTTAATAACAAGGAATCTAAAGATAAGAATAGAATAGATGATATTTGGGAAGTCTATTTTAGGTATATTCCAAGGGACCCATGACATTACTAATTTTTGCCTGGGCCTGTCAACTTACATATAGGTGGGCTAAAAGTATTGTCTGGAAAGATGTGTCTGAGTTGGGAATAGGACTAGAAAGCTGGATCAGGGCAGAGAGTAGCTCCCAAATATGGGAAAAGTCTATAAATACCATTAACTATAAACCCTATTAATCTCACCTAGGGCCCATGTCTATTCATATTTAGCACAGGAGCCTGTGTAACCTCTGCATCCCTGTTGGTCTGAGTTCATATTCCATGGTCATAGCTAGGAAAATTCCAGGCTGCACTCATTTCAGGACCAGTCCTCCTTGAGTGGCAGAGTATGTTGACCCAGCCTCCGTTTGGGGAGTAGGGCAGTTTCTACCATTGTTGTTCTCCATTGAGGGCAAGGTCTTGTAGAGGGTTTATGATGTTGTTCCTGATGGAGATGACCATCAGTGATGGTGAAGGGAGGGATCTGTTAGAGGTTTAGGCCCATCATATCTATGTGGGAATCCCAACATTCCCTGACCAGGTCCCTGGATGACAGGGGCCTGGTAGTGACAAAAAGGGTTATCATTGAAGTGTGCAGGTTTTTATCTCTTATCCAGCTAAAATACCTTTCTTTCTCTTTCCCTTTTACTTCCTTCCTTCCTTCCTTTTTCCCTTCGAATATATAAACACCTGAAGGAACCTCTAATGGAAGAATATGCCATTGCTGCACAAGTCTTCAAGCTGAGCACATGTGATATGTGTGAAGTGGCAAGAAACAGTGTTCTTCAATGTGGAATTTCTCATGAGGTAGATCTTGATTTGTTGTCCTTCTGAGAATAAGATGTGGTACATTGAATATTGAAACACTAGTTGGAAAAATACACTAATCCACAAACCATAGGCAGTTATTATGGACATAGAAATATATAGAAATAGATATTTTCTCTGCCCCTTCTGGCAAGGGAAATAAAATACTCTTGATTTCTCAGAAGACTGCACATTGAAGAATGAGGTAAGTGCTTTTAATGTTTTTTTTTTCCACATTGTCTCAATGATTAACATAAAGAAGGCTCTTTGTGAAGGAGTCAGTTATTGTCAATTTCAGGGTACAGAGCCAATACTTACTCTGCTTCCTTTTTTCCTTATAGGAAAAAGCAAAGTTTCTGGGCAGCAATTACCGTGAGGAAGGCCCTATGGGAAATGATATCCGGAGAACAAATGTAGCCCAAATACGCGTGGCCTACCGCTATGAAACCTGGTGTTATGAACTTAATTTAATTGCTGAGGGTCTCAAATCAACAGAACAAAATGAATAAAATAAGTAAATAAATTGCAATATGGATGAGATTTATTATAGAGTGTGAATAATAACAGTAGCCAGTTACTGAATCACTACTCTAAGTCAAGCATTGCATTAGCTATTGTTCCATTCACATGATTTAATTTTATTCTTTTCATATCTTTATAAAATAGATAGTATCTCCATTTAGGAGAAGATGAGTGAAGTCAAATTAATAACCTGCACAAGGTGGGGCACATGGAGGAACCTAGGTTTGTAAGACTCCAGAATCTCCATGACTTTTAGGCAAAACACTTCTTTCTTTAAATTCTTTTGTTATCACAAGAGCTTTGACTTTTTTTTTAATTAGTGATTCAATATTAACTTGCAAAATAACATGTCAACAGGGGTACTACTCCACCCTGTTCCCACCACCAGAGTTCTGAATCCTGATCCCTCCATTCAGTCTACTGCTGTTCTCCCAAGGTTGCAGACACGAGCTAACCATTATCTCTACAGTTATCTGTCTACATTTGTACATAATTGTCCTCTTTTCCTTTCAGGCCCAGTCCTCTGCCCCCCCCCCCCCGCCACACATAACCCTATTACTTCATCCAAATCTCTCTCTCTTTTTCTTTTTTATTAAAATTTTTTATATTTATGTATTTTACCTTTTGTTGCTCTTGTTTCTTTTTATTGTTGTTGTAGTTATTGTTGTTATTGATGTCATCATCATTGGATAGGAGAGAGAGAAACAGAGAGAGGAGGGGAAGACAGAGAGGGGGAGAGAAAGAGAGTCACCTGCAGACCTGCTTCCCTGCCTGTGAAGCTACTCCCCCTGCAGGTGGGGAGCTGGGGATTCGAACTAGGACCCTTCAGCTGGTCCTTTTGCTTTGCATGTTTAACTCGCTGTGCTACCGCCCGACTCCCACTCTCTCCTTGTTGTCCTCTCTCTCTGGTACCTGATGGAGGCTGACTTCATAGCCCTCTTATCCTCTTCCTCTTATTATTTCTCCCCCACTGGCAGTATGGGTCAGAGTTATTTTGGGGGTGCAGAATATAGAAGTTCTGGCTTCTGTAATTGCTTCTTTACTGGACTTGGGAGTTGACAGGTCGATCCATACCCTGGGCTGAGTTTTTTTAGGTAGAAGGAAAGAGACAGAGAGGAGAGGGAAAGATGCCACAGCACCCAGGTTTCCTCCAATATGGTGATAGACAGGATTTAACCAGGGTCACACACGTGGCAAAACAGGCATGCTATCTAGGTGAACTATTTTTGTTGGTCCATGAAAGCAGTTTTTAAAGACTGGGAAAAATAAAGCAAATGATCTGTCTTGAGAGTGAATGTAGTCTTTTAGTTAATATGATCAAACTTGCTTAACACTCCCAGGTCACTGAAAAGTTGGCCTTAGTGCCTGACTCTTCACAGTTCCAGGTTCAATCCCCAGCACCACCATGAACCAGAGTAGGGCTCTGGTAAACATCAGAGAGACAAACAAAAACAAATAGAAGACTGGCTTTCTTGGATAAAGACTCAGATAATGCACTTATCAGTTATTAAATATAGGGAAAAGTAATTTTACAAAAGGATTATTTTTTTCTTTAAAGATATAATTGACACTAAAGTTATAGCCAGTTGTAATAGCACATTTTAATGATTCCACTTACCAAAGTAAGATACACAAGGCTGGAGAGATACCATAATGGTTATATAAAAGACTTTTATGCCTGAGGATTCTAAGTCCCAGGTTCAGTTCTAGGCACCACCATAAGTCAGAGCAGAGCAGAGCTCTGATAAAATATAAAATAAAAAATCACACATATGCCTTTTAAAAAAAATGCCTGTTACTCAGGAAAAATTCGAATGAGCTAGACTACACTTCTACACATGCAACTGCATTGCCACCTAGTGGTTGAGCTGTTGCTTCAGTTAACATAATAGATAAATAATTACTGAGGGAACATCTAAAGTGTCAGGTAGTATTATAGATTGTAAAGGAATAAAGTTCTTTTTTTCATATATATATATGAAAGGAGACATTAACAAAACCGTAGGATAGGAGGGGTACAGCTCCACACAATTCCCACAACCCGATCTCCATATCCCATCCCCTCTCCTGATAGCTTTCCCATTCGCTATCTCTCTGAGAGTATGGACCCAGGGTTGTTGTGGGATGCAGAAGGTGGAAGGTCTGGCTTCTGTAACTGCTTCCCCACTGAACATGGGCATTGACTGGTCGATCCATACTCCCAGTCTGCCTCTCTCTTTCCCTAGTAGGGTGGGTCTCTGGCGAAGCGGAGCTCCAGGACACATTGGTAGGGTCGTCAGTCCAGGGAAGCCTGGTCGGCATCATGCTGGCATCCAGAACCTGGTGGCTGAAAAGAGAGTTAACATACAAAGCCAAACAAACTATGAACAATCATGGGCCTAAAGGCTGGAATAGTGCAGATGAAGTGTTGGGGGGTACTCACTGCAGACTATTGTGTACTTCTGCTTTCAGGTATATATTTTTTCCTGGTTTATGGGCACGTGTGAACATATGCTCTATCTCAGGGGACCTGGACTATATCTAGGTTTGGGGACTTTAAGGAATAAAGTTCTTATTCCTGTTCTCAAATAGTTGACATGTGAAGTTATAGTTTGTGATTACATACGTGAAAAGAGCATTTTGTAAAACATTTTACCAAACTGGGGAAAAATGCAATTCCTGCATGTATCAACACATTATATAAAAGTTGTAAGCATAAGGTGTGTTTCCAACATGTGTGTACTAGCGCAGTATAAGAGCCCTCTCCCTAGTTTCTGCAGTTGAAGTCCCGTTTGTGGTATTTTTTGTAAAGTCCCTTAAGGACCTTATTATTTTACCTTAGAATTCCTGTCATCACAACACATGCTAAATTAAGTATTTTATCCTTAGACCTAAAAAGACACAATCATTTTATTTTTTTTTATATTTTTATATTTCAGATTTACATGTCAACGGGTTTGAATCCACACCATTCCCACCACCAGAGTTCTGAATCTTCACTCTGACCACTGCAATCCACCACAGTTCCCCTAAAGTTTTAGACATGGGCCAACTATCTTCTCTACAACTATCTGCCCACGTTTATACATAGTTGCCTCTTCTTTTTCTGATTCAATCCTCTCTTTCCCTCTAAGCCACTCATGACATTATAACTACCTCCATATGTCCCTCTCCTTTTCCTACTCTCTCTCTGGGTGCTGATGGAGCTGGAGTGCAGAGTCCTCTTATTTTCATCCTATCACTTCTCCCCTGCTGGGTTGTTTATGGTTGTTTATGTTGTTTATGGGGAGCAGAAGGTAGGAGTTCTGGCTTCTGCAGCTGTTTCTCAGCTAAGCAGTGGCATTGCACAGATAGATCCATAACCCCAGCCCCTTTCTTTCCTTCTTTCTTTCTTTCTTTCTTTCTTTCTTTCTTTCTTTCTTTCTTTCTTCCTTATTTATAAAAAAGGAAACACTGGGGAGTCGGGCTGTAGCGCAGCGGGTTAAGCGCAGGTGGCGCAAAGCACAAGGACCGGCATAAGGATCCCGGTTCGAACCCTGGCTCCCCACCTGCAGGGGAGTCGCTTCACAGGCGGTGAAGCAGGTCTGCAGGTGTCTGTCTTTCTCTCCTCCTTTCTGTCTTCCCCTCCTCTCTCCATTTCTCTCTGTCCTATCCAACAACGACAACAACAATAATAACTACAACAATAAAACAAGGGCAACAAAAGGGAATAAATAAAATAAATATTAAAAAAAAAAGGAAACACTGAAAACAAAACCATAGGATAAGAGGGGTACAACTCCACACAATTCCTACCACCAGAATTCCGTATCCCATCCTCTCCCCTGATAGCTTTCCTATTCTTTAACCCTCTGGGAGTATGGACCCAAGGTCACTGTGGAATGCAGAAGGTGGAAGGTCTGGCTTCTGTAATTTGTTTCCCCGCTGAACATGGGCGTTGACTCCCAGCCTGCCTCTCTTCCCTAGTGGACCAGAGCTCTGAAGATGCATGGGTCCAGGACACATTGGTGAGGTCATCTGCTCAGAGAAGTCCGGGTGAAGTCATGGTAGCATCTGTAGCTTGGTGTCTGGAAGGTGGCATGACCTAAGCTGAGACAAGATAGTCAATGAATAGGAACCAGAAAGTAGGGTCAGAGCAGATGAGACTAGGAATTTTAGGGCAGAAGAAAGCTAGGAAAACCATTTTAGGCATGCTCCTGGGGGCATACAATTATAGTAGTTTTGCTTGATTTTGGTAACCAGCCTGAGGTTGGATGAGAATATTGTCTAAGAGAATAGTGTCAGAGTGGAGAAAAGAGCTAGAAAGTTGGATTAGGGAAAGGAGTAGCTCCCATTCTTATAAAAAAAATATGGCACAATCATTTTATATAGCTCCATCTTACCCATGAAGGGGCAGTAGAACACATGCATGTTAACTCATTTACTATGGAACCCATACCAGATTTGGTTTCATGTTTGGTAACTGGAATTCAATCTGCCTCATTTTGTCAATTAAACTTCCTAATGCAAAATTTGAACTTTGAAATCAACTTGAATTTTGAAATAAATTTCTGGGTCACACTATTTTAGTTCCAAATTTTATATTAGACAACTCTTTGGTTTCTAAATATATAAGATGAGGATTTAGCGGGAGTCCAAAAGTCCATAAAGATTTAGAAAAAACTGTTCAAAATTTATTAGAGGCAATATTGACATTTATTTCTTCATTAAGATATTTTAATCACTTGTTAAAATTATAGAATATAATTTGATTGTCCATAGTTCATGAAGTTACAATGGGATATACAGCTTTTATCACCTTGGCTAAGCTGATTTATGTATGACAACCATCTGTGATGTGTAACCAAATGCCATTCTTCCTGGCTTTCTATTTTGGCACCTCTGTGTGAACAAATGTAGTTTGGTTGCCAGCCCCAAGAAGCCCCAAGCGGCAAGGCAAGGCTAGGCAAGGTGGGGCAGGGCAGGGTGGGGTGGAGCCAGGTGGGGCGAGGAGGGTGGGGCGGTTCGCCAGCCCATGGGAAACAAGCTCAATTCGGTCTTGACTCGCAGCCTGAGTGAAACTGGGTTGCTGCTCGCAGCGGGCACAAAGCCACACACATACCTGAGTATGAGTGTTGCAGGGTTACTGCTTATGCATGTGTGTCACAACAGGGCGTGGGGACCAACCTCAAGCACTAGGAGTATCAAAGATGCCCCAGTCCTGGCATTTCAGGCCTCAAGTGTTAAAAGCATTACTTGCAACTGCCTGTGTTTCAAGTTTGCACCTTATTATAACTGCCCAAGAAATGTTAAGTCCAGTCAGAGAGACGTTGTACTGTCTCACTGTAGACTGTGACTGGAGACAGTGCTATGATTTCCTAGATCGAAGTGCCATTTAGATTTCTCCACTAAATTAGGCTTCACTTCGGAGGTAGCCAACTGTCACAAAAAGTCCAGGTCCGTCGTCGTGGGACCAGGAGGATTACAGAGAGGGGAGGGCGATGGAATTTGGCTAGATACCTGGGCCGGGGGACCATGTTGGCCATCAAGACCCGCGTCAGGTTTGCACTCCTACTTGGAGAGAGGGCGGCCTCTCACCCAGGTCTCGGGGCGGAGTCGGAGGGCGGGCCAGAGCGTGAGGTGCGGGAACAAAAGCCAATGAGGACCGGTTTTGACAAGAGGGCGGGACATGAGAGCGAGTTGGGGGCGGGGCCTGCGGCCGGGCCTGCGGAGGCGGGACGTAGACTAACCCGACTGTGGCCGGAGACCTGGCGCTTCAGCTGGGGCAACGAGAACCTCACAGCCTGGCGGCGGAGTCGGCATCGCAAACCAGGGAAGGTAGGAGAGGACGCGATCCGAGGCTGGGGCTTCGGGCGGTCGAGGCGGCGGGCGGCGGGATCTGGCTGGAAGGGCGCCGCGGGGCCCGGGGAGGCGTGAGTCCTCGCAGCGGTCTCCGCACCGCCCCCGCCTCGGGGGTGCCGGGGGTCCTGCGCGGGGCTGGGCGGCCGCGCCGGCAGTGGGGGAGCCGGGCTGAGCCTCCTCGCGCCGCTCACTTCGGGGCGCTCGGCATCCAGGGGCAGCGCGGGGCTCCCCGCCAGGATCCGTGGACAGGCGGAGACCGAAGACTTTGTAAAAGAACGTTCACTTTTTGTGTATTTTTGATTCTTCACAGAATCTGACACTAACAATAGTGAAACTCGTCAAGTGGGATGTTTTATTTTAAAATCTGACAATGGCAGACACCCCAGAGGTTTTGTACAGAAGATGACTCGATTATGAGTCAAGGGCTTGAGTCTCGGCCAGGAATCACACGCACCAGATGTGATGCCTCCGTCAAATGGATTTTTCTGGCCCTAGTTTTCTTGACTGTAAAACTGGGATGCTCGTGCCTGTGGACTTTCTAAAGGTTACATGCGATGTTTGGTGATATTATTTCTGCACCAGCAAACTACTAAGTGCTAAACACGACGCAGACACTCTGTAAACCTTTACTCATCAGTGTGAAAAATCCAAATTTTCTTGCTTACTTTGCTAACTAAGCTCCACACATACAACACACATCATCATTGTTTGAAATATCACTCAGAGCTGGTGAAATAGCTCTCTTGGATAGTGTACTGCTTTGCCATTGTGCACGACCCAGGTTCAAACCCAGGCTTTGCTGAAGATGATCTCCCTCTCACCTTCTCCCGTTCTTTTCCCCTTCCTCCCTCTCTCTCTTCTTCCCTCTTTTCTTGAAAGCAAGTAAATAAAATAAAAGTGCTCCATTTTTCAGCTGTCTAACGAATTTTTCTAGATTGGCACATATTGTCTATAAACTGGATATTGACTCTGATGTTTGGTAGCAGTCAGGTTATTTGTTTTAGGTAAACAGTTGCAGTTAAATTTATTTGGTAAAGGGGGTCTGGGAATCTGGTTGAACTCATACATTACTATGCCGTCCAGTCCCCTGCAGAGAGAACCTTCATAAACAGTAAAGCAGTGGGAGTCGGGCGGTAGCGCAGCGAGTTAAGGGCGGCGCGAAGCGCAAGAACCGGCGTGAGCATCTGGGTTCGAGCCCTCAGCTCCCCACCTGCAGGGGAGTCGCTTCACAGGCGGTGAAGCAGGTCTGCAGGTGTCTTTTTCTCCCCCTCTCTGTCTTCCCCTCTTCTCTCGATTTCTCTCTGTCCTATCCAACATCTCTCTCCTATCCAACAACGACGACATCAATAACAACAACAATAAAAACAAGGGCAACAAAAAGGGAATAAATAAATAAATATTTTAAAAAGCAGTGCTACTGATATTTCTCTCTACCTCCCCCTACCCTTCAGTTTCTCTTTGTCTCTATCCAAAAATAAAATAAATAAAAATATTTTTAGGGGTCAGGTGGTGGCACACCTGGTTGAGCGCATATGTTGCAATGCGCAACGACCCAGGTTTGAGTCCCTGGTCCCCCACCTTCAGGGGGAAAGCTTTGCAAGTGGTGAAGCAAGAGTTGCAGGTGTTTTCTGTCTCTTTCTCTCGTTGTCTCCCCCATCCTCTCGATTTCTGACTGTCTCTATCCAATAAATAAAAAGATAAAAAATTAAAGAATATATATTTTTAAAGTCTTAGAACTGTTTGGTAAAGTAAAACCAAGGCTTTATTTCTTTTTATAAGGGAATAGCAGTTTGTAACC
Source organism: Erinaceus europaeus (assembly GCF_950295315.1). Classification (NCBI taxonomy): domain Eukaryota; kingdom Metazoa; phylum Chordata; class Mammalia; order Eulipotyphla; family Erinaceidae; genus Erinaceus; species Erinaceus europaeus. The sequence goes on from NC_080172.1 coordinate 61,671,727, forward strand.
AGTGGACTTTTACTGAGGATACTTGGAGGCATATTCAGAAGTAGTTTTCCTGGAGAAACCAGGAAACATAATTATGTCTCTTGGCGTTTCCTTATTTTTGATGTGTTGGATGTAACAATAGATTTTTCAGTGCAGATATAAAGGAAGAATATTCATTTTTCCAATGTGACAATTGGCAGCCTTCTAGAGTTGGAAGATATCTTAAAGGATTACTTTCAGCCAACTTTTTTTTCCCAGATAGGCAATAGAGAGATAGAGGGAAAGGTACCACATCATCAAGGCTTCCTCCATTGTGGTGGGGGCTGGGCTCAAACCAGAGTCGTTCACACCATCTAACAGGTGCACTTGTGGCTAAGAAAAAAGCTGAACTTGAAGAGCAAAGTCCTCTCATGTGCAAGATTACTGGTTTGAAGTGTGGGGGTAGATAGCATAATGGTTATGCAAAGAGACTTACCTACTTGAGGCTCCAAAGTCCCTGGTTCAGTCCCCCCGTACCACCATAAACCAGAGCTGAGTAGTACTCTGGTAAAAAAAAAAAAAAAAATTCCTGGTTTGAGACCTGGTATTGCATGTACTGGAGTGGTAGCCTGGCTTTTTTTTTTTTTTCTCTTTCTTCAGTGTGAACTTCTGTCCATACAATGTGAAATAAATAAAAATAGATATTTTTTAAAAACCGGTGCAATAGGTGAGCTTCCTTGCTGCCAGGTGTGTGTGTGTGTGTGTGTGTGTGTGTGTGTGTGTGTGTGTATTTATCAGAGCACTGCTTGGCTCTGGCTTATGGTGATGCTGGTGCATGAAAGCTGTTTGCATAACAGTTATGCTATCTCCCTACTCCCTCTTTTTTTTTTTTTTTTGGTGAAGCAAAGCTTCATGCAGGTGGAATTTCGTCATTTGGGCTGCTTTTTATTCAGATAGAGACACTAAGATAGGGAGAGACACCACAGTACCAAAGCTTCCTCCAGTACCATAGAACCTTCCATGTGGTGTCAGCAGTTTAGCCTGGACTGCATCCATGTCAAGGAAGCACATGCTGTGTACACATATCAGCCCTTATAGTGAGTGTTACAAACAAGAATTTTAGACCATTGATAACAAGATTAGTTACATAGAGGGGGAATGTTCTTAGTAAATATAATTGTTTTTTAGTGCTTTTTTTTTTTGCCTCCAGGGTTATCGCTGGGGCTCGGTGCCTGCACCAGGAATTCACTGCTCCTGGGGACCATTTTTTCCCATTTTGTTGTCCTTGTTGTTGCCATTGATGTTGTTTTTGGACAGAGAGAAATTGAGAGAGGAGGGGAGACAGAGAGGGGGAAGAGAAAGACACCTGCAGACCTGCTTCACTGCTTGTGAAGTGACCCCTCTGCAGGTGGGGTTCTTACGTTGGTCCTTGCACTTTGTGCCAAGAGTGCTTAACTCGAGGCGCTACTGCCTGACCCCCTACTTATTTATTTCTGCCAATCCACTGCTCTGCTCTGGCTTTCGGTGCTGCTGGGGACTGAACCTGGGACCCCAGAGCCACTGGTATAAAAGTCCTTTTGCATAGCCATTATGCTATCTCCCCAGCCGTTGCTCACAAGTTTTAAACATGTACTGCATGCATACATTTTTCTGGGATTGATAATTCATTGATCTTATAGGTATGAAACCTTACATTCACATGCTTTATTACACACCTGATCTGTTCCAAGCCACAGTTTTAGTGCTTAACCATAGCATTCATGTATGTGCAGGATACAATTCCTTTCGTTTAAGAGCTTACACTGTATCAAGTGGATAAAATAAGTATGGAGAAATCAGTTTTTATTTTATTTATTATAAGAAAACTTTTTATTAGCTGGCAACATCAACCAATATTTATTGGAACCTTTACTGAGCTTGACGGTGTCCTAAGTCTTTAGAACATTAGCTTATTTAATCCTTACTATAGCACCATGAGGGATGTTATTCTTTTTTAAAAAAGTTTATTTATTTATTTATTCCCTTTTTGTTGCCCTTATTGTTTTAATTGTTGTCATAGTTATTATTGTTGTTGTTTTTAAAGATTTTATTTATTTATGAGAAAGATAGGAGGAGAGGGAAAGAACCAGACATCACTCTGACACATGTGCTGCCGGGGATCAAACTCAGGACCTCATGCTTGAGAGTCCAAAGCTCTACCACTGTGCCACCTCCCAGACCACATTATTGTTGTTGTTATTGATGTCATTGTTGTTGGATAGGACACAGAGAAATGGAGAGAGGAGGGGAAGACAGAGAGAAGGAGAATGATAGACACCTGCAGACCTGCTTCACCGCCTGTGAAGCGACTCCCCTATAGGTGGAGAGCTGGGGGCTTGAACCAGTATCCTCACGCCGGTCCTTGCGCTTTGTGTCAGGTGTGCTTAACCCACTGCACTACTGCCTGACTTCTGAGGGATGTTATTCTTACCTGTCTCTCAATCAAAATCATTATCTCTCTCTCCTCACCAGAGCACTGCTCAGCTCTGGCTTATGGTGGGGTGGGGGATTGAACCTGGGATTTAGGAGCCTCAGGCATGAGTCTACATAATCATTATGCTATTTAACCCCATCCAGGGATTTTGTTCTTACAGTCTCTTCATGGAGAGACTGAGAGGCTGAATAATTTACCCATATTAAACAGCCTAGATAGTAGAGCTAGGATTCAGATCATATGTTTGGGCTCCAGAAACCTCCCCTCTTAACTTCTGCACTATACTAAGAATACAGTTCTAAAATGAGATATAAGTGAAATATAATGTTTTTTTTTTAAAGGGAGCCTCTTTAGAAATGAGAGAGAAACTGGTATTGCAAGATGTAGTTGAAGGCATGTTCAAGCTTCAGTTTGATTATACTTTGTATGTAAAGTCATTTTCCCCCTAGTGAATGGCATGGGATTCTTTCTGTTTCTAAGCTCTCAGTCACTCAGTTGCTACAATTATGGCATTAGCTTTTAAAATTTTTTTAACATTTATTATTAATAATATGTTACAAGATTGTAATATTACAATGTGTAGTTCCACATTATACACACAACCATATGACATTAGCTTAACAGTGTAAGAAATGGACATTTTTCAGTAAGTTTAAATCTCTGTTCTCAGACAAACCCAAAATGTTATAAGCATTATAACAGAGATCTGGATAAATCTAGATGTGAGTAATGCTAAAAGTAAATTTCTTCTTTTTTTAATTAATTAACTAATTTGATAGAGACAGAAACTGAGATGGAAAAGATAGCGAGGGAGAGACACTTGCAGCACTGCTTCACCACTCGTAAAGTTTCCCCCCTGTAGGTGAGGGCAAGGAACTTGAACCCTTGTCCTTGCACATGTTAATATGTGCACTCAACCAGTTGCACTACCGCCCAACCCCTAAAGAAAATTTCTGCATATTGTAGAAAGGAAGGTTAGAGTGAAGATACCATATCTGAGTTTGATTTTGAAGGATAAATGGGAGTTTGCCAAGCTGGGGTGGGGGTTAGGATATATAAATAGAAACTAGGAATAGTATGTGAAATATATATTATGTCTGATCATTGTGTTATAGTCTGTTGTCATTAAAGGTCAGAGTTCATGGAGATGAGTGGAGGCTAAAAGGGATGGTAACTGAAAATAAATTGGAAAAATAAGATTCTAGAGCTTAGTTGGCTGTCACATTATGATGTCTTGAAATTGCTAGAAATTAGGTATATATAGGGTTTTTTTTTTTCCTCCTCCAGGGTTATTGCTGGGCTCGGTGCCTGCACCATGAATCCACCGCTCCTGGAGGCCATTTTTTTTCCCCTTTTGTTGCCCTTGTTGTAGCTTCGTTGTGGTTATTATTATTGCCCTTGTTGACGCAATTCGTCGTTGGATAGGACAGAGAGAAATGGAGAGAGGAGGGGAAGACAGAGAAGGGGAGAGAAAGACACCTGCAGACCTGCTTCACCGCCTGTGAAGGGACTCCCCTGCAGGTGGGGAGCCAGGGGCTCGAACCGGGATCCTTACGCCGGTCCCTGCGCTTTGCGCCACATGAGCTTAACCCACTGCGCAACCGCCCGACCCCTATATATAGGGTTTTAATGCCTCTTATTTGGAGTAATGATGGAGATTAGTTCACTTTTGAAAGACATGCTGTGATTATATAGTGGTTACTCTGACTTGTGGAAAAATTACTACAGTAACTTTTCACTATAGTTAAGGTTGTCTTAATACTGTGAAGTACAGGTTGTATTACAGACAACATACAGATTTAAGTAAATTAAAAGTTATGACTCAGAAAAAGGAGAGAAATCTCCTTTGCCAAGTGGGAAAGAAGCAATATATCTCACTAGGGACTTTGGACTTGATCCCAAAACTATGGTGAGCTAGTAAAGGATTTTAAGTAATTGGAAAGATAATAGGTTGTAGAGGCTGGATTGACTGGAGGGAGACAAAAGAGGTAAGTTGAAAAAACTATTACTACTGAAGTAAACCAGATAACAGCTTTAGGCGAAGTGGTGGAAAAAGAGAGAGATAAACAGAACTCTTACAGGGGATGAAGGGTTTAAAAAATTACTGAGGGGAGTCGGTGCACAGTGGGTTAAGTGTGCAGTGGGTTAAGCGCAGGTGGCAAGAAGTGCCAGGACTGGCAAGGATCCTGGTTCAAACCCCTGGCTCCCCAACTGCAGGTGAGTCACTTCACAAGCTGTGAAGCAGGTCTGCAGGTGTCTATCTTTCTCTACCCCTCTCTGTTATCCCCTTCTCTCTCCATTTCTCTCTGTCCTATCCAACAACAACGACATCAGTAACTACAACAATAAAACAACATGGGCAACAAAAGGAAATAAATATATATTTTTAAATATTTATTTATTCCCTTTTGTTGCCCTGGTTGTTTTATTGTCGTAGTTATTGTTAGTTATTGATGTCGTCGTTGTTGGATAGGATAGAGAGAAGTGGAGACAGGAGGGGAAGACAGAGAGGGGGAGAGAAAGACAGACACCTGCAGACCTGCTTCACCGCCTGTGAAGAGACTCCCCTGCAGGTGGGGAGCCGGGGGCTCGAACCGGGATCCTTCCGCCGGTCCTTGTGCTTTTGTGCCACCTGCGCTTAACCCGCTGCACTACCGCCCGACTCCCAGGAAATAAATATTTTTAAAAAATGACTGACTTTGACAGTGAACAATTAAATAAAGGGCATAGTTTTCTTAGTTTGGGAAACTGAACATAGGACTGTTGTATTTTTTTTGGTTATTTTTTCTTTAAAAAAATTTTAATATCTTTATTGGATAGAGACAGTCATAAATGGAGAGGGAAGGGGAGATAGGAAGAGACAGAGACACCTGCAGTACTGCTTCACCACTCACAAAGCTTTCTCCCTGCAGGTGGGGACTGGAGGCTCAAAACTGGGTCCTTGTGCATTGTAACATACACTCAGCCAAGTATGCCACCACCTGGCCCCCTATTATTTTTTTTCTTTACCAGAGCACTGTTCAGCTCTGGCTTATGGTAGTGCTGGGGATTGAACCTGGAACCTTGAAGCCTCAGGTATGGAAGGCTCTTTGCATAAGTATTATGTTATCACCCCAGCCCTATTACGTATTTTTTTCAGTATGAGAGCTGGTTGTTGAATGTGAAATACCTATGGAGAATTCAAGTGGAGATGTCAAGAGAAAATCCAGAATGCAGATGAGAGGCAGAGATTGGTGATTAAGATTTGGGAGCTAACCAGGAGTAATTCATGCTGTAAGAGATGATACAGGGAGTAAGAGTGACTCAGGGAGAATGTAGGCTTAGAAGAGGGCCAACGACAAAGTCATTTGCTTTGTATGAGTGGAAAGGATTGTTTTTAATATTTTTATTTATTCATTATTGGATAGAGACAGAGAGAAATTGAGAGGGGAGGGGAAGATAGAGAAGGAGACAGACACCTGCAACTCTGTTTCACCACTCGTGAAGCTTTACTCCTGCAGGTGTAAAGCTTGAACCCAGGTCCTTGTGCACTGTAATGTGTGCACTTAACCAAGTGTGCCACCATCTGGCCCCAACAGGACTGCTTCTGTATGCTAGTCTTATCTTTTGTAATCATAAAGCAGTATTAGAAACAAGTAGTTTTTTCCTCCAAATGAATCTCATTCTTTTATAATTTCACTCAGAAGTCACTGACATACCAGAAGTATGTTTCTTAAAGTATTATTGGAATTCCTCTTTGTAAACAAACAGCTACAATGAATCCACAAATAAGAAAGAAAATCTATTGGTTTGGGAGGTGGTGCAGTGGTAAAGCTTTGGACTCTCAAGCATGAGGTCCTGAGTTTGATCCCCGGCAGCACATGTGCCAGAGTGATGTCTGGTTCTTTCTCTCTCCTCCTATCTTTCTCATAAATAAATAAAAAAATCTTTAAAAAAAATAAAAAAGAAAGCAAATCTAACTTTATTGTAGATTTATTTTTCCTCCTCTCTATTTAGTTTTTTAAAGATTTATTTCTGCATGGTCCGGGTGGGAGGTGGTACAGTGGATAAAGCATTGGACTCTCAAGCATGAGGTCCTGAGTTTGATTCCTGGCAGCACATGTACACGTACCGGAGTGATGTGTGGTTCTTTCTGTCTCTCCTCCTATCCTTCTCATTAATAAGTAAATTTAAAAAAGGATTTATTTCTGCCAGCCTAGAGATGGTAAGAAGCTTTGGACTTGAAAGCATAAGGTCCCAGGTTGATCCCTCGCACTACATTTACCATTGAGATCTTCTGGTCTTCTATTCTCTCTGTCTTTTTCTCTATGACTGTCTAAATGAATAAAGACAGAAAGATTTCTTTCTTTTCTTTCTTTTTTTTCTTTCTTTCCTTCATCTTTATTTTTACTGGATAGAGACAGCCAGAAATTGAGAGGAATGGGGAGATAGGTAGAGAGACAGAGTGACACCTGTAGTCCAGCTTTACCACTCATGAAGCATTCCCTCTGCAGGTGTGCCGGGATAGCCTGAGGGTACTTCTTCCCGAGCTAGTGCTCTCTGGGTTGGAGAGAACTCAACTGGAGCTGATCTAGGCTGCTGTGTGGGAGAGGGATCAGGAACTCGTGCTGCACCAACTTCCGCAGGAGATACACTCTGGAACTCTCGGAGCCGGAAAGCAATTTCCAAGTGTCTTTAATCAGAAGAGCAGCTGTTTTTATACTCTCCAAGTAGGGTGGAAACAGGATGTGATATAGAGAGGGTGGAGAGAAAAGTGACTGGTGAAAATCAGAGTGTGACAAGGAGGGGGCGGAACAGGCGAGAATCCTATAACTGAACCACCAATGCCCTGGAGTGCTTTATGTAAAAGTGATTTATGTAAATAGACCAAACCTTTGGATCAGTAAATCCCTATATAGGCATATGGATAAGAAGAAGCCAGGGGGAGATGGCAACTACCCAACATCTCCCCCTTTCTTTTTAACTTTTTGCCATAGTATCAGGAGTGTGGGGCACTTTGTGAGGCAGGGAGACTGATAAGAGGCACACCTTTTTGGGGGTTCTACTGTCCCTCCTTGCTCAACCTCTCCGTGGAGAGAGAGACTAACAGGATTGACACACCCCTCAGGCTGAAGCCCTTCCAAGCTCAACCATATCCTCACAATTCCCCAACATCTTCCTCTTACTTAATGGCCATATATAACTGGGTCAATGTCTGTAAAAGGCTTCATCTCTGTCAGGGGAATAGCAGTGTAGGGGTGAACGGAAACCTGTTGGGAAGAAAGCAGAATGATAGTGTGTAAGTGTCTTCAAAAATAACTAGCACAAGACAGGGAGGGATAAGTAAGAGTAGCAAGAGACAGAGTGAGCCTGATGGGTGGAGGAGTGGGGGCCTGATAAGCCGAGGGGCTAGAGGGGTGATCTGGCATTGCAAAATCCCGAGTCAGCTGGCGGTAAGTTCTATGAACTGCTACAGTCATTCTTCAAGAAGTCCAGGAGTATAAAAGGAGTGTCCAGCAAGTTCTATAGAAGCATCAGTCCAATGTCAACGGCCAGGAAATAAATGCCACACGTCTATCTTGATGGAGGAGGACGGCCACCGGAACTTTTCTTCTCTGTAGAGAGTAACCTGGAACCGCCAAAACATGATGGGCGAAACAGAAGCAGGAAGAGCAGACACCGATGGTTGAGAGAAAGGCAGTAGGAGTCTTGTCCTTTGGAGTCTGTGAATCAGGTTCTCCAGATCCTGTCAGGTCACATCATGGGTTTCGGGGGATGGCTGTAATTGTGGGTGATGTCAGAGGTCAGGGGTCCAAGATGGATTTCTGGGGATTCTATATGAGCAGATGCTTCTTTATGCGAAGGCTTGTCATAGCTGTAGTCAATTACTTATGAAAAAACTTTGTAACAAATTAGAAGTTTACTACAATTGATAACTCAATGATTATAACTGGTTTAGGTATCTTTATAATTTTGTGTAAAGGTCATCTTACGTGACCTCATGTAGCAGTCTTTATATAGCAAAGTTTTCATACCGAATTTAAGTTACATATATTGATTCTTAACTATTTTTACATTGGGTTTTTAAGCAAACACAGGTTACTAGAGTTAACACATTTTAGTGACAATTTTTTTTTTTTTGGTACATTTACAATATCAGATTGATGCCAAATTTGTTGTGGATTAATTAATTCCACAAGATAGCTTACAGGACATTTTTGGGGGCCCTCCAAAAATGTTCTGTATAGAGAATTTGTATTTTAACTTAGGAGATGATGAATTGTCACATTGAATATTTAGAGTTTTACCTTAAACACTCAGTTACTTAAATGAATTGATTTTACCTCTTCTCGTAAAAATGTAACTTCGAAGTTACGATTTAACTGTCAAGTTAATGTTTACCAAACTTGAAACACGCATATTAAACATATAGTTTATAACACACAGGAGGAGAAAAACTTGTAAATAAGATATATCATTTCAAATGTGAATTTAGAATTACTGTCATAGTTGAACCATCTTTACTCACACAGTTTAAGACTAAACATTTCATATTGATATCAAGACTTAAAAAAGAAATCAAAAGGGGGAATGAACAATTTTTGGACTGTTTCTGGACGTCTCCAGAAACCATGGCTGCGTCCAGCCGTTTGATATAAAGTCAGTTAACTTTCAGAGTACTCTGAGCACAATGGGTCATACAAAAATTTTGGTCACTCAACTCACTCAATTTTTTTTTTTTTTCACTCACTCACAAAACACAACTGGCCAGTCATAGCATAAGACATTCATTCGGGGGGGGGAAGAGTTCTGTGAATCAGATTGTTTCTTTTTTTTTTTTGATTCTGCCATGCTGTATTATGGATCCTGGGGTGCATCCTGTAGCCAGTCCTCTTGCAGCCAGTCTTCTTGCAGTGTTTCTTGTTCTTCAGGGATATCAGCGCCATCATGTGGGTATTGCCGGACATGGCGGGCAGGAACCCAAACAGGCTTGGAGTAATTTTGTGGAAAAATACATGCAAAACCCCTCCCCATAGTCAACAGGGGGTCAGGTCCTTTCCAAATTTTATCAAGTGGGTCTTTCCATTTGACTTTAATAGCTGGGAGGGTGGGTGGTGTTTGCCAATGAAGAATTATAGGAGGTTGGTCGGAGTTTTTGTAAATATTAAAGAGATTTAATGTAGTTAAGGCTTTTGCCAGCTGGATATTAGGGGGGTACATTTCCCCTTTTTCTTTATTTAATTGAGCCTTAAGAGTTTGATGGGCCCTCTCAACAATGCCTTGTCCCTGTGGATTATACGGAATGCCTGTAGTATGAGTAATGTTCCAGAGGGAACAAAAATCTTTAAATTGTTTGCTGGTAAAAGCAGGTCCATTATCCGTTTTAAGTTGAAGAGGTAAGCCCATTACAGCAAAACAGGAGAGCATATGGCTTATAAGCTTTTTTGAGTTTTCTCCAGTCTGAGCTGTAGCCCACATAAACTTAGAGAAGGTATCAATTGAGACGAACACATATTTTTGTTTGCCAAAGTTAGGTATGTGGGTAACATCAATTTGCCAAAGAGCGTTGGCTTTTAAACCTCGAGGATTAACCCCCAGAGTCTGAATAGCAGGTGTTTTGATTAGACCTGCACAGGAGGAACATGTAGCAAGAATACGTTTTAACTGTGGCAGAGGAATATCAGGAAATCGAGCTCGAAGACCTTTAAGATTAACATGGGTTAGGGAATGAAAGTCAGCAGGATTAGAGACAGAGGCTAGGAGAATTCCTGTGGAGGCAAGGCGGTCAGCTGCAGCATTCCCTTCGGACAGGGGACCAGGAAGAGGGCTGTGGGAACGTAGGTGCTGAACATACAGTGGATGGGTTCGAGAACAGAGCATAGAGGCAATTTGAATTAAAAGAGGAGAAAGTGGGTTGTCATCAATTCTTACATAAGATCGAGCAAGCCATGGAAGTAAGTTAACAGTATACACACTGTCAGAAAAAAGGTTGAAGGATTCTGGTACAGCTTTTAATGCAAGGAAAACAGCATAAAGTTCTTTGTACTGAGGGGAATTATCAGGAAGTTCAGTAAAGAGAGGTTTGGGGTATTGCTGGTCTGGATAATATATAAGGGCAGCAGCTCCCTTTTTTCCACCATCAGTGAACACTGTAGGAGCAGAGGGGATGAGATCTCGAGAGAAAAGTTTAGGTACTAGTAGAGGCAACAGAGGTAAAGAAGCTATCAAATTATTAGAGGGAAAATGATTATCTAATTGTCCTGGAAAACCCATTAAACTTATGGCAAAACGAGAATGGTGGCGTATGAGCCATTCTGTATCAGTGAGAGAAAAGGGAAGAATGATTGAATCTGGTTCCCTTCCTAAGACCTGAACCGATCTGTTTCTTCCTTGGCGAACCATAAATGCTAAGGCATCAATCTCGGTAAGGAGTCTTGGAGCTCCGCCTACTGGCGTATGAAGCCATTCGAGAACGCCATGTTTCTGCCACAATGCCCCCACTACCGTGGGGGTGGAGTTAAAGATTAGAAGATTTACTGGAGAGGAGGGGGAGAATCGAACGAGGTGCATGTCCTGGAGAGCCTGGTTAACTTTTTCCAGAGCCAAGGATGCTTCGGGGGTTAACATACGCTTTGAGGAGGGCTGTTAGTTTCCTTTTAACAGATCGAACAGTGGTTGCAGGCAGCTCGTAGGCAGATAAAGATACTGCCTAAGCCAATTCAAATTTCCAAGAAAACTTTGTAAAGAAGCAAGAGTGAGATTAGAAGGAAAAGTAACACAAGGTTTTAAAGGACGAATCTGCGTTAGGGAAATCTCTGAGCCTAAGAAAGATATTGGAGGGATTAGCTGTATCTTCTCAGGACTACATTAAGTCCACTTCTCTTTAAGGCAGGGATTAGAAAATCACGTAGGGCGGAGAGATCTGTATCTAATTCTCCCCATATTAACACGTCATCCATATAATGAAAAACCTTAAGGCCCTTATGAATATATGGAAAAAGGGCAGATTTAACAACCTCTTGACAAATAGTAGGACTATTAGCCATGCCCTGGGGCAGTACCACCCATTCAAATCTATCGGCAGGGCTGGCATTATTAATAGAAGGAACAGAGAAAGCAAAACGTTTACAATCTTGTGGGTGTAAGGGAATAGAGAAAAAACAATCCTGTATATCAATAGCTATGATTGGAATTCCTGTGGGAATTGCGGAAGCAAGAGGCAAACCCCTTTGGGGGGAGCCCCAAACCTGCATGGTTTTATTAACTGCACGAAGATCTTGGAGGAGGCGCCATTTTCCTGAGCGCTTTTTAATTACAAAGACTGGAGTATTCCATGGGCTCCGAGAATGACGAATGTGTCCCAACGATAACTGCTCTTGGACGAGTTTTTTTAAAATTTCTAGCTTCTCCCTAGGCAAAGGCCACTGTTCCACCCAGACAGGCTCATTAGAAAGCCAATCTAAGCGGGGAGTTCTGTTACGAACAGTGGCAGTTAGTATTGGGGGTGCTGGTTGGGTCTAGCAGTCTCACAGGAGTGAGTGTGGTGTCCTGCAGAGGTGTCTGAGGATATCACTACATCTAAAGATTCCAGCAAGTCTCTTCCCAATAAATTGGTGCTTATATCAGCTATTAAAGGCTGAAAGCGTCCGGTAGTCCCTTCTGGATCTTCCCACACAAGGGAATCTCGTGTGCGGAATGCCTGAGTCAATCCTCCAACACCATGTAAGCGTGGTCCTGGGAGGAGTTCCCAACTCTGGGGAACCTCTGCTTGTCTTAATATTGTCTTATCTGCTCCCGTGTCAATCAAACATTTAAAAGGAATATTACCAATCTTTACTGTCATAGTTGGGTGACCCCTTTCTAAAACAGGGGTGGTCCATAAAATCTCAGGCTCTGAATTCGAGCTGTTCTCTTGCTCCAGCCGGTTATTTCTATGCTGGAAGTTCCCACATACCGCGGGTTCCTCCTTCTGCTCACCCTCTGTTATTGTTACTTGGCGTGGTGGGTGTAGCGATGGATTGGGTCCCAAGCTGGGCTTCTGTTTGTGGAAAAAGGGCACAGCACCAAGTGGGCGACCTGCTTCCTTCCCTCTTGGGGGCGGGGCTAAGGGAAGCCCCATACCTAGTTTAAATCCCTGTTTACATTTGGCAGAGGCGTGCCGTTCCTATGGAACCTTGACCAACAATCTCTCCTCCAGTGAAATCCTTTCTGGCATCTGGGACAAGGCATTCGTGGTCTCTGATTCCCTGTCTGGAGGCGGGGTTGCCCTGATTGGAGGTGGGGTCGCCCTGACTGGAGGCGGGGTCGCGGTCTATTTTCTGGACATTGGTTACGCCAATGCCCTTGGCGACCGCACTGAAAGCAAGCTCCTTTTTGCTTATGTAAGGTAGCTGCATAGGCCTGTAACATAGGTCCTTGAAAAGAGCTTGATCTGAGATCCTGTGTAGCTAGAATCCAAGTATCTGGGTGTTCGTTTTTAAGAGTGATACAGGCCTGTCGAAAATGCGGAAGCATTCCATCCCAGACTATGGATCGCAGAAGGAGAAAACGAGCGTCAGGATTATAAATCTTCCTTTCCAAACTCGACTGGACCCTGGCAATGAATTTAGCGAGGGATTCATCAGGTTCTTGTTGCAGGGAGAGAATGGGGGCTGAGGCTGCTCCCATGGGTGGTGTTAATCGCTCCCATGCTTTTAATGCACACAGGCGTACTTGATCATAATACCCCGCTGGAAACTTGGCTTCTGCCTGTTGAATCCCTGTTTCTAATTGGCCTGTTCCAAACAATGCATCAAAATTACCCTCTGGCTGATTTTGAATATTTTTCCGCGATTGTTGTAAACATTCGTCACGAAAGAATGCCTCCCATTGCAGGAAGAGGGGGCCTGGGAGCGTAGCACGAGTCACATCTCTCCAATCTTGAGGGGTATTAAGGTTCTGAAGCAGGCCTTGTAAAATGGACCTGGTCCATGGGGCATGAACACCGTCATCTTTGATAGCCTGGCGTAGTTCCTTCAGATCTGTGGCGGAATATGGATACCAGGCCTGAGGTTTTTGTCTATTGGGGGCAACATTGACCGGAAATGTGTGGACTTGCTCTAAGTGTGTAGCGGTAGGAGGAGTCATCGAAGTGGAAGCTTCTGGACAAGTGGCCGAAGAAGTGGTTTTGGAGGCTACAGGAGAATTCGGACATGTGTCTATCAAAACAGGGTGGGGTGAAGAAGCAGCCATGGAGGCAGCATGAGGTTCCGGACATGTTTCTGCCAAAATGGGGGTGGCCGAAGAAGTGGCTGTGGAGTCCAAAGGAGAATTCGGACACGTGTCTGCCAAAATAGGGGCCTCAGGGCAAGATGCCAAAATAGGGGCCTCAGGGCAAGATGCAGAGGAATTAGGGTGGGTCAAGATCACGACAGGCCTTTGCTTCTTCTTGTTTTTAAGGTGCTGGTTAAGTTCTATGATTACTTCCTTTATCTCTTTGACCTCAGCCTCTAGGTCCTTAAGCCTTTTGAGAGGTTGACCTATATATCCCTTAAAAGCTGCTATGATGATCAACAGGATATAAGGTGAAGCCCCGAGAAAAATGTCCCAGATATATAAAAATTGTATACTGGAAAAAGAATGCAGGATTTGGAAAAGATTTTCCATGGTGGAAAGATCTCCGGAAAACAATAAGAAAGAAAAAAAATCACAGTGCCTTAACACAATATTGCAGATACCCAAAAGGTGTGTACTTATCTAAGATGTCTTCTTGTAAATGTGCTGCTTACGGGTCCCTGTTCGGGCGCCAGATGCCGGGATAGCCTGAGGGTACTTCTTCCCGAGCTAGTGCTCTCTGGGTTGGAGATCACTCAACTGGAGCTGATCTAGGCTGCTGTGTGGGAGAGGGATCAGGAACTCGTGCTGCACCAACTTCCGCAGGAGATACACTTTGGAACTCTCGGAGCCGGAAAGCAATTTCCAAGTGTCTTTAATCAGAAGAGCAGCTGTTTTTATACTCTCCAAGTAGGGTGGAAACAGGATGTGATATAGAGAGGGTGGAGAGAAAAGTGACTGGTGAAAATCAGAGTGTGACAAGGAGGGGGCGGAACAGGCGAGAATCCTATAACTGAACCACCAATGCCCTGGAGTGCTTTATGTAAAAGTGATTTATGTAAATAGACCAAACCTTTGGATCAGTAAATCCCTATATAGGCATATGGATAAGAAGAAGCCAGGGGGAGATGGCAACTACCCAACACAGGTGGGGACTGGGGGCTCGAACCTGTATCCATGCGCACTGTAATGTGTGTTCAACCAGGTGTGCAACCACCTGGCCCCAAAGATTTATTTTCTTTATTAACATGAGAGGGTAAGTATAGAAACAGAGAGAGCCAGAGCATCTCAGATACCAGGGATCAAACTTGAGACCTCATGCATGGAAGTCAGGCACTCTACCCATTGCACAATCACCTAGACCACCTTGTAACTTTTTTTTCCCTTGCATATATAACTTCATCTTTTTTTTTTTAAGTGGCTCCCATATACATATGTCTTGCTCATCCTAGTCTTTTTTAAAAAATATCTTTATTTATTTATTGGATAGAGACAGACAGAAATTGAAAAAATGGGGTGTTACAGAGGGAGAGAGACAGACTCCTGCAGCCCTGCTTCACCACTCGCAAAGTTTTCCCCCTGTAGGTGGGGACCAGGGGCTCAAACCCAGGTCCTTGCACATTGTAACATGTTAACTTAACCAGGTGTGCCACCAACGGCCCCGGATATATAACTTCTTTACTTAAGTCAGAGCTATGAGAACAGTTGATTGTTCACTCTCGTAAGTCAGAGGGATGCATGCATGACAAAACAAGCAACTTCCCAGGTGAGCTATCTAGCTGGTCTTCCATAAATCATAGTTTATCAGCAAATGCTTGCTAGTTCCTTTATCTTGATTATCAGCATTAAATCTTGCCTCTAAGTACCTTAGAATTTTCCCATGTTCATAGTTATCATAGAGTGAAGGTCCCTCCCCCCCCACACACAGGAGAGACTCAAAAGAATGTTATATGACTTTTGAAGAGATTTTCAAAAATGGAGTTTTAAAGCCATTTTCCTTATATAAATATCATTAGAGTAAATTTATGCTTTTCTAAGGTAGAGGATGATTTTTACTGTAAAAACTTTATCTGTAAAGAGCTAGGTAATAAATATTTTAGAATTTGTGGGTCAAAAAGTTTATACCCAAGTGTGCCCCCCAAAGAGCCAGAAATAATACTTGAGTGGATATGATTTGTGTCCCAATTAAATTTATAGACATTGGGGAGTCGGGCTGTAGCGCAGCGGGTTAAGCACAAGCACCGGTGTAAGGATCCTGGTTCGAGCCCTGGCTCCTCACCAGTAGGGGAGTCAATTCACACGCAGTGAAGCAAGTCTGCAGGTGTCTATCTTTCTCTCCCCCTCTCTGTCTTCCCCCTTCTCTCTCCATTTCTCTCTGTCCTACCCAAAAAAGACGACAACAATAATAACTACAACAATAAAACAACAAGGGCAACAAAAGGGAATAAATAAAAAAATATATTTATAGACATTGAAATTTGAATTTTGCATGTTACAAAATATTACTTTCTTTTTTTTTAACCATTAAAAAATATAAAAGTAGTCAATGGTAATTCATAGGTAAGTCATGTTGCTGATTCTATCTTTAGGGGTGTTCTTTGAAGTACCAGAAAATATAAGCATATATATATTTTTTACTTTGGTAAATATAAGCATATATATTTTACTTTGGTGTATTGCACCAAAGTAAAAGCCTGGTGTGGGGAGAAGGGTTCAGGTCCTGGAACATGATGGCAGAGGAGAACCTAATGGGGGTTGAATTATTATGTGGAAAACTGGGAAATGTTATACATGTACAGACTGTTGTATTTTACTGTCAACTGTGAACCATTAACCCCCCAATAAAGACGTTAAACAAAAAAAGTTCTTTGTGGTCCAGGAGGTGGTGTAGTGTGATTAGGTGTGAAACATGAGGTCCCAAGTTTCATCCCTGGCAGCACATTACCAGAGAAATGCACTAGTTCTTTCTTTATCTCCTATCTCTCTCCATAATAAATAAAATATCTTTTAAAAAATGGTTATTCAGGGTGGAGGATAGATAGCACAATAGTTATGCAAAGAGACTCATGCCTGAGGCTCCAAAGTCCCAGGTTCAATCCCCGCACCACCGTAAACCAGAGCTGACCAGTGCTCTAGTAAAAAAGAAAAAGTTATTCAAAGTTGTTTCCGAATTCTAGTTCATTGGGACCAGGTGGTAGTGCACCTGGTTGAGCACACGTGTTACAGTGCACTAGGACCCAGATTCAAGTCCCCAGACCCCACTTGCAGGGAGATAGTTTCATACGTGGTGAAGCAGTGCTGCAGGTGTCTCTGTCTCTCTCTATCTCCCCCCTCCTCTCAGTTTCTGGCTGTCTCTATCCAATAAATAAATATAATTTAAAAAATTCTAGTTCATTTATTTAAAAATCTGAATAAAATTTCACCAGTCCTTCATTTCTTTATAATATAGAGTAAGTAGAAAGTTTATTGATTTGGAACCCAAAATACAGAGAAATGGATTAATCTTTACACTGTCAGGATTAAAAGTATATCTGATTCTTTTTCAGTATTCAGTACTTACTCGACAATACTTTTCTCTGCTTCAGTGAATGTGAGAACATTGAAAACTTTTAGAGAGATAAAAAAAGCCAACCTTGAAGGACTAATCTGCACTGGTTCATAAAGGGCTGGACAGAATGAATTCCTCTGCCTTTTACTTCTCTAAATGAGTAATTTTTATCTGCAGGAAAAAGAAGCATGATCTCTGACTTTCATGGTTATAATAGCAGTGGTAAATGTTTACTTGAGGATATGTGGAAAACTGCTAGCTTGCTTCAAAGTTCATATTCATAGAAATAGCATGTGTGTGTGTGTTTTCTGTGTGTATGTTAACATTTAGGACAGGTTGGTATGTATATTACTCTTGCTGCTACTTAAAAGATAAGGCTTTCTCTCTTTTTTTCCATTGGATTAAGAAAATAACCTCCAACTGTTCAAGATATTTTTGAGTTGGTTACTTAGCAATATGAATCATAATTTTATATTTAAGTATTTTCTGTATTCTAAGATATTTTGATTAAATAAAAGTCCATTAAGACTGATAAGAAAATATAGGATATGGCACAACTTGCTCTACAATAATATTTGATGCAAATCTTCGTTTCCTCTGTTCTCCAATTAAACAGTAAGGGTAACATGGAACAGAAGAGGAAATTATGTGGTTTAGTATCATGGTCAGTTTGATTATCATCATGCAGGGACCCCCCATTACAGTTAATGTGTATTAACATAATTCAAGACAAAACAAAATGTAGCAGAATTTTACCTACTGTTGAAATAATGGCAAAACGCAGACTTTATTTTTGAACTTTGTTGTTTTCGCAGGGCTGGCTTCACGGGCAGGTAACAGACGACCAGGGACTCGTGGTTGAGCTGTAGGCAGTATCTTTTTATTCATGCAGAACGCAGCACAATCTAAGCCGAGCTAAGCTAAACTAAAACTACAAACAATCTTGTCCTTATAAATATACTAGCCCAGTAGGGTGGGAACAGGATGCGATGCATAGAGGGTGGAGAGAAAAGTGACTGGTGAAAATCAGGGTATGACAAGGAGAGGGGGCAGAGCAGGCAAGAATTCTACCACTGAACCACCAATGCCCTGGAGGGAGGGTGGTGCTTGTTAACAGCGGTTATGTAAATAGAATGAAGTGGTTCTTCTTCTAGCGTTTGCCCTTCTTCCGTAGCCAGTCAACAGCATCAGGTTGAGCCTGATGTAAAGTTTCGAGACCTCCTTTGAATCTGGAGAGGTGGCAGTCGTTGACTATGTGGGTCATAGTCTGTCTGTAGCCGCAGGGGCAGTTCGGGTCGTCTCTGGCTCCCCAGCGATGGAACATAGCGGCCCACCGGCCATGGCCTGTTCGATAGCGATTGAGGAGGGCCCAATCATAACGTGCTAGGTCAAAGCTGGGTTGACGCTTGCAGGGGTTTGTGATGAGATATTTGTTCTTTACCTCAGCTGACTGCCAACTCTGTTTCCAAGAGACTGGAACAGAGAAGTTCAGTGTAGGCATAGGGGACCAGATTGGGTGACGAGATGTCAAGCGTTGGACAGGGTGGGCGAAGATATCCGCGTACATTGGCAGCTCCGGTTGAGCGTAGACGTGGGAAATGAACTTAGATGATGCTGCATCCCGACGAATATCTGGCGGGGCGATGTTGCTAAGAACTGGCAGCCATGGAACCGGGGTGGAACGGATGGTTCCAGAAATTATCCTCATGGAGGAATATAATTTGGAATCGACCAAGTGGACATGGGGGCTACAGAACCATACTGGGGCACAGTATTCTGCAGTTGAATAGCATAATGCCAGAGATGATGATCATAGTGTGGAAACGCTCGCGCCCCATGAGGAGCTGGCCAGTCTTGCAATGATGTTATTCCTCGCGCCCACCTTTGCTGCAGTTTTTATGAGATGTTCGTGAAATGACAGAGTGCGATCGAGAGTAACGCCAAGATAGACTGGCTGGGCTTCATGCCGGATTCTCGTATCGCCAAGCTGCACATTAAGCTCACGCGAGGCCGAGGCATGGTGTAGATGGAAAACAGATGATACTGTTTTTGCAGTGCTAGGGATTAGTCGCCATTTTTTACAGTAATCAGATATCAGAGACATGTCTTTCATGAATGTTTCCTCGAGGATGTCGAACTTGGATGCCTGAGTTGCATAGCAGATGTCATCAGGGTAGATGAACTTCCTTGAAGAAGTTTCTGGGAGGTCATTGATGTAAATATTAAATAGCGTAGGAGCCAGAACAGAGCCCTGGGGGAGGCCACTTGAGACAAGTCTCCATCTGCTAGACTTGTCACCCAGATGCACCCGGAATCTTCTGTTTTGGAGAAGAAAAGATATAGTGTTGGCCACCCATGGAGGCAGGCATCTTGAGATCTTGACTAGGAGACCACGGTGCCAGACCGTGTCATAGGCTGCTGTGAGATCAACAAAGACAGCACCTGTCTTTAAATTCTTCTGGAATCCATTTTCAATGTAAGTTGAGAGGGCCAGGGCTTGTTCGCAGGTAGATCTTCCTGGGCGGAAACCAGCTTGGGCGGGTGATAGGAATTTCTCTGTAAGATGAGAAATACGTGACAGAAGCAGCCTCTCAAGGAGTTTGTAACACACGGAGAGGAGAGAAATTGGTCTATAGCTGGCGGCCAGTGTTGGGTCTTTCTTTGGTTTCAAAACCGCTATAATCTTCGCACGACGCCAAACTTTGGGCATAGACTCAGATTCCAAGATGTGGGACAGGAATGCAGTGAGCCACTTCTTTGCCGCGGGACCCAGGTTAAGAATGAGTTCTGGGGTGATGTTATCATAACCAGCAACTGTTCCGGTTTAACCCTCTTCAAAGCATCTTCCAGTTCAGACAGTGTAAAGGGAGAGAGTTTTGGAGATGGACAAGATAACCTGAAGTGGGATGACCACTCATGGGAAATTTCTCTTTTCCAGACTGGGTCGATCTTAGCACGTCCAACTTGAGTTAGGTGACTTGCCACTGAAGTGGTTATGTAAAAAGAATAGTGTTAAGCAGGGGGGATTAAACTAATGAAACAGAAGGGGTTTTTAGAAGCATACCAACAGAACTTTAAAGGCATTTAAGTGTACATCAAGTATAATATTTTTGGAAGATGGATTTGTTGATTTATGAGAGGGAGACTGAAAAGGAGAGAGGACCAGAGCATCACTTGGCACATGTGAAGATAAACTCTCGGAACTCATGCTTTCAAGTCCTGTGCTTTACTGCTGCACCTTCTCTGTCACTCTTTAGTATCTTAAAGTTCAGTGGTAATTGTAATTCAGAAGCAAGCTGAATCCATTTGCCCTTATTAGAAGAAAACACAGCGGGAGTCGTGCGGTAGCACATCGGATTAAGCGCAGGTGGCGCCCTTGCGTGAAGATACAGTTTCAAGCCCCCGGCTCCCCACCTGCAGGGGAGTCGCTTCACAAGCGGTGAGATAGGTCTGCAGGAGTCAATATCTTTCTCTCCCCCTTTCTGTCTTCCCCTCCTCTCTCCATTTCTCTCTGTCCTAACAACAACAATAGCAGTAACAACAACAACAAAAAGAAAACATAGCTAGAGCTTTTATAGCTTCATCTGAAAATACAAACA
Source organism: Erinaceus europaeus (assembly GCF_950295315.1). NCBI lineage: Eukaryota > Metazoa > Chordata > Mammalia > Eulipotyphla > Erinaceidae > Erinaceus > Erinaceus europaeus. Next base: position 61,692,377 of record NC_080172.1, read on the forward strand.
TGTTAAGGAAATGGCTATTTGAGAAAAATATAAGGCTTTAAATTGTGGGGGCTGGGTGAGATAGGGCTCAACCTGTAGAGTGCGTACTTCACCGGGCATGAGGACCTGGGTTCAAGCCCCAGCCACTACATGGGAGGTCCTCTGCCGGGAGAGATTTGTGAGTGATGGAGCAGTGCTGTGGTGTCCGTACTATCTCTCCCTCTTTGTCTTTTACCCTCTATTTCAAAGGTAGGGGAGAAGAGACACCTCATTTCAAGTGGAGGAACTGTGCAAGTGTGGAGCCCCAGCAATAACACTGGTAGCAAAACAAAACTGATCTTTAATTGAAAACTTTAAAATAGGGGTTTATTGAATGTGGGAAACTTAACTAAAATGAAAGACTTTGTGTGTTTGTGTTACGAATGCAAATAAAAGTTAAAAATCCTTACATTTAAATAGTTCTTGGTAATAGCAAACTAATACCCTCCCCACCCCCACCACCCTTCATTCTTTCTCAACTAGAACACTCAGCTCTGGCTAATGCTGGTGCTGGGGACTGAGCACAGGACCACAGTGCTTCAGGCATGCAAAAGTATTGCATAAACCACTGTGCTATTTCCCCAAGCCCCAGCACACTGAATTTTTCAATAAGCCCTTTAATATACCCTCAAAGAAAAAAATTTTAAAATATATAATTATCTCATTTTTTTTTTCTTTTTCTGCCACCATGGTTATTGCTAGGGCTTGGTACCTACACAGTAACTCCATATCATTTCCCATTTCTTTTTTTGTTTTGATGAGAAGGTGAGAGACACCTGTAGCACTATTACTGTTCAGGAAGGTTTCTGAACAGTATGTATGTTGGAACCAGAGATTTGAACCCTGGTTTTTGCACATAATGATATATGTGTTCTATCAGTCTGACATCACTCAACCCTCTCTTTTTACTTTTTTAATCTGTGCCTTTTCCTGAAAGAGATTATTGCTATATTATTTACTTATCAGTGACATAAAGAAAAATGACTACATGTCTCTTTAAAAAGTACTTGAATTGGGAGTCTGGCGGTAGCACAGCAGGTTAAGAGCACGTGGTGTAAAGCGCAAGGACGGGCGTAAGGATCCGGGTTCGAGCTCCAGCTCACCACCTGCAGGAGAGTCACTTCACAGGCGGTGAAGCAGGTCTGCAGGTGTCTATCTTTCTCTCCTCCTCTGTCTTCCCCTCCTCTATCCATTTCTCTCTGTCCTATCTAACAACGATGACATCAACAGCAACAACAATGGTAACTACAACAATGAAAAACAATAAGGGCAGCAAAAAGGGAAAATAAATAAATATTTTAAAAAAGTACTTGAGTTTGTGTTTGTGATATTTAAAATCTCACCTCTAGGAGTTGAGAGGTAGCGCAGCGGGTGAAGCGCAGGCTGCGCAAAGCACAAGGAGCAGCGTTAAGCATCCAGTTCCAGACCCCGGCTTCCCACCAGCAGGGGAGTCGCTTCACAAGCGGTGAAGCAGGTCTGCAGGTGTCTCTCTTTCTCTTTCCCTCTCTGTCTTTCCCTCCTCTCTCCATTTCTCTCTATCCTATCCAACAGCAACAACATCAATAACAACAACAATAATAACTACAACAATAAAACAAGGGCAACAAAAGGGAATAAATAAATAAGTATTTAAAAAAAGATTTTAAAAAAAGGGCAGGGGAAGATAGCATAATGGTTATGCAAACAGACTCTCATGCCTGAGGCTCCAAAGTCCCAGGTTCAATCTCCCGAACCACCACAAGCCAGAGCTGAGCAGTGCTCTGGTAAAATAAATAAATAAATAAATAAATAAATAAATAAATAAAATCTCACCTCTTAGCAGTGATATACCTCTATTCTTTACTTTTATGGAACATTTCAGCAATGCTCCTAAGGTAACTACTGTCTAGTGCAGACTTTACAGTCCAAATTGATGGAGTTCACTGAATTATAAATCGCATTTTCCTTTTAGTTTGTCATACTGGATTATTTCCTTGCACTGTTTAATGTAACCACCATTGTATGGGCATATTTACAGAGAATATTTTAAAAAGTGAACATCTCACAAGTTTTAAATTCAGAAATTAATTATAAGCAATGGAATAGCAAATAAAATTAGAAAATACAGAGGAGCATTAAAAAAATTCTTTTAACTTTTTTATTGAGGGGGTTAATGCTTTACAGTGCAGTCATTGTCACATGCATATAATTTCATTATGAACCTGACCCCCACAGTTCCCTTCCACCCCTCATTAACCCCCTGTCCTCAGAGTTCCTTGCTTTGATACAGTATCCCATTGCCCAGTTCATGTTTCACTTTTTTTTTCTTCCTCTCTGTGCCTAATAGGTCTCACTTATAAATGAGATCATTCTATATTTGTCCTTCTCATTTTGGCTTATCTTACTTAACATGATGCCTTTCAGCTTCATTTAAGATGGTGCAAAGGAGACTACTTCATCATTTTTAACAGCTGAATTGTATTCCATCATATATATATATATATATATACCATAGGTTTTTTTTTTTTTTTTTTTTTTTTTTACCATAGGGTTTTTTTAGCCACTCATCTGTTGTTGGGCATCTGGGTTGCTTCCAAGTTGTGGTGATTACAAAGTATGCTGATCGTGGGTTTAGATTGATCTCTTCTGATATGTGTTTCCTTTGGATAAATCCCTAGAGAGAAATTTATGGGTTGTATTGTAGGTCTATTTCTAGTGTTCTGAGAAATCTGAGACTATCTTTCACAAGAGTTGGATCAGTTTATACTCGCACCAGCAGTGCGAGTATAAACTGGTCCTTTTTTCTCCACATCCTTCCCAACATTTTTCTAATATATGACATTCTCACAGGTGTAAAGTAGTACCTCATTGTGTTTATTTGCATTTCTCTAATAATCAGTGACTTTAACCACTTTCTCATATTTGTTGACCCTCTGGATTTCCTATAAGGCTTCTTTTTTATTTAAAAAATAAGATTTTATTTATTTATTCGTGAGAAAGATAGGAGGAGAGAGAGAAAGAACCAGACATCACTCTGGTACATGTGCTGCTGGAGATCGAACTCAGGACCTCATGCTTAGAGTCCAATGCTTTATCCTCTGCGCCACTTCCCGGACCACCTCTGTAAGTTTTCTGTTCATGTCCTCACACTACTTTCTTGTGGTGGTGTTTGTTTTCTTGATTTTCAGCTTAACTGAGCTCTTTATGAATTTTGGTTATTAGTCCTTTATCTGAAGTATGTTGTATAAATATCTTTTCCCACACCGTAGGATGTCTTTCTGTTAGTTTGGTGATAACCTTTGCTGTGCAGAAGCTTTTCAGTTTGATGTAGTCCCATTGTTTTATTTTTGTTTTTGTTTTTGTTTGTTGTTGGATTTGAATCTCTGAATACCTTTTTGAAGCATACGTCACGAAGTGTTCTGCCAAAGTTTTCTTCTATATATTTGATGGTTTCTAGTCTAATTCTCTCTCTTTTTTAAATTTCTTTATTGGGGAATTAATGTTTTACATTCAATAGTAAATACAATAGTTTGTACATACATAACATTTCCCAATTTTCCACATAACCATACAACCCCCACTAGGTCCTCTGTCATCCTTGGATCTGTATTCTCCTCACCCACCCACCCCATAGTCTTTTACTTTGGTGCAGGTCTAATTCTCATGTTGTTGATCCACTTGGAATTGACTTTTGTGCATGGTGATATGTGGTGGTTCAATTTCATTCATTTGCATGTTTCAACCCAGTTTTCCCGGCACCACTTGTTGAAGAGACTCTTCTTCTTCCATTTAATGTTCTGGGCCCCTTATCAAAAATGAGTTGCCCATAGATATGAGGACTTATTTCTGACCTGTCATTTCTATTCCACTGTTCTGTGTGACTGTTTTGGTTCCAGTACCAGACTGTCGTGATTATAGTCGTTCTGTAGTATTATAGTTTGAGATCAGGAAGTGTGATGCTTCCAGACTTGTGTGTTTTTTTTTTTCTCAAGGTTGATTTATCAATGCTCAGGATTTTTTTGTTCCAGATCCATTTTTCGTAGCTGTTGTTCTGTCTCTTTGAAGAAATTTGGTGATATCTTGATGGAATGGTATTAAATCTGTAGATGGCTCTGGGTAGGATAGTCATTTTAAAGATGTTAATTCTTCCTACCCATGAGCATGGAATATCTTTCCATTTATTTGTATCTCTTTCTATTTCCTTGGAGAATGACTCATAGTTTTCAGTATACAAGTCCTTCACACCCTTTTTAACTTTATCCCTAAATTTCTGATGGCTTTTGCTGCTATAGTCTAATATAGAGGAGCTATTTTAAACATTACTTGAAGCTTCAGATAATGGTGCTCCTGCCAAGACTTACAGTTATATTTTATTTAGTATTTCCTAAATACAGGCCCTCACAGTTACTGACAGGAAAGAGGAAGGGAGTCACAGATAGTGTAGTGTCCACTATATGATTGACAGTGTGGCATTTCCCTGCTTCTTAATATTCAGGGCAGTGGGGCCACCGATCTTTTTTGTTTTTTCCTTCAGGGTTATCACTAGGGCTTCATGATGACACTACAGATCCACTGCTCCTGATGGACTTTTTTAAAATTTAATTTAACTTTACTAGATAGGACAAAGAGAAATTGAGGGTGAGGTAGAAAGGGAGAAAGATAGACACCTTCAGACCTGCTTCACCACTAGTGAAGTAGACACCCTGCAGGTGGGGAGCAGAGGTTCTCTGTGATCTGGTTAAGCGCACATATTACCATGAACAAGGACCTGGGTTTGAGTCATTGCTCCCCACCAACACGGGGGAGGCTTCACAAGTGATAAAGAAGATCAGCAAGTCTCTCTCTCTCTTCCTCTCTAACTGCTGCCTCCCTCAATTCCTCTTCCTCTTCCTTTCTCTCTCTCTCTCTTTCTTCCCTCCAGGGTTATCGCTGGGGGCTCGGTGCCTGCACTATGAATCCACTGCTTCTGGAGGCCATTTTTAACATTTTGTTGCCCTTGTTGTTACTGTTAATTGTTATTGCTGTTGTTCTTGGGTAAGACAGAGAAATCGAGAGAGATGGGGAAGACAGAGAGAAGGAGAGGAAGATAGACACCTGCAGTCCTACTTCATCGTTTGTGAAGTGAGCCCCCTGCAGGTAGGGAGCTGGGGGCTTGAACAGGGATCCTAGGCCTGTGCTTGTGCTTTGCGCCATGTGCGCTTAACCTGCCACATCACTGCCCAGTCTCTGCCCATCCCCCGCCCCCTTAACTTCTATCTGTCCTACTAATTTAAATAAATAAATAAATAAATAAATAAATGGAAAAATGGCTGCCAGGAGCGGTGGATTTGTAGTGCCAGCCCTGAGCCCCAGTGGCAATAAAACAAAAACAAAAATTTGCAAGTAGCATCATTGACTACTTTCAGCCTTTAGTTACCCCTGGAAAAGAGTATTATTAATGGAAAAAATATTTTGATCAAAAATAATATGTACAGAAGTTATAAAGTCTCATATTTGGTCTCCAAATATTATTATTTCTTTGAATAATATGAAATTCAAAACATTTATGAAGAAATTTTGACTAAAAGTCCTGCTTGCCATACAACATGGTCACTATGTAGTTGAAGAAGAAAAAGAATTATTGTAGTTTGTTTTTCACTTACTCTGAAGAATGGTGACATAACATTGCTTATCATTATTTTGTATTAAGACAAAAGAGTTTCCATTGTTTAGTAGAAGAGTGTATTACTATTTTAACCATTCATGACAACTTATTGTTTCAAGTAGGATTTTTCAACTCTGACCCATTTTAAAGATAAAGAATAAAAGACTTAGTCGGGTAAGTACATAGTATTGTCCCTGTGTTTTTCACAAGAAATGAGTTTTTAACAGGAAAGGCCACCTATTCCACTCCCTTGAATCTTTTCTCATTTTAATTTTTATAACTATTTTGGAACTTTAAGTGTATAATTTAAATAATTATTTAAAATAATAATTGATGTTAACTTTGTTTTACTGTATCATACATAGTAAGGGTATTGTTTGGTGTCTCTTCTATTTCAGTTGTGTGTGTGTTGTGACTTTTTTCTTTTTAAATTAGTTTTATTGTGATATTTTGCTCTTTTTTAATTTCTTTATTGGGGGGTTAATGTTTTACAATAGTTTGTACATGCATAATATTCCCAGTTTTTCACATAACAATACAACCCCCACTAGGCCCTCTGCCATCATCTTCCATATTGTGATTTTTATTCATCTATTTATTTACCTACCAGAGCACTGCTCAGTTCTGGTTTATGATGGTGCTGGGGATTAAACCTGGGACCTTCAGAGCCTTAGGCATAAAATTTTTTTTTTTGCATAACTATTATTCTATCTCCCTAGTCCTACTATTGTGATTTTTTAAAATAATCTTTATTTATTAGATAGAGGCAGCCAGAAATCAAGAGGGAAGAGGAGATAGGGAGAGAGACAGGGTCTGGGTGGTGGTGCACCTGGTTAAGCGCACGTGTGTTATAGTGCACAAGGACCTGGGTTCAAGCCCCTGGTCTCCACTTACAGGGGGAAAGCTTCACAAGCGGTAAAGCAGGTCTGCAGGTATCTCTTTGTCTCTCTCCCTCCCACTCCTCTACCAATTTCTCTCTGTCTCTATCCAATAAATAAGATTAAAAAAGAGAGATGTTTGATTCAGTAGACAGCCTTTCTCTTCGACAAGCAGGCTCAACTCCCATAGGTATTATGTTTGTGCTTACATATGAGCCTGTGTATTCTATAAAGTGTACATGGTGCACATCTGCTATGACTTCCTTTAGATAATTCCTTTTTGATGTTCCAACTTCCCCAGAAAAATTACGTTTGCATACTCTTATTTCCTCCCCTACTAATATTATATGTTCCTTCTTCCTTTATTGCTTCCCTCAAGCCCAGGTTCTCCCCTCAAATATGCCTCTCTCAGTGTCTTAGATTTCAGTTTGTTCTCATCCTATCACTCAGTTCCTTGGCTCAATTGATCTTCCATTATACTATGTACCAAGCATTTCTCCTACTCAAATAATTATAGTTTTCCCTCTCCCAGCATCAGGGCTGTGCACATCACTCCCAGGCCAACATTTTTCAAATTTTAGACAGACAGACAGACAGACAGACTCTTCACTTCTCTCTCTCTCTCTCTTTTCTCTCTCTCTCTCTCTCTCTCTTTTTTCTCTCTCTCTCTCTCTCTCTCTCTCTTTCTCTCTCTCTCTTTCTCTCTCCTTCACCATCCATGGAGCCTTCCCTTGGTATCATGTGGTACTGGGGTTTGAACTCAGCACCTTGTGCATGATAAGGCCCATTTTCAACCAGGTAAGCTATAGTTTTCCTACCTTTTATCCCAGTTTACTTTGTTTACTCTTGTGCCCAGCTTCACAAAGGAGGTGGAAAATCAAGTGGGCCAAACCCCCTATGAATCGTGCTGTCCAACGCCACTTGAGTGGCCTACTATTAATCTTTTAACTATCCAGCTTGTTGTTGAGCAGCTCCTTGAGATTTTATCCTCAAGCAACCAGACATTTCTTTCTTTCTTTTTTTTTTTTAAGATTTTATTTATTTATGAGAAAGGAGGAGAGAGAAGGACCAGACATTACTCTGGCACATGTACTGCTGGGGATCAAACTCAGGACCTCCTGCTTGAGAGTCCAAAGCTTTACCACTGTGCCACCTCCCAGACCACAAGACATTTCTTTAGATCTTAGCAGTTATCTATGTTCTCGATGCTTTTCTCAGTGGAATTGAATCTTCAAGCACATGTGATTCCACCACTCCAGGCCACTTAATATTATTATTATTATTTTCATTTTGCTATAGAGACTGACAGAGGGAGACAGAGAGTGGGAGAGACAACACAGCACTAAAGCTTTCTTCATTGCCATACCACCTCCCATGTAGTGCTGGGACTTGAGCCTGGGTTGTGCACATGCCAGTGCAGTTTCTCCCTTCCCCATCCCACGCCCAGTGAGCTACTTCTCTGACTTACTTATATTCTTTTACATTAAGGTTATAAGGTGTGAGCAAGCTTAGCTGACTTGATCTAGTCATATATATATATATCTTTATATATATATATATATATATATATATATATATATATATATATATATCTTTCAGTTCCACAAGAACTGCCATCCTTCTGTATTTATTACTTTCTTTTGGGGGATGGGGTGCATTGAGAAAGTATGTGTTTTCCCCTCCAACTTTAAGATGTTTTATTTGCTTGTCTTCTCTCTTTTGCTGACACAATCAACCGAACTGAGGAGTTCATTGATCACTTCCTAACCACCCTCATTCTCCACTTTGCTGATTTGAACTTTTGCCCACTCTCTGAGGCCCCCCTCCCATTCACAAAAGGAGGTTTGACTGAGGATAAGAGTTGGTTATGTAACATCTAACTTTATATTATTCTAAGGTATGTATGTGTTGTGGATGAGTGTATAAATGTATGTATCTCCTATGGAAATAGAATAATCTGGGGGGTTGGGCAGTAGCGCAGCAGGTTAAGCACACGTGGCACAAACTCAAGGACTGGCATAAGCATCCCGGTTCGAGCCCCCGGCTCCCCACCTGCAGGAGGGTCGCTTCACAGGGAGTGAAGCAGGTCTATAGGTGTCTATCCTTCTCTCCCCCTCTCTATCTTCCCCTCCTTTCTCCATTTCTCTCTGTCCTATCTGGCAATAATGATATCAATAACAACAATAATAATAACCACAATAATGATAAAAAGGGCAACAAAAAGATAAATAAGTAAAATATTAAAAAAAGAATAATCCTAGAGAATTGTCTTTCCCCTTGTATTATGTTTGAGTCATTTGTGTCTTACATATAGGTGCCAAACTGAGGGGCTAAAATCCAGTGCTTACTGGCACATTCCCACCAGGATGTTTTCCTCTTCTGCCCTTGTTCTGTCACTGAAACCCCATCCCAGGACACCTCTCAGTCTGGTTATCTTCCCCCCATTCTATTCTGATGCTAATTGTCCATGCCAGACACCCCACACCAGCGGTCCTCCTTCACAAATGCTCTCCTGCCCCTGTGCTCTGACATCTACTCTAGATCATTGTGTTCCCATAGCCTCAGATGTGTATGCCTGTCTTACTGAGTTCCACCTGATGACTTTATGGCTGATTTTTTCTGGAAGAGAAGAGGAAGAGCTGAATACACACACACACACACACACACACACACACACACACACTTTTTTTTTTCTTTCTTTGCAGTGACTTTAATTTTGCCTTAAATGGCATCATTGGGTCCAAGGGTTAATATATTGCAGACCTAGTGCTTCATCTTTTAGCTATTATGCAAAGGCAGTTTTACTTTTTGTTGCTTTCATACTGTCAAGTGAGATAAAATATCTAATGAATGTAGAATTCTGGGAAGTGATTTGAGCACTTGGGTATAATCTGTCTTTTGACTTTATCTTTAGAGTGAGATGGGAAGCTGCACTGTATGGTGGATATGAATGTGTTTTTCCAGGAGAACCTTAGTTAACTATAGTTCTAAATCCTTGAAAGATAGATCTTTTTATAGTAGACTGAGAAAGCCAGAATACTGCTATTATACACTGTAATTGTAACTTTGTAGAAAAAAAAAAGGTTATGAAAAAAGACCAGGAGGCAAGGTACCAAAATACACCAGTGATTATGCTGGAAGTGGCAAACTTACAGATATTTCCTTCATATTCTCTAGTTTCAGAATTTCCCCTAAAGTGGTAGTATTAATAACTCTTAAAACGTGTAGGTAAGAGACTGGCATACCTTAACAATGACTCTTTAGTCACTATCAGGTCACCCCATCAGCTGGGGCCCTAATCGGGGAGTCCTGAGATTCCCAAACAGACATGATGGGCTTAGACCTCGAATAGATCCCTCCCTCCATTGTTACTGGTCATCAGGAACAACACAATAGACCCCTTTGTGGGCCCCCATAGGACCTTACCCTCAACTTGGATCAACAATGGTAGAGAATATTCCATTCTCGAAGGGAGGCTGGACAACATACTCTATGCTACACCTGAGGAAGATGGGTCCTGATATTGAGGCAGCTTGGAACATTCCTACTTATGACCACAGAATGTGAGCTCAGATCTACAGGGATGCAGAGGTCACATCGGCTCCTAAGCTGAATATGGACCCAAGATCACATCAAATCAATGGGGTTTACAATCAACGATATTTATACACCTTCCCCATATTTGGGAGCTACTCTCTTCCCTGATCCAGCTTTCTGGTCCTTCTGCCAGCCATGACATTATCTCCCCAAATAATAATTAGGATCCACCTGCATATCAGATTTCAGGCTCAGGCAAAAAAACAAACAAACAAACAAACCACTAGTATAGCCACAGGCCCTTTGGAATATAAAATATGCCTACTGGCTATCTACAAAATGGAGGACCCCCCCAACTCTTCATCTGCACTATTCCAGCCTTTAGATCCATGATGGGTCAACAATTTGTTTGGCTTTGTATGTTAACTGTTTTCAACCACCGGGTTCCAGATGCTAGCAGGATGCCGACCAGACTTCCCTGGAAAGATGACCCCACCAATGTGTCCTGGAGCTTTGCTTCTCCAGATCCCTTCCCCACTAGGGAAAGAGAAAGACAGGCTGGGAGTATGGATCGACCTGTCAACGCCCATGTTCAGCAGGGAAGCAATTACAGAAGCCAGACCTTCCGCCTTCTGCACCCCATAATGACCCTGGGTCCATACTCCCAGAGGGTTGAAGAATGGGAAGGCTATGGGAGGGGACGGGATACAGAGTTCTGGTGGTGGGAATTGTGTGAAGTTGTACTCCTCTTATCCTATGGTTTAGTCAGTGTTTCCTTTTTATAAATAAAGATTTTTTTAAATATTTATTTTATTTATTCCCTTTTGCTGCCCTTGTTGTTTTTTATTGTTGTAGTTATTACTGTTGTTGTCATTGTTGGATAGGACAGAGAGAAATGGAGAGAGGAAGGGAAGACAGAGAGGAGGAGAGAAAGATAGACACCTGCAGACCTGCTTCACCGCCTGTGAAGCGACTCCCCTGCAGGTGGGGAGCCGGGGTTTGAACCGGGATCCTTATGCCGGTCCTTGTGCTTTGCGCCACCTGCGCTTAACCCGCTGCGCTACAGCCCGACTCCCTATAAATAAAGAATTTTTAAAAACCTGTAAAAAAAATTTCGACTTTTCAGCTATTGAACACCAAAAAGTATAAATTTTGAAGCATTTTATTTTATTTTTTTATGTTTATTTTTCCCTTTTGCTACTTGGTATTTTTAAATTTATTTATCCCCTTTTGTTGCTCTTGCTTTTTATTCTTGTAATTATTATTGTTGTTCTTGATGTTGTTGGATAGGACAGAGAGAAATGGACAGAGAAGGGAAAGACAGAGGGGGAGAGAAAGATAGACACCTACAGACCTTCTTCCCTGCTTGTGAAGTGACTCCCCTGCAGGTGGAGAGCCGGGGGCTCGAACCGGGATCCTTCTGCCAGTCCTTGCGCTTTGCACCATGTGCGCTTAACCCGCTGCGCTACCGCCCAACTCCCAAAGCATTTATTTTCTACTCTCTTGCTAAAAAGAACTTAGCCATGTTTGATTTTGTGATTTAAAAGCTAGGCTTAAATTAAGTTTAGAGTGATTTGAACTTTATTTTTTTAAATATTTTTATTACTTGATAGAGACAGAAATTGAGAGAGGAGGAGGAGATAGGGAGAGAGACAGAGACCTGCAGCCTTACTTCATCACTCATGAAGCTTTCCCCATGCAGATGGGGACCAGGGGCTTGAACTTGGGTCCTTGTGCACTGTAATGTGAGTGCTTAACTAGGTGCACCACCACCTGGCCCCCAGATTATTTGAACTTTATTTAACTGGCTTTAAAGTTACTTGAAAATCTCTGTAAAGTTGAAAAGTTCTAATTTGAGGCTGTTATTTCTTTTCAGGAATTTAAAAAGGATTCTTTAATCAACAATTAAGATAAATTTTAATTATATGGATAGTTGCTAACATTACATTAATATAATGAAATTCTAAAGTTATACATTGTTTTTGCATGTAATGCCTCACATTGTGACATTTTGTAAAGTTCTCCCATTTGCTGCAGCATTTTCTTGGACTTCCAGTTTTAAGCCTTTAAAAAAATACTTTTATTGTAGGGATTAATGGTTTACATTAATAAATACAGTTGCTATTACAGCAGTTGGTATATATGTAAAATTTCTCTGTTTTCTGCAAAACACTCTCACCCCCAGGCTAGGTCTTCCTCTACTATCATGCACCAGGACCTGAAAGTCCACTCCCCCCACCCTGCCCCCAGAGTCCTTTACTTTGATGCGATACACCAAAAATCTTAAGGCAGCTCCTTCATTGCCCCAGCTGGAGGTGTAGAGACCAGCCCTTATGTCCCATTATTTCAGGATGCATGTTAAGCTTTCTGAGTGCTTATCTTGAGGTTCCAGCTCCTTGGCCTGAGGGGGGCAAGAAAAACCTCCTTTTTCCTTAGGAAACAGAGACACACACCACCTAGTTTCTTTAAAGTTACTCTGTAGTTCTTATAATTAATGTATTGTGGTTCTTCTCATAGAATAAGGTAGTGAGCTGATGACTGCAGAGCCAATTTTTCAGCATCTCACTTTACACCTTGTACTACTCTTTAAAATACGATGCTATTTTGCTCCTATTGTTTTTATTTTGGTCTTTGAGGCCCCTGCTAAAAGCCAGGACAGGAAAAGTTGCATTGGACATCCTGTTATATTAGCCAATATTATTGTTATGTCTATCTTGAAACAAGTAGTAGACAGTGGTCAAATACACAAGTTTTGGAATAAAGCATAACTAGAACTGTGTCATCATGGGTAACTTGCTTAACTATGTCAGCCCCAGCTTCCTCATCCACAAAATGCAAGTTATAATAACTGTAAGCTGTGAGAATTAAATACAATAGTGAAGATTGATATTAAGTGCAGTGCTTGGCATATGCAAGCATTTAATGATTATTATTTATAATATCATACCACTATATAATTGACTCTTACACCTCTTTTTTTTTTTCCTCTAGTCACTGGGGGTTGGTGCCAGCACTATGAATCCACTGCTTCTGGTGGCCATTTTTACTTCCCCCACCCAAATTTTATTTGACAGCACAGAGAGAAATTGATTGAGAGGGGAGAAGATAGAAAGGGAGAAAGAAAGACATCTGCAGACCTGCTTCACTGCTTGTAAAGCATCCCTACTGCAGGTGAGGAGCGGGGGCTTGAACCCAGGTCCTTGTATGGGTCCTTCAGCATAGTACTATATGTGCTTAACTGGATGCACCACCACTTGGTCCCCTCTGTTGTGTTTTTGTTTTGTTTTGTTTATTTGTTTTTTCTCTTCACATTTTATTTGCTGAGAATATTTGGACAGTGGTACTGCTGATCAGAAATGTGTAAGAACTGAATTAGTCTGCTTTGACTTCAGCTGTGCTATTAGATGCCTTTATTTTCTAAGATATTTATTTATGTATTAATTTATTATGGGAATGAGAGAGAGAAAGAACATGAACCAGGGCATCATTCTGGAACAGGCAGTGTCAGGGTTCATACTTAGGACTTCATGCTTGAGAACCTATGACATTATCCACTGGGTTACCTCTGGGCCACTTAATGACTTTAAATACTTCCCTATTAACTCATAGTCATTCTTACGAGAGATGAATAGAAGTATGGATAATGCATCATATAGGTACTTATTTTTCTCTCATAATTTAATTTTTTTATAGAGGCAGAAATGGAGAGGGAATGAGGACAGAGAGGGAAATACAGACAATTGCAGCAGGCTTCACCACTTGTGAAGCTTCCCTCGCTGTAGCTGGGGACCAGGGCCTGAACCCAAGTCTTTGTGCATGGTAACTTGTGCACTCAGCTGGGTGCACCACTGTCAGGGCCCTTACAAAGTACTTCCTACATTTATTTTTTCCTAGGTAAATTTAATTGGATATCTGTAAATAAGACCTAAGGTAAAATAAAATAAAAAGATGTACTGGGTAGGTAAAATTGAGTAGAAAAAAATTTTTTGAAGGGCTGGTTTAACTTTATTCAATTTTGAGAATCCAAAAATCTAACAAATTTTGACCCATAAAAAACCAGTAAACTAAAGTTGGATAGGCCTGACAAGTGGAAGAAGTTTAGCTCTGAATTAAGCAATCCCTAAATTTAGTCTCTTATCAGAAATAAGCAAGTACAAAAAATATATATGAGACATTGATTTTGTGATATCATTTGTGATTTTTGAGCTAGAGAACTAAATAAAGTGACCTCTAAATGATGTAAGGTTCTTTGCAAAAACCTACTTTTTTAAATTTATTTTTTATTTAAGAAAGGATAAATTAACAAAACCATAGGATAGGAGGAGTACAGCTCCACACAATTCCCACCACCCAATCTCCATATCCCATCCCCTCCCCTGATAGCTATCAGGGGAGTAGAAATGTTTTTTTAAATATTTATTTATTCCCTTTTGTTGCCCTTGTTTTATTGTTGTAGTTTTTATTGAGGTTGTTGTTGTTGTTGGATAGGACAGAGAGAAGTGGAGAGAGGAGGTGAAGACAGAGAGGGGGAGAGAAAGACAGATACCTGCAGACCTTCTTCACCGCTTGTGAAGCGACTTCCCTGTAGGTTTGGAGCCGGGGCTTGAACCAGGATCCTTCCGCCGGTCCTTGGGCTTTGCGCCAGGTGCACTTAACCCGCTGCACTACCGCCTGACTCCCTAGAAATGTTTTAAATGGGAGAAATTATAGTGGCATGGATTAGTATGGTATCAGTGAAGATGGCAGGCAGAGTTAAAATAAAATGTAGAGAATATAGGAGTTGGGGGGGGATAGCATAATGGTTATGCAAATAGACTCATGCCTGAGGCTTCAGGGTTCCAGGTACAATCCTCTACACCACCATAAACTATCATAACCCAGAGTTGAGTAGTGTTCTAGTAAAATAAGTAAATAAATAAGCAATAGGATAAGAGTTTGGAGGTGGAGTCTGTAGGGATTACTATTTATCACCTAGGACTATTGTAGTAAAATACCTTGGTATGATTATTTTAGATGATATGGTGGTTTAGACTATAAAATTTATTTCTAACAGCTATGGAGACTATGGTAACTTCAAGATCAAAGTGATGCTCAGTTTGATTCCCACAGCAAATCATCCTCTTAGTTTGAAGATCATCACCATCATCTTGTTTGATGGATACTCTTATAATGTAGAGAAAGGTCACTATTCCTGTGTGTCTTCTTTTATTTATTTTTATTTTTATATTACAGAATTACATGTCGACAGGTGTTTGAATCCACATCATTCCCACCACCAGAGTTCTGAATCTTCACTCTGACCACTGCAATCCACCACAGTTCCCCTAAAGTTTTAGACATGGGCCAACTATCTTCTCTACAACTATCTGTCCACATTTATACATAGTTGCCTCTTCTTTTTCTGATCCAATCCTCTCTTTCCCTCTAAGCTACTCATGACATCATAACTACCTCCATATGTCCCTCTCCTTTTCCTACTCTCTCTGGGTGCTGATGGAGCTGGAGTGCAGAGTCCTCTTATCTTCATCCTATCACTTCTCCCCCGCTGGGAGTATGGATCAAGGTTGTTTATGGGGAGTAGAAAGTAGGAGTTCTGGCTTTGTAGCTGCTTCTCCGCTGAGCATGGACATTGCTAGGTCGATCCATACCCCCAGCTTGTTTCTATCTTTCCCTAGTGGACCAGAGCTCTGGAGATGTGATGATCCAGGACACATTGGTGAGGTCATCTTCCCAGAGAAGTCAGGGTGGAGTCATGGTAGTGTCTGCAGCTTGGTGTCTGGAAGGTGGCATGACCTAAGTTAAGACAAGATAGTTAATGAACAGGAACCAAAAAGTAGGATCAGAGCAGATGAGATTAGGGATTTTAGGGTAGAAAATTTTCTTTCTAGCTAGGAGAACCATTTTAGGCATGCTCCTGGGGGCATACAACTATAGTAGTTTTGCTTGAGTTTGTTAGCTAGCCTGAGGTTGGATGAGAATATTGCCTGAGAGAATGGTGTCAGAGTGGAGAAAAGGGCTAGAAAGTTGGATTAGGGAAGTGAGTAGCTCCCATTCTTATATTTAAAAAAATTCTGTGGCTAAAATTAACTGTTTACCTCTATCCACCTGCTCCAGGGCCCATATGTAAATGCATATTTATATTTAACATCAGAGCCTGTGTAACGTCTATGTCCTTACTGGTCTGAGCTTATAGCTCATGGCCACATCTGAGGAACATTGCAGGCTGCACTCATTTCAGGACCAGTGTTTTTCAAGTGGCAGGACAGGATACCCCCAGCCTCCCTTCAGAGACTGGGGCTATTCCTACCGTCATTGCTTTATGGTAGAGCCAAGGTCCTGAGAGGGCCCACAAGACAGTGTTCCTTATGGAAGCGACCAGTGGAGAGAGGGACCCTTTAGAGAACAAGGCCCATCATATGTGTATGGGAATTCAAAGATTCCCTAACTAGGGCCCCAGATGATCAGATGGTATGATATTGACCAAACAGGCCATTATCGCATTATTAAATGGACCAATCTCTTTCTTGCCTTTATCCAACTTTTTTAGTCCTTTTTTTTTCTTTAAAGATTTTATTTATTTATTTATTTATTTGTTTTTTATTATTTCTTTATTGGGGAATTAATGTTTTACATTCAACAGTAAATACAATAGTTTGTACATGCATAACATTCCCCAGTTTCCCATATAACAATACAACCCCCACTAGGTCCACTGTCATCCTTCTTAGACCTGTATTCTTTCCACCCACCCACCCCCACCCCAGAGTCTTTTACTTTGGTGCAATATGTAGTCCTTTCTTTATCTGATTATCTTAGATTTTCTCTCAGTTGTTTAGCCATTGAGTATCATTTGTTGAGCCCAGCAGAGTTAGGTTTTGGGGATCTGTCTTCTTTGGGCCTTTCTGCTAGGCTGACCTGCTAATTTGGTCTAAATCCAATCAATTACAGAATTTATGATGCCTTCTTTAGGCACTTCAACCATTATTGAGCACTTTGACTTTGAGTTATATGATTGCCCCTTGTTTATGAATACATGTACACCTGTATCCAGTAGCCTAAACCCTAGCCTAATCTGGTATCTGTTACTTATTTAAATGACGTGCCATCTAACTTGGATGTAGGTAGTCCCATGTGTTAGGAAAGGTCTCACCAGATTTAAAGAGTTACGAGGTTGACTTCTCAGACTGGTATCTGTGGTCTGTGTGTCTTCTTATAATCCCATTCAAGAGGACTGTTCCCTCATGACCTGAGTATGTCCCAAAGAATTTACCTCCAAATACCATTGCGTATTGGGGATTAGAGAATTGGGGAGCATGATACAACATTCATTCCATAACGCCTAACTTTTAAGGTTGCACAGCTCTGGGAAATAAAACTTCCAGTACCCATTAGAATCCATGAAAAGCGTATAGTCATTTGGAAGTTTTTTGTTTTGTTTTGTTTTTACAGTGTGGATTACCAGCTTTGTTGCCTTGACACAAAGTTAACATTTTTCTTTGTCTAGTCTGAATATTCTGAATATTATCTATATTAAAATAGCTGTCATTTTTTAATTTTTAAAATATTTATTTATTTTTTTAATGAGAAAGATAGGAGGAGAGAGAACCAGATATCACTCTGGTACATGTGCTGCAAGGGATTGAACTCGAGACCTCATGCTTAAGAATCCAGTGCTTTAACCATTGCACCACCTCCTGGACCACAGCTATCATTTTTCATTAAAGAAAGTCTTGGGGGTAGATAGCTTAATAGTGATGTAAGGAGACGCTCATGCCTGAGCTTCCAAAGTCCCAGGGTCAATGCCCCACACCATCATAAGGCAGAGCTGAGCAGTGCTCTGGGGAAGGAAGGAAGGAAGGAAGGAAGGAAGGAAGGAAGGAAGGAAGGAAGGAAGGAAGGAAGGAAGGAAGGAAGGAAAAGAGAGGCAGGGGAGAGGAGGGGAGGGGAGGAGGGAGGAAGGGGCGGCTGGCTGGCCGGCCTTTGGTAGTTGGTGTAGTATGACAACTTGTTTTTGAAGAATTATGGAGAAAGAAAGAACTCCTTAAGCATAGACAATGATGTTAACCAATGTCACCTTGATTTAAAAGATCTGTTAAAAAGAATATGCAGTGGGAGATGGTTTAGTGGGTAGAATACATTTCTTCACTCAATAAATGAAATCTTTAAATATATACATTTGCAATTTCTGCTTTGCAATAACTGCTTGAGAAATCTATACTGTTTATAATTAGTAGCATCATTAATTAGTATCATAAATTAGTAATGTTAGACTTTTTTATTTCTTTGTTATTTTGGGAGCCATTTTTACTTATAAGGTTTTTTCCTCTGATAGGAATAACAGGCTGATATCGTTTATGTGCTTGCTTTGAAGATTTGTTATTTTAAGTGCACTTGTTCAGCAAGATGATGAAAAATTGAGAGGTAGAAGACAGTTTGACGTTTGCTTTTTTCTTTCTAGCTTTGTTCTATTATCAATAGTTTTAAAAATATCTTTGGCAAAATTGAATGAAGAATTGTGTGAAGAATTAATTCTGGGGCCCGGGTGGTGGCACACCTGGTTGAGTGCACATGTTACAATGCACAGGGACCCAGGTTCGAGCCCCCCAGTCCCCACCTACAGGGGGAAAGCTTTGCAAGTGGTGAAGCAGGGCTGCAGGTGTCTCTCTGTCTCTCTCCCTCCCTATCTCCCCCTTCCTCTCGACTTCTGTCTCTATCCAATAAATAAAAATAATAAAAAGTGGCAAGTCGGAAGTGGAAAAGGCTTGGAAAGGGGGTGGAAAGAGGCAAAAGGCATGCTGGGAAGGTGGAAGCGTCCTTAGCAACTGTTGTGATGGTTTTAACAGAATTAGCAATACCCTGAGGAGATAACATGGTGGGGATCTTTCAGGCAAAACAATGATTATGTAAACAGACCATAGTGTCAGCAATGGACATGGGGGGTGGGGGGCTGGCTTTAAGGCCTGACAATTCCTGACATTCAGTCAAAAAGAAAATTCAATAAGTGATTGCTACTATTAATACCTGAGTACAGAATGAACTTTCAAGAATTTGAAGTTTCTCCTGCGAAAACTTCCTTAATCTTTACCCCAGAATTAACTGTTCCGGTGTACATCCATCATACCTACTAGTATCTTGTAAACCTTTCCCACTTATGAGTTCCCCTTCTCTTTATACCCTATTACCTAAAGAAGCTTAATATTCTGGAGTCATTCTTTTTGGGGGTAGAGCTTCAAAATTGGTGAAGCAGTACTTCAGGTATGCCTGCCTGCCTGCCTGTCTGTCTGTCTATTTATCTATCTATCTATCTATCCATCTATCTATCTATCTATCTGATCTATCTATCTAAATCCTCCCCCCCACCAGAGCACTCACTGCCCAGTTCTGGCTTTATGGTGGTATGGGCAATTGAACCTGGAACCTCAGAACCTCAGGAATAAGAGTTTGTTTGCATAACCATTATGCTGTCTCCCCTGCCCCCTTTTCAATTTCCATCTCTATCTTAAATAAATTAAATTAATATATATTTTTTAAAAGTACATACTCAATCAACACATGAGAGCACCACAAAAAAGGGAACTCATATGCAGTGAAGTGGTGCTATGGTTTCTCTTTATTTTTCTACCTCTCTTTAGAAAACAAAACAGAGTCTACCAAGAGTAGTAGGTTCACAAAGGCACAAAATCGCAGGCAACAAATTGTTGGCTATATATGTATTTATTTATTTATGTTTGTATTTTGTTAGTATTGCAAAGGTCAGATATTTAAGATATACTTGTGGCAATCTAGGAAGTGATACAGTGGCTGGAACACTGGACTAGTAAGCATGAGTTCCCCTGGTATCACACGTGCCAGAGTGATATTCTCTTTGTCTCCTTCTCTTCTTCTGTATTTCTCTGTCTTTATTAAAAAACAACAACAACATAAACTATCAGGAGTGGTGAAGTCATTCAGGTACTGAATTAACCTGCTGGTGAAAAAATACAAAGGGGCACTGGAGAGGGGCTCAGCGGGTAGAGCATATGACTTGCTTGTGCCCTGAATTTGATCTCCTGTACTGCATGAGAGCCTAGGATTAAAATGAGTAGAACTCGTGGTGGTGGAATGGTCTTGGGTCTTTCACTTTCAAACTAAAAAATAAAAATTGGACTGGGATGCAGCTCAGTAGTGTTATGCCTGGGAGAAGACTTGAAGGAATATAAATCACTAGCCCTTTCATCTAATTATCAGGGAGAAGAAATGCTTTTAGTCTCAGAAATATATAAAAACAAAACAAATAACCAAATAGGGAAGAGAAGGAATAAGACTAGGGGACAAAATTGGAGTAGATGGAAAATAACAGATGAAGACTCAACAAGATATGAACCTCAAACAGATAAATATAAAAACCACACAGACTTATAGTTAAAATGCTGAAACACAAAGATAAAAACTTAATCTTAAAAACATCTAGGTTGACTAACAAAACATTGCATCTAGAGAAACCTGTTGGTATGCTTCTAAATCCTGCTTATAAGACCTTCTGTTTTGATCATCACATTAGGTTCGCTTGTATTACTTACGATGTATTCTGTTTGCATAACCACTGTTAACTGGGCACTCCCTGCCTCCAGGACATTGGTTTGGTCCTCACTGGTTCGTGATTTTCCCTTCTCCCTGCCCCCTATCCTACATACTTCCTTGTTCTTGACTCTTCCACCTCAGGAGAGATGTAGGCACAAGTAGAACCTGAAATGGAATTGGCATATTGCCCCCAAGTAAAAGACTCTGGGGTGGGTGGGTGGGGAGAATACAGGTCCATGAAGGACGATAAATGACATAGTGGGGGTTATATTGTTAAATGGGAAACTGGGGAATGTTATGCATGTACAAACTATTGTATTTACTGTTGAATGTAAAACATTAATTCCCCAATAAATAAATAAATAAATAAATAAATAAAGGAGAGATGTAGGACAGAATTGTGTTGTGATTAGAAGAGATTAGATTGTTGAACCGCATCCCTGCTCATCAATAAAAAGATACTGCTTCCCAGCTCAGTCATGAGCCCCTGGTCGTCTCTCTGTCTTTCTTCCCCTCTGTCACCCCTTCCCCTCTTGATTTCTGGCTGTCTCTATCCAATAAATAAATAAAGATAATTTTTAAAAATTAAAAAAGAAGGGCGGGGGAGACAGCATAATGGTTATGCAAATAGACTCTCATGCCTGAGGCTCCTAGGTCCCAGGTTCAATCCCTCACACCACCATAAGCCAGAGCTGAGCAGTGTTCTGGTGTTTCTCTGTGTGTCTCTCTCTGCAGCTCTCTCAAAAATAAAATAAATAAGATATTTTTTAAAAATTAAAAAAGAAGAAAAAGAAAAAAAAACTTTAAAAAATATTCCCTTTTTGTTGCCCTTGTTTTTATTGTTGTAGTTATTATTTTTGTTGTTATTGATGTCATTGTTGTTGGATAGTACAGAGAGAAATGGGGAGAGAGGGGAAGACACACAGGGAGAGAGAAAAACAGACACCAATAGACCTGCTTCACCACATGTGAAGCGACTCCCCTGCAGGTGGGGAGCCGGGGGCTTGAACTGGGATCCTTACGCCAGTCTTTATTCTTGGTGCCGCCTGCGCTTAAGCTGCTGTGCTACTGCCAGACTCCCAGAATAGAAAAACTTAAGGTGAGCTTCAGTGAATAGGTCAATATTCTTTTGGAAGGCGGTTGTAAATGCCTTACCAGAGAAGCAGTCTCAATGACTAGCGAAAAAATTCCACTAGTAGAACACAAGATTTGCATGCTTGAGGCTTCTAGTTCAATCTGGCATTGCATGCACTGGTACTGTCAGAGAAGGTGGGTTCATTGTTCTTAATAGCTGCGTAGTATTCCATTGTGTTGGATAGTATGCCAGCTCCCCCTGGCTTCTGCTTAACAATATGCCTATATAGGGATAGATTTAATCCCATTCAAAGCTTTGGTCTATTTACATAAATCACTTTTACATTTACATAAAGCACTCCAGGGCATTGGTGGTTCAGTGATAGGATTCTCGCCTGCTCTGCCCCCTCCTTGTCACACTCTGATTTTCACCAGTCACTTTTCTCTCCACCCTCTCTATGTCACATCCTGTTTCCACCCTACTTGGAAAGTATTTATAAAGACAGCATTGTGAGTTTTACGGTACCTTGAGTTTAGCTTAGCTTGTCTTAGATTGTGCTGCGTCCTGCATGAATAAAGAGATACTGCCTACAGCTCAACCATGAGTCCCTGGTCATCTGTTACCCGCCCGTGAAGCCAGCCCGGCGAAAACAACATAGCCCGCGCAAAACAACACCATTGTGTATATATACCACAACTTTCTCAGCCACTCATCTGTTGTTGGGCACCTGGGTTGCTTCCAGGTTTTAGCTATTATGAATTGTGCTGCTATGAACATAGGTTTACACATATCTTTTTGATTGGGCATTATGGAATCCTTGGGGTATATCCCCAGGAGAGGAATTACTGGTCAAATGGAAGGTCCATATCTAGCCTTCTGAGAGTTCTCCAGACTGCTCTCCAGAGAGGCTGGACCAATTTACATTCTCACCAGCAGTGCAAAAGGGTTCCTCTGTCCCCACAGCCTCTCCAGCATTTGTTGCTTCTGTCCTTTTTGATGTATGCCATTCTCACAGGAGTGAGGTGGTATCTCAATGTTGTCTTTATTTGCATTTCTCTGACAATCAGCGGCCTGGAGCAGTTTTTCTTTTTTTTTTTTTTTATTGTTTTAGTGTTTTGAGTTAATCCTTAAGAGAAATATAGGGACACCTCTGCACTAGACCAGAAAATCTACATTACTTGGGCCCCAGCATGCCCAGGCTCAATCCCTAATGCTACCATATGCTAGAGAAGAGCATTGTCCTGGTGTGTGTGTAACTTTTTAATGTTACAAAAAAAAGAAAAGAAAAAGAAAAATAGGTGATGAGCAAGGATTGCTGATCCAGAAATGGCTCAGTGTGTGATATGACTAATGTATAAGGATGAGGCCCTCGTCTGATTCCCCAGCACTGCATATGCCAGAGCAATGTTCTGGTTTTCTCTCCCTCCATCCTCTCTCTCTTATTAATGAGTAAGTCTTTAAAAAATAGAGAAATGTAGAACTCAGAAAGTGATGCCTGTTATAACTACATTATGACTATTATTACCAGATAATTAAATCCCCATAGCTTTATGTACTTTCTTTAAAAAAAATTTTTTTTTTTTAATGAGAAAGGTAGGAGAGTGAGAAAGAGCCAGACGTCACTCTGGCACATGTGCTGCTAGGGATTGAACTGAGGACCTCAGGTTTGAGAGTCCAATGCTTTATCCACTGCGCCATCTCCCGGACCACATGTACTTTCTTTTTAAAGTTTGTTTTATTACAGTGGCCCAGAAGGTGGGCACAGTGGATGAAGCTCTGGATTGTCAGCATAAGCTCTCTCAACTTAGTCCCTAGTTTCTAAATATTCCAGAGTAGGGGAAGTCAGGCGGTATCGCAGTGGGTTAAGCGCAGGTGGCTTAAAGCACAAGGACCAGCATAAGTATCCCGGTTCAAGCCCCCATGGAGCAGTTTTTCATGTTTGTTAGCCTTTTGGATCTCCTCTGATGTGAATGTCTTGTTCATATCCTCTGCCCATTTTTTGAATGGGGTCATTTGCTTTTTTGTTGCTAAGTTTGCTGAGCTCTTTGTGTATTTTGGTTATTGGTCTCTCATATGATGTATGACATGTGAAAATCTCCCATTCTGTGAGGCATCTCTTTGTGTGATAGTTTCTTTGGCTGTGCAGAAGCTTTTCAGTTTGATGTAGTCCCATTGGTTTGTTTCTGCTTTAGTCATCCTTGCAATTGGGTTTGTTTCATCAAAGATGTCCTTGAGGTTTAGGTGGGAAAGTGTTCCACCAATGTTTTCCTCTTAAGTATTTGATAGTTTCTGGTCTAACATCCAGGTCCTTGATCCATTTGGAGTTGATTTTTGTTTCTGGTGACATAAGGTGGTTCAATTTCATCCTTCTGCATGCTTCAACCCAGTTTTCCCAGCACCATTTATTGAAGAGAGCCTCCTTCTTCCATTTAATACTTTTGGGCCCCCTTATCAAAGATTAGATGTCCATAGGTGTGGGGGTTTAGTTCTGGGCTTTCAATTCTGTTCCACTGGTCTGTGTGCCTATTTTTGTTCCAGTACCAGGCTGTTTTGATGATGATGTCCTTGTAATATAGTTTGAGATATGGGAGTGTGATGCCTCCATTTCTGTTTTCTTTTCCTCAAGACGATTTTGGCAATTCTAGGTGTTTTCTGGTTCTAGATAAGTGACTGTAGTTTTTGTTCTGTTCTCTTAAAAAGGGTTGGTGGAACTTTGATGGGTATCACATTAAATTTATATATGGCTCTAGGGAGAATATTCATTTTGATGATATTTATTCTTCCAATCCATGAGCATGGGATGTCTTTCCATTTCTTGGTATCAGTTTCTATTTCCTTGAATAGTGACTCATAGTTTTCAGTATACAAGTCTTTCACTTCTTTGGTCAGCTTTATTCCTAGGTATTTTAATGATTTTGCTGCAACAGTGAATGGGAGTGATTTCTGCATATCTTCTTCTTCAGATTTAGTGTTTGCATAAAGAAATGCCACTGATTTTTGTACATTGATTTTGTAGCCTATTATTTTAATTTTATTTATTAAAAGGAAACATTGACTAAGCTAGGATAAGAGGGGTAGAACTTCACACAATTCTCACCACCAGAACTCTGTATCCCATCCCCTCTCCTGATAGCTTTCTTCTTCTTTTTTTTTAATTTTTAAAAAATATTTATTTATTCCCTTTTGTTGCCCTTGTTGTTGGTTTTTATTGTTGCAGTTATTGTTGTTGATGTCATCGTTGTTGGATAGGACAGAGAGAAATGGAGAGAGGAGGGAAAGACAGAGGGGGAGAGAAAGACAGACACCTGCAGACCTGCTTCACCGCTTGTGAAGTGACCCCCCCTGCAGATGGGGAGCCAGGGGCTCGAAAAATAAATATTTTTAAAATGTGCACAATAATATGTATCAAAGTTGTTGAAGAAAAATTGAGGGCCAGGTGGTGGCTTACCCATTAGAACACGTATGATGCCATGTCATGCACATGGGCAAGCAAGCAGTACACTATCCAAATGAGCTATTTCACCAGCCCTAGAATATCTATTGCACAGATCTCTTTGCTATTTCAGAGTGCCTGTGGTGCAAACTTCTGTGCTGTCTCTCAAGCCTTACAGTGCTTCCTACAATTGTTCTTTCCTCAGTGATTTGTTTATTGTGTAGTCTTGTGCTGGGTTTCCCTGTGCATTAGCAGCTTTACATTTAGCCCAGTATTCAAGGGCTATGCCGATTTCTGGAGAGTTTTTGTTATGTTGTTCCCTCCTTCCTGAAGGTGTCTTAACTTAAGCTTCCACCTGTACCTCTTCTCATCCCCTCCTCCCTCTTACCCTTCCCCCCAAAACTGCCCCAGATCACCACTCTGCTGTGTCGTATGATGCTAGCAGACTGAACCCAAGACATCAGAACCTCAGGCATGCAATAATCTGGCTCTATTTCCATGCCCCCTTCCATCAGTTTTTAGACTAACTGCTAAAATGTTCCACTTCTTGTTTTCCTGAATACTTATATTTAATCAAATAACCAAAAGAATTTGGAGAAACTTTACCTGTGTAAGACTTAAGTTGGTAACATAGAACCTCAGCTTTTTTACCAAGGAGAATTTCAATTACCTGAATGAATTCAGTTTGGTTTCTTTCAGTATGCTAAAAACGCAAACTCCTGTCCAAGACCTCCTGCATGGTTAATCATGAGCTCTACTCACTGAGCCCTCTCCTGACCTCTATTTTACTATACTTTCTTTCTTTCATGAATCCACCACTTCTAGTGGACTCTGTTCTTAGATAAGAAGAGACAGAGAGATACCATAGCACTGCTCCAGTCATTGTGAAGCCTCACTTATGCAGATGTTCCCTTGTGGTGGCCAGGAACTCAAACCTTTGTAGTTGAGCCTGCTAAAGTGTGCAGTTTACTCTGTGAGCCATCTCCTGATCCCTTATTATTCTTTCTTTCTAGCTATCTATTTGACTTATTTATTTATTGGATAGAGATAGAGCAAGCAAGAGGAAAGGGGGAGATAGGGTGAGAGAGAGACCTGCATTACTGCTTTTGAAGCCCCTCTCCCAGAAGGTGTCCCCCCAGCAGGTATGGACCAGGGACTTGAACCCAGGTCCTTGCACATTGTAACATGTGCACACAATTCAGTGTGTCACCACCCAGCTCCTATGCTTTTAAAATGATGCTTGGTGTTTCATATTTATATTTATTTTGCTCGACCCGAACTGCCCCTGCGGCTACAGACTATGACCCACATAGTCAATGACTGCCACCTCTCCAGATTCAAAGGAGGTCTCGAAACTTTACATCAGGCTCAACCTGATGCTGTTGACTGGCTATGGAAGAAGGGCAAACGCTAGAAGAAGAAGAATTTATTTTGCTTACCTGAGGGACTGTTGTTCCTGTTGAGAATACCCATTGTGGTCATTGTGTGTTCTGCTCTTCTTTTTGTGAGTCATGCCTGATTTCAGTAGTATTGATTGATTGATTGATTGATTTATCTTACCAGAACACTGCTCCACTCTGGCTTACTTGATGCTGGGGATAATCTAGAACCTCTGATGCCTCAGGCATGAAAACTTGCCCTCTAGTAGACTACAGTAGTTGGAGTTTTTGACTCATTCAGTGATGTTATTAAGAAAATAAAGAAAAGAATTTTAAAAAACAGCTGAACTATTATATTTTCCCAACCCACCTTTTAATTTAATTAGAACTGTCAAGCAAGCTTGAGAAAGTAATCTCTATGAGCAAATACATGAATAAATTTGCTATAGGGAGTTTTCAACAGATGAAGCTTGAGAGAGTTCTAGAACTTGAAAACTGGGACAACACTTAGGGACTAGAATCTAGAGGTCAAGGCAAGAAACTAGGGGTATGATGATTAGGATATAAAGGATTTTACTGAGATGAGCCATGGAAGAGAGAGTATTGGAGAGCAACATGGCTTCAAATTTAATTAGGTTATAAAAGAGAATCAGGGTGCCGAGTGGTGGTGCAGTGGGTTAAGCGCACATGGTTCGAAGCGCAAGGACTGGTGTAAGGATCCCGGTTTGAACCCCAGTTCCCCACCTGCAGGGGGAGTCGCTTCAAGGGCAGTGAAGCATGTCTGCAGGTGTCTGTCTTTCTCTCCCCCTCTCTGTCTTCCCCTCCTCTCTTGATTTCTCTCTGTCCTATCCAACAGTGATGACATAAAGAACAACAATAATACTAACAACAGCAATGATAAACAAGGACAATAAAAGGGGGAAAAATAGCCTCCAGGAGCACTGGGTTGTAGGCACTGAGCCCCAGTGATAACCCTTGCGGCAAAAAAACAAACAAACAAAAAAAAACACATCAAACTTGGTGAGATTCCTGTAAGAAAGACATTGCAGTGGATCAACCTGCCAATGCCCATGTTCAGCTGGGAAGCAATTACAGAAGCCAGACCTTTCACCTTCTGCACCCCATGGTGACCCTGGGTCCATACTCCCAGAGGGATAAAGAATAGGAAAGCTATCAGGGGAGGGGATGGGATATGGATTTCTGGTGGTGGGAATTGTGTGGAATTGGACCCCTCTTATCCTATGGTTTTTGTCAGCGTTTTCTTTTTATAAATAAAAATTTTTAAAAAAGGAAGAAAGACACTGCAGCAATTTAGTTTAGTGAGAGATTCTTATTTTTGAGATCAGATAAAAATCACTGTATGTAGGAGTAGGTAAGTAACATTATAAAGGGTTATGGTTAATTTGTCAAAAATTGGAACTGTGAATCAGATATAAAGACAGATTCTCTGTTACTAATATAGTTATTGATATAGTTAGAATGCATTAAAACTTTGTTTTTTGAAACTACTTTTTTGGACAGTTTTTTTATCTGAACTCTACACTTCCACCCACCAATACAGTAACATTAGTGACTCCTAATGTTGGCCTCCCCCAGGGCTCTGTTCTGGCTCCTGGGCTATTTAATATTTACATCAGTGACCTCCCAGAAACTTCTTCAAGGAAGTTCATCTACGCTGATGACATCTGCTGTGCAACTCAGGCATCCAAGTTCGACATCCTCGAGGAAACACTCACGAAAGACATGTCTCTGATATCTGATTACTGTAAAAAATGGCGACTAATCCCTAGCACTGCAAAAACGGTATATCTGTTTTCCATCTACTCCATGCCTCGGCCTCGCGTGAGCTTAATGTGCAGCTTGGCGATACGAGAATCCGGCATGAAGCCCAGCCAGTCTATCTTGGCGTTACTCTCAATCGCACTTTGTCATTTCACGAACATCTCATAAAAACTGCAGCAAAGGTGGGCGCGAGGAATAACATCATTGCAAGATTGGCCGGCTCCTCATGGGGCGCTAGCGCTTCCACACTGCGATCATCATCTCTGGCATTATGCTATTCCACTGCAGACTACTGTGCCCCAGTATGGTTCTGTAGCCCCCATGTCCACTTGGTCGATTCCAAATTATATTCCTCCATGAGGATAATTTCTGGAACCATCTGTTCCACCCCGGTTCCATGGCTGCCAGTTCTTAGCAACATCGCCCTGCCAGATATTCGTCAGGATGCAGCATCATCTAAGTTCATTTCCCACGTCTATGCTCGACCGGACCTGCCAATATACACGGATATCTTCGCCCACCCTGTCCAACGCTTGACGTCTCGTCACCCAATCTGGTCCCCTACGCCTACACTGAACTTCTCTGTTCCAGTCTCTTGGAAACAGAGTTGGCAGTCAGCTGAGGTAAAGAACAAACACCTCATCACAGACCCCTGCAAGCGCCAACCCGGCTTTGACCTAGCACGTTATGATTGGGCCCTCCTCAATCGCTATCGAACAGGCCATGGCCAGTGGGCCTCTATGTTCCACCGCTGGGGAGCCAGAGACTACCCGAATTGCCCCTGCGGCTACAGACAAACTATGACCCAGATAGTCAACGACTGCCATCTCTCCAGATTCAAAGGAGGTCTCGAAACTTTACATCAGGCTCAACCTGACGCTGTTGACTGGCTACGGAAGAAGGGCAAACGCTAGAAGAAGAAGTGACTCCTAACCTGACTTAAGCTAGAAGTCCGCCAAGATTGAGGCTATTGGGGAATCCCTACTGCTGACAGTGATGAAGTTCATGCTTACAGGCAAACTCAGAACATTATGGGTAGATAAAGGAGGCATCTAATGGGTCTGAGCAGTGCTGCACCACACATGCTACAATGCACAAGAACCTGGGTTCAAGTCCCCAGTACCAACCTGCAGGGGGAAATTTTCACAACTGGTGAAGTATTGCTATGGGTGTCTCTCTTTCTCTCTCTTTCCCCCTTACCTCTTGATTGTTTTTCTTTTTTTAATTTGTAGATAAATCTTTTGTTAATGTCAAGGTAATAGTTGTCTAATTTATCAGCTTTCACAGGTAGATCTTTTTTTTCCTTTTCTCTCTCTGGGTCCTGATGGAATTGGAGTTCAGAGCACTCTGGTCATCTTCCCCTCTGGGAGTATGTACCAAAATTCTTTTTTTTTCTTTTTTTTTATATTTATTTATTTTTCCCTTTTGTTGCCCTTGTTGTTTTTCGTTGTTGTTGTTATTGATGTCATTGTTGTTGGATAGGACAGAGAGAAATGGAGAGAGGAGTGGAAGACAGAGAGGGGGAGAGAAATACACCTGCAGACCTGCTTCACTGCCTGTGAAGAGACTCCCCTGCAGGTGGGGAGTCAGGGGCTCGAACCGGGATCCTTCTGCTGGTCCTTGCGCTTTGTGCCACGTGCGCTTAACCCGCTGCACTATCTTAGCCTGACTCCCTCTTTTTTTTTTTTTTTTAACCAAAGCACTGCTCAGCTCTGGTTTATGGTGGTATGCGGGATTGAACCTGGGACCTTGGAGCATCAAGCATGAGAGCCTCTTTGCATAACCGTTATGCTATCTACCCCTACCTTGTACCAAAATCCTTTATGAGGTACAAAAGGTAGAAGGTCTGACTTCTGTCATTGCTTCTCTGGTGGATGGACATTGGCAGGTCGAGCCATACCCTCAACCTGTAAAACCACCTTTAAAAATTTTTTTTTAATCTTTATTTATTAGAGACAGCCAGAAATGGAGAGGGAAGGGGGTAACAGAGGAGCAGAGAGACACCTGCAGCTCTGCTTCACGACTTGTGAAGCTTTCCCCCTGCAAGTGGGGACCAGGGGCTTGATCCTGGGTCCTTGTACATTGTAGCATGTGCACTCAACCAGGTGCGCCACCACCATGCCCCGTAAAACTACTTTTTAAAAAGCTGTAGTGGGGCTAGGTGGTGGCGCACGTAGTTGAGTGCACATGTTAATATGTGCAAGGACCCAGGTTTAACCACCAGACCCCATCTGCAGGGGGAAAACTTTGCGGGTGGTAAAGCAGGGCTGCAGGTGTCTATCTGTTTCTCTCCCTCTCTATCCCCCCATTCCTCTCAATTTCTGGCTGTTTATATCCAATAAATAAATAAAGATAATAAAAAAATTTTAAAAATAAAAAGGTTTAAAAATTAAAAAAAAAACTGTAGTACACATATAACTTTATTATTATTATTTAATTTTTTATTTTACCAGAGCACTGCTTAACTCTGGCTTATGGTGGTGCAGGGGACCGAACCTGGTACTTTAGAGCCTCAGGCCTGAGAGTATCTTTTTTATAACCATTATGGTATCTACCCCCTATATATAACTTTTAGAATCACTATCATTTCTGTTTACTATTATTATTATTACCAATTATTGTGGGGATTCAGTGCTGGCACTATGAATCCACTGCTCCTAAAGTCCATTTTTCCCATTTTGTTGCCCTTGTTGTTGTCATTATTATTATTATTGTCATTGCTGCTGTTGTTGTTTTTGGATAGGACAGAGAGAAATCGAGAGAGGAGGGGAAGACAGAGGGGGAGAGAAAGTCACCTGCAGAACTGCTTCACCGCCCATGAAGTGACCCTCCTGCAGGTGGGGATCTGGGGACTTGAACTGGGATCCTCATGCCAGTCCTTGTGCTTTGAACCATGTGCACTTAACCCACTGTGCTACCACCTGACCCCCTTCTCTTCTAATCTTGTTTCTCAACTTCTGTCTATGAGCGAGATCATCCCATATTCATCCTTCTGTTTCTGACTTTTCTCACTTAACATGATTCCTTCAAGCTTCATCCAAGATAGGCTGAAAACGGTGAAGCCACCGTTTTAAATAGCTGAGTATTATTCTATTGTATATATATACCACAACTTGCTCAGCCATTCATCTGTTGTTGGATACCTGAGTTGCTTCCAGGTTTTGGCTATTAGAAATTGTGCAGCTATAAACATAGATATTCACACATCTTTTTGGATGGGTGTGCTGGGTTCCTTAGGATATATCCCCAGGAGAGGAATTGCAGGATCACGGGATAGGTCCATTTCTAGCCTTCTGAGAGTTCTCCAGACTGTTCTCCACAGGAGTTGGACCAATTACATTCTCACCAGCAGTGCAGGGGGATTTCTTTGTCCTACAACCTCTCCGGCATTTATTGCTGCTACCTTTTCTGATGTATGATATTCTCACAGGAGTGAAGTGGTATCTCATTGTTGTCTTTATTTTCATTTCTCTATCAATGACTTGGAGCATTTTTCATATGTTGTTAGCCTTTCATTTCAGATCTCTTCTATGGTGAATATTCTGTTCATATCTTCTCCCCATTTTTAGATGGGGTCATTTGTTTTCTTATTGTTGCGTTTGGTGAGCTCTTTATATATTTTGGTTATTAGCCTCTTGTCTGATCTATGGCATGTAAAGATCTTCTCCCACTCTGTGGGAAGCCTCTTGGTTTGGGTGCTGGTTTCTTTTGCTCTGCAGAAGCTTTTTAATTTGATGTAGCCCCATTGGTTTATTTTTGTTTTAGTCTTCTTTGTAATTGGGTATATATCGCTGAAGATGCCTTTAAAACTTATACAGAAGGGTGGAGGTGATAGCATAATGGTTATGTAAAGAGACTGTCATGCCTGAGGCTCTAAAGTCCCAGATTCAGTCCCCCACACCACCACCATAAGCCAGAGCTGAGCAGTGCTCTGGAGAAAAAAAATATAAAGAAAAGAGTTCTGCCAATATTTTCCTCTAAGTATTTGACAGTTTCTGGTCTAACATCCAAGTCCTTGATCCACTTGGAATTTACTTTTGTGTTTGATGAAATATGGTGGTTCAGTTTCATTCTTCTGCACATTTCAACCCATTTTTTCTTTTTCCTGTTTTTTTTTTTCTTTTTCCTCAAGGGTTATCACTGGGGCTCAGTGCCCGCAGGAATTCACTGCTCCTGGAGGCTATTCCCCCCCTTTTTTTGTTGCCCTTGTTGTTTATCATTACTATTATCATTCATATTGCTGTCATTGTTGTTGGATAGGACAGAGAGAAATTGAGAGAGGAGGGGAAGACAGAGAGGGGGAGAGAAAGATAGACACCTACAGACCTGCTTCACCGCTTGTGAAGTGACCCCCCTGCGGGTGGGGAGCCAGGGCTAGAACCGGGATCCTTATTCTGTTCCCTGCTCATTAAGCCAAGTGCACTTAACCCAGTGCGCTACAGCCCGGCCCCCTCAACCCATTTTTTCTAACATCATTTGTTAAAGTTTCCCCATTCAATAGTCTGGGCACCTTTGTCGAAGATTAGATTTCCATAGGTGTGGAGGCTTACTTCTGGGCTCTCAGTTCTATTCCACTGGTCAGTGTATCTATTTATGTTCCATCATTTGTGTTTGTATGTGGATTACATATATTAAACTACTTATTGCCAGTAGTTTTCTTTTTTTTAATTTAATTTTTATTTAAGAAAGGATAAATTAACAAAACCATAGGATAGGAGGGGTACAATTCCACACAATTCCTACCACCCAATCTCCATATCCCATCCCCTCCCCTGATATCTTTCCCATTCTCTATCCCTCTGGGAGCATGGACCCAGGGTCATTGTGGGTTACAGAAGGTAGAAGGTCTGGCTTCTGTAATTGCTTCCCCGCTGAACATGGACATTGACTGGTTGGTCCATACTCCCAGTCTGCCTCTCTCTTTCCCTAGTAGGGTGGGTCTCTGGGGAAGCTGAGTTCCAGGACACATTGGTGGGGTCTTCAGTCCAGGGAAGCCTGGCCAGCATCCTGATAGCATCTGGAACCTTGTGGCTAAAAAGAGAGTTAACATACAAAGTCAAACAAATTGTTGAGCAATCATGGACCCAAAGGTTGGAATAGTGGAGCGGAAGTGTTGTGGGGGGGTACTCACTGCAAACTCTAGTGTACTTCTGCTTTCAGGTATATATTTTGCAGTAGTTTATGGATACATGTGAACATATGCTCTCTCTCACAGAACCTGGTCTATATCTAGGTTTTGGTACTTTGTTAGCAAGTGAACCACCTGGGATGGAATTAGAGAATATTATGAAAGGAAAGGTCTCACCCGAGTAATGAAGCTGAAGGGTTGTCATTCCACACCTGAAGTCTCTGGACACAGTCTGAGCTGAAGCATGTTGAGGTGGCAATCGTTGCATTGATTAGGTTGCGATCGGCAGATGCAATATTATTTGATATGGATTGGGAGAGGCATGTGGGAAAGTGGGCCCTATCCTAAGGTTCCAGGACTGGGGGAAATATAGGCTTTATAGTGGAGATGTGAGGTTCCTGCTGTCTCAGGGTTCAAAAAGACAATGGATAGTTATTGTTATCATCACATTATTTGGTAATTGGGTTAACTTTGAAAAGTCCTTTTGTTAGGGTTTGCTGTTTAGTACCCATTATCTTGTATATAGCTGTGCCACCGGTTGCTTGTGATCTACTTGATCTAGGCTTTTGAAAGAGTCCGCATATCAAATACACAGCCTATATATTAAAAAGATTCAGTCTGTGTTTTAAAAACTTCGAGACATACAATTAATTTCCCCCCCTCATATTAACTGGTGATTTATATGACTACACTTTACTAGGAGTGTACATAAACACCATTCCCACCACCAAAAGACTGTGTCCCATCCCCCCCACTCCCCCCACCCCCCACCGGCCCAGGAAGCTGCATGTCTACCCCTCACCACAGGTGCCCTACTTTCAATTTAGTCAGATCCTGCTTTTAGTTTCCCTTTCATATCTTCTCAACTTCCATTGAGGAGAGGGATCATCCCATACTCATCTTTATCTTTCTGACTTAGCTTGCCAGTATTTTTCAATAAAGTTATTTCTAGCAGTTTTCATCTTTTTCTCCTTAGTTTGACTTATTCACAATTTTTAACACATTAACAAAGGAAAAGTGAGTAAAGGTTAATAAGGACTGTCACAAACTTCTGTTATACTCCCAGGAGAGAGGGGTTGGGGGATGAGAGGGAGAGAAATGTTTCCACCTTGACTATAGTGAAGAAAACCAAAAACCAGTCTCCAGGGCACCCTAAAGTCCTTAGGAATCCTTTGTAAACAAGAACCAGAAGATAATTTCCCATGTACAAACTATTGTATTTACTGTTGAATGTAAAACATTAATCTACCAATAAAGAAATAAAAAAAAGAAATTTCCAGAGTTTTAATAATGAGTAGTAACTGATTAGATCTGTGAAAGCCTACATATTCACCTTTTATAGTTATTTTGCAAAATAACTTTGAGATTTTGATTGGAGAGTGATCTTTTTTGTTTGTTTTGTTTTGATCCACTCACATGCGTTTAATTTCCTAACTTTTTAAGGGTGGTTTTCTTTGCATTGGACCCTCATCAGAGTTTGTATGCTGGCAAAGCAGGTTTTCATACAAAGTTTTAAGGACTATGCAAGTGAAAGTTGATAGTAGTGGTGATTAGCAGTTACTTGGCTGAGAATGCTTCTGTATGTGTATACACTGCAGTTCTGGTCAGCTACGCTGACACAGCTGGGCCATGATACTTTCCTGCCTGTTAATCTAGACCGCACAGACTAAGCTGAAGGAAGGATGACTCCTACCTCAGGAAGTTTTGAATCAGTTCCTATTTATAACCACTGTGCAGCAAAACTTGAGAGCAGGTTTTTACTCAGTATAAAGGAAAAGTGTTCTGCCAAGTTTTACATTTGAGGAAACAATTTATGACCTCAACTGAGTGAAGCTTCTGTGTGAAAGGAAGGAATGTGACAGGGACTGTAAGTAATTTTGCTGATTTTGGTCGAGGGTGTGGTGGCAAAAATGTGGGAAATTCTATCGGTGACACTTTAAAGCAACTGGTCGTTAATGACACCTTGGGTTGTCTTTAGCACTGTGTGTATGGAACCCTGTGCTTCTAATGGTAAAGTTGAAGTAAGGTTATTAGATGGACTAATACTATCTTTCAACATCAGGCAAGAGGAGAAAATTAGTTGTTGGTGTGTTTCTAGACTGACTCTCTCTGGATGCCTACATAATAAGCCTTTTGGTTATTTGAGATATATTTGTGTGTTGTTGCTGTCATAGATAAAGACAGAGAGGCAGAGAGAGAGAAAGAGGGAAAAAAATTCCACATCACTGAGGCTTCCTTCAGTGCGTTGAGGCCTCACTCGAACTTGGGTTGCACATACAGCAAAGCAGCACACTACCCAAATGAGCTATTTTGTTGGACCTAAGATTATTTGTGTATGTGTATGTTATTCACATCACTTTGTTGTATTGTATGCCACTGTGTGTAGTTTCTCACAAAACTTTATTCTACCTAACTTAAGAAAATAAAATATAGCAGAACACTAAAGCTACCAATTTGAAAAACATCACAACAGTATTTTCTTATACTATTCTGTCACCCTCTTGGGAATGCCTTTATGTGTATTTATAACCAAAAGGTACATTCTTACATATGTTAATTATTTAAGCACTGATGGACACTGTCTTAGTGACCTGTAAATTAGGAGATGATGAAAACTGTTAATACATTCTTGTCTCATTTTAGCAGGATTATTCAGAAAATTGTTTGCATTTTTAACAAGGATCAATAATTAATTTTTTTTCTCTGCCTCCAGGGTTATCGCTGGGGTTCCATGCCAGCACTACACATCCACTACTCCTGTCGACCATTTTTTCCATTTTCTTGGATAAGATAGAAATTGAGATAGGAGGGAGAGGTGCAAAGCGAGAGACAGAGACCCCGTGTGAGGGTTCAAACCCAGATCCTTGCACAGGTCCCTGCACTTAGTGCTATGTGTGCCTAATTGGGTGTGCCACCGTCTGGCCCCCAAAATTAATTTTTTTAAAAGAGATTTCCAAGTTAAAGATGAAAAGAAAATACTGGAATTGTTTGGATGCTCACTGACAAGATGAGGAATACTGTTTTTCACAGTTACTTGTAATGGATCCTTAGAAAAATTCATCACTTGTCATGCACCCAACTGCGAACATGGATATTGGTTTTTCTCGCTCTGCTGTTCAGACACTGTCACGAAGCCACTGCAAAAACATCAAACAGAAGATTTCTCAATGGGAAGGGCGAACTAATGGTATATCTAATCCAGATAAATGGCATCCCAAGGATTTTGGAGTAAGATATAATTGTCATCAAGAAACTCTTAAGAATTCTGTGACTGAGGAAAAGAATAAAAAGCTAGATGTAATTAGCTCTCAAAATGCTGATCCAGATAGGAATGAAGATGCCAAAAGCCAAGATCAAAGTGAGGGTGAAAGTGAGAAACATCAATGCGATAATACACATCCCTTTAAAAATGACTCTGAATTTAATTGGGTATGTTCTCGGGTCAGACAAATTGAAAGCAGGAAAGACATTGTTTTGGATACAGAAACTTCATTACCTCCTGGAAACTTCTATACCTCACAAATACTGTGGAAGAAAATAGAAGCACTTCCCCCTGATAAAATCTTAAATTTGGCTTTAGAAAATTGTGACTCTTCAGATAAAGAACTGAATTGCAGCGTTCTGGATAGTTCATATGGAATAACCAAGAGCTTAGAAAATATTTACTCTGAACCCGAGGGGCAAGAATGTGGACTTTCTATAAATCCTTTACCAAAACCCCGTAGGACGTTTAGATATTTATCTGAATCTGGTGTTATGCCATATAAAGAAAGAAACTGTGACAAAAAATACTGTGAAAATAATTCTTGTGCAGAGTCTTCTTTGAACTCTTCTCAGGAGCCTGAACCAAAGAAATACAGTGGAAAAATCAGAGGGAGATCTAAAAGGTATGTCTTTATGTAATGATTAAGGATTTTTAAAGCTTTTTTTTTTTATTATTGAAGTTTTTCCTTTTAAAATCAATTTCTATCTTCTTGGTTCCAGCCCTAATTTGATTACACATATGTTGATTATCCTGAGAAGATACAAAAGGTGATAGGGGACTTGGTAATATCTAAGACAATCTACTACCAAAGAACAGCAGAAAAACTTCTCTTATATCACTAAGAATGTGTAGGGACAGGTTCAGTTCCCAGCACCACCATGAATAAGCCAGAGTTGAGCAGTGCTTTGGCAAGGAAAAAAAATTTGTAAAGAAGCAATTACATTTTTTTTTTAACTTCAATTAGAGCTTGTTGACCCTCGCCTCACTTTGTATTAGAGAGTGGATTTAACAATAGTAGTGTCCAGTGAAGAACATGAATGTAATTGGCTAAAAGCCTACACTTTTTTTATGATGCATATAGGACAGCAGCATATTCTTAGTGCTCCTATAAAACACCTTTGTAATTTTATAGACACGTCCTTACCTATTTTTGTCATTCCAGTTAAAAGAAGAATGGCATCTTTAAAAAAATACAACTTTAAAATATATTTCTTTTATTTAAGGAAATCCTTTGAGTTTGAGGATCTTCAGCACTTTCGAAGTCGGAACTCACAGAAGATTCACGAAGAACTTGGAAGAAATTCTGGTTCGGCACTTTATTACACACAGTCTGAGGACAATATCTATGAGGATATCGTATGTAGGTGTCCACAAACCTTGCAATTAAACTAATGAATATGTAGCACGCTTAACTCTAGGATGGTATTTTCTTTTATAATCAAGCACCTATTGCTTAAGACTCTGACTTTTAATACAGAAACCTCTGTTATATATAAATTCATTAATAAACTTTACAATTAGTTTAGTAGACTATTCAGTTCTAAAGTAGATGTTTATTATGTCATATTTTCAGAATTTTAGTCTGCTTGGATGGCTGAGTAGCTTACAAGCTCAAAGTATTATTAATCTTTAGACCCACATTCCTGCAGCAATGAAAACTTAGTAGAGAAAAATGAACATATTTTGTCATCTTTTAAAATTTATTTTGCTAGTATAGTCACTGTTTCTTTATGTTCCTTTAAACTTTTTTTTCATTATTTTTCAAGATCCCACCAAAGAAAATCCATATGAAGATATTCCAATGCAGCCTTTACCCATCTGGAGAGCCCCTTCAGCATGGAAACTGCCACCCCCTAAAAGTACTTTCAAAACTCCCAAGGTAAAGTCATTGAATTAATATAAGATAAAATTAAAAAGGGGTGGGAGTCGGGCTGTAGCGCAGCGGGTTAAGCGCAGGTGGCGCAAAGCACAAGGACCGGCATAAGGATCCCGGTTCGAACCCCGGCTCCCCACCTGCAGGGGAGTCGCTTCACAGGCAGTGAAGCGGGTCTGCAGGTGTCTATCTTTCTCTCCTCCTCTCTGTCTTCCCCTCCTCTCTCCATTTCTCTCTGATCTATCCAACAACGACAACAACAATAATAACTACAACAATAAAACAACAAGGGCAACAAAAGGGAATAAATAAAATAAATTTTAAAAAATTAAAAAAAAAGAAGTCCCACCCCCAAAAAGAAAAATTAAAAAAAAAATTAAAAAGGGGTTTGGTGATGGCACACCCAATTGAGCACACATTACAGTGCACAAGGACCTATGTTCAAGCCCCCAGTTCCCACCTGCTGTGGGCAGTCTTCACAGGTGGTGAAGCAGTGCTGTAGGTGACTCTCTTTCTCTCTCCTCTCTCTTCCCCTACCCTCTCAATTTCTCCCTGTCTCTATCCAATAAGTAAATATTAAAAAAGAAAAACATATTTTTAAATGCCATTTTAAAATCAGAGCCAACATGATAATTCACCAACAAGGATGGCTGGCTGCTTTGCCATACACACAACATAGGTTCAAGCCAAGCTCGCATTACACTGGAGTAAGCTTTGGTGCTATTGTGTCTTTCCCTTTCTCTCTCTCTCTCTCTCTCTCTCTTTCATCTTTCTGCATGTAAAAAGTCACCTGGGAACAGTAAAGCTCCAACAATGACAAAAACAAACAAGCAAAAAAATTAAATCTTGATTATGCAGTTTGGGAGGTGGTACAATAGAAACAAGTGTACTTGCAAGCGTGAGGTCCTGAGTTTAATCCTTGGCACTGCATATGCCATAGTGATGCTCTGGTTCTCTATCCTTCTCTTGCTCATTAAGTAAATAGGATCCAACAGGTGGCTCACATGTTATCATTCACAGGGACCCCGTTCAAGCTCCAGAGAACCACAAGGGGAGTGTTGTCTCTCCTCTCTCTCTCTGGCTCTATCCGAAGGGGGGGGGAGGCCTTCAGGGGCTCTCTCAGTCATATGGGCACCCAGCCCCAAAGATAGCTATGGTGGCAAAAATAAATCTTTTTTTTTTTTAATCTTGCTTTGTTTTTGGAGAATAGCATACACCTTTTTGTGTTTTGTGGTTCATAGGAGTTTGTTTTAACACTTCAAAAACAATTTGAAAATAAACACCTCTGAACAAGCCATGAGTTTTTCCATTTGCTATAGTTCCCAGAGTTCACTATTAGTCTTTATAGATCTGTGACCTTAACTACCTGTCTGATTCCTAAAAGCATTCACCATCCTTGTAAGCAAAAGCTGCCTTGAGTTAAGACTATAATCCTTTGTTTTCTGGACATTTTATTACAATACAGTACATAAAATTTGAAATCCACTACTCCTTGAAGCTATTTTTCTCCCCTTTTTTCTTTCTGATAGAGAGACAGAGAGAAATGAAGAGAAAAGGGGCTGGGGCTGGGTTGTGGTGCGCCTGATTAAGTGCACTTGTTACCATGTACAACTACTTGGGTTCAAGTCTCTGGCTCCCACCTGCATGGGGACAGGTTCGTAAGTGGTGTTGCAGGTTCGGAAGCAGTGTTGCAGGTGTCTCTCTGTCTCTTTCCCTATCTCCTGATTCCCTCCCAATTTATCTCTGTCCTATCTTATAAGTAAAGTTTAAAATTAGAAAAAGGGGAGGGAGCATGGGTAGGGAGGGGAAGGGATGAGAAATATTAAGGGAGAGAGAAAGATACCTACAGCACTGCTTCACCACTCCCTGTAGGAGAGGACCTGGAGTTGAACCCAGGTTCTTATATATGGATATATGTGTACCCTGGTACACCTGGTATGCTGGATCCCATGAAAAAGGAAAATGATGGCATCCTCACTTGAGATGATTTTAAATGAAAAATAAAAGATTTTTCTGGAATGGCGTTGACTTTGAAGACTCTGGCATTAAGTAAATAATATTACCCTTACCAGTACATCTTTGTTTCAGCTTCCTCCCAAAGCTCTATTCCTTCACCGGAAGACAATGGAACTAAAGAACTCACAAGCTTACTTAAGATCAAAGCGTACAAAGGATACCACATTGCCCGTCACTTTAACGGAATGGAAGCTTTTCCGAGCTGGGGAAGTTGAAAACAAAAAAAGAAAAAATCTTCCAAGGGTAAGGACTTTAATATGTTTACTCTTTGACTCTTAAATTTCCATAAATGAGGAGAAATAAATGTTAGACTGACATGAATAATAGTTTGAGACTGACCTACTGTAATTGAAAGAGTTGCAAAGCAGCTTTAACATTTTAAATTTTTGTTCATGTAAGAAAAATGCATGAATGGCTTTTGCCAAGGTTTCTTGATGAATTTCGAAAATATATTTTAGGTGTAGAGCTTTGCTTCAGTTACATTAATTGCTGTTTCTTTTCCTCTTCCTATTCTTATTAAAAAATATTTATTTATTTATTTATTCCCTTTTGTTGCCCTTGTTTTACTATTGTAGTTATTGTTGTTGATATTGATGTCGTCGTTGTTGGATATGACAGAGAGAAATGGAGAGAGGAGGGGAAGACAGAGGGGGGAGAGAAAGAGAGACACCTGCAGACCTGTTTCACCACCTGTGAAGTGACTCCCTTGCAGGTGGGGAGCTGGGGGCTCGAACTGGGATCCTTAGGCTGGTCCTGGTGCTTCTGTGCCGCATGCTTTTAACCCTCTGCGCTACCGCCCGACTCCCTATTCTTAATTTGTTTTATCTATTTGCTAGAGAGCACTGCTCAGCTCTGGCTTATGGTGGTGCAGAGGATTGAAACTGGGACCTTGGAGCCTCAAGCATGAGAGTCTGTTTGCATATCCATATGCTGTCTCCCCCACCCACCTTAGTTCTTAATAAAATGAGTTGCTTGAAGGAGCTTTGGTATGGGTACGGAAAACTACATATAAGTAAATATGAAACTCTGTCCTTAAAATCTCATAATTTTGTGAACTAATGTTAAATCACTAATGGTAACAATTATTTTTTTCTATTTATTTGTGATTAATAGTGGTTTACCAGATTGTAAAATTACAGAGTATAGTTTCACACTGCACCCAGCACCAAAGTTCTGTGTCCTCACCCTCCCACCTGCCAGAGACTACCACCATGGTTCTCACAATCTTAGAAACAGGTTGTTTGCTTCTTTTGATAAAAAGCAATTAAAAAAAAAAAAAGAAACCTCTATTTAAAGAACAAAATCCACTCTTTCATTGAAACACTAGAATCTTAATAAAAAACATTCTATTAAGAAAGTTGGCTGTCAAAAAAAAAAAAAAAAAAAAAAGAAAGTTGGCTGTCATTTTGTCTCCACTCTCCTAAAACTAGACATTCCTATTTGGTATGGTATGGTAGATTGTCTTTTTATTCTGGGAAAAATGTTATCAGTAATTTACATGAAAACATTTTCAAGCATTTCCAGACCTCCCAAATAACCTAACATGTTATAACAAATATAAATGTTATGCTTTTGAATAACAGAGAAACCTATATTTAATTGCTAGAGTGAATTCAGATCTTGTGCCCAAGTTTATAGGTTTTCAGTAATGACAAAGTATGTGCCATTAATTTGGACAAATATTTCCAGTAAAAAACTTCTTTCAAGAGAGAAAGTCATTAAGTCTGAAAACCATCTTGACTAGAGTCATTGGAGTTGAAATGAAGATTTTGATATTATTTGTAGGCAGGTATATGCTTTTTTTGAGAGACATTTAAGAAACTAACTGCACAAATGAGTTTTCCTCATTTCTTCAGTGACCAGCATATCTCCATCAATGCTTTAGGGCTGTGGACTTGTGGCGAGGCTATATATATTGTCACGTGCTGAAGAGCATCTTTGCTACTCTTCCCTCACAGCCTGGGAACCAATACCCTAATGCTCTGTCCTTGAGTACAGTTTTTGTTGTTGTTTTGTTTTGCCCCATGGTGACCTTTACTAACACCTTTTTGTTCTTAAACAGCTACCCATTCCATGTACATAAAAGATATCATATTACTCTTGTGAATGCATATATGCAAATGCTTATAAAATCATTTTGAGGAAAAAAAACTAACTGTACATATGTAGCAACAGTTGTCTTGTAAACTGTTATTTCCCCCAATAGAGATTTCAAAAAAAAGATGAAAAAATTGCATGAAAATATTTTAAAACTTGTTGCTCTGTTCTTCTGTAATTGAAAAATATTTTCAGGACTATTATGCAGGACTGGAGACATTAGATCATTAAATGATATTCCTTTACATGGCTCCTGCCTGAATTAGCTATGTGTATTCATTCATTTAATAAGCAGTTGGTACCTGATTTTAACATTAACCAAAGTCACAGCTGTTTCTTAGTTTATTACTGTTAGTTGGTTCCTTAGGAAATAACCTGTTCACAGTTACTTTTAATTTCTTATTGTTTCTGTTTCTTGCTTCTCTTTTTAACATGTTAAGAGTAAAAGACAGCTTTTTAAAAACACTGAACTTGGGGGGGGTCGAGCGGTGGCGCAGTGGGTTAAGCACATGTGGCGCAAAGCGCAGAGACCGGCGTAAGGATCCCGGTTCAAGCCCCCGGCTCCCCACCTGCAGGGGAGTCGCTTCACAAGTGGTGAAGCAGGTCTGCAGGTGTCTGTCTTTCTCTCCCCTTCTCTGCCTTCCCCTCCTCTCTCCATTTCTTTCTGTCCTATCCAACAACGAATTGCGTCAACAAGGGCAATAATAATAACCACAACGAAGCTACAACAAGGGCAACAAAAGGGGGAAAAAAAAATGGCCTCCAGGAGCGGTGGATTCATGGTGCAGGCACCGAGCCCAGCAATAACCCTGGAGGAGGAAAAAAAAAAAAACATTGAACTTGGAAAAACAACAAGGGCAACAAAAGGGAATAAATAAATTAAAAAACAAACAAAAAAACACTGAACTTATATGTTATAGTAAAAAAAAAAAAAATCTGTAGCTCCTTATTCCCCAGATTATGGTGAGGAACATATATATACACACACACTTAAATTAGGTTTAAAGACTTTCTGGGCATTCTGTAATATTCTTCACTGATAGATCATGCCGCCCACATAGCTCAGGGATCCTTGCAATGAGTGTTCACTGAAGAAGTGCACAAACACATAAAGAGTTACACTTGAGTGATGTGGGTCTCCGGGAGGTGACATTAATACATATTTAGGAATTATGGACTGTAGAGTTTGAGATTTGCTGTACTTTCGATAGCTTGTTCTCTTTCTGACTATAGGTGATGTGATTCAACTTTACTTTTTCTACTATTTTCCCAAAGGTTTTGCGTCTTTGTTTTTGAGAAGCAATGAGCAGAAAAATGACAAGAAACTCTTTGTGAGTTAGGGTGTTATCTTTTCTACATGTGACCCTCCTTAGATTAAATCTTTTAGGATTTGCAATACAAATATGAGCTTTGGAATATCTTCAGGAACAGCATTCCATGGGGAAAGTGGTTCTCATTCATTTCCCTTTTGATGACTGGAACTGTCTCTGGAAGAGATGGAAACTGCTTTCACGATCTGAAAATCACTAATCTAGTCCATATGCCTCTTTCCCCACCCTTCCTTCCTTTCTTTCCCACTGTGGAAGTCTGTATGAAATTGTTTGCTAGCAATTTTCTAATACATTTTATTGTTTGTGTCAAATGTGTACAGCAATATGGTTTCTATAACTTTTTAAGTATTTTAAAAATTATTTTATTTTCCTGGAACATGATGGCAAAGAGCCCAGTGGGGGTTGTATTGTTATATTGAAAACTGGGAAATGTTATGCATGTACAAACTCTATTGTATTTGCTGTCAAGTGTAAAACATTAATCCCCCAATAAAAAAAATTAAATAATGATAATGAAAATGTGCAAAAATTACAAAGTTGGTTTAGTCAGTTGCCCCCAATTTTAGGTCACTGCATTAGAATACTTTCAATTATCTTTTTTTTTAAATCATTTTATTTATTTCATAAGAGAGCGTTTCACTTGTAAGAGAAAAACCAGAGCATTAGTCTGATATGAAGCATCAGGGGTCTAACCAGGGCCCTTAGGCATGCAAATCATACATTCTGTCTACTGAGCTATTTCTCCAGAACTGGTTTCTATAAATTCTTAGGAGGAAATAGTCTA
The DNA here is from genome assembly GCF_950295315.1 of Erinaceus europaeus. NCBI lineage: Eukaryota > Metazoa > Chordata > Mammalia > Eulipotyphla > Erinaceidae > Erinaceus > Erinaceus europaeus. Next base: position 61,737,156 of record NC_080172.1, read on the forward strand.
GTTTTGGTTTGGGTTATTATTACTATTATTATTATTATTATTATTATTTATTTGATGGTAGGGTTGTCATTGGGCCTTGGTGCCCAACAATACTTGGCAGAGTATCAGCTTGCATTCTTGAATGCCCAGAGGCCACAGGTTCAACCCCTCACACCACCTTATGTCACAACTGACCAGTGCTCTGGCCCTCTCTCTCTTTTCCCTTCTGCACTCTCTCTCTCTCATAATACATAAGTAATTTACTCACTGCTCCTGATGGCCTTTTTTGTTTGTTTGTTTCATTTTTGACAGAGACAGAAATTCAGAGGGAGGGGAAAAAAGAGACCCCTGCAGCACTGCTCCACCTCTTGCAAAGATTTTCCCCTGCAGGTGGGGATCAGGGGCTTAAACCTAGATCCTCTCATAGTAGGTACATCACTACCCAGCCCTCTATAGTCTTTCCTGGAAAGTAATTATAGACTCCTTTTCCTAGTTCATAACTAAAATTTAAATAATACCTTAGCTCATATTTCTGAAACAGATAGTTTTGCTTTCTTTATATGGAGTATATTCTTGAGTACACTTCTCAATTGCCCATTAGTACTTATGCTGTTTGTAATCATTATTTACTCAAGCTATATGTCTACTTTCATACACCTTTCCTGTAACCCTTTGATAATGCCATTCATGTTAGATTCTCTTACTTGTTCTTCATAATGGTAATATTTAAGAACGTATTTAAGAACATAGATATTCTTTTACTTGAGTGGTAGCTAAAGAAATCTCTAGGGAACAAACCTATTAAAAATTGAAATAATCTACATGTTGGAAGCACATGTTCTCACATGTTATTTTTCTTGAATTGGACTGATTAATTACCTATGGATTGCCAGAATTACTAAGAAACGAGGACAAGAAAAAAATGAGCATTTTTCTCAGGCAATTTCATTGGCTATCATCTTACATAAATACAACTTCTAGCAATTATAATTCTAGGCATTTCATATGTTGAAACAAAATTAATAGTTAAAAAAAAGTTTGGAATCTTTGTGGTCCAGGAGGTGGCGCAGCGATAAAGCTTTGGACTTTCAAGCATGAGGTCCCGAGTTCGATCGCTGACAGCACACGTGCCCGAGTAAAGTCTGGTTCTTTCTCTCTCTCCTGTCTTTCTCATAAATAAATAAAATATTTAACATATATATATTTAAAGTTTGGAATCCTAAGAAAAAAATACAATGAAAAAAGGTAATTCATTCCTCCTTAATAAAGTGGCTACTTCTTCTTCTAGCGTTTGCCCTTCTTCCATAGCCAGTCAACAGCGTCAGGTTGAGCCTGATGTAAAGTTTCGAGACCTCCTTTGAGGCTACTGAGAGACTGGAACAATAGCTTAACTGCTGGAGTATCATTGCATGCTTGAGTCCCCAGTGGCCACAGGTTCAGCTCCCCACATCACCTTATGTCACAGCTGACCAGTGCTCTGGTCCTCTCTTTCTTTCCCCTTCTGCACTCACTCTCATAATAATTAAGTAATCTTTTTTTTTTTTTTGCCTCCAGGGTTATTGCTGGGGCCTGGTGCCTGCAGTACAAATCCACTGCTCCTGGAGGCCACTTTTCACATTTTTGTTGCCCTTGTTGTTGTCATTATTATTGTTGTCATTGCTGCTGTTGTTGTTGGATAGGACAGAGAGAAATTGAGAGAGGAGGGGAGACACAGACGAGGAGAGAAAAATAGACACCTGCAGACCTGGTCCACAGCCCGTGAAGTGATCCCCCTGCAGGTGGGGAGCTGGGGGCTAGAACCAGGATCCTTGTGCCAGTCCTTTCACTTTGCACCATGTGTGCTTAACCCACTGTACTACTTCCCGACTCCCCATAAATAAGAAATCTTTTAAAAATTACTGATTTTGCATCTAGGGAGATAGTTCAACTGGTAGGACATGGGATTCACATGCCTGAAATTCCCAGTTAGAGCCCCAGGGTCACATGTATTAGAGTGTTCCTGTGCCCACTCTCTTGTGAATCTATTATATGAAATAGTCAGCAAAATAGCTCACTTGGATAGTGTACTACTTTGCCATATGCATGACCACATCCAAACCTGACCCCCACTGCACTGAATAAAGCTTTTGAGGGCCAGGAGGAGGTGACACACCCCGTTGAGCACACATGTGGCTATATGCAAGGACCCCAGTTCAAGCCCCCCAGTCCCCAACTGCAAGGCAAAGCTTCATTAGCGGTGAATCAGTGCTGTAGGAGTCTTTTTCTCTCCCCCTCTCTAATCCCCCATCCTCTCAACTTCTCTCTGTCTCTGTCCAATAAATAAGTAAATAAATAAATAAGCAGTCTTTGGTCCTGTGGTCTCTCACTCTTTTTTTTACCTCTCTGCCTCTATCTAAGACAATAATGATTTTAATATTGATTTAAAAAATAGCAGTTAACCAGCTTTCTTATTTATTGGAGAAAGAGAACCAAGCCTCACCCTGGCACATGAAGTACCTGGGATTGAACTCAAGACCTCATATGTATATACATTCTGTACATTAGCCACTGTGCTACCTCCTGGGCCACTTTTTCTTTTTAAACCCCAGTCTGTATATTTGTGTCTGTCTCTGACCCTTTCACACATACCCTGCAGTAGGGGAAAAAAAAAATTCTAATGAATAAAAATGGAGCGTGGCTTTTATACTTAAGCATATTTGAGAGCCATGTTTCTAAGAATATTATATTGGTACTTCCAGAGCGCATGCACACGGGTGCACACACCAACAACTTTTAAGCCTCACTGTCTTCTCTTTGCAAAGGATTTCTAAAAGCAGAAATAACTGGGGGCCTCACCCTACCTTCCAAGTGAATGAGTATTCTACTTCCTGCTGAGGGCAAGAAAAAACTTGAGTTCAATAACAAAGACTTGGTCACTGAATACTAAGGTGAAGTAGCCAAGTTTTCTGCATGTTGTGACATGGGTGACAAGAAAGAAATCCAAGAGCCTGTGTTGTGTTCTCTTGAAAAGAAGATACACTTTCTCATTTCTCTTACCCATGTTATATAAACTTTGTGTTAGAACAGTTTATCTGTTTAGAGATCATTTTAGATTCAAAACTGATCTAAAGTTTTTTATTTATAAAACTGATCTTTCTCTGAATGAGAATCACTACCAAATTTATGTCATCAAGCTGTAAAACTCTCTGGCCTTAGATTTAACTTGTACTTTTCTGGTCTATTTTCAGTTTGTATTAAAAATAGATGACATATTTGAATCTAAGAGAGGGAAGAAGAGAGTCAAGTTACACCCTTACACCGGAAAAGATGTAACTCCCTCAAAAGGTAAGAATTGTTCCAACTGTCTATCAGTATGTGAAAAGAGAATGATTATATAATTTAATGTTTGATGTCTGTTTTTTTTGTTGTTTGTTTGTTTCCTGTCTATCCCACTTGCGTGTAAGGTTTCTTTTTCTCCTTTTTTTTCTCCCTCCTTTATTTCTTCCTTTTTAAAAAGAATTTTATTGTAACCAGGGTTATTGCTGAAGCTTAGTGCTTGCACAGTGAATCCACTGCTACTGGAAATCATCTTCCTTCCTTCCTTCCTTCCTCTCTTTCTTTCTTTCTTTCTTTCTTTCTTTCTTTCTTTCTTTCTCTTTCTTTCTTTCTTTCTCTTTCTTTCTTTCTTTCTTTCTTTTTACTAGATAGTTTTTATTAGATAGGAAAGAGAGAAGGAAGGGGGTGATAGAGAGGAAGAGAGACAGAGAGACTCCTGCAGCACTGCTTCACCACTCAAAAAGCTTTCCCTCTGCAGGTGGGGACTGGGGGCTCAAATATGGGGCCTTGTACTTTTTTTTTTTAGATTTTATTTATTTATTAGAAACATAGGAGGAGAAAGAGCCAGACAGCACTCTGTTACATGTGCTGCCGGGGATTGAACTCCAGACCTCATGCTTGAGAGTCCAATGCTTTATCCACTGTGCCACCTCCCGGACCATAGTCCTTGTCATTTTAACTTGTGCACTTAACCAGGTGTGCCACAACCTGGCCCCTATTCTTAATTTTCTAAATAACTTCATGTGGTCAATAGTGTGTGGTCACTGTTTTATAGATTAGGAAATTAATCATAAATCATAAATTATGTAAAATATCAGGACACTGGGACCGGGACAGATTCTTGCAAAACATTATCATTTCCCTAGATTAACAGCAAGCCATCAATAACTGCTTAAGTGCCACCCTTAAGTAGGTTACTATGGAGCCTTTATTTGTATGCTTTGTGCCTTATGAATTAGGGTCCTCTCAGTAAATATGGCTCTGTGACAAGTCTTTTTCTACTGTAGCATTATGAAAAAAATTTTAATGAAGTGAGTTGCTAGCATCTAATATACACATATTAATTTAGTTTAGTGTTCTTTCAGTGTCAATGTATAGAGATCCACACAGCTGAACTGCATTTGATTGTGTAAACATAAAGAAATACTCTTAGCTGGTAGACACTGGATTGTTTGTTGCATTTTCTTTAACTTGTGGATGTTTAAGATGTGTATAGATATATAAACAAACAGATTTTTACTTTTTATTTAATTAATCTATTTTCTGCATAGGGTCAAATATTTAAAATTTTGCATATTATACCATCTCTATTTAAATATGGCTGTGTCCCCAAACATACTATTCATTAGCGGGTTGGACTGATAGGGCACAATTGGCTGTCGCTATATAATTTCTTGTTATGCAAAAATGTTTAAAAATTACAGGTTCCAAGTCTAGAAAGTTTGTAGGCTTTTGGCTCTTAGATCTCTCATTTTAAAACTTAGACAAGTATTCAACTTTTGGGATAAATATACTCACATCTGAGAAAATTTAGAATGCAAATTCTCACTTTAAGGGAAAAAAAATTTAAAATGAGTGTTTTATTTTAAAATATAATCTAGGGGAGTCTGGTGGTAGTGCAGCGGCACAGGTGGCACAAAACGCAAGGACTGGTGTAAGGATCCCAGTTCAAGCTCCCAGCTCCCCGTCTGCAGGGGAGTCACTTCACAGGCGGTGAAGCAGGTCCAGGGGTGTCTATATTTCTCTCCCCTTCTCTGTCTTCCTCTCCTCTCTCCATTTCTCTCTGTCCTATCCAACAATCATGACAGCAATAATAATAACTACAACAATAAAACAACAAGTACAACAAAAGGGAATAAATAAATATTAAAATATAATCCAGAAACATTAAAATTATATTCTATGCAGTATAATGTAAGATGCATAGATGTCACATAATTAAAGTGTTTGAGGAAAAAAAGACAATGAATAAAAGGTTTATAAGCCTTGTTTTATAAAAAGTGTGGTCTGGGAGGTGGCACAGTAGATAAAGCATTGGATTCTCAACCATGACATCCCGAGTTCAATCCCTGGCAGCACCATGTACCAGAATAATGATATCTGGTTCTTTCTCTCTCTTCTTTCTCATGAAAAAATAAACTATTTAAAAAATTAAATAAAAAGCTGCAACTGAAACAAGCAATTACTTACATTTAAAATGATCATTTCTGCATATAGTTATGAATTATACCTAGGAAACTTGAGTTTACCTAGGTAAGTGTTGGGGACCCTAAAAAACGCATATTTATACCAAAGAACACTGACTTCTACAATTTAGTGTAATTAAAAAAAATTTTAATATTTATTTATTTTCCCTTTTTTTGTTGCCCTTGTTTTCATTGTTGTTGTAGTTATTATTGTTGTTATTGATGTCGTTGTTAGATAGGACAGAGAGAAATTGAGAGAGGAGGGGGAGAGAAAGAGAGACACCTGCAGACCTGCTTCACCGCTTGTCAAGCGACTCCCCTGCAGGTGGGGAGCCGGGGGCTCAAACTGGGATCCTTATGCTGGTCCTTGTGCTTTGTGCGCGCTTAACCCACTGCGCTACCGCCCAACTCCCCTAATTTTTTTTTTTTTTTTTTTTTAACAAGAGCACTGCTCAACTCTGGCTGTGTGGGGGATTGAACCTGGGACCTCTGAGTCTCAGGTATGAGAACCTTTTTGTATAACCTTTATGCTATCTTCCCCAACCTCTACTCACAGTTTTTGTATATTTGTAAGAACACCTCTATAGAGCAACTTCCTAGTAGTGGATTTGTTTGTTTGTTTGTTTGTTTGTTTTAACCAGAGCACTACACAGCTCTGACTTATGGTTGTGTGGGGAATTAAACCCGAGCCTTCAGAGCCTCAGATATTTGGAAATGTTTTGCATAGCCATAACGCTATCTTTACCCACCTCCCTAGTATTGGATTTAATTAATGAACATTTGCGTTTTTAATATTTATAACACTTGCCAAACTGTCCCACAAAATTTCTAACAGCTTATGTTTCTTTTTTTTTTTTTAATTCTATAGGACAGAAAAATTGAGAGGAAAAGGAGAGACAGAGGAGAGAGAAAAACATCTGCAGACCTGCTTCACTGCTTGTGAAGCATTCTTGCTGCAAGTGGGGAAAAGGGCTTAAACCCAGGTCCTTGAGACCTGCAGGGGTGGGGGAAGTGGGGGTGGGGGTCGTTTCACAAGTGGTGAAGCAGGTCTGCGGGTGTCTGTCTCTCCCCCTCTTTCTCTGTCTTCCCCTCCTCTCTCCATTTCTCTCTGTCCTATCCAACAACGACATCAATAACAGCAACAATAATAATAACCACAACAAAGATAAAACAACAAAGGCAACAGAAGGGCAAAACATAGCTTCCAGGAGCAGTGGGTTCGTGGTGTAGGCACTGAGCCCCAGCAGTAACCCTGGAGGCAAAAAAAGAAAGAAAGAAAGAAGAAAGAAAAGTTTTTCTGTTACTTATTTTGTACAGTATTAATTAATTTATGATGAGAGAGTATCACTCTGGTATATGTGATTGGGGAGGGGTGGGGGTGGGGTCTAACTTGGGACCTCATGCTTGCAAGTCCAATACTCTTGTCACTTTGCCATTTTCCAGGTCAATGCTTATTGTTTTATAACAGCTGTTTGAATGTTAAGAACTTAGCTTTGCATCTACAATATGATTGCAAATCTTTTTCGAGTTGATTGCTCACCTTTGAATTTACTGTTGATTTTTTTGTTACACAGAAAAGTTATATTTTTGCCTGTGTTTTTCATTTGTGACTCCTAGAACTATTTTTACCTGACATATGTACAGTTTACTTTTTTTTTGCTTTGACTTTTTAAAAAATATTTATTTATTCCCTTTTGTTGCCCTTGTTGCTTTATTGTTGTAGTTATTGTTGTTGTTGTTATTAATGTTGTTATTGTTGGATAGGACAGAGAGAAATGGAGCGAGGAGGGGAAGACAGAGAGGGAGAGAAAAAGATAAGACACCTGCAGACCTACTTCACCGCTTGTGAAGTGACTCCCCTGCAGGTAGGGAGCCAGGGGCTCAAACCAGGATCTTTATGCCAGTCCTTGCACTTTGCACCACCTGCGCTTAACCCACTGCGCTACCACCCGACTCCCGTGCTTTGACTTCTTAGATTTAATTAAGTAAATTTTCATTCACTGTTCAAAAATTGAATGTGTGTGTGTATGTGTGTGTGATCTTTGTGCCTCGCACTGTGGTATGAAATACTCCCTTGAAAAGTATATTCCTTAAAATCTGGAGAAAATAAGAGCAGCTCAGAGAAGCCTGAGTGTTGTAGGAATCCAGCATAAAGAGAAATTCCATTTATTTATAGTAAAGGAGGCTTTGAGGCATCATAGAAGAGGTAAAATGTCACTTCATAAACTTAGTTGGTACTCCTCTTTAGCACTACATTTTCCTACTGTTCTAAATTCATCATTTGTTATGTGTTCAGATTTTTGCTTAGCCAGCTTGGTGTTTAACTTCATACATCATTTGGGAATGTAAAGATCTAAGATATAAATATAGAAATGGAATCCACTCTGACCTAGACTTTTTTTTTTTTTTTCTCCAGGGTTACTGCTAGGGCTCAGTACCTGCACCACTAATCCACTGATACTGGAGGCTATTTTTTCCCTTTTTTGCTCTGGTTGTTTTATCATTGTTGTGGTTATTATTGTTGTTGCTATTTATGTCATTGTTGTTGGATAGGACAGAGAGAAATGGAGAGAGGAGGGGAAGACAGAGAGGGAGAGAGAAAAATAAGATACCTGCAGACCTGCTTCACAGCTTGTGAAGCAACTTCCCTACAGGTGGGGAGCCAGGAGCTTAAACCGGGATCCTTATGGGTCTTTGCGCTTCGCGCCATGTGCACTTAACCCACTGCAGCCCAGCCCCCTGACCTAGACTTCTTAAACCTTGTCTGAACTTCTGTTAATTTGTAGAGTTGGGGATGAAAACAGTGCTGAAAGAAGGTGGGTGTGCAAAAAAAAAAAAAGTAATACTACTTATTCTTTCGCTTGTGTAACTTTTTTTTAAGTTCAAATTGATGATTTTTAAAAATTTATGTATTTTATTTTCTTTACTAATGTTTCTTTACTAATGTTTTACAGTCAACAATAAATATTTTTTCCAAATTTTTCTTTTTTATCTTATATTTTTAATCTAATTATTTTATTTTATTTATAAAAAGGAAACACTAACAAAACCATAGGATAAGAGAGGTACAACCCCACACAATTCCCACCACCAGAACTCTGTATCCCATCTATCTTAATGTGATATACATATACACATACACATACATAATGTGGGGGAAAGCTCGGCATCTTTCTTACTCCTTATTTAAGTCACCAGAGCTCTTATGATGTTCTCATCCTTACACACACTCTCCTGCTGAATAATACAAATGGAAACTCTCTCTTTGCAGGTGAAACCAGTGGGAATGAAAGCGATGCTGAGTATCTGCCAAAGAGTGAGTGAGTCAATGGGGCTGCTCCCGTTCTTGTGACGATCACGGGTCTAGGTGGAGTAGCATCTGCCTTTGTGATTAAGCATGTTTTTCTCCCACAGCGTTTCATTTTGCAGGTGAAGAACCTGTTGAGATTTGGGGAACTGAGCAGTTCAACTATCAAATGTGTGACAGTGTTAAAAAAAATTACCCATGGTGTAGTGAGGCAAACTAGTCTGGTTTTTAAGATGGAACATTCCTAGGGGAGTGGCAGTGCTGCATGTTCAGACATAGGTGCAGTAGTTTCCCTGTAGCCAAAACAGAGTTATGTGAATCATTTTCTGAGACAAATACTTAGCTATATTTAAATATCTGATTTTCTGTAGTACCTCAATATCTCTGTCACTGAGACAGGAAACATTTACCTGTCTCTTGTTCATAGGTACTTATATTTCAGGCTATTGTTATCATACACTTTCTGCCAGAATACAGAATATGTCATACATTTTAACTGTACTTATTCAAATGTTTCATGCTTCTCTCTCTTTCATCTAGTAGATCTTCAGAGCAAGTTAATTAGCTCCTGATTAGCTGATTAACTGAGGCATGGAAAAGTAGGAGACATTATCAAAGCTAAGGAGAGGCCATTTCCATGTCTGATACTCTGATCTTATGATTACTAGTCATGTGCTTCCTCCACTGGCCTGAATAGCTATAGGTGTTTGATTCTGTAGCCTTACTGAAGATGAAACTTAATTCATGACCAACTCATTTAGCATGTATGAAAATGACTAATATAGTGCTGTTCTTTCTGGGAAATAGACTCTGGAATTTTACTGACTTGAACTGAATCCTTTGGTGTAAGTAAAATTTTACTAGGACATTATATGTACTATATAATTCTGAACAATTATTTCTAGAGTATTTTAAGTGTTCTCAATATTTTGTGTCTTGTGTGTAACATCTTTGGGACAGAACTAACCATATATCAAAGGAAAAGCCAAACTATTAGTCAGAGGATGAGTCTTTCATTCTCTGGGCCAGTATGACACACAAGTGAATTTTTGGGACACTTAAGCTGTCTCTGCATGTACTACATTTCCCCTAGGGGAAAATATTCCATATTGTTCAAATTTAGAGATAATGAGAATTAAAGACAAATGTGTTCCAGTTTTGAATCGAATTGCATGTACATGGTAAACTTCCATAGTTTCATTCTTTTTTTAAAAAAAATTTTATTCCCTTTTGATGCCCTTGTTGTTTTATTGTTTTAGTTATTATTGTTTTAGTTATTATTGTTATTGCTGTCGTTGTTGGATAGGACAGAGAGAATTGGAGAGAGGAGGGGAAGACAGAGAGGGCGAGAGAAAGATAGACACCTGTAGACCTACTTCACCGCCTGTGAAGCGACTCCCCTGCAGGTGGGGAGCCAGGGGCTCGAACCGGTATCCTTAGGCTGGTCCTTGCACTTTGCGCCACGTGCGCTTAACCCACTGCACTACTGCCCAACTCCCCACAGTTTCATTCTTTTGAGAAATAATTTAGTAATAGATTCTTTAGTAGATTTTATTTATATGAAGGACACACACACACAAACACCTCAGGCCAAGGCTTAGCTTTTTGGCCTACGCTGGTGCCAAGGATTGTGCCTGAATCTCAGGTGTGTAAATCTGTGCACTAACCCTGTGAATGTCCCCAGCCTTAGATGTTTTCTTTGACTTGATTTTTTTTCTCTTGCACTTTGTATCACTCATTAATTTAAGAATATATTCATTATGAGAGGGGGAAGAGAGTATGAGAACACAAGGGGAAAGTACAGTTTTTTTAATGTAAGGACATTTGCTCTTTTAATTTTATCCAACTGTCCATTTATGGACTTATCCTCTGTAGGACTTAATTCTTTTATCAAATCGTTTATTTCCACCTGTGATTCACCCAGTAGTCTAATGATATCTATTGTCAGACCAGTACTTTTGCCTGGCATTTTTGGTATGCCATGAAAAATAGTGTAGCATAGGGCAAGTGTTGCACATACATAGAGAATTAATTGGCATCTGGGACATTAGTCCTGTTACTAGGCCCTTGGGTTCTTGTGTGGGTCCTCACTTGTCCTCTAAGTATGTCATAGAGCTAGAAGATAGAGTTGTGTGGCAGGCACTGATGATTAGTCAACATACATTCAGCAACACTTGAATGAAAATCAGTCCTGTGTGGGTTATGACCTGGGTCCTGTTGGGAAAATAAGGCTACAAAGGGAAAGCAGTGTTCCACAATGTCATTACAGATCGACACAAGCGCTTGGCACAGCTGCAGCAGTCTTCCAAGAGAAATCCTCACTATCAGACCTTAGAGCGGGATCTCATTGAACTGCAGGAGCAGCAGCTATTTGAACTCTTTGTGGTGGTATCTCTACAGAAGAAATCATCAGAAATAAACTACACTCCCCAGGTTATACAGCAATTCCCTGGCAAGGTAGGTGGCACTTGATAATTTTGTCTGTGTGTTTATTTCCTTTCTTCTTGTTTAGTGTTAGTCATCTAGCTTTTACTATTACTGTACTTCTTGTAGGCTCTGGTAAATGATACCAGGTTGGGAACTAGGGTGGGAAATTCATTATCCAAATATATATAACGTGCATTTACAAGTTCCCTTTAGCAAATTGCAAGTGGAAAAACAAGTATCAATTTAGAGCCAGCTATCTGTACATGTCACTTTTTTTTAGCTCTGTGACTTCGAGCATTTATTTAATCACTCTGTATCTTGGTTTCTCTTGTTTATGAGTAGAATTAACCATTATCAAGTCTATTCCATTGAGTCGTGAGGATTAAATGAGCTAATTTACAAAAAGCACATAGAACCCTGTCTGACATATAATAAGCACTATATATTGTCAGTCATGACTAGTGAGATTTTAATGAGATAGGTGGGGGTAGATAGCATAATGGTTATGAAAAGAGACTCTCATGCCTGAGGCTCCGTAGTCCCAGGTTCAATCCCCCGCACCACCGTAAATCAGAGCTGAGCAGTGCTCAGGTTAAAAAGAGAGAGAGATTATAATGAGATAAAGTGTCTAATAATTACTATTATTATTTGGTTTGATCCACCTTTTTTTTTAAATAAGCCCTTTTTTAATGTGCTGGGTAGAGAAATAAATCAAAGAGGGATGGGAGAGAGAGAAAAAGAGACACCAGCAACACTATTACACTACCCATGAAGCTTCCCCCTCCAGATGGCGTCTGGGGCTTGAACTCAAGTCCTTGAGCTAGTGCACTTAGCCTGGTGCACTCTGGCACATGCATTGCTGAGGATTAAGCTCAGGACTCATGCTTCAGGGTTCAAAATGTTATCGCCCGCTCCACCTCCCAGGCTGTGCTACTCCACCGTTTTCAGTATACATTTGTTCATTTATCTAATCAAATATTTCTCAAGTTTCCACTGTTTGCAGACATTAAGTGCTAGGAATGCTACTAAAATCAGATCTTAAACAACACAGACCCCCAAATGTAGTTCTGAGCCTTGTAATAGTAAATAAAGAGGTGGTGGTTACATCAAGGCTTGCAAACTGAACACATCTGAACAGATTGAGGCCACAGACACGTTTTTGTTAGTTTGTTTCATTGTTTGTTTCACTTTATACAGTGTTTTTGTAAAAATCTGATAATGATAGGAAGCAGGAGGTGGCACACCTGGTAAAGCTCACATGCTACAATGTGCAAGGACCTAGGTGGGTTCAAGGCCCTGCAGAGGAGAAGCTTCACCAATAGCTTCACGAATAGGGAAGCGGTGCTTCAGGTGTCTCTCTCCCTGTCTTCTTCCCTATCCAGTAAACAATATATATGACAATTTGTAAAGATTTCATTTATTTTTAATACTTTTTAAAAACTTTATTTTATTTGATAGGATAGAAAGAAATTTAGAGAGAAGAGGGAGAAAGACAGACACCTACAACACTGCTTCACCACTTGTGAAGCTTCCCGCCTGCAGGTGAGGGCCAGGGACTTGAACCCAGGTCCTTCCTTATACAGTATAATGTGTGCACTTAACCAGGTTCACCACCATCCGGCCCCAAGACTTCATTTATTTATTGATAAAGATAAGAGGAGAGATAAAGAATCAGAAATTATTCTGGCATATGCACTGTCAAGGACTGAACTCAGGACCACCTCAGGCTTGAGAATCCAGTGCCTTTATCCACTGGTCCATCTCCCGGACCATACTTGATGATTTTTTTACTTGTCAGTATTTAAAAATCAGATTTCACTTAAATAAAATCTATATGATAGGACCAGATGCACCTGGTTGAGCATACACAATATCATGCATAGTACCTGGGTTTAAGCCCCCAGTCTCCACCTGCAAGGGAAAAGCTTCATAAGTGGTGAACTGTTGCTGCAGGTGTCTCTCTGTCTCTCTCCATCTGTATCTCCCCCTTCCCTCTCAATTTCTCTCTTTGTCCAATAAATAAACAAAACCTGTATGTTGCCTTTTCCTGAGAGTTTTGAAAGACAACCAGCATGCACCTTATGCAGCAGTTGACTGAAGCTGAATAAGAAGTAGCACTGACTTCATGGGCTTGTGACCCACAAAGCCTCTCACTCAGAAAGGCACAGCACTAGGGTTTTAATGCGCTGTAGTCATCCTTGAAATGATTTTTTTTTTTAATTTTCCTGCCACCAGGGTTATCTCTCAGGATCAGTGCCAGCAAGGCAATTTCCCCCTCCCCCCCTACTTTTTAATTGGATAGAACAGAGAAAAAAATGAAAGGGGAAAGGGAGAGGGACAAAGAAAAACACCTGCAGATCTACTTCACTGCTTGTGAAGCTTCCTCGCCTGCAGGTAGGGAGGGGAGGCTCAAACCCAGGTCCTTGAGCTGGTGACCGTGAGCACTTGACCAGGTGTACCACCACCCAGCCCCTTGAAATTCTTGTTTTCCTTTATTTTTTTATTTTGTTTTTATTGCCACCAGAGTTATCACTGGGGCTCAGTATCTATTCCCAGCAGCCCTCCCTTTTTTTTAAATTGGTAAGACAGAGAGAAATTGAGGCAGGTGGATAGAGGGGGAGAGAGAAAGAAAGACACCTGCAACACTGCTTCACCTCTGGTGAAGTTTTCACCCTGTAGGTGGGGACCAGGAACTTGAACTTGTGCTATTATTTTAAACTGTTTTAAAATTTTAATTTAATTATTTTTTTATTTTTTATATTTATTTATTGGATAGAGACAGAAATTGAGAGGAATGGAGAGATAGAGAAAAAGAGAGACAAAGAGAGAGACACCTGCAGCCCACTTCATCACTCTCAAAACTTTCCCCCTGCAGGTAGGACTGGGAGCTTGAACCTGGCTCCTTGTGCATTGTAACATGTGCACTCAACCAGGTATGCCACCACCTGGCCCTTAAATAATATATTTTTCTTTTTTTTTAATTTTATTTATTCTATTTTATTTTTTTATTTTTATTTTATTTTTTTATTTCTTTATTGGGGAATTAATGTTTTACATTCAACAGTAAATACAATAGTTTGTACATGCATAACATTCCCCAGTTTCCCATTTAACAATACAACCCCCACTATGTATATTTTTCTTTTTTTATATATTTTGTTTGTTTGTTTGTTGGGTAGAGACAGAGAGAAATCTAGAGGGATGGGAAAGATAGTGAGGAAGAGAGACAGAGAGACACCTGCATCACTTCTTTATAACTTGAGAAGCTGTCCTCTTGTAGGTGGGGACTAGGGACTTGAACCTGGGTCCTTGCACATTGCAACATGATCACTCAATCAGGTGTGCCACCACTCAGCCCTATTTTTCTTATTTGTAAGTCAAGTTTGATGGAGCAGTGGGCCTGGGCCTAAGTATTAAATCCTGGATTCATTCAGATCTTACCCACTGCTCCCCACATCCACCATGCCCACAGCTTGGCTTCTCTAGATGCTCTCTCCCTCACTCCTGGTTCCCTGGATTGCCTAGCTTCTCAGGCCTTTCTCATCCTAAGTGAGCAACTACTGTTACCCTTTGTCCCTGGTGAGGACATAGGTATGGGGATCAGGGAAACATTGTCACATAGTGCAAATCTTTAAGCAAAGCATGATGAGGTCTTCCTTGCCATGGGCTAGCAGTGCTCCTTATGACTAGTGGGTGGCTCGTTTGGGCAAACCTTCCTGCCACCTTCATTCCAAGTGTCATGCATGTCCATGTATGTAGACTATAGTCGCTTGAGGGTTGCCTGCTGGTGTGTGTTGGAACAGTATCCCCTTGGGAAAGGAGACTTAACTTCCCCACCCCCAACTAGGACAGTTTCAGTCTGTAAGTAATCAGAAAGGAAAAACCCAAAACTTCTCGGCCAGCAGATTGTAGGACAGGACCCTGGACAGCTGGGTGGGCCTGTACTTGTGCCCCGGGAGGCTGATGTCAGGTAAGACATTATAGCAAATAAAATCCCCATTATAGGTCAACAAAGGTCCACAAAGGAAGAGAAAGTTTTGTATTTCGTTTTTCCCTTAATTGTCCCTGTATTTTTTTTTTTTTTCAAACAAAGGGCCCCAGTTTTCAACTTGCACTGGGTTCTGAAGAATATGTAGCTGGCCCTGATAAGACATGCTCCATGTAAATCAGGACCTTTAATAATTATATAGCTGGCCCTGATAATACATGCTCCATGTAAATCAGGACCTTTACTTACTATTCAACTTATTACTTGGATCACTTCTCTCACTTCTGTTATCTGATCAGCAACTTTACTTTGATTTTTAAATCCTGACTTAACATTTCACTGAAAAACCTAGTGAAACAAAAATATGCCAGAATATAAAGACATTACCAAAATGGGCTCTCATTTTTCCCCCAAGTGCTCAATAACATCCCAGTGGTAAATAAATCAGTAAGTTTTAATTTTTTGTGAAGTGCCAGGGTCTCATACATATATAATACAATGGCTCAGTAGCCTCCCCTGGACTAATTTTCTCATTCTTCTGTTGAGGGATGGAGGAAAGAGAGAGAGGGAGAAGGAAAAGGAGGGAGAGAGGGAGAACACAGAGGGATACAGACAGAGAGGAGAGACACCACAGCATCACTCTATCTGTGGACTTCCCCCTTGGTGCTATCCATAGTGCTTGAACACTATGGTAAAGGCACATACCTTGTCAGGCTAGCTATCTTGCAGTCTTAACAAATTTACTTTATTTAAATAAAATTCTTCATTGTAGTCTGAGAATACATAACACTCTTTGTTAGAACAGTGCTAAGAAAAGTCTAAAATGGGAGTCAGGCGGTAGCACAGCCGGTTAACTGGTGTAAGGATCCCAGTTTGAGCCCCTGGCTCCCCACCTGCAGGGGAGTTACTTCACAGCGGTGAAGCAGGTCTGCAGGTGTCTTTCTTTTCCTCTCTCTGTCTTCCCCTCATCTCTCGATTTCTCTCTGTCCTATCCAACAATGACGACGTCAATAACAACAATAGTAACTGCAGCAGTAAAACAATAAGGGAAACTAAAGGGAATAAATAAATAAATAAATAACTACTAAAAAAAAATTGTCTTTGTTTATTTGACAGAGACTGCCGGAAATCGAGAGGGTATAGGGTGATAGAGAGGAAGAGGGACAGAGAGTCACCTGCTTTACCACACATGAACCTTTCCCCCTGCAGGTAGGGGCCATGGTCTAACCTGAGTCCTTGCACATTATAGCATGTACTCTCATCCAGGTGTGTCACCACCCAGTCCTCGTAAATATATCTTTAATTCAGTAAAATAAAATAGCCTTGAGAAATGAAATTTCTCATAACAAGAAATTTGTCATACACCCCCACCACACACACACACACACACACACACACACACACACACACCCCACTACCATTTTTGGTCAGGTTTACTTTTTTTTTTTTTTTACTTTTTAAAAAATATTTATTTTCCCTTTTGTTGCCCTTGTTGTTTGTTATTATTGTTGTAGTTATTGTTGTTGTTATTGATGTCATCGTTATTAGGACAGAGAGAAATGAAGAGAGAGGGGGAGAGAAAGATAAACACCTGCAGACCAGCTTCACCACTTGGAACATTTGGAAGCAACTCCCCTGCAAGTGAGGAGCCAGGGGCTCGAACCAGAACCCTTAGTAGGTCCTTGTGCTTCGCACCACTTGCACTTAACCCACTGCGCTACCACCTGACTCCCCAGTTTTACATCTGCAGAGAGGAATCTCAGATTTGAACCTATTTTTAACACAGCCTGAATTAATGTAATGGGCTCAGAACTAGATAAGGTTTCAGTTAATGCTGCCAGTACTTCAGTTATCTCTAGAAGTTACTTTAGCAGCTTTGTATGTTAGGCATTCATGAATTACCAAAGGAAATAGCTAACTAACACATTTTGATTCTGTTGTGGAAAGCTTTGGTGGTAAATGATAACAGAAGGTGTTACCACTAAACTTTTATTAGAATGTATTTCCAAGGTGGAGGAGTGCATAATGGTTATGCAAAAAGTCTTTCTAGCCTGAGGCTCCAAATTCCCAGGTTTTAAACAGTGCTCTGGGAACAAAAATTCCCATTTTTAAGAGATTATTGGTTTTTTTTTTAGATTTTATTTATTTATTAATGAGAAAGATAGGAGAGGGAGGGAGAGAGGGCGAGGAAGAACCAGACATCACTGGTACATGTGCTGCCGGGGATTGAACTCAAGACCTCATGCTTGAGAGTCTAGTGCCTTAGCCACTGCGCCACCTCTCAGACCACAAGAGCTTATTGTTTAAGTGGCCCAGAATAGCTTTGTTTTGATTTGTAAATTAAATGATAGACTGATTTTATTAGTTGCATGAAGACAATCTAGGTAATTAGAGTTACCAGTTGTTTTTATACTACTTTCTAGATGTTTCTTAATTTAAATGAATATCGACTCACTTTTAAAAGTATAGTACCAGGCTTGCACAAAAGGGTCCCTGCTAAAATTTTACAGGAAACTGAAAACCAGTAATTAGCTAGCCAGATTATATGCTAAGGGAAATGATTATATATAGGGGTAGATTCTAAAAATAGTACCTTTTAAAAATAACATCTAGTTTTTTAAATATCTGTTATTATTGATCAGAGTGTCTTCATGTGATTAGGTCTGTGTAATCATTATGATGTAGAATTTATTTATGTCCAGTGATTCACGGGAATTTTTGCCTGCCACCAGAACATGAATTCTGAATTAAGTTTTCACTTTTAGATAAAAACTCCTTTCACAGCTAGCAAGATAGCTTAGCTGCATAGAGTGCCTGTTTGCCATATGTGCCGCTAAGGTTTGAACTCCAGCCTCTGCAGTGGGGAAAGCTTTAGTTAGTACTGTGGTCTCTTCCTCTCTCCTCTCTGTCTTTGTAGATCTCTTTTCTGTCTGAAAAAAACATCCCAGAGTGGTGAAATCATGGTGGCAACACCAACCAAAGAAGAGAGGAGGCGGGGGTGGTGGGGAGAGAGGAAGGGAGAAAGGGGAGGGAGGATAGATGGATGAATTCTCATAGGATCATTTCTATTCTGCACTTACACAGAATAGTAGTCTCCTAATTACAGTGTTGCCTTTTTCAGGGTGATCATGGTTTTAAGCAATCCAAAGACACCGAAGAAAGACTCAAAGTTATCCCCAGATTTTGCTTTCCCGATTCAAAGGACTGGATGCCAACCTCAGAACTCAAGAGGTAAATAGGCCAATTTCTATTTATTGAAAATACAAATGCAGAATCAGAGTGTTCGGTGTATGAGAAATGGTCAGAGCCAACAACGAAGCTTTAGGGATACAATAGGAGGAAAGAAGACACAAAATTATAACACTTCTTCTGTAACACTCAAAAAAAAAAAAAAGAAAAAGAAAAACACAATAATTTCAGTGTTGAAGAGAAAATGAATCTTCAGTTTGCCAATCCTGCAGGAAGGAAAGAAAAAGTTCTGCTTTACATGGGGTTGGGAATGCCACCAAGTGGACAGAAAAGGAAAAACAACCCCACACTTTGAATTGGGGACTCTACAGTTTTACAGAACTGTAGAATAGAGTAACATCTGAGTGGGGGTAGATAGCATTAATAGTTATGCAAAGAGACTTATATGCCTGAGGCTCCAAAGCCCCAGGTTCAATCACCATAAGCACCACCATAAGCCAGAGCTAATCAGTGCTCTGGAAAAAAAAAAAAAAAAGAATAACATCTGCAATTCGTTTTTTTTTTTTTTTTTACACCAGAACACTGCTCAGCTCTGGCTTATGGTGGTGCAGTGCAGGGGATTGAACCTGAGACTTTGGAGCCTTAGGCATGAGAGTCTCTTCGCATAACCATTATGCTATCTACCCCTGCCCTGCAACTCGTTTCTTTTGAGTAAGGCTTGTATATAACAGGTGTGTTCCGAACTGTGATTACTGATGATGCCGTTTAGGCTTGAAAAGCTGGGTAATGTCAGCTGTATCACATGCAGATGACCTGACAGAAGACATCTATAGCTGTTGTTTAAGGAGCTCTGGCTGTTCCCCCACCTCACACTGTCTCCACATTAAACCGCTGTCTCTTATAACCAGTTGAGCCTGATCACCCTTCTAATCCCTCTGCCATGAGCCTGATGTTCTTGTATTGTCAGTTGCATATTTTTTCATATTGGCCTGGCTTCCTCATGATTGCCTGTGCCTCCCCACCCTCCACACACACATTATGTATATTTATTTCAGAATATTTGAAACATACAGAAATATATAGAAAAAGTAGAAATATTATCATTCTGGCTCTCTTGAGACAACTACTATAATTATTTGAATGTCCTTTTCTGATCTTTTTTTTTTTGTCTGTATCCACGTACATATACATTTAGATTTATATTTAAGAATTAGTGAATTTATTTCTTTACTTTTTTTAAAGATTTTTTTTTTTTAATGTTGGGAACCGGGTGGTGGCACACCAGGTTAAACACAGATAGTATGAAGTGCAAGGATCCCGGTTTGAGCCCTCGGCTTCTCACCTGCAGAGGGGTCATTTCACAAGTAGTGAAGCATGTCTGCAGGTGTCTTTCTCTCCCTCTCTCTATCTTCTCCTCCTCTTTCAACTTCTATCTGTCCTATCCAAAAAATCAAAACAATGGCCCCTGGAGCAATGGATTCGTAGTGCAGGCACTGAGCCCCAGCAATAACCCTGGAAGCAAAAATATATATATATTTTTTTTAATGCTTTTTTTTATTTTTCCAATACTTGATAGGACAGAGAAACTGAGAGGGAAGGAGAAGATAGAGAGAGGGGGCAAAGGAAAAGGAACACTTACAACACTGCTTTACCACACCTGAAGCTTTCCTCCTTGCAGGTAGAGGTCAGGAACCAGGGTAACATCTGCACTCAACTGTATGTGCCACTGCCTGTCCCTTAACTTATTTATTTTTTAAAATTAATAGCTATATACCTGTGGTTCTGGAGGGGATGCAGTAGATAGGGCATGAGGTCCTGAGTTGTATCCCCAGTGGTACATGTAGTAGAGTGGTGTCTGATTCTTTTTCTCTCTCCTCCTGTCTTTCTCATTAATAAATAAAATCTTTTTATTTTAAAAATATTATATACATACAGTGGGATAAGGCAGTGGTATGGTTGATGGTGAAATGTGTTAATATAATAATATCCTGGGGAAATGTGTAAATATATCCCTGTGATAACAATCCTGTAAATCAACATTTCCTCAATAATGTGATACTGGAGTTAGGAAAAAAAGTATGGCATACATATTATCTCATACACATCTAGAAATTTTAATTTAGGAGCCAGGCAGTAGCACACCTGGTTAATCGCATACATTACAGTGTGCAAGGACCCAGGTTCAAGTCCCTGGTCCCTACCTGCAAGGGGAAAGCTTCATGAGTGGAAGGGACAACATCCAACCTTGAGAATATATTGCTTTGGACTGGAGTAAGGAAGTAGGTAGAGGACGAATTCATTTTTTTCTTTTCTTTCCTTCTCCTCCACCTCCTGACTAGGTAGAGGATGAATTAATTTGTTTGTTTATTTATTTATTCTCAAGGTTGGATGTTGTCCCTCAGAAACAATGCCACTTACAAGGAATGTAATATCATTATTTCTACTTACATCACAAAATAACTATCATTGGTCCCTAATTTTCTTTTTCTTTTTTTTTAATTTATTTCTCTATTGGGGAATTAATGTTTTACATTCAACAGTAAATACAATAGTTTGCACATGCATAACATTCCCCAGTTTCCCATATAACAATACAACCCCCACTAGGTCCTCTATCATCCTTCATGGACCTGTACTCGCCCTACTCACCCCAGAGTCTTTTACTTTGGTGAGATATGTCAAATCTATTTCAGGTTCTACTTGTGTTTTCTTTTCTAATCTTGTTTTTCAACTTCTGCCTGAGAGTGAGATCATCCCATATTCATCCTTCTGTTTCTGACTTATTTCACTTAACATGAGTTTTTCAAGGTCCATCCAAGATCGGCTGAAAACGGTGAAGTCACCATTTTTTACAGCTGAGTAGTATTCCATTGTGTATATATACCACAACTTGATCAGCCACTCATCTGTTGTTGGACACCTGGGTTGCTTCCAGGTTTTGGCTATTACAAATTGTGATGCCAAGAACATCTGTGTACACAGATCTTATTGGATGGATGTGTTGGGTTCCTTAGGATATATCCCCAGGAGAGGAATCGCAGGGTCATAGGGTAGGTCCATTTCTAGCCTTCTGAGAGTTCTCCAGACTGTTCTCCACAGAGGTTAGGTCCCTAATTTTCAGTTGTTCTGTAAAAAAAAAAAATTCTTAAGTGGTTGTTTGGATCTCAGACTGTTGGCTATTTTTACAGTGAAACATTCTCCTTTGTCTTGACGGGTGAAGATGGGAGTCGATGGTTTGGTTACTGTAAGAAGCTCTTGGTAAGTAATCAGGCTGGGGCTGTAGAAGGCAGGGTTGGTTAAGGAACAACATTGTCAGACTAAGGGTTTCAGAAACACTATCTCTAAATGAGTTTGAGAGCTACTCGGTGACCTGTATTTTAAAGATTTCGCTAGCTTTACACATTGAGAAGTAGGTGCAGCTACAGAGTATTCAAAATAGGAAGGGTATGATTAATTCTATGTGTTTGCTTGAAATACAAGGAGAAATCACTGACATAGTATGAAATGCCAGTCTGGGTATGCTGAAGGACTGGAGTACAGTGACCCAACCAAGAGAGTTTTGACTTGCTTCTTGCTTAGATGCCTCCATTAAATCTAAAATAAATCCAGGGGCTAGGCAATGCTGCAACCAGTAAAATGCACCAGTTACCATGCATTATGGCCTGGCCACCTGGGCCCCACCTGGAGGAGAATAAGCTTGAAAGTCAGCCTGATCAGCTAAGTCAATACCAGTGATCAATGCAGTGACAGATGTAGCAGCCAGATCTCCCTCACATCCATACAAGTGTCTTTTTCTCTCCCCTGATTTTCCTCTCACTCTCCTTTTCTCTCTTGTCACTATAAAAAATAAAAAGTAAATACTGAGGTCACAGGTTCAATCCCCAGCACCACCATAAGCCAAAGCTGGGCAATGCTCTGAGCTCTGAATCTCTCCCATTAAATATCTCTCATTAAATAAATAATTAAAAAATAAAATAAGAAGTCTTTATTATTTTTAGCATTTTTCCCCATCATTTAGTCTTCTCAGGATGAGAGCCATGGTTTCTACACTGTCTAGAAAGTAGTGAGAAAGAATTAACAGTTCAAATTAACAAGTATTTAGGCTGATTAATCCTTCTTTCTTTTTTTCTTTCAGCCAGAAGGCAAAGGGAAACGACTCCCTGAAGTTTACTGCATGGTTAGTCGTCTAGGCTGCTTCAACCTTTTTTCAAAGGTAAGTAGGGAACTGGCCCTGTGAAAAGTAATATTGTTTCTGGGCTCTTGTGTTAAGTTTTTAATCTCTAATGTTTTCACGAGGCAATATTAAGTGGCCTAGACTTTTAATATACTACTTTATAAAGGGTTCCCTAGTGAAGGGATGTACACTGGAACCCCTCCTCTGCCACCATCACCACAGCTCACAGCACATACATGCAGGCATGTCCCTCTTCACACACACACACACACACACACACACACACACACACACACACACACACACACACACACACACACCCCACACACACACCACACACCATAAACCAGAAATAAACAGTGCTTTGGTAAATTAAATAAGCAAATAAATAATAGAAAGGGTTCCTTACTAGTAGATTAGAACAGCAGGTTTTGGGGCCAGGCGGTGGCACACCAAGTTAAGTGCTCCTGGTACTTGAGCAAGGATCCTGGTTCGAGCCCTCAGTTCCTTATCTGCAGGGGCTGTGTTTCACAAGCAGTGAAGCAGGTATGCAGTTATCTATCTGTCTTTCTCTCTTCCTCTCTATCTCCCCCTCCTCTCTCAATTTCTCTCTATCCTATCCAAAAAAGTGGGGAAATGGCTCCCAGGAGCAGTGGATTCATATTGCTGGCACCAAGCCCCAGCGATAACCCTGAAGGTAAAATAAATAAACAAAAACACTTAAAAAAAAAAACCTGCAGGTTTAGTGGTTTAAACTCAGGTCTCGAGTCTTCTTTTTTTTCCAGTATTTTTATATATTTTATTCTTTTTGAAGCTCTTTTTATTTCTTATTGATGTTTTACATTTGATAGTAAATACAATAGTTTGTACATACAAAATATTTCCCAGTTTTCCATATAACAATACAACCCCCCCTAGGTCCTGTCATCCTTTTTGGACCTGCATTCTCTCCCCCCACCCACCCACCACCCACTCACCACAGTCTTTTACTTTGGTGCAACATGCCAATTCCAGATCTCTAGTCTTGATGCTGTTGCCATGTCATCCTAAACCAGTGGGTTTAGCAAACCTCCCAGCTTAAATAAGAATATTGCTTATTTTATATCTTTTCCTAATTTCAAACTATAGAATGTTATTGTCAGTGTTACCATCTTTACCCCTATTTTAGTGAAAGGAAAAGAGAATCTTCTTCTAAAAACAAGTTGATTTATTTTAATACATGTTCTTGAAGATACGTATAAAGACACCCCCCTTCCAAGAAATATGCTGCTGGTGATGAATTTTAATTGATTGCAGAAGTTTATCTGTAGGCATTATTTCCAAGTTTGTTCTTTAAGTTTGGTAGCTCCTTTAACAGTAATCTTTATATTTCTCAACTGGGCCTGTAGTTAACCTATTTTGTGTATTAGATTCTGGATGAAGTAGAGAAGAGAAGAGAAATGGCTCCAGCCCTGGTTTACCCATTTATGCGTAGTGTCATGGAAGCTCCTTTCCCTGCTCCTGGACGAACCATCACAGTTAAGAGCTATCTTCCTGGAGCTGGAGATGGAGTAAGTTGTTGACTTGTTTTGGAACAGTTTGATAGCCTCCTAAAAGCAGACTTTACACTAATGGGCAATTTCTAGAAAGCATGTCAATTTTCCATAACTATGAAGATTATGTTTTAGTCCCACAAAGCACTGGAGAATTATTCAGTTGATCTGTGATATAATTGAACCTGGGCCCCCTCAGAATGTCAATTTCTGGGGCTGAGCGGTGGCACACCTGGTTAAGTGCACATAGTACTAATCGCAAGGACCTGTGCAAGGATCTGGGTTTGAGCCCCCAGCTTCCCACCTGCAGGTAATATGCTTCACAAGCAGTGAAACAGGTCTGTAGGTGTCAGTCTGTCTCTGCCCCTCTCTATCTCCCCCTCCTCTCTCAATTTCTCTCTTGTCCTGTCCAATAAAATGGGGAAAAAAAATGGCTGCCAGGAGCAGTGGATTGGTAGCGTCCACACCAAACCCCAGAGATAACCCTGGAGGCAAAATAATAATAATAATAATGAAAATTTCTTTGTGATAAATGAAAAGAATACATACTGTTGTCACAAGAGATAAAATATTTTACCAAAAAGTTAAAAGCAAAAATAGGGTGTTAAGCCCATGTTCAGTGAAGAAGGAATTTCAGAAGCCAAAACTCCCACCTTTTGTGCCCACAAATTTTGGTCCATACTCCCAGAGGGGGAGGAATGTTAGGGGAAGATGTCTAGAGAGCTCTGAAACCTAATTCTATCAGGACCCAGAGAGAGAAGAGGAAAGAAAGGAAAGATATTCGAAGTACTAATAGGTGTAGGTTTGATTTGAAAAGGAAGAAAAGTGGGACCATAGGAAAAAATGGGCAAAAATATAAAGAAGTAGGTAGGTATACAGATACTTATAGAAGCAGGGAGTTGGGTGGTAGCACAGAGGGTTAAGCACACATAGCACAAAACGCAAGGGCCAGCATAAGGATCCAGGTTCGAGCCCCAGCTTCCTACCTCTGGCGGGGGGGGGGGGGGGTTGGGATCGCTTCACAAGTGTTGAAGCAGGTCTGCAGGTGTCTTTATTTCTGTCCTCTCTGTCTTCCCCTCCTCTCTCAATTTCTCTCTGTCCTATAACAGCTGTAACAATAACAACTACGACAAGAGCAACAAAATGGAAAAAATGGCCTCCAGGAGCAGTGAATTCATAGTGCAGGCACCAAGCCCCAGCGATAACCCTGGAAGCAAAAAAAAAAAAAAAAAAAAAGAAAGAAAGAAGTCAACCCATATCTGTGACCTTGGGGCAAACCACTGCAGTTTCCAATGGAGAGAATGAGGACATGTAACTCTAGTGGTGGGAATGGTGTGGAATTGTTCCCCTATTGTCTTTAATTTTGTAAACCAATATTAAATCACTAGTAAAAATATCTGTAAATAATTAGTTTAAAGGTTATTTATGGGGTCAGGCAGTAGTGCAGCGGGTTAAGCTCACATTATGCCAAGCGCAAGGACCTGCATAAGGATCCCAGTTTGAGCCCCTGGCTCCCCATCTGCAAAGGAGTCACTTCACAGGCCGTGAAGCAGGTCTGCAGGTGTTTATCTTTCTCCCCCACCCACCCACCCCCCGTCTTCCCTTCCTCTCTACATTGCTCTGTGTCCTATCCTACAAGGATGATATCAATAATAATAACTATAACAACAATACAACAACAAGAGCAACAAAAGGGGGGGAAAGCAAATTTTAAAAAAAGATTATTTATGAGAGAGAGAACATGAATGAGAGCATTACTCTGGCATTTGTGTTGCCAGAGATCAAACTCAGGACATCATGCTTGAGAGTCCAAAAGCTTATCCACTGCTTATCACAGGCTGCTAGTATAGGCACTTTAAAAAAAAATTTTTTTTTAAATATTTATTTTATTTATTTATTCCCTTTTGTTGCCCTTGTTGTTTTATTGTTGTAGTTATTATTGTTGTCGTTGTTGGATAGGACAGAGAGAAATGGAGAGAGGAGGGGAAGACAGAGAGGAGGAGAGAAAGACAGACACCTGCAGACCTGCTTCACCGCCTGTGAAGCGACTCCCCTGCAGGTGGGGAGCCGGGGTTCGAACAGGGATCCTTACGCCCATCCTTGTGCTTTGCGCCACCTGCACTTAGCCCGCTGCGCTACCGCCCGACTCCCGTATAGGCACTTTTATACACTCTGCTGCAGTTACTGTTTCCTGAATTTAAGCCATAAAAGGATTACAGGATCCTTTAGTGTTGTCATTAGAGATTGTTTTCCAACCTCACTTCCACTGCTTTCAATTTTTGCATTTCAGTCCATTGAACTCTGCAGGCCACTGGATTCCCGATTGGAGCATGTTGACTTTGAATGTCTTTTTAAGTGCCTAAGCGTGTGTCACCTCATCCGGGTTTGTGCCTCTCTCCTTTTGGAGCGGAGGGTAATCTTTGTTGCCAACAGCCTAAGGTGAGAAATAGTAAAATATATCACTTTATACTGGTGTTTTATTTGTCCTTATTATTTTTAAATTGGGGTATATTAAAAATATATTGGATCTTAATTACCTAGTGGTGTGATTAGGTGAGTATTTTCATGGGGTAAATACAAAAGCTATTTGTCTTTGGCAATAGCAGTGATAAATTGGGGGTTTCTTTTTTTTTTTGCCTCCAGGGTTATTGCTGGGGCTCAGTGCCAGCACTATGAATCCACTGCCCCATTGGCTATTTTTTCCACTTTATTGCATAAGACAGAGAGAAATTGAGAGGGGAGGGAAAGATAGATAGATAGACAGATAGACATCCAGGCAGGCGGGCAGGAGAGAAACACCTGCAGACCTGCTTCACTGCTTGTGAAGCAACCCCCCTGCAGGTGGAGAACCGGCGGCTTGAACTGGGATCCTTGCTTGGGTCCTTGTGTTTTGTGCTATGTGCATTGAACCCGGTGCGCTACTGCCCAGTCCTGGGGTGTAATACATTGACCTTTCTAAATATGTTTTATTTAAAACTAGTTGAGAGTTGGTCTGCCTTCCTTCCTTTCTTCTTTTCTTTCTTTCCTTTTTATTACCTCCAGGTTTATCTCTGGGGCTTGGTGCCAGCACTAGAAATCCACTGCACCCAGCAGCCACTTTTTTCCTCTTCCTGTTTTGTTTTTTCCACTTTATTAGATAGGTCAGAGAAATTGGTGAGATAAAGAGAAAGACACCTACCGGGAGTTGGGCGGTAGCACAGCAGGTTAAGCGCACGTGGTACAAAGCACAAGGACCGGCACAAGGATCCCGGTTCAAGCCCCCGGCTCCCCACCTGCAGGGGGGTCGCTTCACAAGCGGTGAAGCAAGTCTGCAGATGTCTATCTTTCTCTCCCCTTCTCTGTCTTCCCTTCCTCTCTCCATTTCTCTCTGTTCTATCCAACAATGATGACATCAATAACTACAACAATAAAAACAAGGGCAACAAAAACGGAAAATGAATAAATAAATATTTAAAAAAGAGAGAGAGAGACACCTACCTGCTTTACCACTTGTGAAGCTTCCTACCCTGCAGGTGGGGAGCTGGGGCTTGCACCCTGATCTTTGAACATGGTAATGTGTGTAAGCAATCGGGTACACCACACCGCTTGGCCCCAGTATTGCTTAAGTGTACACTAACTTAGCAATATGAATTGTGGGAAAGATCTGAATTGAGATTAGGACATTCAGTAAATTAAATTAAAATTTGAAATAAAAAGCTAAAGTTAGGAAAGATTCAGATGTTCATCTCTGATGAGTAATAAGCATCAATCTGGAATTCTCTGACATAGTACCTGGTACACCTTCCTTGTGTCGCTCTGTATTTGACACCATTTTCTTTCTCCTCTGACTAGCACCCTGTCTAAATGTGGCCATGCTGTCGTCGCTACGCTGTACCCATTCACATGGCAGCATACCTACATCCCAGTCCTGCCTGCCTCTATGATCGACATTGTCTGCTCACCGACTCCATTTCTAATTGGAATCCTGTCTTGCTCTTTACCACAGCTCCAGGATTTACCCATTGAAGAGGTGAGATGGGAGAAATAGTAGCTATAGAAAAGATGGGGTCACTGGCAAGTGAAAACAAGGGATCTTTAAAGAGTGCTGGAGTTGTTATTAGTATATGCTTATTACTGTGAATGTATTATGTCATGATATTTTTGTATCTTACTATTAGAGTGATCACTATCCCATAGTCCATATTGATCCAAAGTAATTTTTATTTTATAGTAGGCAACCATGGACCTCTTTTTTTTAAATGTTTTTTTTTATTATCTTTATTTATTTGATAGAGACAACCAGAAATCAAGAGGGAAGGGGGGAAGGATAGAGAGGAAGAGAGACAGAGAGACACCTGTAGCACTGCTTCACCACTCATGAAGCTTTCCCCCTGCAGGTGGGGACCGGGGACTCAAAACTGGGTCCTTTCGCATTGTAACATGTGCGCTCAACCAGGTGCACCACCACCTGGCCCCCATGGACCTATTTTTGCTTTTTTCCTTTTTTTTTTTAATTTCTTTATTGGGTATTAATAGTTTACAATTAACAGCAAAATACAGTAGTTTGTACATGCACAGCATTTCTCAGTTTCCTTTTTTTAAATATATGCATTTTATTTTTTAAATTTCTTTATTGGGGGATTAATGTTTTACAGTCGACAGTAAATACATTAGTTTGTACATGCATAACATTTCAATTCAGCCCCCACTAGGTCCTCTGCCAACATGTTCTAGGACCTGAGAGCCCTCCGCTCCCACCCCAGAGTCTTTGCTTTGGAATAATACACCAACTCCAGTCTAATTTCTACTTTGTGTTTTCCCTTCTGTTCTTATCTTTCAACTTTTGAGTGAGATCATCCCATATTCATCCTTTTGTTTCTGACTTATCTCACTTAACATGATTCTTTCAAGCTCCATCCAAGATGAGGTGAAAAAATTGAAATCACCATTTTTAATAGCTGAGTATTATTCAATTGTGTCTATATACCACAACTTGCTCAGCCACTCATCTGTTGTTAGACACCTGGGTTGCTTCCAGGTTTTGGCCATTACAAATTGTGATGCTATAAATATAGGTATACATAAATCTTTTTGGATGTGTGTGTTAGGTTCCTTAGGATCTATCCCCAGGAGAAGAATTGCAGGGTCATAGGGTAGGTCCACTTCTAGCCTTCTGAGAGTTCTCCAGACTGCTCTCCAAAGAGGTTGGATTAATTGACATTCCCACCAGCAGTGCAGGAGAGTGCCTTTGACCCCACAACCTCTCCAGCCTTTGTTGCTCCTACCTTTTCTCATGTATGACATTCTCACTGGAGTGAAGGGGCATCTCATTGTTGTCTTTATTTGCATTTCTCTGACTATTAATGACTTGGAGAATTTTTTCATATGTGTTGGCCTTTCAGATTTCCGCTATGGTGAATATTATTTATGTTCATGTCCTCTCCCCAGTTTTGGATGGGATTTTTTTTTTTTTTTTTTTTTTTTGCTGAGTTTGGAAAGCTCTTTATATATTTTGGTTATTAGCCTTTTGTCTGATGTATGGCATGTAAAGATCTTCTCCCATTCTGTAAGGGGTCTTTTTGTTTGGGTGGTGGTTTCTTTTGCTGTGCAGAAGCTTTTTAATTTGATGCAGTCCCATTGGTTTATTTTTGATTTAGTCTTCTTTGTAATTGGGTTTGTATCATTTAAGGTGCCTTTAAAATTTAGATGGAAAAGAGTTTGGCCAATATTTCCCTCTAAGTATTGAGAATCTAGTGCCTTAGCCACTGTACCACCACCCAGACCAGAGCCCTTGTTGTTTTTTATTGTTGTAGTTATTATTGTCCTCATTGTTGGATAGGACAGCGAGAAATAGAGAGAGGAGGGGAAGACAGAGGGAATAGAGAGAGATAGACACCTGCAGACCTGCTTCACCGCTTGTGAAGTGATGCCCCAGCAGGTGGGGAGCCAGGGTCTGGAACCGGAATCCTTATGCCAGTCCTTAAGCAATGAATTTATTTTTTAATTAATTAAATTTAACTGCCACCAGGGTTATTGCTGGGACTCAGTGCCTGCACAACAAAAAAGCACTGCTCCCAGCAGCTTTTTCTTTTTTTAAAATTTTCTTCTCTCCTTCCTTTCTTTGCTTCTTTCTTTCTCTCTTCCCCCACTTCTTTCATTTGATAGGACAGAGAGAAATTGGAGGGGGGAAGATAAAGAGGGAGAAAGAAAAACACATGTAACACTGCTTAACTACTCATGAAGCTTCTGCCATGCAGGTGGCAAGTGTGGGGATTGAACCTCAATCTTTGCACACAATCATGTATGCACTCTGCTAGTTGCACCGCTGCATGCCCACCCCTGCCCCCCCATTATTTTTGCTAGTGCATTGCTCAGGTCTGGCTTATGCTAGTGCTGGGGAAAACCTGTGATTATTTTGGTGCCTCAGGCATGAAAGTGGTTTTGCATGACCTTTATGCTATCTTCCCAACCCAAAATTCATTTTATGTTGATTAAAGTGACCCTCCTGCACTGCTGGTGGGAATGTAAATTGGTCCAACTTCTGTGGAGAGCAGTCTGGAAAACTCTCAGAAGGCTAGAAATGGACCTACCCTATGATCCTGCAATTCCTTCCCTGGGGATATATCCGAAGGACTCCAACACACCCATCCAAAAAGATCTATGTATACCTATGTTCTTAGAAGCACAATTTGTAATAGCCAAAATCTGGAAGCAATCCAAGTGTCCAACAACAGATGACTGGCTGAGCAAGTTGTGATAGATAGACACAATGGAATACGACTCAGCTATTAAAAATGGTGACTTCACCATTTTCAGGCGATCTTGGATGGACCTTGAAAAAAATCATGTTGGGAGTCGGGCGGTAGCACAGCGGGTTAAGCACACGTGGCATGAAGCACAAGGATCGGCGTAAGGATCCAGGTTCAAGCCCCCAGCTCCTCACCTGTAGGAGAGTCGCTTCATAAGCAGTGAAGCAGGTCTGCAGGTGTCTATCTTTTCTCTCCCCCTCTGTGTCTTCCTCTCCTCTCTCATTTCTCTCTGTCCTATCTAACAATGATGACATCAATAACTACAACATAAAAAAACAAGGGGCATCAAAAGGGAATAAATAAATAATTTTTTTTTTTTAAATCTTAAGAAAAAATCATGTTAAGTGAAATAAGTCAGAAACAGAAGGATGCCACTCTCTGGCAGAAGTTGAAAAGCAAGATCAGAAGAGAAAACACAAGTAGAACCTGAACTATAGTTGGTGTATTGCACCAAAGTAAAAGACTCTGGGGTGGGTGGGTGGGGGGAGAGTACAGGTCCAAAAAGGATGACAGAGGACCTAGTGGGAGTTGTGTTGTTATATGGAAAACTAGGAAATGTTATGCATGTACAAACTATTTTATTTACTGTCGAATATATAACATTAATTCCCCAATAAAGAAATTTTTTTAAAGTTATCCTCCTTGATTTGTAGGTCTTACATTTTGGATACTAGCCTGATATATATATATTTTTTAGTGCACAGTTGTGAATTGCAATGTGGTCAAAATTAAATAACCATCTCCTGTATGGTTAATGTTTCTCTCTCTTCTTTTAATTTGTGTGAGCTGCTTAAGTTTTTCTTTATGCTAACATCATGGAAATATCCTGATATCATGAAGGTATCTTCCTGAAAATTTTTTTTTTATTATTTCTGCATCCCTGTAGATCTGAGCTCATATTCTGTGGTCATGAGTAGGAACGTTCCAAGCTGCCCCTATTTCAGAACCCATCTTCCTCAGATATTGAGGGGAAGGGGAGATAAAGAGAGACAGAGAGATACCTGCAGCACTGCTTCACCACTAGTGAAGCTTTTCCCCTGCAGGTGGGGACTAGGGGCTTGAACCTAGGTCCATGCGCATTGTAACATGTGCTCAACCAGATGCACCAACACCTGGCCCCCTTACTTACTTTTCTTTTCTTTTTCTTTTTTTTTGCCTCCAGGGTTATCACTGGTGCTCAGTACCTGTGCCACGAATCCACTGCTCCTGGAGGCTATTTTTTTCCCCTTTTGTTGCCCTTGTTTTATCATTGTTGTAGATATTATTGTTGTTATTGATGTCATTGTTGTTGGATAGAACAGAGAGAATGGAGAGAGGAGGGGAATAGAGAGGAGGAGAGAAAGACACCTGCAGACCTGCTTCACTACTTGTGAAATGACCCCCCTGCAGGTGGGGAGCTGGGGCTTGAACTGGGATCCTTATGCTGGTCCTTGAGCTTTGTGCCATGTGCGCTTAACCTGCTGTGCTACTGCATGGCCCAAACATACTGTCCTTCTAATAGTACCTATTCTAACAAAAATGAGGTGATGGTATGGTTTTGATTTATATTCCCTTAATGATTAATGATGTTGAGCATCTTTTCATGTTCCTGTTGATTCTACATGTGTATTTAGAAAAATGCCTGCCAGGGGAGGGAGGGCATAGAGGGCTCCATGTCACATCTAGTTGAGAGCACACATTACCATGTGCAAGGACCCAGGTTCAAGCTCCTGTTCTCCACCTGCAAGGGGTGGGTATCACAGGTGGTGAAGCAAGCGCTGCAGGTGTCTCTTTGTCTCTCTTCCTTTCTGCCTTCCCTCCCCTCTCAATTTATTCCTTTTGGGGGCCAGGCGGTGGTGCACCTGGTTAAGCACACACATTACAGTGTGCAAGGACCTGAGTTCAAGCCCCCAGTCCCCACCTAGAGGTGGAAAACTTTACAAGTGGTGAAACTAGGCTGCAGGTGTCCTCCCCCCCAAACATCTTTATTTATTTGATAGAAACAGCCAGAAATTGAGAGGAGGGGGAGATAAAGAAGGAAAGAGACAGACACCTGCAGCACTACCTGACCACTTGTGAAGCTTTCCCCCTGCAGGTGGGGGATGGGAAGCTCAAACCCAGATCCTTGTGCATTGTAATGTGTGCTCACCCAGGTGTGCCACCACCTGGCTCTGTGTTCTCTGTCTCTTTCCCTTTCTATCTCCCCCCACACCCCTCTTAGTTTCTCTCTGTCTCTATCCAATAATAAGTAAATAAATACGTAAGTAAATAAATTATCAATTTCTTTTTTTAGTTTTTTATATTTATTTATTTATTGGATAGAGACAGCCAGAAATTGAGAGGGAAGGGGATGATAGAAAGAGAGAGACACCTGCAGCCCTGCTTCACCATTTGCAAAGCTTTCCCCTTGCAGGTGGGGACTGGTGCCTTGAACCCGGGTCCTTGAGCACTGTAACATGTACACTCAACCAAGTGCGCCACCACCAGTCCCAAATTATCAATTTCTTTTCCCTTCCTCCCTTTCTCCCTCCCTTCCTTCCTTTCACCACCAGGTTTATCTCTGGGGTTTAGTACCACCATTACAAACCCACTACTCCTGGGTGAGGATAGATAGCATAATTTATTTTTTTAGCAACAACAAATTGTTTTTTGGTTGTTTTTTTTTTGCCTCCAGGGTTATTGCTGGTGCTCAGTGCCTGCACCATGAATCCACTGCTCCTGCAGGCCATTTTTCCCCCCTTTTGTTACCCTTGTTGTTGTAGCCTTGTTGTGGTTATTATTGTTATTGTTGATGTTGTTCGTTGTTGGATAGGACAGAGAGAAATGGAGAGAGGAGGGGAAGACAGAGAGGGGGAGAGAAAGACAGACACCTGCAGACCTGCTTCACCGCCTGTGAAGCGACTCCCCTGCAGGTGGAGAGCTGGGGGCTTGAACCGGGATCCTTATACCGGTCCTTGCTCTTTGCGCCATATGCGTTTAACCTGCTGCGCTGCCACCCAACCCCCAACAACAAATTGTTTTTATTTAAGCTGCTATATTACAGGGAATATTTAAATTTTTTTTTTATATTAAAGAATTACGTGTCGTGGTCTGGGAGGTGGCACAGTGATAAAGAATTATATGTCAATAAAAAATAAATTAAAGGGTAGTCGGGCTGTAGCGCAGCGGGTTAAGCGCAGGTGGCGCAAAGCACAAGGACCGGCATAAGGATCCCGGTTCGAACCCCGGCTCCCCACCTGCAGGGGAGTCGCTTCACAGGCGGTGAAGCAGGTCTGCAGGTGTCTATCTTTCTCTCCCCCTCTCTGTCTTCCCCTCCTCTCTCCGTTTCTCTCTGTCCTATCCAACAACGACGACAACAACAATAATAACTACAACAATAAAAACAACAAGGGCAACAAAAGGGAATAAATAAATAATAAATTAATTTTAAAAAAAGAATTATATGTCAACAGGGGTTTGAATCCACACCATTCCCACCACCAGAGTTCTGAATCTTCACTCTCCCCACTGTAATCCACCACAGTCCCCCTAAAGTTTTAGACATGGGCCAACCATCTTCTCTACAACTATCTGTCCACATTTATACATAGGTGCCTCTTCTTTCTCTGATTCAATCCTCTTTTCCCCTTTAAGCCACTCATGACATTATAACTACCTCCATATGTCCCTCTCCTTTTCCTTCTCTATCTCTGGGTGCTGATGGAGCTGGAGTGCAGAGTCCTCTTATCGTCATCCTATCACTTCTCCCCCGCTGGGAGTATGGATCAAGGTTGTTTATGGGGAGCAGAAGGTAGGAGTTCTGGCTTTACAGCTGCTTCTTCGCTGAGCATGGGTGTTGATAGGTCGATCCATACCCCCAGGTTGTTTGATAGCATAATAATTATGTAAAGGAACTCTAGTAGTGCCTGAAGCTCCAAAGTCCCAGGTTCAGTCCCTTGCACCATAATAAATCAGAGCTGATCAGTGCTCTGGAAAAAGGGGGGGTGGGGGGGAGGGAGGTGGAAATCCACTATTCCCTGCAGCCATTTTTTTCTTTCCTTTTCTTTTTCTTTCTTTCTTTCTTTTTTTTTCTTGACAGGACAGAGAGAGAGAAATTGAGGGGGGGGGTGTTAGAGAGGGAGACATAAAGGTAGATACCTGCAGACCTGCTTCACTCCTCGTGATGTTTTCCCCCTGCAGGTTGGGAGCAGGGCTTGAGGCCAGGTCCTTCAGCATGGCAATATGTGAAAAGGAAGAAGGCAGGCAGGCAGGAGGGAGGGAGGGAAAAAAAGAGAGAAAGAAAAAAGAATAATATCCAGCTTATTTGTTCTTTTTAAAAATTTTTTTAAAAGATTTTATTTATTTATTAGTGAAAAATATAGGAGGAAAGAGAGAAAGAACCAGACATCAGTCACTCTGGTACATGTGCAGCTAGGGATTGAACACAGGACCTCATGCTTGAGAGTCCAATGCTTTATCCAGTGTGCATCTCCTGGACCACCATTTAAAAAAATTTTTTTGATCAGTTATTTAATATTTACTTACCAAATTATAAGATAACAGGGGTATAATTCCACACCATTCCTACCACCAGAGTCCCTATTCACTCCACTGGAAACTGCATTAGTTCACCCAAAATCACAGAGATGAATTGACTTTTATTTCTATATCAATATTTATATTTGTCCATTTTTTTATGTGGTCCTGCCTTCTCTTTGTTTTTTTTTTTTAAGATTTTTATTTTTTATTTGTTTATGAGAAAGATAGGAGAGAGAAAGAACCAGACATCACTCTGGCACATGTGCTGCCAGGGATCGAACTCAGGACCTCATGCTTGAGAGTCCAAAGCTTTATCACTGCGCCACCTCCCAGACCACCCTGCCATCTCTTTCTAAGTCACTCTGACTACTTATGAGTGTTCTTCCTTTTTTTCTCTTTTCTCTCTAGGTCCTGATGGAACTGGATTTCAGAGCCCTCTAGTCATCTGTCTCTAACATTTTTTAATTTTATTTATTTATTCCCTTTTGCTGTCCTTGTTTTATTGTTGTAGTTACTATTGTTGTTATTGATGTCATTGTTGTTGGATAGGACAGAGAAATGGAGAGAGGAGGGAAAGATAGAGGGGGGGAGAGAAAGATAAACACCTGCAGACCTGTTTCACCGTTTGTGAAACGATGCCCCTGCAGGTGGGGAACCGGGGCTCAAACCAGGATACTTAAGCCGGTCCTTGCGCTTTGCACCACATGCGCTTAACCTACTGTGCTACCGCCCGACTCCCCTATATCTAACATTTACCCCTCAAGGAGTATGGTCCAAAATTCTTTATAGAGTGCAAAAGATGGAAGGTCTAGCTTCTGTAATTGCTTCTCTGCTGGACATGAGCATTGGTTAGCTGATCCACACTCCCAGCCTGTTTCTGTCTTTCCCTACTGAATTTGTCCATTTTTAAGTCAGATTGTTTGCTTGTTTCCATTGATTATTTAAGTTTTTTTATAGTATTTTTTCTACTATCCAAAACTAGAATGTTCCTATTCTATTTGATTTGATTGTTTAATTTTGGGGTTTGGTAATGCTCAAAGCTTTAATATAAATTATTACATTTGTCTGTACAACAAAGGAATCATCAGCAAAATGAAAAGCAAACTAAAGAATGGGGGAAATATTTGCAAATCTTATCTATGATGAGAATTAAAATTAAAGATACGTGCACTATTTCCTCCACTATTTGAAAGTATAGTATTCCTATTTGTTTTACTTTTGTAATTTATTTTTCTGATTCTTGGTTGTATTAATAATATAATATACTAACAGTAATCATTATTAAAAATAATTGATAATATTTATAATTAATATTGTTGTGGTGGTACTGGTAATTGGACCAGGGAAAAAACTTTGCTGCCTCAGGCATGAAAGTCTTTTTGATAACCATTATGCTATCTCCCCAGCCCTGATGGGTTAACTTGTATGTGGGCTACCGCTGAGTTAATTTTGTTTAAAATTTGCCCAATCTCTTGGAAGAGTGAAACTATTCTTCCTGACCTAGAACTGCCGCATGTATTGTATGATTGTCTCTGGTTTAACTTGCCTGGCTACTTTATCTTTATAGGTGCTGATAGTTGATCTCTGTGCAGACAAGTTCTTACAGGAGGT
Source organism: Erinaceus europaeus (assembly GCF_950295315.1). Taxonomy (NCBI): domain Eukaryota; kingdom Metazoa; phylum Chordata; class Mammalia; order Eulipotyphla; family Erinaceidae; genus Erinaceus; species Erinaceus europaeus. The sequence goes on from NC_080172.1 coordinate 61,774,149, forward strand.
GAGTGACAAAGGAGGTGATTATATAAGGTTTGCAGATAATTAAACAGAAAATATGTGAAGGTGCTTCAGAGAAAATGACTCTCCGACAAGGCTTTTAGTTCTTACACATACTTAACTTGGCCAAACAAGATTAACTTGAAAAATGTGTCTTGGGCTTATGGCTTGTCTGTCTTAAAGAAGGAAGAAGGAAACAGATTCAACATCATTTTCAAAAGAGGTCATCTACCCTTCAATTCCAGATGTTGCTATCTGTGACCAGACTGCCCTAAACTCTCCTGACCCCAAATGAGTTGACATATAAGCTGTAATATAATTAAATTTGGATAGTATTTATCTTTACAACTATGTATTTAAATATATATACATTAATTTGTGAAAGACAATCAGACTTACAGTTGCAAGTACTGCCCTCTACCCAACTGAGCAGACTTCCTAGCTACAATTAGCCAGCATTTTTAAAGATCAGTAGATATATTCGATTAGGGAAACAGAATCTCAAGGTAAGCAAGGCAATCTGAAAAACCTCTGTAAACAGTGGGATCAGTGAGCACATATAATCCTTAAAGTTTTATAAAAGGTGTAATAGAGGCTTGACCATGATACAGTTAGGGAAAAGATAATCATTCTGGGTACTGAAGAGGAAAACGGACCTTAAAGCCATTTTCATGTTTAATTTTTGGGTTTGGTAGTGCTCAGGTCTTTAATATAAATTATTACATTTGTCTGTACAACAAAGGAATCATCAACAAAATTAAAAGCAACCTCAAGAATTGGGAAATATTTGAAAATTATATCTATGATGAGAATTAAAATTAAAGATATGGGCAGTTTTATTTTATTTTATTTTTACTTTTCAGTGAGAGTCAGATAGATACTGTATAACTCTGGTTTATGGTAGTATTGGGAATTGAACTTGGGACCACAGAGCCTCAGGCATCAAGTCTTTTCCATACCCATTATACTTTCTCCCCACCAGCCCAGTAGATTTTTGAACACTGACTACAGGGTAAAAAAGACTGTTTCCCAAGACTGTGCTCAAAGGCAATTAGTTCATCACATTTGAAATGCCATTTACTTAGGGATGACCTCTGTAGTATAATATTACTTTTTTTTTTTTTTGTCTCCAGGGCTCAGTGCCTGCACTACTAATCCACTGATCCTTGGAGCCTGGTTTTTTTCCCCATTTTTGTTACCCTTGTTGTTATTGCTGTTGTTGGATAGGACAGAGAGAAATCGAGAGGAGAAAGGAAGACAGATAAGGGGAGAAAAAGAAAGGCACCTGCAGACCTGCATCACCGCTTGCAACCTCCCCTGCTGGTGGGGAGCTGGGGACTCGAATCTGGATCTTTATGCCGGTCTTTGTGCTTTGTGCCATATGCACTTAACCCACTGTGCTACTGCCCAGCCCCTGTAATATTACATTTCTAAGTGAGAGATATTTGGTGGGGAAAATGCCAAAAGATTTTATAAAGTATACTGTTTATTTTTAGCACATAAATAAACTGCATATAGTGGATTTTGCTCAACAGTGGGAAGAAAATTTGTGGGCCTTCAGGAGCCTTAACTAGTTCATATTTGAGATTTTTCTCTTTCAAAGTTCATAAAAATCTCAATTTTTCCTGTAAGGTATCTGATGAAGATGAAATTCTACCACCAAAACTCCAAACTGCTCTGATACAGATTTTGGAAGAACGAAATGAAATTTTGGCTCAGGAGCAGAATTTTTCACAAGGTATGAAACAGTGGAGTGTGAATTAATATCAAGGAAGTACATAGTTGCGGAATGCCCAGAACCTTGCAGAAGGATATGCAGAAGTAGTATGAAACATTCCTGTGCCTTGGAAAGCTTATGATTAGCCTTCTTACTCCTCCTCAGATGTGCCCGACCACTTTCTACTTAAAGGCCCTTTTTTTAAAAAATTATTTATTTATTCCCTTTTGTTGCCTTTGTTGTTTTATTGTTGTAGTTATTGATGTCGTCGCTGTTGGATAGGACAGAGAGAAATGGAGAGAGGGAGAGAGAAAAATAGACACCTGTAGACATGCTTCACCGCTTGTAAAGCAACTCCCCTGCAGGTGGGGGCCAGGAGCTTGAACTGGGATCCTTATTCTGGTCCTTGTGCTTTGAGCCACATGTGCTTAATCCGCTGTGCTACCGCCCAACTCCCTAAAGGCCCATTACATGTGTTCAGTTCCATTTAAATGGTGCTGTTTCCCCAGATAGCCGCATGGCTCTGACTTCTCCCTGCTGGTTGACACTCAAATGCCATTTCCTCAGTGAGGCTTTTTCTGGATATCCATCCTTTAAAATTGTACTCAGACCAAGGAGAAGCAGGTAACGTTATTTAGCTCTTTATAGTTATGCTATTCTCAGTACACTTAGCTATGATTTCCCAGGCATTACTTCTATAATAAGTCAATGTCTCCATTAAACACACAGTTAAAAGAGACTGACCTGGGGGAGTCGGGCGGTAGAGCAGCGGATTAAGCACACGTGGTGCAAAGCGCAAGGACCGGAATAATGATCCCGGCTTGAGCCCCCAGCTCTACACCTGCAGGGGAGTCGCTTCACAAGCGGTGAAGCAGGTCTACAGGTGTCAATCTTTCTATCCCCCTCTGTGTCTTCCCCTCCTCTCTCCATTTCTCTCTGTCCTATCCAACAACAATGACAATAATAATAACTACAACAAGGGCAACAAAAGGGAATAAATTAAAAAAAAAAAAAGATGTTAAAAAAAGGAAAAGAGAGAGAGAGAGAGGCAGGCCTGGAAGTAGCATGATGTAACAGACTTTCATGCCTGAGACACCAGTGGTCCCAGGTTCAATACCTGATACTACCACAAGCCAGAACTGAGTAGTGCTTTTTTTTTTTTTTTGGGAGGGGAGACTTTTTTTTTTTCTTTTTTAAAAATATTTATTTTCTCTTTTGTTACCCTTTTTTTTATAATTTATTTCTTTATTGGGGAATTAATGTTTTACATTCAACAGTAAATACAATAGTTTGTACATGCATAACATTGCCCAGATTCCCATTTAACAATACAACCCCCACTATGTCATTCATCATCTTTCATGGACCTGTATTCTAGGGGGGAGACTTTTAATTCACAGAACTTTTTTCTTTTATTTTGTAGATGTGACACTCAGCTCTCTGGTATCCGAAGCATTTGTTCGGTTTTTTGTAGAGTTGGTAGGTCATTATTCTTTAAACATGACTGTCACTGAGCGTGGGGAGCGTGTATTCCAAAGGGAACCATTCCGTAAATCTCACACTTCCCGAAGTGTGCGCCACTTTCTGGATCTCTTCATGGAAACTCAGATGTTTGCAGGATTCATCCAAGACCGAGAACTTAGGAAAAGTGGAGTAAAAGGTCTGTTCCATCATAAAATTTTCCTATGTGTTTTTGAGTATATGAAAGGTTTGAAAGAGCTGGGTAAATAGCATAATAGCTACATAAAAAGACTTTCGGGGGAGTCGGGCAGTAGCACAACAGGTTCAGCGCATGTGGCACAAAGCACAAGGACCGGCATAAGGATCCCAGTTCAGCCCCTGGCTCCCCACCTGCAGGGAGTCACTTCACAGGCGGTGGAGCAGGTCTGCAGGTGTCTATCTTTCTCTCCCCCTGTCTTCCCCTCCTCTCTCCATTTCTCTCTGTCCTATCCAACAATGACTACAACAATAATAATAAAAAAGGCAACAAAAGGGAATAAATAAAATAAATGTTAAAAAAAAAAAAAAGACTCTCAGGTCTGAGACTCTGAGGTCCTCGAACACTACCTTAAGCCAGAGCTGAGCAGTGCTCTGGACTCCTGATCTCTGTAGCTTTCTCTCCATATCTTTCTAATTAAAATAAATTACGGGGCCAGGTGGCTCGCCTGGTTGAGCACTCATTATATAATGCACAAGGACCCAGGCTTGAGCCCTAGTCCCCACCTGCAGGGGAAAGCTTTGCAAATGATAAAGTAGTGCTGCAGGTGTCTCTCTTCTCCTCTATCTTCCCTTCCCCTCTGAATTTCTGACGGTCTCTATCCAATAAATAAATACATAAAATTAAAAATTTTAGAACAGTTTTAAAATAATATAGACATAAAACAGGGTAATGCTATAAGGGCTTAACATCTGATTTGTTTGTTATGAGAAATATTTATTTTGTAATACCATTTCAGCTGGGGAAATACATTGGTAATGAGCACAGAGTTTTGGGGTCAGACGATGATACACGTGGTTAAGCACACCCATCACAGTGTGCAAAGACACCAGTTCAAGCCCCTGTCACCAACTGCAGGGGGAAAGCTTCACGAGTGGTGAAGCAGGGATGCAGGTGTCTGTCTCTCCCTCTATCTAACCCTCCTCTCTCAATTTCTCTGTCTCTATCCTATAACAAATAAATAAAAATATTTTAAAATGAACACATAGTTTGAATTTTCAGTCTTGAGTGTTGGACAGTTTCACTAATATGAATTTTTCTTGTAGGTTTGTTTGAGGTTCGGGCCCTCCAGTATTTGGAAACGATTCCTGAATCTGAGCCCAGTGGGGTGAACAGAATTTTACGAAGCCTTGGTGAGTTAATATTTGCCTGGTAGATATCTTGGCTGAAAAGCATTTGTTGTGGGCTGGCAAAATAACTCACTTGGATATAGTGGATTAATGGGGTCAGGTGGTGGTGCATACATTACAGTGCACAAGGACTTCAGTCCCCACCTACAGAAGGAAAGCTTCACAAGTGATGAAGTAGCTCTGCAGGTATCTCTCTTTTCCTTTCCCTCTCTGTCTCCTCCTTCCCTCTCAATTTCTGTCTCTATCCAAAAATAAATAGGTAGATAAAAAGATATATCAGATTGCTTTGCCATGTATGCATCTGCATTGGAGGAAACCCTTTGCCTCATGGTATGTCTTTTTTTTTTTTTTTTTAACCAGAGCACTGCTCAGCTCTGGCTTATGTACTGAACCTGGGACTTTGGAGCCTCAGGCAATGAGAGTCTCTTTGCATAACCATTATGCTATCTACCTCTTCCCGGGTTTTTGTCTTTTTCTACCTAGAAAGTCATTCCAGAATGATAAAGATCAGTGGTATGGTAATCCCAAACAGTGAAGAATTTATATTATATTTTATTATTTTATTTTTTTAATATTCCCTTTTATTGCCCTTGTTGTTTTATTTTTGTTGTTGTTGATACTGTTGTTGGATAGGACAAAGAGAAATGGAGAGAGGAGGGGGAGAGAAAGAGAGACACATCTGCAGACCTGCTTCACTGCTTGTGAAGCGACTCCCCTGGTGGGGAGCGGGGGCTTGAACTGGATCCTTACGCTGGTCCTTGTGCTTTGCACCACATGCACTTAACCTGCTGTGCTACCATCCCACTCCCAGAATTTATATTCTATATTGGACTTTGAGATATACATCTCTAATTAAAATTAGGCCCATATCATGTTGATTGGGAGATAGCACAATAACTAGAGTATTGGTTCCAAGTTCACTTGCCAGCACTAGACCAGAGTGATGGTCTGGTTCTCTTTTTCCCCTCTCCTGTTAATAAATATTTAATATAAATAAATAAAGTCAGGTCCTACCCTTACCTGAGAGACAGTGGACAAATTACATCTTGGACAATGATTTCTTCTTTATACCATGGGATTAGATAAAATAAAATAATCAGCACTGTACCTATTAGTGCACACACCTTACCATGCACAAGGGCCAGAGTTCAAGCCCCCCATCTACAGGAGGAAGCAGTAAAGCAGTGCTGCAGATGTCTCTTTTTCTCTCCCTCTAAACCTCCCCCTTCTTAATTTCTTTCTCGTTGTATCAAAAGAAAGAAAAAGGAAAGAAGAGAAAGTAAGAGGAAGAGAAAAATGGCCTCTGGGAGCAGTGGATTCTGAGCCCCAGCAATAGCCCTGGTAAAGAAAGAAGAAGAAAAAAAGTAATCAGCTCTGACTACAATGTCACAATTTCAGGGGCAGTTTAAAAACAGTCTCCTAGGGGGTTGGGCAGTACCACAGAGGGTTAAGCGCACATGACACAAAGCTCAAGGACCGGCATAAGGATCCGGGTTCGAGCCCCCAGCTCTCCACCTGCAGGGGAGTCACTTCACAGGCAGTGAAGCAGGAGATCTGCAGGTGTCTGTCTTTCTCTCCCCCGCTGTCTTCCCCTCCTCTCTCCATTTCTCTCTGTCCTATCCAACAACCAACAACGAACAACATCAACAAGAATAATAACCACAACAAGGCTACAACAAGGGCAACAAAAGGGGAAAAAATGGCCTCCAGGAGCAGTGGATTCATGGTGCAGGCACTGAGCCCAGCAATAACCCTGCAGGCAAAAACAAAACAAACAAAAAAACAGTCTCCTGAGGTGGTAGTGCATCCACTTAAGCATGTACATTACCATGTTTAAGGACCTGGACCTGGGTTTGAGCCAACCAATCCCCACCTCCGGGGGAAGCTTACACAAGTGAAGCAAAGCTGCAGCTGTCTCTTTCTCTCTACACTTTTCTTTCTTTCTTTCTTTCTTTCTTTCTTTCTTTCTTTCTTTCTTCCTTCCTTCCTTCCTTCCTTCCTTCCTTCCTTCCTTCCTTCCTTCCTTCCTTCTTCCCTTCTTTCTTTCTTCCTTTCTTTCTATTTATTAAAAAACTTAAAAAAGGGAGTCGGGCAGTAGCACAGCAGGTTAAGCGCACGTGGCGCAAAGCACAAGGACCGGCATTAGGATCCCAGTTCAAGCCCCCGGCTCCCCACCTGCAAGGGAAGTCCCTTCACAGGCAGTGAAGCAGGTCTGCAGGTGTCTTTCTCTCCCCCTCTCTGTCTTCCCCTCCTGTCTCCATTTCTCTCTGTCCTATCCAACAACGACGACATCTACAACAATAAAACAAGGGCAACAAAAGAGAATAAATAAGTTAAATAAAATAAAATTTACAGGGAGTCGGGCGGTGGCGCAGTGGGTTAAGCGCACGTGGCGCAAAGCGCAGGGACCGGCGTAAGGATCCCGGTTGAGCCCCGGGCTCCCCACCTGCAGGGGAGTCGCTTCACGGGCGGTGAAGCAGGTCTGCAGGTGTCTATCTTTCTCTCCCCTCTCTCTCTGTCTTCCCCTCCTCTCTCCATTTCTCTCTGTCCTATCCAACACCAAAGCAACGTCAACAATGGCAATAATAACCGCAACGAGGCTGCAACAACTAGGGCAACAAAAAGGGGGAAAAATGGCCTCCAGGAGCGGTGGATTCATGGTGCAGGCACCGAGCCCAGCAATAACCCTGGAGGGAAAAAAAATTTTAAAAATAAATAAATAAAATAAAATTTACAAAAAAAAACTTTAAAAAATTATCTTTGTTTATTGGATACAGAGAGCCAGAAATTGAGAGAGGGAGATAAAGAGGGAGAGAGACAGAGATACACCTGCAGCCCTGCTTGACCACTGTCAAAGCTTTCCCCCTGCAGGTGGGGACCAGGGGCCCAAACCGGGTCCTTGTGCTTTGTAACATGCGCTCAACCAGGTGCACCACCACCCTGCCCCTCTCTCTACATTTCTACCTCCAACTTCACTCTCAGTTTCTCTCTGTACTATCAAAAAGTTTTTTTTATTTTATATGGTTTTCCATGAGCTGGGTTATAGCATAATGGCTATGCATAATAGACTTCCATATCTGAGGCACTGAAGGTCCTAAGGTTCAATCCCCCATACTGCCATAAGCCAGAACTGAGCAGTGCTCTTATAAAACAGATATCTATCTTCCCACTGACACTGCTCCCCCGCTTTTTACCACCAAACCTTCAACATACAAGAAATACCTGGAGAATAGACCAACTGGTATTTAACAGTATGCTATTTATTTTTATGATACAGAAAAAGACATACACACACAATACTTTTTGGCTATGGTGGTATTGGATATTGAGCCTAGGAATTCGGAGTCTCAGGCATGAAAAATGTCTTGCAGGAGTAGCGCAGCAAATTAAGCACACATGGCACAAAATGCAAGGATTGGTCTAAGGATCCTGGTTCAAGCCCCCGGTTCCCCACCTGCAGGGGAGTTGCTTCACAAGCAGTGAAGCAGGTCTACAGGTGTTTATCTTTCTGTCCCCCTTTCTGTCTTCCCCTCCTCTCTCCATTTCTCTCTGTCCTATCCAACAACCATGACATCAATAATAACTACAACAATAAAACAACAAGGGCAACAAAGGGGAATAAATATTTAAAAAAAAAAAATGTCTCACATAACCATTATACTAGGTCAAGTAATTCTAAGCAGTCAGGGTTGAAAATCATTAAATTAAATGATGTCTGAGTTCTCCTCTGCCTGCCTCTATAACTAGGCACTTAAGAGTGAGTGAGTTAAACATTCAACTGATAGCATAAGATGACAACTTATGGGGGCTGGGCAGTGGCGCAGCAAGTTTAAGAGTACATGGTGCGAAGTTCAGGGACCAGCTGCTTAAGGATCCAGTTTCCGGCTCCTCACCTGCAGGGGGTCGCTTCACAAGCGGTGAAGCAGGTCTGCATGTGTCTTTCTCTCCCCTTCTCTGTCTTCCCTGCCTCTCTCGATTTCTGTCTCCTAGACAGCAACAACAGCAATAACAACAACAAAATAGAAAAAATGGCGGCTAGGAGCAATGGATTCATAGTGCAGGCAAGGAGCCCCAGCTATAACCCTGGAGGCAAAAAAAAAAAAAAAAGACAATTACTGCTAGACCATTATAAATTATTAGGTTGTTATTTTAGATTTATTTATTTTTAATATTTTATTTATTTTATTTTTGAGAGAGATGCAGAGACACAAACACCAGAGCACTGCTTAGCTCAGGCTTATGGTGGTGTGGGGGACTGAACCTGGGACTTTGGAGCCTCAGGCATGAGAGTCTGTTTGCATAACCATTATGCTATTTCCCTCACCCTAGATATATTTATTTTAATGGAAAGAGGGAGAGAGAGACCAGGGCATCATTCTGGTACATGTGATGAAAGGGATCGAACTCAGGACACCATGCTTGAGAAGCCAACGTTTTATCCACTGCAGCACCTCTTGGGCCTTTAAATGACTATTTCGTTGGGGCCGGGTGGTAGTGCAGTGGGTTAAGGGCACATTGCACAAAGCTTACAGACCAGCATAAGGATCCCAGTTTGACCCCCGGCTTCCCTCCTGCAGGGGAGTCGCTTCACAAGCGGTGAAGCAGGTCTGCAGGTGTCTATCTTTCCCCCCTGTGTCTTCCCCTCCTCTCTCCATTTCTCTCTGTCCTATCCAACAACAACGACATCAATAACAACAACAATAAAAAAAAGAAGGGCGGGAGTTGGGTGTAGCTCAGCGGGTTAAGCACAGGTGGCGCAAAGCGCAAGGGCCAGCATAAGGATTCCGGTTCCAGTCTCCGGCTCTCCACCTGCAGGAGTCACTTCACAGGTGGTGAAGCAGGTCTGCAAGTGCGTTTCTCACCTCCTCTCTCCATATCACTGTCCTATCCAACAACAATGACAGCAATAACAACAACAACAAAGGCAACAGAAGGGAAAATAAATAAATGTAAAAAAATTTTTTTAAGGGCAACAAAAGGGAATATTTAAAAAAATAAATGTTAATTTAGTTTGTTAATTCCTTGCCTGAATCAAAGTACAGAAAATAACAAGAGTTTACTTTTTCTCTCTTTAGGAAATAAAATGAAATTTCTGCAGAAGAAATGAAATTTTTGCTTGACCGTCTCCATCCTAAATAGAGCTAAAAGTGCCAAAGGAAATATTTTTCAAGAGTCAGAATACCCTGAAGTATTCTACAAAATATTTGAAAGTTGGAAAGGATACAGAGCAGGTCTTCATAGAGATTCTCCTGTTGCCACTGTAGTCATCACTGGCCAATTACTGGACGTAGTCTGGAACCAATGCTTTCATCTCACCCTCCAGTTCATTTTAAGTGGCCTTTTTCGTTTGAGTGTTAGACTCATTCTTTGTGCTTAGCCTGTGAGGGTACTTGTCTTTTTTTTATAATGGAGAGACTTGGTATTGCATTTTAAAAACACCTCCAAGATCAATGTTTTAAGCGACTGGGGAGGTGTGGTAGAAGTAAAGAACACTAGCCCCACACACATAATTCTCATCACTTACATGCCATGGCAGCTTTAAACCCATGAGCAGTTTGATCTAAGCTAAGGACAAAGGGTAATATCTAATATTGTGTCTAGAGGAATCTCACTTAATATGGGAGCTCTATTAGCAGTTTACTGCTTTATAAAAAGTTTGCTATTCCTTCTCCTGCTGCCACATTGAACAGATTGCGCCTTATGTCAACATTAAAATTTGTGTAATCAGCTGAAAAATGACCTTTTAAGGGCATGAGAAAACTACCTTTTTTTTTTCAGTGCCAGTGTGCCATTTACTAAGATATACATGCCATCCTATTCATCCCTTAATCATGAAATTAATATTTAAATCCCCATTTTAGTAATAAAGAAACTGGAGTTCAGGAGGTTAAATAATTTGCCAAAAGTTGAATAGCAGAGTCAGAACTGAAGCCAGGACTGTTATTTTATGAACACAGAAAGTTGGTTAGCTCTGCATAGGAAAATTTAAGCTCTGTGGGACTGTAGCTTTGAAATAGTTTCTTTTAAACGGAACTTTACCAGAGCCATCTCTCAGCTCTAAGGATAAGGGATTTCAAATTAAAAGAGCTTCTTCTAGATTCCCCTAGAATTGTTACAATAGACTTTTTTCTCTGACTAAAGTAAACTCAAAATTTCTTAGGCACATTCCACTAAATCCCCTTGATCCTTATATGGAAAGAAATAGTATTGATCACTAATAAAATAAATAAAAAGTAGTGTTGAAATATTTTGTCAGTGATGGTGCAGTTTACATTAATGTTTTACAGCAAATGTCAGTTTTCTTCAACCTCTGCTGGCATAAAAATATTCAAACAAAACACCTGACAAGTTGTATTATGATTCAGTTTATTAACTTAATAACAGTAATGTTATTACAACGAATTCAGGTGTGTAAGAATAAATCTCAAGGGAGTCGGGCGGTAGCACCGCGGGTTAAGCGCACGTGGCACAAAGTGCAAGGACTGGCCTAAGGATCCCAGTTTGAGCCCCCGGCTCCCCACCTGCAGAGTGAGTCGCTTCACAGGCGGTGAAGCAGGTCTTTCTCTCCCCCTCTCTGTCTTCCCCTCATCTCTCCCATTTCTTTCTGTTCTATCTAACAACGATGACATCAATAACAACATTAATAACTACTACAACAATGAAAAAACAGCAAGGGCAACAAAAGGGAAAATAAATAAATTTTAAAAAATACAAAAAAAATAATAAATCTGAAGTAGACATTTTAAGAACATTGCTGTTTAATGTTCCTATACATGTGGGTCAGGAAGTAGAACTGAACCTATATCCTTAAAAAAATTTCTTTTGTATTAAGTAGTTTACCACAACTGGGCTCTTAAGGCATCTCCCCATTTGGGCTCTTCTGATGCTCTAGAGGGAACAATTAGTAACAGGAAATTGAATGTTTATAAAGTAGGAGGGGAGAAATGTGATAGATTCTGCCAATCCCTCTGTGAGACCTTTTGCTTAAGAGATGGGGGTTTTATCTTCTTCCTGCAATCTGAAGCTGCTTCCTTTTCTTAGGTTTTTATTTTTTGTACAGTATTATAAATTCTGAACATGTTAAAGAACTGCTCAAGATTTGTATAAAATATTGTTTACGGATCTTTTAATAAACAACAATTACATAATCTTTTGTAGAATTTTAAATAAAATTGTATAAGCAAATGGGGAAATAGCTCAACTGGTGGACTTGCATGCTTGAGGCTCCAGATCCCGCCCTCAGAAGGGACATGTGATGTTCTAGCTTCCCTCTGACTCATATGACTAAAATAAATCACACAGAAAATGGAACCTACACAGCTCTGGAGTTGACAGTGGAAGACCACAGCGCCTGCATGCATGAGTTTGATTCCCCCATTGCATATACCAGAGAGTGATGCTGTAGTTTCCTCTGTCTCGTTAATAAAACTTTAAAGGAAATTGTTGAAGATGTAAAGACCTTTTGCCTAATTTATGTAGTTTACAAATAACCCGAATTCAGTCCAGGCTAATTATGACCAACAAACACTTCCAGGCTCAGTCTGAACCTACCTCTAATTGGTGTTCGCATAAACAGAACTGGAAACTGGACTACAAACATTGGCCTCAGAAGTGGCCGGGAGGTTAGAAGAAGCGCTGTTATTCTATTATCAGAAATTTATATATATGCATTTTCCCTTTTGTTGCTTTTTTTTATTGTTGTTATTGATGACGTCGTTGTTAGATAGGACAGAGCGAAATGGAGGAGGGGAAGACGGGGAGAGAAAGACACCTGCAGACCTGCTTCACCGCCTGTGAAGCGACTCCCCTGCAGGTAGGGAGCCGGGGGCTTGAACCAAGATCCTTACGCTGGTCCTTGGGCTTTGCGCCACGTGCGCATACCCGCTGCGCTACCGCCCTATTATCAGAAATTCTTAATCGCGCCAGTTCCTTTTGTATACACATACCCCAAAACTTCCCGATTTTTAACTGAGACAGGCGACTACTTAAATACGCTTACCGAATGCAAGGATCTTAAGGCGCCGAGAATGAAGCTAAGGGGAAAGCAGGGAAAGAAAAGTCCGGCACTAAAGGAGAGAGTTTGAAAGGAAGAGATAGAAAGGTACGTAAGACGAGAAGTCAGTTTCTCCCTCCTCGCCATCCTGCTTCCATTTGCCTCAAAAAGTTTGAAGGGACTTTTACCCCAGATATCAACGTCCTGGGGAAAACCAAACTCCCATATTTTCAGCAATCTGCTGTCAGTCGGAAGCAAGCTAAGCAAGAACGGACAAGAACTCGAAATGTCCCGCAGCACTACGAAAACTAGGACGTGACGTCATGTCCGACCAAACCAAAATGGCGGGGCAATTCCCAGCGGCCTGGCGAGCGCGCCATCAAAATCAACAACTGAGCGTGCGCGAAAATCTCTGCGCGGCCGACGTGGTTACGTCACCGGTGGGCGCAGGCGCAATTAAATGGATACCGGCTTGCGCAGACCAAAAAAGAGCGAATTTAAGGATGGCGGGCACGGGACTGGTGGCTGGTGAGGTGGTGGTGGATGCTCTGCCGTATTTTGACCAAGGCTATGAAGCCCCTGGCGTACGGGAAGCGGTGAGTGTGGAGTATCTGTGTGGTGGTTTAGCGCTCGCTGGCACTTGCTGCTGGGAGAGGCCGTTACAATTGGCTGCGTCCCTCCCGGGCCCTGTTCTTGTCCTCAGGCTGCGGCGCTGGTGGAGGAGGAAACGCGCAGATACCGACCTACGAAGAATTATCTGAGCTACTTGACAGCCCCGGATTATTCTGCCTTTGAAGTAAGTGTCGATTTCTTGAGCCTGTGTCTGAACCGGGGTTCTTGTGAATCTTTTTTGGACTGAGGGACTTTCACTCTGGGAACGTGAAATTAAAACTCCAGCTTTACCTGCAGCTTGTCATATTGTATAGGTCTTATCAGTCTCTTGCAGACAGATCAACTTCACCAGGGCTACTGCTTCTGAGACTCACAGAAATATTTTCTTTTTTTTAAATGTTTATTTATCTTCTTTTGTTGCTCGTTTTATTGTTGTAGTTATTATTGTTGTACTTACTATTGTTGTCTTCGTTGTTGGATAGGACAGAGAAATGGAGAGAGGAGAAGACAGGGGGAGAGAAAGACAGACACCTGCAGACCTGCTTCACCGCCTGTGAAGCGACTCTCCTGCAGGTGGGGAGCCGGGGGCTCGAACTGGGATCCTTATGCCGGTCCTCACACTTTGTACTATGTGTGCTTAACCTACTGTGCTACCACCCGACTTCCTCAGAAATATTTTCTAGGACTGCGAACTACTTAACTTGATGCAAAAAATGATGACTACATTAAAAAAATTTTTTTAATTATCTTTATTTGTTGTATAGACAGGTGGTCCGGGAGGTAGCACAGTGGATAAAGCATTGGACTCTCAGCCGTAAGGTCCCGAATTCAATCCCCAGTAGCACATGTACCAGAGTGATGTCTGGTTCGTTCTCCTTCTTCCCTCCCTTCCTCCGCTATCTTTTCGCACTAAAAAAATAAAATCTTTTTAAAAAGATAGAGACAGTCAGAAATCGAGAGGGGAAGGAGAGACAGGGAGAAAGACAGGAATACCTGTAGCCCCGCTTCACCACTAGCAAACCTTACCCCCTGCAGATGAGGGCTGGGGGCTGGAACTTGGGTCCTTGAGCACTGTAACATGTGCACTCTACCAGGTACGCCACCACCTGGCCGCCTGATTACATTTTTCTGAGATAAGTTCCTTGTATAAAATTTCAAAGGGATCATACTCTCTAAGGTCCATTCCCAAACAAGTGATCTACATTATTGTGGATGTACCTATGTGATTCAACTCACCTAAGCTCTTGAAAACCTTTATATCAAAACCTAGACAAGGAACTTAATGATTTAAGTTCATTCCATTTACATATTTAGAGTAGACGTGCACTTAGCATGGATAAAGTTTAATCCACTAAAATGTAAACTTTTTTTTAAAACTATTTCTAAATTGATAAATTTTGTTCATACATGTTTTGATTTTCCCGTTATAGTTGAAATGCAAAATTTACATTAACAGGGAAAAAAACTAGTTGGTTTTAAGCAAAAGACACATGTTCCCACTAAAATACTGTCGTCCCCCCACTTTTTTTTTTTTTAAAAAAACATCAGAGCACTACTCAGCTCTGGTTTATGGTTGTGCTGGGATTGAACTTGGGACTTTTTTTTGGTCCTTGTGCCTCCAATGTTAGTCTTTGTAACCTATATGCTATCTCCCCAGCCCCATGCTTTTTTTTTTTTTTTTTTTGGCCTCCAGGATTATTGCTGGGGCTGGATGCCTGCACCATGAATCCACTGCTCCTGGAGGCCATGTCCTCCTCCCCCTTTAGTTGCCCTTATATATTTTTTTTTTTTTTTTTTTGCTTTTCTTAATGTTTATCCAAGTGTATTTGTTCCCACATAATTAGTAATACTTCCTTTCTAGAATGATTTCTGGTTTCTGAAAGTTTCAGATACTTTAACCAGGGGCTGGCAGTGGTGCACCCAGTTAAGCGCACATGTCATCAGATACTTTTCTTTCAGCTGTCTTAAATACAGCTTATACTTCCTCTCTATAACTATTAAGTAAACTGATTATTTAACTCTCTTTAGTGATGGGGACTAATAGTACATTAGTCTTACTATTTCAGTTGCAAAATCAGCACTGTGAACTATATAACTGTAGGCTTCTTACCACAGCTTTTAGATGGGAAACTGTATTAAAGAGGCTGACTAATTTTCCCAATACATTAGCCATTCTTCAAACTACCTTTGGAACAACTCTTTCATTGATACATTCGAACAACTATTTATGAAGATCACTTCTCTACATGATACTGAGCAGTGGGATAAGCTTGGAGCTTACATTTTGGAACACAGAGACAGACAAATAGTGATCACTTAATAAAGCTATACAGAGAATTACAGTAGAAGCATGAAAAAATAACTCAAGGATAGAGTAAGAGTGGCAAGAACAGAAAGGGTGATTTTGTTCATGGTGATACTAGACCTGTGGTGGTGGTTACAGTGAAGCTTGTAACACAGCAGTGGGAAGTTGTACTCCAAAAACATTATGGTACTATTCCCTCCACTTTCAACTCCTACAGAGTATTTAATCTAGAGAAGTCTTGGGGGTAGGAAATAATCCATAATACTGAATTGTATAAAGTATAAATATTTACTAGATTCATTCTTTGGTTATTGTTAACTCCTGGTGGTTGATAAGCTGTTGGAAATTCTTTTTCTGATTTATATTAACAGACTGACATAATGAGAAATGAATTTGAAAGATTGGCTGCCCGACAACCAATTGAACTGCTTAGTATGAAACGGTAAGTCCCACTGCTGGGTTCCACTGGGCTCAAGTTGATGTTTAATTATAGTGTATTAGTGAAATTATGGTGTTTGTTTGTTTTATTGCCCTCAAGGTTATCACTAGGACTAGGTGCTTGTACAGCAACTCCATCATTCCTTGTGGGTTTTTGTTCCCCCTTTCATTTATTTAATAGAAATACAGAGAGAAAGAAAGAGAGAGAGAATGAGAAATACCTGCATTACTACACCACTCAGGAAGGTTCCCCCCTGTTGGTGGAAGCCAGGGGCTTGAATCCAGGTCCTCATGCATGGTGAGGTATGTGCTCTATTGTGTGTGCCACTGCCCAACCCCTTCTTAGTCTTTTTTCCTAAATTCCTTATTAGTGATTTAATATTGATTTATAAAATTATAAGATAACAGGGATATAATTCCACACCTTTCCCACCACCAGAGTTTTGTGTCCCCATTCCCTCTACTGGAAACTGTGTTAGTTCTCAGATATGGGTTGACTTTTTTTTTTTAATATTTATTTATTCCCTTTTTTTGCCCTTGTTGTTTTTATCAATCTAGTTATTGTTGTTGTTGTTATTGATGTCGTCTTAGTTAGATAGGACAGAGAGAAATGGAGAGAAGAGGGGAAGACAGGGGGAGAGAAAGACACCTGCAGACCTACTTCACCTCCTGTGAAGCGACTCCCCTGCAAGTGGGGAATCAGGGGCTCTAACCAGGATCCTTAACACTGGTCCTTGCTCTTCGTGCCACGTGCAGTTAACCCCCTGTGCTACTGCCCAACTCTCGACTTATTTCTATATATATACCCATTTTTTCTATAGCCCTGCCTTTTCTAAGTCACACCTACTATTTCTGAGCATCCTCCCTTCCCCCCTTCCTTTTTCTCTTCAGGCCCTGATGGAATTGGAGTTCAGAGCCCTTTGGTCATCTTCCCCTAAGATTTCTGAAACCTTATTTAAAATAAATGTAGAAAAGAAGGCTGGCAAAATAGCTCACTCACACAGTGTGCTACTTTGCTGTGTGTGCAAACCAGATTCAAGACTGTTCCTTGGAAGCTTCAGTGCAGTGGTCTCTTACTCTGTCTAAAAAAGAAAATAAATTTGTCAGGTTTTATACATACGTTTTTCATATATATATATTTTTTTCCCTTTTGTTGCCCTTGTTTTTTATTGTTGTAGTTACTGTTGTTGTTACTGATGTTGTCATTGTTGGATAGGACAGAGAGAAATGGAGAGAGGAGGGGAAGACAGGGGGAGAGAAAGATAGACACCTGCAGACTTGCTTCACTGCATGTGAAGTGACTCCCCTGCAGGTGGGGAGCTGGGGGCTCGAACCAGGATCCTTAAGCCTGTCCTTACGCTTTGCGCCACGTGCGCTACCACCCAACTCCCTATACATATGTTTTTCATATAATCCTTTGTTGACATGCAACAATATTCTTTGCACCATCACTTGAAAAAAGCCAAGGGCCAAGCAGTGACTCACCTCATTGAGCACTCACATTACAGCACACAAGGGCCCAGGTTCAAGCCCCTGGTACCCACCTGCAAAGCTTCTGAGTGGTGAAGCAGGGCTACAGGTGTCTCTCTATCTCCCCCTCCCCTCTCAATTTTTCACTGTCTGTATCTGATAATAAATACATAAATAAATATAAAAAAGAAAAAAGGCAAGATACTTGTTAAACTTTCCAGCAACTAGGGAATGAAATTCATGTTTAAAAACTCCCAGGGAGGGACCAGGAGATCTCTTACCTAGTAGATTACACACTTGCCGTGTGCAAGGACCTGGGTTTAAGTATACAGCATCAGGGGAAGCTCCATTAATGGTAGAGCAGTGCTGTTGTATCTCTCTCCCTCTCTTTATCTGTCTTTGTCTGAAATTAAAGCATGGGGAGGGGGGTCGATATATGTAGAGGGAAACCAGTTATGACTTATCATGACCACTGCTTTAATTTTACACAAGCAGGGAATGTTAGTAAATGCATATGCCTGAGTTGCTTAGCTTTGATTCCGTTCTCCTCTCCCATGCCACTTTACCACAGATCATTTCTTCTTCCTCGTGGAGGGGAAAAAAAAATTAACAGGCAAAAATTCCTTTGTTTATTTTAAATGGGAAAATAGTATTATTTGATATCAAAGGTTCCTTTTGCTTGTAAGATAGCTATGGAATTGTGAGAATTACTTGTTATCTTCCAGAGCAGAGAACCCTTCTAGAAAGAATTAAATCAGCAATAAGCTCTCTTTTCGTCTGGTGTGCTTATTTTTTATTGCCACCAGGGTTATTGCTGGGGTTCAGTGCCAGCACTATGACTACCACTCCCAGTGGCTATTTTTTTCCGGTTTTTGTTTGGTTTTTTCTGATTTTTTTATTAGATAGGACTGAGAGAAATTAAGAGAGGATGGGGAGATAGAAAGGGAGAAAAACAGGGAGTCGGGCAGTAGAGCAGCGGGTTAAGCGCATGTGGCGCAAAGCACAAGGACCGGCGTAAGGATCCCGGTTCCAGTACCAGCTCCCCAACTGCAGGGGAGTCACTTCACACGAGGTGAAGCAGGTCTACAGGTCTTTCTCTCCCCCTCTCTGTCTTCCCCTCCTCTCTCCATTTCTCTCTGTTCTATCTAACAATGACAACAATAGCAATAACTACAACAACAAGAACAACAAGCACAACAAAAGGAAATAAATAAATACTGAAATAAAATAAAATAAAAAACCTGTAGACCTGCTTCACCACTCATGAGGCAGACCCCCTGCAGGTGGGGAGCAGGGGTTCAAACCCGGGTCCTTGTGCTTGGTGATAATGTGCATTTAACCTGGTACACCACTGTCCGCTGACCCCCCAAAGGACAAGAATTTAACTTGTTGCTCTCTTTCTTATCCCAACTGAGTGATGAAGCCAGGACTCAGTTCCCAATTTCCAGGCAGTTCTACTTTAAGGTTTTCATAATGACAGAACTCATAGTTTGGAAAATGCTGCATTTATATTTGCTGTGTAAAGTCTTTTTCTTCTTTTGTTGAGTACTTTATAACTTCTTGATCCCATTTGCATACCCTTTGGTTTTTCATAGAAATAGTTTGATGTGTTTATAGTATGTAGTAAAAATATGAAAATAGAGTGGTCTGAGAGGCAGCGCGTTGGATAAAACATTGGACTCAGGGCCCACTCAAGCCCCAGCACCATAATGGAGTGCTATGACAGCATGGGAAGCTGTGCTGTGTTGGCCCATCTCGTGCCCCCTCCCCCATGTCTTTTCATCTGAATGAAAATTTCATCCTTGGGAGCATGGAAATCACATTTATCAGATATGCAAGACCCTAGATCCTCTATGTAGGTAGGTAGTTAGGTTAAATAGAAATTTAATCTTAGTTTTTAGTAATTTCAGTAAAATGAAATTTATGAATAATATCTTTTCTGGCTATACTGACAGTATTGAACTAAATTTTCACAAAGAGCAAATAGAATAAGATCCTAATACAAAGATTTATATATCCTCTCTCTCTCCCCCCCTTCTCTCTCTGTCTCTCTCTTTCTCTCTCAGTCTTGGGTGTGTGAATGAGTGGGTTGATGGAAGGATATATGTGTTTTTACCAAAATAAATAAATAAAAATAATACACTGAATAAAGCAGTCGGCTCTCAAATATGAAGTCCTGAACTCTATATCCTTGGCATCACATGTGCCAGAGTGGTTCTGGTTCTCTCTCTCATTAATAAATCTTACAAGCATTAGCATCACTATATATGGTAACAGAAAAACTGCTATGCTATGTGCAGTTAAAGGGCAGGGAAGACATCATAACGGTTAAGCAAAGGATTCATGCCTAAGGTTCCAGAGTCTCATGTTCAATCCCTGGCATTGCTATAAATCAGAGCTGAGCAGTGCTCTGCTCTAAATAATAATAATAATGTTAGTTATTAAATTATGTTACTGAGGGAGTCCGGCTGTAGCACAGCAGGTTAAGTGCAGGTGGCACAAAGCACAAGGACCGGCATGAGGATCCCGGTTCGAGCCCTGACTCCCCACTTGCAGGGGAGTCGTTTCACAGGCGGTGAAGCAGGTCTGCAGGTGTCTATCTTTCTCTCCCCCTCTCTGTCTTCCCCAACTCTCTCCATTTCTCTCTGTCCTATCCAACAACTAATACTAATCCAACAATAATAACTACAACAATAAAACAAGGGCAACAGAAGGGAATAAATAAAGTAAATATAAAAAATAAACTAATAAATAAAAAAATAAATTAAAAAAATTATGTTACTGAAAAACACATAATATATCAAGATGTTTACAACCTATATTTTCCCCATCAAATATTACAAACATCTTGATGTTTAATTGGATATAGTGTAGCATTTTTATTTATTTTATTTTTTGGTATCATATAGTGATGCTGAATCTTGAGAGCTTCTTTGGAAGTTCTAGCAGGGGAGAGCAGCTGCTTATATACCCTTGACCAAAGACCGTCCTCTTTGACCAAGTGCACAGCTTTGGGAGGGACGCACATGTAGTGGTGAGGGAGGAAGGGGACACCAGCCTAGCAAGCCAGATCAGCCGAATCAACCCTGGCGATCAATGGGATGACAGATGTCGCAGCCAGATCACCCTCACATCGTGATGCTGAGTCTTATGTGTAAATTGTTTCCTAGGATAAATTATTTTTTCCTGTCAAAAGGAGATTCTTTAATCAGGCTTTAATAAATAGATTTCTTGCTTTTGCAAGGTCTGTATTTTATCTTCAACCTTTTTTTGTGTGTGTGTTAAAAACCAATTTTATTTATATTTATTTCTTGCTTTTGAAGTATTCCTTGATGACATCTTTGGCCTGAGATTCTTTGCCATAGTCCTTAACTACTACACAACTGCAACCCACGACCTTACGAGGTTTGCCCTCTCTGTCAATTTTAGTATATGTGCTGCCGAAGCGAGCACAATCTTCAACCTTTTAAGTCTGTCCAGTTTGTGTAGAACCAGGAGGTATTCTGTTAGAGGAGACTAAGGCTTGGAGGGAATAAGTGATTTTTATTTTCTAATTTTAGGTATGAACTCCCAGCCCCTTCCTCAGGACAGAAAAATGACATTACTGCATGGCAAGAATGTGTAAACAACTCTATGGCCCAGTTAGAGCATCAGGCTGTTCGAATTGAGAATCTGGAACTAATGTCTCAGCATGGATGCAATGCCTGGAAAGTATATAATGAGTAAGAAGTTTTTCTGGTTTTTTTTTTTTTTTTTTTTAAATATTTATTTATTTATTTATTTATTCCCTTTGTTGCCCTTGTTGTTTTATTGTTGTAGTTATTATTGTTGTTGTCATTGTTGGATAGGACAGAGAGAAATGGAGAGAGGAGGGGAAGACAGAGAGGAGGAGAGAAAGATAGACACCTGCAGACCTGCTTCACCGCCTGTGAAGCGACTCCCCTGCAGGTGGGGAGCCAGGGCTCTAACCGGGATCCTTATGCCGGTCCTTGTGCTTTGCTCCACCTGCGCTTAACCCGCTGTGCTACAGCCCGACTCCCAGTTTTTCTGTTTTTAAACCCACTCTATCCACAGCTTTAGGTCTTGTTTTGTTCTTTTTTTAAAATTAATTAATTTATTTTCCCCTTTTTTTTTTGTTATTGATGTTGTCGTTGTTGAATAGGACAGAAAGAAATCAAGAGAGGGGGAGAGAAAGACACCTGCAGACCTGCTTCACCGTCTGTGAAGCAACTCCCCTGTAGGTGGGGACCCACTAGGTCCTCTGAATCCTTCTTGGACCTGTATTCTCCCCACCCACCCACCCCAGAGTCTTTTACTTTGGTGTGATACGCCAATTCCATTTCAGGTTCTACTTGTGTTTTCTTTTCTGATCTTGTTTTTCAACTTCTGCCTGAGAGTGAGATCATCCCATATTCATCCTTCTTTTTCTGACTTACTTCACTCAACATGATTTTTTTCAAGGTCCATCCAAGATCGGCTGAAAACGGTGAAGTCACCATTTTTTACAGCTGAGTAGTATTCCATTGTGTATATAGACCACAGCTTGCTCAGCCACTCATCTGTTGTTGGACACCTGGGTTGCTTCCAGGTTTTGGCTATTACAAATTGTGCTGCCAAGAACATATGTGTACACAGATCTTTTTGGATGGATATGTTAGATTCCTTAGGATATATCCCCAGGAGAGGAATTGCAGGATCATAGGGTAGGTCCATTTCTAGCCTTCTGAGAGTTCTCCAGACTGTTCTCCACAGAGGTTGGACCAATTGACATTCCCACAGGAGTAAGTATGACATTCTCACAGGAGTAAGTGGTATCTCATTGTTGTCTTGATTTGCATTTCTCTGACTATCAGAGACTTGGAGCATTTTTTCATGTGTTTCTCGGCCTTTTGGATCTCTTCTGTGGTGAATATTCTGTCCATGTCCTCCCCCCATTTTTGGATGGGGTTATTTGTTGTCTTGTTGTTGAGTTTGGCAAGCTCTTTATATATGTTGGTTATTAAACTCTTGTCTGATGTATGGCATGTAAAGATCTTCTCCCATTCTGTGAGGGGTCTCTTGGTTTGGGTAGTGGTTTCTTTTGCTGTGAAGAAGCTTTTTTTTTTTTTCTCCAGAGTTATTGCTGGGCTCGTTGCCTGTACCATGAATCCACTGCTCCTGGAGGCCATTTTTCCCCCTTTTGTTGCCCTTGTTGTTGTAGCCTCCTTGTGGTTATTATTATTGCCATTGTTGACACTGTTCGTTGTTGGATAGGACAGAGAGAAATGGAGAGAGGAGGGGAAGACAGAGAGGGGGAGAGAAAGATAGACACCTGCAGACCAGCTTCACCGCCTGTGAAGCGACTCCCCTGCAGGTGGGGAGCCGGGGGCTCGAACCGGGATCCTTACGCCAGTTCTTGCGCTTTGCGCCACATACGCTTAACCCACTGTGCCACCGCCCAACCCCCAAGAAGCTTTTTAATTTGAGGTCACAGGCATGGATATATGGATATATATTTGCCCTTTTTTTCCTGTGGTCCTATCTTCTATTTTTTATTTTATTTTATTAGTGACAATATTGATTTATAAAATTATAAGTAATGAGTATAATTCTGCACTGTTCCCATCACTAGAGTTCTGTATCCCCATTCCCTCCATTGGAAGCTAAAGTAGTTCTCCCAAGGTTGTAGATATGGGTTGACTGTTATTCCTATAACTGCCTGTCTATATTTTTATGTATTTGCCATATTTTATTTTATTTTATTTTATTTGGGTTCTGTCTTCTCTTCCCTTCCAAGTCATACCCACAACTATAACTACTTCCTTCCTCTTTTTCTTTTCTCCTGGTCCTGATAGAGTTGGAGTTCAGAGCCCTTTGGTTATCTTCCTCTATCATTTTTTCCCCTCTGGGAGTATGAACCAAAATTGTCTTTGGGATGCAGAAGGTGGGGGTTATAACTTCTGTAATTTCTTCTCTACTATACATGGATGTTGGCAAGTTGATCCATACACCCAGCCTATTGCTATGTTTCCCTAGTGGGGTAGAGCTCTGGAGAGGTGACGTTCTGGGACACATTGGTGAGGTTGTCGGCCCTTGGCGGCTGAGTCTGTGGTGTATCTGCGGATGTCTCTTTTGTAGTTGATGAATTTTGTTAAGATATTTGTTTTTCAGGGAAGAGTCTGATATGTTCACTCTTACTCCATAGCCATTCTTTCATCTTTAAAGAATAAAATATTTTTTTTACTTGGGTTTATGTTATAGGATATGACTCATATGAAATGCCATTGCTTTGAGAGCCACCTCAAAGTTTTAATAATACTAAGGGGACCTAACCTATTACTTAAATACAGCAACTGTGATATTGTAGTAAACCATTATTAGGTCTGATTTACTAATTACAACTTAGTAGAATGTGATCCTTAATGTGGGAAATTGATTTATATAGTCAGTCCTTTAAGTGCATCTTGTATTCTGTAAAGTTGTCTTGAATATCATATTTTCAAATAGTAAATTACTTTTTTTAATGATTTAATATTCATTTGAAAAATAACTGGGAACACTGTTCCCTCACTGGAGTTATGTGTCCCCACTCCATTGGAAGCTGCAGTGGTTCTCACAAGGTCACAGATAGGGATTGACTATTATTTCTTTCTTTTTCTTTTTTTTTAATATTTATTATTTATTCCCTTTTGTTGTCCTTGTTGATTTTTATTGTTGTTGTTATTGATGTGGTTGTTGTTGGATAGGACAGAGAGAAATGGAGAGAGGAGGGGAAGACAGTGACAGGGAGAGAAAGACACCTGCAGACCTGCTTCACCACTTGTGAAACGACTCCCCTATAGGTGGGGAGCCTGGGCTCTAATGGGATCCTTAGATCCTTGTGCTTTGCGCCACCTGCGCTTAGCTTAACCCGCTGAGCTACTGCCCGACCCCCTTTTTCTCTCTCTCTCTCTCTTTTTTTTTTTGATCTACCTATCTATATGTTTTTCCCATTTTTAAAAATATTTATTCCCTTTTGTTGCCCTTATTTCATTCTTGTTGTTATTAATGTTGCTGTTGTTGGATAGGACAGAAATGGAGAAAGGAGGGGAAGACAGAGAGGGGGAGAGAAAGATAGACACCTGCAGACCTACCTCACCACCTGTGAAGTAACTCCCCTGTGGCTGGGGACCCGGGGGCTCGAACCGGGATCTTTCCACCGGCCCTTGTGCTTCGTGCCACCTGCGCTTAACCCACTGCGCTACTGTCTGACTCCCCCCTTATTATTATTTTTTTAATGGTCCTGTCTTTTCCTTTTTTTTTTATTTTCCCTTTTGTTGCCCTTTGTTTTTTATTGTTGCTGTAGTTATTGTTGTTATTGATATCGTCATTGTTAGGACAGAGAAATGGAGAGAGGAGGGGAAGAGAAAGACAGACACCTGCAGCCCTACTTTACCACTTGTGAAGCCTCCCCTCTGCAGGTGGGGACCAGGGCCTTGAACCTGGGTCCTTGTGCATTGTAATGTGTACACGTAACTAGGTGTGCCACTGAGGCGCACCCCCTTTTTTCTTTAATAATTTAAAATAAATAAATTTAAAATTCTGGAATTTGTATATTTATTTCTCCGAAAAGAAATGGCTCTGGGGGTATGGATCGACCTGCCAATGACCATGTCCACTGGGGAAGCAATTACAGAAGCCAGAACTCACTTCTATAGTCTGGAGTATGGAATTCTGGTCCATACTCCCAGAGGGGGAGAAATGTTAGGGGAAGATGACTAGAGGGCTCTGAAACTCAACTATATCAGGACCCAGAGACAGAAGAATTAAATAGGAAAAACATCTGGAAGTAGTAATAGGTGGAGGTGCGACTTAGAAAGGAAAGGCTGGGTGGTAGCGCAGTAGGTTAAGCGCACGTGGCGCAAAGTGCAAGGACCGGCATAAGGATCCCGGTGTCTCTGACAGAGGGAGAGAGACAGGTGTCTCTGTCTCTCTCCCTCTCTATCTCACCCTCCCCTCCCAATTTCTGTCTCTATCCAATAATAACTAAATAAACAAAAATATTTTAAAAGACAAAAACAAAAAAACACTGGTCTGAGAGGTAGCATAATGGGTAAAGCACTAGACTCTCAAGCATGAGGTCCCAAATTCAATTCCAGGCTGCACATGTACCAGAGTGATGTCTAGTTCTTTCTCTCCTCCCTCCTCATTAATAAATAAAATATTTTAATAAATAAGGGGTCGGGAGGTAGCACAGCGGTTAAGCGCAGGTGACAGCAAAACGCAAGAACCCGCATAAGGATCCCAGTTTGAGCCTTGGCTGCCCATCTGCCGGGGAGTTGATCCACAAGTGGTGAAGCAAGTCTGCAGGTGTCTCTCTGTCTTCTCCTCCACTCTCTCCATTTCTCTCTTTTCTATCCAACAATAATAACTACAACAGCAATAAAACAATAAGGGCAACAAAAGGGATAGTAAATAATAATAAATAAATAAATATGAAAGAGTAAGTACGTTGGGGCCAGTTGGTGGTGCACCTGGTTAAGTGCACACATTCCAGTACTTAAGGACCCAGATTCAAGCCCCTGGTCCCCACCTGCTGCAGAGGGAAAGCTTCATGAGTGGTGAAGCAGGGCCGCAGGTGTCTCTGTCTCTTTCCTTCTCTATCACCCCTCCCCTCTCCATTTCTTTCGGTCTCTATCCAGTAACAAAAAGATTCTAGAAGAGAGATGGAGGGAGGGAGGGAGAGAGAGAGAGAAAGAAAGCACATTCATAGATAGGAAATCTCTAAACCATGAGAATCTAAGTAGAGAACACCAGAAAGAAGGCCCCAGAACAAGCCATGGAGTTCCTATTTTTAGTCTATGTAAATAGTTTTTGTTTTGTTTTGACCAGTACACTGCTCAGCTCTTGCTTATGGTGGTACAGGGTATTGAACTTAGGACTTGGGAGCCTCAGGCATGAGACTCTCTTGCATAACATTTATGCTATCTACCTCCACCCAGCTTCTTTTTTTGACCTTAAAATTGTATTGGTCTTATCAATCTCTTGGAAACAGATCAACTTCACCAGGGCTGCTGCTTCTAAAACTCACAGAACATCCTATGCACTGTAGACTGCAAACTACAGAGTTCCAAAGACAGAACATTAAGAGTTAGGATTGAGTGTTATGAGATGGCTTACCCAGCAGAGTACATGCACGTATTTTACCATGCAATGGCCCGCATGTGAGCCTCTTGTCACAAATTGGAAACATTGAGCAAAAAACCTTTGTGAGCAGTGTTACCCTCTCTCTTTCACTGTCTGGGGGGACAAAAGAGATGGTCCATTAGGAATTGTGCAGGCAGGGGGCCGGGGTGCACCTGGTTGAGCACACATGTTGCAATGCTTAAGGACCTGGGATCAAGTCCCCAGTCCCCACCTGCAGGGGGAAAACTTTGCACGTGGTAAAGCAGTACTTCTTAAGGCATTGGCCACTCAAGAATTAGGCCCTAGGTTCAATCCCTGGCATCTTATGTGCCAGAGTAATGCTCCAGTTCTGTACCTTATAAATAAATATATTTTTAAATGATACAAAAAACAAGAGAATAATTATTTTTAGTAGAAATACTAGCTATTTTATCAAGTGGATAGTCACTTTCAATTTCTACTTTTGTAATATGTACTGATCTGATTTTCCTCTTTCCCTTTCTTAGAAATTTAGTTCATATGATTGAACATGCACAGAAGGAGCTTCAGAAGTTAAGGTAAATTGTTTTGTTTTTCTCTTATTTTAGAATGAAATTTAGATAAACTCTTAATAAATTGTGTACTGAGTGTGATGAAATAACACAACTGATAAAATATGGTGCTTGCGTGTTTGAGGTTCTCAGTTCAGTTCCCAATACCACTTGTACCAGATGGTACTCTGGCTTCTCTCTTAATGTGAAGCTAGTTCATATGAAATAAATAAAACAAGCCTTTTTTATAGTAGTGTGGTAAAACAACAAAAGGAGTATAATCAAATGACAGTAAGCAATTGTTGATCCACTCTTATAGTTCAGCATCTGGTGTTGGGTTTGCCCTACTGTGCAGAGAAATAAACTTGAGATCTAAAAACATTTCTACCATGTCATTTGCAATATGCAAATCTGCAGACATTTATAAATTTTTTTTGGAAAAGGATAAAGTGACAGAAAAATATATGTTTTTTAGGCAAAGGTAAATAACATAATGGTTATGCAAAGAGACTCTCATGCCTGAGGCTCTGAAGTTCAGGTTCAGCCCCCCACACACACACCACCACAAACCAGAGCTGAGCATGAACAGTGCTCTGGTAAAAGAAAAAAAAGTATTTTTTGTTTCATTTTTAAATTACTTCTTTTGGAGAGACAGTGAAATTAAGAGGGTTTGGGGAAAGAGAGAGGAAGAGAAAGACCTGCAGTGCTATTTCACCACTCATAAGCTTCCCCCCTACAGGTGGGGCTTAAGAGCTTGCACCTGGGTCCTTGTACGCTGTAATGTGTTTGCTTAAACTGCACCACCACACAGCCCCATAAAAGTGTTTTTTTGTTTCTTTGTTTGTTTTTGTTGTTGTTTGCCTCCAGGGTTATTGCTGGTGCTCTGTGCCAGCATTATGAATCCACTGCTCCTGGTAGCCATTTTTTCCATTTTTATTGGATAGGACAGAGAGAAATTAAGAGGGGACGGGGAGATAAAGAGGAAGAGAGATAGATACCTGCAGACCTGTTACACCACTCATGAAGCAAACCTCTGGGTGGGGAGCAGGGGCTCAAAGCTGGATCCTTGCTTAGGTCTTTGCACTTATTATGTGCACTTAACCGGGTGTGCCACTGCCCGACCCCATAAATTTTTTTTAGTGGTTTAAAAAGGCACATACAAGAAATGCGACTGGGAAGAAAAAAACACCAGATATTGAGAGGAGGGACTTTACTTTTTTTTTTTTTTTTAAGATTTTATTTATTTATTAATGAGAAAGATAGGAGGAGAAAGAGAAAAGAACCAGACATCACTTTGGTACATGTGCTGCCAGGGATTGAACTCAAGAACTCATGCTTGAGATTCTGATACTTTATCCACTGCACCACCTCCCAGACCACGACTTTACAATTTTTAAGCTGTATACATTAGTATTAGATTTTTCACAAAATGTTTTATGAAATTTGTAATTGAAAAATGAGAAAAAATTAATCCCTAGAATTAGTCTATGACTATATTTATCTACTCTGCTGAAGAGATCAAGATGCATTGATTGTAGATTTTTCTGTTGATTTTAGTTTCTTTGTTAAAATGTAGTTGGGTTATATCAATAATTTTCTACAGGAAGCACATTCAAGATTTAAACTGGCAACGAAAGAATATGCAGCTCACAGCTGGATCTAAATTAAGGGAAATGGAGTCAAAGTGAGTCTCTATAATCCCATCATCTTTTTATTTGCTTAATATGTTTTAAGATCAAATTTAGCCTTGGATAGTATTTTGTCATAAGCATGATCCAGGTCCGAGCCCAGCCCCCACAGTATTGAAAGAAGCTTCGGTACTGTGGTGTCTGTCTGTCTCTTTTTAATTTTTATTATCTTTAATTATTTATTGGATAGAGACGGGAACTGAGAGGGTAGGGAGAGATAGAGAGAGACTAGAGAGACACCTGCAGCCCTGCTTCACCACTCGTGAAGCTTTCCCCCTGAAGATAGGGACTAGGGACTGAGGGCTCGAACCCAGGTCCTTGTGTGCTATAGTGTACATTCAGCCGTGCCACCACCTGGCCCATGTCTGTCTCATTCTCAGTATCTGTCATTGTCTTTCTATTTGAAAAGTCTTCCTAGAGCACTGAAGCCCCGGGGGGGGGGAGGGGGGGAATAAAATTTAGCAATGTTCCTCAGATGCTACTTAAATAAGGTGCCACACATGTCAGATATTGGATCTAGCCTTCCTTACATCTGCTTCTCTTTGAAGTATGGTATTGGAAGATAGTGAGAGGGGTTGTCTTTTTGTTTTTTTTGTTTTAATTAGTGAGAGGGTTTATAAGCAAAACTCAAGCAACTTCTTAGTGAATTTGGAGTTTACTATGAATAGAAGTCTACCTCTATTTTCCTCATAAAAGGAAAAAAACTTATAGGAGAAACATACCATTTGTTCTCAAAAATTATTTCTTAATGTCTTTTATATATTTTAATTTTTTCTTCATATATATTTGCATTTCTCTAAAACAGTAAGTATGAATTATAAATAATGATTATGAATTTGAAAATAATTTTTTCTTTAGCTACCTCCCTACACCTTTTTTTTTTTTGGCCTCCAGGGTTATTGCTGTGGCTCATTGCCTACACTATGAATCCATTGCTCCTGTGGCCATTTTTTCAGTTTTTTGAATAGGACAGAGAAATTGAAAGGGGAGGGAAAGATAGATAGATACCTGCAGACCTGCTTCACTGTTTGTGAGGCAACATCCCTGCAGGTGGGGAGCCGGGGACTTGAACCAGGATCCTTGTGCGGGTCTTCATACTATGTGTACCACCACTGGGCCCCCTCTCCCTACCAAGATCATGCTCTTGGATCTCTCACATCTTCCTTGCTCCATCTTTCCCTCTACCTCCACATACTCCTTGTCATCAACCTGTTACACAACTTCTAACATTTTTCTTTTAGCTAATGTAATCTTTTAAATGCACATGTGTATTTCTTTTCAATTGTACTAAATATTTTTGTACTATTTTTGTACAATTTGTACTAAATCTTTTCAACTGTACTAAATATTTTTTTCTGGGAGAAAAGACATGGCTCCCTCAATATGTAGGGGTATTTTTGTATTTATTTGTTTTTGTTTTTTAATCTATTCTAGAAATTTCTTGAGCTGGGAAAACAGCATAGTGATTATGCAAGACTCTCATTCCTGAGGCTTCAGAGTCCCAGGATCAATCCCCAGCACCACCATTAAGTCTGACTTGACCAGTGCTCTGGTCTTTCTTTCTGTATGTCTCTTTCTCATTAAAAGATTAAATAAAACTGTATTTTTTAAAGAGTTCTTAATTTTTTTATTTTTATTATCTTTATTTATTAGATAGAGACAGCCAGAAATTGAGAGGAAGTGAGAGACACAGAGAGATACCTGCAGCACTGCTTCACCACTCACAAAGCTTTCTCCCTGTAGATGAGGACTGAAGGCTTGAACCCAGATTCTTAAACATTTTGTGCTCAACCAAGTATGCCACCACCTGGCCCCTTTTATCTTTTGCCACCAGGGTTATTACTGGAGTTCAGTGCCTGCACAACTCCACCTTTCCCAGTGGGTAGTTTTTTTTTAATTTTAATTAATTTATTTATTTGTTCCCTTTTGTTGCCCTTGTTTTATTGTTGTAGTTAATTGTTGTTGTTATTGATGTCATCATTGTTGGATAGAACAGAGAGAAATGGAGAGAGGAGGGGAAGTCAGAGGGGGGAGAGAAAGATAGACACCTGCAGACCTGCTTCACCACCTGTGAATCTACTCCCTTGCAGGTGGGGAGCCGGGGGGCTCGAACCGGGATCCATATGCTGGTCCTTGCGCTTTGTGCCACCTGCGCTTAAACTGCTGTGCTAGTGGTTGACTCCCTGGGTAGTGTTTTTTTGTTTTGTTTTGTTTGTATTGAGAGAGGAAAAGACAGCTAAGAGAGACTCCTGCACCACTGTTCCACCTCCTACAGTTTACCCCCTGCTAGAAAGGACCTGGTGTTTGAACCTGGATTCTTGTATATATTGTGTATGTCCCACTAGGTGAACCACCAGCCAGCCCCTTTTCATTTGTCTTAATTATTGCCTTTGTCCTACTATCTTTTTATTTTTATTTTTTTATTGGGGGGCTGGGTGGTAGTGCAGAGGGTTAAGTGTAGGTGGTGCAAAGTGCAAGGACCTGCATAAAGATCCCAGTTCGAGCCCCCGGCTCCCTACCTGTAGGGGAGTCACTTCACAGGCAGTGAAGCAGGTCTGTAGGTGTCTATCTTTCTCTCCACCTCTGTCTTCCCCTCCTCTCTTCATTTCTCTCTGTCCTATCCAACAATGATGACATCAGTAACAACAATAATAATAACAACAGTGATAACAAGGACAACAAAAGGGGAAAAAATAGCCTCAAGGAACAGTGGATTCGTAGTACAGGCACTGAACCCCAGCAATAACCTTGGAGATGTTAAAAAAAAAAAAATTAATTTTTTTTTTTTTATTTAAGAAAGGATTAATTAACAAAACCATAGGGTAGGAGGGGTACAACTCCACATAATTCCCACCACCCAATCTCCATAGCCCACCCCCTCCCCCGATAGCTTTCCCATTCTCTAGCCCTCTGGGAGCATGGACCCAGGGTCATTGAGGGTTGCAGAAGGTAGAAGATCTGGCTTCTGTAATTGCTTCCCCGCTGAACGTGGGCGTTGACTGGTCGGTCCATGCTCCCAGTCTGCCTCTCTCTTTCCCTAGTAGGGTGGGTCTCTGGGGAAGCAGAGCTCCAGGACACATTGGTGGGGTCTTCAATCCAGGGAAGCCTGGCTAGCATCCTGATGGCATCTGGAACCTGGTGATTGAAAAGAGAGTTAACATACAAAGCCAAACAAATTGTTGAGCAATCATGGACCCAAAGCTTGGAATAGTGGAGAGGAAGTGTTAGGGAGATACTCACTGCAAACTCTAGTGTACTTCTGCTTTCAGGTATATATTTTGCAGTAGTTTATGGATACGTGTGAACATAAGCTCTCTCTCACAGAAACTGGTGTATATCTAGGTTTTGGGACTTTGTTAGAAAGTTAACCACCTGAGATGAAATTAGAGTGTACTATAAAAAGAAAGGTCTCAACTCAGTATCTTTATTAATGAGAAAGATAGGTGCTTTTACCCACTGCGCCACCTCCCGGACCACTGTCCTATTATCTCTCTCTTTTTTTTTCCCCTTAATCCAGTTAAACGTTGTCTTCTTCACTATTGCTCTTTAGAATCACTTTGTTGGGAGTCAGGCAGTATCGCAGTGGGTTAAGTGCAGGTGGCACAAAACGCAAGGACCGGCATAAGGATTCTGGTTCAAGCCCCCGGCTCCCCACCTGAAGGGAATCACTTCACAGGTCGTGAAGCAGGTCTGCAGGTGTCTATCTTTGCCCTCTCTGTCGTCCCCTCCTCTCTCCATTTCTCTCTGTCCTGTCCAACAACAATGACATTAATAACAACAATAACTACAACAAGAACAACAAAAAGAAATATTTTTAAAAAAATCACTTTGTTGAGGAAAGGTTGATTTACAGAATTATAGTTTCACATCTTTACAGAAGTATAGTTTCACATCTTTACAGAAGTATAGTTTCACATGGTAAGATAGGTACCAGTACACCTCCGCCAAACTGTCATCCTCTCCCATGATAGGATATTGGATCCCTGACTCCCTCTCTTTTTCCTGTCTGCTCAAAGCTCTTATTTCCTTTCTGTCATTAAACTTTTATTTTTGTGAATTGTAGGTTTATATGTAACGATAAGAAATAATACGGGAGTCAGGCGGTAGCACAGAGGGTTAAGCACATGTGGCGAGAAGCACAAGTACCAGCATAAGGATCCCAGTTGGAACCCTGTCTCCCCACCTGCAGGGGAGTCACTTCACAGGCAGTGAAGCAGGTCTGCAGGTGTCTTTCTCTCCCCTTCTCTGTCTTCCCCTCCTCTCTCCATTTCTCTGTCCTAACAACGATGACATCAATAACAACAATAAAAACAACAAGGGCAACAAAAGGGAAAATCAATATTAAAAAACGTTTAAAAAGGAAATAATACACACATTCATGTACCGTTTATTAATTTTACCTCAATTGTGCACTTGTTAATGGAAAGTTAAAAGTAAAGGTTAGTGTTATGGCCCTGACTCATGTATGTTTATACAGTAAAGTCTTCTATGAGAAGTTTTACACTGACTAATTGCTTTTTCTTTTGTAGTTGGGTATCCCTGGTCAGTAAGAATTATGAGATTGAAAGGACTATTGTGCAGTTAGAAAATGAAGTCTTTCAAATGAAGCAGCAACATGGAGAGGCAAACAAAGAAAATATCCGGCAAGATTTCTAAACAGAAATAAATTTGGTGGGTAGAAAAGAAGGGAAGTCAGGTTTCATGGAAGATACATGGTATCTGAACTATAAAGAAACAACAGCAGCTTATGAAAATCATCAATAATTAGATGTTTAGAAATCATAGCATGTGAACTGTTATTTCTTTGTACATTGTAAAGAATAAAAAATGTTCAACTTGCTATTTTAGAGTTTTGTGTGTTCATTTTTTTCTTTTAAGAATTTATGATAATTTTAGTTACTTGAGCCATGTTTTGTATCTGAAGAACTTTATTGAAGTTAAAAACATAGCTTTAAAGAAATTCCTGATTATCAAACAGAACTCCAGAAATAGGAGACTGCAATATGCACCATCTTTCATCATCACAGGTAACACTTAAATAAAGCTTAATAGGTACTGAGCACTGTTCCAAGTACTTTGGGTAGATGAACTAACTTATCAAGTAAAAAATAAGTTTAATTCTTAAAAAAACAAACTAAGAAATGGGGGCCTAGAGGTGGCTCACCTAGTAGGTCACGACACCATACATGAGGACCTGGGTGCCACTGGAAGTACGGGGGAGGCGGCATTTAATAACATTGGAGCAGTTCTTACAGTGTATCTTTCTCTCTTGACTCACCCTCTATCAAATAGAAAAAAATGGTATAAACATGTCTTCTGCCACGACAAATTCCAATTTCCTCTTTCCCCTCCACCTTTTCCCCAACCCGTATCTTTGCTAATTAAAAGATTCCATTATTCCCAGCTTTTCATATGCACTGCCAAGACTGGATTGAAAGCATGTGGTCTTTGATAAGGTGAAAAAAGGACATAAATACTGTGGAAGCTACAGAGTGTTTGGAGCCCAGGAATGGCAAGACCAGCAAGTAACCTATTTGCTGACTAAATCACTCCTTTCTAGAGCTCAGAGATGTATTCTTCTGTTGTTGAGGTGGTCTGGTGTCGGGCTGCACCGCGGAGAAGAGAGCGAACGTCCAGAGCAAAGGGGTACACAGATCTTTATTATAGGATGGGGGGGGAGGTTTGGTTCAGACCACGTGGAGCCAGCCAGCAATGGCCGACCACGGGGGGAGAGCAGGGAGCGAGACCTCAGAGAGGGAGAGCCCAGAGAGAGAGAGGGGAGGGGTGAGGGGGCTTTTTATTGGGCGACAACCAGGGGTGACGTGTAGGGCCAGGATTGGTTGAAAGGGGGCACTCTAGGATTTAGCGAGGCATAGAAAAACCTGGGGGCGGAGACTGCATCAGAATAAGTCTTCAGCAACATCTCCTCCTATCTCTTTATATCTAAATGGACACAGTAAAGAAAAATGGAGCAGGCTTAAATGTTTTAGAGGAATGCCATGTTCAGGTGGGAAGATGTAGGACTTTCTGTGGAGGAGGGAAGGCTTAAATGGCTGCCAACCTTGTGAGATTTAAACGTCCTCCTGTGCTCAACCCCTCTTTAGAGAGAGAGACTTACCTGGAGAGACTCATAGGTTTAAGCGCAGCCTGCTCAACCATCTCTTCACAGTATCTCTACATCTTTTCTATCTTTCTATCTAGTAATTGCATAAGATGTACAAAGTCTAAAAATGACTATCGTGGGGCAGAAACCTTTTGGGCATAAGCCTAAATGACATAACAACATAGGAAGGGACAAGTAGGGGAGAAGTAAAAGTCAGTGTGGTGTGAAGGGAAGGATTGGTGTGTAAAGGAACATTCCCTGCTTGGGTGGGGAAAGGGGCAAGGGTACATAATGAGGGGGAGGCGGGAGGCATGACCCACCAAACAGAGGGGCTATTTGGCATTGTATAGTCCTCAAGGCAACAGTCTGTAAAGTCTATGAATTACTCAGGATCAGTCTATGAAAAACCAGCAGCGTGAAGGGAAATAAGCTGCTTCAAAATTGTGTAAAATGTATATAGGGTATGTCAGAAAGTCCGATACAAGTCTCAGTCCGAAGTAGATGGCTAGGGGGAGAATTGGCAGGGGATGCAACGCTGCATGAGGGAGGTCAGCCGCTGGAATGTTGTTCTTTTGTAGATAGCTAGCTGGAACTGCCAACACGTAACAAGCAGGTCAGAAGCAGGAACGGTAACCAGGCATGAAGAAAGTTCTGTCCTTGGAGTTTGTGTATCAGGTTCTTCAGATTGCGTTGAGTGACATCTAGGGTTTCGGGGGGTGTGCCACGGTAGTCATGCCATCTAGTGAGTGACGTCAGGGTGTGCAGGGGTTCAGATGGTTTTTCCGGGATTCCTGTGAAAGAAACATAAACAATCTGCTTCTCGTGGTTAGCAGGGCATCTGATTTGAATGCTTTATCTCTATCCCAGAGGGATAGAGAATGGGAAAGCTATCGGGGGAGGGGGTGGGATATGGAGATTGGGCGGTGGGAATTGTGTGGGGTTGTACCCCTCCTACCCTATGGTTTTGTTAATTAATCCTTTCTTAAATAAAAAAGAGAAAAAAAGAAAAAAAAAAAAAGCAAAAAAAAAAAAGAAAAAGAGGTTTGGTGCCTTGACCAACTGAGTATTGGGGGATGTATCTTTCCTATTCATTTATGATTATATTTTATATTATTTGTCATGGTAGTCAGCCGTTTATCTGGAAGGTCCTGGGTGATTCATGGGGAAAAAGACCTTATCTTTTAACAAAGACTCTAAGGTGTAGGGAAGCGGGAACTATCTTATCCCTTTTTTTTTTTTTTTTTGTATCTTGTATCTTGCCTTTTGTTGCCCTAGTTGTTCTTGTTGTAATTATATTGTTGTTATTGCTGACATTGTGGTTGTTGGATAGAACAGAGAGAAATGGAGAGAGGAGGGAAAGACAGAGGGAGAGAAAGATACCTGTAGACCTGCTTTACCGCCTGTGAAGTGATTCCCCTGCAGGTGAGGAGCCGGGGGCTCAAATTGGGATCCTCAAGCCACTTCTTGCTAAACCCGCTGCGCCACCACCCGATTCCCAGGAACTGTCTTTTAACATAAACTCTGTGGCCATGCCAATAGCAACCTTGAGGGCACATGTGGCTCCCCACATGTCCCCCTGTCTTATATCATGTTTTGATGTTTGGCGGACTTTGTTTTGTGGCAGGGTGGACTGTGCCTGTCTTAGGTTGGGGATCAGCCTTCCGTCTTACCCGTCATTGGAACACCTGGTCATTTTTGCTCAGTAGTACCAGATGCCCTGTCTTAGGTTGACTGGATAGCGCTAGTTTCCTCTTACCCGTCATTGGCTAGCCAGCCCTCTACATGGTGGACGTTCTGATGGAGGGGGGCAAATCCTCCACAGCAACTCAATATTCTGCCATGTCCAGCCTATGATAGTGACTTTGTATAGGTTGCATCTTTATGGCATCAATCTGTTGCCGCAAAAGGCCATGAGCTTGTTGAGAATTATAGGACTGTGGTCCGGGAGGTGATGCAGTGACTAAAGCCTTGGACTCTTAGGCTCAAAATCCTGTACTTTTGTGTCAGTTCTTTTTTTTTTTCTTTCCCTTGCCCTTCCGTTTTCTTTTTATGGGAGAGAGATAAAGAGAAAGACTAGATCACTGCTCGAGCTTATGGTCGTGCCAAGGATTAAACCTGGGACCTTGGAGTCTCAAGCATTAAAAAGGCTTTTACAGGGGTAGCACACTGGTTAAGTGCACATAATACTAAGCACAGGGATCCTGGTTTGAGCCCCCTCTTCCCCACCTGCAGGGAGGATGCTTCACAAGTAGTAAAGCAGGTCTGCAGGTATCGTCCTCTCTCCTTCCCCTCAATTCCTCTGTCCTATGGAATAAGAAGAAAATATATTTTTAAAAAATGAAAAAATGGCCACCATGAGTGGTGGATGCATAGTGCCAGCACTGAGCCCCAACAAGTGGAGGCCAAAAAAAAAAAGTCTTAATAGCCATTAGACTATCATATCACTGGCTCTTTTGTGGATGTTATTTGGATTCCATGTTTTCCTATACCAAATGTAAGTGGATGTCAGTTTAGTTAATGATTATGAAATAAAAACAGTATTAACAAGAAGTCATTAGAGGAAGGAGTGAAATTAAATTCTAGGACAAATTCTTGGTAATTTTTTTTTAAATGGAGACAAAGGCGGTAGCATAAGGGTTA
Organism: Erinaceus europaeus; assembly: GCF_950295315.1. Taxonomy (NCBI): domain Eukaryota; kingdom Metazoa; phylum Chordata; class Mammalia; order Eulipotyphla; family Erinaceidae; genus Erinaceus; species Erinaceus europaeus. The sequence goes on from NC_080172.1 coordinate 61,811,630, forward strand.
TGCAAAAAAAAAAAAAAAAGTTTTTCTAAATGGAAGAAAGAATATATCCAGAGAGCTCAGCTTTGCCTGTTTGAGACCTTTACTTGCAGTGACCTGCCAAAGCGCCAACTATTACATTTTATTTATATTCATGCCCAGTAAGAGGATTCACTACACTACTGCCTACTCAAATTTGTACCTTCTACTTGATCCCAAGAAATTGTATCTTCTGTTTTTCCCTCCCTGAGAGACTGGTAATTATTGCCTATTGCCAAACTCTTATCTCTTCATTGGCAGTCTAGTAGCCTGTGGCCACCTTGCAGGGTGGGAAACTTCACAAACAGGGCCGGGTGGTGGCACACCTGGTTGAGCACACACGTTACAATACGTGAAAACCAGGGTTTGAGCCCCACATACCCACCTGCAAGGGGAAAGCTTTGCAAGTGGTGAAGCAGTGTTGCAGGTGTCTCTGTCTTTGTCTCTCTCTTCTGTATCACCCCCTTCCCTCTAAATTCAGGCTGTCTCTATCCAATAAATGAAGATTTAAAAAAAGAAAAAGGAAACTTAACCAGTAGTGAAGCTGTGCTACAGATCTCTTCCCCCCCCTTTAGTATTTTTATTTACTTGTTATTGGATAGAGACAGAAATTGAAAGAGTACGGGGAGATAGGGAGAGAGAGAGAGACACCTGCAGCCCTACTTCACCATTTGTGAAGCTTTCCCCTGCAGGTCAGTACCAGAGCCTTGAACCTGGGTCCCTGTGCACTAATCTGTAATGTTTGTGCCTAATCAAAACCAAGTGTGCTACCACCTGCCACCCCCCCGCATTTATTTGATAGGACAAAAATTGGGAAGGGAAGGTGGGAAGAGAGATGGAAAAACACCTGTAGCTCTGTTTCACTGCTGAACATTCCCCCCTACAGATGGGACTGGGGCTTGATCCAGGGTCCTTGCACATGGTAACATGTATGCTCAACCAGGTACACGACTGCCCCGCCCCCTCAGGTGTCTGTATCTCCCCCTTCCACCTCTGTTTCTTTATCCAAAAATAAATAAAATATTTAAATTTCACTCTAGTACTGTGACCAGCTTGGGAAACTTGTGTATTTTATTTTTACTTGGGTGGGGTATGAATTGATGGATTACAGTACAGTTGATATGGGTATAATTTTTTTAAAGATTTTTTTTTAATATTTTATTTAATCCCTTTGTTGCCCTTGTTGTTTTATTGTTGTAGTTATTATTGTTGTTGTCATTGTTGGATAGGACAGAGAGAAATGGAGAGAGGAGGGGAAGACAGAGAGGAGGAGAGAAAGATAGACACCTGCAGACCTGCTTCACCACCTGTGAAGCAACTCCCCTGCAGGTGGGGAGCCAGGGCTCGAACCGGGATCCTTATGCCGGTCCTTGTGCTTTGCGCCACCTGCGCTTAACCCTCTGCTCTACAGCCCGACTCCCAGACATGGGTATAATTTTTATCTCCTGTGATTAATGTCTATAAAACACTTTGCCAACTTAGGTCTGCCAGGGGCCAGCCCCAGAAGGTTATTAGGCTATCCTGGAAGATGAGGGGCGTCAGCGAGAATTGAGAGACATGTCAACTGCTTCAGGAGCAGGAGAGAGCCACCTTTGCTGTACTCAGGCAGACTTTATTTTATAGTCTCATAAGGCTTAGATCATTAAAACAAAAATCACCAAGTTATAGATTAAAACAAAAATCACCACGTTTTTTATCACTAATATATAAATTGCCAAGGCTTTGATTATTAATACAAAAATCACCAAGGCTTTGATTATCAAAACAAAAATCACCAAGTAAGAACAGCACAGGTAGGGAACACCTCTTGCTTTGTGGAACATTCACATTCCAGGGGTACTTTTCTCCCTAGAGATCACAGTTTCTGTCTTTTGTTATTCCTGTACCTGTGTGCAAGGCAGATGTCCTGTTGATTAAGATTAATATTCTACCTGTATGTTTATGCCATCCTCTTGCCCCTATGCATCAGAAGCCATGGTTCATAGAAAGTTCAAGCTTGTTGTGTTTCTAGGGGCCTTAAACAAACTGAGCAGCCCATTTTTCATAAAATATGTTCCATTGTTTGATCAAGGAGTTTTGTTTGTTACTGAGAAGGCACCAAGGTGGTGCTGACCTGCCCAGCCTCTCCATAAAGTTAAGCTCCCTAGCTGGAATCTATCTTCTGTGTATGCTCACTATGTGACTTAGGTTCTCGTGTACTATTCCTGCATAAGGAAGTGGGAGCATAGTGGTGGGTGGTATATTAAAAGGCTCATTGTATCTAGGTGGGTATCATAACTTTCCATTTATTAATTATGCTATGTAAGGCGGCCCCTCCACTGTGGGAACCACCAATCTTTCTCTATATTTTAGGGGGAATACTAAAAGAAGTGGTGTAGATAAGGGGGAAGCATTTCTCTTGGGAGTCTCCTAAAAAATTCTGCATTACTGATATTGCTTGTTCAATTATGATCAGTCTTAACAGAGTGCAGTGCAGGTTTTGTCATTATTATTTTTTGTTGTTGTTATTGGGCAGGCTCTGAGCCTAGCCATAGGTAAATATAATTAAGACCACACAGAGCTTAATCCCAAGCCCTATACATGGCAAAAGGTAAGATGGTTTCAGTTTGTCCTGGAGAGTCCAGCTGTGTTGAACTTCCTGCGAAGTTGTACCTTGTCAAGCAGCTCACATGGTGGCACCTACACCAAGGTCTTTTGCTACTGTCATGCTCCAGGACCCCAAAGACCACCCCCTCCCCAGTCCCTGCTTTCCCCAGACCTCTTTACTTTAGTGCAATACACCACAGTCAGTTCAAGAAATTATTTATTTTTTTCTGTATTTGGTGTGCCAGTTTTGGGGTATATTACTCCATAGAAAGTAGCAGCTTGGGGGCAGGGGTAGATAGCATAATGGTTATGCAAAATGAAACTCATGCCTATACAGGTCCATGAAAGATGATGAATGACATAGTGGGGGTTGTATTGTTAAATGGGAATCTGGGGAATGTTATCCATGTACAAACTATTGTATTTACTGTTGAATGTAAAACATTAATTCCCCAATAAAGAAATTATTAAAAAAAAAAAAAAGAAACTTGTGCCTGAGGCTCTAAAGTCCCAGGTTCAGTCCCCTGCACCACCATAAGCTAGAGCTGAGCAATGCTCTAGTAAAAACAAAAAAGCAAGAAAGTAGCAGCTGGGGGCTGGGCTGTATTGCACCTGGTTAAGTGCACATAGTATGAAATGCTAGGACTGGTGCAAGGATCCTGATTCAATCCCCTGGCTCCCCACCTGCTGGGGGTTGCTTTGCAAGCAGTGAAGTAGATCTGTAGGTATCTAATTTTTTTTCTTTTTTAAAAAAAAAAACTTTCTTTATTGGGGAATTAATGTTTTACATTCAACAGTAAATACAATAGTTTGTACATGCATAACATTCCCCAGTTTCCCATATAACAATACAACCCCCACTAGGTCCTCTATCATCCTTCATGGACCCATATTCTCCCCACCCCACATCTTGTTTTAACTTCTGCCTGAGAGTGAAATCATCCCATATTCATCCTTCTGTTTCTGACTTATTTCACTCAACATGAATTTTTCAAGGTCCAACCAAGATCGGCTGAAAACGGTGAAGTCACCACTTTTTATAGCTGAGTAGTATTCCATTATATAGATATACCACAACTTGCTCAGCCACTCATCTGTTGTTGGATACCTGGTTTCCTTACAGGTTTTTGGCTATTACAAATTGTGCTGCCAAGAACATATGTATACACAGATCTTTTTGGATGGATGTGTTGGGTTCGTTAGGATATATCCCCAGAAGAGGAATTGCAGGATCATAGGGTAGGTCCATTTCTAGCCTTGTAAGTGTTCTCCAGACTGTTCTCCACAGAGGTTGGACCAATTGACATTCCCACCAACACGGTAGGACCCCACACTCTCTCCAGCATTTGTTGCTGTTACCTTTTCTGATGTATGACATTCTCACAGGAGTAAGTGGTATCTCATTGTTGTCTTGATTTGCATTTTTCTGACAATCAGAGACTTGGAGCATTTTTTCATGTGTTTCTTGGCCTTTTGGATCTCTTCTGTGGTGAATATTCTGTCCATGTCCTCCCATTTTTGGAAGGGGTTGTTTGTTGTCTTGTTGAGATTTGCAAATTCTTTATTCTGGTTATTAGCCTCTTGTCTGATGTATGGCATGTAAAGAACGTCTACCATTCTGCCGGAGGCGGAGCTACGAGCAGCAGATCACTCTCTCTCCTCTCCTCTCCTCTTCTCTCCCGGATCAACTAGGAATACCAAAGGAGACCACCCGGACCGAAACAAGACAGGACTAGAATGACCACAGGAACCCAGTAAATCACCTGTGAGTACAAACACTCGTGGCTGGTGACAGAGAGGAGAGAGGGGCCTAAGGAGAGATTAAGTGACTGCTAACAGTTCAACAGTTTATCAGTGGAGACACCACCTCCAGTCTGCTCCACCAACAAAGGGACAGCTGAAGGGAGGAAAAGACTCCCCAGAGACTCACCAAGTGCAACTCTTGAGTCTCCATTGCTACTGCCCTCAGAATCTGGAGCAGCAACAGGGAGGGACACCAGGGGACAGAGGTCTAACCTGGAAACTCAGGAGAAGACCTATACCTCGGTGGAATAGCTGAGGGGCTGTGAAAGTCTCTTTGCATAACCACTAGATTATCTCTGCCACACTCTGCTTTATCTCTTGGTCAGGAGTCAGTGATTAAGCTAAGAAGCCTATTGATAGTTTAAAAGCCCTCAGGCTCCCATAGCCTACAGGGAAGAAAAAAAAAGAGGCTTTTACACCACTGAGCTCCAACTCAGGGATTGAAAAACTGTTAACATATATAAAATGGTTAAAACAAAAAGAAAAAATATTGGAGACTCGAACCAGGACAAGAGTCCAGCTAAAAGTCCTCCAGAGGGTGAAGCACAAAACAACAAGTTCAACATCCAAACATTAGCTAAGGAAATAATAACAGCAGTGAATAAAGAATTTGAAAAAATTGTAATCAGAAATGCAGGAACAACAAATGAGAAAATGGAAGAAAATTCTAATTATCTCATGGTTATTAGAGAGCTGAAAGCTGAAATTGCTGAGCTAAGAATGCAACTAGCTGAACAAGCTAAAACAGTATCAGAGCAGGGCAACAAAATAGATGAACTCCAGAAAGCAGTAGAGGGCAGAGAGAATAGAATCTATGAGGCTGAAAACAGAATTAGCAAGATTGAGGATGAATTAGAGACAACTAAAAAAGAAGTAAGAGATCTCAAAAAGAGATTAAGAGATGCTGAAAACAACAGAGTCCTATGGGATGACTTCAAAAGAAACAATATACGCATTATTGGCTTACCAGAGGAAGAAAGAGAAGGGGAGGAAGAAAGCATTCTCCAGGCCATAATAGCTGAAAATTTCTCTAGTCTAGACAACACCAAAGACATAAAGATTCAAGAAGCCCAGAGGGTCCCAAACAGAATTAACCCAGACCTAAAGACACCAAGACATGTCATACTTAGATTGGAAAGGAATAAGGATAAAGAAAGGATCCTGAAGGCTGCAAGAGAAAAAACAAAGAGTCACCTACAAAGGAAAACCCATAAGATTAGCAGCAGACTTCTCCATACAAACACTACAGGCCAGAAGAGAATGGCAAGATATCTATCGAGTGCTCAATGAGAAAGGCTTTCAGCCAAGAATACTATATCCTGCTAGACTGTCATTCAGACTAGATGGAAGCATCAAAACCTTCTCAGACAAGCAACAGTTGAAGGAATCAACCATCACCAAGCCTGCCCTGAAAGAAGTTCTGAAGGGTCTCCTATAAACAACCAGACCACCACAAATAGGACATATATCAAAATACTCTAAAACTCTACAAGAATGGTATTAAAATATCTTCAATCTTTGATATCAATAAATGTCAATAGCCTTAATTCACCTATTAAAAGACACAGAGTAGGAAGATGGATCAGAAAACACAACCCAACAATATGTTGTCTAAAGGAAACTCACCTAACTCAACAAGACAAACACAGACTTAAAGTGAAAGGATGGAAAACTATCATACAAGCCAATGGCCCACAAAAAAGGGCAGGAACAGCTATTCTCATATCTGACATGATAGACTTTAAAATAGATAAGATTAAAAAAGATAGGAATGGACACTACTTAATGCTCAGAGGATCAGTCAATCAAGAGGACTTAACAATTATTACTATCTATGCACCCAATGAGAAACCATCTAAATACATCAAACTTCTACTGAAAGAGCTACAGCAATATATTAACAGTAACACAATCATAGTAGGGGATTTCAACACCCCACTCTCTCAAATTGACAGATCATCCAGGCAGAAAATCAATAAAGACATAAGGGAGCTAAATGAAGAGATAGATAAACTAGAACTATTGGACATTTTCAGAGTCATTCATCCCAAGAAACTGGAATACACATTTCACTCAAATCCACATGGGTCATTCTCAAGGATAGACCATATGTTAGGCCACAAAGACAGCATCAGCCAATTCAAGAGCACTGAAATCATCCCAAGCATCTTCTCAGACCACAGTGGAATTAAACTAACACTTAACAATCAACAAAAGATTAGTAACAGTCCCAAAATGTGGAAGCTCAACAGTACACTTCTTAACAACTTCTGGGTGAAAGAGGAAATCAAGGAAGAAATCAAAATTTTTCGAGAGTTCAATGAAAATGAAGACACAAGCTATCAAAGTATTTGGGACACAGCTAAAGCAGTCATAAGAGGGAAGTTCATAGCTATACAAGCACACATTAGGAAAGAAGAAAAGGCACAAATAAACAGCCTGATTGCACATCTTAAAGACCTAGAAGAACAACAACAAAGGAATCCTAAAGCAACCAGAAGGACAGAAATCACTAAAGTTAGGGCAGAAATAAATAACATTGAGAATAGGAAAACCATACAAAAGATCAATGAAAGTAAATGTTGGTTCTTCGAAAGAGTAAACAAAATCGACAAACCTTTAGCCAGACTCACAAAACAAAAAAGGGAGAAGACCCAAATAAATCAGATAGAACGTCTACAATTCTGTGAGGGCTCTCTTGGTTTGTGTAGTAGTTTCTTTAGTTGTGCAGAAGCTTTTTAATTTTATGTAGTCCCATAGGTTTATGCTTTGTAATTAGATTTGTTTCACTGCAGATGTCCTTAAAATTTATGCAGAAAAGAGTTTTGCCAATATTTTCATCTAAGTATCTGGTAGTTTGTGGTCTAATATCCAAGTCCTTGATCCACTTGGAATTTACTTTATTTATTTATTTATTCCCTTTTGTTACCCTTGTTTTATTGTTGTAGTTATTACTGTTGTTATTGATGTCGTCATTGTTAGATAGGACAGAGAGAAATGGAGAGAGGAGGGGAAGACAAAGAGGGTGGAAGACAGACACCTGCAAATCTGCTTCACGGCCTGTGAAGGGATTCCCCTGCAGATAGAGAGCCGGGGCTTGAACCGGGATCCTTATGCTAGTCCTTGAGCTTTGTGCCAAGTGTGCTTAACCCGCTGCTCTACCGCCCAACTCCCTACTTTATTTATTTATTTTTTTTAAGAAAGGAAACATTAACAAAACCATAGGATAGGAGGGGTACAATTCCTGCCACCCAATCTCCATATCCCATCCCCTCCACTGATAGCTTTCCCATTCTGTATCCCTCTGGGAGCATGGACCCAGGGTCGTTGTGGGTTGCAGGTGGAAGTTCTGGCTTCTGTAATTGCTTCCCCAGTGAACATGCACTTTGACTGGTTGGTCCATACTCCCAGTCTGCCTCTCTCTTTCCCTAGTAGGGTGGGTATCCAGGACACATTGGTGGGGTCTTCAGTCCAGGGAAGCCTGGCCGGCATCTTGATGGCATCTGGAACCTGGTGGCTGAAAAGAGAGTTAACATACAAAGCCAAACAAATGGTTGAGCAATCATGGACCCAAAGGTTGGAATAGTGGAGAGGAGGTAGTGGTGGGGGGTACTCACCGCAAACTCTAGTGTACTGCTTTCAGGTATATATTTTGCGTTAGTTTATGGATACGTGTGAACATATGCTCTCTCTCACAGAACATGGTCTATATCTAGGTTTTGGGACTTTGTTAGAAAGTGAACCACCTTGGGGGATTCGACTTCCGGAGGTGGAGCTACGAGCCGCAGATCGCTTTCTCTCCTCCCCCTCCTCTCCTCCGCATCTAGGAACTAGATCTAGGAACTCCTTTGGTATTCCTAGGAACTAGGAATACCAAAGGAGACCACCCGGGACCGAAACAAGACAGGACTAGAATGACCACAGGAACCCAATAAATCACCGGTGAGTACAAACACGTGTGGTTGGTGACAGAGAGGAGAGAGGGGCCTAAGGAGAGATTAAGTGACTGCTAACAGTTCAGCAGTTTATCAGTGGAGACACCACCTCCAGTCTGCTCCACCAACATGGGACAGCTTAAGGGAGGAGAGGACTCCCCAGAGACTCACCAACTGCAACTCTGAGTCTCCATTGCTACTACCCTCATAATCTGGAGCAGCAACAGGAAGGGACACCAGGGGACAGAGATCTAAACAGGAAACTCAGAAGTCCTATACATCAGTGGCATAGCTGAGGGGCTGTGAAAGTCTCTTTGCATAACCACTGGATTATCTCTGCCACACCCTGTTTTATCTCGTGGTCAGGAGTCAGTGATTAAGCTAAGAAGCCTGTTGATAGTTTAAAAGCTCTCAGGCTCCCATAGCCTACAGGGAAGGAAAAAAAAAGAAAGAGGCTTTTAAACCACTGAGCTCCAACTCAGGGATTGAAATAACTGTTAACTTCCACCACTGTGAACCCTTTAATTAACTTACTTAGACACAAGTCAATCCAGGCAATAGTGATCAATAATTTGAAAAGTACTGATAAAGGGAACTCATAACGTCATATATAAAATGGTTAAAACAACAAGAAAAAATATTGGAGAATCGAACCAGGACAAGAGTCCAGCTAAAAGTCCTCCAGAGGGTGAAGCACAAATAACGAGTTCAACATCCAAACATTAGCTAAGGAAATAATAACAGGAGTGAGTAAAGAATTTGAAAAAATTGCAATCAGAAATGCAGGAACAACAAATGAGAATATGGAAGAAAATACTAATTATCTCATGGTTATTAGAGAGCTGAAAGCTGAAATAGCTGAGCTAAGAATGCAACTAGCTGAACAAGCTAAAACAGTATCAGAGCAGGGCAACAAAATAGATGAACTCCAGAAAGCAGTAGAGGGCAGAGAGAATAGAATCTATGAGGCTGAAAACAGAATTAGCAAGATTGAGGATGAGATAGAGACAACTAAAAAAGAAGTAAGAGATCTCAAAAAGAGATTAAGAGATGCTGAAAACAACAACAGAGTCCTATGGGATGACTTCAAAAGAAACAATATACACATTATTGGCATACCAGAGGAAGAAAGAAAAGGAGAGGAAGAAAGCATTTTCCAGGCCATAGTAGCTGAAAACTTCTCTAGTCTAGACAACATCAAAGACATAAAGATTCAAGAAGCCCAGAGGGTCCCAAACAGAATTAACCCAGACCTAAAGACACCAAGACATATCTTACTTAGAATGGAAAGGAATAAGGATAAAGAAAGGATCCTGAAGGCTGCAAGAGAAAAACAAAGAGTCACCTACAAAGGAAAACCCATAAGATTAGCAGCAGACTTCTCCATACAAACACTACAGGCCAGAAGAGAATGGCAAGATATCTATCGAGTGCTCAATGAGAAAGGCTTTCAGCCAAGAATACTATATCCTGCTAGACTGTCATTCAGACTAGATGGAGGCATCAAAACCTTCTCAGACAAGCAATAGCTGAAGGAATCAACCATCACCAAGCCTTCCCGGAAAGAAGTTCTGAAAGGTCTCCTATAAACAACCAGACCACCACAAATAGGACATATATCAAAACACTCTAAAACTCTACAAGAATGGTATTAAAATATCTTCAGTCTTTGATATCAATAAATGTCAATAGCCTGAATTCACCTATTAAAAGACACAGAGTGGATCAGAAAACACAACCCAACGCTGTCTAGAGGAAACCCACCTACCTCAACAAGACAAACACAGACTTTCACTTAAAGTGAAAGGATGGAAAACTATCATACAAGCCAGTGGCCCACAAAAAAGGGCAAGAGCACCTATTCTCATATCTGACATGATAGACTTTAAAATAGATAAGATTAAAAAAGATAGGAATGGACACTACTTAATGCTCAGAGGATTAGTCAATCAAGAGGACTTAACAATTATTAACATCTATGCACCCAATGAGAAGCCATCTAAATGCATCAAACTTCTACTGAAAGAGCTACAGCAATATATTAACAGTAACACAATCATAGTAGGGGACTTCAACACCCCACTCTCTCAACTTGACAGATCATCCAGGCAGAAAATCAATAAAGACATAAGGGAGCTAAATGAAGAGATAGATAAACTAGAACTATTAGACATTTTCAGAGTCATTCATCCCAAGAAACTGGAATACACATTTCACTCAAATCCACATGGGTCATTCTCAAGGATAGACCATATGTTAGGCCACAAAGACTGCATCAGCCAATTCAAGACCATTGAAATCATCCCAAGCATCTTCTCAGACCACAGTGGAATTAAACTAACACTTAACAATCAACAAAAGGTTATTAACAGTCCCAAAATGTGGAAGCTCAACAGTACACTTCTTAACAACTTCTGGGTGAAAGAGGAAATCAAGGAAGAAATCAAAATGTTTTGAGAGTTCAATGAAAATGAAGACACAAGCTATCAAAACATTTGGGACATAGCTAAGGCAGTACTGAGAGGGAAGTTCATAGCCATACAAGCACACATTAGGAAACAAGAAAAAAGCACAAAAAAACAGCCTGATTGCACATCTTAAAGACCTAGAAGAAGAACAAAGGAACCCTAAAGCAACCAGAAGGACAGAAATCATTAAACTTAGGGCAGAAATCAATAACACTGAAAATAAGAAAACCATACAAAAGATCAACGAAAGTAAATGTTGGTTCTTCGAAAGAGTAAACAAAATCGACAAACCTTTAGCCAGACTCACAAAACAAAAAAGGGAGAAGACCCAAATAAATCGGATAGTAAATGAAAGAGGAGATATCACAACAGACACTGCAGAAAGTCAACATATCATGCGAAGCTTCTATGAACAACTATATGCCACCAAGTTAGAGAACCTGGAAGAAATGGACAATTTCCTAGATACCTACCAACTTACAAAACTAAGTAAAGAAGAAGTGGATAACATGAACAGGCCCATCACAGCTAATGAAATTGAAACAGTCATCAAAAACCTCCCCAAGAATAAAAGTCCTGGACCAGATGATTTTACAAATGAATTCTACAAAACCTTCAATGAAGAACTAATACCTCTGCTTTTAAAAGTCTTCCAGAAGATTGAAGACACTGGAATACTCCCTGCCAGCTTCTATGAAGCCAACATCACCCTGATACCAAAAGCAGACAGGGACACAACCAAAAAAGAAAACTACAGACCAATATCTCTGATGAACATAGATGCAAAAATATTGAACAAAATTCTAGCCAACCGGATACAGCAGTATATCAAAAAGATTGTTCATCATGACCAAGTGGGGTTTATCCCAGGCATGCAAGGTTGGTTTAATATATGTAAATCAATCAATGTGATCCACCACATCAACAAAAGCAAGACCAAAAACCACATGGTCATATCAATAGATGCAGAGAAAGCCTTTGACAAAATATAACATCTCTTTATGATCAAAACACTACAAAAAATGGGAATAGATGGAAAATTCCTCAAGATAGTGGAGTCTATATATAGCAAACCTATAGCCAACATCATACTCAATGGTGAAAAACTGGAAGCATTTCCACTCAGATCAGGTACTAGACATGGCTGCCCACTATCACCATAACTATTCAACATAGTGTTGGAAGTTACTACCATAGCAATCAGGCAGGAGCAAGGAATTAAAGGGATACAGATTGGAGGAGAAGAAGTCAAACTCTCCTTATTTGCAGATGACATGATAGTATACATGGAAAAAGCTAAGGAATCCAGCAAGAAGCTTTTGGAAAAAATCACGTAATACAGGAAGGTGTCAGGCTACAAAATTAACATTCAAAAGTCAGTGGCATTCCTCTATGCAAACACTAAGTTAGAAGAAATTGAAATCCAGAAATCAATTCCTTTTACTATAGCAACAAAAACAATAAAATATGTAGGAGTAAACCTAACCAAAGAAGTGAAAGACTTGTATACTGAAAATTATGGGTCACTACTCAAAGAAATTGAAAAAGACACAAAGAAGTGGAAAGATATTCCATGTTCATGGGTTGGAAGAATTAACATCATCAAAATGAATATACTACCCAGAGCCATCTACAAATTTAATGCTATCCCCATCAAGATCCCAAGCACATTTTTTAGGAGAATAGAAATAATGCTACAAATGTTTATCTGGAACCAGAAAAGACCTAGAATTCCAAAACAATCTTGAGAAAAAAGAACAGAACTGGAGGCATCACACTCCCAGATCTCAAACTGTATTATAGGGCCATTGTCATCAAAACTGCTTGGTACTGGAACATGAATAGACACACTGACCAGTGGAATAGAATTGAGAGCCCAGAAATGAGGCCCCACACCTATGGACATCTAATCTTTGACAGAGGTGCCCAGACTATTACATGGGGAAAGCAGAGTCTCTTTAACAAATGGTGTTGGAAACAATGGGTTGAAACATGCAGAAGAATGAAACTGAATCACTCTATTTCACCAAATACAAAAGTAAATCCCAAGTGGATCAAGGACTTGGATGTTAGACCACAAACTATCAAATCCTTAGAGGAAAATATTGGCAGAACTCTTTTCTGCATAGATTTTAAAGACATTTTCAATGAAACGAATCCAATTACAAAGAAGACTAAGGCAAGTATAAACCTATGGGACTACATCAAATTACAAAGCTTCTTCACAGCAAAAGAAACCACTACCCAAACCAAAAGACCCCTCACAGAATGGGAGAAGATCTTTACATGTCATACATCAGATAAAAGTTTAATAACCAACATATATAAAGAGCTTGCCAGACTCAACAACAAGACAACAAATAACCCCATCCAAAAATGGGGGGAGGACTTGGACAGAATATTCACCACAGAAGAGATCCAAAAGGCTGAGAAACACATGAAAAAATGCTCCAAGTCTCTGATTGTCAGAGAAATGCAAATCAAGACAACAATGAGATATCACTTCACTCTTGTGAGAATGTCATACATCAGAAAAGGTAACAGCAGCAAATGCTGGAGAGGGTGTGGGGCCAAAGGAACCCTCCTGCACTGCTGGTGGGAATGTCAATTGGTCCAACCTCTGTGGAGAACAGTCTGGAGAACTCTCAGAAGGCTAGAAATGGACCTACCCTATGACCCTTCAATCCCTCTCCAGGGGAAATATCCTAAGGAACTCAACACATCCATCCAAAAAGATCTGTGTACACATATGTTCTTGGCAGCACAATTTGTAATAGCCAAAACCTGGAAGCAACCCAGGTGTCCAACAACAGATGAGTGGCTGAGCAAGTCGTGGTATATATACACAATGGAATACTACTCAGCTGTAAAAAATGGTGACTTCACCGTTTTCAGCTGATCTTGGATGGACCTTGAAAAAATCATGTTGAGTGAAATAAGTCAGAAACAGTAGGATGAATATGGAATGATCTCACTCTCAGGCAGAAGTTGAAAAACAAGATCAGAAAAGAAAACACAATTAGAACCTGAAATGGAATTGGCATATTGCCCCCAAGTAAAAGACTTTGGGGTGGGTGGGTGGGGAGAATACAGGTTCATGAAGGACAATAAATGACATAGTGGGGGTTGTATTTTTAAATGGGAAACTGGGGAATGTTATGCATGTACAAACTATTGTATTTACTGTTGAATGTAAAACATTAATTCCCCAATAAAGAAATAAATTTAAAAAAAAAAGAAACGGAGGGAGTAGCGCTGTAGCACAGCGGGTTAAGTGCAGGTGGCGCAAAGCACAAGGACCAGCATAAGGATCCCAGTTCGAACCCCGGCTCCCCACCTGCAGGGGAGTCACTTCACAAGCGGTGAAGCAGGTCTGCAGGTGTCTAGCTTTCTGTCCTCCTCTCTGTCTTCCCCTCCTCTCTCCATTTCTCTCTGTCCTATCCAACAATGACAACAACAATAATAACTACAACAATAAAACAACAAGGGCAACAAAAGGGAATAAATAAATAAAATAAATATAAAAAAAAAGTAAAACAAAAACCAATTATTAAAAAAAAAAAGAAACGGAAAAAAATAAAAAAGAAAGTGAACCACCTGGGATGGAATTACAGAATACTATGTAAGGAAAGGTCTTACCCAAGTAATGAAGCTGAAGGGTTGCACCTAAAGTCTCTGAACACAGTCTGAGCTGAAGCATCTTGAGGTGGCAATGGTTGCATTGATTAGGTTGCGATAGGCAGATGCAATATTATTTGATATGGATTGGGAGAGGCATGTGGGAAAGTGGGCCCTATCCTAAGGTTCCAGGACTGGGGGAAATATAGCCTCCATAGTGGAGATGTGAGGTTCCTGCTGTCTTAGGGTTCAAAAAGACAATGGATAGTTAATGTTATCATCACATTATTTGGTATTTACGATAGCTTTGAAAAGTCCTTTTGTTAGGGTTTGCTGTATAGTACCCAGTATCTTGTATATAGCTGTGCCACCAGTTGCTTCTGATCTACTTGGTCTAGGCTTTTGAGAGAGTCTGCATATCAAATACACAGCCTATATAGTAAAAAGATTCAGTCTGTGTTTTAAAAACTTCGAGACATACAATCAATTTTTCCCCTCTCATATTAATTAACTAGTGACTAATATGACTATACTTTACTAGGAGTGTACATAAACACCACTGCCACCACCAAAAGACTGTGTCCCATCCCCTCCACCCACACCCCACCCCACAGTGGCCCAGGAAGCTGCATGTCTACCCCTCACCACAGGGTTTTTACTTTGGTGCCCTACTTTCAATTTAGTCAGATCCTGCTTTTAGTTTCCCTTTCATATCTTCTTCTCAACTTCTGTTGATGAGTGGGATCATCCCATACTTATCTTTATCTTTCTGATCATCCCATACTCATCTTTATCTTTCTGACTTAGCTCACTTAACATAAATCCTTCTAGCTCTGTCCAAGATGGGTCTGAGAAGGTGGGTTCGTTGTTCTTAATAGCTGTATAGTGGAATTTACTTTTGTATTTGGTGAAATATAGTGGTTCAGTTTCATTCTTCTGCATGTTTCAACCCATTTTTTTCCAACACAATTTGTTGAAGAGACTCTGCTTTCCCCATTTAATAGTCTGGGCACCTTTGTCAAAGATTAGATGTCCATAGGTGTGGGGGCTAACTTCTGGACTCTAAATTCTATTCCACTGGTCAGTATGTCTATTCATGTTCCAGTACCAAGCAGTTTTGATGACAATGGCCCTATAATACAACTTGAGATCTGGGAGTGTGATGCCTCCGGTTCTGTTCTTTTTTCTCAAGATTGTTTTGGCAATTCTAGGTCTTTTCTGGTTCCAGATAAACATTTGTAGCATTTGGTCTATTCTCATAAAAAAATGTGCTTGATGGGATTTTGATGGGGATAGCATTAAATTTGTAGATGGCTCTGGGTAGTATATTCATTTTGATGATATTAATTCTTCCAACCCATGAACATGGAATATCTTTCCACTTCTTTGTGTCTTTTTCAATTTCTTTGAGTAGTGACTCATAATTTTCAGTATACAAGTCTTTCACTTCTTTGGTTAGGTTTACTCCTAGATATTTTATTGTTTTTGTTCCTAGAGTAAAAGGAATTGATTTCTGGATTTCAATTTCTTCTAGCTTAGTGTTTGCATAGATGAATGCCACTGACTTTTGAATGTTAATTTTGTAGCCTGACACTTTACTGTATTGCCTGATGATTTCCAAAAGCTTCTTGCTGGTTTCCTTAGGTTTTTCTATGTATACTATCATATAATCTGCAAATAGGGAGAGTTTGACTTCTTCTCTTTCAATCTGTATCTCTTTAATTCCTTGCTCCTGCCTGATTGCTATGGTAAGAACTTACAACACTATGTTGAATAGTAATGGTGATAGTGGGCAGCCCTGTCTAGTACCTGATCTGAATGGAAATGCTTCCAGTTTTTCACCATTGAGTATGATGTTGGCTATAGGTTTGCTATATATAGACTCCACTATCTTGAGGAATTTTCCATCTATTCCCATTTTTTGTAGTGTTTTGATCATAAAGAGATGTTATATTTTGTCAAAGGCTTTCTCTGCATCTATTGATATGACCATGTAGTTTTTGGTCTTGCTTTTGTTGATGTGGTGGATCACATTGATTGATTTACATATATTAAACCAACCTTGCATGCCTGGGATAAACCCCACTTGGTCATGATGAACAATCTTTTTGATATACTGCTGTATCCGGTTGGCTAGAATTTTGTTCAATATTTTTGCATCTATGTTCATCAGAGATATTGGTCTGTAGTTTTCTTTTTTGGTTGTGTCCCTGTCTGCTTTTGGTATCAGGGTGATGTTGGCTTCATAGAAGCTGGCAGGGAGTATTCCAGTGTCTTCAATCTTCTGGAAGATTTTTAAAAGCAGAGGTATTAGTTCTTCATTGAAGGTTTTGTAGAATTCATTTGTAAAACCATCTGGTCCAGGACTTTTATTCTTGGGGAGATTTTTGATGACTGTTTCAATTTCATTAGCTGTGATGGGCCTGTTCATGTTATCCACTTCCTCTTTACTTAGTTTTATATTCAACAGTAAATACAATAGTTTGTACATGCATAACATCCCCCAGATTCCCATTTAACAATACAACCCCCACTATGTCATTCATCATCTTTCATGGACCTGTATTCTCCCCACCCACCCACCCACCCCAGAGTCTTTTCCTTTGGTGTAATACGCCAATTCCATTTCAGGTTCTACTTGTATTTTTTTTTAATTTATTTCTTTATTAGGGAATTATTGTTTTACATTCAACAGTAAATACAATAGTTTGTATATGCATAACATTCCCCAGTTTCCCATTTAACAATACAATCCCCCACTATGTCATTTATCATCCTTCACAAACCTGTATTCTTCCTACCCACCCACCCCTGAGTCTTTTACTTTGGTGCAATACGCCAATTCCATTTCAGGTTCTACTTGTGTTTTCTTTTCTGATCTTGTTTTTCAACTTCTGCCTGAGAGTGAGATCATTCCATATTCATCCTTCCGTTTCTGACTTATTTCACTTAACATGAATTTTTCAAGGTCCATCCAAGATCGGCTGAAAACGGTGAAGTCACCATTTTTTTTTAACATTATTTTATTTATTTTTTTTCTGGTCCAAAACTTTATGTCTGATATTCTTTTTTAAAAAATTTTTTATTTAAGAAAGGATTAATGAACAAAAACATAAGGTAGGAGGGGTACAACTCCACACAATTCCCACCACCCAATCTCCATAGCCCACCCCCTACCCCGATAGCTTTCCCATTCTCTAGCCCTCTGGGAGCATGGACCCAGGGTCGTTGAGGGTTGCAGAAGGTAGAAGGTCTGGCTTCTGTAATTGCTTCCCCGCTGAACATGGGCGTTGACTGGTCGGTCCATACTCCCAGTCTGCCTCTCTCTTTCCCTAGTAAGGTGTGTCTCTGGGGAAGCTGAGCTCCAGGACACATTGGTGGGGTCTTCAATCCAGGGAAGCCTGGCCAGCATCCTGGTGGCATCTGGAACCTGGTGATTGAAAAGAGAGTTAACATACGAAGCCAAACAATTTGTTGAGCAATCATGGATCCCAAGCTTGGAATAGTGGAGAGGAAGTGTTAGGGAGGTACTCACTGCAAAATTGTGTATATATACCACAACTTGATTAGCCACTCATCTGTTGTTGGACACCTGGGTTGCTTCCAGGTTTTGGTTATTACAAATTGTGCTGCCAAGAACATATGTGTACATAGATCTTTCTGGATGGATGTATTGGGTTCCTTAGGATATATCCCTAGGAGAGGAATTACAGGGTAATAGGATAGGTCCATTTCTAGCCTTCTGAGAGTTCTCCAGACTGTTCTCCACAGATGTTGGACCAATTTACCTTCCCACCAGCAGTGTAGGAGGGTTCCTTTGACTCCACACCCTCTCCAGCATTTGCTGCTGCTACCTTTTCTGATGTATGACATTCTCACAGGTGTGAAGTTGCTGGGAAATTGTGCAGATGCAGTCACATCTGCTATGTTGTCCCCTCAGGCTACTGCTAGTTCCCACGAGAGTTGGGACATTCTCGGAGTGCCTGTTCAGCCATGTTGTGCCCTCAGGGCATTGTCTAGATCCCCACGATATCTGGAGAGCTTTGGTCACTCCTCCCCCTTCCCATTCTCACGAGAGTTATCATCCTATCCTGGAGTGCTATGGCCTCCCCCTTCCCATTCTTGCGAAAGCTACTCCTATAAAAACCCTTCGTTTTCTGCACCTCACTCTCTTGCCAGCGCTTCACTCCCGTGTTCAGACGCAGGAAAGGTTACTGCGTGAGGCAGCCATTTTTGCTACCTCCACGTGGCCCAACCTGCTTCTCTAGCACCCAACTCTGAGGTGCCAGCGCAAATAAAGATTTGTTTTTCCTCTTCGCTCCGGACCCCCTCTTTCTTCTCCGCGGCCTGTGCACAACAACATCTGGCTCAACAACATGAAGTGATATCTCATTGTTGTCTTTATTTGCATTTCTCTGACAATCAGAGACTTGGAGCATTTTTTCATGTGTTTCTCGGCCTTTTGGATCTCTTCTGTGGTGAATATTCTGTCCATGTCCTCCCCCCATTTTTGGATGGGGTTATTTGTTGTCTTGTTGTTGAGTTTGGCAAGCACTTTATATATGTTGGTTATTAAACTCTTATCTGATGTATGACATGTAAAGATCTTCTCCCATTCTGTGAGGGGTCTTTTGGTTTGGGTAGTGGTTTCTTTTGCTGTGAAGAAGCTTTGTAATTTGATGTAGTCCCATAGGTTTATACTTGCCTTAGTCTTCTTTGTAATTGGATTCATTTCATTGAAAATGTCTTTAAAATTTATGCGGAAAGGAGTTCTGCCAATATTTTCCTCTAAGTATCTGATAGTTTGTGGTCTAACATCCAAGTCCTTGATCCACTTGGAATTTATTTTTGTATTTGGTGAAATAGAGTGGTTCAGTTTCATTCTTCTGCATGTTTCAACCCATTGTTTCCAACACCATTTGTTGAAGAGACTCTGCTTTCCCCATTTAATAGTCTGGGCACCTTTGTTTGAGATTAGATGTCCATAGGTGTGGGGAAACATTTTGATTTCTTCCTTTATTTCTTCTTTGACCCAGAAGTTGTTAAGAAGTGTACTTGAGCTTCCACATTTTGGCACTATTACTAATCTTTTGTTGATTGTTAAGTGTTAGTTTAATTCCACTGTGGTCTGAGAAGATGCTTGGGATGATTTCAGTGCTCTTGAATTTGCCAATGCTGTCTTTGTTGCCTAACATATGTTCTGTCTTTGAGAATGACCCATGTGGACTTGAGTAAAATGTGTATTCCAGTTTCCTGGGATGAATGACTCTGAAAATGTCCAATAGTTCTAGTTTATCTATCTCCTCATTTAGCTCCCTCATGTCTTTATTGATTTTTTGCCTAGATGATCTGTCAAATTGTGAGAGTGGGGTGTTAAAATCCCCTACTATAACTGTGTTGCTGTTAATATATTGCTGTAGCTCTTTCAGTCGATATTTGATGAAATTAGATGCCTTCTCATTGGGTGCTGTAGGTATCTATCTTTATCTACCACACCCTCTCAATTTCTCTCTGTCCTATCCAATAAAATGGAAGAAAATGGCTGCCAGGAGCAATGGATTTGTAGTGCAGGCACCCAGCCCTAGAGGCCAAAAAAAAAAAAAAAAAAAGTAGCAGCTCTGGCAAATATGCATGAAGCCTTAGGTTCAATCCCCAGCACCATGTGAAAGCAACAAAAACAGATAGAGTAGAACTCTGTGGATGATAGAATAGTGCTTTGTATGCTTTTTTTCTCATTTAAAAGATAATAGTGGTCCAGGAGTTGGTACAGTATATAAGGCATTGGATTCTCAAGCATTAGGTCCTGAGTTCAGTCCCTGGAAGCATTTGTACCAGAGTATATCTGGTTCTTTCTTTCTTTCCTATCTTATTCATGAATAAATAAAACATTGAAAATAATATAATATCAGAAGATGACACTATAGACAAAGCATTGGACTCACAAGCATGAGGTCTTGAGTTCAGTTCCAAGCCCTGCATCTGTCTCTCCCTTTTTAACTCTTATTAATAAATCTGTTCAAAAATAATAACTTGAGGAGTCAGGCAGTGGTGCAGTGGGTTAAGTGCACATGGCAGAAAGCTCACCAACCAACTCAAGGATCCCTGTTCAAGCTCCTGGCTCCCCACCTGTAGGGGATTCGCTTCACAGGTGGTAAAGCTGGTCTACAGGTGTCTGTCTTTCTCTCTCTTCTGTTTTCCCCTCCTCTCTTGATTTCTCTCTGTCCTATCCAACAATGATGACAGCAGTAACAACAATAATAACAACAACAACATTAACAAGGACAACAAAAGGGAAAAAATTAAAAATAAATAAATAAAATAATAAAATTTATAAATAATAATAATTTGTGGTGGGATAGATAGCATAGTGGTTATGCAAAGAGGTGCCCCTCATACCTGAGGAACCAAAAGTCCCAGGTTCAATCCCCCACAACACTATAAGCCAGAGCTGAGCAGTGGTCTGGTAAAAATAATAATGATTTGTTTGATACCATAGGAAAAAAATGAAAGAGATGGACTCAGAATATGCTATAAACATTTATAAATGAAAATTAATCTTTCTGATTTACCCTGTCTTGGTATGCTTCTAGTTCTGCTTCTGTTACATTGCTTGACGTTGTGGTCTATTTACATGGTCATTCTGTTACACTGGTTTGGTCTCACTCCCCCTGCCTCCGGGAAATTTTGGTTTAGTCCTTGCCTTTTCACATTTCTCACTTCTCCCCTCCCCCATCATACGTACTTCCTTGGTTCCTGACTCTGCTGCCGGAGGAGAAGGATGTAGGACAGAATTGGGTTGTGATTAGATTAGATTAGATTAGCTTTTTGAACCGTTTGCTCATGAATAAATAAATACTGCTTCTCTGCTCAGCCATGTGTCCCTGGTCGTCTGTCTCCTGCCGCAAAGCTAGCCTGGCATACTGGCGCCCTGAACTCTGACTGGCACATGGCGCCCAACATGGGGCCTAACCTGCCCATCCCCCAGATAAGTGAAGGCATTTGGCTACCTATCCACTATGGGCTGCTTTTCTACTAATGAAGAGGTTTCCAAAGGCCTCTGCCCTTTCTTCATGAGACAATTTCTCTGTCTCTGGAACATTTCGCTCTGGGCCACACTCTGGTTTCCACCCGCCACCCGCCTGCAAGGGCCAGCTGGCTGCTGTGGGGCATGGGGCGTTGGGCGTGGGCTCCCTCCATGCTGCTCTGCTGCTGGGAACAGAACGGCAGGCATGGCGGGCAGAGCTGCAGCCCATCCTGGCCCCCGCCCTGGGGCACCTCGGCCTGCACCTTCTGCACGGCCAGCCTGCCCGCCCTCTTGCTATGAAGTCTGGGCAGATCCCAGACCACCCGGAGACCGCGGGCTCCCTGCCGGGACTGGGCCCCCTGGCCAAGATCCCCAGCTCGGCTCTGAAGGCAGAGGAGCTAGAATACGAAGACATCCATGCAGTGATCCCTGCAATTCCTGGAATTGAAGTTGGGCAAGAGGCCACCGCTGGATAATGCATCTCCTGAACAACTAAGACAGTACAGATCTAAATTTGTGTTAATGACATGGCTTCATAACAAAAGTTTTTCTCCTTGTGATTTTAAGACCATGCTTATGTGTGTATTTGAAGTTTGGTAAACATTGACTTTAAGGTTAGAAATGTAACTTTAAGGCTACATTCTTACCAGGAAAAGTTAAATGAAAAAGTTTTCAACATAATTCTCATAAAGGTAAAATTAACTTACATTTAAAGTCTAAGGTAAAAATTAGTTAAAAATCAATATATTTTAACTAAATTTGGTCTGAAAATCCTGCACACACCTAGGGTGTGTCTCCATCTTGTATGGGTGTAACAAAAGGTAAAATAGATGTTATTGATATGTAAAGCTCTCAAATACCTTCTTAATTAAGAACGATAGTTTCCACAATGGTTATGCTAATGATTCTCATGCCTGAGGCTCTAACAATGGTTCTTTCCCTTACCACATTTTATTGCACTTAAATTGGTTAAGGAGCTTTAAAATGAAACGAGAAAGACCTTCCAAATTTATAAAGATACTTAAACCAATTATAATCATCGAGTTATCAATTATAGTAAACTTCTAACTTGTTACAAGTTTTTTTTTCACAACTAAGTAAATTGCAGCTGTCAAGTTCTCTACTTGAATTCCAGTGGCTGACCTTCCTCATGCAACATTTCACCCCCTGGCATTTATTCCGTGGACATCTGCTTTGAACTGGCACTTTTATCGGACTTACTGGTACACAAATTTATAGCAGCTTCCCTTTATGCTGCTGGGTTTCTCAAAGACTGACTGCAGCCAGCTGCCTTGGGACTCTATAGGCCATACTTCCCTCCTTGCTAGGTAATGCTCACAGAGGCAGGAAACACCCATCAAGGCAAGAAATGCCCCAGAGGCAAGAGAAGCCCACAGAGGCAAGAAACGGCCCCCTCAGGCCTTCCCTTGGCATCACACTGGTTCTCATTGCTCACTTACTTGTTCCTTCAAGTTTGTGCCAGTTTTTTTTTTTTAAATGCCTGTACAATATAGGTTTCTGTTCACCCCACACTCCTGATACTATGGTCACTTAGGTAAAAAGAAAAGGGGGAATTGTTGGTATGTTTCTAGTTCTGCTTCTGGGATCCCTTCTGTTACATTGCTTGATGTTGTGGTCTATTTACATGATCATTCTGCTACATTGGTTTGGTCTCACTCCCCCTGCCTCTGGGAGATTTTGGTTTAGTCCTTGCCTTTTCGTGCTTCTCTCTTCTCCCCTCCCCCTATCCTATGTACTTCCTTGGTTCCTAACTCTGCATCCGGAGGAGAAGGATGTAGGACAGAATTGGGTTGTGATTAGATTAGATTAGATTAGATTAGCTTTTTGAACCATTTGCTTGTGAATAAATAAATACTGCTTCTCTGCTCAGCCATGTGTCCCTGGTCGTCTGTCTCCCACTGCAAAGCTAGCCCAGCATACTGGTGCCCTGAACTCTGACTGACAACCCTGCTTACTGTCCTAAGGACTAATATTTATTAAATTGGATCCTGTTTGCTTCCTCCAGCCTTACAATGGATTTATGTGTGTGTTGGAACTCAATCTTTTAAAAAAATATTTATTTATTCCCTTTTGTTGCCCTTGTTGTTTTATTGTTGTAGTTATTATTGGTATCGTTGTTGTTAGATAGGACAGAGAGAAATGGAGAGAGGTGGGGGATACAGAGAGGGGGTAAGAAAGACACCTGCAGACCTGCTTCACCACTTGTGAAGCAACTCCCCTGCAGGTGGGGAGCCGGGGGCTCAACCGGGATCTTTGCAGGTCCTTGCACTTTGCATCACCTGCGCTTAACCCACTGCACTACCGCCCGACTCCGAGAACTCATTCTTACCTTCAGCAAGGCTAGCTTCACAAGCATTGAAGCAGGTCTGAAGCTGTCTTTCTCTCTCTGTATCTCCTTGTTCCTTCTCTGTTTCTCTCCTTCCTATCTAACAGAAAAAAGGGGGGAAACTAGTAGGGCCAGGCGGTAGCTCACCGGGTTAACCACACATAGTATGAAGCTCAAGGACACACTCAAAAATCCTGATTGGAACCCCCTGCTCCCTACCTGCAGTGGTGGGGGTTGCTTCATAAGCGGTGAAGCAGGTCTGTAGATGTCTATCTTTCTCTCACCCTCTCTGTCTTCCCTTCCTCTCTCAATTTCTTTTCCAATGTTTAAAAATTATTTATTCATGAGAGAGATTGGAGGAGAGAAAGAACCAGACATCACTCTAGTACATGTGCTGTGGGGGATCTAATTCAGGACGTCATGGTTGAGAGTCCAATGCTTTATCCACTGTACCACCTCCCTGACCACATGTCCTATTCAGTTTTTAAAAAGTGGGAGAAAATGGGACAGGGGAGAAAAGAAATGGAGCATAGAGCTCCAGCAATAATCCTAGTAGAAAAAAAAATTACTGAGAACAGTGGAGTCATGAAGGAATCAAACCCCAGAAATAACCCGAGTGGCAAAAAGAAAAAGTATATTTATTACAATATGGATGGTCCCTAGGTTAAAAAAGAATCCCTTTGGCTTTCCTTGCCCGCTATCATAA
The DNA here is from genome assembly GCF_950295315.1 of Erinaceus europaeus. Taxonomy (NCBI): domain Eukaryota; kingdom Metazoa; phylum Chordata; class Mammalia; order Eulipotyphla; family Erinaceidae; genus Erinaceus; species Erinaceus europaeus. The sequence goes on from NC_080172.1 coordinate 61,836,132, forward strand.
GCTGCTCACCCACCTACTCCCCAGGAATGTTTTCTTAAAATAAAAAAATTAAAAATATATGTTATATTTATTATGGCATAAGTATGGTGAGCAGAACAGCATTGTTTTTCTGGTCTATTACACAGTTTGGTCTAGGAAATAACCAGGAAAGTCAACAGTACCTAACTTTGCTGTGAGAATTTGTTAAGAGATGAGGAATAAGTAATTTGTTATTAATAATAGATCAAAATCTGAACTTTCTAACCATGTATGTTTATATAAATGACTATATGTACATATATATACTCTGTATGTATATATATATATATATTCAAGATTTTCCCTATATTATATTTCTCAATGGGTTGGATTCTTTTTAAAGTGTTTTTCATAGTTTATTTATTCCCTTTTGTTGCCCTTGTAACATTGTAGCTATTATTGTTATTGATGTCATCATTGTTGGATAGGACAGAGAAAAGTGGAGAGAGGAGGAGAAGACAGAGAGAGGGAGAGAAAGACACCTGCAGACCTGCTTCACCACTTGTGAAGTGACTCCCCTACAGGCAGGGAGCCTGAGACTCCAACCAGGATCCTTATGCCAGTCTTTGTGCTTAACCCACTGTGCTACTGCCTGACTCCCTGAATTCTTATATGTCTTGTGAGAGAAGAAACTGTCTCAGTGGCTTATTATAGTGGGATTTCTACCACTTGTTTTCATATTAATATATATTATCTCTATAATAAAATTTTTAGCTTTGCATGTGACTACTACTCAGCAAAACATTTAGTTTCCAGTTTCCCACCCAGTCATGTGTACAGAGAAGCGGAATTCCAGCAGCTGACCCTTCTCATGCAGTATTTCATCCCCTGCCATTTCTCCCCCTAGTCGCCTACTTTGGACTGAGATTTCTATTGGACTTGCTGGTATACCCTTTGGACACTTTAGACAATTTTACAGCAGCTTCCTTCCCTTCATGCTGCTGGTTTTTCATAGACTGACCCTGAGTAGTTCATAGACTTTATAGACTGTTGCCTTGAGGACTATACAATGCCAAATAGCCCCTCTGCTTGGTGGGCCATGCCCTCCCGACTACAGGTCCTGCACTTTGAGGCTGGAAACGCCCCCTCATTATGAACCCTTGCCCCCCCAGAGACAGGGAACATTCCTTTACGCACCAATCCTTCCCTTGACATCACACTGGCTTTTACTACTCCCCTACTTGTCCCTTCCTGTTTTGCTATATCATTCAGGTTTATGCCCAAAAGGTTTCTGCTCACCCCTACACCACTATTCCTCGGTCACAGATGGAGTCTTTTTACAGACATTAACCCATCTTAATGAGATGACTAGATAGAAAGATAGGGAAAAATATAAAAAAATTGTGAGGAGATGGTGGAGCCTGGCAGAGCTTAACCTATGAGATGAGTCCCTCCAGGTAAGTCTCTCTCTCTACAGAGGGGTTGAGCACAGGAGAGACACATAATCTCACAAGGTTGGCAGCCATGTAAGTCTTCCCACCCCCACAAAAACATTCTGCATCTTCCTACCTGAGCACGGCATTCCTTAAAAACATTTAAGCCTTCTCCACTCTAAATTTCCTATACTGTGGCCATTAGATAAAAGGAAAGGGAAGATGCTGGGAAATTGTGCAGATGCAGTCACATCTGCCATGTTGTCCCCTCAGGCTATTGCTAGTTCCCGCAAGAGTTGGGACATTCTCGGAGCTCCTTTTCTGCCATGTTGTGCCCTCAGGGCATTGTCTATTCCCCACAATAGTTGCAGTGCTTTGGTTACTCCTCCCTTTCCCATTCTCATGAGAGTTATTATCCTACCCTGGAGTGCTATGGTTACTCCTCCCCCTTCCCATTCTCACGAGAGCTACTCCCATAAAAGTCCTTCTTCCACACCTCTCTCTCTTGCCGGCCCTTCACTTTGGTGGTTAGATGCAGGGAAGGTTGCTGCGTGAGGCGGCCATTTTTGCTACCTCCACGTGGCCCAGCCTGCTTCTCTCTCACCCAACTCTGAGGTGCCAGCGCAAATAAAGATTTGTGTTCCCTCTTCGCTCCGGATATCCTCTCTCTCTTCTCCATGGCGCAGCTTGACATTTGATATTGTAGGTTTTTTTTTTTATTAAAAAAATTTTTTTTAAAGAAAAGCACTGCTCAGCTCTGGCTTAGGGCGCTGTTGACGACTGAATCTAGAAACTTTGGTGGCTCAGGCATGTAAGTTCATTTTTTATGATAGTGCAATATCAGCTTGAGGGAAATCTAAACTTAACTGAAGATAACTAAAATACATTACAGCTGATATTAAAGGTTTTATTATACAGTAAATCTCATTTCAATGATGAATTGCTGTTATATCTAAATCTCATTAAAGTGGAAATTTGTTGCTGATGTGGGTAGACAAATAACATAAGTAAAACAAATACTAAGCAAATTGCACAGATTACCAGCACAGTATTGTTCTTCATTTGCCTTGTGTATCTGCCACCTTATATTCCAGTGTGACAGTGAGCTGGAACTGCCAAAACGTGACAGGCAAAGCAGAAGTAGAAAGGGCAGACAGGCAGTAAAAAAGTTCTGTCCTTTGAGTTTGTGAATCAGGTTCTTCAGATCACGTCAGGTGACATCTAGGGTTTCGGGGGGTGTGCCACTGTAGTCGTGCCATCTAGTTGGTGATGTCAGAGTGTGCAGGGGTCCAGAAGGTTTTTCTCAGGATTTATGTGAAAGAAACACAAACAATCTGCTTCTCGTGGTTAGCAGGGCATCTGACTTGAATTTTTTATAGAAAAAGAGGTTTGGTGCCTTAGCCAACTGAGTATTGGGGGATGTATCTTTCCTATTTATTATTATTATTATTTTATTTATTTTTACTTAATTAAGCCTAGGCGTTTGGCAGGCCTTCTCAACAGCCATTTGTCTTTGGGGGTAGTAAGAGATGTCCATGGCATGGGTGATGTTATAAAGGGAAATATCTTTAAATTGTTGACTGACAAAGGCAGGCCTATAGTGGCAAGACGAAATACATCAGTTAAGTGTAGAAGAATATGTGAATGTTGTTAATTCACATAAGTTGTATATGGAGGAACTTTTTATAGTTTAATACCTTACCATATGAACAGATGATTCTTCATATGAAGGCTTGATAGCTGTAACCACTTGTGAAAAAAATAAAACTTGTAACAAGTTAGAGGTTTACTATAATTGATACCTTGTTGATTATAATTGGTTTAAATATCTTTATGATTTTGTTTAAAGGTCATCTAATGTTAACTCTCATTGCAGTCTCTACAGCAGGATCTTCAGACCAGTTTTAGTTAAAATATATATTTTGATTTTTTAACTATTTTTACTTTGGCCTATAAACAGACTCAGATTACTTAGAGAGTTAATGCATGTTAGTGACAATGGTTTTAACATTTACAGTACCAGATTGATGTCAGATCTGTTGTGGATTAATTTCCACAAGACAGTTTACAGGGCACTTTTGGGGGCCCTCCAAAAGTGCCCTGTATAGAGAATTTGCATTTTAGTTTTGAGGATATATTGTCACATTAAATATTTAGACTTTACCTTAAATAGTTAGTTACTTTTAGCAAATTAACTTTACCTTGCCTGGTAGTAATACAGCTTCAAGGTTACATTTTTAACCGTTAAGCTAATGTTTACCAAACTTGAAACATACCTATAAACATTTAGTTATAACACACAGGAGGAGAAAATCTTTTGTTATAAAAACATATCATTTTAAAACAAATTTATATCCGTCTTTACTGACACAGTTTAAGACTAAGCATTTTACATATATACCAAGACTTATATATAAAAATCAAGAGAGAAAAAAAATTTTTGGAATGTTTCTGGATGTCTCCAGAAACTTTGGCTGCGTCCAGCATTTTTATATAAAGTCAATTACCTTTTAGAGTACTCTGAGCAGATGGGTTATACAAAAATTTTTGGTCATTCAACACACTCACTCACAAATCACAACTGGCCAGTCATAACATAAGACATCCAGAGAAGGGGTAGGAGAGAGGGCTCTGTGAGCCAGGTTTTCCAGATTCTGCCATGTCATATTATGGACCCTGGGATGTATCCTGCATCTAGTCCTCTTGTATTTCTTGTTCTTCAGGGATAGCAGTGCCATCTCTTAGTTTATGAATCGTTGTTCCTGAATAAAGAAATACAGCTTCCCTGCCCAGCCGTTGTCTCCGCGTCTCTGTTACCCGCCTGTGAAGCTAAACCGGCCGGCAAGAGCCTGAAAAATTTTAACAACAAATGGCGCCCACGTGGACCTGACCTGCGCATCTCTCAGATAAGTAAAGACAATTTGGCTACCTATGTACTATGGCCTTCTCTTCTGCTTGTGAAGAGATCTCCAAAGGCCTCTGCTCTTTCTTCACGAGACTGTTTTTGCTGTTTCTGGAACATTTATCTCTGGACCACTCTGTGGTTTCCACTCGCTCGGGTGAACTCAGAACAGCCAGCGGGAATAGCCAGTGGGCGGGAGGCAAGGCGCGGAGCTGCTGTTTCCACCTGGTTAAACAGCCAGCCAGCTGGCTGTGCCCAGACAACCCCGCGCACCGCGCACGCAGCCTGACAGCCTCCTGCAGGAGGCTGACGCCAGCACGCAGGAGTCCGATGCCTCCACACAGGAACCCGATGCCACCACACAGGAGCCTGATGCCAACACGCTAGAGCCCGATGCCAACATGCTGGAGCCCTATGCCAACATGCAAGAGCCCGAGGCCAACACGCAAGAGCCCAAGGCCAGCCCACAGGAGCCGGCTCTCCACCGCGTGGCGCAGGGCACTGGACGCGTGATCCCTCCATGCTGCTCGGCTACTGCGAGCAGGGCAGCAGACATGACAGGGCCATGGGGCAGGGCTGCGGCGGCCTATCATGGTCGCCACCCCTGGGCACCTATGCCCACGCCTTCTGCAAAACTGGCCTGCCTGCCTTCTTTCTATGAATTCTGGAACCATCCCGGGCCTCCCGGACCCCCGGGCTCCCTGCCAAAACTGGGCACACGAGATCTCCAGCCGCCGGTCCGGTCTGAAGGCAGACAAGCTGGAGTATGCAGAGATTTGTGCAGAGATCGCAACCTGCAATTCCTAAAAGTGAAGCTGTACGGGAAGCCACCTCCGGATGGTGAACCCCCCCCCCCAACAACTAAGACAGTACCGATTTAAATTCGTGTTTAAAATGACATGTCTTCGTAACAAAGGTTTCTCTCCTTGTGTATTAATGACCATGTTTATGTGTATGTTTAAAGTTTGGTAAACAGTAGCTTTAAGGCTAAATTTTTACTAGTCAAAGTTAAATGAAAAAGGTTTTCAATGTAATTCTCATAAAGATAAAATTAACTTACATTTAAAGTCTAAGGTAAAATTAGTTAACAATCAATATATTTTAACTAAGTTAGTCTAAACAAAAGGTTAAATAGACTTATTGATATGTAAAACTCTCCATTACCTTCTCTATTAGAAATGGTAGATCGCACAATGGCTATGCTAATTATTCTCATGCCTGAGGTTTCCTCTCCGGCCCACACCTAGGGTGTGTCTCCATCTTGAATGGGTGTAACAAAAGGTTAAAAGACGTTGTTGATATGTAAAAGTCTCAAATTCCTTCTCTATTAAAAACGTTGGATCGTGCAGTAGATATGCTAATAACAAGTTTTGTTTCATAGTAAGTAAGTTGCAGCCAGCTGCCTGTGGGACTCTAGGCCATTCCCCGCCCCCATGCAATTGCCCGTTGAGACAAGTAGCCCCCCAGAGGCAAGAAATGTTTTTTTTTTAAGCTGATAAAGTTTAGCCCACAGAGGCAGATATGGCCCCCTCAGGCCTTCCCTTGGCAACATGCTGGTTTTTGTTATATATGTTTCTGTTCACCCCACACCCTTGATACTATAGTCATTTAGTTAAAAAGAAAAGGGGGAATTGTCGTATGCTTTACATTGGTTTGTTCTAGCCCTCCCCCACCAAGAGAATTGGATCAGTCCAATTAATTTCGCGGGCCTGCTTGGCCCCGCCACAAGGAACCCCGAGGGAGGGTTCCTGAGTTCCTGAGTTTCAGAGTTTCAGAGTTACAGAGTAAGAGAGAGTTCCACAGTGGAAGAGTTTCAGAGGGTTCCCCAGTACGAGAGTTCCAGAGTTCCTGAGTTCCAGAGTAAGGGAGAGGGTTCCTGAGTTCGAGAGTAAAAGAAAGAGTGCTTGCGCCGCCGCAAAGAGACAGCAGAGTTCTGTTTGGTGATTAGTTTGTCTTAGTTTATGAATCGTTGTTCCTGAATAAAGAAATACAGCTTCCCAAGGGAGCCGGGCGGTAGCGCAGCGGGTTAAGCGCAGGTGGCGCTAAGCGCAAGGACCGGCATGAGGATCCCGGTTCGAGCCCCCGGCTCCCCACCTGCAGGGGAGTCGCTTCACAGGCGGTGAAGCAGATCTGCAGGTGTCTGTCTTTCTCTCCTCCTCTCTGTCTTCCCCTCCTCTCTCCATTTCTCTCTGTCCTATTCCTATCCAACAACGACGACATCAACTACAACAACAATAAAAAGACAACAAGGGCAACAAAAGGGAAGATAAATAAATAAAATTACAAAAAAAAAAAAAAAAAAAAAAAAAAAAAGAAATACAGCTTCCCTGCCCAGCCGTTGTCTCCGCGTCTCTGTTACCCGCCCGTGAAGCTAAACTGGCCGGCAAGAGCCCGAAAAATTTTAACAACAGCCATCATGCGGGTATTGTCAGACATGGCGGGCAGGAACCCAGACAGGTTTAGAGTAATTCTGTGGGAAAACGCATGCAAAAGCCCTCCCCATGGTCAATAGGGGGTCAGGCCAAAGGGTATTGGCTTTTAAGCCTCGGGGGTTAACCCCAAGAGTCTGAATAGCAGGTGTTTTTATGATACTTGCACAGGAAGAACATGTAGCAAGGATATGTTTCAACCGTGGTAAAGGAACATCAGGAAATCAAGCTCGAAGGCCTTTAAGATTAACATGGGTTAGGGAATGAAAGTCAGCAGGATCAGAGACAGAGACTAGGAGAGTTCCTGTGGAGGCAAGGCGGTCAGCTGCAGCATTCCTTTTGGACAGGGAACCAGGAAGAGGGCTGTGGGAATGAAGGTGTTGATTATACAGTGGTTGGGTGCGAGAACAGAGCATAGAGGCAATTTGAATCAAGAGAGGGGAAAGTGGGTTGTCATCAATTTTCACATAAGAATGAGCAAGCCATGGAAGTTAACAGTATACACACTGTCAGAAAAAAGGTTGAAGGATTCAGGTACAGTTTTTAATGCAAGGAAAACAGCATAAAGTTCTTTGTACTGAGGGGAATTATCAGGTAGCTCAGTAAAGAGAGGTTTAGGGGATTTTTTGTCTGGGTAATATATAAGAGCAGCAGCTCCCTTTATTCCACCATCAGTGAAGACTGTAGGAGCAGAGGGGATGGGATCTCGAGAGAAAAGTTTAGGTACTAGTAGAGGCAAAAGAGGTAAAGAAGCTATCGATTTATTAGAAGGAAAATGGTTATATATTTGTCCTGGAAACCCCCCAAAGCTTATGGCAAAATGGGAATGATGGCGTATGAGCCACTTTGTATCTGTGAGAGAAAAGGGAAGAATAATTAAATCCAGTTCTTTCCCTAAGACCTGCACAGACCTATTTCTTCCTTGGCGAACCATGAATACTAACACATCTATCTCAGTGAGGAGTAGTGGAGCTCTGCCTACTGGCATGTGAAGCCACTCGAGAACCCCATGGTTCTGCCACAATGCCCCCACTACTGTGGGGGTGGAGTTAAAGATTAGAAGGTTTACCGAAGAAGAGGGGGAGAATCAAATAATGTGCATGTTCTGGAGGGCCTGGTTAACCCTTTCCAGTGCCAAGGAGGCCTTGGGAGTTAACATACATTTTGAGGAGGGCTGTTTGTTTCCTCTTAACAGGTCAAACAGTGGTTGGAGGCAGCTAGTAGGCAGATAAAGATACTGCCTAAGCCAATTTAAATTTCCAAGAAAACTTTGTAAAGAAGCAAGAGTAAGGTTAGAAGGAGAAGTAACACTAGATTTTAAGGGATGAATTTGCGTTAGAGAAATCTCTGAACCTAAGAAAGATATTGGAGGAATTAGCTGTATCTTCTCAGGAGCTACATTAAGGCTGCTTTTCTTGAAGACAAGAATGAGAAAATCACGTAGGGCACAGAGATCTGTATCTAATTCTCCCCATAATAATATGTTGTCCATGTAATAAAAAACATTAAGGCCTTTATGAATATATGGAAAAAGGGCAGATTTAACAGCCTCTTGACAAATTGTAGGACTATTGGCCATGCCCTGTGGCAGCACCACCCATTCAAATCTATTGGCAGGGCTAGCGTTATTAATAGAAGGAACAGAGAAGGCAAGATGCTTACAATTTTGCAGATGCAAGGGAATAGAGAAGAAACAATCTTGTATATCAATAGCTATGATTGGAATTCCCATGGGAATTGCAGAAGCAAGAGGCAAACCCCTTTGGGGGGAGCCCCAGACCTGCATGGCTTTATTTACTGCACAGAGATCTTGGAGGAGTCGCCATTTTCCTGAGCGCTTTTAAATCACAAAGACAGGAGTATTCCATAGGATTCTGGAATGACAAATGTGTCATTCCAAAGTGTCCCAAGGGCAACTGCTCTCAGACAAGCTCTTTTAAAATTTCAAGCTTATCCCTAGGCAAAGGCCACTGTTCCACCCAGACAGGCTCATTAGAAGCCAGTATAAGCAGGGAGTTTGGTTACGAACAGTGGCAATTAGTATTGGGGGTGCTGATTAGATCTAGTCTTGCAGGAGTGGGTGTAACGCTCTGCAGAGGCATCTGTGGATATCCTAACATCAAGACATTCCAGAAGATCCCTGCCCAGTAGGTTGGTGCTAATATCAGCTACCAAAGGGCGAAGTGTTCGGTAGTCCCTTCAGGGTCTTCCCACATGAGCGAATCTCATGTTAGAAAGGCTTGGGTGAACCCTCTAACTCCGTGTAAACAGGGTCCTGTGAGGAGTTTCCAATTTTGGGGAATCTCTGCTTTCCTTAAAATCATCTTTTCTGCCCCCGTGTCAATCAGACATTTAAAAGGAATATTGCCAATCCTTACTGTCATAGTAGGGTGACCTCGTTCTAAAACAGGAGTGGTCCACAAAAATCTCAGGCCCCAAATTTGTACCATTCAGGGGCGTGCCATCTTTATGAAACTTAGACCAACAATCTCTCTTCCAATGAAAACCTTTCTGACATCTAGGACAAGGTGTTCATGGCCTCTGGCTCCCTGACTGAAGGTGGGGTTGCCCTGATTGGAGGCATGGTTGCTCTGATTGGAGGCGTGGTCACAGTTTATCTGGACATTGGTTATGCCAATGCCCTTGGCAACCGCACTGAAAGCAGGCCCTGTTTTTATTATGTGGGTTAGCTGCATAAGCCTGTGTCATAATGAGTGCCCCATAAGAGCCTGGTCTAAGTTCCAGTGTCACTAAAATCCAATTATCTGGGTTTGGTGTTTAAAACTGAGGCACGCCTGACGGAATTCTGGATTCATGCCGTCCCAGACAACAGAACACAGGAGGAGAGAATGGACTTCAGGATCATAAATCTTTCTCTCTAAGGTTGACTGCACCCTGGAAATGAAGTCAGCTAAGGATTCATCGGTTTTTTGGCGAAGGGAGTTAATGGGGACTGTGGCCTCTCCTGTGAATGGGGTTAACTTCTCCCATGCTTGTGTTGTGCAGATGCGTACCTGTTCAAAATAACCGTTGGAAACTTGACTTCTGCCTGCTGAATTCCAGTTTCAAACTCTCCCGCTCCAAACAATGCATTAAAATTCCATTCTAGGGATTCGATTTCTGGAGGTGGAGCTACGAGCAGAAGATCGCTTTCTCTCCTCTCCTCTCCTCTCCTCTCCTCTCCTCTCCTCTCCTCTCCTCTCCTTTCCCAGATCAACAAGGAATACCAAAGGAGACCACCCGGGACCGAAACAAGACAGGACTAGAATGACCACAGGAACCCAATAAATCACCGGTGAGTACAAACACATGTGGCTGGTGACAGAGAGGAGAGAGGGGCCTAAGGAGAAATTAAGTGACTGCTAACAGTTCAGCAGTTTATCAGTGGAGACGCCACCTCCAGTCTGCTCCACCAACAAGGGGACAGCCTAAGGGAGGAGAGGACTCCCCAAAGACTCACCAAGTGCAACTCTGAGTCTCCATTGCTACTACCCTCAGAATCTGGAGCAGCAACAGGAAGGGACACCTGGGGACAGAGGAGCTGGCCAGTCTTGCAATGATGTTATTCCTCGCACCCACCTTTGCTGCAGTTTTTATGAGATGTTCGTGAAATGACAGAGTGCGATCGAGAGTAACGCCAAGATAGACTGGCTGGGCTTCATGCCGGATTCTCGTATCACCAAGCTGCACATTAAGCTCACGCGAGGCCAAGGCATGGTGTAGATGGAAAACAGATAATACCGTTTTTGCAGTGCTAGGGATTAGTCGCCATTTTTTACAGTAATCAGATACCTGTGCCACATTAAAAATTATATCAAAGGGAAGCACAGTCTCTACTGTGGCGCAAAGTGCAGGGACCGGCGTAAGGATCCCGGTTAGAACCCCCGGCTCCCCACCTGCAGGGCAGTCGCTTCACGGGCGGTGAAGCAGGTCTGCAGGTGTCTATCGTTCTCTCCCGTCTCTCTCTGTCTTCCCCTCCTCTCTCCATTTCTCTCTGTCCTAGCCAACAACAAAGCAACATCAACAATGGCAATAATAACCGCAATGAGGCTGCAACAACTAGGGCAACAAAAAGGGGGGGGAATGGCCTCCAGGAGCAGTGGATACATGGTGCAGGCACCGAGCCCAGCAATAACCCTGGAAAAAAAAAAAGAAGATAAGAGGACTCTGCACTCCAGCTCCATTAGCACCCAGAGAGAGAGAAGGAAGAGGAGAGGGACATATGGAGGTAGCTACAATGTTAAGAGTGCCTTAGAGTGATAGAGAGTATTGAATCAGAAAAAGAAGGGGCAACTATGTGTAAATGTGGACAGAGCAACAAGGGCAGCAGAAGGGAAAATAAATAAATAAAAAGATTTGGGAGTCGGGCTGTAGCGCAGCGGGTTAAGCGCAGGTGAATGACAGAGAGCACCTGCAGCCCTGCTTTACCATTCGCAATGCTCTCCCCCTGCAGGTAGGTACAGGGGGCTCGAACCCCAGTCCTTGCACATTGTAACATATGCACTTGCCGGGATAGCCTGAGGGTACTTCTTCCCGAGCTAGTGCTCTCTGGGTTGGAGAGAACTCAACTGGAGCTGATCTAGGCTGCTGTGTGGGAGAGGGATCAGGAACTCGTGCTGCACCAACTTCCGCAGGAGATACACTCTGGAACTCTCGGAGCCGGAAAGCAATTTCCAAGTGTCTTTAATCAGAAGAGCAGCTGTTTTTATACTCTCCAAGTAGGGTGGAAACAGGATGTGATATAGAGAGGGTGGAGAGAAAAGTGACTGGTGAAAATCAGAGTGTGACAAAGAAGGGATCAGTGTGTGACAAGGAGGGGGTGGAGCAGGAGAGAATCCTATCATAGAACCACCAATGCCCTGGAGTGCTTTATGTAAAAGTGATTTATGTAAATAGACCAAAGCTTTGGATCAGTAAAATCCCTATATAGGCATATGGTTAAGCAGAAGCCAGGGGGAGGTGACAACTACCCAACATGCACTCAACCAGATGCACCACCACCCAGAGCCAGAATTTAGGTTTTAAGGAATTTTTTAAAAAGATTTTATTTATTTATGAGAAAGATAGGAGGAGAGAGAAAGAACCAGACATCACTCTGGCACATGTGCTGCCAGGAATCAAACTCAGGACTGCATGCTTGAGAGTCAAAAGCTTTATCACTTTGCCACCTTTCACTGTGACACCCCCCAGCAACCCCTAAGCAGCTCGGTTAGATAGTCAGGCTCACAAGCCCTTGACATCTTTATAGTCCTTACATCCAGCTGACTGCTAGCCCCATTATTTACTTAGCAAAAAGCACACTCTGGTGCTTGTTGTCATTTGTCATGACGTTAGGTACCCTTTATATTGGAGTGATAGCACTAGCCTCTTGCATGTTCTCCATAAATTTTTTATATTGTTGCTATTATCTTTTGTTTGTTTATTTGTTTTACCAAAGCAGTGCTCAGCTCTGTTTTATGGTGGTGAGGGGGACTGAACCTGGGACTTCAGAGCGTCCGGCATGAGAGTCTCTTTGTATAACCACTGTGCTATCAACCCTCCTAACTTTTTTTTTTTTTTTTACTACTAGTTCACCCTCTACCAGTATTATATTCCGGGAATCGGGCAGTAACGCAGCAGGTTAAGAGCAGGTGGCGCAAAGCGTAAGGACCAGCATTAAGGATTCCAGTTCAAGCCTCCCAGCTCCCCACCTGCAAGGGAGTCACTTTACAGGTGGTGAGGCAGTTCTGCAGGAGTCTATCTTTCTCTCCCCCTCTCTGTTTTCCCCTCCTCTCTCCATTTCTCTGTCCTATCCAACAACAACAACAAAAACTATAAGGGCAACAAAAGGGAATAAATAAGTATTTTTTTTAAAAAAACCCAATCCCAATATTATATACACTTAGAAAATGACCTAAGGTTAAGCCTTTATTTTTGTGGTGTTGTTTATTTTGAAGATTTATTTTAGTTGTAACTAAAATAAGAGAGGGAAGGGTATCAAACTTGTATGCCAGAGGTTCCTGATTCACTTGCTTGTACTGGAGTGGTGCTCTAGCCTCCCTCTCTATCTCTCTCATTAATCTGTAATACATATTTCATTCATTCATTCATTCATTCATTGGATAGTGACCGGGAAAAATTGAGATGTAAGGAGGAGATAGAGAAGGAGAAAGAGAAACACCTGCGGCATTGCTTCACCACTTGTGAAACATCTTTCCTGCAAGCAAGAATCGGAAACTTGCTCAACTGAATGCACCACCACCACCTGGCCCTTAAAGAAAAGTACAAATCACAGGAGTGAGTAAAGAGTTTGAAAGAATTGTAATAAGAAATACAGGAACAACAAATGAGACTCTGGAAGAAAACACTAACTATCTTAAGGTTATTAGAGAGCTGAAAGCTGAAATCGCTGAGCTAAGAGCACAACAAAATAAACAAGCTAAAACAGTATTAGAAGAGGGAAACAAAATAGATGAACTCCAGAAAACAGTAGAGGGCAGAGAGAATAGAATCATTGAGGCTGAAGACAGAATTAGCAAGATCGAGGACAAATTAGAGACAACTAAAAAAGAAGTAAGAGATCTCAAAAAGAGATTAAGAGATGCTGAAAACAACAACAGAGTCCTATGGGATGACTTCAAAAGAAACAATATACACATTATTTGTGTACCAGAGGAAGAAAGGGAGGGAGAGGAAGAAAGCATTCTTCAGGCCATAATAGCTGAAAACTTCTCTAATCTAGACAACATCAAAGACATTAATATTCAAGAAGCACAGAGGGTCCCAAACAGAATTAACCCAGACCTAAAGACACCAAGACATATCATACTTAGAATGGAAAGGAATAAGGATAAAGAAAGGATCCTAAAGGCTGCAAAGAGTCACCTACAAAGGAAAACCCATAAGATTAGCAGCAGACTTCTCCACACAAACACTACAGGCCAGAAGAGAATGGTAAGATATCTACTGAGTGCTCAATGGGGAAGGCTGTCAACCAAGAATACAATACCCTGCTAGACTGTCATTCAGACTAGATGGAGGCATCAAAACCTTCTCAGACAAGCAACAGTTGAACTATCAACTATCACCAAGCCTGCCCTGAAAGAAGTTATGAAATGTCTCCTATAAACAATCAGACCACCATAAATAGGACATATATCAGAACACTCTAAAACTCTACAAGAATGGCGTTAAAATATCTTCAATCTTTGATATCAATAAATGTCAATGGCCTGAATTCACCTCTTAAAAGACACAGAGTAGGAAGATGGATCAGAAAATACAACCCAACAATATGCTGTCTACAGGAAACCCACCTAACTCAACAAAACAAACACAGCCTTAAAGTGAAAGGATGGAAAACTATCATACAAGCCAATGGCCCACAAAAAAGGGCAAGAACAGTTATTCTCATATCTGACATGACAGACTTTAAAATAGATAAGATTAAAAAAGATAGGAATGTGTGGGGAGCCACATGTGCCCTCAAGGTTGCTATTGGCATGACCACAGAGTCTTTGTTCACAGAAGGCCTTGCTTAAAAGATAAGTTCCTGCTTCTCTACTCCTTAGAGTCTTTGTTCATAGATGGCCTTGCCTAAAAGATAAGTTACTGTCTCCCAACTCCATTTCCCCATGAATCACCCAGGACCTTCCAGATAATGGATGATTACCATGACAACACACCACTTCAATCAACAGTGCCCAACTGCTAACTCCCCCCCTTTCCCTGGCCTTAAAAACAGCACCTTTGGTGCTAATAAACAGACTTGATCAGAATCTTGACTTGTCTCATTTCTCTCGCATCTCTTGTCCTCTGTCCTCTCCCTCTTGTCCTTGTCCTCACTCCCTCTCCTAGGTTAACCCACGTTGAAGGTCCCGTGGGACGGGACAGATGGCACCGCAATGTGCCCCAAGGAATGAGGGACCCCTGTGAAGGACTTCATTAGAAAACCACCGCGGGGATAACTTCCGGAGGCGGAGCTACGAGCAGCAGATCGCTTTCTCTCCTCTCCTCTCCTCTCCTGGATCAACTAGGAATACCAAAGGAGACCACCCGGACCGAAACAAGACAGGACTAGAATGACCACAGAAACCGAGTAAATCACCCGTGAGTACAAACACGCATGGCTGGAGACAGAGAAGAGAGAGGGGCCTAAGGAGAGATTAAGTGACTGCTAACAGTTTGACAGTTTGTCAGTGGAGACACCACCTCCAGTCTGCTCCACCAACAAGGGGACAACTGAAGGGAGGAAAGGACTCCCCAGAGACTCACCAAGTGCAACTCTGAGTCTCCATTGCTACTACCCTCAGAATCTGGAGCAGCAACAGGGAGGGACACCAGGGTACAGAGATCTAACTGGGAAACTCAGGAGAAGACCTATACCTCGGTGGAATAGCTGAGGGGCTGTGAAAGTCTCTTTGCATAACCACTGGATTATCTCTGCCACACCCTGCTTTATCTCTTGGTCAGGAGTCAGTGATTAAGCCAAGAAGCCTATTGATAGTTTAAAAGCCCTCAGGCTACCATAGCCTACAGGGGAAAAAAAAAAAAGGCTTTTACACCACTGAACTCCAACTCAGGGATTGAAAAAACTGTTAACTTATATAAAATGGTTAAAACAACAAGAAAAAATAATGGAGACTCGAACCAGGACAAGAGTCCAGCTAAAAGTCCTCCAGAGGGCGAAGCACAAAACAACGAGTTCAACATCCAAACATTAGCTAAGGAAATAAAAACAGGAGTGAGTAAAGAATTTGAAAAAATTGTAACCAGAACTGCAGGAACAACAAATGAGAATATGGAAGAAAATTCTAATAATCTCATGGTTATTAGAGAGCTGAAAGCTGAAATTGCTGAGCTAAGAAGGCAACTAGCTGAACAAGCTAAAACAGTATCAGAGCAGGGCAACAAAATAGATGAACTCCAGAAAGCAGTAGAGGGCAGAGAGAATAGAATCAATGAGGCTGAAGACAGAATTAGCAAGATTGAGGATGAATCAGAGACAACTAAAAAAGAAGTAAGAGATCTCAAAAAGAGATTAAGAGATGCTGAAAACAACAACAGAGTCCTATGGGATGACTTCAAAAGAAACAATATACGAATTATTGGCTTACCAGAGGAAGAAAGAGAAGGGGAGGAAGAAAGCATTCTCCAGGCCATAATAGCTGAAAATTTCTCTAGTCTAGACAACACCAAAGACATAAAGATTCAAGAAGCCCAGAGGGTACCAAACAGAATTAACCCAGACGTAAAGACACCAAGACATGTCATACTTAGATTGGAAAGGAATAAGGATAAAGAAAGGATCCTCAAGGCTGCAAGAGAAAAACAAAGAGTCACCTACAAAGGAAAACCCATAAGATTAGCAGCAGACTTCTCCATACAAACACTACAGGCCAGAAGAGAATGGCAAGATATCTATCGAGTGCTCAATGAGAAAGGCTTTCAGCCAAGAATACTATATCCTGCTAGATTGTCATTCAGACTAGATGGAAGCATCAAAACCTTCTCAGACAAGCAACAGTTGAAGGAAGCAACCATCACCAAGCCTGCCTTGAAAGAAGTTCTGAAAGGTTTCCTATAAACAACCAGACCACCACAAATAGAACATATATCAAAACACTCTAAAACTCTACAAGAATGGCGTTAAAATATCTTCAATCTTTGATATCAATAAATGTGAATGGCCTGAATTCACCTATTAAAAGACACAGAGTAGGAAGATGGATCAGAAAACACAACTCAACAATATGTTGTCTACAGGAAACTCACCTAACGCAACAAGACAAACACAGACTTAAAGTGAAAGGATGGAAAACTATCATTCAAGCCAATGGCCCACAAAAAAGGGCAGGAACAGCTATTCTCATATCTGACATGATAGACTTTAAAATAGATAAGATTAAAAAAGATAGGAATGGACACTACTTAATGCTCAGAGGATCAGTCAATCAAGAGGACTTAACAATTATTAATATCTATGCACCCAATGAGAAGCCATCTAAATACAACAAACTTCTACTGAAAGAGCTACAGCAATATATTAACAGTAACACAATCATAGTAGGGGACTTCAACACCCCACTCTCTCAACTTGACAGATCATCCAGGAAGAAAATCAGTAAAGACATAAGGGAGCTAAATGAAGAGATAGATAAACTAGAACTATTGGACATTTTCAGAGTCATTCATCCCAAGAAACTGGAATACACATTTTACTCAAATCCACATGGGTCATTCTCAAGGATAGACCATATGTTAGGCCACAAAGACAGCATCAGCCTATTCAAGAGCACTGAAATCATCCCAAGCATCTTCTCAGACCACAGTGGAATTAAACTAACACTTAACAATCAACAAAAGATTAGTAACAGTGCCAAAATGTGGAAGCTCAACAGTACACTTCTTAACAACTTCTGGGTGAAAGAGGAAATCAAGGAAGAAATCAAAATGTTTCGAGAGTTCAATGAAAATGAAGACACAAGCTATCAAAATATTTGGGACACAGCTAAAGCAGTCCTAAGAGGGAAGTTCATAGCTATACAAGCACACATTAGGAAACAAGAAAAAGCACAAATAAACAGCCTGATTGCACATCTTAAAGACCTAGAAGAAGAACAACAAAGGAACCCTAAAGCAACCAGAAGGACAGAAATTACTAAAGTTAGGGCAGAAATAAATAACATTGAGAATAGGAAAACCATACAAAAGATCAATGAAAGTAAATGTTGGTTCTTCGAAAGAGTAAACAAAATCGACAAACCTTTAGCCAGACTCACAAAACAAAAAAGGGAGAAGACCCAAATAAATCGGATAGTAAATGAAAGAGGAGATATCACAACAGACACTGCAGAAATTCAACATATCATGCGAGGCTTCTATGAACAACTATATGCCACCAAGTTAGAGAACCTGGAAGAAATGAATGATTTCCTAGATACCTACCAACTTCCAAAACTAAGTAAAGAGGAAGTGGATAATATGAACAGGCCCATCACAGCTAATGAAATTGAAACAGTTATCAAAAATCTCCCCAAAAATAAAAGTCCTGGACCAGATGGTTTTACAAATGAATTCTACAAAACCTTCAAAGAAGAACTAATACCTCTACTTTTAAAAGTCTTCCAGAAGATTGAAGACACTGGAATACTCCCTGCCAGCTTCTATGAAGCCAACATCACCCTGATACCAAAAGCAGACAGGGACACAACCAAAAAAGAAAACTACAGACCAATATCTCTGATGAACATAGATGCGAAAATATTGAACAAAATTCTAGCCAACCGGATACAGCAGTATATCAAAAAGATTGTTCATCATGACCAAGTGGGGTTTATCCCAGGCATGCAAGGTTGGTTTAATATACGTAAATCAATCAATTTGATCCACCACATCAACAAAAGCAAGACCAAAAACCACATGGTCATATCAATAGATGCAGAGAAAGCCTTTGACAAAATACAACATCCCTTTATGATCAAAACACTACAAAAAATAGGAATAGATGGAAAATTCCTGAAGATAGTGGAGTCTATATATAGCAAACCTACAGCCAACATCATACTCAATGGTGAAAAACTGGAAGCATTTCCCCTCAGATCAGGTACTAGACAGGGCTGCCCACTATCACCATTACTATTCAACATAGTGTTGGAAGTTCTTGCCATAGCAATCAGGCAGGAGCAAGGAATTAAAGGAATACAGATTGGAAGAGAAGAAGTCAAACTCTCCTTATTTGCAGATGACATGATAGTATACATGGAAAAACCTAAGGAATCTAGCAAGAAGCTTTTGGAAATCATCAGGCAATACAGTAATGTGTCAGGCTATAAAATTAACATTCAAAAGTCAGTGGCATTCCTCTATGCAAACACTAAGTTAGAAGAAATTGAAATCCAGAAATCAGTTCCTTTTTCTATAGCAACAAAAACAATAAAATATCTAGGAATAAACCTAACCAAAGAAGTGAAAGACTTGTATACTGAAAATTATGAGTCACTACTCAAAGAAATTGAAAAAGACACAAAGAAGTGGAAAGATATTCCATGCTCATGGGTTGGAAGAATTAACATCATCAAAATGAATATATTACCCAGAGCCATCTACAAATTTAATGCTATCCCCATCAAGATCCCAAGCACATTTTTTAGGAGAATAGAACAAATGCTACAAATGTTTATCTGGAACCAGAAAAGACCTAGAATTGCCAAAACAATCTTGAGAAAAAAGAACAGAACCGGAGGCATCACACTGCCAGATCTCAAACTGTATTATAGGGCCATTGTCATCAAAACTGCTTGGTACTGGAACATGAACAGACACACTGACCAGTGGAATAGAATTGAGAGCCCAGAAATGAGGCCCCACACCTATGGACATGTAATCTTTGACAAAGGGGCCCAGACTATTACATGGGGAAAGCAGAGTCTCTTCAACAAATGGTGTTGGAAACAATGGATTAAGACATGCAGAAGAATGAAGCTGAATCACTGTATTTCACCAAATACAAAAGTAAATTCCAAGTGGATCAAGGACTTGGATGTTAGACCAGAAACTATCAGATACTTAGAGGAAAATATTGGAAGAAGTTTTTTCCGCATAAATTTTAAAGACATTTTCAATGAAACAAATCCAATTACAAGGAAGACTAAGGCAAGTATAAACCTATGGGACTACATCAAATTAAAAAGCTTCTTCACAGCAAAAGAAACCACTACCCAAATCAAGAGACCCCTCACAGAATGGGAGAAGATCTTTACATGCCAAACATCAGATAAGAGTTTAATAACCAACATTTATAAGGAGCTTACCAGACTCAACAACAAGACAACAAATAACCCCATCCAAAAATGGGGGGAGGAATTGGACAGAATATTCACCACAGAAGAGATCCAAAAGGCCGAGAAACACATGAAAAAATACTCCAAGTCTCTGATTGTCAGAGAAATGCAAATCAAGACAACAATGAGATATCACTTCACTCCTGTGAGAATGTCACACATCAGAAAAGGTAACAGCAGCAAATGCTGGAGAGGATGTGGGGTCAAAGGAACCCTCCTGCACTGCTGGTGGGAATGTCAATTGGTCCAACCTCTGTGGAGAACAGTCTGGAGAACTCTCAGAAGGCTAGAAATGGACCTACCCTATGACCCTGCAATTCCCCTCCTGGGGATATATCCTAAGGAACCCAACACATCCATCCAAAAAGATCTGTGTACACATATGTTCTTGGCAGCACAATTTGTAATAGCCAAAACCTGGAAGCAACCCAGGTGTCCAACAACAGATGAGTGGCTGAGCAAGTTGTGGTATATATACACAATGGAATACTACTCAGCTGTAAAAAATGGTGACTTCACCGTTTTCAGCCGATCTTGGATGGACCTTGAAAAAATCATGTTGAGTGAAATAAGTCAGAAACAGAAGGATGAATATGGGATGATCTCACTCTCAGGCCGAAGTTGAAAAACAAGATTAGAAAAGAAAACACATGTCGAACCTGAAATGGAATTGGAGTATTACACCAAAGTAAAAGACTCTGGGGTGGGTGGGTGGGTGGGGAGAATACAGGTCCATGAAAAACGATGAATGAAATAGTGGGGGTTGTATTGCTAAATGGGAATCTGGGGAATGTTATGCATGTAAAAAAAAAAAAAGAAGTAGAAACGCAAAGCAGAAATTGACTGAGTTTGGAGTATGGCACCAAAATAAGAAAGCAGAAGTATACTAGAGTTTGCAGTGAGTACCTCCCTAATACTTCCTCTCCACTTTTCCAAGCTTTGGGTCCATGATTGCTCAACAATTTGTTTGGCTTTGTATGTTAACTCTCTTTTCAGTCACCAGGTTCCAGGTGTCATCAGGATGCCGGCCAGACTTCCCTGGATTGAAGACACCACCAATGTGTCCTGGAGCTCAGCTTCCCCAGAGACCCATCCTACTAGGGAAAGAGAGAGGCAGACTGGGAGTATGGACCGACCAGTCAACGCCCATGTTCAGCGAGGAAGCAATTACAGAAGCAAGACCTTCTACCTTCTGCAACCCACAATGACCCTGGGTCCATGCTCCCAGAGGGATAGAGAATGGGAAAGCTATCGGGGGAGGGGGTGGGATATGGAGATTGGGCGGTGGGAATTGTGTGGAGTTGTACCCCTCCTACCCTATGGTTTTGTTAATTAATCCTTCCTTTAATAAAAAAAAAAAAGAAAAAAAAAAAGAAAAGAAAAGTCCTTTTGTTACAAAAAAAAAAAAAAAAAAAAAAAAAAAGAAAACCACCGCGGAAATTGCTAGCAAGCAAACTCAAGGAAATGGGCACAAATTCAAGGTGCTCCAGGAACTTAAAGAGACAAGCACTAAGACTGGGTGCTCCAGGAACTCAAGAAGACTGCTGATTTCAGTCCAGGACTCAGGCAATGAGTATTAAGACTAATAAACACTTTCTTTCTCTCTCCACTTTGGCGATTCGCAAAAGAATTAACCTTGTCAGTGCAACTAATGGATTCTGGCCAGAGCTACTCTCTGGTGATTCCTGAAGGCCTGACTTGCAACATTCCAGTAGCGGTGGCCAGACAGGCAATCACCCCCTCTTGACTGAATGAATGCCTTGTTATGAATGCTTGTATGTGTGTTGTGTGCCTCACGGTCACTAGACTACAGGGTGTGATTGGGCTCCCAACCTGCATGTCCATGGAGTCATCTCAGCTCAGTGGAGATTCTCAACCCTGTTGAGACTGAGGTCGGGATTTATACAGCCACTCCTAAGCTAAGACTCCTTAAGGTCCTGCGAGGGGCCCAGCCAGGCGAGCACAGTCGATTGTCTGTCACCCTTTGGGGTGCCAGTTCTTTTTCAGTATCCTTTCTCGTCTATCTTTTCTTCCTCCCCCACTAATTCTAATATGGGACAAGATCTGAGTCAACATGAAAAATTTGTTAATGGGCTTAAAGACGCTTTAAAGATACGAGGGACAAAAGTTAAAAAAAAAGATTTAATTAGGTTTTTTAAGTTTCTCTCTGATGTATGCCCCTGGTTTCCCCAAGAGGGATTTATTGATGAAAAAAGGTGGAAAAGAGTAGGAGATGCAATAAAAGAGTACTATGACCTTTTGGGACTGGAAAAAGTCCCTGTTACTATCTTTTCTTATTGGAATCTTATAAATGAAGTAATTAGAGTCAGACCTCAACCCCGAGAGATTACAGAACTTATTAATAGGGGAGAAGTCCTTCTTTCTAAGGATCTGCCAGCTAAAGATATGGGCTTACCTCCTACTCCTTCACAGGGAGCCACAGGAAGTGTCCATAAACTTCCCAATGACCCCCCCCCCCCCGATTTAATTTCCTTAGATAGTGAAGACGATTTGTCTGTTAAATCTAACACAAAACATATTTAAAAATCCCCTATTACTGGGGAGGCCTGGATTAATTCCAACCTTGATTCTGTCATAAAAGCTAATCCTAAATACAAAAAACCCACAAAAGCCATTCCCCCTGCAACACCCACAAAAACTACCTGGCCCAGGACATGTTAAATCTACCATGTTAAATCAGATAGCGAACTCTCTGATGAGGACTAGGCAACACTAGATGATCAGGCAGTACACTACCATAATCCTGACTGGCCACCTCTTCAGAAAAAAAAACCCGACCACCCCCTTATATGCTGCCCCCTCCTTCAGCTCCCTCCCCTATTTCTCAACCCATCAATAACAACAAAGATTTATTGGCAAAGATAAATTTATTAAAGAACAAATAAAATTAGAGACTGAACACCAGGAGTTAGTCACTCAGCTTAATAATCTTAAAATTATTCAGCCAAAAAGACTAACCCTTCCCCTTGTCAAGCCCAGTACTAGACTCTATGTTCCCCCAGGCCCTCTCATTGGTTTAACAGACCCAGAGACCTTTCCAGTTTTAGAAATCACTGATGCACAAGGGCAAGTGTATAGACAACACAACATTTTTTATTTTAAAACCATTAAGGAACTTAAAAAGGCTGTAGCCCTTTATGGCACTGCCACACCTTACACTGTTGCTATTGTTGAATCCATAGGAGAGAGTTGGTTAACCCCTGGAGATTGGCAAACATTAACCAGAGTGTCCCTAACAGGAGGTGACTATCTCTTGTGGAAGTCTGAGTTTGTAGAAAACTGCAAGGAGACTGCTAGGTGAAATGCCCAGGCTAATAATGGCTGGAATTTAGACATGCTTACTGAAGAAGGACATTATGCTGACCATAATACACAAACCCAATATAACCCTGGATTGTATGCACAAATTCAAAACGATGCTATAAGTGCTTGGGAAAAGATCCCTTCAAAGGGCAATCCTGGTTCCTCTATTACTAATATTAGACAAGGACCAGATGAGCCTCTTACCCTTGACATCCACAGACAACCCCAGCTGCAAGACAACCCAGGGAAATAAAAGCCTTGGCTCCTCTGATACATATTGGGTACAAACTGTCTCTAACAATAAACCCATGCTAAAACTTTGGCTAGATGGAAAAGAATTTGAAGGACTCATAGGCACGGGCGCTGATGTAACCATTATCAAAAAAGATCCCTGGCGGGAGTCGGGCTGTAGCACAGCGGGTAAAACGCAGGTGGCGCAAAGCACAAGGACCGGCATAAGGATCCCAGTTCGAACCCCGGCTCCCCACCTGCAGGGGAGTCGCTTCACAGGTGGTGAAGCAGGTCTGCAGGTGTCTAGCTTTCCCTCCCCCTCTCTGTCTTCCCCTCCTCTCTCCATTTCTCTCTGTCCTATCCAACAACAACAACAACAATAACTACAACAATAAAACAACAAGGACAACAAAAGGGAATAAATAAATAAAATAAATATTTTTTTAAAAAAAGATTCCTGGCCCTTGACCTGGCCGCTCTCGGCCACACTTACTCACCTTAAAGGAATAGGACAGAGTCAAAATCCAGAAAAAAGCTCCAGACTTCTAAACTGGAAATATAAAGATGGTAATCAAGGCACTATTCAGCCCTATGTGATAACTGGACTCCCAGTCAATTTGTGGAGTAGAGATTTACTCTCTCAAATGGGACTTATTATGTGCAGCCCAAATGATACTGTAACAGCTCAGATGTTGTCTCAGGGCTTTCTTCCTGGCCAAGGATTGGGGAGGAATGGAACAGGCATCACTCAACCTGTACAACCTACCCCAAACCCCCATAGACAAGGTTTAGGAAATTTTCCATAGTGGCCATTGATCCACCTGTACCCCACGCTGACCCTATAACCTGGAAGTAAGATGACCCAGTGTGGGTCGACCAATGGCCATTAACTACACAAAAATTACAAGCCACCCAACTTCTAGTTGGAAGCCGGATATGTTATAGAAAGTTCACCCCCGTGGAACACACCTATATTTGTCATTAAAAAGAAATCTGGAAAATGGCGCCTCCTACAAGACTTTAGAGAGGTTAATAAAACCATGGTAATGATGGGGGCCCTCCAGCCAAGCCTCCCCACCCCCGCTTCCATCCCCTTGGGCTATTTTAAGGTAGTCATTGACCTTAAAGATTGTTTTTTTACTATTCCTCTTCACCCCGCAGACCAAAAAAGAATCACTTTTAACGTCCCATCAGTTAATTTCAGGGGTCCTGTGAAGAGATATCAATGGCAAGTTCTTCCTCAGGGTATGGCAAACAGTCCGACTTTATGTCAAAAATTTGTTGCTTCAGCTATTGAGCCTTTGAGACAGCAATGGACCCAAATGTATATTGTACATTACATGGATGACATACTTGTAGCTGGCCAAAAAGGAGAAGTCCTTAAATGTTTTCATCATTTGAACACTGCCCTCAAAAATAAAGGCTTAAAAATTACCCCTGAAAAAATACAACTCAAAGACCCATATACTTATCTTGGTTTTCAAATAACAGGGAAATCAACCTCTATGCCTAAAATTAAGATCAACACATACTCCCTAAACACCTTAAATGATTTCCAAAAACTCCTTGGAGATATTAATTGGCTCCACCCCTAATTAAAACTCACTACTGGGAACCTTAAACCCTTATTTAATCTCTTACAAAGAGACACAGATCCCAGGTCCCCTAGGAATCTCGCCCCCGAAGCCCATCATGCGCTACGGCTAGTAGAAACAGCTATACAAAATCAATTCATTACGCTGTTGATTATACCTGCCCTTTGTCCTTCATCATTTGTAACACACCCCTAACTCCAACAGCTGTCTTTTATCAAACTGCCCCAATACTATGGGTTCATCTCCCTTCTTCACCACCGAAGGTTCTATATCCTTACTATCAGGATGTGGCCAACCTCATGATGATGGGAAGAGATCAAGGGAGGAGATACTTTGGAAAAGAACCTGAAATTATTATCCAACCATATTCTCAAAGATAACTTCTCTGGCTATTTCAGACTACTGACTGCTGGCCCATAGCCTGTGCTGCCTATACTGGCACATTAGATAATCACTATCCCCCCAATAAGCTTATCCACTTCCTCAAAACTCATCCAGTGGTTTTCCCTAAAAGAACATCGCAGTGCCCTATAAAGGGGGCCCTTACAGTCTTTACTGACGGATCCTCAAATGGCACCACAGCCTATGTTCATTAAGGCAATAAAGTCAGTTTTCCCACCCCTACTAAATCTGCCCAGCTGGTAACACTCCATGCAGTCCTCGCAACTTTTAGCACTTTTCCAAATGCCCCTCTAAATGTCTATACTGACAGTTTATACATTGCTAATTCTATCCCCCTTTTAGAAACTGTCGCCCATATTAGACCGTCCTCTGCCGCAGCCTGTTTGTTTATCCAGATCCAACAATTCATCTGAGCTCGTGCACACCCATTTTTTATTGGGCATTTGCGGGCACATACTGGCTTGCCAGGACCTCTCTCCAAAGGCAATGCACAGGTAGATATAGCCACTCAAACTGCTTTTCTCTCCACCTTAGAACCCATTGAAGACCGGGTCACCTCTGCCACAAAGGCACATGCTCTGCATCATCTCAATGCAACCACACTTAGGCTTATGTTTAAGATCACTCATGAACAGGCGAGACAGTGTCAATCTTGTGTCAACTTTTTACCCATCCCACATCTTGGAGTAAACCCCAGAGGGCTTGTCCCCAATGCTCTTTGGCAGTTGGATGTCACCCATATCACTGATTTTGGAAACTTAAAATATGTTCATGTTTCTATCGATACTTTCAGTGGGCTCATCTTTGTTTCTGCACAGTCAGGAGAAGCCGGTAAGCATGTAGTTGCCCATATGCTTCTTCCCTTCTCTACCCTAGGCTTGCATAAACACATTAAGACAGATAACTGGCACAGCTATACAGGCAACTTTTTTTCAACTTTCTTTAAACAAGTTGCTATCACCCACACTACTGGCATTCCATACAACCCCCAGGGTCAAGGTATTGTAGAGAGGGCCCACCTCTCCTCAAAAAAATATGATTGAAAAAACTAATAGGGGTGACTGGTACCCTACAAAGGGTACCCCAAGAAACATTCTTGCACACTCACTTTTTGTCCTTAATTAAAAAAAAATTTTTTTTATTTAAGAAAGGATTAATTAACAAAACCATAGGGTAGGAGGGGTACAACTCCACACAATTCCCACCACCCAATCTCCATATCCCACCCCCTCCCCTGATAGCGTTCCCCTTCTCTATCCCTCTGGGAGCATGGACCCAGGGTCATTGTGGGTTGCAGAAAGTAGAAGGTCTGGCTTCTGTAATTGCTTCCCCACTGAACGTGGGCATTGACTGATCGGTCCATAATCCCAGTCTGCCTCTCTCTTTCCCTAGTAGGGTGTGTCTCTGGGGAAGCTGAGCTCCAGGACACATTGGTGGGGTCTTCAATCCAGGGAAGCCTGGCTAGCATCCTGATGGCATCTGGAACCTGGTGATTGAAAAGAGAGTTAACATACAAAGCCAAACAAATTGTTGAGCAATCATGGACCCAAAGCTTGGAATAGTGGAGAGGAAGTGTTAGGGGGGTACTCACTGCAAACTCTAGTGTACTTCTGCTTTCAGGTATATATTTTGCCATAGTTTAGAGAGATAAAAACCAAGGATACACACACTAAAGTCCGAAACATTGGCATGGAACGCTGTCCTCCTAAAGGTTGCCAGGAAACTGTCATTATTAACATCTCTCCCAAGACTATCTCTAGCACATATTGGCCTTATGCCTGTTTTCCCTTTGATAATAAAGGCGGATGCCTCACTGACGTCCCCACTTATGGAGGCTGCCGTTACTGGTCCTGCATTCTCCATAATGCCCTCTCGCCAAAGACTAAAGCCAGAAAACCTAGTATCCTCAGGTTTCAGGGGTCCCAATTCATTATTCAGATCTCTGATCCCTGGGATGCTCATTGGCAAGAGGGAGTTACAGGCAAATTATATAATAATGGGTATGCCTCACGCCCTGCAGGGACTAAATATATCTCCCAGCAGCTGACATTGGCTTAGAGTGGAGAACAGATAAATCAAGTCATTATAGAAACAGAAAATAATCTCTATTCAGCTCTTCAAACTAACTCAGCCATGGAAACTAATAACACACCACCAACCCTCCCAAATGCTACCATAAAAAGCCCCCCTGCGGGGCCATATCCCCCTGTCCCCTCAGTTCCGCTGTTTTTAGAACACATAAGTAACTCATTCACCCTGGTATGCCTCTATACCAACAACTCCAGTCCAGTTAATTTCACTTTTACCCATAATGGCTCAATAAGCTCTGTCCATACATCGCCCCCGCTGATTTACTATTGGTGCTGTGGGACACTCCTGACTACTATAAATATCACCACCCCCGGACCCTGCCTCATGGTGGCCATAGTCCCCCAACTTACACTGTATGAACCCAACGAGTTCGCATGGCTCCTACACTCCACTCATAAAAGAGCTGTTTTCCTCCCATTAACAGTTGGCATAGGGTTAGCCACCTCTACCGGCATAGCTGGTGGTGTGCTAGGACATTCTATATATTCCTCCCATGAATTTTCTGGCAAATTACAACAGGTTATAGACTCCACCACAAATAGTCTTGAGTCACTACAGAGACAGATTACATCCCTAGCAAAAGTTACCTTACAAAACAGACGAGTCCTTGACCTCCTTACTGCGGAAAAAGGGGAGACCTGCTTAGCCCTACAAGAAAAATGTTGCTTTTACATTAATGAATCAGGGATCATAGAAGAAAATGTTAAAAACCTGCAAACACTCAGTCGAGAACTACGAAATAGATATGATCCCGCCTCTTCATACCAATGGATAAATTCCCCTTCCTTACCTGGATACCCTCAGTTGTGGGACCCTTGCTTGTTTTAATTCTGCTCACAGTAGGTCCCATAATTCTTAACAAGCTCAAGGCCTTTTTGCAGCAACAGATCGATGCCATAAAAATGCAGCCTATACAAGTTCACTATCATAGGCTGGACATGGCAGAAAATGGAGTTGCTGCGGAGGACTTTCCCCCCTCCGTCAGAACATCCACCAAGTAGAGGGCTGGCTAGCCAATGAAGGGTAAAGGGGAAACTAGCACTATCCAGTCAACCTAAGACAGGGCACCTGGTACTACCTGACAAAAAAAATGACCAGGTGTTCCAGTGACAGGTAAGATGGAAGGCTGATCCCCAACCTAAGACAGGTACAGTCCACCCTGCCACAAAATAAATTCCACCAAACATCAATACATGCACCCATATATATATATATGGAAGGGGGACATGTGGGGAACCACATGTACCCTCAAGGTTGCTATTGGCATGACCACAGAGTCTTTGTTCACAGAAGGCCTTGTTTAAAAGATAAGTTCCTGCTTCTCTACTCCTTAGAGTCTTTGTTCACAGACGGCCTTGCCTAAAAGATAAGTTACTGTCTCCCAACTCCATTTCCCCATGAATCACCCAGGACCTTCCAGATAATGGCTGATTACCATGACAACACACCACTTCAATCAACAGTCCCCAACTGCTAACTTCGCCACTTGCCCCAGTCTTAAAAACAGCACCTTTGGTGCTAATAAACAGACTTGATCAGAATCTTGACTTGTCTCATTTCTGTCACATCTCTTTTTATTTATTTATTTATTTATTTTATTTAAGAGAGGATTAATTAACAAAACCATAGGGTAGGAGGGGTACAACTCCACACAATTCCCACCACCCAATCTCCATATCCCACCCCCTCCCCCGATAGCTTTCCCATTCTCTATCCCTCTGGGAGCATGGACCCAGGGTCATTGAGGGTTGCAGAAGGTAGAAGGTCTGGCTTCTGTAATTGCTTCCTCGCTGAACATGGGCGTTGACTGGTCGGTCCATACTCCCAGTCTGCCTCTCTCTTTCCCTAGTAGGATGGGTCTCTGGGGAAGCTGAGCTCCAGGACACATTGGTGGTGTCTTCAATCCAGGGAAGTCTGGCCGGCATCCTGATGACACCTGGAACCTGGTGACTGAAAAGAGAGTTAACATACAAAGCCAAACAAATTGTTGAGCAATCATGGACCCAAAGCTTGGAAAAGTGGAGAGGAAGTATTAGGGAGGTACTCACTGCAAACTCTAGTATACTTCTGTTTTCTTACTTTGGTGCCATACTCCAAACTCAGTCAATTTCTGCTTTGTGTTTCTACTTCTTTTTTTTTTTACATGCATAACATTCCCCAGATTCCCATTTAGCAATACAGCCCCCATTATTTCATTCATCATTTTTCATGGACCTGTATTCTCCCCACCCACCCACCCACCCCAGAGTCTTTTACTTTGGTGTAATACTCCAATTCCATTTCAGGTTCGACTTGTGTTTTCTTTTCTAATCTTGTTTTTCAACTTCGGCCTGAGAGTGAGATCATCCCGTATTCATCCTTCTGTTTCTGACTTATTTCACTCAACATGATTATTTCAAGGTACATCCAAGACCGGCTGAAAACGGTGAAGTCACCATTTTTTACAGCTGAGTAGTATTCCATTGTGTATATATACCACAACTTGCTCAGCCACTCATCTGTTGTTGGACACCTGGGTTGCTTCCAGGTTTTGGCTATTACAAATTGTGCTGCCAAGAACATATGTGTAGACAGATCTTTTTGGATGGATGTGCAGGGTTCCTTAGGATATATCCCCACTCTCTCTCTCTCTCTCCTCTCCTCTCCCGGATCAACTAGGAATACCAGAGGAGACCACCCGGACCAAAACAGGACAGGACTAGAATGACCACAGGAACCCAGTAAATCACCCGTGAGTACAAACACGCGTGGCTGGTGACAGAGAGGAGAGAGGGGCCTAAGGAGAGATTAAGTGGCTGCTTAGTTCGACAGTTTGTCAGTGGAGACACCACCTCCAGTCTGCTCCACAACAAGGGGACAGCTGAAGGGAGGAGGAGGCTCCCCAGAGACTCACCAAGTACAACTCTGAGTCTCCATTGCTACTGCCCTCAGAGTCTGGAGCAGAAACAGGGAGGGACACCAGGGTACAGAGATCTGACCGGGAAACTCAGGAGGATATATCCCCAGAAGAGGAATTGCAGGGTCATAGGGTAGGTGCATTTCTAGCCTTGTGAGAGTTCTCCGGGCTGTTCTCCACAGAGGTTGGACCAATTGACATTCCCACCAGCAGTGTAGGAGGGTTCCTTTGACCCCACATGCTCTCCAGCATTTGCTGCTGTTACCTTTTCTGATGTATGACATTCTCACAGGAGTGAAGTGATATCTCTTTGTTGTCTTGATTTGCATTTCTCTGACAATCAGAGACTTGGAGCATTTTTTCATGTGTTTCTTGGCCTTTTGGATCTCTTCTGTGGTGAATATTCTGTCCATGTCCTCCCCCCATTTTTGGATGGGGTTATTTGTTGTTTTGTTGTTGAGTCTGGCAAGCTCTTTATATATGTTGGTTATTAAACTCTTATCTGATGTATGGCATGTAAAGATCTTCTCCCATTCTGTGAGGGCTCTCTTGGTTTGGGTAGTGGTTTCTTTTGCTGTGAAGAAGCTTTTTAATTTGATGTAGTCCCATATTTTTATACTTGCCTTAGTCTTCTTTGTAATTGGATTCATTTCATTGAAGATGTCTTTAAAATTTATGCGGAAAAGAGTTCTGCCAATATTTTCCTCTAAGTATCTGATAGTTTGTAGTCTTACATCCAAGTCCTTGATTCACTTGGAATTTACTTTTGTATTTGGTGAAATAGAGTGATTCAGTTTCATTGTTCTGCATGTTTCAACCCATTGTTTCCAACACCGTTTGTTGAAGAGACTCTGCTTTCCCCATGTAGTAGTCTGGGCCCCTTTGTCAAAGATTAGATGTCCATAGGTGTGGGGGCTCATTTCTGGGCTCTCAATTCTATTCCACTGGTCAGTGTGTCTATTCATGTTCCAGTACCAAGCAGTTTTGATGACAATGGCCCTATAATACAGTTTGAGATCTGGGAGTGTGATGCCTCCAGTTCTGTTCTTTTTTCTCAAGATTGTTTTGGAATTCTAGGTCTTTTCTGGTTCCAGATAAACATTTGTAGCATTTGTTATATTCTCCTAAAAAATGTGCTTAGGATCTTGATGGGGATAGCATTAAATTTGTAGATGGCTCTGGGTAATATATTCATTTTGATGATGTTAATTCTTCCAACCCATGAACATGGAATATCTTTCCACCTCTTTGTGTCTTTTTCAATTTCTTTGAGTAGTGACTCATAATTTTCAGTATACAAGTCTTTCACTTCTTTGGTTAGGTTTACTCCTACATATTTTATTGTTTTTGTTGCTATAGTAAAAGGAATTGATTTCTGGATTTCAATTTCTTCTAACTTAGTGTTTGCATAGAGGAATGCCACTGAATTTTGAATGTTAATTTTATAGCCTGACACCTTGCTGTATTACGTGATTTTTTCCAAAAGCTTCTTGCTGGATTCCTTAGCTTTTTCCATATATACTATCATGTCATCTGCAAATAAGGAGAGTTGACTTCTTCTCTTCCAATCTGTATCCCTTTAATTCCTTGCTCCTGCCTGATTGCTATGGCAAGAACTTCCAACACTATGTTGAATAGTTATGGTGATAGTGGGCAGCCCTTTCTACTACCTGATCTGAGTGGAAATGCTTCCAGTTTTTCACCACTGAGTATGATGTTGGCTGTAGGTTTGCTATATATAGACTCCACTATCTTGAGGAGTTTTCCATCTATTCCCATTTTTTTGTAGTGTTTTGATCATAAAGGGATGTTGTATTTTGTCAAAGGCTTTCTCTGCATCTATTGATATGATCATGTGGTTTCTGGTCTTGCTTTTGTTGATGTGGTGGATCACATTGATTGATTTACATATATTAAACCAACCTTGCATGCCTGGGATAAACCCCACTTGGTCATGATGAACAATCTTTTTGATATACTGCTGTATCCGGTTGGCTAGAATTTTGTTCAATATTTTCGCATCTATGTTCATCAGAGATATTGGTCTGTAGTTTTCTTTTTTGGTTATGTCCCTGTCTGCTTTTGGTATCAGGGTGATGTTGGCTTCATAGAAGCTGGCAGGGAGTCTTCCAGTGTCTTCAATCTTCTGGAAGACTTTTAAAAGTAGAAGTATTAGTTCTTCTTTGAAGGTTTTGTAGAATTCATTTGTAAAACCATCTGGTTCAGGACTTATTTTTGGGGAGTTTTTTTAAAAAAATTTATTTCTTTATTGGGAAGTTAATGTTTTACATTCAACAGTAAATACAATAGTTTGTACATGCATAACATTCCCCAGTTTCCCATTTAACAATACTACCCCCACTATGTCATTTATCACCCTTCATGGACCTTTATTCTCCCCACCCACCCACCCCAGAGTCTTTTACTTTGGTGCAATATGGGGAGATTTTTGATAACTGCTTCAATTTCAATAGTGATGGGCCTGTTCATGTTATCCACTTCCTCTTTACTTAGTTTTGGAAGTTGGTAGGTATATAGGAAATTGTCCATTTCTTCCAGGTTCTCTAGCTTGGTGGCATATAGTTGTTCATAGAAGCCTCGCATGATATGTTGAATTTCTGCAGTGTCTATTGTGATATCTCCTCTTTCATTTAGTATCCAATTTATTTAGGTCTTTTCCCTTTTTTGTTTTGTGAGTCTGGCTAAAGGTTTGTCAATTTTGTTCACTCTTTCGAAGAATCAACATTTACTTTAGTTGATCTTTTGTATGGTTTTCTTATTCTCAATGTTATTTATTTCTGCCCTAACTTTAGTGATTTCCATCCTTCTGGTTGCTTTACGGTTCCTTTGTTGTTCTTCTTCTAGGTCTTTAAGATGTGCAATCAAGCTGTTTATTTGTGCCTTTTCTTGTTTCCTAATGTGTGCTTGTATAGCTATGAACTTCCCTCAGTACTGCCTTAACTGTGTCCCAAATATTTTGATAGCTTGTGTCTTCATTTTCATTGAACTCTAGAAACATTTTGATTTCTTCCTTGATTTGAGTAAAATGTGTATTCCAGTTTCTTGGGATGAATGACTCTGAAAACGTCTAATAGTTCTAGTTTATCTATCTCTTCATTTAGCTCCCTTATGTCTTTATTGGTTCTCTACCTGGATGATCTGTCAAGTTGAGAGTGGGGGGTTGAAGTCCCCTACTATGATTGTGTTGCTTTTAATATATTGCTGTAGCTCTTTCAGTAGACGCTTGATGTACTTAGATGGCTTCTCATTGGCTGCATAGATGTTAATAACTGTTAAGTCCTCTTGATTGACTGATCCTTTGAGCATTAAGTAGTGTCCATTCCTGTCCTGTCCTGTGGGACCTTCAACGTGGGTTAACCTAGGAGAGGGAGTGAGGACAAGGACAAGAGGGAGAGGACAGACTTCTGGAGGTAGAGCTATGAGCAGCAGATCACTTTCTCTCCTCTCCTCTCCTCTCCCGGATCAACTAGGAATACCGAAGGAGACCACCCGGGACCGAAACAAGACAGGACTAGAATGACCACAGGAACCCAGTAAATCACCGGTGAGTACAAACATGTGTGGCTGGTGATAGAAAGGAGAGAGGAGCCTAAGGAGAGATTAAATGACTGCTAACAGTTCAGCAGTTTATCAGTTAAGACACCACCTCCAGTCTGCTCCACCAACAAGGGAACAGCTTAAGGGAGGAGAGGACTCCCCAGAGACTCACCAAGTGCAACTCTGAGTCTCCATTGCTACTACCCTCAGCATATGGAGCAGCAACAGGAAGGGACACCAGGGGACAGAGATCTAACCAGAAAACTCAGGAGAAGACCTACCTTGGTGGCATAGCTGAGGGGCTGTGAAAGTCTCTTTGCATAACCACTGGATTATCTCTGCCACACCCTGCTTTATCTCTTGGTCAGGAGTCAGTGATTAAGCTAAGAAGCCTATTGATAGTTTAAAAGCCCTCAGGCTCCCATAGCCTACAGGGAAGGAAAAAAAAAGAAAGAGGCTTTTAAACCTCTGAGCTCCAACTCAGGGACTGATACAACTGTTAATTTCCACCACTGTAAACCCTTTAATTAATTTACTTAGACACAAGTCAATCCAGGCAATAGTGATCAATAATTTGAAAAGTACTGATAAAGGGAACTCATAACATCATATATAAAATGGTTAAAACAACAAGAAAAAATATTGGAGAATCGAACCAGGACAAGAGTCCAGCTAAAAGTCCTCCAGAGGGTGAAGCACAAAATAACGAGTTCAACATCCAAACATTAGCTAAGGAAATAATAACAGGAGTGAGTAAAGAATTTGAAAAAATTGTAATCAGAAATGCAAGAATAACAAATGAGAATATGGAAGAAAATACTAATTATCTCATGGTTATTAGAGAGCTGAAAGCTGAAATAGCTGAGCTAAGAATGCAACTAGCTGAACAAGCTAAAACAGTATCAGAGCAGGGCAACAAAATAGATGAACTCCAGAGAACAGTAGAGGGCAGAAAGAATAGAATAAATGAGGCTGAAGACAGAATTAGCAAGATTGAGGATGAATTAGAGACAACTAAAAAAGAAGTAAGAGATCTCAAAAAGAGATTAAGAGATGCTGAAAACAACAACAGAGTCCTATGGGATGACTTCAAAAGAAACAATATACGCATTATTGGCATACCAGAGGAAGAAAGAGAAGAAGAGGAAGAAAGCAATTTCCAGGCCATAATAACTGAAAACTTCTCTAGTCTAGACAACATCAAAGACATAAAGATTCAAGAAGCCCAGAGGGTCCCAGACAGAATTAACCAAGACCTAAAGAAACCAAGACATATCATACTTAGAATGGAAAGGAATAAGGATAAAGAAAGGATCTTCAAGGCTGCAAGAGAAAAACAAAGTCACCTACAAAGGAAAACCCATAAGATTAGCAGCAGTCTTCTCCATACAAACATTACAAGCCAGAAGAGAATGGCAAGATATCTACTGAGTGCTCAATGAGAAAGGCTTTCAGCCAAGAATACTGTATTCTGCTAGACTGTCATTCAGACTAGATGGAGGCATCAAAACCTTCTCAGACAAGCAACAGTTGAAGGAAGCAACCATTACCAAGCCTGCCCTGAAAGAAGTTCTGAAAGGTCTCCTATAAACAACCAGACCA
Source organism: Erinaceus europaeus (assembly GCF_950295315.1). Classification (NCBI taxonomy): domain Eukaryota; kingdom Metazoa; phylum Chordata; class Mammalia; order Eulipotyphla; family Erinaceidae; genus Erinaceus; species Erinaceus europaeus. The sequence continues at coordinate 61,871,374 of NC_080172.1, forward strand.
CCACAAATAGAACATATATCAAAACACTCTAAAACTCTACAAGAGTGGCGTTAAAATATCTTCAATCTTTCATATCAATAAATGTCATTGGCCTGAATTCACCTATTAAAAGACACAGAGTAGGAAGATGGATCAGAAAACACAACCCAACAATATGCTGTCTACAGGAAACCCACCTACCTCAACAAGACAAACACAGACTTAAAGTGAAAGGATGGAAAACTATCATACAAGCCAATGGCCCACAAAAAATGGCAGGAGCAGCTATTCTAATATCTGACATGATAGACTTTAAAATAGATAAGATTAAAAAAGATAGGAATGAACACTACTTAATGCTCAGAGGATCAGTCAATCAAGAGGACTTAACAATTATTAACATCTATGCACCCAATGAGAAGCCATCTAAATACATCAAACTTCTACTGAAGGAGCTGCAGCAATATATTAACTGTAACACAATCATAGTAGGGGTCTTCAAACCCCATTCTCTCAACATGACAGATCATCCAGGCAGAAAATCAGTAAAGACATAAGGGAGCTAAATGAAGAGATAGATAAACTAGAACTATTGGACATTTTCAGAGTCATTCATCCCAAGAAACTGGAATACACATTTCACTCAAATCCACATGGGTCATTCTCAAGGATAGACCATATGTTAGGCCACAAAGACAGCATCAGACAATTCAGGACCACTGAAATCATCCCAAGCATCTTCTCAGACCACAGTGGAATTAAACTAACACTTAACAATCAACAAAAGATTAGTAAAAGTCCCAAAGAGTGGAAGCTCAACAGTGTGGGTCAAAGAGGAAATCAAGGAAGAAATCAAAATGTTTCAAGAGTTCAATGAAAATGAAGACACAAGCTATCAAAATATGTGGGACACAGCTAAAGCAGTCCTAAGAGGGAAGTTCATAGCTATACAAGCACACATTAGGAAACAAGAAAAAGCACAAATAAACAGCCTGATTGCACATCTTAAAGACCTAGAAGAAGAACAACAAAGGAAACCTAAAGCAAACAGAAGGTCAGAAATCACTAAAGTTAGGGCAGAAATCAGTAACACTGAAAATAAGAAAACCATACAAAAGATCAACGAAAGTATATGTTGGTTCTTCGAAAGAGTGAAGAAAATCGACAAACCTTTAGCCAGACTCAAAAAAGGGAGATGACCCAAATAAATTGGATACTAAATGAAAGAGGAGATATCACACCAGACACTGCAGAAATTCAACATATCATGCGAAGCTTCTATGAACAACTATATGCCACCAAGCTAGAGAACTGGGAAGAAATGGACGATTTCCTAGATACCTACCAACTTCCAAAACTAAGTATAGAGGAAGCGGATAACATGAACAGGCCCATCACAGCTAATGAAATTGAAACAGTCATCAAAAATCTCCCCAAGAATAAAAGTCCTGAACCAGATGGTTTTATAAATGAATTCTACAAAACCTTCAAAGAAGAACTAATACTTCTACTTTTAAAAGTCTTCCAGAAGATTGAAGACACTGGAATACTCCCTGCCAGCTTCTATGAAGCCAACATCACCCTGATACCAAAAGCAGACAGGGACACAACCAAAAAAGAAAACTACAGACCAATATCTCTGATGAACATAGATGCGAAAATATTGAACAAAATTCTAGCCAACCGGATACAGCAGTATATCAAAAAGATTGTTCATCATGACCAAGTGGGGTTTATCCCAGGCATGCAAGGTTGGTTTAATATATGTAAATCAATCAATGTGATCCACCACATCAACAAAAGCAAGACCAGAAACCACATGATCATATCAATAGATGCAGAGAAAGCCTTTGACAAAATACAACATCCCTTTATGATCAAAACACTACAAAAAAATGGGAATAGATGGAAAACTCCTCAAGATAGTGGAGTCTATATATAGCAAACCTACAGCCAACATCATACTCAGTGGTGAAAAACTGGAAGCATTTCCACTCAGATCAGGTAGTAGAAAGGGCTGCCCACTATCACCATAACTATTCAACATAGTGTTGGAAGTTCTTGCCATAGCAATCAGGCAGGAGCAAGGAATTAAAGGGATACAGATTGGAAGAGAAGAAGTCAACTCTCCTTATTTGCAGATGACATGATAGTATATATGGAAAAAGCTAAGGAATCCAGCAAGAAGCTTTTGGAAAAAATCACGTAATACAGCAAGGTGTCAGGCTATAAAATTAACATTCAAAATTCAGTGGCATTCCTCTATGCAAACACTAAGTTAGAAGAAATTGAAATCCAGAAATCAATTCCTTTTACTATAGCAACAAAAACAATAAAATATGTAGGAGTAAACCTAACCAAAGAAGTGAAAGACTTGTATACTGAAAATTATGAGTCACTACTCAAAGAAATTGAAAAAGACACAAAGAGGTGGAAAGATATTCCATGTTCATGGGTTGGAAGAATTAACATCATCAAAATGAATATATTACCCAGAGCCATCTACAAATTTAATGCTATCCCCATCAAGATCCCAAGCACATTTTTTAGGAGAATAGAACAAATGCTACAAATGTTTATCTGGAACCAGAAAAGACCTAGAATTGCCAAAACAATCTTGAGAAAAAAGAACAGAACTGGAGGCATCACACTCCCAGATCTCAAACTGTATTATAAGGCCATTGTCATCAAAACTGCTTGGTACTGGAACATGAACAGACACACTGACCAGTGGAATAGAATTGAGAGGCCAGAAATGAGCCCCCACACCTATGGACTTCTAGTCTTTGACAAAGGGGCCCAGACTATTACATGGGGAAAGCAGAGTCTCTTTAACAAATGGTGTTGGAAACAATGGGTTGAAACATGCAGAAGAATGAAACTGAATCACTCTATTTCACCAAATACAAAAGTAAATTCCAAGTGGATCAAGGACTTGGATGTTAGACCACAAACTATCAAATCCTTAGAGGAAAATATTGGCAGAACTCTTTTCTGCATAAATTTTAAAGACATTTTCAGTGAAATGAATCCAATTACAAGGAAGACTAAGGTAAGTATAAACCTATGAGACTACATCAAATTAAAAAGCTTCTTCACAGCAAAAGAAACCACTACCCAAACCAAAAGACCCCTCACAGAATGAGAGAAGATCTTTACATGACATACATCAGATAAGAGTTTAATAACCAACATATATAAAGAGCTTGCCAGACTCAACAACAAAACAACAAATAACCCCATCCAAAAATGGGGGGAGGACATGGACAGAATATTTACCACAGAAGAGATCCAAAAGGCCAAGAAACACATAAAAAAGTGCTCCATGTCTCTGATTGTCAGAGAAATGCAAATCAAGACAACAAAGAGATATCACTTCACTCCTGTGAGAATGTCATACATCAGAAAAGGTAACAGCAGCAAATGCTGGAGAGGGTGTAGGGTCAAAGGAACCCTCCTACACTGCTGGTGGGAATGTCAATTGGTCCAACCTCTGTGAAGAACAGCCCGGAGAACTCTCACAAGGCTAGAAATGCACCTACCCTATGACCCTGCAATTCCTTTATTGGGGATATATCCTAAGGAACCCAACACATCCATCCAATAAGATCTGTGTACACATATGTTCTTGGTAGCATAATTTGTAATAGCCAAACCTGGAAGCAACACAGGTGTCCAACAACAGATTAGTGGCTGAGCAAGTTGTGGTATATATACACAATAGAATACTACTCAGCTGTTAAAAATTGTGACTTCACCGTTTTCAGCTGATTTTGGATGGACCTTGAAAAATTCATGTTGAGTGATATAAGTCAGGAACAGAAGGATGAATATGGGATGATCTCACTCTCAGGCAGAAGTTGAAAACAAGATCAGAAAAGAAAACACAAGTAGAACCTGAAATGGAATTGGCGTATAGCACCAAAGTAAAAGACTCTGGGTGGGTGGGTGGGGAGAATACAAGTCCATGAAGGATGATTGAGGACCTAGTTTGGGATGTATTGTTATATGGGAAGCTTGGGAATGTTATGCATGTACATACTATTGTACTTACTGTTGAATGTAAAACATTAATTCCCCAATAAAGAAATAAAAAAAAAATTACAGCAGGCCGGGAGTCAGGCGGTAGCACAGCGGGTTAAGCACACATGGCGCAAAGTGCAAGGACTGGCTTAAGTATCCCAGTTCGAGCCCCTGTCTCCCCACCTGTAGGTGAGTCGCTTCACAGGTGGTGAAACAGGTCTGCAGGTGTCTGTCTTTCTCTCCCCCTCTGTCTTCCCGTCCTCTCTCCATTTCTCTCTGTCCTATCCAACAACAATGACAACAATAACGACTACAACAATTAAACAAGGGCAACAAAAGGGAATAAATAAATATTCTAAAAAAATAATAATTACAGCAATCCAACGTTTTCAGATATAAAGACAGACAGAGAGGAAGATACGACAGCACTGAAGCTTCCTTCAGTGTGGTGGGAGCCAAGCTTCTACCTGGGTGGTGCCCATGACAAAGCAAGTGCACTGTCCAAGTGAACTGTCTTGATGGACCTCCTTTATGTTTCTTGAATATTAACCTCTTATTAGATACATACAATATATCTAATTATATATACATATCCCATTTACTAGGTTGCCTTTTCATTTAATTGATGTGTTTCTTTGCTATGGAGATGTTTAGATTATAATCTCCTTGTTTATGTTTGTTCTTATTGCCTTTGCTTTTGTAACTAAGTCTGCAAAAAAAATCTTTGCTGCAACTGAGGAAATAGCTCAGCTGGTGGAGTATAACATTTATATGCCTTAGTTTACCAGTTTGATCCCCGACACTGCATGTACTAGAGAGATGCTCTGGCTTCCTCTCTCTCTTTCTCTGACTTTTGTGAAAATCTCTCTTGTAGGTAACAATTTTTTTTTTAATTGCCAAGACCTATATTAAGGACTTCATTTCAATTTTTTGTTTTTTACCAGAGCACTGCTCAGCTCTGGTTTATAGTGGTGCCAGGGACTGAACCTGGAACCTTGAAGCCTGTCTGCATAACTATTACTTTGTTTTTTGCCTCACAGGTTACTTACTGCTGGAGCTTGGCACCAGCACTACGGAGCCATAGCTCCTGGAGCCCCCTCCTCACCCTATTTTCTTTTTTTTTTTTTTTTAAATAATTTACTTCTTTATTGGGGAATTAATGCTTTACATTCAACAGTAAATACAATAGTTTGTACATTCATAACATTCCCCAGATTCCCATTTAACAATACAACTCCCACTATGTCATTCATCATCTTTCATGGACCTGTATTCTCCCCACCCACCCACCCACCCCAGAGTCTTTTACTTTGGTGTAATACTCCAATTCCATTTCAGGTTCGACTTGTGTTTTCTTTTCTTTTTATTTTTTTTTATTTTTTATTTTTTATTTAAGAAAGGATTAATTAACAAAACCATAGGGTAGGAGGGGTACAACTCCACACAATTCCCACTGCCCAATCTCCATATCCCACCCCCTCCCCCGATAGCTTTCCCATTCTCTATCCCTCTGGGAGCATGGACCCAGGTCCTCACCCTATTTTCACTTGATAGGACAGAGAGAAATTGAGAGAAGAAGAGAGGGAGAGAGAGAGAAAGATAGACACCTGCAGACCAGCTTCACCACTTATGAAAGATCCCCCAAGTGGGGAGTCAGGGCTTGAACCCATTTCTTTGAGCAGGTCCTTGCATTTAGTACTATGTGTGCTTAACTGGGTACACCACTGCATGGCCCCAACAACTTTATTTACTTTACTGTCTTGTGGGTATTTTCTTGGCAGTTTTATGATATTACATTCAAATTTACAATAAATTTTTGAGTTGATTTCTGTGTATGGAATCAGATAGCAGTCAATGTTTTTTTTTTAAAAAAAATTTATTTATTCCCTTTTTGTTGCCCTTGTTTTATTGTTGTAATTATTATTGTTGTCTGTCTTCGTTGTTGGATAAGAGAGAGAGAAATGGAGAGAGGAGGGGAAGACAGAGAGGGGGAGAGAAAGATAGACACCTGCAAACCTGCATCACTGCCTGTGAAGCGACTCTCCTGCAGGTGGGGCTCAAACCAGGATCCTTACATCAGTCCTTGTGCTTTGCGCCATGTGATTAACCCGCTGTGCTACCGCCCAACTCCCCAGCAGTCTATTTTATTCTTTTGCTTAATTTCCCCAAAATTAGCTTAAAATTCATATCCACACAAAAATCTGCACATGGATGTTTACAGCAATTTTATCTATAATTTCTAAGATTTGGAAGCAACTAATATATCCTTCAATACAAATGTTGGTTTTTCTGGAAAATTGAATGTTGTTCAGTGCTAAAAAGAAATCAGCTATTGTCTAAGGCCATACCACCCTCAACACACCCGATCTCATCTGATCTCGGAAGCTAAGCAGGGTCGGGCCTGGTTAGTACTTGGATGGGAGAAGAAATCAGCTATTGGGCTAGTGAAACAACTCACTTGAATAGTGTGCTTGTGGGTGACCCAGGTGAAAATCTCCCCTCTCTGCATTGAAGGAAACTTTGGTGCTGTGGTCTCTTTCAATGACTCTTGTTCTCTGCCCCTGTGTCTGCTCTATATCTGAAAATTCATGCATGCATGCATACATACATACACACAATAAGTGATCAAGTCATAAAATGTATGGAGGAACAGCCCAGCAGATGAAGCACTGCGGACTGTGGATTAAGTGTTGGAATCTCATAGCTCATGAGGTCCTGAGTTTGATCCTCAGCATTGATACTTCCTTGTCCCGCCCCCCCTTCTTTTCTTTTATACCAGAGTACTGATCAGCTCTAGCTTATGGCGTTACCATGGATTGAATCTGGGACCTCAGAGCCTCAGGCATGAGGGACTATTTGCATAACCTATCTGCTATCTACCACCCTCACCCTTCTTCCTTTCTCTTTCTTTTTTTTTTTTAATATTTACTTATTCTCTTTTGTTGCCCATATTGTTTTATTGTTGTACTTATTATTGTTGTTGTTATTGTTGGATAGAACACAGAGAAATGGAGAGAGGAGGGGAAAACAGAGGGGGGAGAGAAAGATAGATACCTGCAGACCTGCTTCACCACCTGTGAAGTGACTCCCCTGCAGGTAGGGAGAGGGGGGCTTGAACCGGGATCCTTAAGGTTTGTGCCACATGCACTTAACTTAACCCACTGCATTACCACTTGACTCCCTTTTTTTTTTTTTGCTTCCAGGGTTATTGCTGGGGCTCGGTACCTGCACTATGAATCCACTGCTCCTGGAAGCCATCTTTTCCCTTTAGTTGCCCTTGTTGTTTATCGTTGTTGTTATTATTGCTGTCATTGTTGTTGGATAGGACAGAGAGAAATCGAGAGAGCAGGGAAAGATAGAGAGGGGGAGAGAAAGATAGACACCTGCAGACCTGCTTTATCACTTGTGAAGTGACTCTCCTGCAGGTGGGGAGCTGGGGCTTGAACTGGGATCCTTAAGCTGGTCCTTGCGTTTTGTGGCATGTGCTCTTAACACGCTGCGATATCAACCGCCCCCCACCCTTTATTTCTTAAATACATAAGTAAATATGATGCCTCATGCCTGAGGCTCTGAGGTCCCAGGTTCAATCCCCCGCAACACCGTAAGCCAAAGATGAACAGTGCTCTGGTCTCTGTGTATTTCTGTAGAGCTCTTTCATTAAAATAATGAAGTGTTTTTTAAAAAATAGATCTTGGGAGTCGGGCGATAGCACAACGGGTTAAGCGCATGTGGCACCAAGCACAAGGACCAGCATAAGGATCCCGGTTCCAGCCCCGGGCTCCCCACCTGCATGGGAGTCCCTCAAGTGTCTCTCTTTCTCTCCCCCTCTGTCTTCCCCTCCTCTCTCCATTTCTCTCTAACAAAGACAACATCAGTAACAACAATAACTACAACAACAATAAAACAACAACAACAAGGGCAACAAAAGGGAAAAATAAATAAATAAATATAAAAAAAATTTTTAAGTAAATATTCAGAAAAAAAGTATAGGGAGAGCGCACGTGGCGCAGAGTGCAAGGACCGGCTTAAGGATCCCAGTTCCAGCCCCGGCTCCCCACCTGCAGGGGAGTCGCTTCACAGGTGGTAAAGCAGGTTTGCAGGTGTCTATCTTTCTCTCCCTCTATCTCTGTCTTCCCCTCCTCTCTCCATTTCTCTCTGTCCTAACACCGATGACATCAATAACTACAATAATAACTACAACGACAATTTTTAAAAAGGGGGCAACAAAAGGGAAAATAAATAAATAAAAAGAAAAAAAAATTTTAATATAGGGAGTTGGGCGTTGCGCAGTGGGTTAAGCGCACATGGCTTGAAGCTCAAGGACCCATGCCAGGATCCCGGTTTGAGCCCCCGGCTCCCCACCTGCATGGGGGTCGCTTCACAGGCGGTGAAACAGTTCTACAGATGTCTATCTTTCTCAGCCCCCCCCTCTTGTCTTTCCCTCCTCTCTCCATTTTTCTCTGTTCTATCCAGCAACAACGACATCAGTAACAACAACAACAACAACAACAAAAGGGCAACAAGAGGGAACATAGAAAGTATAAAAGAAATCTTTTTTTTAATTGTTGTAGTTATTATTGTTGTTGTTGGATAGGACAGAGAGAAATGGAGAGAGTAGAGGAAGACAGAGAGGGGGAGGGAAAGATAGACACCTGCAGACTTGCTTCACCACCTGCGAAGTGACTCCCCTGCAGGTGGGGAGCTGGGGGCTCCGGTATCCTTACTCCTTACTCCGGTCCTTGCACTTTGCCCCACGTGCGCTTAACCCGCTACACTACAGCCAGACTCCCAGAGAAATCTTAAATGTGTTATTAGTGAAAAAGATGCCTGATGTGGTCAGGGAGGTGGCACAATGGATAAGGCATTGGACTCTCAAGCCTGAGGTCTTGGGTTTGATCCCCAGCAGCACATGTACCAGAGTGATGTCTGGCTCTTTCTCTCTCCTCCTATCTTTCTCATAAATAAATAAATTGAAAAGAAAAAAAAAGATCCCTGAAAAGGCTTTATACTATATAATAGTCTATATGCCATTCTTAAAAGGCAAAATTATGAAGACTGTAAAAAGATACATGACTTCTCAGAATGTGGTATGGAAGAAAGGAAGGGTTCCCAGGTAGAGTGCAGATTTTTAGGGTAGTGAAACTATTTGGTATGATGCTGTAATGGTAGTGGTACATGTCATTATATTTAATACATCTGTCAAAACCTGTATAAGTGGGCAGGGGTAGATAGCATAATAGTTATGCAAAGGGTCGCTCCTGCCTGAGGCTCCAAAGTCCCAGCTTCAGTCCTCCAGCACCACCATAAGCCAGAGCTGAGCAATGCTCTGGTATAAAACAGAGCCAAAAAAAAAAAAAAAAAAGTAGAAATAAGAAGTAAGTACACAGTCAAGAGTGAACTCTAATGTGAGCTATGGGTTTTAGATGATCAGTGTTAAAAACAAAACAAAAAAATATGGCAGTGTACATTCACTGATTGTAACTAATGTACCACTCTGGTGTGGGACGGTGATACTGGGGTGATACAGAGCACATGGGAACACTCTGTACTTTCCATTCAGTTTTGCTGTGAACCTAGAACTCTTCTTCTTCTTCTTTTTAAATCTTTATTTATTGGGTAGAGACAGCCAGAAATTAAGAGGGAAGGGGTGATAGAGAGGGAAAGAGAAAGAGAGAGAGAGAGAGACACCTACAGCCCTGCTTCACCACTTGCAAAGCTTTCCCCCTGCAGGTGGGGACCGGGGGCTCGAACCCGGGTCCTTGCGCATTGTAATACTTGCGCTCAACCAGGTGTACCACCACCCAGCCCCCAGAATTCTTCTAAGAAAGCAAAGCCTGGGAGGAAGGGGAGGTGGTGGCACACCAGGTCAAGTGCACATAGCACAAAGCACAGGGAACCTCACAAGGATTCCAATTTGAGTCCCTGGCTTGCTTCACAGGTGGTGATGCAGTTCTGCCGGTGTCTTTCTTTCTCTCCCCTCTCTATCTGCACCTCCTCTCTCAGGTTCTCTCTGTCCTATCCAAAAAAATAGAAAAAGTGAGGGGGAGCAACAGGAGAAGTGGATTCATAGTGCTGGCACCAAGCCCCGGCAATAACCCTGGAAGCAGAAAAAAAAAAAGAAGAAAGCAAAGTCTGCTTAATAAAAATTATGTTAAGGACTAGCACTGGAAATCAGACTGTTCCTCTAATTTCAAGGGTGAACAGTCAAGGGATATTTACTTTCTTACCCTGAGACACCAAGAGTTCCTTCCAGAGTAATGGCTTCCTTGAGTTAATACAGGAACCAAGTCTGTACTGACATCACATCACAGTCACTGATCTCATGGACTACTGAGCACTCATGCTGATTACAAGTTGAATATGTGCTTTTATTTCATGTTGATTATATCTCTTTCTTTGTTATTTATTAATGATAGAGAGAGGAGGAAGTGAGAAAGAGCCAGAGCATCACTCTGGCATATGCTATGCCAGGAATTGAACTTGGGACTTCATGCTTGAAAGTCCAATTCATATTATTTTTATTTATTATTGGATAGAGACAGAAATTGAGAAGGGAGGAATGATAGGGAAAGAAACATAGAGACACCTGCAACTCTACTTCACCACTTGTAAAGCTTCCTCCTGTAGGTGGGAACCAGTGGCTTGAACCCCGGTCCTTACACACTATAGTTTGTGTGCTTAACCAGGTACATGACTGCCTAGCCCCAAAGTCCAATTCTTTATCCATTGTGCCACTTGTATCTCCTTTTTAAATTGTTAAATATCTAAATTTAATTGTTGAATTGCTAAATTGTTGTAAGATGGGCCCACTGTCCTGGAAAGTCCAGGCCGTAGTTTCCATAAGGTCTGAGTGGGTCTAACCCCAGAGATATGGCAGGTTGCCCTGACCTCTGGAATTTATGATGGCTGGACCCCTGGACATGGGCATTTTTCTACACATGCCACCTCCCCCCCTTTTCTTCTTTAATTAAAAGCCATGGATTATTGTGTGTAGTTAACTTGAAAACTGCCAGCAAACATCCTGATTGCTTAGCTGCCTCCCCCCACCCCCACCCTAAAGTGCCTGCAATCTACCTCCGGAAAAATGCACATTGTAAAACTTGAGACCAAACCTTGTGTGGTAACCTTTTACTAGTGATCAAATAGCCTGTAGGTCAAAATGTGACTATGCATTGTCCTACTTTGTGTTTGGGATAATGGTTACCTCAACCTTCCCCCCTGAGTTAAGGGTATATCTACCTGCTTTTTCCTTCAATAAATGAGTCGCCCACCTTTCTGAGGCCTCTTCTGGAGCAGAATGAGTCTGTGATTCTCATCTCTCTGTGCACATCACCCCTTACAGGCAGAGTTACCCTGGGACTCCCAGGGGGCCACATTGACCCTCAACACCTGTAGCCAGGGGGTCTGGGGACCCAGAGCGACACCCTGCACTAAATATAAAAGGTCTAGAAGAAGGGGGTCGGGTGGTGGTGAACCTGGTTGATTACACTTGTTACAATTCACAAAGACCCAGGTTCAAGTACCTGGCCCCCACCTATAGGGGAAAAGTTTCATGAGTAGTGAAGTAGTGCTGCAGTCACTACTAGTCTCTGTTAGTCTCCCTCTCTATTTATGTTTCCTCTCAATTTGTGGCTATTTCTATCCAATAAATAAATAAAGATAATTTTAAAAAAAATTTTAAAGATCTAGAGGTAACAGGAGCAAAATTAATTTGGACCAGTGTGATGATATCTCTTAAAGAAAAAATTTGTACCAAGAAAAACAGCTCAACTGGTAGAACACTGAACTTGCATCTTCTTTGGTGTAGAGTGTGTTCACATCTTCTCATTTAAAAATACTATATTCAGGAGTTGGGCGGTAGCGCAGCAGGTTAAGCACATGTGGCGCAAAGCACAGGGACTGGCGTAAGGATCCCGGTTTGAGCCCCCGGCTCCCCACCTGTAGGGGAGTGATTTCACAAGTGGTGAAGCAGGTCTGCAGGTGTCTATCTTTCTCTCCCCCTCTCTGTCTTCCCCTCCTCTCTCCATTTCTCTCTTTCTTATCCAACAACAACGACATTGATAATAACTACAACAATAAAACAACAAGGGCAACAAAAGGGAATAAATAAATAAATGTTAAAAAATACTATATTCATTTTAATTTTTAATTTTATTTATTATTGCATAGAGACAGAGAGAAATTAAGAGGAGGGGGGAAAGAGACAGAGAGACTCCTGAAGTCCCACTTCACCATTCGTGAAGTGTCCCCCTGCAGATGGGGACCAGTGGCTTGAATTTGGGTCCTTGTACACAGTAATGTGTGCGCTTAACTAGATGTACCACTGACTGGCCCCAAAAATATATATTTATTTATTTTGGATAGAGACAGAGAAGATGAGTGGGAAAAGGGAGATAGAGACACTGACAACACTGCTTCCCACTGAAGCTTTCCCCTTGCCGGTGCAGACTGAGGGCTTGAACCTGGGTCCTTATGTACTATAATGCTCTTGTCCAGGTACACCACACAGTCCCTCTTTCTCCCTGTTTTTGTTTTGTTTTGCTTGTTCCCCCACCCAAGATTTGTGACTTATTTATGTACTTTGGTTATTAGCCCTTTATCTGATGTATGACATGTAAAGATCTTCTCACATTCAATAGTTGTATTTCTGGTGATGATTCCAGTTTTTACTGTTATCTTTATTTGTTATTGCATAGAGACAGAGAAATTGAGAAGGGAAGAGGGAGATAGAGAGGGAGAGAGACAGATACCAGCAGCACTGCTTCACCACTAATGAAGATTTCTCCCATAGAGGCCTGAGCCTGGGCCCTTGCACACTAGAATGTGCGCTTAACCAGGTGTGTCACACCTGATGATTTCTTTTGTGTGCAAGAGTTTTTCAACTTAATGTAGTTCGATTGTTTTATTTTTACTTTTGATTTCCTTGCTGTTGGACTTAAATTGTTTTTAAAATTTTTATATATCTATTTACTTTCCCTTTTGTTGCCCTTGTTTTTTTTATTGTTGTTGTAGTTATTATTGTTGTTGTTACTGATGTCGTTGTTGTTGAATAGGACAGAGAGAAATGGAGAGAGGAGGGGAAGACAGAGAGGGGGAGAGAAAGATAGACACCTGCAGACCTGCTTCACCACTTTGAAGCAACTCCCCTGCAGGTGGGGAGCCTCAGGCTTGAACCAGGATCCTTATGCCGGTCCTTGAGCCTTGCGCCAAGTGTGCTTATCCTGCTGCTCTACCACCCAACTCCAGGATTTAAATCTTTTAAGATATTTCCAGAACAAATATGGAATGCTCTGACGATGTTTCCAGGGGCTGTGCCACTTCTGAGGAGACCATGTCTGCAGTGAGCATGGCTGTCAGCCCTCTTCCTCTCTCTTTTGTTAATTAATAAATTCTTAACAAAAAAAAAAAAAAAAGGAAAGAAAAGAAAAGAATGAGAGGGACACTGTCTATCAAAAGATGGCTACAAGGTGAGGGTAGATAGCATAATAGTTATGCAAACAGACTCTCATACCTGAAGCTCCAAAGTCTCAGGTTCAAGCCCCCTGCACCACCATAAGTCAGAGTTGAGCAGTGTTCTGGTAAAATAAGTTAATTAATTTAATTAAATTAAAACATTAAAAAAGAAAGAGAAATGACTACAGAGCAAGGGGCCCATAGGTCAGCTGTAAGAAGTCATAAGGTGCCCTTCTAAACTCAGAGAAAAATAGCATTCTTTTTTTTTTTTTAGTTTTTAAAAATTTTTTTATTATTATTTTTATTTATTGGATAGAGACAGCCAGAAATCAAGAGGGAGGGGGAGATAGAGAGGAAGAGAGACAGAGAGACACCTGCAGCCCTGCTTCACCACTCATAAAGCTTTCCCCCTGCAGGTGGGGACTGGGGGACTGAACCCGGGTCCTTGAGCATGGTAATACATGCGTAGGTGTGCCACCACCTGGCCCCAAAAGTAGCATTCTTAACATATGTATATATAATTTTATTTATAGAGCCAAGTTGTGGTGTACCTAGTTGAGTGTACGTGTTACCATATGCAAGGATCCAGGTTCAAATCCCTGGTCTCCGCCTGCAGGGGGCAAGCTTCATAAGCAGGGAAACAGTGATGCAGATATCTCTCTTTCTGTCTCCAGCTCTCTCTTTTTATAATTTTTATTTTTATTTATTTATTTATGTATTATAATTCTTTTTATTATTATTGATTTAATGACAATCTCCAAGACCAGAGGATAAGAAGAGTACAACTCCACACAATTCTCATCACCAGAGTTCTGTATCCCACCCCCTCCACTGGATGCTTCCCTATTCTTTTTTCTTTTCTCTTCTTTTTTACATTTCTGGATTATTATTATTATTATTTGTCGGGCTGCGCTGCGGAGCAGAGAGAGAGGAGATCCGGAGCGAAGAGGGAACACAAATCTTTATTTGTGCTGGCACCTCAGAGTTGGGTGAGAGAGAAGCAGGTTGGGCCACGTGGAGGTAGCAAAAATGGCCGCCTCACGCAGTAACCTCTCCTGCGTCTGAACACTGAAGTGAAGAACCGGCAAGAGAGAGAGGTGCGGAAGAAGAAGGGCTTTTATGGGAGTAGCTCTCACGAGAATGGGAAGGGGGAGGAGTAACCATAGCACTCCAGGGTAGGATAATAACTCTAGTGAGAATGGGAAGGGGGAGGAGTAAACAGAGCATTGCAACCATTGCAGGGAATAGATAATGCCCTGAGGGCACAACATGACGGAACAGGCACCCAGAATGTCCCAACTCTCATGGGAACTAGCAATAGCCTGAGGGGACAACATGGCAGATGTGACTGCATCTGCACAATTTCCCAGCAATTATTTGCTTCCTTTTTTTTTTTTTTTTTTTTTAATAAAAAGGAAACACTGACAAAACCATAGGACAATTCCCACCACCAGAACTCCGTATCCCATCCCCTCCCTTGATAGCTTTTCTATTCTTTATCCCTCTGGGAGCATGGACCCAGGATCATTATAGGGTGCAGAAGGTAGGAGGTCTAACTTCTGTAATTGCTTCTCCACTGAACATAGGTATTGGCAGGTCCATCCATACTCCCAGCCTGTTTCTATCTTTCCCTAGTGAGGCAGGGCTCTTGGAGAGGTGGGGTTCCAGGGCACATTGCTGAGGTCATCTGCCAAGGGAAGTCAAGTTGGTGACAGGGTGTTGGGTGGTAGAGCAGCAGGTTAAGTGCAGGTGGCACAAAGCACAAGGACTGGAGTAAGGATCCTAGTTCGAGCCCCTGGCTCCCCACCTGTAGGGGAGTCGCTTCACAAGCTGTGAAGCAGGTCTGCAGGTGTCTCTCTTTCTCTTCCCCTCTCTGTCTTCCCCTCCTCTCTCTCCATTTCTCTCTGTCCCATCCAACAACAAGGACATCTATAACAAAACAATAATAACTACAATTTAAAAAAAGGGCAACAAAAGGGAATTTAAAAAAAGATATAAAGGGGAGTCGGGCGGTGGCGCAGTGGGTTAAGCGCATGTGGCGCAAAGCGCAGGGACCGGCGTAAGAATCCCGGTTCGAGCCCCCGGCTCCCCACCTGCAAGGGAGTCGCTTCACAGGTGGTGAAGCAGGTCTGCAGGTGTCTATCTTTCTCTTCCCTTCTCTGTCTTCCCCTCCTCTCTCCATTTCTCTCTGTCCTATCCTGTTGGTATGCATGAGACCCCTTCTGTTTCATTTGGTTTAAATCCCCCCTGCTTAACACTATTCTATTTACATAACCACTTCATTCTATTTACATAACCGCTGTTAACAAGCACCTCCCTCCAGGGCATTGGTTCAATCCCCACTGTTTCATGATATGTTTTTGCTCCACCCCCCCTCCTTGTCACACCCTGATCCCTTCTTTATCACACCCTGATTTTCACCAGTCACTTTTCTCTCCACCCTCTCTATGTCACATCCTGTTTCCACCCTACTTGGGAAGTATATATAAAGACAACATTGTGAGTTTTAGAGTACTGTACTTGAGTTTAGCTTAGCTCGTCTTAGATTGTGCTGCGTCCTGCATGAATAAAGAGATACTGCCTACAGCTCAACCATGAGTCCCTGGTCATCTGTTACCTGCCCGTGAAGCCAGCCCGGTGAAAACAACATAACCCGTCGAAAACAACACTATCCAACAACGAATTGCGTCAACAAGGGCAATAATAATAGCCACAACGAAGCTACAACAAGGGCAACAAAAGGGGGAAAAAAATGGCCTCCAGGAGCAGTGGATACATGGTGCAGGCACTGAGCCCAGCAATAACCCTGGAGGAGAAAAAAAAAAAAAAAGATATAAAGAACACTGGTGGTATTCCTTTGCAAGCTACAGCTATAAGTAAATAGCATAAAAGGACATAAATTATGGCAAGGTCTTGTATGCTACAGCAAATACTAACAATGGGATTTTCGAAGTTAACCCAATTGCCAGATGATTTGGTTATAGCTATAATTATCTATTGCCTTCTTAAACTCTAAGACAGCAGGAACCCTCTCCTTTCTCTATAAAGCCCATATTTCTCCCAGTCCTGAAGCCTCTATGGCGAGACTCACTTTCCTACATGCTTCTCCCAATTCATACCAACTGATACTGCACCTGCTGATCCCAACCTAATCAATGCAACCAGTACCACCTAGGCATGTTTCACTTCGGACTGCATCCTGGCAAGTCAGGCGTGGAATGTGAACCCACCAGATTCATCACTCTGGTGAGACCTTTTCTCACTCATAGGAAGGGTCCTTAAATTCATTTCAGTTGGTACACTTCTTAACAAACCTCAAAACCGGGTGGGGGTAGATAGTAATGGTTATGCAAAGAGACTCTCATGCCTGAGGCTCCAAAGTCCCAGGTTCAGTCCCCCGCATCAACATAAGCCAGAGTTGAGCAGTGCTCTGGTGTTTCTCTCTGTGTCTTTCTCTGCCTCTCTCTCAAAAATAAAATAAATAAAATAATTTTTAAAAAAACAAACCTCAAAACCTAGATATACACCAGGGTCCATGAGATAAGTACATATATCCAGGAGTTGGGAAAAAATTATGCCTTAAAGCCAAAGTGCACAGTAGTTTGCAATGAGTCAATAAATGTAGAAAGCAAGCAGAAAGACCTAAAAAGACACCATAAAGTACCTAATGAAATAGTTTCTGGGAGTTGGGCAGTAGAGCAGTGGGTTAAGTCAGTGGTGCAAAGCGTGAAGACCAGCATAAGGATCCCAGCTCGAACCCTCGGCTCCCCATCTGCAGGGCATCGCTTCACAAGTGGTGAAGCAGGTCTGCAGGTGTCTTTCTCTCTCCTATATCTTCCCCTCCTCTCTCCATTTCTTTCTATCCTATCCAACAATGACAACAACAATAATAAAAACAACAATAATAAACAACAAGGGCAACAAAAGGGAATTAAATAAATAAAAAAGAAAGTCTTTTAAAAAAAAGTTTCTACTTAGACCTAGATACCTTCCTCACCTACCTTCTATTGCACATTCCTCAGTCACTCCAAAACTAACCCTATCAGACAAAATAAGGACTACAAAAGCTGAATAAGGGCAAGAGACTGGCACACTTTAATGATGACTCTTTAGTCACTACCAGGCCACCCCATCACCTGGGGCCCTAGTCAGGGAATCCTGGGATTCCCACACAGACATGATGGGCATAGAGCTCTAACAGATCCCTCTCTCCACTGTCACTGGTCATCTCCATCAGGAATAACATAATGGACCCCTCCGTGGGCCCCTATCGGACCTGACCCTCAATGTGAATCAACAGTGGTAGGGAATGTTCCATTCTCCGAAGGGAGGTTGGATAGCATACTCAGCCTATCACCTTACCTTAAAATAGACCTACTAGCTTAATCTGATGAACCACCCCCCATCTCTATCTATTGCTCCCTTTTCTCTCAATTTCTCTGTCTCTATCCAAAATAAGTAAAAGAAAAATAACTTTAAAATATTTTATTAGTGATCCGGAAGATGGCGCAGTGGACAAAGCATTGAACTCTCAAGCATGAGGTTCTGAGTTTGATCCCTGGCAGCACATGTACCAGAGTGATGTCTGGTTCTTTCTTCCTACCTTTCTAATAAATAAACAAAAGTCTTTTTTAAAAAATTAAAAAATAAGTTGTCCGGGAGGTGGCACAGTAGATAAAGCACTGGACTCTCAAGCATGAGGTCCTGAGTTCAATCCCCAGCAGCACATATACCAGGGTGATGCCTGGTTCTTTCTCTCTCCTCCTATGTTTCTCATTAATAAATAAATAAAGAAATAAAATTAAATATATTTTTTTTAAAAAGGGGAGGGGTAGATATCATAATGGTTATGCAAAGAGACTCTCATGCCTGAGGCTCCAAAGTGCCAAGTTCAATCCCCTGCACCACCATAAAGCCAGAGCTGATTAGTGCTCTGGTTGGAAAAAACTAAAAAATTAAAAAATAGGGGGTCGGGAGGTAGCTCAGTGGGTTAAGTGCACATGGCGCAAAGCGCCAGGACCAGCACAAGGATGCCAGTTCGAACTCCCGGCTCCCCACCTGCAGGGGAGTCGCTTCACAGGTGGTGAAACAGGTCTCTAGGTGTCTATCTTTCTCTCCCCCTGTCTTCCCCATCTCTCTCAATTTCTCTCTGTCCTGTCTAATGACATCAATAACAACAACAATAATAACCACAACAACTATTTTAAAAAAACAAAAACAAGGGCAACAAAAGGGGAAAAAAAATATAGCCTCCAGGAGTAGTGGATTCGTGGTGCAGGCACTGAGCCCCAGAAATAACCCTGGAGGAAAAAAATAAGTAAATAAAAATTTAAAAATATATTTTATCTATTTACTTTGAATATATATAGAGAAATTTCCTTGTGTGCTGTAATGTATACACTTACCCAGTGCACTACCACCCAGCCCCACATTCCTATTTCTTTTTTTATAGTTTTTTTAAATTTTTAATATTTATTTATTTTCCCTTTTGTTGCCCTTGTTGTTTTATTGTTGTAATTATTATTGCTGTTGTTATTGATGTTGCTGCTGGATAGGACAGAGTGAAATGGAGAGAGGAAGGGAAGACAAAGAGGGGAGAGAAAGACACCTGTAGACCTGCTTCACGGCCTGTGAAGCGACTCCTCTGCAGGTGGGGAGCCAGGGGCTCGAAACGGGATCCCTATGCCAGTTCTTGTGCTTCGCACCAAGGGCGCTTAACCCACTGAACTACCACCTGACTCCCCACATTCCTATTTCTTTTTTTTTTAATATTTATTTTATTTATTTATTCCCTTTTGTTGCCCTTGTTGTTTTATTGTTGTAGTTATTATTGTTGTTGTCGTTGTTGGATAGGACAGAGAGAAATGGAGAGAGGAGGGGAAGACAGAGAGGAGGAGAGAAAGCTAGACACCTGCAGACCTGCTTCACCGCCTGTGAAGCGACTTCCCTGCAGGTGGGGAGCCGGGGTTCTAACCGGGATCCTCATGCCGGTCCTTGCGCTTAGCGCCACCTGCGCTTAACCCGCTGCGCTACAGCCCGACTCCCCCACATTCCTATTTCTGAAGACAGACACACCAAGAAGAATCTTATGAAATCTTGCTAAATTTCTCCTAGTTTACAAGTTACCTTATACCTCTTAATCCATTATATTCCTCTATGACAATTTTCATCAATCACAACATAAAAACATACAGGTTTGTTTCTTTAGGCTTTCATTTTCTTATAAATGATCTGTGTCATAAAAATCTATATTAAATAATTTTTCTTCTCTCTTTCTCTCTTTCTTTCTTTCTTTCTTTCTTTCTTTCTTTCTTTCTTTCTTTCTTTCTTTCTTTCTTTCTTTCTTTCTTTCTTTCTTTCTTGTCTTCAGGGTTATCTCTGGGGTTCGGTGCCAGCTCTGTGATTCCACTGCTCCTGGCAGCCATTTTTTCCATTTTATTGGATAGGACAGAGAGAAATTGAGAGAGGAGGGATGGAGAGAGAGAGAAAGATAGACACCTGGAGGTTGGGCAGTAGTGCTGTGGGTTAAGCACACAAGGTGCTAAGCACAAGGAGCCAAGGGCTGGCAGAAGGATCCGAATTGAAGGCCTGGGCCCTCCACCTGCAGAGGGGTCGCTTCACAGGAGGTGAAGTAGGTCTGCAGGTGTCTATCCTTCTCTCCCCTTCTTTGTCTTCCCCTCCTCTCTCAATTTCTCTCTGTTCTACCCAACAACAATGACAGCAACAACAACAACAACAACAACAATAATAATAACAACAATGATGATGATAAACAACAAGGGTAACAAAAGGGGAAAAATAACCTCCAGGAGCAGTGGATTCGTAGTGCAGGCACCAGGCCCTCAGCAACAAGCTGGGACCGGGTAGATAGCATAACTGTTATGCAAAGAGATTCTCATGCCTGAGGCTCAGAAGTCCCAGGTTCAAATCCCCTCCCCCTCCCCTCCCCTTCCCTCCCCCACCACCATAAGCCAGAACTGAGCAGTGCTCTGCTATTTCTCTCTGTGTCTATGTCTGCATTTATCTCAAAAATAAATTAAATTAAATACTTAAAATTTAAAAAAGACACATAAATAGACAGAAACCTAAAGACCACTGCTTCATCACTAGTGAAGTGGACCCTACATGTGGGGAGCTCAAATCTGGTCTTTGCAATTCGGGTGCACCACTGCCTGCCTTTTTCTTTCTTTTTTTTTTTTTTCCTTTTCCCTTTTGTTACCCTTGTTGTTTTTATTGTTATTGTAGTTGTCATCGTTGTTGGATAGGATAGAGAGAAATGGAGAGAGGAGGGGAAGACAGAGAGGGGAGAGAAAGATAGACACTTGCAGACTTGCTTCACCGCCTGTGAAGTGACTCCCCTGTAGGTGGGGAGCTGGAGGCTTGAACCGGGATCGTTATGCCGGTCCTTGCGTTCCTGCCACATATGCTTAACCCGCTGCGCTACCACCCGCCCTCTTTTTTTCCCCCTTCCTTCCTTCCTTCCTTCCTTCCTTCCTTCCTTCCTTCCTTCCTTCCTTTTTCTTTCTTTCTTTCTTTCTTTCTTTCTTTCTTTCTTTCTTTCTTTCTTTCTTTCCTTCTTTCTTTCTTTCTTCCTTTCTTCCTTCCTTTCTTTCTTCCTTTCTTTTTCTTCCTCTTCCTTCCTTCCTCTTCCTCCCTCCCTCCCCTTCTCTCTTTCTCTTTCTCTCTCTCTCTCTTTTTTTTTTTTACCAGAACACTGCTCAGCTCTGGCTTATGGTGGTATGAGGAATTGAACCTGGGATTCTGAAGCCTCAGGAATGAGAGTCTCTTTGCATAACTATTATACTATCTACCTCTGCCCTTAAATAAATTTCTGTGCTCATCTACTGTTTATAAAAAGTACATTTATCCAAATTTCATGGAATTATTATTAATATTTATTTATTTATTGTTATAAAGTATCTTCATTTATTTATTAGATAGAGACAGCCAGAGATTCAGAGGGGGGGGAAGGAGGGAAAGAGACACTTGCAGCCCTGCTTCCCCTGGCAAAGCTTTCCCCCTGCAGGTGGAGGCAGGGGGCTCAAACCTGGGTCCTTGCACATTGTAACATGTGCACTCAACCAGGTGCACCACCTCCCGGCCCCTACTTACTTATTTTTTAACCAGAGCACTGCTCAGCTCTGGCTTATGATGGTTCGGGGGAGAGTCTGTTTGCATAACCATTATGCTATCTACCCCTGCCCGGAAGAATTATTTTTTAAATATTTCATATTATTTTATTTTCCTTTATTTTTTGTTTTGATTGGACAGAGAGAAATTGAGAGGGGAAGGAGATAGAGAGGGTGAAAGAGAGACACCTGTGGCCCTGCTTCACCATTTGTGAAGCATTCCCCCTGCAGCTGGGAACAGGGGGACCTGAATCCAGCTCCTTGCATCTGGTAAAGTGCACCACCACCCAGCCCCAGGACTAAGTATTTAGGTACTTAATTTAGTATTTAGGTAGATAATTCATTTAAAGGGGGCGGGGAAGGGTGCTAGTACAAGAGGTCAGGGGGTGGTGATCCTGGTTAAGCACTCATGCTAAAGTGCACAAGGACTCAGGTTCAAGCCTTTCCTCTGGTCCCCACCTGTAAGGAGAAAGCTTCACGTTTGTCTCTCTTTCCTACCCTGTTTTCCCTTCCCTCTCCATTTCTGTCTCTATCCAATAAATGAAAGAGAGAGAGAAGAGAAAACTATTAGAGACTTAATAGTGAGATAGATAAAAGTATAGGCAAACCTTATTTTGGGACTGGCAATGAGAATTCAGATTAAAAAAAAACAAACAAAAATAAAGATGGGAAGTGAGCAAAATAAAGTTGGGAAATGAGGATGACAAATATTCTATGCTCTGAAAATGTAGAAAGACTGGAACTAAAGAAAAAAAAAAGGACTGGAACTACTAAAAAGTGGGGGTAGAGGGTGGAAAGATATTATAGTGGTTTATGCAACAGACTTTCATGCCTGAGGTCTGAAGGTCACGGGTTCAAACATCAGTACCATTGAGTGGAAGGTAGATAGCATAATGGTTATGCAAACAGACTGTCTATGCCTGAGGCTCCAAAATCCATGTTCGATCTCCTGCACCACTATAAACCAGAGCTGAACACTGCTCTGGTAAAAAAAAAAAAAAAAAAAAAAAAAGAAAGAAAGAAAAGAAAAAAGAAAAAAAAAAGAAAAAAAGTACCACCATAACACTATAAGCTCTTCAGTATGGTTGGGGGCGGAGGGATTATATATGCATATGAAGAAAAAACTAATTTGGGAGTATCCTTGTTGCAATTAAAGGGAGACAAATCAAGCAGGGAAAGGATAAACTATTGAATGGGGCTGGGGAGACAGCATAATGGTTATGCAAAAGAACTTTCCTGTTTGAGGCATGTTTCATGTTTGTTCAATCCCTAGTACCACCGTAAATCAGAGCTGAGCAGTGTATTGGAAAAAAACAAAACAAAACAGAAAAAGAAACAAAAACAAACACCACAGTGCCACAAAACAAAGTGCTAAGTTAGTTAATATTATTAACTGAAACTAGATGGAGAAAGAGGAAGTGAGACAAAGCAGATACAAGCTGAAGTTATGGCAGGGGGAAAAATATATGTATAGATTAAACAAAGAGAAGAAAGGATATATAAAGTCATGATTATAAAAGATAGCTGGGAGAAAACTGAAAAACCATTTAAAATAGCAGAACAACAAAAATATAGAGAAGCCCCCCCAAGTATCAAACTTAGTTATTAAATATAATAGACATTCAAGAAATACATATATTATGGATTATGGAATAACCATTATAATACTCATATTTGGGGGGGCTAGGGTCAGAGTTAAGATTCATGAACATGGGAGCCGGGCGGTAGTGCAGCGTGCTAAGCGCAGGTGCAAATCACAAGGACCAGCGTAAGGACCCTGGTTCAAGCCCCCGGCTCCCCACCTGCAGGGGAGTCGCTTCACAGGCGGTGAAGCAGGTCTGCAGGTGTCTGTCTTTTTCTCCTCCTCTCTGTCTTCCCCTCCTCTCTCCATTTCTCTCTGTCCTATCCATGATGACATCAACAACAATAACTTCAACAATAAATAAATCTTTAAAAAAAAAAGATTCATGAATATGCAGTTTCATTGATTCTAGGCCAACTTTTTCATTCTTGTAGAGAGATAGAAGAAGAGACAGAAAGAGAGAGGGAGAGGTATCACAGCACCAAAGTTCCCCCTAGTGCCATGGCACTCCCATGTTGTGTCAGAGTCTGAATACGGACCACAAACATGGCAAAGCACACATCCTACCCAATGGGCTATGTGCCAAGCACATACTTTAATTTTTTTTTTTTTTTTTTTAAATATTTTATTTTATTTATTTATTCCCTTTTGTTGCCCTTGTTGTTTTATTGTTGTTGTCTTCGTTGTTGGATAGGACAGAGAGAAATGGAGAGAGGAGGGGAAGACAGAGAGGGAGAGAGAAAGATAGACACCTGCAGACCTGCTTCACCGCCTGTGAAGCGACTTCCCGGCAGGTGGGGAGCCGGGGTTCGAACCAGGATCCTTATGCCGGTACTTGTGCTTTGCGCCACCTGCGCTTAACCCGCTGCGCTACAGCCCAACTCCCCATACTTTAATTTTTTAATAGGCCTTTTATTTGTTATTACTAGTTTGTTACAATATGGTAAGATTACAATGTATAGTTCCACATTACACTCAACCATCAACGTTCTATATCCCCACCCTCCCACTTCTTAAAAATAGCTACCACAGCGATCTCTCTCTCTATATATATATATATGTATATAGATAGATAGATAGATAGATAGATAGATATAGATATAGATATCGTTGTTGTTATTGTTGTCACTGTTGTTGGATAAGACAGAGAGAAATCGAAAGAGGAGGGGAGGCAGAGAAGGGGAGAGAAAGAAACCTGCAGATATGCTTCACTGCTTGAGAAGTGACCCCCCTGCAGGTGGGGAGCTGGGAGCTCCAGTCCAGATCCTTATGCTACTGGTCCTTGTGCTTTGTGCCAAGTAGGCTTAAGCCACTGCACTACCGCTGGATCCACCCCCACCCCACACAGTTCTTTGTAAGTCTTAACAGTTTGCTTGCTTTTGTTCTGTTTGAATTTTTTTTTCCTTTGGTAAGTTCATGTAAATCAGATCTCTAAATTCCACATATGAGTGAAACGATCCAGTAGTTGTCTTTCATCTTTTTTACTCTCACTAAGCATAATCACCTCCAGTTCCATCCATTTTGTCCCAAAAGACACAATATCATCTTTTTGGATTGCAGGTTTGTATTCCATGGGATATATATCCCATAACTTCTTTAGCCAGTCATCTGTTGATGGGCATTTAAGCTGCTTCCACTCTGGCTATTGTGAATAATGCAGCTATGAACACAGGGGTGCATATGTCCCTTTTAATTAGAGCAAGCACATACTTTTTTTTTTTTAGCACTACCCAAGTCAGGAATGCAACCTTACTAGCATTCCTACCTGATCATAATCTTTTCCCCCACAAAGATAACTGCTATACTTGCTCTTAATGGTATTTACAGGCTTAAAAAGCAAAACAAAAAAACCCACAAATCTTCCAAGTAAAAAATTTATTTCAAGCCATTTTTTTAAATTTGTGATTAATAGTGGTTTACAAAATTGTAGAATTACAAGGTATATGTCACACCTACCACCAGAAATCTGTGTCTCCACCCTGCCAACAATAATCATCATAGTTTACATAAAATTTATAAAGATTTTGTTGTTCTTTTAATCTTCAAATCTGATCCCACTAAATGTGCTTGACAAGGAACATATAGTCAAAGTTACTTGAATTAATTATTTTCTGAGGTTATATCATTTGATATGGCCTGTCATTGGTCTTTTTATTCAAATTTGAGCTTTGAATTTTATTTTTATTTTTTAAAAACTATTTATTGAGAGGAATTGAAGAGAGGGGCCCAGCAGTAGCATACCCAATTAAGTGCACATAGTACAAAGCACAGGGTCTACTGCAGGAATCCAGGTTTGAGCCTGCGTTCCCCATCTGTAGGGGTATACTTCAAAAGCAGTGAAGCAGGAGTCAGGCGGTGATAGTACAAAGCACAGGGTCTACTGCAGGAATCCAGGTTTGAGCCTGCGTTCCCCATCTGCAGGGGTATACTTCAAAAGCAGTGAAGCAGGAGTCGGGCGGTGGGGTAGTGGGTTCGCAGGGACTGGTTGCAGTCTACAGCTACCCACCTGCAAGAGGGTCACTTCATAAGTGGTGAAACAGGTCTGCAGGTATGTGTCTATCTTTCTCTCCCCCTCTCTGTCTTCCCCTTCTCTCTCAATTTCTCTCTGTCCTATCCAACAATGACGATAAACAAGGTCAACAAAATGGGGAAAGTTTTTTTTTTTAATCAGTGAAGCAGGGAGTCGGGTGGTAGTGCAGCAGGTTAAGCGCATGTGGCTCAAAGCGCAAGGACTGGTTAGGATACCAGTTCAAGCCCGGGGCTCCCCACCTGCAGGGGAGTTGCTTCACAGGCGGTGAAGCAGGTCTGCAGGTGTCTCTCTGTCCATCTTCCTCTCTATCTCCCCCTTCTCTCTCAATTTCTCTCTGTCTCTATCCAATGACAAAAAAAAAATTTTTTTTTAAGTCAGTGGAGCAGGCCTGCAGGTGTCTCTCTCTTTCTCTTGCTGTATCCCCTCATCTCTCAATTTCTCTCTTTCCTATACAAGAAAACAGGAAGAAGGAAAAGATGGCACCAGGAGCAGTGGATTCATAGTGTCAGCTTGTAGCGCCAGCAAGAACTCTGAAGGCAAAGAAGAAGAGGAGGAGGAGAACCAGAGCATGATTAGCATATGCAGTGTTGATGATTGAAGTTGGGGTTGGGACCTCAAGCATGTAAGTTTTGTGCTATGCCACTGAGTCATGAGTTTTGCTTCTTAAAATTCACATGCACATGTAGCCCAGGAGCTGGTGCAGCAGCAGAGCTTTGGACCTGGAAGCATGGTTCATTCTCCAATGTTACATAAATCAGACTGCTGCTCTGTTTCCTCTTTCTTCCCTCTCAGGAGTGGGGTAGATAGCATAATGGTTATGCAAACAGACTCTCATGCTTGAGGCTCCGAAGTCCTAGGTACAATCCCTGGCACCACCACAAGCAAGAGTTGATATGCTGTGGCTAGAAAAAAAAAAAATTCTACCCCACTAGGGAAAGGTAGAGACAAGCTGGGGGTATAAATCAACCAGTCAATACCCATGTCCAGCAGAGAAGCAATTACAGAAGTCAGACGTCCCACCTTCTGGTGGTAGATCTTTGGTCCATACTCCCAGGGGGATAAAGAATAGGGAACCTCCCAATGGAGGGGAGGGAACATGGAATCCTGGCAGTGGGAATTGTATGGAATTGTACCCCTCTTATCCTACAATCTTGTCAAGTATTATTAAATCAGTAATAATGATAAGAAGAAGATGAAAAATAAGAAAACACAAAGCAGAATTTGGACTGGGTTTAGTGTATTACACCAAAGTAAAACATTCTGGGGTTGGGGGAGGGTTCGAGTCCTGGAACATGATGGCAGAGGAGGAGCTAAAGGAGGTTGAGTCATTTGTTATATGGAAAACTGAGAAATGTCACACATGTACAAAATACTGCATTTTACTGTTAACTATAAACCATTAATTCCCTTAATAAAGATAAATAAATAAATAAAATTGTACACACAAATGAACTATATGGCCAGAAAAAATAGAACAAAGAGGGACCAGGAGGTGACGCACCTGGTTGAGTACAAGGACCCAGGTTCAAGCCCTTGGTCCCCACCTGCAGGGGGAAAGCTTCATGAGTAGTGAAACAGGGCTGCAGGTGTTTCCTTGTTTCTTTCCTCTACCCCTCTCAACTTCTGTCTCTATCCAATAATAAATAAATAATATTTTTTAAAAGGAACATGAATTTAATCTCCCATACTAAAAAAAAATTGTGCTGATTGTATTGATAAGGACTGAAAGTATGAAATATAAAACATCAAACTGTGGGGAAGCAATTACAGAAGCCAGACCTTCCACCTCTGCACCCCATAATGACCCTGCACCCCATACTGACCCTGGGTCCATACTCCCAGAGGATTAATGTTGTTAAAGTTCGGGCGCCAGCAGGCCGGGCTAGCTTCGCGGTGGTGAACAGAGACTTGAGGACACACGGCTGGGCTGAGAAGCTGCAGTTTAATCTTTATTCACAAGCAGGCAAATCACCACACCATGTGCTTCTCTGTCATTCTTCCTCCTCCGCTGCTGCTGGGACTCTGGACGTCCTTAGCATAGGGGGCGGGGAGAAAGCGGGCGCAAAACTAGCAGGGGCCAAACCATTTCTCTCAGAGGTGGGGGAAGGGGACCAAACCAACACGAAGAATACCAACATATTCCCCCTTTTCTTTTTAACTAAATGAGGGGGCCATTTTTTTGCCTCTGTGGGCAAAACTGACTCTTAATCTCAGGGTCATGGGTTCGTGCCCCACATTGGGCGCCATTTGTTGTTAAAATTTTGCGGCTCTTGCCGGCCGGGTTGGCTTCGCAGTGGTGAACAGAGACGCGGAGACAACGGCTGGGCAGGGAAGCTGTATTTCTTTATTCAGGAACAACGATTCACAAACTAAGACAAACTAATCACCAAACAGAACTTGGCTGTCTCTTTGCGGCGGCGCAAGCACTCTTTCTTTTTCTCTGGAACTCAGGAACCCTCTCCCTTACTCTCGAACTCACAAACTCTCACACTCTCGAACTCAGGAACTCTGTCACTCTCGAACTCAGGAACTCAGGAACTCTGTCACTCTCGAACTCAGGAACTCAGGAACTCTGTCACTCTCGAACTCAGGAACCCTCTCCCGGGGTTCCTTGGGGCGGGGCCAAGCAGGCCCGCGAAATTAATAGGACTGATCCTATTCTCTTGGTGGGGGAGGGCTAGAACAAACCAATGTAAAGCATACAACGGATTAAAGAATAGGGAAGCTATCAAGGGAGGGAATGGGATATAGAGTTCCGGTGGTGGGAATTGTGTGGAATTGTACTGTTCTTATCCTATGGTCTTGTCAGTGTTCCCATTTTATAAATAAAAACTTAAAAAATTAAATAAAACATTAAAAAAATTAATGATTAAAAAAAAACAGGAGGTAGGATTAAGCGCATGTGGCACGAAGGACCCACGTAAGAATCCCAGTTTGAGCCCCTGGCTCCCCACCTGCAGGGGTGTCGCTTCACAGGTGGTAAAGCAGGTCTGCAGGTGTCTATCTTTCTCTTCCCCTCTCTGTCTTCCCCTCCTCTCTCCATTACTCTCTGTCCTGTCCAAGAACGACGACATCAATAACAACAACAATAATAACTACAACAACAATAACAAAAAAACAGCAAGGACAACAAAAGGGGAAATAAATAAATATGAAAGATTTTTTAAAAACCATAACACTGTATAATGACAAAAGATAATTATGAATATAAACTCTGTAAAAAATGCTTAGCAGTGGCTACATGATAGCAGAGAAAATAAATAAGATGAACAACAAATTTCTTTCTTTCAGTAAAAAAAAAATGTTTATTAGGAGCTGGGTAGTGGTGCACCTGGTTGAGTACACACATTAAAATGCTCAAGGACCCGGGTTCAAACCCCCGGTCCCCATCTGTAGGGGAAATCTTCATGAGTGGTGAAGCAGGGCTTCTGGTCTCTCTCTCTCCCTCTCCCTCTCCCTCTCCCTCTCCCTCTCCCTCTCCCTCTCCCTCTCTATTCCTTTCTGTATCTATCCAATGAATAATATAAATGAATAACATTTTTAAAAATGTTTATTAATTTTATTTGGTAAGACAAAGAGAAATTGAGAGGGGAAGAGGAGATGGAAAGGGAAAGAGGAAGTACTACTTCACCTCTCAGAAATCTTACCTAAGCAGGTGGGGACTGAAAGCTTAAACTCAGGACCTTGCACATGGTAATATGTTCATGCAACCCACCCAACCCCAAATATGTACAATTTCTTCTTCTCCCAGACTCACCACATGAGCATAGCAGAGAAAAGCCAAACACTAATGAGAAAATTGACAGGTTGGAGGAAGATAGCATAATGGTTATACAAAGAGATTCTCATGCCTGGGGCTCCAAAGTCCCAGGTTCAGTCCCCCACACTACCATAAGCCAGAGTCAAACAGTGCTCTGGTAAGAGAGGGAGAGGAAGAGGAAGAGGGAGAGGGAGAGGGAGAGGGAGAGGGAGAGGGAGAGGGAGAGGGAGAGGGAGAGGGAGAGAGAGAAAGTTACTACAGAGATAGGAGAGAATAAGGTTTAGAGAATATAGATAGCAGTCACCCTCTCTAAATACACTTTGTTTTGATTTTTTTTTTTTAACTCCAGGGTTATTGCTGGAGCAGAGAGTAGCTCCCAAGTATGGGAAAAGTATATAAATACTGTGAACTGTAAATCCCATCTATTTGATCTTGGTGTTCTTTTACTTTGTTTTGATGCTTAAGATCAAATCCAGGTCCTCACACATGCAAAGCTTACATTCTGTCACTGAGTGACATGCATTTTTTGTCCCTGTATTGTGCTAACTTGGGGAGAAATTTATATTAAATTATGACTTTATTATGTGAAACAATATAAATGTATATGGACATGAATTTTATTTTATTTTATTTTTATTGGGGGATTGATGGTTTACAGTAAATTGAGTTGATGGTAAAATTTGTGTAAAATTTTGTAAAATCATGTGTAAAATTTCTCAGTTTTCTGCAAAACACTGCCACCCCCAGTATAGATCTTAATCCACCATCGGGCACCAGGACCTGAAGCCACCCCTCACCCTCCAGAGTCCTTTACTTTGGTGCAATAACCAAACCCAGTTAAAGTTCTACTTTGTGTCCCCTTTCTGTTCTTGTTTCTCAACTCCTGTCCATGAATGAAATTCTCCCATATTCATCCTTCTCTTTCTGGCTTATCTCACTTCACATGATTCCTTCAAGCTGTGTCCAAGATGAGGTGAAGAAGGTGAATTCATCATTATTAAGAGTTGAGATATTTCCCCAGTCCTGGAACCTTAGGGTGGGGCACACTTTCCTGCATGCTTCTCTCAATTCATACCAAACAATATTGCATCCACTGATCCCAATCTAATCAACGTAACGAGTACCACCTCAGCATGTTTCACTTCAGACTGTGTCCAGAGACTTCAGGTGTGGAATCACAGCCCTTCAGCTTCATTACTTGGGTGAGACCTTTCCTTTCATAGTATTCTCTAATTCCATTCCAGGTGGTTCACTTCCTAACAAAGTCCCAAAACCTAGATACAGACTAGGTCCTGTGAGATAGAGCATATGTTCACACGTATCCATAAACTAGGGCAAAATATATACCTACCAGGACCTGCGTAAGGATCCCAGTTCGAGCCCCCGGCTCCCCACCTGCAGGGGAGTCGCTTCACAAGCGGTGAAGCAGGTCTGCAGGTGTCTTTCTCTCCTCCTCTCTGTCTTCCCCTCCTCTCTCCATTTCTCTCTGTCCTATCCAACAACAACGACATTAATAACCACAACAATGTTAAACAACAAGGGCAACAAAAAAGGAAAATAAAAAAATTAATTAATTAATTAATTTAAAAATATATATATATACCTGAAAGCAAAAGTACACAATAGTCTGCAGTGAGTAACCCCCAACACTTCATCTGCACTATTCCAGCCTTTAGGTTCATGATTGTTCAACAGTTTGTTTGGCTTTGTATGTTAACTCTCTTTTCAGCCACCAGGTTCCAGATGCCAGCATGATGCCAACCAGACTTCCCTGGACAGATGAACTCACCAATGTGTCCTGGAGCTCTGCTTCCCCAGAGCCCCACCCTACTAGGGAAAGAGAGAGGCAGACTGGGAGTATGGATCAAACTGTCAATGCCCATGTTCAACAGGGAAGCAATTACAGAAGCCAGACCTTCTACCTTCTGCATCCCACAATGACCTTGGGTCCATACTCCCAGAGGGATAAAGAATAGGAAAGCTATCAGGGGAGGGCATGGGATACAGAGATCTGGTGGTGGGAAATATGTGGAGTTGTTACCCCTCTTATCCTTTGGTTTTGTTAATGTCTCCTTTTTTAAATAAATAAAAATAAAATAAAAAGAGCTGAGTAGTAAGGGCACCAAAAGTAAAAACCCTGGGTTGAGGGTAAGGGTGGATGTTTGGCTTCACGGGGGTGAGGGGAAGATGGGATGGGACACAGCCTTTTGGTGGTGGGAATGGTGTTTATGTACACTACTATTAATTTGTAGCCATATAAATCACTAATTAATATGAGAGGGGGAAAGAAAGAGCTGAGTAGTATATGGATACGTATTTTAAATGATCATAGTGATCATTGCTGGCATAGAGAATCACATTTTTTTTTAATTTCTATTTTATTTGTTAGGACAAAGAGAAATTGACAGTGGAGGAGGAGACAGAGAGGGAAAGAGAAAGACAGATACTGGCAGATCTGCTTCACCACTCATGAAGTGTCCACCCCTGTAGGTGGGTAGTGGGGACTCGAACCTGGGTCCTTTCACATGGTAACATGTGCACTCAGTCAGGTGCACCACTGTCCGGTCCCAAGAATTGTCTGTTTTCAATTTTCTCTCTTTGTATTTTCCTGTAACCAATTTTTCTAAGATAAATGTGTTACATTTATAATCTCATTTTAATGATATTGTGGTAAATAGAACAGTTGCCTAAAGAAGCATATGAATGGTGTCCTGGAACCTGTGACTATGATGTTACATGACAAAGGAGAATTAAGGTTCTAGTTAAAATTAAAGTCACCCGGGTTCAACCCTGTCACCCACCACACAAAAGGAAGCTTCATGAATAGTGCTGGACTTCTCTTTCTCTCCCTCCCTTTCTATCTCTCAACATCTAGAAAAATAAGGAGGAGTAGGAAAAGGAGAAGGAGGAGAGGAACAAAGAGTCTGTTGGGAGTGGTAGAGCTCTGGACTTGCAAGCATGAGTTTGATCTCCATCACCACTTAAGCCAGCTTGCTTCTCTTGACTATCTCACACTTTTTATTATTACATTCATGTGCTTGTTGGCCATGTAGATCTCTTCTTTGGTGAAATTTCTGTTCATGTCCTGGCCCCATTTTCTAATGGGATTTTTTT
This sequence comes from Erinaceus europaeus, assembly GCF_950295315.1. Classification (NCBI taxonomy): domain Eukaryota; kingdom Metazoa; phylum Chordata; class Mammalia; order Eulipotyphla; family Erinaceidae; genus Erinaceus; species Erinaceus europaeus. The sequence goes on from NC_080172.1 coordinate 61,903,944, forward strand.
TTTTTACTTTATTATTGGATAGAGATAGAGAGAAATAGAGAAGGCAGTGTGAGACAGAGAGAGGGAAAGAGAGAGAGAGAGAGAGGTCTGCAACCCTGCTTCACACCAAGTGTGAAGCTTTCCCCCTGCAGGTGGGGACGAGGGGCTTGAACTTGTAACATTGCACTCTGCAATGCATGCACTTAACCAGGTACTCCACAGCCACCGGACCCCTGATCTTTTCAATTTGCAGGGGGAAAGCTTCACTCTTTCTCTGTCCATTTCATTTGTGCACTGTAATGTGTGCACTCAACCAGCTGCACCACCACCTAGTCCCCGTTTATTTTTTAGTGTTACTTTTACTGAGTTCTTTATGTATTTTGTTATTAGTCCTTTATCTGATAAGTGTTGTATAAAGATCCTCTCCCACACTGTAGGATGTTTTTCTATTAGGTTGGAGGTATCCTTTGCTGTGCAGAAGCTTTTCAGTTTGATGTAGTCCCATTGGTTTATTTTTGCTTTAGTTTCTTTTGCTGTTGGATTTGAGTCCTTGAAGACCTTTCTGAAGCATAGATCATGAAGTGTTCTGCCAGGCAGGGGTAAATAGCATAATGGTTATGCAAACAGGCTGTCATGTCTGAGGCTCTGAAGTCCCAAATTCAATTTCCCAGAACTACCATAAGCCAGAGCTGATCAGTGCTCTGGTTTAAAAAAAAAAAAAAAAGTGTTCTGTCAATCTTTTCCTCTATGTATTTGCTAGTTTTGGGTCTGATGTCCACATCTTTGATCTACTTGGAGCTGAATTTTTTGTATGGCAACATATGGTAGGTTTTTTTTTCTCATTTTTTATTAGTGATTGAATATTGACTTACAAAATCACATTTTCCCACCACCAGAGTTATGTCCCTATTCCCTCCTTTGTAAACTGTATTAGTTCTCCCCCCAAAAAATATTTTAAAGTAGGGGAAAGTTAGTAGCCTGGGAGGTAGCACAGTAATTAACAGTGCTAGATTTAGAAGCATGAGGCCCTGAATTCCATCCCCAGCACCACATGTGTCAGAGTGGTGTCTTTCTCTTTAACAAATAAATATTTAAAAAATAGAGAGTGGGGAAATTCAAGGAAGTGGGGACCCTAGAGCCTCCTAGACCAACGTAGTCCTGCTAATACCTTGATCTTCATCAAGATAGGACTATTTCAGACCTATGACCTCCAGCACTGTAAAATAACTTATTTGTTGTTTTAAGTCACTGACTTCATGGCCATTTATCATAGCAACAGTAGGAAACTATTACAGGCATGTACTGGAAGCAGCAAACATTTGTTTACTGTAATGCTTAAGATACAGATCAATAGAAACTTTAGAAGATTTTAAATAAAAATTCAAAATAAAGTGGGGTCCTGAGAGGTGGCACAGAGGCTTAGTGCCTGCCTTTCATATTTGAGACTCTGGATTCAGTCCCTGAAACCACAGGAAGGTAACAGGGACAAAAAAAGAAAAAGAATAGATTTTCATGGATGGTGTGTGGTCCTGTGCCCTCTCTATCTCACTCTACCATTACAAAACCTTAACAAATTAGACAGAGGTAGAGTTCATGCATGGAAGTGTATGTTGATCTTTGACACTACACAAAAATCAAAACAGCAAGAACCTAAGGCCTATTCCTGAGGAGTTCAGCTTTTAAAATATCATACTCCACAAACTCTCTAATGAATTAAATTTCAGCTGAACTGTATTTTATGAAAGCAAGTGTAGTGGCCCAGGAGATGGTGCAGTGGATAAAGCATTAGACTTTCAATCGTGAGGTTCCGAGTTTAAACCACAGCAGCACATGTACCAGAGTGATGTCTGGTTCCTTCTCTCTCTCTTCCTGTCTTTCTTATTAATAAATAAATAAAATATTTTTTAAAAATTATGTTTATTTATTTTCCCTTTTGTTTCCCTTGTTGTTTTTTCATTGTTGTTGTAGTTATTGTTGTTGTTATTGATGTCACTGTTGTTAGATAGGACAGAGAGAAATGGAGAGAGGAGGGGAAGACAGAAGGAGAGAGAAAGATAGACACTTGCAGACCTGCTTTACCGCTTAAGAAGCAACTCACCTACAGATGGGGACCCGGGGCTAGAACTGGGATCCTTACATGGGTACTTGTGCTTTGAGCCAAATGCTCTTAAACCACTGCGCTACAGCCCAGCTCCCATAAATAAGTAAAATCTTAAAAAGAAAGAAAGTGCACAGGTGAGGGAGATAGCATAATGGTTTTTGCAAAGAGACTCATGCCTGAAGCTCCAAGGTCCCAGGTTCAATCCCCCACACCACCATAATCTAGAGCTGAACAGTGCTCTGGTAAATAAATAAATAAATAAAATAAAGTAAAATAAAATAAAAAGAAAGTGTAGGAACTGGGCAGTGGTGCACCTGGTTGAGTATATACATTACAGTGTATGTATGCAAACGCTAGAAGAAGAAGTGTACAAGGCCCTGGGTTCAAACCCCTAGTCCACACTGTCTGGGAGAAGCTTTATGATTTATGGTGATGCTAGGGATTGAACCTGGGGCCTCACAGCCTCAGGTATGAAAGACTTCTGCATAACCGTTATGCTATCTTTCAAGTCTGGAGATTCTCTTGGTACCATGGTGATCCCATAGTGTATGAATGCTTAGGTCATTAAGCCATCTGGTCTCTGGACCAGTGTTTGGTCCCCATAATAAGATAGCTCTGCCCTTTTGGTGCCATGTTTTCATATTTGTACACTTAGACAAAGAACTTTGATTTATGGTTTCTATAGTAATTCAAGCTACAATTTGGGTGTATGAGGAAATAACCGGTAGAGCATCTGATTTGCATGACTGAGGTTCCTGTTTCTACTCCCAGCACCACATATACCAAAGAGCTTCTCTCACTTGCCTTTATTTTTTATGTATTTATCAATGAGAAAAATAAGAGCAGAGAGAGAAAGAACCAGACATCAGTCTGGTACATGTGTTGCCAGGGATTGAACTCAGGACTTCATGCTTGAGAGTCTAATGATTTATCCACTGTGCCACCTGATCACTATAAAATAAAAAAAATAGGGAGTCAGGTGGTAGCACAGCAGGTTAAGTGCACGTGGTGCAAAGCACACAGACCATAGTAAGGACCCCAGATTGAACCCCCGGCTCCCCACTTGCAGGGGAGTCGCTTCACAGGCAGTGAAGCAGGTCTGCAGATGTCTATCTTTCTCTTCCCCTCTCTGTCTCCCCTTCCTCTCTCCATTTCTGTCTTTCCTACCCAACAACTGTAGCAATAACTACAACAATAAAGCAACAAAAGGGAATAAAAGGGCAACAAAAGGGAATGAATAAATAAATAAATATTTAAAAAAACAAACAAAATGAAACAAACAAACCAAAAAAAACAATATTTAGGGTACCAAAGTAAAAACCCTGGTTTGAGGGAGTCAGGCGGTAGCTCAGCGGGTTAAGCACATGTGGCTCATAGTGCAAGGACCAATGCAAGGATCCTGGTTTGAGCCCCTGGCTCCCCACCAGCAGGGGATTTGCTTCACAGGTGGTGAAGCAGGTCTGCAGGTATCTTTCTCTTCCTCTTTCTGTCTTCCCCTCCTCTCTCCATTTCTATCTGTCCTAACAACAACTACAACAATAAAACAACTAGGGCAAAAAAAGGGAATAAATAAATATTTAAAAATAAAATAAAATGATAAAAAACAAAAAACTACACTGGGGACCATCGGGAAATTCTGAGGATGTGGTAGAGCCTGGCAGGGTTTGACCTGAGGAGTGCATCTATCCTGTCAGTCTCTCTATCTACTGAGAGGTTGAGCAAGGAGGGACAGGCGTAACCCCAAAAGTTTGCCCGGTCTTATCAGACTCCCTGCCTCACAAAGCACCCTGCATTCCAGATACTATGGCCATTAGATAAAAGAAAGGGGAAGATGTCAGGAAATTGTGAGGATGTGGTTGAGCTTGGCAGGGCTTGACTTGAGGGGACATTCGTCCTCTAGTCTTATCAGACTCCCTGCCTCACAAAACACCCTGCATTCCTGATACTATGGCCTGCTCCCTTATTATCTACATAATCATTGTTTTGCCTGAAAGAACCCCACCCATTTCATTCCTTTGATCTATCTTTTTTCTACCCTCAAGACCCTCCCTGCCTGCAGGGTATTATTAATCCTACCAGTTAAAACCCTCAAAACAGTTGCTACGGAAGTTCCTACCTTTCCAGCTCCATTTTGCCTTTCTCCACCTCTTTTTAAACAATGTCAAGCCATTTCCATTTCCAACTTGCCACCAGGTTTGACCTTTAAAAGCCTGGGCTCCCTGATCAATAAAGAATCGAATTGCCTTGCCACCACAAGTCTGTTCCTGGGTCATCTCCCTCATGTCACTGAGTGAGTAGCAGCCCAGGCTGGCTCCAGGTGCCTCTTCCTGGATGCATACTCTCTGGGTTGGAGAGATTAATTTCTGGGTTGGGTGGATTAATTTCCACAGTAGCTAGCTTGAAATTGCATAAGAATATTGTCTGAGAGTGGAGGGTAGACAGCATAATGGTTATTCAAACAGACTCTCATGCCTGAGGCTCCAAAGTCCCAGGTTCAATCCCCCACATCACCATAAGCCAGAGCTGAATAGTGCTTTGGTTAAAAAAAAAAAAAGAAGAAGAAGAAGAAGAATCTTGTCTGAGAGAATGGTGTCAGAGTAGAGAAAAGGGCTAGAAAGTTGGATTAGGTCGAGTTTAGCAACTGTTCTTGAAAAAAAATTCTGTGGCTAAAATTAACTATTTACCTCCATCCACCTGCTCCAGGGCCTATATATATATTTATCACCAGAGCCTGTGTAACCTCTAAGTCCCTATTGGTCTGAGCTTACAGCTCATGGTCACAACTGGGAACATTGCAGGCTGCACTTACTTCAGCCTCCCTTCAGAGACTGGGGCTATCCCTACTGTCACTGCTTTATGGTAAAGCCAAGGTCCTGGGCAGGCCCACAAGATACCATTCCTTATGGGAGTGACCAGTGGTGGTGGAAAGAGGGATCCTTTAGAGGTCTAGGCTCATCACACGTGTATGGGAGTCCAAGGATTCCCTAACTAGGGCCCCAGATGATGAGGTGGTGTGATATTGACCAAAAGGGGCATTATAAAGTGGGCCAGTCTCTTGCCCTTATCCAGCTTTTGTAGCCTCTCTTTATCTGATGATCTTAGATTTTTCTCTCAGTTGTTTAGGCACTGAGTATCATTTGTTAAGCTTTTGGGATCTGTCTTCTTTGGGCCTTTCTGCTAGGCTGCCCAGTTAATTTGGTCTAAGTTAAGTCAATTAGAGAATTTATGGTGCCTTCCTTAGGCTCTTCAACCACTATTAAGCACTTAGAATTTGAGCTATATATAATTGCCCTTTGCTTATGGATATGTGTATACTGTGGTGACTTTCTTTTTTTTTTAATAATTTATTTCTTTATTGGGGAATTAATGCTTTACATTCAACAGTAAATACAATAGTTTGTACATGCATAACATTCCCCAGATTCCCATTTAACAATACAACCCCCACTATTTCATACATCATTTTTCATGGACCTGTATTTTCCCCACCCACCCACCTACCCCAGAGTCTTTTACTTTGGTGTAATACTCCAATTCCATTTCAGGTTCGACATGTGTTTTCTTTTCTAATCTTGTTTTTCAACTTCGGCCTGAGAGTGAGATCATCCCATATTCATCCTTCACTTTCTGACTTATTTCAATCAACATGATTTTTTCAAGGTCCATCCAAGATCGGCTGAAAACAGTGAAGTCACCATTTTTTACAGCTGAGTAGTATTCCATTGTGTATATATACCACAACTTGCTCAGCCACTCATCTGTTGTTGGACACCTAGGTTGCTTCCAAGTTTTGGCTATTACAAATTGTGCTGCCAAGAACATATGTGTATACAGATCTTTTTGGATGGATGTGTTGGGTTCCTTAGGATATATCCCCAGGAGGGGAATTTCAGGGTCATAGGGTAGGTCCATTTAATATATTGCTGTAGCTCTTTCAGTAGAAGTTTGATGTATTTAGATGGCTTCTCATTGGGTGCATAGATATTAATAATTGTTAAGTCCTCTTGATTGACTGATCCTCTGAGCATTAAGTAGTGTCCATTCCTATCTTTTTTAATCTTATCTATTTTAAAGTCTATCATGTCAGATATGAGAATAGCTGTTCCTGCCCTTTTTTGTGGGCCATTGGCTTGTATGATAGTTTTCCATCCTTTCACTTTAAGTCTGTGTTTGTCTTGTTGAGTTAGGTCAGTTTCCTGTAGACAACATATTGTTGGGTTGTGTTTTCTGATCCATCTTCCTACTCTGTGTCTTTTAATAGGTGAATTCAGGCCATTGACATTTATTGATATCAAAGATTGAAGATATTTTAACGCCATTCTTGTAGAGTTTTAGAGTGTTTTGATATATGTCCTATTTGTGGTGGTCTGGTTGTTTATAGGAGACCCTTCAGAACTTCTTTCAGGGCAGGCTTGGTGATGGTTGATTCCTTCAACTGTTGCTTGTCTGAGAAGGTTTTGATGCTTCCATCTAGTCTGAATGACAGTCTAGCAGGATATAGTATTCTTGGCTGAAAGCCTTTCTCATTGAGCACTCGATAGATATCTTGCCATTCTCTTCTGGCCTGTAGTGTTTGTATGGAGAAGTCTGCTGCTAATCTTATGGGTTTTCCTTTGTAGGTGACTCTTTGTTTTTCTCTTGCAGCCTTCAGGATCCTTTCTTTATCCTTATTCCTTTCCAATCTAAGTATGACATGTCTTGGTGTCTTTACGTCTGGGTTAATTCTGTTTGGGATCCTCTGGGCTTCTTGAATCTTTATGTCTTTGGTGTTGTCTAGACTAGAGAAATTTTCAGCTATTATGGCCTGGAGAATGCTTTCTTCTTCCCCTTCTCTTTCTTCCTCTGGTAAGCCAATAATGCGTATATTGTTTCTTTTGAAGTCATCCCATAGGACTCTGTTGTTGTTTTCAGCATCTCTTAATCTCTTTTTGAGATCTCTTACTTCTTTTTTAGTTGTCTCTAATTCATCCTCAATCTTGCTAATTCTGTCTTCAGCCTCATTGATTCTATTCTCTCTGCCCTCTACTGCTTTCTGGAGTTCATCTATTTTGTTGCCCTGCTCTGATACTGTTTTAGCTTGTTCAGCTAGTTGCCTTCTTAGCTCAGCAATTTCAGCTTTCAGCTCTCTAATAACCATGAGATAATTAGAATTTTCTTCCATTTTCTCATTTGTTGTTCCTGCATTTCTGATTACAATTTTTTCAAATTCTTTACTCACTTTACTATTTCCTTAGCTAATGTTTGGATGTTGAACTCGTTGTTTTGTGCTTCACCCTCTGGAGGACTTTTAGCTGGACTCTTGTCCTGGTTCGAGTCTCCAATATTTTTTCTTATTGTTTTAACCATTTTATATATGTTAACAGTTTTTTCAGTCCCTGAGTTGGAGCTCAGTGGTGTAAAAGCCTCTTTTTTTTTCTTCCCTGTAGGCTATGGGAGCCTGAGGGCTTTTAAACTATCAATAGGCTTCTTAGCTTAATCACTGACTCTTGACCAAGAGATAAAGCAGGGTGTGGCAGAGATAATCTAGTGGTTATGCAAAGAGACTTTCACAGCCCCTCAGCTATGCCACCGAGGTATAGGTCTTCTCCTGAGTTTCCCGGTTAGATCTCTGTCCCCTGGTGTCCCTCCCTGTTGCTGCTCCAGATTCTGAGGGTAGTAGCAATGGAGACTCAGAGTTGCACTTAGTGAGTCTCTGGGGAGTCCTTTCCTCCCTTCAGCTGTCCCCTTGTTGTGGAGCAGACTGGAGGTGGTGTCTCCACTGATAAACTGTTGAACTGTTAGCAGCCACTTAATCTCTCCTTAGGCCCCTCTCTCCTCTCTGTCACCAGCCACACGTGTTTGTACTCACCAGTGATTTACTGGGTTCCTGTGGTCATTCTAGTCCTGTCTTGTTTCGGTCCGGGTGGTCTCCTTTGGTATTCCTAGTTGATCCGGGAGAGGAGAGGAGAGGAGAGGAGAGGAGAGGAGAGGAGAGGAGAGGAGAGGAGAGGAGAGGAGAGAAAGCGATCTGCTGCTTGTAGCTCCGCCTCCTGTGGTGACTTTCTATTTATCTATTAGTGTCTGTCTTTATATCTGAAAAAGTTAACCTGGAGCAGTGAAGCCCCACTGACACCAAAATAAAACTGCATTAAGTGTAATCATAAAATGTCTTAGAATAGGAAAGCTTCCAGTGAAGGGGATGGGATATGGAACTCTGGTGGTGGGAACTGTGTAGAATTGTACCCCTCTTAACCAATGGTCTTGTTGGTCATTATTAAGTCAACAAAAATAATAATAATAAATGTCTTAAACAAGAAAGATAGTTACTTATTTAATATATCCAGGAATTTATTTATTTATTCATTTATTTATTTTGCCAGAGCACAGCTCAGCTCTGGCTTATGGTGGTATGGAGGATTGGACCTGGGACTTTGGAGACTCAGGCATAATGGTTTGTATAATCATTATGCTATCTACCTCCTCCCTATGGAGGAGTTTAAAGAACCTGTAGTGAAGAAAAATTCATCCCATTTCAGTTATTTTTTTAAATTTTTTTAAAAAATATTTTATTTTGTTTTACTTTTGAAAGAGATGCAGAGAGAAAGAAAGACAGAGAGAAACACCAGAGCACTGCTCAGCTCTGGCTTATGGTGGTGTGGGGGATTGAACCTGGGACTTTGGAAGCCTCAGGCATGAGAGTCAATTTGCATAACCATTATGCTATCTACCCCACCCCCATTTCAGTTCTTGACATACAATCTTTCTAATGAAGGACAGATAATCAAAAGGAAAATAAACTTCATACTAAGGAGAAGCAGAATACATGACACCAAATATCTGTCACTTTGACATGTGGATTTTTTTCTTTTCTTTCTTAAAGAGAGAGAGGCAGAGAGAGAGAGAGAGATTACGGCACCAAAGCTTCCTTTCATGTCCTGCAGGTGAGTCTGAAACCTGGGTAACACACATGACAAAGCATCGCCCTACCCAAGTGGCCTATTTTGCTAGCCAGTTGTGTGGATTTTCATTAACTTTATTTATTTATTCCCTTTTGTTGTCCTTGTTTTTTATTGTTATAGTTATTATTGTTGTTGTTATTGATGTCGTTGTTGTTGGATAGGACAGAGAGAAATGGAGAGAGGAGGGAAAGAGGCGGAGAGAAAGACAGACACCTGCAGGAGCCAGGGGTTCCAACGGGGATCCTTATGCCGGTCCTTGCTCTTCATGCCGCATGCCCTTAACCCGCTGCGCTACCGTCTGACTCCCGGATTTTCTTAAGCTAAGACAGATATGAAAGACTCTAGAGGAGTATGTGACTGTTAAAAGAATTTACTTGTTCCAGGAAAACGGTTCTCAAGATATCCGTAGCATATTTGGAACTATCCCTATCCACACGGCAGATAGGGAGTAATCTTTCAAGATCTTTTTATTAAAACTTCCCCTCAGGGGATAAGACAGGTCTAGATAGTGTGCTTTCATGCCACTCAGGTTCAAGCCAGGCCCTCACCACACTGGAGGAAGATCTGTTGCTCTGGTGTCTTTTCCTCTCTTTGTCTCTCTATCTGTAAATGTTGTCTTTCAACGGGGAAGCCCCAAGTGACAGAAAAATCAAACATAATCCCTCTTCAAACCAGTTGTCTTCTAAATGGTCTTCAGAGATTAAAGTATGGTCTTCTAGAGTGAAGGAAATTAAAAAGACAAGAAAAATGCAAATTAAAACTAGCATGATCATGTGGTCCGGGAGGTGGTGCAGTGGATAAAGCGCTTGACTCTTAAGCGTGAGAACCTGAGTTCAAGCCCCCGCAGCACATGTACCAGAGTGATGTCTGGTTCTCTCTCTCTCCTCCTATCTTTCTAATCAATCAATAAATAAAATCTTTAAAAAAAACTAGCATAATTACCATTTTACACTTATCAGGATGGTAATTATAAAAAATTTTTTAAAAAATGAGGCACTGGGTGGTGGCGCACCTGGTTGAGTGCACATGTATGCAAGGACCCAGGTCCGAGCCCTCGGTCCCCACCTGCAGAGGGAAAGCTTTGCGAATGGTGAAGCAGGGCTGCAGGTATCTCCCCCTCTCTTAATTTCTGGCTGTTTCTATCCAATAAATAAAAATGATAAAAAAATTTTTTAAAGAAGGGAAGGGAAGGGAAAGGAAGGGAAAAGAAGATAATAAGTGTTGTTGATTTGGAGAAATCAAAATGCCTGTGAATTACTGTTAGACATAGAAATGGTGTAGCCACTAGGGAAAAAAATGGCAATTCTCAGAAAATTAGAATCACCGTATGATTCAGTACTGTATGTTCTTATACTAATTCTGGCTGTCTAAGTAAGTTATTTCACTGTCCAAATCACCCATCTAAACCAAAACACTGAAATTGTTGGGAAAACCAGGACCTACCTACATCTCCCTGTCTACATACTATCTGATTTTGCCATAGTTAAGGAATAAAATTAGTCTAGTTGTTAATAGCTGTCACCTGAAGTGCAAATGAGATACATAGCAACCACACTAATTATATATATATATATATATATATATATATATATATATATATATATATTAATTGTTGTGGTTATCGTTGTTGTTGAGGTCATTGTCGTATGCGTTACATTGGTTTGTTCTAGCCCTCCCCAAACCAAGAGAATTGGATCAGTCCAATTAATTTCGCGGGCCTGCTTGGCCCCGCCCCAAGGAACCCTGAGGGAGGGTTCCTGAGTTCATGAGTTGGAGAGTGTCTGAGTTCGAGAGTAAGGGAGAGGGTTCCTGAGTTCGAGAGTGCCAGAGTTAGCCAGAGTTCCTGAGTTCCTGAGTTAGACAGAGTTCCTGAGTTCCGGAGTTCGAGAGTGCGAGAGTTCGAGAGTTAGAGAGAGTGCTTGTGAGAGGGGTTCCTGAGTTCCAGAGTAAGAGAGAGTGCTTGCGCCGCCGCAAAGAGACAGCAGAGTTCTGTTTGGTGATTAGTTTGGTTTAGTTTATGAATCGTTGTTCCTGAATAAAGAAATACAGCTTCCCTGCCCAGCCGTTGTCTCCGCGTCTCTGTTCACCACCGTGAAGCAAGCCAAGCCGGCCCGGCAAGAGCCTCAGAGAATTTTAACAACAAATGGCGCCCACGTGGACCTGACCTGCGCATCTCTCAGATAAGTAAAGACAATTTGGCTACCTATGCACGATGGCCTTCTCTTCTGCTTGTGAAGAGATCTCCAAAGGCCTCTGCTCTTTCTTCACGAGACTGTTTTGCTGTTTCTGGAACATTTATCTCTGGACCACTCTGTGGTTTCCACTCGCTTGGGCGAACTCAGAACAGCCAGCGGGAAGAGCCAGCGGGCGGGAGGCAAGGCGCGGAGCTGCTGTTTCCACCTGGTCAAACAGCCAGCCAGCCGGCTGCGCCCAGACAACCCCGCGCACCGCGCCAGCAACCCCGCAGCCCCGCAGCCCGCAGGAGGCCTACGCCACCATGCAAGAGCCCGATGCCAGCACGCTAGAGCCCGATGCCAACATGCTGGAGCCCGATGCCAACATGCTGGAGCCTGAGGCCAACATGCTGGAGCCCGATGCCAACATGCTGGAGCCTGAGGCCAGCCCACAGGAGCCGGCTCTCCACCGCGTGGTGCAGGGCACTGGGCGCTTGATCCCTCCACGCTGCTCGGCCACTGCGAACAGGGCAGCAGACATGGTAGGGCCATGGGGCAGGGCCGCGGCGTTCTATCATGGCCGCCACCCCTGGGCACCTAGGCTCACGCCTTCTACAAAGATGGCCTGCCTGCCCTCTTTCTATGAATTCTGGAACCATCCCGGGCCTCCCGGACCCCCGGGCTCCCTGCCAAAACTGGGCACACGAGATCTCCAGCCGCCGGTCCGGTCTGAAGACAGACAAGCTGGAGTACGCAGAGATTTGTGCAGAGATCGCAACCTGCAATTCCTAGAAGTGGAGCTGCGCGGGAAGCCACCTCCGGATGGTGAACCCCCCCCCCAACAACTAAGACAATATAGATTTAAATTCGTGTTTAAAATGACATGTCTTCGTAACAAAGGTTTCTCTCCTCGTGTATTAATGACTATGTTTATGTGTATGTTTAAAGTTTGGTAAACAGTAGCTTTAAGGCTAAATTCTTACTAGTCAAAGATAAATGAAAAAGGTTTTCAACGTAATTCTCATAAAGATAAAAATTAACTTACATTTAAAGTCTGAGGTAAAAATTAGTTAACAATATATTTCAACTAAGTTGGTCTAAACAAAAGGTTAAATAGACTTGTTGATATGTAAAACACTACCTTCTCTATTAGAAATGGTAGATCGCACAATGGCTATGCTAATTATTCTCATGCCTGAGGTTTCCTCTCCGGCCCACACCTAGGGTGTGTCTCCATCTTGAATGGGTGTAACAAAAGGTTAAAAGACATTGTTGATATGTAAAAGTCTCAAATTCCTTCTCTATTAGAAACGTTGGATCGTGCAGTAGATATGCTAATAACAAGTTTTGTTTCATAGTAAGTAAGTTGCAGCCAGCTGCCTGTGGGACCCTAGGCCGTTCCCCGCCCCCATGCAATTGCCCGGTCGAGGCAAGTAGCCCCCCAGAGGCAAGAAATGTTTTTTTTTTTTTTTCAGATATGGCCCCCTCAGGCCTTCCCTTGGCAACATGCTGGTTTTTGTAATATATGTTTCTGTTCACCCCACACCCTTGATACTATAGTCATTTAGTTAAAAAGAAAAGGGGGAATTGTCGTATGCGTTACATTGGTTTGTTCTAGCCCTCCCCAAACCAAGAGAATTGGATCAGTCCAATTAATTTCGCGGGCCTGCTTGGCCCCGCCCCAAGGAACCCTGAGGGAGGGTTCCTGAGTTCATGAGTTGGAGAGTGTCTGAGTTCGAGAGTAAGGGAGAGGGTTCCTGAGTTCGAGAGTGCCAGAGTTAGCCAGAGTTCCTGAGTTCCTGAGTTAGACAGAGTTCCTGAGTTCCGGAGTTCGAGAGTGCGAGAGTTCGAGAGTTAGAGAGAGTGCTTGTGAGAGGGGTTCCTGAGTTCCAGAGTAAGAGAGAGTGCTTGCGCCGCCGCAAAGAGACAGCAGAGTTCTGTTTGGTGATTAGTTTGGTTTAGTTTATGAATCGTTGTTCCTGAATAAAGAAATACAGCTTCCCTGCCCAGCCGTTGTCTCCGCGTCTCTGTTACCTGCCGGTGAAGCCAGCCCGCCCGGCAAGAGCTTCCGAAATTTTAACAACAGGTCATCACTGTTGGATAGGACAGAGAGAAATGGAGAGAGGAGGGGAAGACAGAGAGGGAGAGAGAAAGATAGACACCTGCAGATCTGCTTCACTACCTGTGAAGCTATTCCCCTGCAGGTGGGGAGCCAGGGGCTCGAACCAGGATCCTTACAGCAGTCCTTGTGCTTTGCACCATGTGTGCTTAACCCGCTGCACTACTGTATGACTCCCCCCACTAATATATATTGATGTGTGTAAGACTTAGAGATACTTGACACAGTCATTTTAGTAGCTACCCATTTTATAAGCTAATCCACCAGATTTCCTTCTTACCTGCTTTATGCTTTGTAAATAGACTGACTTTATTATGCCTTTGAAATTCTTGTTCATTTACATATGTTAAATTCTAAAAGAGAATAAGTGGCAGATGCAGTAGGTCGGCTCACACAACTTTTACTCCAAATCTCTTTTTTGCTTGCTTATTCTAACATACAGACTTATGCTTCCAGACCTTCCTGTTGCTAAGTGTGGCCATGTGACTCAGTTCTGGCTAATGAGATTTAAGTGGAAGTCTGCTTCTTCATTTTCCTGCTTCCTGCTTAGAATGTATAAATGTACAGCATCCATTAACAAGAGCCGGAACAGGAAGACAGAAGGATTCTTTAATGCCATTGTAGAATGGCAAAATTTTCATCTCAAAAAGTGACAAATATGTCACATTGGTATGAGGATTCTTTTAGACTGATTTTTTTTTTTTACTTACTCATTTTTTATATAATAGGACAGAGAAAAATTTAGAGGAAAGAGGGTGACAGAAAAGGAAAGAAAGAAAGAAAAACATCTGCAATACCTCTCTATCACTCATGAAGTTTCCCCCACCACAAGTGGGACATGGCTTAAATTCAGGTCCTTGTGTATGTGCACTAAACCAGGTATGTCACCACTCAGCCCCTTAAACTGATTTTATTGTTGTTGTTGTCACAGAGACTTCACTGTTTTGGGCTGAATTTTTTAAATACAGACACAACACTGAACCTTCCTCTGGTCCTGTGGAGGCCAGACTCAGTCCTGGGTCTCACATATGGCAGAGCAAGTTTACTGTCCAGAGAATTACTTTGCCTGCCCTAGACTGGCTTGTTTTTTACAATACCAAAGTTCTAGGCTTGTGCAAATCCACATAGAGGAAAGCTAAGAATGGGGAGGCCAGGAAATGGCACACCGGGTTAAGCACACATAGTATGAAACCCAAGCACCCGCTCAAGAATCCAGGTTCAAGTCCCCAGTCCCCACCTGTAGGAGGATAGCTTGGCAAGTGGTGAAGCAAGTCTGCAGGTGTCTTTCTCTCCCTCTTCTCTGTCATCCCCTCCTCTCTCAATTTCTCCCTGTACTATCTAGTAAAATGGGAGTGCAGGGAAGGTCTCCAGGAGCAGTGGATTCATAGTGCTGGCACCGAGCCACAGCGATAACCCTGGAGAAAAAAAAAAAAAAGAAGAAAGAGTGAAAAAGAAAAAGAAAAGAAAAGTTAAGAAATGGGGGCAGGTGGTGGCGCACCTGGTTGAGCGCACATGTTACAATGCGCCAATGCGCAAGGTCCCAGGTTTGAGACCCCGGTCCCCACCTGCAGGGGGAAAGCTTCACAAGTGGTGAAGCAGTGCTGCAGGTGTCTCTCTGTCTCTCACCCTTTCTATCCCTTCCTTCCTTCTAGATTTCTGACAGTCTCTATCTAATAAATAAATAAGATAATAAAAAAAATTAAAAAAAGAAAAGCTAAGAGTTAGCAATTAAATTCAGAGATTTCATCTGTCCCTCTTTTCCTGGTACTCAATTTTCCTGGTTCTCAATTTCAGGAAATGTAACACCTGGAAGCCCAAGTACAATTTGTACAACAGTCTGAAACTCTGAGGAGTGAATAATAATCTTATTACTTTTATAATTTCATTTAAAATTATTGTAAGCTATAAAATCACATAACTTACGAATGCATGGTGATGGTGTATTTCTACTTCTTTAATCCTAATGAATCAACAGAAGCATGATTACACATATGTAGAAACACTATAGTGGGTGTGTGTTTTTAGTTAAAGATTTTATTATATTCATGGGGGTTGTATTGTTATATGGAAAACTGGGAAATGTTACACATGTACAAACTATTGTATTTACTGTTGAATGTAAAACACTAATTCCCCAATAAAGAAATTTTTAAAAAGATTTTATTTATTCATGGGAATGATAGGAGGAGAGAGAAAGGACCAGACATCACTCTAATACATGTGCTGCTGGTGATTGAACCTGGGACCTCACACTTGGAAGTCCAATGCTTTATCCACTTTGCCACCTTCCAGACCACTTGTGCGTGTTTTAACCAGGGCACTGATTGAACCTGTGGTACTCAGTGTCTCAGATTATTGCACTGCCAATGGTGCTATCTCCCTGGGCCTGGATTTGTGTTTTTGAAAAGCTGTTTAAAAACAGTCCTTAGCTAATACATGCCTACGGGCACTGACCCCCTTGGGGGTGTGTGTGGAGGGGATGCGTGCATTTATCAGATCAAAACCAACCTGGTCAGCCTCCCCCCAGCTCTGGCCGGGGGCAGGCACTGGGGGCTTTGGTGACTGTAGATAACCTCCTACTTGGATGAAAACAATCCTTAGGAAAAGAGGACTTAGTGGGGGTTGCATTGTTTTTATGGAAAACTGGGAAATGTTATGCATGTACAAACTATTGTATTTACTATAGAATGTAAAACATTAATCCCCAATAAAGAAATTTTAAAAAAATCCTTAGGGGAGTCAGGCGGTAGTGCAGCGGGTTAAGCCCAGGTGGTGCAAAGCGCAAGGACCAGCATAAGAATCCAGGTTCTAGCCCCCAGCTGCCCACCTGCAGGGGAGTCAATTCACAGGCAGTAAAGCAGGTTTACAGGTGTCTGTCTTTCTCTCGCCCTCTCTGTCTTCCCCTCCTCTCTTCATTCCTCTCTGTCCTATCCAACAACAATGGCAGTAATAACTACAACAATAAAACAAAAAGGGCAACAAAAGGGAATAAATAAATAAATATTAAAAATACAAACAAAACAAAACAAAAAATCCTTAGGGTATGAAAGTAAAAACCCTGGTTTGATGGAGTCAGGTGGTAGCGCAGCGAGTAAAGCACACGTGGCTCATAGCTCAAGCACTGGCGCAAGGATCCCAGTTTGAGCCCCTGGCTCCCCACCTACAGGGGAGTCACTTCACAGGTGGTGAAGCAGGTCTGCAAGTGTCTATCTTTCTCTCCCCCCTCTGTCTTCCCCTCCTCTCTCCATTTCTCTCTGTCCTAACAACGACGACATCAGCAACAACAACAATAATAACTACAACAATAAAAAAGGGCAACAAAAGGGAATAAATAAATAAATATTTAAAAAAAAACGGACAGCGGTAGACAGCACAGTGGTTATGTAAAGAGACTGTCATGCCTGAGGCTCCGAAGTCCCAGGTTCAATCCCCCGCACCACCATAAACCAGAGCTGAGCAGTGCGCTGGTGTTTCTCTGTGTCTCTCTCTCTGCATCTCTCTCAAAAATAAAATAAATAAAATACTTAAAAAAAAAAAAACACCAAAACACTGGTTTGAAGGTGAGGGGAAAAGAATGTTCGGCTTCATGGGGGTGGGGGGGGGAATAGGATGAGACACAATCTTTTGGTGGTGGAATGGTGTTTATGTACACTTCTATTAATTTGTAGTCATATAAATCACTATTTAATTAATATGAGAGGGGGAAAATTGATTGAATTTCTCAAACTTTTTAATGCACAGATCATAGGCTGAGTCTTTGATATGTTGACTCTCTTAAAAGCCTAGACTGGGGGAGTCGGGTGGTAGCATAGTGGGTTAAGTGCACGTAGTGCAAAGCACAAGTACAGGTGTAAGGATCCCGGTTCGAGCCCCCGGCTCCCCACCTGCAGGGGAGTCGCTTCACAGGCGGTGAAGCAGGTCTGCAGATGTCTATCTTTCTCTCCCCCTCTCGGTATTCCCCTCCTCTCTCCATTTCTCTCTGTCCTATCCAACAACAACAACATCAATAATAACTACAACAATAAAACAACAAGGACAACAAAAGGGAATAAATAAATAAGTATTAAAAAATAAAAAAAAAAAGCCTAGACTGGGGAGAACAGAAGCAACCGGTGGCACAGCTATATACAAATAATGTCAAAAGACATAAGTTATGGTGATGTGTGGTCAGGGAGGTGGCGCAGTGATAAAGCTTTGGATTCTCAAGCATGAGGTCCCGAATTCCTGGCAGCACATGTGCCAGAGTGATGTCTGGTTCTTTCTCTCTTCTCCTGTCTTTCTCATAAATAAATAAAATCTTAAACAAAAAAATACGGTGATGTTGTGTATGATACAGCAAATCCTAACAAAGGGATTTTTCAAAGTTAACACAATTGCCAAATAATATGATTGTAGCAATAACTATCTATTGCCTTCTTAAGTCCTAAGACAGCAGGAACCTCCCACTTCCACTATAGAGCCTATATTTCCCCAGTCCTGGAACCTCTAGGATGGGGTGCACTTTCCTGCATGCTTCTCTCAATTCATACCAAATGATACCGCATCTGCTGATCCCAACCTAATCAACACAATGAGTACCACCTGGGTATGCTTCACTTCAGACTGTGTCCAGAGATGTCAGGCATGGAATATCAACCCTTCAGCCACATTACTTTGCCACCAGGTTCCAGATGCTAGCATGATGCCAACCAGACTTCCCTGGACAGACAACCCCACCAATATGTCCTGGAACTCTGATTCCCCAGAACCCCGCCCCACTAGGGAAAGAGAGAGACAGGCTGGGAGTATGGTGTCGACCTGTCAACACCAGTGTTCATTGGGAAGCAATTACAGAAGCCAGAACTTCCACCTTCTGCATCCCACAATGACCTTGAGTCCATACTCCCAGAGGGTTAAAGAATAGGAAAGCTATCCAGGGATAGGATGGGATGTGGAGTTCTCTGGTGGTGAGAACTGTGTGGAATTGTATGCCCCTTATCCTATGGTTTTGTTAGTGTTTCCTTTTTTTTTAAATTTTATTTATTTTATTGATTCCCTTTTGTTGCCCTTGTTTCATTGTTGTAGTTATTGATGTCATCGTTGTTGGATAGGACAGAGAGAAATGGAGAGAGGAGGGGAAGACAGAGAGGGGGAGAGAAAGACACAAACCTGCAGATCTGCTTCACCGCCTGTGAAGCGACTCCCCTGCAGGTGGGGAGCTGGGGGCTCGAACCGGGAACCTTATGCCGGTCCTTGCGCTTTGCGCCACCTGCGCTTAACCTGCTGCGCTACAGCCCGACTCCCAGTGTTTCCTTTTTATAAATAAATTTTTAAAAAATCCTGACTTATTTGTCTTTCTTGGTAAAGGATTCACAAAGAAAACTGAACTTGTGGGGCCAGGTGGTGGTGCACCTGGTTGAGTGCACATGTTATAGTGCACAAGGACACAGGTTCGAGTCCCTGGTCCCCACCTGCAGGGGGAATGCTTCACAAGTGGTGAAGCAGTGCTGCAGGTGTCCCTCCGTCCCTCTTCCTCTCTAGCCTTCTCTATTTCTGGCTGTCTCTATCCAATAAATAAATAAAGATAATTAAAAAATTAAAATAGGAAAATTTAACTTGATGTTTCATTTTGACATGCTGACTTTTATTTTCTTTTGTTGCCCTTGTTTTTTTTATTGTTGTTGTAGTTATTATTGTTGTTGTTACTGATGTCATTGTTAAATAGGACAGAGGGAAATGGAGAGAGGAAAGGAAGACAGTGGGAGAAAAAGATACACACCTGCAGACCTGCTTCACCGCCTGTGAAGCGACTCCCCTGCAGGTGGGGAGCCGGGGCCTCAAGCTGGAATCCTTATGCCTATCCTTGCGCTTCACGCCACGTGTGGCTTAACCCACTGAGCTACCGCCCAACTCCTAATATGCTGACTTTTAAAAGCTTGTAGGTCATCTATAAAATGTGAGAAGTGTTAAGTATTCATTATTATGAATTAACAACATTGAAGTGATTTTCACTAAGTAAAAAGGGAACAGCTTTGATTCAAGGAGTTTTAGACTGACATAGGTAAGACCAAAAAGGAAAAAATGGACATTGCTGTGTTATCTTCAACTTTTTGATGACCTGGTGAATACTAATTGTCTTACTGGATTCTATATGACAGTGAAGGGTTTTTCCCAATATATAAATATATTCATATAATGTCATGTAAATTGAAATGTAAAATAAATCTTCTATAGGTTTTGAGATGGCCTTTTGTGTGATGGCTGAATATCACTAGTCATCTCTAATTCTATCTTCAGAAGTGAAGAAGTGATAGCATTTTGTTACAGAGAAAGGGGGAGAGGGAGTAAGCACAACTACAGCACCAAAGTTTCCATGAATACAGGAAGGAATATGTGAACTATTTCACCAGCTGACTGATAGCACTTTTTGAACTAGAACTATTATTAGCATTCATAATTTAACAAGATAATCTTATTAAAATTAGGATTATCCAACAAGATATTCTCTTTTTCTCTTTTACCAGAACACTGTTTAGTTCTGGCTTATGGTGGTGCAGGGGATTGAACCTGGGATTTTGGAGTCTCAGACATGAGAGTCTGTTTGCATAACCATTATGCTCTCTACCCTCCGCCTGCAAGATATCTAATTCATCATTTGAAGTCTCACTTTACTGGGTCATTTAATTTAATTAATTAATTAATTTGTTTATTTTCTCTTTTGTTGCCCTTTTTTATTGTTGTACTTATTGACAGATAGGAGAGAGAGAAACTGAGAGAGAAGGGGAAGACAGAGAGGGGAAGAGAAAGACAGATACCTGTAGACCTGCTTTACTGCCTGTAAAGTGACTTCCCTCCAGGTGGAGAGCTGGGGGCTTGAATCAGGATCCTTATGAAGATCCTTGCGCTTTGTGCCACCTGCACTTAACCTGCTGCGCTACCACCCGACCCCCTAATTTTATTTATTTATTTTTAATTTTTTATTTTAAATTTATTTATTTATTCATGAGAAAGATAGGAGGAGAGAAAGAAACAGTCATCACTCTGGTACATGTGCTGCTGGGGATCGAACTCAGGACCTCATGCTTGAGAGTCTAGTGTCTTAGCCACTGCTCCACCTCCCGGACCACTAATTTTATTTATTTTTAATTTTTTTTTTAAATTTTTGTTTAAGAAAGGATTAATTTCACAAAACCATAGGGTAGGAGGGGTACAATTCCATACAATTCCCACCACCCAATCTCCGTTTCCCACCCCCTCCCCTGATAGCTTTCCCATTCTCTATCCCTCTGGGAGCATGGACCCAGGGTCATTGTGGGTTGCAGAAGGTAGAAGGTCTGGCTTCTGTAATTGCTTTCCCGCTGAACATGGGCGTTGACTGGTCGGTCCATACTCCCAGTCTGCCTCTCTCTTTCCCTAGTAGGGTGTGTCTCTGGGGAAGTGGAGCTCCAGGACACATTGGTGGGGTCTTCAGTCTAGGGAAGCCTGGCCGGCATCCTGATGACATCTGGAACCTGGTGACTGAAAAGAGAGTTAACATAAGAAACCAAACAAATTGTTGAGCAATCATGGACCCAAAGCTTGGAATAGTGGAGAGGAAATGTTAGGGGGGTACTCACTGCAAACTCTAGTGCACTTCTGCTTTCAGGCATATATTTTGCAGTAGTTTACGGATACGTGTGAACATATGCTCTCTCTCACAGAAACTAGTGTATATCTAGGTTTTGGGACTTTGTTAGAAAGTGAACCACCTGAGATGAAATTAGAGTATACTATGAAAGGAAATGTCTCACCTGAGTAATGAAGTTGAAGGGTTGTCATTCCACATGTGAAGTCTCCGGACACAGTCTG
The DNA here is from genome assembly GCF_950295315.1 of Erinaceus europaeus. Taxonomy (NCBI): domain Eukaryota; kingdom Metazoa; phylum Chordata; class Mammalia; order Eulipotyphla; family Erinaceidae; genus Erinaceus; species Erinaceus europaeus. Next base: position 61,925,082 of record NC_080172.1, read on the forward strand.
AAGTGAAGCATGTTGAGGTGGCAATTGTTGTGTTGGTTAGGTTGTGATTGGCAGATAAAATATTATTTGATATGGATTGGGAGAGGCATACGGGAAAGTGGGCCCTATCCAAGGGTTCCAGGACTATGGGAAGTAGAGGCTCTATAGTGGAGATGTGAGGTTCCTGCTGTCTTAGGGTTCAAAAAGATAATCGATAGTTAATGTTATCATCACATTGTTTGGTAATTGGGTTAACTTTGAAAAGTCCTTTTGTTAGGGTTTGCTGTACAGTACCCAGTATCTTGTATATAGCTGTGCTATTGGTTGCTTCTGATCTACTTGGTCTAGGCTTTTGAGAGAGTCTGCGTATCAATTACACAGCCTATATATTGAAAAGATTCAGTTTGTGTTTTGAAAAACTTCGAGACATACAATTAATTTTCCCCCTCTCGTATTAATTAACTAGTGATCTATATGATTTTTTAAAATTTTCTTTTAGTGGTCCGGGAGGTTGCGCAGTGATAAAGCTTTGAACTCTCAGGCATGAGGTCTTGAGTTCGATCCCCAGCAGCACATGTGCCAGAGTGATGTCTGGTTCTTTCTCCTCCTATCTTAATAAATGGATAAAATCTTTAATTTTTTTCTTTTATTATCCTTACTTACTGGATAGAGACAGCCAGAAATCAAGAGTGAAGGGGGAGACACAGAGAGTGACAGGCAAACACCTGCAGCCCTGCTTCACCACTTGTAAAGCTTTCCTCCTGCAGGTGGGGACCAGGTGCTTGAACCCTAGTCCTTAAACACTGTAATATGTGTGCTCAACCAGGTGCGCCACCATTCAGCCCCACTGGATCATTTGAAACATGTTATGTACACATAGTAGGAGTTGACATTTCTTTTTGATAAGAAATTAATGGCTATTAGTCATTAGTAGCACTGAGGTAAGTTATAAACTTCGCCCTTTCTGCTGTCTTAATGTCAAGGATCATTTTTGCTCAGAAATTTACTTCTTGAGACTCCTCTGATACATATCCCCAGGTGATACCTTTGCTCTTTTTTAAAAAATATTTATTTATTTATTTATTCCCTTTTGTTGTCCTTGTTGTTTTATTGTTGTTGTTATTTATTATTGTTGTGTTGTTATTGATGTCATCATTGTTGGATAGGACAGAGAGAAATGGAGAGAGGAGGGGAAGACAGAGAGAGGGAGAGAAAGATAGACACCTGCAAACCTGCTTCACCACCTGTGAAGTGACTCCCCTGCAGGTGGGGAGCCGGGGGCTCGAACCGGGATCCTTATGCTGGTCCTTGTGCTTTGTGCCTCCTGCGCTTAACCCACTGCACTACCACCCGACTCCCGATACCTTTGCTCTTATAGGAGTCAGCATGATATCATCTAAAGGTGGATGGGGGAGACAGCATAATTAATGGTTACAAAAGTCCCAGGGTAGGGGTAGTAGTATGATTATATAGAGACTTTCCTGCCTGAGGCTCCAAAGTTCAATACTCCCCGCACCACCACCATAAACCAGCGCTGAGCAGTGCTCCAGTGAAAATAGAATAAAATAACAAATGAAATAAAATAAAGTAAAATAAAAACAAAACAAAAGTCTTTGATGTCTGAGGCTCTGAGGTCTCAGGTCCAATCACTAGTACCACCATAAGGCAGATCTGAGCAGTGTTCTGGAGTCTCTCTTTCTCTGTGTATCTTTCTCTCTGTATCTCTCATACATAAGTAAATACTATTCAGGTATTTAAAAAATAAATAAAAAGACTCCAAAAAGAAAAAAATAAAGGGACCAGGCAGTGGCACACCTGGTTGAGCACATATGTTACAATGTTCTCAGTTTCTCTGTGTCTGTATTTTTTAAAAGAAAAAAAAAAGTCAATAGGTCTGAGCTATCTTCTGTCCAAACACACGGTGGAACTTTCTTGTGTTTGCCTTCCGGTTTCATAGTGTGACACTGGTTATGGTACACTCTGGGAAAAAAGTCTTGTCCTTTTCTGGGACTAAGTGATGACACACCTGATTGAGTGCACTTGTTGCAATGTGCAAGGACCCAGGTTCAAGGCCCTGGTCCCCATCTGCAGAGGGAAAGCTTTGCAAGTGGTGAAACGGGGCTACAGGTATTTCTCTTCCTCTTTATCTCCCTCTTTTTTTTTTTGCCTCCAGGGTTATTGTTGGGACTCGGTGCCTGCACTATGAATCCACTACTCCTGGAGGCTATTTTTCCATTTTGTTGCCATTGTCATTTTTACTGTTATTATTGCTGTTGTTGCCGGATAGGACAGAGAGAAATGGAGAGAGGAGAGGAAAACAGAGAGGGGGAGAGAAAGATAGACAACTGCAGACCTGCTTCACCACTTGTGAAGCGAACTCCCAGCAGGTGAGGAGCAGGGCGGCTGGAACCGGGAACCTTGTGACGGTCCTTGCACTTTGTGCCACCTGCGCTTAACCCACTGCGCTACCGCCCGCTGCCCCCCACCCCTCTTTTTTTTTTAAATCTCCCTCTACCTTTTTGAATTCTAGCTGTCTTTACCCAATAAGTAAAGATAATAAAAATAATAATAACAATCAAAACTCTTGTCCCTTTCAACATCATTTTGATATTTGACACTGTTCTAAAGAGTCACCTGGTCCAAAGATGATTAAGTCCAAATGGCATTTGATTTATGCCCATATGTTGGCATGAAAGAAATGAATTTTAAATCACAATATGTCATACTTCTTCCTTTTTTTTTCCCCACACACTTCTTTTTCTTAGAATACTTGTTCACCTCTGGATGGAGGTGGTACCAGGCACCGAACCTGGGACCTCTAGCATGCAAGTCCTCTGCATAATCCAGCACATATTTATACTTCCTTTTTTAATTTTTGGCTCCAGGGTTATCGCTGGGGCTCAGTGCCTGACTACAAATCCACTGCTTCTGTGACCATTTTTAATTTATTTTTATATCTTTATTTTCCCTTTTGTTGCCCTTGTTTTTCATTTATGTTGTAGTTATTATTGTTGTTGTTGATGTTGTCGTTGTTAGGACAGAGAGAAATGGAGAGAGGAGGAAAAGACAGAGAGGGGAAGAGAAAGATAGACACCTGCTGATCTGCTTCACCACTTGTGAAGGGACTCCCCTGCAGGTGAGGAGCCGGGGCTGGGACCAGGATCCTTACTATGGTCTTTGTGTTTCGTGCCATAGGCACTTAACCCGCTGCACTACCGCCCAACTCCCTTTAATTAATTAATTAATTTTTAATTTTTGGATAAGACAGAGAAATTGATAGGGGAAGGGGAAATAGGAAACAAGACAAAGAGACACCTGCAGACCTGCTTCACTGCTTGTGAAGTAACCCCTATGCAGATGGGGAGCCAGGGGCTTAAACTGGGATCCTTCCTAGGTCCTTGAGCTTCCTACTATGTGCACTTAACCTGGTACGCCAAGCCCAGCCCCTTTGTACTCCTTTTATATCCAATGGTCTTATCTTTTTTTTAAAAAAAAATTAATTTATTATTGGATAGAGACAGAAAAATTAAGGAGGGGAAGAGAAGATAGAGAGACACCTGCAGCCTTACTTCATTTTTTAAAAATATTTTATTTTTTTATTAATAAGATAGGAAGAGAGAGAGAAAGAACCAGATATCACTCTGGTACATGTGCTGCTGGGATTGAACTTGGGACCTCATGCTTGAGAATCCAGTGCTTTATCCATTGTGCCACCTCCTGGACCACAGTCGTACTTCATTTTAAAAAATTTTCTCTTTTAATTTCTTTTTTTTTTTTTTTTTCTTTTAATTTCTTTATTGGGGAATTAATGTTTTACATTCAACAGTAAATACAACAGTTTTTAAAGATTTTCTTTTTTATTTATTGGTTAGAGACAGCCAGAAATTGAGAGGGAAGGGGAGATAGAGGAAAAAGACAGAGAAACACCTGCAGCTCTGCTTCACCAGGCATGAAGCATTCCCTCTGTAAGTGGGGACTGGAGGTTCCAGTCTCGGTCTTTGCACACTGTAATGTGTTCATTCAACCAGGTAAGCCACCACACGGCCCCAGCCATACTTCACCACTCATGAAGCTTTCCCCCTGCAATGGGGGACCAGGGTTTTGAATCTGGGTCCTTGCACACTGTAATGTGTGTGCTTAACCAGGAGCGCCAATGCTTGGCCCCTGGTTTCATCCTTGTTGAAAGCCAAGCACTGCAAGTTAATAGAAACATTGTAATTGGGAGTTGGGTGGTAGCGCAGCGGGTTAAGCAAAGTGCAAGGACTGGCAGAAGGATCCTGGTTTGAGCCCCGGGCTCCTCACCAGCAGGGGAGTCACTTCACAAACAGTGAAGCAGGTCTGTAGGTGTCTATCTTTCTCTCCCCCTCTCTGTGTTCCCCTCCTCTCTCCATTTCTCTCTGTCCTATCCAACAATGAAGACAGACAACAATAATAACTACAACAATAAAACAAGGGCAACAAAAGGGAGTAAATAAATATTTTTTTAAAAGAATCACATTTAAAAAAAAGCAAATTCTGTTGCTATCTTCTCATTTTTTATTTATTTTTTTAATTAATTAATTAATTTTTTAACCATAGCACTGCTCAGCTTTGGTTTCTGGTGATGTGGAAAATTAAACCTGGGACTTTGGAACCTCTGGTATGAGATTCTCTTTGCATATCCATTTATGATATCTCCCCTAGTCTAATTTATTTTACTTTAATTTTAATTTTTTTATTTATTTTCCCTTTTGTTGTCCTTGTTTTATTGTTGTTGTAGTTATTACTGTTTTTGTTATCGTCATTGTTGGATAGCACAGAGAGAAATGGAGAGAGGAAGGGAAAACAGAGAAGGGGAGAGAAAGAGAGACACCTGCAGACCTGCTTCACTATTCGAAGCAACCCATCTGCAGGTGGGGAGCCAGGGGCTGAAACCTGGATCCTTACAGCAGTCTTTACGCTTTGCGCCACCTGCACTTAACCCGCTGTATTACTCCCTCCCCCACTCTAATTTAATTATTATTTTTTACCAGAGCACTGCTCAGTTCTGGCATATGGGGGGAGCAGAGGATTTAACCTGGTACTTTAGTGCCTCAGGCATGAAAGTCTTTGCATAACCACTGTACTATCTCCCCAGGCCAATTTAATTTTAATCTTCTTCTTCTAGCATTTGCCCTTCTTCCGTAGCCAGTCAACAGCGTCAGGTTGAGCCTGATGTCTGCCTGTTGCTGGCTTTGAAAGTGACTGGGATCCATGTGGATTCAGTCGGCTAGGAAGGATCGTCAGTTTCCCCAATAAATGGGTACTCACGGGATGCACCATGAGAAGGTCAATCCAATGCATCCCTTAATTTTAATGAGAGATAAAGACAGAAGAACACTGCTTAACTCTGGTTTATGGTGGTGCTGAAATTTGTATCTGGGACTTCAGATCCTCAGGCAAGAAAGCTCTTTGCATAATGATTTGTTGGGCATTAAGCCAGAACCCCCTGCTCCATCTTGCATTGCTGATACTACGGCCTATTTACATAATCATTGTTTTACCTGAAAGATCCCCACCTATCCCGTTGATCTATCTTCTTTCTACCTTGAGACCCACCCTGCCTGCTGGGTAACATTAATCCCACGGGTAAAACCCTCGCAACAGTTGCTAAGGAAGCTTCTACCTTCCCAGCGTGCTTTTGCCTTTCTCCACCCCCTTTCCTAGCCATTTCCGTTTCCGATTTGCCACTTCTGGTTTTATCCTATAAAAGCATTGGCTCTCTGATCAGTAGATCCTTTTGCATTACCACGCTGCCATGAGTTCCTGAGTCATCTATCTCCCACGTTGCTGAGTGAGTAGCAGCCCAGGCTGAATCTGGTGGAGTTCTCTACAACCCAGAGAGCACACACCTGGGGAAGAGGCACCCCCACACCAGCCCAACAATGATTATGCTGTCTCCCCACCCACTCTTCTCGTTTTTTTTTTAAGTATCGTTTTATTTGTTTATTTATTTATTTTACTGTTTATATTTCCTCACAATTTTTTTTTGCCTCCAGGGTTATTGCTGGTGCTCAGTGCCTGAAGCATGAATCCACTGCTCCTGGAGGCCATTTTTCCCCCTTTTGTTGTCCTTGTTGTTGTAGCCCTGTTGTGGTTATTATTGTTGTTGTTGATGTTGTTTGTTGTTAGATAGGACAGAGAGAAATGGAGAGAGGAGGGGAAGACAGAGAAGGGGAGAGAAAGACAGACACCTGCAGACCTGCTTCACTGCCTGTGAAGTGACTCCCCTGCAGGTCGGGATCACCTCGGTTTTGAATGGGTAATTTTTTGCTGTTGTTGAGTTTTATTGTGTTCTATTGGGATGCATTGGATCGACCTTCCCGTGGTGCATCCCGTGAGTCCCCATTCATTGGGGAAACTGACGATCCTTCCTAGCCGACTGAATCCACATGGATCCCAGTCACTTTCAAAGCCAGCAACAAGCAGCTCCTGACAGCTTTCAAGCTGTTGGTCCTGCTCTTCGAGTCCTCCAACTTAATGTTGAGGGGCTGTCCTTTGCCAAACACGTTCTTATTGGTCAATTGGCGATACAGCATCAGGCAGATGTTATTTGCCTACAAGAAACACATATAGCAGTCAATGAAGCTGCTCGATTCACCATCAGTGGATTCAATTTAATATGCCATAATCTTCATCCTAAACACGGCCGAGCCATCTACGCTAAATCATATCTTGTGGATGTTTACCATACGGCCTCTTCGACCTTCTACGACTCCATTACTATTGGAACTATTCAGCTCGTCAACATATATAAGCCTCCCAGTGCCTCATGGGATAATGAGGTCCTGCCTAGCCCGAATCACTCAGCCATTTATGTTGGAGACTTTAATAGTCATCACCAAGACTGGGGATATTCCTCCACTCGTGCTGACGGCTCTATCTTAGCCGACTGGGCTTCAGCGAATGACCTCTCCCTATTATACAATCCCAAACAGCCAGGCTCTTTTCACAGTGCTAGATGGAATAAAGACTTGTCACCTGACCTGTGCTGGATTAGCACAGTCAACAGCCAAGCCTTTCCCGCTACGAAACAAGTTCTCAAGATCTTCCTGCACAGTCATCACCGCCCAGCTATCATCCACATTGGTCTCCAGCTCCCACTGATTCTGTGCTCGGAGAAACTAAGATGGAACTTTCGGAAAGCAAACTGGCGTCTGTTCAGTGACCTTACCAACAAATCTATTCCTGCAATTCCAGTTAACTCTATCCCCTCTGAAGATTCCTACAGGCGCTTCCGCCAAGCCATCTTCAAAGCAGCTTCCCAAGCTATTCCTTGTGGGAGACGTGCTAACTATACGCCTTGTCTTGATGCTGAATGCGAGCAACTACTAAAGCAGTATGATGAGTCGGGTGACCCAGATGTGGCTGACCATCTCATTGCCTCCCTGGATGCAGCATGCCAAGCCCGCTGGCAACAACTCACGAAAAGTCTGAACTTTACCCACTCAAGTAGGAAGGCCTGGAAGCTTCTTCATAATCTGGGTGCCGATAGCCAACCCTCTCCCGTCTCCCATCCTCCCGTATCTCCAAACTCAGTGGCCAGTCACCTAACTCAAGTTGGACGTGCTAAGATCGACCCAGTCTGGAAAAGAGAAATTTCCCATGAGTGGTCATCCCACTTCCATTTATCTTGTCCATCTCCAAAACTCTCTCCCTTTACACTGTCTGAACTGGAAGACACTTTGAAGAGGGTTAAACCGGGCTATGATAACATCACCCCAGAACTCATTCTTAACTTGGGCCCCGCAGCAAAGAAGTGGCTCACTACATTCCTGTCCCACATCTTGGAATCCGAATCTATGCCCAAAATTTGGCGTCGTGCGAAGATAATAGCAGTTTTGAAACCAAAGAAAGACCCAACACTGGCCGCCAGCTATAGACCAATTTCTCTCCTCTCCATGTGTTACAAACTCCTTGAGAGGCTGCTTCTGTTACATATTTCTCCTCTTACAGAGAAATTCCTATCACCCACCCAAGCTGGTTTCTGCCCAGGAAGATCTACCTGCGAACAAGTCCTGGCCCTCTCAACTTACATTGAAAATGGATTCCAGAAGTATTTAAAGACGGGTGCTGTCTTTGTTGATCTCACAGCAGCCTATGACATGGTCTGGCACCGTGGTCTCCTAGTCAAGATCTCAAGATGCCTGCCTCCATGGGTGGCCAACACTATATCGTTTCTTCTCCAAAACAGAAGATTCCGGGTGCATCTGGGTGACAAGTCTAGCAGATGGAGATTTGTCTCAAGTGGCCTCCCCCAGGGCTCTGTTCTGGCTCCTATGCTATTTAATATTTACATCAATGACCTCCCAGAAACTTCTTCAAGGAAGTTCATCTACGCCGATGACATCTGCTGTGCAACTCAGGCATCCAAGTTTGACATCCTCGAGGAAACACTCATGAAAGACATGTCTCTGATATCTGATTACTGTAAAAAATGGCGACTAATCCCTAGCACTGCAAAAACAGTATCATCTGTTTTCCATCTACACCATGCCTCGGCCTCACGTGAGCTTAATGTGCAGCTTGACAATACGAGAATCCAGCATGAAGCCCAGCCAGTCTATCTTGGCGTTACTCTCGATCGCACTCTGTCGTTTCACGAACATCTCATAAAAACTGCAGCAAAGGTGGGCGCGAGGAATAACATCATTGCAAGACTGGCCAGCTCCTCATGGGGCGCGAGCGCTTCCACGCTACAGTCATCATCTCTGGCATTATGCTATTCCACTGCAGAATACTGTGCCCCAGTATGGTTCTGTAGCCCCCATGTCCACTTGGTCGATTCCAAATTATATTCCTCCATGAGGATAATTTCTGGAACCATCCGTTCCACCCCAGTTCCATGGCTGCCAGTTCTTAGCAACATCGCCCTGCCAGATATTCGTCAGGATGCGGCATCATCTAAGTTCATTTCCCACATCTATGCTCGACTGGACCTGCCAATATACACGGATATCTTCGCCCACCCTGTCCAACGCTTGATGTCTCGTCACCCAATCTGGTCCCCTACGCCTACACTGGACTTCTCTGTTCCAGACTCTTGGAAACAGAGTTGGCAGTCAGCTGAGGTAAAGAACAAACACCTCATCACAGACCCCTGCTAGCGTCAACCCGGCTTTGACCTAGCACGTTATGATTGGGCCCTCCTCAATCGTTATCGAACAGGCCATGGCCGGTGGGCCGCTATGTTCCATCGCTGGGGAGCCAGAGACGACCCGAACTGCCCCTGCGGCTACAGACAGACTATGACCCACATAGTCAACGACTGCCACCTCTCCAGATTCAAAGGAGGTCTCGAAACTTTACATCAGGCTCAACTTGACACTGTTGACTCGCTACGGAAGAAGGGCAAACGCTAGAAGAATTGTGTTCTTTATATATTCTGATTATTAGTCCTTTGTCCAATGTATGTTGTGTGAGGATTTCTTGCATTCAGTAGAATGTCTATTTTAGTGATGGTCCCTTTAGTTGTATAGAAGGTTTTCAGTTTGATACAGTCCCATTGGCTTATTTTTGCTTTTGTTTTCCTTGCTGTTGTACTTGAATCTTCAAAGATGTTTTTGAAGAAAACATCTTGGAGTGTCCTGTCAATCTTTTATTTATGTATTTTAAGGTTTCAGCAGTTTTTCTCCTAGGGAATCTATTCAAAGAACAGAAGAACACCTATCCAAAGAGATCTATGTGCACCTATGTTCATAACAGTACACTTTGTATCAATAACAGCCCAAATCTGGAAGCAACTCAGATGTACAATGATAGATGATCAGTTTAAAAAGTTGTGATATGGGAGTTAGGCAGTAGCACAACGGGTTAAGTGCACGTGGCACAAAGAGCAAGGACCAGCTTAAGTATCCCAATTTGAGCCCGTGGTTCCCCATTTGCAGGGGAGTCTTCACAGGCAGTGAAGCAGGCCTGCAGGTGTCTCTCTTTCTCTCCCCCTCTCTGTCTTCCCCTCCTCTCTCCATTTCTCTCTGTCCTATCCGACAACAATGATATAAATAACAACAACAATAATAACTACAACAATAAAAAGGGCAACAAAAGGGGAAATAAATAATTTTTTTAAAAAGTTGTGATACACACAATGAGATATTACTGAGCTCTAAGAATTCTTTTTTTCCATGGTCCAGGAGGTGGCACAGTGATAAGGTTTTGGGCTTGGATAAGGCATGAGGTCTTGAGTTCAATCCCCAGCGGCACATGTGCCAGAGTGATGTCTGGTTCTTTCTCTCTTCTCCTATCTTTCTCATTAATAAATAAATAAAATCTTTTAAAAAAAAGAATTCTTTTTTTTCCTTTACCATATATTTATTTGAGGTTGAAAGAAACTTTCAGAAGGAGGATAAATATTGGATGGCTTCACTTGTAGTTGGATCTTGAGAAGCAAAGCAAAGGGAGTCGGGTGTAGCACAGCGGGTTAAGCACACATGGTGCAAAGCGCAAGGGCCAACATAAGGATTTGGGTTCAAGTCCCCCTGCTCCCCACCTACAGGGGAGTCACTTCACAGGCAGTGAAGCAGGTCTGCAGGTGTCTTTCTCTCCCCCACTGTGTCTTCCTCTCCTCTCCCCATTTCTCTCTGTCCTATCTAACAACGATGACATCAATAACAACAACAATAACAACAACAATAAAAAAACCAGGGGCAGCAAAAGGGAAAATAAATAAATAAATATTTTTAAAAAGAAGAAGCAGCAGCAAAGCAAAAGAAGAGAAACACAGGGGGCTAGCTTGTATTTCAGCAAAATAAGAGAAGCATGGGGGCTCAGCCAGGTGTACCATCACCACCTGGCCCACCTTTTGAGATTTTTCTACGAGTTACCTTTGCCATAATTTTTCTGAGTTACTTTAGAAAAAAAAATTAAATTATTTTTATTGTATTTATTTACTTATTTATTTATTCCCTTTTTTACCCTAGTTTTTTTTTGTTGTTGTAGTTATTGATGTCGTTGTTATTTAAATTATTTTAAAATTTATTTTCAGAGAGAGAACCAGGCAGAAAGTGAAAGAAATGGGACCAGGTGGTGGTGCACCTGGTTGAGCACATGTGTTACAATACACAAGGACCCATGTATGAGCCCCTGGTCTCCACCTGTAGGAGAAAAGCTTCATGAGTGGTGAAGCAGTGATGCAGGTGTCTCTCTGTCTTTCTCACTCTCTACCCTCCCTCTTCCTTCTCAATTTCTGGCTGTCTCTATCCAATAAATAAAATGATTAAAGAAAGTTAAAGAGAGAGAGAGATAGATAGAGAGAGAGAGAGAGAGAGAAACTATATCACCAAAGCTCCCTTCAATGCAGTGGAGGTCTAGCTTGAACTGGGTCACACACATGACTAAGTAGCACACTATGCAAGTGAGCTATTTTGCCAGTCCTGGGTCTACTTTTAAACTCATTTCATGTTCACCATGTGCTTGTCAGCATTTTTAAAGCAAATACTCAATGGATTCTCAAGCATGAGGTCCTGAGTTCAAGCCCCACCAGAACATACACCAGAGTGATGGACTTTTTTTTTTTTTTTTTTTAAATAACCAAAGCACTGTTCAGTTCTGGTTTATGGTGGTATGGGGAATTGAAACTGGGACTTTGGAGCCTCAGGCATGAATCTTTTTGCATAACCATTATGCTATCTATTTCCATCTTATACTGAGTCTTCCTACCTCCCTCATGAATTAATAAAATCTTTTAAAAAATACTTCAAAATTATTTTTAAAGAGCAGGATCATGGGGAGTGCTTAGCTGGAGACACCTACTAATATATATATATATATATATATATATATATATATATATATGAATTAATTTATTTATTTATTTATTTGAAAGACAGGAAGAGAGAGAGAGAAAGAACCAGATATCAGTCTGGTACATGTGTTGCTGGGACTGAACTCAGGACCTCACGGTTGAGAGTCCAGTGCTTTATCCACTGGGCCACCTCCCAGACTACCTAATATATATTTTTTTAATTTGTTGTTTGTCTGGGAGTATGGATCTACTTGTCAACGCCCATGTTCAGCAGGGAAGCAATTACAGAAGTCAGACCTTCAACCTTCTGCCTCCCACAATGACCTTGGGCCCATACTCCCAGAGGGTTTAAGAATAGGACATGCACATGGCGCAAAGCGTAAGGGCCCACATAAGGATCCGGGTTGGAGCCCCTGGCTCCCCACCTGTAGGAGGTCACATCCCAAGCAGTGAAGCAGATCTGTAGGTGTCTATCTTTCTCTTCGCCTCTCTGTCTTCCCCTCCTCTCTCCATTTCTCTCTGTCCTATCCAACAACAACAGCTATGACAACAATAACAACTACAACAAGCACAACAAGGGCAACAAAATGGGAAAAATAGCCTCCAAGAGCAGTGGATTCATAGTACAGGCACTGAGCCCAAGAACTGAGCCCCAGCAATAACCCTGGAGTCAAAAAAAAAAGAATAGGAAAGCTATCAGTTGAGGGGATGGGATACAGAGTTCTGGTGGTGGGAATTGTGTGAAGTTGTACTCCTCTTATCCTATGGTTTAGTCAATGTTTCCTTTTTATAAATAAAAAATTAAAAAAAATTATTGTTGGGGCCAGGGATAAATAGCATAATGGTTATGCAAAGAGACTCTCATGCCTGAGGCTTTGAAGTCCCAGGTTCAATTCCCCGTACCACATAAACCAGAGCTGTGCAGTGCTCTGGTGTTTCTCTCTGTGTCTTTCTCTACATCTCTCTCAAAAATAAAATAAATAAAATACTTTTAAAGATTTTATTGTTTGTTTGTTTATTTATTAGGTAGAGACAGAGAAATTGAGAGGGGAGGGAGAGTTAGGGAGAAAGAGAAACACCTGCAGTACTGCTTCACCACTTGTAAAGTTTTCCCCCTGCAGGTGAGGATCGGGGGCTTAAACCTGGGTCCTTGTGTTTTTACATGTGTGCTCTATCAGGTGCACAACCTAGACCCCTTAAATATTCATATATACATATATATATTTATTTTTTTAAAAATATTTTCATTTATTTTATTATTGGATAGAGACAGAGAAATTGAGAGGGAAGGGCAAGATAGAAAAGGGAAGAGACAGAGAGACACCTGCAGCCCTACTTTACCATTGGTGAAGCTTTCACCCTGCAGGTGGGGACCAGGGGCTTGAACATGAGACCTTGTGCACTGCAATGTGTGCACTTAACCAATGTGCCACCACCTGCCCCCCCCAAACATTCTTTAATATTAGTTATAGAATTTCATATGAGTTAGTGAAAATGAAGCAATGTACTCTGGTACATGCAACTCTGGTAACAGAACCAGGAAGCCTTAGGCATATAAATTTAGAGTTGCACGGAGGGTAGATAGCATAATGGTTATGTAAAAAGACTCTCATGCCTGAGGCTCCAAAGCCCCAGGTTCAATTCCCCACACCACCATAAATCACAGCTGAATAGTACTCTAGTAAAAAAAAATAAAAAAAAAAAAGATTTCAAATTCAGAGTGTGTCATTTGAGCTATTTCCCCATTAGGTTTTTTTTTTTTTTTTTTTTAGCCTCCAGGGGCTTGGTGCCTGCACTATGAATCCACTGCTCCTGGAGGCCATTTTTCTCATTTTTGTTGCTCTTACTGTTATTGTTATTGTTGTATAGGACAGAAAGAAATCGAGAGAGGAGGAGAAGACAGAGAGGGGGAGAAGACAGAGAGGGGGAGAGAAAGATAGACACCTGAAGATCTGCTTCACCACTTGTGAAGTGACGCCTTGCAAATGAGGAGCTGGGGCTCAAACCGGGATCCTTAGGCCTTTGTGCTCTGCGCCATGTGTGCTTAACCCACTGCACTACTGCCCAGCCTCCCAATAGCATTTCATGCATATTTATTAACTTATTACTATTAATTTTTAATGAGAGATATAGAGGCAGAGAGGGAGACCACAGCACTGCTCAGCTATGGCTTAAGGTGGTGCTGGGGATTGAATTTGGGTTTAATTCATATTATAAGACAATCTTAAGGCAGATCTTACTCAAACCATTTCACACATGAGGGAAACTGAGGCAAGTTAAGTATTTGATCCTAAACACACAACTAGTAGGTAGTAGGTGGTGAGCATTGATTTCTTTCTTCCTTTTCTTTTTCTTTCTTTTTTTTTTTTTACTAGAGCGCTACTCAGCTTTGGTCATGTGGGGGACTGAACCTGGGATTTTGGAGCCTCAGGCATGGGAGTCTCTTTCATAACCATTATTCTATCTACCCCTGTCCCAACCCCAGTATCAAAATAGGCACTTTGGTGCTAAAGCAAATTCAGCCTTCATGCTACGTAGTCTATCAGAAAGGTTTGTGTTTTGGTCTGGGAGGTGGCACAGTGGAAAATGCATCGGACTCTCAAGGATGAGGTCCTGAGTTCAATCCCCAGCAGCACATGTACCAGAGTGATGTCTGGTTCTTTCTCTTTCTCCTCTTATCTATCTCATTAATAAATAAAATAGTAAAAAAAGAAAGGTTTGTGCTTATCATATCTCAGGATTTTGAAACTCCTTCTGCAAATCAAAGATGTTGTTGTGTATCAGTTTCAATAGCAACTGAATTTTAAAACTCTTGAAGTTTTTTATTTTTAAAAATTTCTTTCCACTACTGTTATTATTATTTTATTTGTTTATTTATTTTTACCAGAGCACTGCTCAACTTTGGTTTACTTTGATGCCAGGGATTGAATCTAGGACTTCAAAGTCTTCAGCCTTCAGTATGAAATTATTTCATTTTTTTAAATTTTCCCTTTTGTTGCCCTTTTTTTTTTATTATTGTAGTTATTATTGTTATTGATGTCATTGTTGTTGGGTAGGACAGAAAGAAATGGAGAGAGGAGCAGAAGACAGAGAGGAGGAGAGAAAGATAGACACCTGCAGACCTGCTTTACCACCTGTGAAGTGACTCCCCTGCAGGTGGAGAGCCGGGGGCTTGAACTGGGATCCTTATGCCGGTCCTTGTGCTTTGCGCCACCTATGCTTACCCAAGTATGAAATTCTTTTGCATAACTATTATGCTGTCTTTCTGGCCTAAGTTTTTTATTTAGAGAGGCTAGAACATCTGACATATGCGGTGTTAAGGACTGAAACTAGAACCTCATGCTTCGAAGTCCATTGCATTACCCATTGTGCCACCTTCCAGGTTACATAGTAGGTTGATTTATAACAAAATCAAACTGACTGACTTGATTTAATTCCAGGCACTGCATTCTCAGAACACAGAAAATTTAATGGGGAACAATTTCTTTCCATAAAACTGCATAGTTTTCAAGAATAACATATTTAAAAAAATTATTTATTTATTATTGGATAATGACAGAGAGAAATTGAGAGGGGAGGGGGAGATAGAGACAGAGAGACACCTGCAGTCCTACTGTAATGTGTGCGCTTAACTTAACCAGGTGTGCCACTGCCTGGCCCCTCAAGAATAATATATTTATTTATACTAGATATTAAAAAAGACAAGTGGAGGGGGTCAGGTGGTAACACCGTGGGTTAAGCGCATGTGGCGCGAAGCACAAGGACTGGTGTAAAGATCCCGGTTCGAGCCCCCAGCTCCCCACCCGCAGGGGAGTCACTTCACAGGTGGTGAAACAGGTCTGCAGGTGTCTATCTTTCTCTTCTCCTCTCCGTCTTCCCCTCCTTTCTCCATTTCTCTCTGTCCTATCCAACAATGACATCAATAACAACAACAACAATAATAACTACAACAACAGTAAAAGGGGGAAAAAAAAGACAAGTAGAAGTAGACATCAAGTAATTAAGAAAAATTCTAGGGGCTAGGTGGTGGTGCACCTAGTTGAGTGCACATGTCACAATGCACAAGGACCTGGGCTCAAGCCCCTGGTCCCCACCTGCAGAGGCAAAGCTTGAGGAGTGGTGAAGCAGGTTGCAAGTCTCTCTCTTTTTCTCTCTTTCTCCCTATCATCCCCTTCCCTCTTGATTTCTGTATCTATCCAATAACTAAATAAAGATAATAAAAATATTAAAAAGAAACATTCTAGGTGTCCTGGGAGATGATGATACAATGGTAGTGAAGAATTTACAAGTGTTGAGATCCTGAGTATCATTCCTGCCACAGCATGTACCAACCACAGTGGTTGATACTCTGAATCTTTCCTCTCACTCAATAAAATTTATTTTTTATTAAAAAAAAATACGAGCAAGAGATAAAAGAACCAGAGCAACATTCTGATAAATGTGATGCTGGGAATCAAAATCAGGATTTCATGACTAAGAATTCAATCCTTTAACCACTGTGCCACTTTGGGGACATTCACTAACCTTTAAAATTTTTTTTGAAAATTAAGAAATTATTATTTTCCTTCTTTCTTTCTTTTTTTCTCTTACCAGAGTGTTGTGCCCAGAAGTTCAAGTCCCGATCTCACACAGGGAAGACCAGAATCTCATGCAATAGCAAGAGCCTTTATTAGCAAGCTTAAGGTTGGGCCACCAACACCTTTCCACACAAGGGGAGAGTCTGCGATGACTCCCCGCAACATTCTTCATCTCCGCTTTTTATATTACACGGAACAAGGAGCAGTTGGTTTCAGTTTAACAGTCTCTAACAAGGAACCGTTGGTTTCAGTTTAACAGTCTCTAACAAGTAACAGTTGGTTTCAGTGTAACAGTCTTTAACAAGTAACAGTTGTTTTCAGTTTAATGGTCTCTAACCTCCACATTCCTTGTCTTTTGTAACTTCTAGGGCCCAATCTTGGGCCAATCTCTGTTTCTGACTACTGCCCTGGTATCCAGGTGAGGTTCAATGGGGTGTGAGTAGTAGTAGTAGCAGGAACGAAGATTAAAGTCACCAGGAGAGAAAGAGTCGGCAGAGTCACGAACGGAGCAATTGGAGATTGAGCTAGTGTTTGGGGACAGACTTGAGTCACCATCTGGTTTTGAACTCTTCTGTCTCTACTGCACGAACGTAGGAGTGGTGGATCCACAGGTCAATACCATCCACCTTCAGGGCCGTGGGGGTGGCTAGGATGACAGTATAAGGTCCTTTCCACTGGGGCTCAAGTGTCTCTTTTTGGTGGCATCTCACCAAGACCAAGTCTCTGGGCTGGAAGGGATGAGGGTCTGGAGGAGGTGCAGCTTCATATATTGTTCTCAGTCTCGGCAGCACATGCTTTTGGACTCGATCTATTGTCAGTAAAGAGGCAAGCAGGTCTTGATCATTAATATCAGCGAGCAAGTCTGACCTCAAGGCTGGGATTATGGGAGGGGGACGACTGAACATGATCTCGAATGGGGTCAGCTTTGCAGTATAGGGGGTATTTCTTACTCTATAGAGGGCAAAGGGAAGGAGAGTTACCCAGTCTATGCCAGTCTCCATAGTTAATTTTGTTAAGGTCTCTTTTAGAGTCCTATTCATTCTTTCTACCTGTCATGAGCTTTGGGGCTTATAGGCGCAATGTAATTTCCATTTTGCCCCAAGGACACCTACCAAGTTCTGGGTTACCTGGGAAGCAAAGGCTGGACAATTATCCGAGCTTAATAGAAGGGGCATACCTGTTGTATGCTTTACATTGGGTTCTAGTTCTCCCCCACCGAGAGAATTAGATCAGTCCAGTTAAATTTCGTGGGCCCGCTTGGCCCCGCCCCGAAGGAAACCCGCCAGAGTTCCAGAGTGACAGAGTTAGAGAGTCCGAGAGTTCCTGAGTTCCTGAGTTTGAGAGTTTCAGAGTTACAGAGTAAGCGAGAGTTCCACAGTGGAAGAGTTTCAGAGTTCGAGAGTTCCAGAGTTGGAGGGTTCCTGAGTTCCAGGGTAAGAGAGAGTGCTTGTGCCACCGCAAAGAGACAGCAGAGTTCTGTTTGGTGATTAGTTTGTCTTAGTTTATGAATCGTTGTTCCTGAATAAAGAAATACAGCTTCCCTGCCCAGCCGTTGTCTCCGCGTCTCTGTTACCCGCCCGTGAAGCTAGACCCGCCAGCAAGAGCCTACGAATTTTAACAACACATACCAAACCTGGGAAAAATCTCTTCGAGTAGTTTCTTCACCACTGTCTGGGCTGTCTCTCTCTTAGTTGGGAATGCTTCAGTCCATCCTGAAAAGGTATCTACAAACACTAACATATATTTATACCCATATTTTCCTGGTTTTACCTCAGTGAAGTCTATCTCCCAGTAGGCACCTGGTCTGGTTCCTTTCTCATACACCCTGGAAATTCTAGGCTGGTTGCTAGCATTTGCAAGTCTGCAGGCTTTGCATTCTGCAACTATTTTCTTAATCAGTTGGCTGTTGTTGTGGATTCTCAGGCTGGCTTCTTGCAAAAGTTTGGCCGTTTTTCTTCGCCCCATGTGGGTGGTTCTGTGTATATGCTGTAGCAGGTGTTTGGCCATGGCTTGGGGTAAGATGAGTTTACCATCAACTGTTACCCACCAGTTACCGCGCTTGTCAGCGAGAGGTAACTTTTTTATCTGGAGCTCATCATCTGGTGTATATTCTGGCTTATCAGGCAGGGTGGGTTTGGCAGACAAAAGAGCTAATTCATCAGTTCTTTCTAATGTGACTTGTCTGGCTGTGGTATCTGCTAGGTGGTTGCCCTGTGCCACAGGACTTTCTCCTTTTTGGTCCAGGGCAGTGTATTATGGCCACCTCATCTGGCATCCAGATGGCCTCTAACAGGTCTAATATTTCTTGTTGTTTTTTGATAGCTTTACCTTCAGCTGTGAGCAGTCCCCTTTCTTGATATATAGCCCCATGGATATGGGCTGTGGCAAAGGCATAGTGGCTATTGGTGTTGATGTTAAGTTTTTTTCCTTTTCCCAGGTTGAGGGCTTTTGTGAGGACAATTAATTCAGCTTTTTGGGCTGAAGTCCCCGTGGGCAGGGCAGCTGCCCACACAGTCTCATGTTCAGTAGTTACCGCAACCCCAGCATACCTTACCCCATCTCTGATGAAGTTGCTCTCGTCAGTATACCAGTTCACTTCTGTTCCTTTTAAAGGCTGGTCCTTCACGTCTTCCCAGAGGCTAGATGTGTAGTTCAGAATCTCAGAGCAGTCATGTAAGGGAGTGTCTAATTTGGGGTCAGGGAGCAAGGTTGCTGGGTTCAAGGATGCACTGGACGAGAACTGAATGAGGGATGGGTTTAGCAACAAGCTTTGATAATGAGTTGCCAGACATTGCTGATCCACCTGTCAGGAGGTTGTTGGAGGAGCATGAGGAGTAGTCACAGTCACAGTCAATTTCTGACCGAGAGTCTAGGCATGCTTTGTTTGAAGGCACTCTCGTGATCCTCAGTCCATTTAAAAGGCTGCCTGCCCTCCTCAGGTTGCCTCATAAAGGGGTTTTGCTATTTCAACAAAACTGGGGATCCACAGCTGGCAAAACTCCACTGACCCCAAGAATTCTCTTACCGCCCATCAGGTTGTGGGAGTAGTTATATTAAGTATAGTCTCTTTAACCCTCTTATTTACTTCTCGTAGGTCTTGGACAGGTCTGTAGTCCCCTGTGCCTGTTTTTTTTTAACCAGTAAAAGTGGGGTGTTCCAGGGTGATTGGCAAGATACCAGAATGCCCAACTCCCATAATCTTCTGATATGGGGGGCAATGCCCTTATGGGCTCCTAGAGGGAGAGGATACTGTTGAACCTGGATCGGCTCTATCCCAGGTTTGAGTTCTATCCAGATGGGGATCTGATGTTCTGCCAGACCCATTCCTCATTTGGCCCATTCAAGTGGAAATTTATTCATCCAGACTACCATCTGGGGAGGAGGCTCTGAAGGGTCGGGTTTCTGATAAAGTCAGTATTCATCATCCAAATCTAAGGTAAGGACAGGAACTGGCATGGAGCTGGTGGTCATAACTACTGGTCCTTGGGGTTGGAAAGTAATGGTTGCTCCCATCTTAGAAAGCAGGTCTCTCCCAAGAAGGGGGCAGGGCATTCGGGAATAAGCATAATAGAATGAGATGCCTGTCCCTTCCCCAAGTCCACAATCCTCCACGTCGTCCAGCTATATTGTTTCATGCCAGTCGCTCCTTGTACCCAGGTCTTTTGTTTGGATAGTTTTCCCATTGATTGGGTTAACACTGGATGTTGAGCCCCTGTAAGTGAACATTTGATACGCCATGATTCTTTCTAAGAATGCAGCTGGGGTTTCTGTCTTTTCCTATTGCACACTACTAACCTTGGCCAAATTGGTGGGTTGGTGTGCAGCTGCCCGGAGACCTCCCATTAGAGTATGATGATAGACCCGGAGCTTCTCCTTACCTTCAGGTGAGTTAAAATCCCAGGTGGGTCTTATCAGAGGGAAACTGGCATCTATCAGGGCTGGGTTTAAGGTGGGGTTCCCACCCACCCCATGCATGAGTTTTCAGGCTTCTGAGAGGATCCTTTCTCTTTCTTCCATGGTAGAAAGAATCTGTAAAAGCTGCTGGTATGTCTCTGGGCTGTCACTCCTGTGTGCGACAGGGTATGTGGATTGGATGGTCTATGGGCTGGCCCCTCCTGGCTGCCACGGGACGGACGCCAGTGTGTGTGTGTGTGTGTGTGTGTGTGTGTGTGCACGTGCAGTCACATCCATGTCCATGGACTTGGGGCTGCGTGGCCGTGGCCTAGACTGCTGTGTGAGCGTGGGATTCCTGGCACCCCAGGCCTGACACTGAAGAGAGGGAGGGGACTGTGGCGATGGCAGAGGTGGCCATGGAGCCAGGGGGTCTGCAGCAGATGAAGCCCTTCCTCTGGGGCCGCCCCTGGGGACATATTCTCCAGGATGGTTATGGGGGGGCGTCCTGGGTGCACCCTGTGTGGAGTTACCCCTCTCCCTACCTCCCTTTTACTGCCCTGCCCTGGGCTGGATTCAGGAACCTTTCCAAAGAATGATCGTCTTTTTGCTTTTGGCAAAACTCTACTTAATCCAATGGGTTTTTTTCCCCCTCTGTACAGTAGACTTCCCAAGTGTAATAAACTTTAATATAAAGTAGCCCTGTGAAGTCCACACCCTCCCTTCCTGTCTCCGGGTTGCTCGTGTAGACGTGACCGACCGGTGTGTACCCTCCCCCCAAGAAAAAAAAAAAAACCCGAAATCAACTTGGGGGAAGCCTGGCTTGAAGCTCTGTGCCTTTCCCATGGGGAGGAGGGACTCAGGGGCCAGAATCCCTCTTCCTCTGGTTTTTGCTTTTGCTGAAAGGCTGGGGGTGCAGTAGGTCAGGCCAAGGTCACATAAGACCTGCTGGTGTTGATCTTCCCGTGTTGCCAAGGGGCTCTGAAGTGGCTCAAGATGCCTCACCTGACTGGAGGCCTGGAGCAAGGCTTGTCCCCCACCCCCCAGCTCTCAGAGGCCTCAGGAACTGGTCCTCCTGGCCCCACATGGGGCTCCTGGGAACCCCCTGGTCTCTACTTGTTTATTTAACTCGAGGACAACAGCCCAACAGCCCAGCTTCTCCGGTGCCCTGGGACCTTCTGCCCTGAGGCTGTGACTGGATGTGAAGTGGGGGGGGGGGAGGGGACGGCCCTCACCTCTGCTGGGCCTGGGACCGAACTCCTGGCTGGGCCCCTCTGTGTAATGAATAAACAGTACTTCTCACTCTGAAAAAAAAAAAAAAAAAAGCTGCTGGTAATCATCCCAGGTTGGCTGATGGGTAAAAATAACAGACTCTTAACAGGTCAATGAATGTTGCTGGTTTTCCTGAAAACTTAGGGTTCTGCATTTTCCAATTATAAAGATCATTAGTGTGGTCCGTGCGGTGGCGCAGTGATAAAGCTTTGGACTCTCAAGCATGAGGTCCCGAGTTCGATCCCTGGCAGCACATGTGCCAGAGTGATGTCTGGTTCTTTCTCTCTCCTCCTATCTTTCTCATAAACAAAATCTTAAAAAAAAAAAAAAAAAAGATCACTAGTGGAAAATGTCCAATACTGCATCAATTGTTTGCCATTCTTGTTTGGGGGTCCTAGGGCCTGAAGGGGCAGGGTCACCGAATCATGAGTTCTCTGGGCTATATAGGCTCTCATACGAGGAGGGCTCCACTCCATAAGTCCTGGCCTGCTTCCGGGGGTGCCTGTGGGACTGGGGGAGATTGAGGTTGGTAGGGAGGAGGGTACTCTAGGAGGTCTTCTTTGGGACCACCTTGGAGAATAGGGTAGGAGGGGGAAGTGAGAGGAGGCACGGAGGGGGCAGTAGGCTGACGACGAGAATCCTTTAAAGCAAGAAGGGGGGGGGTCTTAAACCCTGTGGAGGAAGAAAAGGTTTTAGCCAAGGGGGGTGGGGGTTAGATCCTGCCAAGTGAGGATATAAGAAATCTGGTCTGGGTGTCCTGGGTGTCCAAAGATGACGTCTCTGGTAGCATAGATAGTAGGCAGTTCCCAGATTCCTTCTGGGGACCAACCAGTAGAGAAGGTTGGCCACTCATTTCGACAATAAGTGATCATCCGGCCCTGTTTTACCTCTAGACCCAAATTATGAGCTCTACATTTGAATTCTTTGAAATGATCCAGGACCATAACCAGAGGAGTCGAAGTAGCCTGACTCATGACTTTGGACTTAAGACAAAACTGATAATGAATACAGAGACAACACACAGAAGGAAAATACAGAGACAACATACTGAAAGAAAACTCCAGCAGCCCAGCCGCCAACACTCTGAACGGAGGGAGGACAGCCTCTTGCCGCTTCCCTACAGATGGGAGGACAGCCTCTCACCACTTCTGATGGCCTTTCACTGCTTCATGGGCATGACCCATTCTCCCCTTCAAAATTTGTGAGGTTATCCAATTCCCTACAACAGGATCTGGGATGTCTCCCAGGACCCTGGACCCAGAGCCACCCAGCATGTCCACCTTCGACTCCAAGGGGTCTCTTGCTACAGAAACCTCAAGTTTGACTGGTCCCGAAGGCTCAGTGAGGCTGGCGTTCCTTTAGTGAGACAAGAATCCTGGACGAGCTCCTAAATGTTATGCCCAGATGTTCGAGTCCCGATCTCATGCAAAGAAGACCAGAGCCACATGCAATAGCAAGAGCCTTTATTAGCAAGCTTAAGCTTGGGCCACCGACACCCTTCCACGCAAGGGGAGAGTCTGCGACAACCTGAACATTCTTCATCTCCACCTTTTACAGTGCGCGGAACAAGAAACAGTTGGAACAAGGAACAGTTGGTATCGGTTTGAACAGTTGGTTGCGGTTTAACGGTTTCTAACAAGGAACAGTTGGTCGGGGCTTTTCTCTAACCTCCACAGAATTATGCAGGAAAGGGAGCCCCACCCGAGGTTCCAGGACTGGGAGAAATACGGGTTTTGTAGAGAATGGGGAAGGTTCTTGCTGTCTAAGGGTTTAAGATAGCAATAGATAGTTATTGCTATAACCAAATTATTTGGCAATTGGGTTAACTTTGAAAGTCCCATTGTTAGGATTTACTGTATCATACAAGATCTCACCATAATTTATATTCTTTTTATGTTATTTACATATAGCTGTATGTTATAGGTGTTGCCAACAGCTGCTTCTGTTCTCCCTGGTCTAAGCTTATAGGTGATTTAATATTTCAAAGCATGAGTCATTATTAGAGATGTATTAACAATTTGAACCCACTGTTAAAATTCAATCTGATTATCCATTTGAAGTCTTATTTTAAAAAATATTTATTTATTTTCCCTTTTGTTGCCTTTGTTGTTTATTGTTATAGTTATTATTGTTGTTGTTATTGATGATTATTGTATAGGACAGAGAGAAATTGAGAGAGGAGGGGAAGACAGAGAGGGGGAGAGAAAGATAAACACCTGCAGACCTGCTTCACCATCTGTGGTGTGACTCCCCCCCTGCAGGTGGGGAGCTGGGAGCTTGAACCAGGACCCTTCTGCCGGTCCTTGTGCTTGGCACTTGGTGCCACGTGCACTTAACCCGCTATGCTACTACCCCGACTCCCACCCATGCTTAGACTGAAGGCATATATATTCAGAGCTATGGTCTATGCATCAAAAAGCCTGAGACATCCATTTCCTGCCTCTAATTAATTAGTGATTTGTGAGACTGTGAATTAGTAGGAGTGTATATTAACACCATTCCCACCATCAAAGGTCTGTGTCCTTCCCCTTGCCCCCGACAGTGAAGTTGAACATCTACCCTCCTCCCCCCAGAGATTTTTACTTTGGTGCTATACTCTAAACTCAGTCAGATTCTGCTTTGAGTTTCCCTTTCTGTTCTTCTTATAATCCATATTTTTAAACATTGACACCCTGGTCCAATCAACCACTTTTCCTAGCCTGAAAAATTACTGTATCAGCAGTCTACTTTATCCAGATCTGACCTCCTACAAGATTTCTCCCAGAAACAGCCACAGTGACTTTTTACATAACTTTGAGTCATTGCTCAAAAGTCATTAAGAACTTCTCATTTCACTTGGCATTTTAAAACTGGGATAAATGCTCAAGGGAGACTGCATAATGGTTATGCAAAAGACTTTCACTCTTGAGGCTTTAAGGTTCCAGCTTCAATCCCTGGCACCACCATATGCCAGAATTGAGCAATGATCTGGTGGGGAAAAAAAAGAGACAAAACCTAGGATGTATGTCTTCCTTGAGCACTCCAATGGTATAAATTTTCCATAGGGGTACACAAGTAAAAAGAGTTTTAAGGAATTAACCATGTATACATATACATACATGCACTGCATCTATAAAATAAAAAAGAAAGTTGATAGGGACCTGTCTCATCCTAGTAATAATCTATACATCTATGTCTACATAAATTGTAAAAAAAATAAATAAATAAACAAATCCTCGGGAGTCAGGCAGTAGTGCAGCGGGTTAAGCGCATGTGGCATGAAGCGCAATGATCGGCATAAAGGATCTGGCTTCAAGCCCTCAGTTCCCCACCTGCAAGAGGGGTCCCTTCACAAGTGGTGAAGCAGGTCTGCAGGTGTCTATTTTTCTCTCCCCCTTCTCTCTCCATTTCTCTCTGACCTAACAACAACGACATCAATAACAACAACTACAACAACCATAAAAATCAACAAGGACAACAAAAGGGAAAATAAATATTAAAAAAAACACTAAACAAATCCTCAAACAACAACAAACAAAACCTATCTTTTTTCTTTTTTTTAACCAGAGCACTGATAAGTTCTGGCTTATGGTGGTGCAGGGGATTGAACCTGGGACTTTGGAGCCTCAGGCAGGAGAATCTCTTTGTATAAATGCTATGCTATCTACCCCTGCTCCCTACTAGCCATCTTATTTAGACATTCCCAGCAACACTAAATATCTTTTGATTTTGTACTTTTAAAGTAGTTAATGGTGTTTGTTAAACTGTCTCATTTAATGCAGTCATTAAAATTATTTGGTACAGTGGCTGGGGAGGTGGCTCAGTAGATGAATGCATAACTCAGTCTGAGGTTTCAGGTTCAATCCATGGCCCTGAACATGCAGGAGGCATGCTCTAGTTTAACCTCTATCTCCTATAAAACAAATAAATAAAACCTTTTTAAAGATATTTTTGTATATTTATTTATTTTCTTTTGTTGCCCTTGTTTTTTTATTGTTGTGGTAGCTGTTGTTATTGATGTTATTGTTAGATAGGATAGAGAGAAATGGAGAGAGGAGGGGAAGACAGAGAGAGGGGGAGAGAAAGAGGGACACCTGCAGACCTGCTTCACAGCCTATAAAGCGACTCCCCCGCAGGTGGGGAGCCAGGGGCTCCAACTGAACCGGGATCCTTAAGCAGGTCCTTGTGCTTCTCGCTATATGAGCTTAACCCGCTGCGCTACACCCGACTCCCAAATAAAATCTTTTATATCTGAGGCACCAGAGGTCCCAGGTTCAATTTTCTCACACCACCATCAGCCAGGGAGAAACAATGCTTTGTTAAAAAAGAAAGAAATTGTATCCGAGTGACAATTTCTGTCCTGTAGATCATTATTACCCAAATAAGACAATTTGCGGTGGGAGGGGGGCAGGTTTAATGAAAAGGCAGATGTGAGACTCCAACTAAGAACTAGATATTAATTTCCAAAAAAAAAGGTGCAAATAATCTAATTGTATATAGTATTGTCAGACCACAGTTGGTCACCCGTAAAGAGATATTGGAAAGCTAAATCATGAATAAGGGGGACCACTGTATTGCAAAAAGTCAGAAATCAACTTTGCTACTATTTACATTCATGTTTTAGAGTTGACTTAAAAATGTTTGAAGGGAGCAAGTAGTTCTTTTCAAGGGCACAATAGCTAAAGAAATTGAAGACCATGTCTGTCTACAAAGATAGGGCTTCCTTAATTCTTACCTCATGCCGTGACCCTTTTCTTGTTTAAAGTCACTCCAGCCTTGCTGATTCTTAAAGGTTTCCGATGACAGGTCAAGAAAGACTCCCTGTCTATCCAGGAACCTTTAAAAAAAAAAAAACTAAAAAAAAATTATCTTTATTAGACACCTGCAGCCCTGTTTCACCATTTGTGAAGCTTTCCCCTTGCAGGTGGGTTTTTATTTTTATTTATTTATTTAAATGTTTATTCTCTTTTGTTGCCCTTGTTTTTATTGTTGTAGTTATTACTGTTGTCGTCATTGTTGGATAGGACAGAGAGAAATGGAGAGAGGATGGGAAGACAGAGAGGGGGAGAGAAAGATAAGACACCTGCAGACCTGCTTCACTGCTTGTGAAGCGACTCCCCTGCAGGTGGGGAGCTGGGGCTCTAACTGGATCGGTCATTGAGCTTTGCCCATGTGCTACCGACCGACTCCCTTTTTTAAAATTTTTTTATCAAAGGTTTGTTGATGAGAGAGGAGAGAGAACCAGAGGATCATTCTGGCATACACAATGTCACATAATTTTTGTCCTGCTTCTTACACTGCCTGCAACACTCTTCTTTTTAAAAATTTATTTTGTCTTTATTTTTTAAAAAATATTTTTATATTTATTTATTTCCTTTTGTTGCCCTTGTTTTATTGTTGTAGTTATTATTATTGTTATTGATGTCATTGTTGTTGTCGTTGTTGGATAGGACAGAGAGAAATGGAGAGAGTAAGGGGAAGACAGAGAGGGGGAGAGAAAGACAGACACCTGCAGACCTGCTTCACCGCCTGTGAAGAGACTCCCCTGCAGGTGGGGAGCCAGGGGCTCGAACCGGGCTCCTTACGCTGGTCCTTGTGCTTTGCGCCATGTGCACTTAGCTCGCTGCGCTACCGCCCGACTCCCTATTTTGTCTTTATTTTATTTATTGGGTAGAGACAGCCAGAAATCTAGAGGGAAGGAGGTGATACAGAGGAGAGACACCTGCAACAACACCACTCACAAAGCTTTTCCCCTGCAGGTGGGGACTGGGGGCTGAACTGGGTCCTTGCGCATTGTCACATGTGCGCTCAACAAGGCGCGTCTCCACCGGGTCCCACAACACTTTTTAAGAGTCACAAGCTTTCTGCTCCTAGCTGACTTTTTTCTGACAGGTACAGAGGGAAAGAGGGACAA
Source organism: Erinaceus europaeus (assembly GCF_950295315.1). Classification (NCBI taxonomy): domain Eukaryota; kingdom Metazoa; phylum Chordata; class Mammalia; order Eulipotyphla; family Erinaceidae; genus Erinaceus; species Erinaceus europaeus. Next base: position 61,952,455 of record NC_080172.1, read on the forward strand.
ACACAAAAAGCTTCCCCTAGTGCCTTCTGCACCCATCTGGGTCCTGCTCATGGCAAGGGAGGTACATTCCCCAGGTAAGCAATAAATGAGAGGGTATTCTCAACTACCTCTTTTCTCTCTCTCCCTCTCTTTAACCAGAGCACTGATCAGCTCTGGGATTTTGGAGCCTCAGGTATAAAAGTAGTCTCTTTGATAACCATTATGCTATCTATCCCCGGCCCTCTCATTTCTTTCTCCAAGGCATTTATGAATTCTTCGCATATATTTGTCTTCCATTAGATTGTAAATTCCTTGAAGGCAAGGATTTCTTTTGTTGTAACCCTAGCAAACACTATCTGACAGTTAAAAGGTCAGCACTGTCCTTGAGTAAGTAAATGAAAAGTGGTTTAACAGCGTCTACACCAGCTCAAAAAAAGATTGTTAGACAAGGCAAACATTTGATGTCCCCAACATTAAAACAGCGCTGCACTCAATCCCCAGAGTACTGTTCTTGTTTATCAAATGACACTCCTCTCTGAGCTCATTACCGACATTAAAAGGGCATCTGTACCCCAATTTACGCCAGCACAGCGGCAGGATTCTCAGGCTATAGGTTAGAGCAGGGCCTCCCCAAAATGATGCACAGTCCGAATCAGAGAAGCGGCTTTGCAACACACCCATCAGCCTTCTCTCCACTTCCTGATTCAGGTCTTGGGTGTGGTTTTGGCATTTCTGCTTTGAAAAAGCTCCTGGATGGGTTGTTTCCCCGATGCCAGTAAAAAATAAATAAAAAAAAAAAATCACCTTAGCTAAAAATAGCTGTTAAAACTTTCTTTCTCGCAGGGTCTGCCCAAACTATTTCTGGTAGGTGCTCCAATTAATAAAAAAAGAAAGAAAGCAGCCCTGCCTTACTGTTCCCCGGAGGCACAACAGCCCAAAGGAACGCGGCCCATTAAAACATCGGGAGCCGGGAGGGGTCTGATGGTGCAAGCGACGTCCCGGAGGGGAGCGCCCGCCTCCGGGGATGGCGCCGCCCGGGAGGTGCTCGCTCGGCAGGAGTCGGCTCGGGCTTCCTGCCTTCCTTGCTCTTGTACCCGAGTCGCCGCGGCGTCAGGGCGTTTCACCAGCCCTGGCGGGTGCAGGCAGTACAGCCGACAACCGCCTCTGGCTTTAAAAGCTCACACCACGAGCACACCGGCCGCTGCACGGAAGCGACAAACCCGCCCTAAGCCCGGCAGGATGGCAGGGAGGACGACCTCGCGTCCGCACTGAGTTCCCGCCTCCTCCCCGAGGACGTCCGTGCGTACGTGCGCGCGCCACGCCCGCACTCCTTCCAACGCGCGACGCGAGGGCGGGGGCGCCGGGTGCGCGCGCGCTCTCGTTCGTTCGCTCGTCTGCTCGCTCTCGGCGGCCGCTCTCGCTGCGGCTGCGGCTGGGGCTGGGGGCGGCGGCGGCGGCGCGGGCGGCGGGCGGCGCGGGGCGGTCCGGCGGGTTCAAAGAGGAAAACATGGCGGAAAACAAAGGCGGCGGCGAGGCTGAGAGCGGCGGCGGGGGCACCGGCAGCGCGCCGGGAACTGCCGGGGCCGCCGGGCCCGCGGCGCAGGAGGCGGAGCCGCCTCTCGCCGCGGTGCTGGTGGAGGAGGAGGAGGAGGAGGAAGGCGGCAGGGCGGGCGCCGAGAGCGGCGCGGCCGGGCCCGACGACGGGGGGGTGGCCGCGGCCTCCTCCAGCTCGGCCCCGACTGCCTCAACCCCCGCGGCCACCGTGGGCCCTGGAGTTGCCGGGGGGGCGGTCTCCACACCCGCTCCAGCTGCGGCCTCGGCTCCCGCTCCGGGTCCCTCGGCGGGGCCGCCTCCCGGGCCGCCAGCCTCGCTTCTGGACACCTGCGCGGTGTGTCAGCAGAGCCTGCAGAGCCGGCGCGAGGCGGAGCCCAAGCTGCTGCCCTGCCTGCACTCCTTCTGCCTGCGCTGCCTGCCGGAGCCCGAGCGCCAGCTCAGCGTGCCCATCCCGGGGGGCAGCAACGGCGACGTCCAGCAAGGTGAGCGGGCCCTGCCCGAGTCGGGGCCGGCGCGGTTCTGGAGGGGGTCTCGGAGGCGACGGAGACGGCTCTGGCACAGTTTCCAGGGGAGCTGGGCCTCCGGACCCTCGGGGAGGGTGGAGGGAGGGGTGCCGGGTGCGAGAGACAGGGGAGGAGACGCCAGCCGCAGGGGAGGTCGGTGATGTGCGGAGGGAGGCCGGGGAGGCGCGGGGCGGGGGAGCCCGGCTGTGAGCCGCCGCGCGGCGGAGGAGCTCCGGCGGCCGGGAGAGGCGGGTGGGCCAGCGGTGAGCATCGCGAGGGTCAAGTGTCTCGAATAGAGCGAGCAGCGAGCACCGATCCCGTCCACGGCTGGAGGGAGGGACCCGGGGCTAAACAGGCAGACGAAGGGCATTGGAGAGTTGGGGGCTCAGAGGAGGAGGCGGGTAGAAAGTAATTTTAAGATGACATCGGGAAGGAGCAACTCTGGAAACGAAAATAGCTGGGAGGTGCCTGCATGCTTAGAGGGAATCCAAAGGGCTTTAGGGGGTAAAGGAGAAATGAGCCTTGAAGGGATTCAGGAGTTAGGGAGTTGTGGGGACTGCATTGTTCTGGACCCTGTGCTAGGAATGAATAAACTAGTCCGTGAAGAGCCCGTCCTCGGGCGAATGCAGGGAACATACGCAGTGCATGTGTGCAGCAGTGGAGGAGGGTCTGGTACATGCTTGTATCACACCCAGAAGGTCAGGAAAACTTCATAGCTCTTGAGCACATTTCTTGAAGAGTGAGTATTCAGGGCCCTTTTCACATCCTTGGGATATAGAAGGTGATTGGTGGGGATTACATGGATGGGCTGAATAAGAAAGGGGTCTACATTGTCAATACTCTTGGGACTTGGGGACCTGGGTGTGTTTAGGACTTTAGAACAGTTCGGATTTTTTCTTCTTGGTTAAGTTTCATATATAATACTCCATCTGGGTTTGAGTTAATAACTCATTGTCAAATACCATATTTAAAAATAATTATTATTGCTTTAAATATTTATTTTAGAGACAGATAAATTGGAAGGGAAGCGAGAGACACCTGAAACACTGCTTCACCTCTCATGAAGCTCTCCCTTGCTGGTGGGGACCCAGGTCTTGGCACATTTAACATGTACACTATGAAATGTACCACTGCCTGTCCCCTGTTGATTACTTTTCAATTTCATATGACAGAGGAATTGAGAGGGGGGGATGGGGGGCCAGTGGTAGTGCACCTGATTGAGTGCACTGTACAGTGCACAGGGATCCAGGTTCAAGCCCCCAGTCCCCACCTGCAGAGGGAAAGCTTCACAAGTGGTGAAGCAGGGTTGCAGGTGTCTGTCTGTCTCCCTCCCTGTCTCCTCCTTCCTCTCAGTTTCTGGCTGTCTCTATCCAATAGCACAACACTGTGTAAATAGCACAGTGGGTTAAGTGCACATGGCATGAAGCACAAGGACCAGCATAAGAAGCAGGCCTGCAGGTGCCTATCTTTCTCTTCCCTCTCTCTGTCTTCCCCTCCTCTCTCGATTTCTGTCTGTCCTATCCAACAACAATAGCAGCAATAACAATAATAAAAAACCCCAACAATAACAATGGCATCAAAATGGAAAAAATGGCCTCCAGGAGCAGTGGATTCATAGCGCAGGCACCGAGCCCCAGCAATAACCCTGGAGGCAAAAAAAAATTATCTCTGTCTATATAGAGAGGGGTGGTAGGGAGAAACACCTGTAGTACTGCTTCACCAGTCATGAAGGTTTCCTTCTTCAAATAGGGACCAGGGACTTGAACCTCAATCCTTGCTCATAGTTACATGTGTGCTCAACCAGGTCAACCACTGGCCCCTGTCAAACACTGTAATGTTTCTGCAGTTAAGCATACAGATGTCACACTAATGGGGAATACAGTAATAATACTCTCCCACAATTCAGGATGGTTTTTATTGCAGACTTAAATAATGAAGTTTCAAAGCTTGTGACTTAGTGAATTTTATGTAAGGGATTTTGGATCTGATTGAGATTCACCCTTTCACATACATCCTTTATAGTGTTTCCTAAAGGGAGTCCCTGAAGGACTTTTCTATCAAGAGGATAAAAGGATCACATCTGTATCCAGAAAGATCACTAGGGACTTAGTGAAAGGAAATGGAAATAAGGCTGGAGGTAGGACCAGTTAGTAGAATCTTGGTGAGAAGTTAGCATTTGGAAAAATGTGGTTAAGTACTGATACCAGGTATTAAAGAAGGAAACTTTTTAAAAAACTATATTTATTTGATAGAGACAGCCAGAAATCAAGAGGGAGGGGGGAGATGCAGAGACAGAGATACCTGCAACACTGCTTCACCACTCACAAAGCTTTCCCCCTGCAGGTGGGGACCAGAGGCTTGAACCTAGGTCCAAGAAGGAAACATTTTGCTTTGGGAGAAATAGAGAAAGTTTGTAAGACACTTTGGAGTTCAAAAATTGACTTTTAAAAAATCATATTTGTGGCTTGGGCAGATTTTTTTTTTTCTTAGCCTCGGTTTTCTAAGTTATGAAACAAGGATAAAGTTGCCCACCTCATAATGATAGAAGTATGCAAAGTGATTAGTACTTGGTTATTAATGAAATGGTAGCAAGTTTATTACGTTACTGATTGTATCTGGTAATTATAATTAGTACTAAGTGTGTGTAGTAGCCACGGGAATGGAGACAGGGAGTGATAGAGATTGTGTGAGGGAGACATACTTGTCTGGGTGGAGTTCTCATTTTTATTGTGGTTTGGTGGTTGGCACTGCTTGCTATTAATGCAAAAAAAAATTCAGATCCAGAAATAGGTATGCATGTAATAGAGGGAAGATACTTTAGTTTTGGGTTTGAAATATTCCCAGGATAATGTTAAGAATAGGGGTTTAAGATCGTCAGTAAGGTTATATACTGATAGTTTTTACTATTTCTTATACTTTGGCCGAGTTTATGGGAAGAGCTTCTAATTATCTTTTTTTTTTTTTAAATTTATCTTACTCTTCTATTCTTTGCTCTGTAATTATGTACCTTAGATTCCATCTTATTTTGGTAGGTGCCATGAAAAATTGAGGGGGAGGGAACGAAGAAAGGTTGAGTAAGAGTTCTATAGCATAGCTTCCCCCAGAACTTGAATTTAGAACCCAGTTATTTGCACATGATGGTATTTGTACTTTACCTACTGTGCCAGTGTGTGTGTATATGTGATAAATGCATCTTTTTAAAAAATTGAATGAGCGGGTGGAGGTATAGCATAGTGGTTATGCAAAGAGACTTTCATGCCTGAGGCTCTCAAGTCCCAGGTTCAATCAGCCAGAGCTGAGCAGTGTTAAAAAAAAAAAAAAAAAAAAAAGGTGAACGGTGGTAGTGCACTGGGTTAAGAGCACGTGCTGTAAAGTGCAAGGACCATTATAAGGATCCTGGTTTGAGACCCCCGCTCCTCACCTGCAGGGGAGTTGCAGGTCTGCAGGTGTCTATCTATCTCTCCCCCTTTCTGTCTTACCCATCTCTCTCCATTTCTCTCTGTCCTATCCAACAACGATGACATCGGCAACAATAGTTACAACAAAAACAACAAGGGCAACGAAAAGGAAATAAATATTTTTTTTAAAAAAGGAAAGAATAGGGGTTTGATGGAGAAGTGGTAATAGAAGTATGAAAGGTAGAAAATGGGTGTATGTTTCAGGGCCCCTCAAGAATAGTAAGACATGGGATTGAGTGTTCTTGGGTGAAACCTGGATTATGTGAGACAAGGAAGATGGAAGTTGCTTGATATGGCTGAGGGACTGAGGCTATGAAATCTGCTCTCTTCTGTTCATGGAGACTCCAAAGTATCCAGATTTTTCTCCTTTCTCCGTACTGTTTTTAAACTATCAATAGAAGATGTAAGAAGTGGCCTGGGAGACGGCTTAGTGGATAGAGTATTGGGTCCTCAAGTCTGAGGGCCTGAGTTATCTATCAGGCATCATATGTGCCAGAGTGATACTTTGGCTCTCTCTATTCCTCTCGCAGGCACAGTAAATAAATGGAACTCAAGACTGTCAAATTTTTTTAAATTCTTTTTTTCTTTTTTAGATCTTTTTATTTATTATTGGATAGAGATAAAAAGGAGGAGATAGAAGGAGAGAGACAGAGACACCTCCAGCTTTGCTTCACCATTTGTGAAGCTTTCCCCTACAGGTGGCAACCAGGAGTTTGAATCCAGGTTCTTGAGCACTGTAATATGAGTGCTTAAGAAGGTGTGCCACCATGTGGCTCCTGTCAGAATTTAAAAATATATCTTTATTTATATATTATCATTATTTTTAACCAGAGCACTGCTCAGCTCTGGCTTATGGTGGTGTAGGGGATTGAACCTGGGACTTGATGCAGCCTCAGGCATGAAAGTCTGTTTGCATAACCATATGCTATCTACCCCTGCCTAAATGTATTTTTTAAATATTTATTTGATAGGACAGAGAAATTGAGAGAAGCTGGGGAGACAGAAATGGAGAGAGAGAGATACCTACAACTCAGCTTCACCATTCTTGATGCTTCCCCTCTGCAGGTGGGGTCTGGGGATTTGAACCTGGCCCATGTCTATGATAAAGTTTGCACTGAACCAGGTGTGCCACCACTCAGCCCAAGACTGTCGATTTTAAGGTAGTGAGTGCTGCTTTCTAATGTGTATGTGAAACGTTTAATCTGGGAGCCTTGTGGAGGGGTGGAGGGGAGGGAGAGAGAGTATGTGTTTAAACCATAGCATTTTTTTTTTTTAAGGTTTATTACTCACACATCAGAGAGAATTTTACATGATACAGAGAACATCACTGGTACTTGTTGAGCAGATCTAACCTGCAGGTCCAGAACTTTTAAGTTGAGCTATTTCCCCTGATGTGCTTTTAGACAGAGCATCTAGAAAAGTGTTTGTTTTTTTTTTCAGTATTAATACCTGTATGTATATTGCCTATTTTTTAAAAGTAAACATGTGGTAAACAATAAGGGCAACAAAAGGAAAAAAATGGCCTCCAGGAGCAGTGGATTCATAGTTCAGACACTGAGCCCCAGCAATAACCCTGGAGGCAATAAATAAATAAATAAAATTAAAAAATGAAAGTAGACATGCTGCTCTGAAGGGAACACTGGATGTGGAGTTGGTTATACTTATTTTCTGTATCTCAGCTTATCTCTAAAATGTATCTAATAGTCCTAGATTTATATCTTACTACTACTAAAGACAGAGTGAAAATGCTTTTCTCAGCTGAAATACTTTGCAAATGCAAGATACTATTCAACAATCTGTGAGTCTGTCTTTGGTTTGGGGAGTGTTGTTAAAATTCGGACGCTCCAGCTGGTGGGCTAGCTTCACGGGCGGGTAACAGAGACGACCAGAGACACACGGCTGGGCAGGGAAGCTGTATTTCTTTATTCAGGAACAACGATTCATAAACTAAACCAAACTAATCACCAAACAGAACTCTGCTGTCTCTTTGTGGCACTCAGGAACCCTCTCCAACTCTCAGACTCCCGAACTCTGGAACTCTGGCGGGGTTCCTAGGGGCGGGGCCAAGCGGGCTGTGAAACTAACTGGACTGATCCAATTCTCTTGGCGGGGGAGGGCTAGAACAAACCAATGTAAAGCATACAACAGGGGAGCCATCTTAAGTGGTTCTAAAACTATAACATTCTTTTTACTTATTTATTTTTATTTATTCCCTTTTGTTGCCCTTGTTGTTTTTTATTGTTGTAGTTATTATTGTTGTCATTGTTGTTGGATAGGACAGAGAGAAATGGAGAGGGGAGGGGGAAGACGGAGAGAGGGAGAGAAAGATAGACACCTGCAGACCTGTTTCACTGCTTGTGAAGTGACACACCTGCAGGTGGGGAGCCAGGGCTTGAACCAGGATCCTTATGCGGGTCCTTGTGCTTAGCGCCACCTGCGCTTAACCCGCTGTGCTACAGCCCGACTCCCAAACTATAACATTCTGACTGGACTTTTTTCCTGTTTCTTTAACTTGTCAATGTTATTCATACCATTAACTGTTTTCTCTGGATGGACAGTATCAAATGTGGTATTTAGAGCAGCAGTATCAGTATTATCTAATTTTGTCAGGATGCCTATTTTGGAGCAGCTATTCTGTTTTACTTACTTAAAACCTGGAGGTGGTGCAGTGAACAAGACACTGGTCCTGAGTTTGAGCCCCAACATCACATGTACCAGAGATCTTGATTCCTGAGTCTTCCTCTCTCCTCCCAACCCTACCCAGATTTATTAATGATACATATATATGCCATCTCCTTCTCCCCATCCTTGTCCCCCCCACCCCCCATTTCCTCCATCTCCACCCCCATCCCCCCCATCATCTTCCCATCTCCAAAGCTTCTTTAAATGTGGTGGCTGAGGGGGGTCGGGCAGTAGCGCACTAGGTTAAGCGCACTTGGCTCAAATCGCAAGGACCAGTGTAAGAATCCAGGTTCGACCCCCTGGCTCCCCACATGCAGGGGATTCGATTCACAGGTGGTGAAGCAGGTCTGCAGGTGTCTATCTTTCTCTCCCTGTCTGTCTTCCCCTCCTTTCTCCATTTCTCTCTGTCCTATCCAACAATGAATGACATCATCATCAACAATAATAATAACAACAAGGCTACAACAACAAGGGCAACAAAAGGGGGAAAAATAAATGTGGGTGCCGTCCCACCTGAACCTGGTTTGTGTATATGGCAAAGTAGGCCACTGTTCAAGTGAACTGTTTTGTTTTCAGCCCTGATTGTTTTCTTTTTCCCTTAAGTGATGGAAATCTCATTTTTGTTTGATTCCACCAAGACTGGGCTGACTTAGTTATTCTCCAGAGAGAAACAGATGCCACAGCACTGCTCTTCCAACTATGGAACATACCCTGGTTTGGGAGTACTTCCATGTAGTGTCAAGATTTGAACATGGGAGTTTTCTCTCTCCTTTTTCCTTTCTTTTTTGAAGCAGCATTATTTTTTTTTAAGAGTGTAGAATTTATAACAGACTTGCCAGGAAGGTATGTAGAGTTCCTAGATTATTTCTGGCCCCCCACACATGTGTAGACACATGTTTATTTCTTGCTTCCCACTGGAATATTGTAGTGACTTTAATATATAGCCTTTAAATGAATCAGAATCACCTGGAGAGCTTTTTAAAATGCCATTTTGGGAGTTTAACAGACTGTTTTAATTTATTTTGAGCATGACACAAGGAATCTACACTAAAAAAAAAAAGACATTTAGTGAGAAAGGAAGAGCAGAGCATTGCTCTAGCAGATGTGGTGCCAAGGCTAGGGCCTGATACCTCATGCATGTAAATTCTGTGCTTTACTACTGAGCTACTCAAACAGCTTCTAGGAATATTCATCTTTAACACTTGATTAAAAAAAATTAGTTTCATTTATTATTATTATTATTATTATTTTGCCTCAAGGATTATTGCTGGGGCTCAGTGCCTGCACTACGAATTCACTGCTCCTGGAGGCCATTTTTTCCTATTTTGTTACCCTTGTTGTTATTATTGTTGTTGGATAAGACAGAGAAATGGAGAAAGGACAGGAAGACAGAGGGGGAGAGAAAGACAGATTGCCTGTGAAGCAACCCCCCTGCAGGTGGGGAGCTGGGGGCGGGGGTTGAACCGGGATCCTTAGCTGGTCCTTGTGCTTTGCACCATGTGCGCTTAACCTGCTGCACTACCACCTGGCCCCCCCCCAAATTATTATCTTTATTTATTTGATAGAGACTTCTAGATAACGAGGGGGAGGGGAAAATAGGAAGTGAGACGCCTGCGGAGCTGTTTGACCACTCATGAAGTTTTCCCCCTGCAGGTGGGGACGGGGGCCTAAACCTAGGTCCTATTGGATTGCAACATATGCGCTCAACCAGGCGCAACCCCCCTCCCCCTCTGGCCCATTTAACAGTTGATATGATTCTGTTATCTACTATACTTTGAGAAGTCTGGATTTAGTGGTCTGCGAGGTGGTGCAGTAGATAAAATATTGGACTCTCAAGCATGAGGTCCTGAGTTCAGTCCTTGACAGCACATGTACTAGAGTGATGTCTGGTTCTTTCTTTCCTCCTATCTTCTAAAATTTTTTTATTATCTTCATTTATTGGATAGAAACAGCCAGAAATCGAGAACAGTGGTAGTGGGGGGATAGAGAGGGAGAAAGAGACAACTGCAGCCTGCTTCACCACTTACAAAAAGCTTTCCCCCTGCAGGTGGGAACTGGGGGCTTAAACCCGGGTTGTTGAACATTGTAATGTGTACTCAACTAGGTGTGCCACCACTTGGCCTCCTCTCCTCTCTTTCTCCTTAATAAGTAAATAAAATGTGGGCTGGATGATGACACACTGAGTCAAGCACACATTAGAAGTGCAAGGACCTGTGTAAGGATCTTGGTTCAAGCCCTTGGCTCCCCACCTGTAGGAAGGTTGCTTCACAGGTGGTGAAGCAGGTCTGCCTGCAGGTGTCTATAATTTGCTCCCCCTCTCTATTTTTCCCTCCCCTCTTAATTTCTCTCTGTTCTATCCAATAAAATAGGGAGAAAAAAAAAGGCCTCCAGGAGCAGTGGATTTGTAGCACCAGCACTGAGCCCCAGCAATAACCCTGGAAGCAAAAAAAAAAAAAAGTAAATAAAATCTTTTACTTGTTTATTAGATAGAGAGAGAAATTGAGAGGGGGAGAAGAAGATAGAAAGGGAGAGAGTCAAAGACCTGTAGCCCTGTTTCACCACTCCTGAAACTTTCCCTCTGTAGGTGGGGCCAGGGGCTTGAATCTGGGTCCATGCGTGCTGCAATGTGAATGCTTAACCAGGTGTGCCACCTCCTGGCCCCAGTAGATAATTTTTTTTTTTTTAAACCAGATATTGTTCAGCTCTGGCTTATGGTGATGATGGGGACCTTAGAACCTCAGACATGAAAGTCTCTCTTTTTACATATCCATTATACTATCTACCGCACCTGTAAATAAAATCTTATAGAGAAAGAGAAATGTGGACTTAAATGTTTTGAAAATGACTTGAGACTATTAGTGTTGCGTATTTGGAAAATCAAGGTAGAGTGGTCCAGGAGGTAGCACAGTGGATAAAGCATTGGACTCTCAAAGATCCTGAGTTCAAGGTCCTGAGTTCAAGCCCTGGCAGACATGTACCAGAGTGATGTCTGGTTCTTTCTCTCCTATCTTTCTCATAAATAAATTTAAAAAATCTTAGGAAAAAAAAAAGTGTAACATTTCCTAAATAGTGTTTGGCAGGGTTCTGATGGTCAGAAAGTGATAGTTACTGATTAAAACAGGTATTAGATTATTAAAAGATAAGAAAATCAAGGTAGATAAACTAGTTAATTTTATTTTAGTATATCAAAGTACTTTGAAATGCTTTTGTGATTTTTAAGAGTTTTAGTGAATTAATGGGCATGTCTAAATGTATGACATTCAATAAAATAAAAATTTGTATTAATGCATCTGAAATGTAAATGAACTTTTGAAACAGATGAGACTTTTAGACTATACAATGATAGAGATGAAGAATTATTGTGGTCTGGGAGATGGTGCAGTGTGATAAAGCATTGGACTCTCAGGCAGGTCCCAAGTTCAGTTCCCGGCAGTACATGTACAATAGTGATGTGTGGTTCTTTCTCTCCTTTCTCATTAATAAACAGAATCTTAAAAAAAAAAAAAAAACTTTCCTCTTTTTAAGAAGTTGCATTTCTGATCAGAAAAGAAAACACAAGTAGAACCTGAAATGGAATTGGCGTATTGCACCAAAGTAGAAGACTCTGGGGTGGGTGGGTGGGGAGAATACAGGTCCATGAAGGATGATAAATGACATAGTGGGGGTTGTATTGTTAAATGGGAATCTGGGGAATGTTATGCATGTACAAACTATTGTATTTATTTACTGTTGAATGTAAAACATTAATTCCCCAATAAAGAAATAAATTTAAAAAAAGTTGCATTTCTATTCTGTCAGATTCCATTATTATTTTTTATTATCTTTATTTATTTACTGGATAGAGACAGTCAGAAATCGAGAGGGAAGGGAGGGATAGAGAGGGTTAGAGATAGAGACACCTGCAGCCCTGCTTTACCACTTGTGAAGCTTTCCCCCTGCAGGTGGGGACCGGGGGCTTGAACCTGAGTCCTTGCGCATTGGCGCATGCGCCACCACCCTGCCCCAGATTCCTTTTTTTTTTTTTTTTTTTTAACCAGAGCACTGCTCAGTTCTGGCTTATGGCAGTGTGGGGGATTGAACCTGGGACTTGAGAGCCTCAGGCATGAAAGTCTCTTTGCATAACCATTATGCTATACCCCCACCCTTCATTAAAAAAAAATTATATTTATTTTTCCCTTTTGTTGCCCTTGTTTTTTATTGTTGTTGTCGTCATCATTGTTAGAGCAGAGAGAAATGGAGAGAGGAGGGGAAGACAGAGGGGAAGTGAAAGAGAGACACCTGCAGACCTGCTTCACTGCCTATGAAGCGACTCCCCTGCAGATGGGGAGCTGGGGGCTCTAACTGGTATCCTTCTGCTTTGCACCACGTGCGCTTTTAACCTCTGTACTACTGCCCAGATTCCATTATTTTTTATGTTAAGTTTTACATCTAAGCTTAGCATTGTCAGCAGGGAAAAGGGTTTTCTGTCTCTTAGTCTTTACTAATTGTGAAGAAAGGTAGATGGCAACAGTCACAGTCTAGTAGTAAGTGGGAGGGTGTATAGTGTGAGGAGCACCTCACAGTGGTTCTGTCTTGAGCATGGTGAACCGATTTGGGACATCTTTTCTTAGAACTATTGGAAATTTTGGTCCCAGCAAAATCAAACTGAAGGGAAGTTTGCTAGTTCTCTTTGTGGCTTATCAGAAATTAAAAAAAAAATTTATTTCTTTATTGGGGAATTAATGTTTTACATTCAATAGTATATCTGGGAATTTTTAAGGCCCTAGTTTCCCACGTATCTTGAGATTTGGAATGGTATAGTCATTACATTTGTGTCTGAAAAGCCAAATTGGGTCTGGTGGTGGCACACGATTGAGTACATGTGTTATTATGTGCAAGGATTCAGATCAAGCACCTCTACCCCCACTTGCGGGGGCGGGGGGGCTGAATGAGTGGTGGAACAGTGCAGATAAAGGGATAAAAAAAAAGCACCAAACAATAATAAGGTGATTAGAGAGAAAGAGATAATAACCAGACCATCACTCTGGCATATGCAGTGACTATGATTGAATTTAGGGCTTTCTTTATACATGCAAATCCCATGCTTTACCACTGACACCCCTAATCAAAGGCAGCACTTTTGTGTGTTTATTTTCCTGAGTTGGAGAGAGACATCCAGAGCACTGTTCAGTCTATGTTGGTTGATGTTACAGAGCTTCAGGCATAAAAATCCCATGCCCTATTTTTTCACTGTCTTCACAATCTGGCAATAGCATTTTTTTTGGAACACCTAGTGTTGTAGTTGGTTAAATAAGTACAATTCAGGAGTTAGGCTACCTAGATTCATTTAAAGATATTTCATTTATTTCATATGAGATGCCTTTGGTAAGTAAGTTCTGTGCTAATCTGCTTAAACTTTCCTTGCCTACCTGAATTCATTTTTGGACTCCATGATTAAGTGAGTAAATTGTATAACATGCTTTATAATGTGTCTGGTATATGGTAAACTCCCAGGAAGTTGTACTACTATTATTTCTGTTTTTCAATCATTCTCCATTGTCACTGTGACTTATAGTAAATAGAAGAGTCAGGAAGGTTGAAGTTTTTCTGGACTTTACTGACATCTGTGTGTCAAGTTTCTTGTAGCCCTAACCCTTTCCTGCTACCTAAAAATTATGATGTGAAGACTTATAAATGAATGTCCCAAATCCTAAGTCTTGCAAGGTCTTGTATCTGTACTTAATTTTTTTTTTTTAAGTTGGGAGAATCTGCTTTTTTTTCTCTCTTCTCTTATTAGATCCTAAGTGAAAATAATAATTTTCATAGTTGGTCCATGTAATCCTGGGAGGATTTTAAATCATTGTATTTTTGCCAGCAGACTTGGGTTAAATAACTAAAAACAAACTTGTGGGGTCAGGCATTGTTGCACCTGGTTAAGTATGCATTACAGTGCATAAAGTTCCCAGATTCAAGCCCCTGGTCCCAACCTGCAGGGGGAAAGCTTCACGAGAGGTGAAACAGTACTGCAGGTATCTCTCTTTCTATCTCTCCCTTCCCTTTCACTTTCTGTCTATCCAATAATAAATAAATTAAAATGTTACTCAGCTAAGTGGTGGGACCATGCTTTGATTCCAGAACCTATTCAAAACCAAACCAAACCAAACCATTATTTTATTAAATCTTGTTCCATAATATTCAGTGTAGGAATACTATTAGCATAAAGTGCTTCTGCAGTTGCACTGCAGTGGAAGAAAAAAAGTGCATGTATAGTTACTTGAATATCAAGTTAAACGCACTCTGGAAAATGTGTACTTGAAAGAATGAGTGACAGTGGTTTTCAGACCTGGCTATTTGACATTTTCTCAAAAATGGATGATTTTGGGAGTTGGGCGGTAGCGCAGTGGGTTAAGCGCAGGTGGCACAAAATGCAAGGACCATTAGGATCCTGGTTTGAGCCCCCGGTTCCCACTTGCAGGGGAGTCACTTCACAGGCGGTGAAGAAGGTCTGTAGGTGTCTATCTTTCTCTCCCTCTCTCTGTCTTTGCCATCTCTCCGTTTCTCTCTGTCCTATCCAACAATGACGACATCAATAACAACAACAATAACTACAACAATGGCAACAAAAGGCAATAAATAAATATTTTTAAAAATGGATGATTTGAGCCAATCAGTAAGTGGAACCAATTGGCATATTAAGAAAACAGTTTTATTCATTTCATTTACTTACGAGGAGAAAGTGAGACTTTTTTTTTTGACCTCCAGGGTTATCGTTGGGGGTCATTGCCTGCAATGCTCCTGGAGGCTATTTTTTCTCCTTTTGTTGCCCTTGTTTATCGTTGTTGTTCTTGTAGTTATTACTGTCGTTGTTGTTGGATAGGACAGAAAGAAATCTAGAGGGGAGGGGAATACAGAGAGAGGGAGAGAAAGATAGGCACCTGCAGACCTGCTTCACCACACACACACAGGTGGGGAGCGGGGGGGGGGGGGGGGGGGGGGTTTGAAACAAGATCCTTATGCTGGTCCTTTGCACCATGTGCACTTAACCTGCTGTGCTACTGCCCACCCCCCTAGAGTGAGACTTTTTTTTTTTTTCCTCCAGGGTTATTGCTGGGCTCGGTGCCTGCACAATGACCACCGCTCCTGGAGGCCATTTTTTCCCCTTTTTTTGTTGCCCTAGTTGTTGCAGCCTCGTTGCGGTTATTATTGCTATTGTTGACGTTGTTTTGTTGTTGGACAGGACAGAGAGAAATGGAGAGAGGAGGGGAAGACAGAGAGAGGAGGAGAGAAAGATAGACACCTGCAGACCTGCTTCACCACCCGTGAAGCGACTCTCCTGCAGGTGGGGAGCCGGGGGCTCGAACCGGGATCCTTACACCGGTCCCTGCGCTTTGCGCCACGTGTGCTTAACCCACTGCGCCACCGCCCGACCCCCGAGTGAGACTTTTTAAATGCATCTTTCTTGTCTAAAATGATATATCTTAATGAGTAATTAGAACGTTGTAAATTACCAGCTTTTTTAGTGTCTAATGATATGCTAGCATTTAGTGGATTTTTATAGAGCACCATTATTTGTCAAAATGACCAATTCATGATGTCTAAGTGCAAAATAGATCAATAGATATTAATGTTAGGGAGTAGTAAAAGTCATCAGTACAGTTTGATAGTCCATATTATTGATACAAGTGACATTTAAGTTATGCTTTTTTTTTTTTTTTTTACCAGAGCACTGCTCAGCTCTGCCTGATGGTAGTGCAGGGGATTGAACCTGGGACTTCAGAGCCTCAGGCATGAGAATCTCTTTGTATAACCATTATGCTATCTACCCTTGCCCTTAAAAAAATTGTTTGTGGGAGTCGGGTGGTCACAGCGGGTTAAGCACAGGTGGCGCAAAGTGCAAGGACCGGCGGTAGGGATCCCGGTTCGAGCCCCCAGCTCCCCACCTGCAGGGGAGTCGCTTCACAGGTGGTGAAGCAGGTCTGCAGGTGTCTATCTTTCTCTCCCCCTCTCTATCTTTCCTTCCTCTCTTCATTTGTCTCTGTTCTATCCAACAACGATGACATTAATAGCAACAACAGTAATAACTACAACAATAGAAAACAACAAGGACAACAAAAGAAAATAAATAAATATTAAAAAAAAATATTTATAAAAAGTCTGTTCATTAATGGAGAGAGAACCAGAGCCATCACTCATCTAAGATGGCAGAGGAAGAACTTGGGACCTCATGCGTGGGAATCCAACCCTTTATTCATCTTCGAGACCTCAAAATATTCACTATTTATTTTTTTTATATTGACACAATTGACTGTAAAGGCTATTACATTTTCTTTTTTAAAAAGCCATTTTTTAAAGATTTTATTTATTTATTAATGAGAAAGAGAAAGAACCAGATATCACTCTGTAATATGTGCACTTAACCAGGTGCGCCACCACCCAGACGTTTTAGACATCACTCTGGTACGTGTGCTAAGGGGGATTGAACTCAGGACCTCATGCTTTGAGCTCCAGTGGTGCAGTTGGTTAGCGCGTGGTACTTAATACAGGCCCTCATGCTTGAGAGTTTAGTGCCTTAGTTACTGCGCCACCTCCTGGATGACCCTGGGTTTTTTGTTTTTTTTTTTTAAGATTTTATTTACTTATTAATGAGAAAGATAGGAAGAGAGAGAAAGAACCAGACATTACTCTGGTACATGTGCTGCCAGAGTTTGAACTCAGGACCTCATGCTTGAGAGTCTAATGCTTTATCCACTGTGCCACCTCCCAAACCACCACCCTAGGTAATTTCTTCATATTTATTTATTTTTAATTTATTTTAAAATATTTATTTATTCCATTATATTGCCCTTGTTTTATTGTTGTTGTTGTTATTGATGTTATTGTTGTTGGATAGGAAAGGGAGAGAGGAGAGGAAGACGGGAAAGAAAGATAAACACCTGCAGACCTGCTTCACTGCCTGTGAAGCAACTCCCCTGCAGGTGGGAGCTAGGGCCTTGAACCGGGATACTTAACGCTGGTCCTTGCACTTTGCGCCACCTGCACTTTACCTGCTGCGCTACTGCCCCACTCCCCATATTTTTAAAAAAAAATTTAAAGAATATATTTATTCATGAGAAAGATAGGAGGAGAGAAAGAACCAGCCATCACTCTGGTACATTTGCTGCTGGAGATCGAACTTGGGACCTTATGGTTGAGAATCCAATGCTTTATCCACTGTGCCACCTCCTGGACCACTTAAATTTTTTAAAAATAATCTATTCATTGGATAGAGATAGGCAGAAATCTAGAGGGAAAGGGGTGATAGAGAAGAAGAGACAGAGACACTTGCAGCACTGCTTCACCACTTGCAAAGCTTTCCCCCTGCAGGTGGGGGTGTTGTTAAAATTCGGAGGCTCCAGCTGGCCGGGCTAGCTTCATGGGCGGGTAACAGAGACGACCAGAGACATACGGCTGGGCAGGGAAGCTGTATTTCTTTATTCAGGAACAACGATTCATAAACTAACCCAAACTAATCACCAAACAGAACTCTGTTGCCTCTTTGCCCCGCGACGGTGCCAAGCACTCTCTAACTCTCCAACTCTCCAACTCTGGAACTCTGGAACTCTGGAACCCTCTTGGGGTTCCTTTGGGCGGGGCCAAGCGGGCCCGCGAAACTAGCAGGACTGATCCAAATTTCTTGGCGGGGGAGAGCTAGAACAACCCAATGTAAAGCATACAACAATTCCCTCTTTTCTTTTTAACTAAATGACTACAGTATCAAGGGTGTGGGGTGAACAGAAACCTATATCGTACAGGCATTTAAAAAAAAAGAAACTGGCACAAACATGGAGAAACATGTAAGCAAGTAACAAGAACCAGTGTGCTGCCAAGGGAAGGCCTGAGGGGGCCATTTAAAACTTAAAAAATCAGCTTAAAAAAAAACATTTTTTGCCTCTGGGGGGCATACTTGCCTCAACGGGCATTTGTATGGGGCTGGGGAACGGCCCAGAGTCCCAAAGGCAGCTGGCTGCAATATACTTACTATGAAACAAAACTTATTAGCATAACCACAGCCCAATCTAAAATTTCTAATAGAGAAGGCATTTGAGACTTTTACATATCAACAACGTCTTTTTAACCTTTTGTTACACCCATTCAAGATGGAGACACACCCTAGGTGTGCTCAGGAAAGGAAACCTCAGGCATGAGAATAATTAGCATAGCCATTGTGCGATCTACCATTTCTAATAGAGAAGGTAATGGAGAGTTTTACATATCAACAAGTCTATTTAACCTTTTGTTTAGACCAACTTAGTTGAAATATATTGATTGTTAACTAATTTTTACCTCAGACTTTAAATGTAAGTTAATTTTATCTTTATGAGAATTACGTTGAAAACCTTTTTCATTTAACTTTGTCTAGTAAGAATTTAGCCTTAAAGTTACTGTTTACCAAACTTTAAACATACACATAAACATGGTCATTAATGTACAAGGAGAGAAACCTTTGTTACGAAGACATGTCATTTCAAACACGAATTTAGATATGTACTGTCTTAGTTGTTGGAGGGGTGCGTTGTCCAGTGGTGGTCTCTTGGGCAGCTTCACTTCTAGGAATTGCAGGTTGCAATCTCTGCACAAATCTCTGCGTACTCCAGCTTGTCTGCCTTCAGGCCAGACCGGCAGCTGGAGATCTCGTGTGCCCAGTTTCGGCAGGGAGCCCGGGGGTCCGGGAGGTCCGCGATCGTTCCAGAATTCATAGCACGAGGGCGGGCAGGCCAGCCTTTTAGAAGGCGTGGGCTGGGCCTAGGTGCCCAGGGGTGGCGGCCATGATAGGCCACCGCGGCCCTGCCCCATGGCCCTGTCATGTCTGCTGCCCTGTTCGCAGTGGCCGAGCAACGTGGAGGGATCACGCGTCCAGTGCCCTGCGCCACGCAGTGGAGAGCCGGCTCCTGTGGGCTGGCCTGTGTGCTGGCATTGGGCTCCTGCGTGGTGGCATCAGGCTCCTGCGTGTTGGCATTGGGCTCCAGCTTGTTAGCATCGGGCTCCTGTGTGGTGGCGTCGGGCTCTTGTGTGCTAGCGTCGGCCTCCTGCGGGCTGCGGGTGCGGTGCACGGGGTTGTCTGGGCGCAGCCGGCTGGCTGGCTGTTCCACCAGGTGGAAAAGGCAGCTCCGCGCCTCGCCTCTTGCCCGCTGGCTCTTCCCGACTCATCTGGCTGTTTTGAGTGTGCCCGAGCGCGTGGAAACCACAGAGTGGTCCAGAGATAAATGTTCCAGAAACAGCAAAACAGTCTCGTGAAGAAAGAGCAGAGGCCTTTGGAGATCTCTTCACAAGCAGAAGAGAAGGCCATAGTACATAGGTAGCCAAATTGTCTTCACATATCTGAGAGATGCGCAGGTCAGGTCCACGTGGGCCCTTAAGCATTATAATATGAGTGCTCAATCAGATGTGTCACCACCCAGCCTCTTAAGTTTTTTTTTTAACTATATTTTATTGCCCCCAAGGTTATTGCTGGGATTTAGAAGAATCCACTCCTAGCAGCCTTTTTTTTCTCCCTTTATTTGATAGGACAGAGAGAAATTGAGATGGTGAGAGAGAGAGAGAGAGAGAGAGAGAGAGAGGAGGAGAAAGACACCTGCAGCACTGCTTCACTGCTCATGAAGCTTCCCTGCTGCAGGTGAGAACTGGTGGCTCGAACTCAAGATCCTTAAAAATAGTAATATTTGACCTCAGCTGGGTGCATTCCTGCCCTGCCCCTAAGATTTAGAACACAGGACTTGCATGCCTGAAAAAGACCATGAAGGGGTCCCAGAATCAATCTCTGGCATTACCATATACCACAGCTCTGGTCTCTCCCCTTTTTTTTTTGTAGTAGAGACAAGGCAGAAAAGGTAGAGAGTGAATGAAAGAAACCATATCACCAAGCCTTTGTTCACTGAGGTTAGGGCCAGTTTCAAATCTGGGTTGTGCACATGGCAAAACAGGACACTACCCAAGTGAGCTGTTTTGCTAGCCCCTCTTTCCCATCCTCTTACCTCTCATATACCCTCCTCACCTATTTCCTATTACACTTCCCTCAGTCACTCCAAGCTAACCTTGTCAGACAAAGTAAGGATTACAAAAGCTGAATAAGGGCAAGAGACAGGCATACTTTAAGTGTGTGCATTGATGGACAAAGTCCATCTAAAAAAGCTCTTTTTAAAAAAATATTTTTATTTATTACTGGATAAAGAGAGAAATAAAGCTCCTGAAGCTTCCTCCCTTCAAGTGTGGACCAGGGTCTTGAACCTGGGTCCTTGCTCACTGTAATGTGAGTGCTTAACAAGGCATGCCACCACCTGGCCCCAACAAACTCTTTTTACTTTAAAGATTTTATTTATTAATGAGAGAAAGAACCATATATCTCTCTGGTACATGTGCTGCTGGGGATTGAACTCGGGACCTCATGCTTGAAAGTCCAATGCTTTATTCACTGCACCACCTCTTGGACCATGCTTTTATAAATTTTCTATAAGCACTTTAAGAAAAATTATTAATGCCTGTGAGAGAACCAGAGCATTACTCTGGCATATGCGATGCTGGGAACTGAACATGGTAACTCTTTTGTGAGACCAAATGCTGCAGCATTTGCCACTACTTCCTGGGCCATGTGTTGCATATTTCTTAAACTTGCCTCCATGGCATTTATTGTTCTGATTTACAAGGATTTTTGATAAGTTTGTATACTGTTCTTTTGTTTATTATGTTCAAGATTCATCGTGAGACTACTGTGACTTTGTGTATTAGTTTCCAAGATGGCCACAGCGTTCCTCTCTCCTGGTGTCTTAAACCTCTACCATAGGCCTTGTCTGAGTGACCAAGGAGGTGCAGCAGAATTGTGAGGCTAGGGCACTGCTGCCTTACTCCTTGAATCTCATTCTTTTTTTTTTTCCTCCAGGGTTATTGCTGGGCTTGGTGCCTGCACCATGAATCCACTGCTCCTGGAGGCCACTCCCCCCCCCTTTTTTTTTGCCCTTGTTGTAGCCTCGTTGTGGTTATTATTATTGCCCTTGTTGACGCTATTCGTTGTTGGATAGGACAGAGAGAAATGGAGAGAGGAGGGGAAGACAGAGTGGGGGAGAGAAAGATAGACACCTGCAGACCTGCTTCACCGCCTGTGAAGCGACCCCCCTGCAGGTGGGGAGCCGGGGGCTCAAACCGGGATCCCTACGCCGGTCCTTGCGCTTTGCGCCACATGCGCTTAACCCACTGTGCCACCGCCCGACCCCCGAATCTCTCATTCTAAGTGAGAATAACTGCTGTTCTAGAAGCACTGCAGAGGAGAACCATATAGAAAAGCAGGCTCTGTAGACTAGAAACTATCAGATATTTAGAGGAAAATATTGGCAGAACTGTTTTCCACATAAATTATTATATATTTTTTACTATATTTATTGAATAGAGAAATCGAGAGGGAAGGGGGTGATAGAGAGGGAGAGACAGAGAACACCTGCAACACTACTTTACCACTTGCAAAGCAATCCCCCTGCAGGTGGGGACTGGGGGCTCAAACCTGGGTTCCATATAGAAAGACATCAAACCTGGGTTTGATGTCAAACCTGGGTTCCATAAAGACATCTTCAGTGAATTGAAACCAGTTACAAAGAAGACTAAGGCAAGTATAAACCTATGGGACTACATCAAATTAAAAAGCTTCTGCACAGCAAAAGAAACCACTACCCAAACAAAGAGACCCCTCACAGAATGGGAGAAAATCTTTACATGCCATACATCAGACAAGAGTTTAATAACCAAAATATATAAAGAGTTAGCAAACTCAACAACAAGAAAACAACTCCATTCAAAAATAGGGAGAGGACAGGGACAGAAGAGATCCAGAAGGCCGAGAAACACATGAAAAAATGCTCCAAGCCTTTGATTGTCAGAGAAATGCAAATAAAGAGAACCATGCGATACCACTTCACTTCTGTGAGGATGTCATACATCAGGAAAGGTAGCAGCAACAAATGCTGGAGAGGTTGTGGGATCAAAGGAGAACTCTCCTGCACTGCTGGTGGGAATGTCAATTGGTCCAGTCTCTGTGGAGAACAGTCTGGAGAACTCTCAGAAGGCTAGAAATGGACCTACCCCATGATCCTGCAATTCCTCTCCTGAGGATATATCCTAAGGAACCCAATACACCCATCCAAAAACATTTGTGTATACCTATGCTCTTAGCAGCACAATTTGTAATAGCTAAAACCTGGAAGCAACCTAGGTGTCCAGATGACAACAGATGACTGGCTGAGCAAGTTGTGGTATATAGACACTATGGAGTATTACTCAGCTATTAAAAATAGTGATTCCACCATTTTCAGCCCATCTTGGATAGAGCTTGAAGAAATCATGTTAAGTGAAATAAGTCAGAAACAGAAGGATGAATTTGGGATGATCTCACTCAGGTAGAAGTTGAAAAACAAGATGGGGGGGGAAGGTTGGGTGGTAGCACAGCTGGTTAAGCGCATGTGGCGTGAAGTGCAAGGACTGGTTAAGGACCTGGTTTGAGCCCTTTCTCCCCACCTGCAGGGGAGTCGATTCATAAGTGGTGAAGCAGGTCTGTTGGTGTCTGTCTTTTACTCCCCATCTGTCTTCCTCTTCTCTCCATTTCTCTCTATCCTATCCAACAACAACATCAATAACAACAATAATAATAACCACAACAACGATAAAACAAGGGCAACAAAAGGGAAAATAAATAATAAAAAATAAAACATATATATGAAAAGATCAGAAGAGAAAACACAAGCAGAACCTGAACTGGAGTTAGTTAGTAAGACTCTGGGGTGGGTGGGGGGAAAGTACAGGTCCTGGAAAAAGATGACAGAGTACCTGGTGTCGGGCGGTTGAATTGTTACCTGGAAAACTGAGAAATGTTATGCTTGTACAAACTTGTTTTTACTGTTGAATGTAAAACATTAATCCCCCATTAAAGAAATTAAAAAGAAAGAAAGCAGGCTGTCAGCTTCCCAATACCAATTGGCTATTGGTGTGAAAGATCTATTTCAGAGGTGGATCCTCCAAGTGTGATCAGGCTTTTAGATGACTGCAGCTGTGGCTGCCATGGAATTGCGCCTCATTAGAGGCATAGAGCCAGAACTGCTTGCCAGGTCACTCCCAGATTCCTGACTCAGAAACAGATAGTGAATTGTTATTGTTTTAAGTCACTAATTCTGGGGGTAATTTGTTATATAGCAGTAGAGAACTATACACTTTATTAAATTTTTATTTGTTGGAAAGCTGTCTTTTGACAAAGTTCCTTTGCCAAGCCCATTATCCAGGTTCCAGCCTTGGTATACTTACATGGGGGTTTTATGGTCCTGGGGGAGGCTCCAGTGTTAAAGTGTCTCTTTATCTCTGTCTGAAAATGAAAGGCTAGTAAATTCATTCTGGACCCCAACTTCACTTTTCAGTGATCTCATCTGAAAATTAAAGGTCAGCCTAGAGAGGTGAAACCACACATTTGCAAAACCTTGGGGGTTAAAAAAATAAAACCAGCTGTCTTTTGATATTGTATCCAATTACTGATATTTCCCATTTTTCTGACATTATTATAAGCAATAAACTTTTATTACTAGATGATTTTTCTTCTATGTAATCCTTTCTCATCTTCACTGCTGTTCTGGCTTTTTTGCACTTAAATTTTTTTTTAGACTGAGGCTTCAATTTTAATTTTTTTTATTTTATGTGATTTATTTATTTTTGCCTCCAGGGTTCTTACAGGGGCTTAGTGCCTGTACTATGAATCCACTACTCCTGGTGGCCATCTTTATTCCATTATTATTGTTGTTAGATAGGACAGAGAGAAATTGAGAGAGATGGGGAAGACAGAGGGAGGGGGATAAAAAGACTGACACCTGCAGACCTGCTTCACTGCTTGTGAAGTGACCCCCCCACACACACACACACCTCCGTAGGTGGGAAACCGGGGGCTGCAGTCAGGATTCTTGTGCAGGTCCTTGCACTTCATACTATGTGCACTTAACCCAGTGCGCTACCTCCTGGCCCCCCTCTTAAAAATTTTAGTCATCTTGTAAAAGTTCATTTAAAACACTCTCCAGCCAGTAGATAGCTCACTTGGATAGTGTGCATCTTTGCTATGTGTTTGATCCAGGTTCTAGCACCCAGAGTCCAGGGATGCCTTCTCACAAAAAAAAAAAAAAAAAAAAAAAAAAAAAATTGGTGCTATGATCTCTTGGGTAGTGGCTGTCTATTTCTATTTGTGCCGGTCCGTCTCTATCTCAAAACAAATAAAAACCCACTTGTCAGTTTATTTTAGATATATAGATTAATTTGGGAGAAAATGTTGTCTTTAATATGTCTGCCTTTTTAAAAAAACATTCTCTGCTTCTTTATTATTTACTTGCATCTTCTGACTTGAAAAAAAAATCTGATTTGAATTATATGTGGCATTTTTCCTAGAAAGGTCTTGCATTAGAAGGGTCTTGCATATCTAAAATGATTCTTAGATGCTTTATATATTTTTTTTCCATTTTCCCTTAAATTGTCTAGCTGCTTGTTTTCTTACTGTTGCATTTAATTTTAAATATCTGAAGTATATTGAAATCTACTATTTGAAGTTACCGAGGTCGTTTTATTTCATTACTGTTTATTTTTACCTAGTCATGATCGAAGTAGATATGTTATTCAGTGATTTCTAATTTTGCTTTAGAGTCCAAAGCCCTATCCACTGTGCCACCTTCCGGACCACAATGATTTATAATTTTGAATTGTGAGTATATTCACCAGGGCTTTATCTGTGAATCTAAAACGCTCTGGGTTTGCAGGAACAAGCCTCCTTTGCTTCTGCCAGGTGTTACCAATGCAAAAATCACTAAAGTTAGTTTTTAGGTTGGCATTTTTTAGAACTGTAGATGTTGGTTTATGGTTTACAATATAGCAGGAAACCTTTCTTCCTGCCAAGAGCTATTTGCATATATGTAACAGGATTCATGGGGTGCATAAAATTATCAACTTAAATTAGCACTTACTATGAAAAAAGCTCTGGCTGCCTTGGCAGGGCCAGACCAAATGATTTCTGACCTTTGGGCTGTACATTTGCCACCCATGCTTTATAGGTTTTACCTGTATTTGAAGTTTTCAAGAAAAAAAAAAAAAAACAACAACTCTGTCCTCAGGCAGTTACAGATGAATAATTTATTTCTATGCCAATCAGGTTCTTTAAAAAATTTACAGTTAGGGAGTTGGGTGGTAGCACAGCGGATTAAGCACTTTCTCTCCCCGTCTTCCCCTCCTCTCTCCATTCCTCTCTGTCCTACCCAACAACGACATCAATTACAACAACAGTAATAACTACAACAATAGAGCAACAAGGGCAACAAGAGGGAATAAATAAATATTTAAAAAAAATAAATATTTTAAAATATTAGTTATTATTTGCTTATGCAGTCTTGAGTGTGCAAGCTTCAAGTGTGCAGCTCTTAATTATATAGTCCCTAGGCTCTCATTTTTTTTTACTCCATTAATTGTAGCTCTCAAAAAAAGAGTTCCTAAAAGTTAAAATGTCCTAGCCTTTGCATTTTTGAAGTTATCTTTATTTTATTCTTCCACTTAAATAACTGTGTGTGTGTGTGTGTGTGTGTGTGTGTGTGTGTGTATATATATATATATATATATGGAGTTCTAGGCTAAATTTATTTTCTTCAGAACTTTGAAGGTACTTCTCCCAGTTTTTTTTTTTTGTTTTTTTTTAAAGAAATTAGTGTTGGGATGGGGGAGACAACATAATAGATACGTAAAAGACTTTGATGCTTGAGGCTCTGAGATCCCAGGCTTAATCCCCAGCCAGCATCAGTTTAAGGTAGAGCTGAGTGGTTTTCTGGTCTCTGTCTGTAGCTCTCTGTCATCAAAAACAAGACAAAACAAAACACAATGAACAAAAACGTAGTGAATCAGTGTTGTTGCTGCTAATCTGATTTTGCTCTTTGATACCACCAGGGCTTTGTTTTATTTAATTTTTCCTGGAGCCTTTTAAACCCCTCCCCCATTTTGGTTTAATATCTCTTTATCTCTGTTCTGAAATATAAATAAATGTTTTGGTTGATTTATATATTTTTTAAATTGTAATTTTTGTAAAATGGCATTTATTATATTTGTTTTCACTTTATTGTTTTTTGACATTGCAGAGGCTTCACTGCTGTGGACTTTTTCAGATAGAAAGGCAGAAACGGGGTAAACAATACCACAGCAACACCATTTCCTCCAGTCTTTTGGGGTCTGGATTTCAACTTGGGTCTAGCACATGGCACACTATCTAGATGAGCTATTTTACCTACACCTTTTCATTGTTTTTAGGAATATTATCATTTTATATATATATATAATATGTATGTGTGTATATGATAGAAATTGAGAGGGAAGGGAGAGAGAAACACGTGTAGCACTACTTCAGTGCTTCCCCCTGGCAGGTGGGGACTGAGGGTTGAACTCTGGTCCTTATGCATTGTACTGTGTGCGTTATATGAGACCCTTATTATACCTTTTCTATTAGTCTGTAATCTTTGTTTTTTTAAAAGTTTTTAAAAAATTTATTTCCTTTTGTTGCCCTTGTTGCTTTATTGTTGTAATTATTGTCTGTCTTCGTTGTTGGATAGGACAGAGAGAAATGGAGGGAGATGGGGAAGACAGAGAGGAGGAGAGAAAGATAGATACCTGCAGACCTGCTTCACCACCTGTGAAGCGACTCCCTTGCAGGTGGGGAGCCCGTGCTTGAAATGGGATCCTTCCGCAGGTCCTTGCGCTTTGCGCCACGTGCGCTTAAGCCGCTGTGCTGCTGCCCGACTCTCTGTAACCTTTATTTATGGCAAGGCACTTTTAAGCCTAAAGTATTATTTCATCCCTCCCTCTCTCTCCCAATAAATATATACATGTTAGCGGTTTAGATGTTGATATTCCTGAGCTTACATTTGCTATCTTTTCTCTTAGGTTTTGTTTCTTTTTGTTTTGCTATTCAACTGACATTCTGGAAGATCTCCTTGACTTTATTTCCTAATCTTTGCTGTTTCCATTTCTTTCTTTTTTTTTTTTTTAAGAAGCTTTTTTTAAAATTTATTTTATTTATTCCCTTTTGTTGCCCTTGTTGTTTTATTGTTGTAGTTATTATTGTTGTTGTCGTTGTTGGATAGGACAGAGAGAAATGGAGAGAGGAGGGGAAGACAGAGAGGAGGAGAGAAAGATAGACACCTGCAGACCTGCTTCACCGCCTGTGAAGCGACTCCCCTGCAGGTGTGGAGCCGGGGTTCGAACCGGGATCCTTATGTCGGTCCTTGTGCTTTGCGCCACCTGCGCTTAACCTGCTGCGCTACAGCCCGACTCCCGCTGTTTCCATTTCTTTTTACATTTTTTTATTATCTTTACTTACTGGATAGAGACAGCCAGAAATTGAGAGGGGATGGGGCGATAGAGAGGGAGAGACAGAGAGAGACACCTGCAGTACTGCTTCACCACTTGCAAAGCTTTCCCCTTGCAGGTGGGGGCTGGGGCTTGAACCCTGGTCCTTGCACATTGTATCATGTGCACTTAACCAGGTGCTCTACCACCCGGTCCCTGCTTTTTTCTTTTTATATTAATTTCACTTTGTCTCAGGCTTCCTTAGGCTGTGGATGATTCTTGGTTCATTTCCAACCTAAAATGAGACAGTGAAATTTTGTTGGGGATTCTGTGCTTGTTAATTGTGTTGTCTTCACTTTAGATCAAGAGTTGGCAAACTGGAACATGGGCCAAAACTAGCCTGCTGGCTGCTTTTTCATGACTCATGAGTTAAGAATGATTTTTTTTTTTTTTACATTTTTAAATGGTTGAGAAATATCAAAAGACAGATATTTTCTGACATGTGAAAATCATATGAAATTCAAATTTGTGTCCATAAGTAAAATTTTTGGAGTACAGTTTTGCCCATTTGTTTATATATTGTCTATAGCTGCTTTCATGCTACCCTGATCCAAATTAGTAGTTGTAACAGACTGGCTCTGATATTCATTGCTATGTACTGCTGCCGGTTGTACTGTAACATCAGTGATGCAGTTGTGACTTGATAGACTTATGGGTATAGCAGGACATTTATAAATTTTAAAAAATATTTATTTACTTATTTATTCCCTTTTGTTGCCCTTGTTTTTTTATATTTATTTATTTTCCCTTTTGTTGCCCTTGTTTAACATTGTGTGGTTATTATTGTCGGTATTGATGTCATTGTTGGATAGGACAGAGAGAAATGGAGAGAGAAGGGAAAGACAGAGGGAGAGAAAGATAGACACCTGCAGACCTGCTTCACTGCTTGTGAATCGACTCCCCTACTGGTGGGGGGGGGGGGAGAAAGACAGACGCTTGCAGACCTGCTTCACCTCCTGTGAAGCGACTCCCTGGAAAGGGCTGGGAGAGCTGAACCATAGCATTACTCTGGCATTTTGTGCTGTAGCCCGACATCTTCCTGGCCATGAAAGATTTATTTAATTAGTTTTGAGAGAGATAGAAAAAACCCAGATCCCTTAAGCATATGCAGTGTTAGGAATTAAATTCAGGAACTTAAGTAAGCATGTAAGAATTATGTTCCACAACGGTTATTTCCCTGTCACAGAATTTATTTTTTTCCTTTTTTCTTTTTCATCAGAGCAATGCTCAGCTCTGGCTTATGGTGCCTTATGTGGGGCCTTGAATCTGGGACTTTGGAGTGTCAGACATAACCATTATCTATCTACCTCTACCCTGCTCAGAAATTTTTTTTGGTTGTAATTTTTAAATTTTATTTATTTAATTTATTATTATTACTTTTAATGTATTTATTTATAAAATGGAAACACTGACAAGAACATAGGATAAGAGGGGGGGTACACAACAAGGGCAACAAAAAGGAAAAAAAAATTCTAAAAAAATAAAAAAAAAAAGAGGGTGTACAATTCCCGCCACCAGAACTCCATACCTCATCCCCTCCCCTGATAGCTTTCCTATTCTATTTTTATTTATTTATTTATTTATTTCCTTTTGTTGCCCTTGTTGTTTTATTGTTGTAGTTATTGATGTTGTCGTTGTTGGATAGGACAGAGAGAAATGGAGAGGAGGGGAAGGTAGAGAGGGGGAGAGAAAGACAAGACACCTGCAGACCTACTTCACCGCCTGTGAAGTGACTCCCCTGCAGGTGGGGAGCCTGGGGCTCGAACCAGGATCCTTACTCCGGTCCTTGTGCTTTGCACCACCTGCGCGTAACCCACTGCGCTACAGCCCGACTCCCAGCTTTACTATTCTTTAACCCTCTGGGGGTATGGACCCAGGGTCACTATGGACCCAGTGTCACTGTGGGGTACAGAAGGTGGAAGTCTGTCTTCTGTAATTGCTTCTTCACTGAACATGGGTTGACTGGTTGATCCATACTCCCAGCCTGTCTCTCACTTTCCCTAGTGGGGCAGGGCTCTGGGGAAGTGGAACTCCCAGGACACATCAGTGAGGTCATCTGTCCAGGGAAGTCCAGTTGGCATCATGGTAGCATCTGGAACCTGGTGGCTGAAAAAGAGTTAACATATAAAGTCATAAAAATTGTTGAATAATCATGAACCTAAAGACTGGAATATTGCAGATGAAGATTTCGGGTCTCTGTTTCGGAAATAGCTAGTAGGTCTATTTTAGGTATATTCCAAAGGGCCCAAGACTTTTATTAGTTTTTGCCTGAGCCTGACATCTGATATGCAGGTGGACCCAGGTTATTATCTGGGGAGATGATGTCATGGCTGGAAAAAGGGCCAGAAAGCTGGATCAGGGTAGAGAGTAACTCCCAGATATGGGAAAGGTGCATAAATATTGTTGATTGTAAACCCCATCGATTTGATCTGGGGCCTATTCAGCATAGGAGCCTATGTAACCTCTACATCCTCGTGGGTCCGAACTGTGGTCATCAGTAGGAACATTACGTGTTGCACCAATTTCAGGACCCGTCTTTTCAAAAATATGTATTTATTTATTTCTTATTTGTTGCCCTTGTTATTTTTATTGTTGTTGTAGTTATTATTGTTGATGTTGTCATTGTTGGGTAGTACAGAGAGAAATGGAGAGAGGAGGGGAAGACAGAGAGGGGAAGAGAAGAGAGACACCTGCAGACCTGCTTCATCGACTGTGAAGTGACACCCCTGCAGGTGGGGAGCGGGAGCTCGAACTGGGATCCTTACACTGGCCCTTGCACTTTGCACCACGTGCGCTTAACCCACTTCGCTTCCGCCCGACTCCCTAGGACCCATCTTCTTCAGGTGGTAGATAGAGTATGTTATCCAACCCCCTCTTTGGAGAATGGAATATTCTTTACCTTTGTTGGTCCACATTGAGGGCAAGGTATTACGGGGGCCCCTAAAGGGGTTCATTATGTTGTTCCTGATGGAGATGGCCAGTGATAATGGCGAGAGGAATCTATTAGAGGTCTAATTTCTTTCAAGCCATTTTTTTTTTAAAATTTGTGATTACTAGTGGTTTACAGGATTATAGAGTTACAGGGCACCCACCACCAGAACTCTGTGTCCCCACCCTCTCAACAGTAATCATCATAATTTACGTAAAATTTGTACAGATTTTGTTGTTCTTTTAATCTTCAAATCTGATCCCACTAAATGTGCTTGACAAGGAACATATAGTCACTTTTGTTGCAGTGTTATATTCATATAGGAACCAAAAGTAAAATACAGGGCAGGCAGGGAAGCAGGGGTGTGAAATATTTCTACTCTGAAGCTTATACTTTAACTTAAATTTTTTTTTTATTATTTTCCCTTTTGTTGCCCTTGCTGTTTTGTTGTTGTAATTATTATTATTTTTGTTGTCATTGTTAATGTCGTCATTGTTGGATAAGACAGGGAGAAATGGCGGGGGAGAAACACACCTGCAGACCTGCTTCACCTCTTGTGAAGTGACTCCCCTGCAGGTTGGGAGCCAGGGCTCGAACCAGGATCCTTATGCTGGTTCTTGTGCTTCGTGCCACGGACACTTAACCCGCTGCACTATCGCCAGACTCCCCCTCCCTTCCTCCCTCCCTCCCTCCCTCCCTTCCATCCTTCCTCCCTTCCTTTCTCCAGGGTTATTGCTGGGGCTCAGTGCCTGCACCATGAATCCACTGCTCCTGGAGGCCATTTTTTCCCTTTTGTTGCCTTTATTGTAGCCTTGTTGTGGTTATTATTGTTATTGTTGATGTCGTTTGTTGTTGGACAGGACAGAGAGAAATGGAGAGAAGAGGGGGAGACGGGGAGAGAAAGACAGACACCTGCTTCACTGCTTGTGAAGCGACTCCAGTGCAGGTGGGGAGCCTGGGGCTCGAACTGGGGTCCTTAAGCTGGTCCTTGTGCTTTGAGCCAAATGGCTTAATTCACTGCACTACCGCCTGACTCCCCATTTCTTTATTTTTTAATTGCATAAAGACAAATTGAAAAGGAAGAGGGAGAGAGAACTAGAGAGGAGAGGGAGAGGGCTAGGGTGAGCGTTGTAGCACTGCCTCACTGCTTGTGAACCCTGGAAGGTGGGGGCTCGGAGCTTGAACCTGGGGGCCTTTGTGCATAATATGTTGTCTTTACCAGGTGTACTACAGCCTGGCCCCAGAATAGTATGTATTAATGTAGTGTACATTACTGAATATACTTTTAAGAATATAGAATTGTACAATAGAAATACATTTTGGGGCCAACAGCATACAAGGGTTCCTTTCTCCAACACTTTTTAGCTGATGTCTTGATGATAGTCATTCATTCTGTAACAGAAAATGCTGTTTTGGCTGGAAGTATGGATTGACCTGCCAATCCTCATGTCCAGCAGAGAAGCAATTACAGAAGCTAGACCATCCACCTTCTGTACACCATAATGATCCCCAGAGGGGTAAAGAATAGGAAAGCCTCCAATGGAGGGGATCGAATGCAGAACTCATGGTGGGGAGCCGGGGGCTTGAACCTGGATTCTTATGCCGGTCCTTGCGCTTTGTGCCACCTGCGCTTAACCCGCTGCGCTACCGCCCGACTCCCTCAGTAAAGTTTTTAAAACTCTGTGCCTGACAGTCACAGCTCACTTGGTAAGACATCTGCTTTTTTCACAACCCAGGTTTGAGCCCCAGGCATACAGCTTTGGAGTAGTAAGGCTTCTGCACTGTTTAGACTTTCTCACTGGGTTAATCTGTCTTTGAAGAAAGCTTGACTCTGGCCTCCTCCCTGCCATGAAAACACATTCTAGGTGGTCTGGGAGGTGGCGCAGCAGATAAAGCATTGGACTATAAAGCATGAGGTCCCCCGTTCAGTCCCCAGCAGCGTATATACCAGAGTGATGTCTTGTTCTTTCTCTTTTATATCTTTCTCATAGATAAAATATTAAAAAACCCAACACATTCATATTTAAAAATAAATTAATCTGACAGGCATGAATTGATCTAAAGGAACTTAAACTCTGAAGTAATGAAATCATTTTGCTTGGACATTATGAGCAAAGCGGGTCAGTAGCTTTGGCTTGGGGTTTTAGTTTGTTATAATGATCAAAGCTCAATATGATAGCTACCACCGAGTCAGGAGCATACTCAGCTTGCCTGTGCTAATTACAAAGGCCTACTTAGTTATGGATTCAGATGGAAATAACTCATTTTCATAGTAAACATTTATGTAGTATTTAAATTGATATGGACGCAAATAGCATAAAGATCACTAAAGAATCCACAACTATTTTTGTCTTGGTACTGAGACATTTTGACTGTTGGGTAATATTTTAGATGTAAGTAGTTATTGTGGGAGTGGGGTTTTCCAGTACCTGCAGATTTGAAATTAATCCCTTTGTTTCTCATTGAGACTTTCTTCACCTCATATCCCGAATTCCAAACTTCTGAAATCTTTATGGCAAATTAGTCTCAGGTGTATCTCCTACTCCAGGTTACTCTGATTTAGGTTTCTTCTGCTCTGTTGAGCTATTTTATGCTTGTGTATCTTGGAAATTGTCTTACACGTGTGTGTGTGTATTTTTTTTTTTTTTGCCTCTAGGGTTTTTGCTGGGGCTCAGTGCCTGTATGAGTACTGCACGCTAACCGATTGCATCACTGGAGCTCCTTGGTGCCTGCACTACAAATCCACTGCTCCTGGAGGCCTTTTTTTTTTTTTTCTTCTTCTTCTTTTTTTCCCCCCTTTTGTTGCCCTGGTTATTTTTATCATTGTGGTTATTCCTGTTGTTGATATTGATGTCATTGTTGGGTAGGACAGAGAGAAATGGAGAGAGGAGGGGAAGACAGAGGGGGAGAGAAAAATAGACACCTGCAGACCTGCTTCACTGACTGTGAAGCGACTCCACTGCTGGTGGGGAGCCAGGGGCTCGAACTGAGATCTTTACTCCAGTCCTTGTGCTTTGTTTGCGCCACCTGCACTTAACCCGCTATGCTACTGCCAGACTCCCACTTTACTCATTTTTTAATGCCGTGCCAGAGAATGAATCCAAGGGCCTTGTACATGTATGATGATAACACTGAGATGCCTCCCATGCCTATTTAAAATATTTTATTTTTTAGTTTTGAGAGGCCAAGGCCCCATTTCACTACCCATGAAGTTCCTTTGGTGCTGTCCATGGTGTTTCCATGTGGTGCTGAATATTAAACTCTAGTATGGAAAGGCACTGAACCATTGTGTGTTAGTCCTATAATATAGTTTTAATGGACACTAAATGAGAATGAGGAAAAAAGATAAATTTTTGTGATTACTGACTGTGATGTCAGCCAGTTTGCCAGTTTGAAATAGAAATTTTAATAATCTGAATTTAAAATAACATCTGATACAACTACATTAGATTATTCCTTTTCACAGATGTAATGGACACTTGTAATACTGAGTATTTCTTGCTCAGAACAGATTGTCTATTGTATCCTTTCATGTATATGGTACAGATATCTTAATAAGTTGACATTTACATAAATTTAATTGTGTATGCTGACAATTTTCTGTGTTTTGTAACTTTCTACTTCTCCTTTATCATTTGTAAGTTTTGCAGATGTTGTTTATCCTTTCCTAATTGAGTTTGGGTTTTCTAAGACCACCTCCACTCCCACTCCCACACTTGATTCTAAGGACTCACATAATTTAGAACAGGTATTATATTCATGGTTGCAAATGATACAGATTAAAATTAACCAAGAAAAAAAGTGCATGGTATAAGTCTATACAAAAGCAGTCACAATCTTACAGATATCTTCTAGTGTCTATAGTGGAGTTTTACAGGGAGGCTCTTAATTTTTTTCTTTCTTTCTTGAAGTTACAACCACTTTATGCTTTCTTGGTGAGCAAACATTCTTTGTAGAGAAAGACACACTGATATTTTATTTCATAGTAAATAGGAATAGACAACATTGCTATAGACTGTCAAGTTTTTAGCACTATGTTCAGTCACTAATAACTGAAACATAGAAATCATTGTTTTTCTCTGCTAAAATTTTTAGATTTGTAACTGTTTTATTATCATCAAATTTAGCATCAAAATAAGATTGTAATTGTTTTACCCGAGCACTGCTCAGCCTTGGTTTATAGTGGTGCAGGGGATAGAACCTTGGAGCCTCTCAGGCATGAGAACATGTTTGCGTAATCATTTTGCTATCCTCTTGCCCAGTATTTGGCCATAAGCATAGGGCATCTCACCTGAGTTTTTTTGTCTAGAGTTTTTATTTTTTCCTCTCACTGGCGCTTCACCACCATAGACTGTCTTTTCTTTAAAAAAATTTTTTTTATTATCTTTATTCATTGGTTAGAGACAGCCAGAAATTGAGAGATATGGTGGTGATACAGAGGGAGACAGAGAGACACTTACAGCACTGCTCCACCACTCACAAAGCCTTCCCCCTGCACTTGCAAAGCTTTCATGGTGACAGGTGTGGGGGACAGGCTTGAACCTGGGTCCTTGTGCATTGTAATACGTGCGCCACCATTCAGCCCCAGTCTTTTTCAGATGCAGACACAGAGATAGAATGACAGAGGAAAACACCACTTCTCTAGCTTCCTTCCATGTGGTGAGAGCCAGATGGTAGTGTACCTGGTTGAGCACACACATTACAGTGCTCAAGGACTCCTGTGTAACCCTGCATTATAAGGGGAAACTTCATGAACAATGCTGCAAGCATCTCTCTCTTCCCCTTTACTTACCCCCATCTCTCTCAATTTCTGTCTCTATACAAAAATAAATGCATAAATAATGTTCTTTTAAAATTTTACTTTTTAATTAATTTTTTCTCTTCCTAAGTAGGATGTATTGAATAACTTACCCTTAGTAGAGTAAACATATTACTCAACTCTCAAAGCTCATTTCTCTGGTTGTGTCCAGTATTCATGTGGGCATCATGCATAATTTCTTTATTTTTTTTTCTGAAGAATATTTCTTACTGTCATTTTGTGTTGTAGTTGGTGTAATACGATGCCCAGTATGCCGCCAAGAATGCAGACAGATAGATCTCGTGGATAATTACTTTGTGAAGGATACATCTGAAACCCCTAGCAGTTCTGATGAAAAGTCAGAACAGGTATGCTTCTCATTTTTTCTTTATATTCTTACTTTCATAATCAAAATGTAGATTATTATAAGAAAAATGTATAGTAGTTCTACTATAATTCTGTCTTCTAGATGAAAACCAAATGTTATCTTCTGTATGTTTAGATCTAATTAAATGATCAAAAGGCATTACTTAAAAATTCAAATCCTGTATAGATTTTGTATTCTGAGATTCTTTGCAACCCAGAACATGAGACCTAGACTGAAGTATGGACAACAATTTTATTCTAGATATAGTGAATTAATATATTTGAGAGTAAGTCAGATATTTTGTGGCCCTGTAATTTGTATATTTAATATGGATTATATCTTTTTTTTTTTTTAAGGTATGTACTAGTTGTGAAGACAATGCAAGTGCAGTTGGCTTTTGTGTAGAATGTGGAGAGTGGCTTTGTAAGACATGTATTGAAGCACATCAAAGAGTAAAATTCACTAAAGATCACTTGATCAGGAAGAAAGAAGATGTCTCAGGTAAGCCAGAAACAGTTCTGATGATTATTCAATCTGTCACTTTTGCTTCTGTACCATTTCTTCTTAAAAGCCTTGGATGCCATATCAATAAAAAATGTAGAAAGTTGTACAAAAATATTGTTTAGTTTAAATATTATGTTTTATTTTGCTACAGAGTCTGTTGGAGCATCTGGTCAGCGCCCTGTTTTCTGCCCTGTACACAAACAAGAACAGTTGAAACTTTACTGTGAAACATGTGATAGACTGACATGTAGAGACTGTCAGCTATTGGAACACAAAGAACATAGGTACAGAAGCCATAATTGCTTTCACAAGAAACATTGTTAAGAAGTATTTATAAAATTTATTTCTAAGGAAAATATTCCCTAATTTTGTTTGCTGGATTTTAATTCTCAGTTTACTATTTTATTTCTTAAATCAGGATATGTTTTGATAGATTAATGACTTCCACATTCATACTTAAATTGTCTTATGGATATTGTTAAGATGTTTCATTATGAGTTTAGGTTTACAAAAATGGAAGTTGTATTTCTTTCTTTGCTATGCTTGTGGTTCAGATAAGTTTTTTCTAGTGTATTGTGTTTTTGTAAATTTTAAACTGTCATCTAAAGAAGTTACATTCCTATGAGTATAGTTATCAATTATGTGTTTTAGCATCAAAGTATATAATACTGATTTCATGTTAAATATCCATCTTCAGGAAAAACTAGAGATTTATAAACATCAAAGTAAGCATAGTTAAAAATTTCTTTTTAAATTTTTTTATCTTTATTTGCTTATTGCATAGAGACAGAAATAAAGAGGGAAGGAGGAGATAGAGAGGGAGAAAGAGAAAAACTTACAGCACTGCCTCACCACTTGAGAACTTTCCCCCTGTAGGTGGGAATGGGGGCTTAAACCCGGGTCTCTGCACATTATAACATGTGTGCTCAACCAGGTGTGCCGCCATCTAGTTCAAAATTTCTTTAGTATGCAGCTTTATTTTTCAATTATTTTACCTTCAACGAATGATGTTTTATCAACAGTTTGTTCTTAACATGTACTGATTTCTAATCAGGTGTGTAACACAATCTTCTAATAAATACTCCAGTTTCTGTGGCACTTATTGCAAAGAAGGGTAGGATTAATTGAATCAAACATACACATGTTTTTTTTTCAATGTAGGGTGTTTAACCCTTTTACTTTCTTTAGATTTGCTGATAATCTTTAATAGAATTCATTAAAAATTTTTTTAAAGATAACTTGGGTTTACAAGGCTTTGTTATAGGAGTACAGTTTCATACCTTTTTATGATGTGTGTTACTATACTGTACACACCACCAAAGTACCAATATGCTTTTCATTACAATTCCTTTAAAGAGAGGAGGATACATGCCCAGGAGCTGATAATATTTCCAGATGCTAGACTCTATGTATGTGCTTTATAATTTAAATATACCAGTGAATTGTGTTACTTATTTAGTTGTTGTAGGGATAGTTGATAAAAACTATGTATTGTTCTTCATTTATGAAACTTCAACTGTGATCTTGCCCAAGTTATTTTGCCAGTTGGGGCAGTTCATTGCACCTTTATTAGACCATTTTGCATGGTGGGGAGTTAACTCACCTGGTGGTATGTGGATATGCGCAGCCCAGGGGCTCAGGCTCTACATATGAATACTTTTAACAGTCTAGGGAGCTCTGTGGATTGTGGATTACTGCTGTGGTATGTCTCCCCCCCTTCCCTGAAAAGGGGCTGGGAAGTGAGCACAATGGTTATGCTAAAGACTTTAATACCTGAGGTATTGAAGTCCCAGGTTCAATCCTCAGTACCACCATAAGCCAGACCTCAGTAGTGCTTTCTTCTTCTTCTTTTGTGAATTTTATTTATTGATTCATGAGAAGTGATAGGAGAGAGAGAGAGAGAAAGAGCCAGACATCACGCTGGTACATGTGCTGCCAGGGATTGCACTCAGGACCTCATGCTTGAGAGTCCAATGCCTTAGCCACTGCACCACCTCTTGGACTACTGCTGTTCTTCTTAATTTACTCTGTCTCTGTATCTTTCTATCTCTTTCATTATTTAAAAAAAAAAGACTAAAAAGGCAGACCTGAGAGAGGTGAAATCCTGCTCTGATGCTTAAAAAAAAAAGTCTTCCAATTGAGATAAACACAACAGTTATTTAGAGGTGCTTTTTTTTTTTTTTTTTTTTTTTGGCCTCCAGAGTTATTGTTGGGGCTTGGTGCGTGCACTACAAATCCACTGCTCCTGGAGGCCATTTTTCCTATTTTGTTGCCCTTGTTGTTGTTGTTGGATAAAATAGAGAGAAATCGAGAGAGGAGGGGAAGACAGGAAGAGAGAAAGATAGACACCTGCAGACCTGCTTCCCTGTAGGTGGGGAGTTGGGGGCTCGAATCAGGATCTATAACTCCAGCCCTTGCGCTTTGCACCAGGTGCACTTAACCCGCTGTGCTACCGTCCAGCTCCCTAGAGTTCTTTAATAATGGGATTTTTGTGACCAGGAGATAACCTCATCTGGTAGAGTGCACATTTATACCTGCTTGAGGACCAGGGCTTTAGTCGCAAGCACAGAGGGAAAGCTCCAAGAATGGTGGAGTGGTGTTGTAGTCTCTTTCCTCTATTCTTTAAAATTAAAATGTATAAAAGAAGGAAAAACTATCTCCAGTGGAGTCTCACAGACAAGGACCCCAGTGGCATAAAGATACAGTGGGTGGAGGCTAAACAGTGGTTTCCACCCCCCCCCCCCCCCCCGTGCTGCATTAAGAGCTGTGTTTCAGGGCCAGGTGGTAGCACAGTTGGTTGAATGCACATGTACCATGTGCAAGGAACTGGGTTCAAGCCCCCATCCACAACTGCAGGGGAGAAGCTTCATGAATGGTGAAGCATTGCTGGAGACATTGCTTTGTCTCTTTCCTCTATTTTCCTCTTCCTACTCAACTTCTGTCTGTCATATCAAATCTTTGTCCTGCTGTGATAAATTCTCCAACTTTATTTTTCTCGATTTTCTCATGAATCACTAATTAGAACGGTAAAGCCTATGAAAAGAAACTGAGACAATAAATCTGCTTATTTATTGACACTAAATATCAGTGACAATGAATCTTAGAAGATTGCTAGATTTTGCACCAGTGAGGTTATGCTGGGTACCATGTGAAAGGCCCCCCCCCTTCATTAAAGCATGTACTGTGACTTAGAGATATACTTAGTAGGTATTCTCAATCTATTTTAATTTATATTTAGTGAGAGAGGTAGACATAGAGAGGCACACCAGAACACTGCTCAGCTCTGGCTTATTTGGTGTTAGGGATTGAACCTGGGGCCTTGGAGCCTCATGCATGAGAATTTTGCATAACCAATTATGCTGTCTCCCCAGCCTAGTATTCTCATCTTCATAATGCCAATATAGCATGACTTATATAAAAGTGTGTCCATCACTCTATCTATTGAGTTTCACTTGATATTTATAGGAAAAGAAGTGTACCTGTTTCATGCTTTACAGTGACTTTTGTCCAATCTATAGACTAGCTCTATTCATGGAAGTGACCTGTTCCTGGATTATGACTAGCATCTGTTGTTGATCATTGAGATATTGGTGTCGTTTTCTCCTGGCCCCCCATCGGTGTAAACATTGCTCTTTTGTTGTGCAGAATTCAAAACCAAAAACTACCTCTACGTAACCAAACTTATAATCTGTTTATTTATTTGTTTGCTTATTTATTTTTTTGCTTGGGGGCAGGTTTTAAATTTTATTGAAAGACAGATGTTGATCCACAAAATGGGGCAGTTCCTTCACACTATGCCCTATGGTTGTGCTGGATGCTTAGCCTTGTCTTTCTTCAGTCAGCACTGCCTTTAGCATCATGTAATGTGTGGACGCTGAGGCCAGTGACTGTAAGATAGATTGACTGAAATCTGCACATTTCCCAGTGCATTTACAGATAATAGTAACCAAAAACTTGTATAATCATTGTGCTTTTTGATAGTTTGTATTTCCTTATAGATCCAGGGCACTAACTTCAAAGGGGTTGTACCTATCATTTCTAAATTTCATGGCTAACTTTGACTACTAGTGACTGTGGCTATAGTTCCATACAGTGAGAGACAAGATAGTCATCAAGGAATTATTTTCATAAATACTTCTCCTCTCAATCTTCTCAAATAACATGTCTTAGTGAGTCGGTTCATTCTAATGAATCTCATTTTTTATGCCAATTATGAAGTTGGGGAATAATCATAAAGATGAAGAACTTACGTACATTTAAAAAAATTTTCCCCCTTTTGTTGCCCTGTTGTTTTTTTTTGTTGTTATTCTTGTTGTCATTGTTGGATAGGACAGAGAGAAATGGAGAGAGGAGGGAAGACAGTGAGGGGGAGAAAATATAGATACCTGCAGACCTGCTTCACTGCCTCTGAAGCTAACCCCCTGCAGGTGGGGAGTCGTGGGCTCAAACCAGGATCCTTTCGCCGGTCCTTGCACTTTGCACCACCTGTGTTTAACCCTTTGCGCTACTGTCCGGCTCCCTGTATACATTTTTTTTTTTTTTTTTTGCCTCCAGGGTTATTGCTGGGGCTCGGTGCCTGCACCACGAATCCACTGCTCCTTGAGGTCATTTTTTTCCCTTTTGTTGCCCTGGTTGTTTTACCGTTGTTTTGCTTATTATTATCGTTGTTATTGATGTTGTCGTTGTTGGATAGGACAGAGAAATGGAGAGAGGAGGGGAAGACAGAGGGGGAGAGAAAGATAGACACCTGCAGACCTGCTTCATCGCCTGTGAAGGGACTCCCCTGCAGGTGTGGAGCAGGGGGCTCGAACCGGGATCCTTCCGCCAGTTCTTAAGCTTTGCACCACGTGCCCTTAACTCACTGCGCTACCGCCCGACCCCCTATACATTTCTTAAATGAAGGAAATGTACTAACTTTATAAGGAGGTTATGAAGATTGAATGAAAATTGTATTTATAAAGTGCTGGGGCCAGGCCGTGGAGCACTTGGTTAAGTGCGCACTCTGTAGTGTGCAAGGACCTGTGTTCAGGCACCTGGCCCCCACCTGCAGGGTGGAAGCTTCACAAGTGGTGAAGCAGGTCTATAGGTGTCTTTCTGTCTCTTTCCCTGTCTATCTCCCCTCTCAATTTCTCTCTGTGTCCAATAAATAAATAAATAAATTTTAGAAAAAGTGCTTAGGCTAATAAGTGCTCAGTAACAGACCTTCATTCTTGACACCAATTGCAGGATTATAGGTTCTTCTATAATACCTCTTCTGATACAAATGTCATATTCAAGATTCTCCAAGGCGGTCTACAGTTTTGATTATTTACTAGAATTATTGGATAATTTGCTAGAATTCACTGAAAATCTTTAATACTGATGTATATTAACATGCATTTATTATGGTAGTACAGAGTAATGAGGGAAGGAGGTGAGATAGAGAAGGCGTTAGAGACACCTGCTTCACCTTTGGGGGAAAAGCTTCAAAAGTGGTGAAGCAGGGCTGCAGTTCTCTTTCTTCTTCAGTATCTCCCCCTCCTCTCTCAATTTCTCTCTGTTCCTACCCAATAAATAAAAAAAGAAAAAGAAAAAAGAAATTTTACTAAGAATATATGGTGACCAATCTGAAATGACCAATGTTAGAATCCAGAACACTTACTGTAAAAGACAACCTGTTTCACTGTGTTTACTAAGGATTAAAATGAGAATGAGAAGTTTTCACATAGAAGTAGGTAACCTGTGATAAAATATTAATCTGAACAGGATCTCTAGCAACTACAATATCAGGAGGTAAAAAATAAGCACACCACACTTGGTTACAATTTGCTTAATTGTATGTTACACACCCTGCATTTTGTTTTTTAAAGCAAATTTAATGTTTTTGGTAAATGTGCATTGAACATATTTCTTTTTTTTTTTTAATAATTTATTTCTTTATTGGGGAATTAGTGTTTTACATTCAACAGTAAATACAATAGTTTGTACATGCATAACATTCCCCTGATTCCCATTTAACAATACAACCCCCACTATGTCATTCATCATCTTTCATGGACCTGTATTCTTCCCACCCACCCACCCACCCACCCCAGAGTCTTTTACTTTGGTGTAATACTCCAATTCCATTTCAGGTTCGACTTGTGTTTTCTTTTCTAATCTTGTTTTTCAACTTCGGCCTGAGAGTGAGATCATCCCATATTCATCCTTCACTTTCTGACTTATTTCACTCAACATGATTTTTTCAAGGTCCATCCAAGATCGGCTGAAAACGGTGAAGTCACCATTTTTTACAGCTGAGTAGTATTCCATTGTGTATATATACCACAACTTGCTCAGCCACTCATCTGTTGTTGGACACCTGGGTTGCTTCCAGGTTTTGGCTATTACAAATTGTGCTGCCAAGAACATATGTGTACACAGATCTTTTTGGATGGATGTGTTGGGTTCCTTAGGATATATCCCCAGGAGAGGAATTGCAGGGTCATAGGGTAGGTCCATTTCTAGCCTTCTGAAAGTTCTCCAGACTGTTCTCCACAGAGGTTGGACCAATCGACAATCCCACCAGCAGTGCAGGAGGGTTCCTTTGACCCCACACCCTCTCCAGCATTTGCTGCTGTTACCTTTTCTGATGTATGACATTCTCAAGGAGTGAAGTGATATCTCATTGTTGTCTTGATTTGCATTTCCCTGACAATCAGAGACTTGGAGCATTTTTTCATGTGTTTCTCGGCCTTTTGGATCTCTTCTGTGGTGAATATTCTGTCCAAGTCCTCCCCCCATTTTTGGATGGGGTTATTTGTTGTCTTGTTGTTGATTCTGGCAAGCTCATTATATATGTTGGTTATTAAACTCTTATCTGATGTATGGCATGTAAAGATCTTCTCCCATTCTTTGAGGGGTCTCTTGGTTTGGGTAGTGGTTTCTTTTGCTGTGAAGTTTTTTAATTTGATGTAGTCCCATAGGTTTATACTTGCCTTAGTCTTCTTTGTAATTGGATTCGTTTCATTGAAAATGTCTTTAAAATTTATGCGGAAAAAAGTTCTGCCAATATTTTCCTCTAAGTATTTGATAGTTTCTGGTCTAACATCGTAGTCCTTGATCCACTTGGAATTTACTTTTGTATTTGGTGAAATAGAGTGATTCAGTTTCATTCTTCTGCATGTTTCAACCCATTGTTTCCAACACCGTTTGTTGAAGAGACTCTGCTTTCCCCATGTAATAGTCTGGGCCCCTTTGTCAAAGATTAGATGTCCATACGTGTGGGGCCTCATTTCTGGGCTCTCAATTCTATTCCACTGGTCAGTGTGTCTGTTCATGTTCCAGTACCAAGCAGTTTTGATGACAATGGCCCTATAATACAGTTTGAGATCTGGGAGTGTGATGTGTTGTTAAAATTCGGCGGCTCTAGCTGGCCCAGCCAGCTTCACAGGCGGGTAACAGAGACGACCAGAGACATACGGCTGGGCAGGGAAGCTATATTTCTTTATTCAGGAACAACGATTCATAAAGTAAGACAAACTAATCACCAAACAGAACTATGCTGCCTCTTTCCTCCGCGGCGGCGAGCACTCTCTCTTACTCTGGAACTCAGGAACCCTCTCTCCGGGTTCCTAGGGGCGGGGCCAAGCGGGCCCACGAAACAAACTGGACTGATCCAATTCTCTTGGCGGGGAAGAACTACCCAATGTGGAGAACTAGAACCCAATGTAAAGCATACAACAGTGATGCCTCCGGTTCTGTTCTTTTTTCTCAAGATTGTTTTGGCAATTCTAGGTCTTTTCTGGTTCCAGATAAACATTTGTAGCATTTTTTCTATTCTCCAAAAAAATGTGCTTGGGATCTTGATGGGGATAGCATTAAATTTGTAGATGGTAGGGGGTCGGGCGGTGGCGCAGTGGGTTAAGCGCATGTGGCGCAAAGCGCAGGGACGGGCGTAAGGATCCCGGTTCGAGCCCCCGGCTCCCCACCTGCAGGGGAGTCGCTTCACGGGCGGTGAAGCAGGTCTGCAGGTGTCTGTCTTTCTCTCCCCCTCTCTGTCTTCCCCTCCTCTCTCCATTTCTCTCTGTCCTATCCAACAATGACAGCAATAATAATAACAATAATAACAACAACGATAAACAAGGGCAACAAAAAAGAAAAAAGAGTCTCCAGAAGCAGTGGATTCGTAGTGTAGGCACCGAGCCCCAGTGATAACCCTGGAGACAAAAAAAAAAAAAAAAAAAAAAGAGAATAAAAAAAAAAAAATTTGTAGATGGCTCTGGGTAATATATTCATTTTGATGATGATAATTCTTCCAACCCATGAACACGGAATATCTTTCCACTTCTTTGTGTCTTTTTCAGTTTCTTTGAGTAGTGACTCATAATTTTCAGTATACAAGTCTTTCACTTCTTTGGTTAGGTTTACTCCTAGATATTTTATTGTTTTTGTTGCTATAGAAAAAAACTGATTTCTGGATTTCAATTTCTTCTAACTTAGTGTT
The DNA here is from genome assembly GCF_950295315.1 of Erinaceus europaeus. Classification (NCBI taxonomy): domain Eukaryota; kingdom Metazoa; phylum Chordata; class Mammalia; order Eulipotyphla; family Erinaceidae; genus Erinaceus; species Erinaceus europaeus. The sequence goes on from NC_080172.1 coordinate 61,997,094, forward strand.
TGCATAGAGGAATGCCACTGACTTTTGAATGTTAATTTTATAGCCTGACACCTTACTGTATTGCCTGATGATTTCCAAAAGCTTCTTGCTGGATTCCTTAGGTTTTTCCATGTATACTATCATGTCATCTGCAAATAAGGAGAGTTTGACTTCTTCTCTTCCAATCTGTATGCCTTTAATTCCTTGCTCCTGCCTGATTGCTATGGCAAGAACTTCCAACACTGTGTTGAATAGTAATGGTGATAGTGGGCAGCCCTGTCTAGTACCTGATCTGAGTGGAAATGCTTCCAGTTTTTCACCATTGAGTATGATGTTGGCTGTAGGTTTGCTATATATAGACTCCACTATCTTCAGGAATGTTCCATCTATTCCCATTTTTTGTAGTGTTTTGATCATAAAGGGATGTTGTATTTTGTCAAAGGCTTTCTCTGCATCTATTGATATGACCATGTGGTTTTTGGTCTTGCTTTTGTTGATGTGGTGGATCACATTGATTGATTTACGTATATGAAACCAACCTTGCATGCCTGGGATAAACCCCACTTGGTCATGATGAACAATCTTTTTGATATACTGCTGTATCCGGTTGGCTAGAATTTTGTTCAATATTTTCGCATCTATGTTCATCAGAGATATTGGTCTGTAGTTTTCTTTTTTGGTTGTGTCCCTGTCTGCTTTTGGTATCAGGGTGATGTTGGCTTCATAGAAGCTGGCAGGGAGTATTCCAGTGTCTTCAATCTTCTGGAAGACTTTTAAAAGTAGAGGCATTAGTTCTTCTTTGAAGGTTTTGTAGAATTCATTTGTAAAACCATCTGGTCCAGGACTTATTTTTGGGAAGATTTTTGATAACTGTTTCAATTTCATTAGCTGTGATGGGCCTGTTCATGTTATCCACTTCCTCTTGACTTAGTTTTGGAAGTTGGTAGGTATCTAGGAAATCATTCATTTCTTCCAGGTTCTCTAGCTTGGTGGCATATAGTTGTTCATAGAAGCCTCGCATGATATGTTGAATTTCTGCAGTGTCTGTTGTGATATCTCCTCTTTCATTTACTATCTGATTTATTTGGGTCTTCTCCCTTTTTTGTTTTGTGAGTCTGGCTAAAGGTTTGTCGATTTTGTTTACTCTTTCGAAGAACCAACATTTACTTTCATTGATCTTTTGTATGGTTTTCCTATTCTGAATTTTATTTATTTCTGCCCTAACTTTAGTGATTTCTGTCCTTCTTTAGGATTGCTTTAGGATTCCTTTGTTGTTCTTCTTCTAGGTCTTTAAGATGTGCAATCAAGCTGTTTATTTGTGCCTTTTCTTGTTTCCTAATGTGTGCTTGTATAGCTATGAACTTCCCTCTTAGGCCTGCTTTAGCTGTGTCCCAAATATTTTGATAGCTTGTGTCTTCATTTTCATTGAACTCTCGAAACATTTTGATTTCTTCCTTGATTTCCTCTTTGACCCAGAAGTTGTTAAGAAGTGTACTGTTGAGCTTCCACATTTTGGCACTGTTACTAATTTTGTTGATTGTTAAATGTTAGTTTAATTCCACTGTGGTCTGAGAAGATGCTTGGGATGATTTCAGTGCTCTTGAATTGGCTGATGCTGTCTTTGTGGCCTAACATATGGTCTGTCCTTGAGAATGACCCATGTGGATTTGAGTAAAATGTGTATTCCAGTTTCTTGGGATGAATGACTCTGAAAATGTCCAATAGTTCTAGTTTATCTATCTCTTCATTTAGCTCCCTTATGTCTTTACTGATTTTCTGCCTGGATGATCTGTCAAGTTGAGATAGTGGGGTGTTGAAGTCCCCTACTATGATTGTGTTACTGTTAATATATTGCTGTAGCTCTTTCAGTAGAAGTTTGATGTATTTAGATGGCTTCTCATTGGGTGTATAGATATTAATAATTGTTAAATCCTCTTGATTGACTGATCCTCTGAGCATTAAGTAGTGTCCATTCCTATCTCTTTTAATCTTATCTATTTTAAAGTCTATCATGTCAGATATGAGAATAGCTGTTCCTGCCCTTTTTTGTGGGCCATTGGCTTGTATGATAGTTTTCCATCCTTTCACTTTAAGTCTGTGTTTGTCTTGTTGAGTTAGGTGCGTTTCCTGTAGACAACATATTGTTGGGTTGTGTTTTCTGATCCATCTTCCTACTCTGTGTCTTTTAATAGGTGAATTCAGGCTATTGACATTTATTGATATCAAAGATTGAAGATATTTTAATACCATTCTTGTAGAGTTTTAGAGTGTTTTGATATATGTCCTATTTGTGGTGGTCTGGTTGTTTATAGGAGACCCTTCAGAACTTCTTTCAGGGCAGGCTTGGTGATGGTTGATTCCTTCAACTGTTGCTTGTCTGAGAAGGTTTTGATGCTTCCATCTAGTCTGAATGACAGTCTAGCAGGATATAGTATTCTTGGCTGAAAGCCTTTCTCATTGAGCACTCGATAGATATCTTGCCATTCTCTTCTGGCCTGTAGTGTTTGTATGGAGAAGTCTGCTGCTAATCTTATGGGTTTTCCTTTGTAGGTGACTCTTTGTTTTTCTCTTGCAGCCTTGAGGATCCTTTCTTTATCCTTATTCCTTTCCATTCTAAGTATGACATGTCTTGGTGTCTTTACGTCTGGGTTAATTCTGTTTGGTACCCTCTGGGCTTCTTGAATCTTTATGTCTTTGGTGTTGTCTAGACTAGAGAAATTTTCAGCTATTATGGCCTAGAGAATGCTTTCTTCCTCTCCTTCTCTTTCTTCCTCTGGTAAGCCAATAATGCGTATATTGTTTCTTTTGAAGTCATCCCATAGGACTCTGTTGTTGTTTTCAGCATCTCTTAATCTCTTTTTGAGATCTCTTACTTCTTTTTTAGTTGTCTCTAATTCATCCTCAATCTTGCTAATTCTGTTTTCAGCCTCATAGATTCTATTCTCTCTGCCCTCTACTGCTTTCTGGAGTTCATCTATTTTGTTGCCCTGCTCTGATACTGTTTTAGCTTGTTCAGCTAGTTGCCTTCTTAGCTCAGAGATTTCAGCTTTCAGCTCTCTAATAACCATGAGATTATTAGAATTTTCTTCCATATTCTCATTTGTTGTTCCTGCATTTCTGATTACAATTTTTTCAAATTCTTTACTCACTCCTGTTATTATTTCCTTAGCTAATGTTTGGATGTTGAACTCGTTATTTTGTGCTTCACCCTCTGGAGGACTTTTAGCTGGACTCTTGTCCTGGTTCGAGTCTCTAATATTTTTTCTTGTTGTTTTAACCATTTTATATATTATGTTATGAGTTCCCTTTATCAGTACTTTTCAAATTAGTGATCACTATTGCCTGGATTGACTTGTGTATAAGTAATTTAATTAAAGGGTTTACCGTGGTGGAAGTTAACAGTTTTTTCAATCCCTGAGTTGGAGCTCAGTGGAGTAAAAGCCTGTTTTTTTTTTTCTTCCTTGTAGGCTATGGGAACCTGAGGGCTTTTAAACTATCAATAGGCTTCTTAGCTTAATTACTGATTTCCTGACCAAGAGATAAAGCAGGGTGTGGCAGAGATAATCCAGTGGTTATGCAAAGAGACTTTCACAGTCCCTCAACTATGCCACTGAGGTATAGGTCTTCTGAGTTTCCTGGTTAGATCTCTGTCCCTTGGTGTCCCTCCCTGTTGCTGCTCCAGATTCTGAGGGTAGTAGCAATGGAGACTCAGAGTTGCACTTGGTGAGTCTCTGGGGAGTCTTTTCCTCCCTTCAGCTGTCCCCTTGTTGTGGAGCAGACTGGAGGTGGTGTCTCCACTGATAAACTGTTGAACTGTTAGCAGTCACTTAATCTCTCCTTTGGCCCCTCTCTCCTCTCTGTTACCAGCCATGCCTGTTTGTACTCACGGGTGATTTACTGGGTTCCTGTGGTCATTCTAGTCCTGTCTTGTTTCGGTCCAGGTTGTCTCCTTTGGTATTCCTAGTTGATCTGGGAGAGGGGAGGGGAGGGCAGGGAAGGGGAGGGGAGGGGAAGCGATCTGCTGCTCGTAGCTCCGCCTCCGGAAGTCGAATTCCCGAACAAATTTCTTAGTCTCATTTTTCAAGTGCTATATGTTCAACATTGAGTCCTTGTGTCACATCTAATTAAAACATACACACACTTACAATGTTGTTGTATTTAGTGGACAATACATATTATAAAGATAACTCTCAGTACTCATTGGGAAATTAAAAATAAATGCACTTATTTCCTTGCAGTATTTGTTGGCCTGTAATCAAATCCACAATATCTGGAACCTGGTGGCTGAAAAAAGAGTTAACATATAAAGCCATACAAATTGCTGACTAATCATGAACCTAAAGGCAATAATATAACAGATGAAGATTTGGGGTCTCCATTTTGAAGTTAGCTAATAGGCCTATTTTAGTTATATTTCAAAGTGTCCATAACTATACTAGTTTTTTTCCTGAGACTGATAATTGATATGCAGGTGGACCCAAGTTATTATCTGGGGAGATGATGTCATGGCTGGAAAAGGACCAGAAAGCTGCATGAGGGAAGAGAGTAGCTCCCAGATATGGGAAAGGGGTATAAATATAGTTGACTGTAAAATCCCTCTATGTAATATACAAGTAGTTGTGTGTATGCTGAGCACTAGCTGTGATATAAATTTTAGTGACCAAAACAAAATCATTTCCTTTTAAGAATTTTAATTTTTCACAAGTAGAATCAAATAGTAAGCATATCAGGCAATGATTATTAAAAAGAAAAGTGCAAAGGGCCAGAGTTTAAAGCATAGTTGATAGTTTGAATGGAATAAACAAGGGCAGACATTGATATTGGATGATACTACAGGGGTAGAAAATTATCAAATTATTTACAGCTTTGTAGGTTATTGCCTGAATGATTGAGATATTTAACTTAATGAACAATAATTAGTTGTGGTTATTATTTATCTTTAATATTTATTCCCTTCTGTTGCCCATGTTGTTTTATTGTTATTGTTATTGATGTCTTCATTGTTGTTGGATAGGACAGAGAGAAATGGAAAGAGGAGGGTAAGACAGGGAGAGAAAGACACCTGCAGACCTGTTTCACATAGTACTAGACACAAAATTTCCTGTTAAAGCCCCCACCTTCCCACCTGCAGTAGGGAAGCTTCATAAATGGTGAAGCAGGTTTGTATGTGTCTATCGTTCTCCCTCTCTATCTCACCTTCCTCTCTCAATTTCTGTCCTAGCCAATAAAATGGGAGGATAATTGGCTGCTAGGGTCAGTGGATTTTTAGTGGTGGTGGCACTGAGCCATAGCAATAACCCTGGAGGCAAACAACAACCCTTCCCCCCCCCAAAAAAAAAAACAGACAAAAAAAACAACTGGAGGTAGTGAAGATATAATGAATGTGCGTGCAAGCTCGTGCGCGTGCTGACACACGCACACACACACACACACACACACACAATTGTATTTGTAGTGCCACAGTTTTTGGTTTTTAACTTAAAGAGTGTGACTGGAAGGGTAGGATTGAAGTTATTTAGGCGGGGGAGATTGTGAGAAGATGATATGACTTGTTAGATGTATTTAGGGAATTAGTAGTTAAATTTTGTAGAACCAGGAAGTTTTCCTAGTGGTAGTATACACAACTTTTGCATGTTAGATGTTTCAGGTCCATTCCCTGGCACTGCATTATGTTAAGAGATGACTGGTACTTCAGCTACTCTTTCATGGCAATAGAAGTCTTTTAAAATGGCCAAACATGTTTTTCGGTGGTGGAGGTGACCCAGCAAGTAGAGAACAGGACTTGCATAGCATGAGGTCCTGAATTTGATCCTTGGCACCACACATGCCAGAATGATACTCTGGTTCTCTCTCATTCACTCATAAATTTAAGTTTTGGTACCATTGAAATTTTAAGAGTAATGTAAACATTTTATGGTAAGTTTAGGTTGAGCATCAAATTTTTTCAGAAAGATGATAGTGTATGTGTTGATTTTTTTTTTTTTTAATTGGTTAGAGACAGCTAGAAATCGATAGGGTAGAAGGTGATATAGAGGAGAGACAGAAAGACACCTGCACCACTGCTTCACCACTTGGAAAGCTTTCCCTCTGCAGGTGAGGACCAGGAACTGGAACCTGTGTCCTTGTACACTGTAACATGTACACTCAACCAGGTACATCACTACCTGGCCCCTGTGTTGATTTCTTAACTGCCTCAAGTCACTAAAGTTCTTTCAGTCTGTCATTCTGTAGACCTTCCATCCCCATCATCACACGTGGAGAGTGTTCTTACTTTGTGCCTTCTCAGAACTCACTTCCATTTTCTCTTGTCAGCATTGAGCAAGATGGTCCCTACACATTTGGAGTGAGTTTGTTTCTACTGGAATGAAGGTCATGAGTGAATGTATACATGTTAAGACCTCAGTTCTCTCCTGACTCTACTGTTCTCATCTAGAGTGAAGATATGGTAGGCTTCATGGAACTAGAGTTTCTTCTCTACTAACATGTAACAAAGGAAAGAACCATACTGCATCCCTCTTTCAGCCTGCATTTGTACTCCCTTCATTATTAAATATTAAATAATTAAATGCTTTATATGCTTTTTTTAATGCTAGGACTAATACTGATATGCTCTTTATCCCTGGAAAAGTTCCATACTTGAAATCTTTCCTCTGTTAACATAGTCTTAACTATACCATAAAGCTCTGCATATGTGGTTCTCTTGGCCAGTTCTTTGGGATTCATGGCTTGCCGTCAACAGAATATCTTTTTTATATTCAACTTCTTTAATTATTTTCTGTGTCTTCTTTATTATAAACAGCTCTAAGTTATTGCTTCCTCTTTAGCCTGAAGTACTGGTAACTTTTTAATTTATGTTTTATATTTCATGTGTCACAGGGGCTGGAGGTGTGAGGTAGGTTTTATCTGTTATCCTCCTCTTTCTTCTTCTTGCTTGATAGGACAGAGAGAAATTGACAGATTGAGAGAAAGGAAGGCATCTATAGTACTGCCTTACTGCTTGTGAAATAACCCCACCCCCACCCCCCGCAGGTGGTGACTGGGAACATGAACCTAGGTCCTTGCTCATTAGCATATGTGCTCAGCCAAGTATGCCTCCACCCAGCTACTCAGGGACATTCTTTTTTTTTTTTTTTCTTTTTAATTTTTTAAAATTTATTAAATGGAGATACTGAGAAGACCATAGAATAAAGGGTATACTTCCACAATTCCCACCACCAAACTTCCTATCCCATATTTCCTTCCCCCACCTGTTGAGAGCTCTCCTGTTCTTTATTCCTCTGGGAGTATGGACCCAGGGTCATTATGGGATACAGAAGGTGGAGGTCTGGCTTCTGTAATTGCTTCCTCACTGAATTTGGGGCATTGACAGGTCAATCCATATTCCTAGCCTGTTTTTCTCTTTCCCTAGTGGGGCAGGGCAGGGGATGACATTCTTTTATCTATCTATCTATCTATCTATCTATCTATCTATCTGTTATTGGATAGAGACAGAAATAAAGGAGTGAGAAGTATAGAGGGAAAGAGATAGCTGCAGCCCTGGTTCACCACTTTCTGCTTGTAGGTGTGAACCAGAGGCTTGATCATGGATCCTTTTGCACTATAATGTGTGTGCTTAACCAGATGTGCCACCTCCTGGCCCCTAGTTTTCTTCAGCTATATTTATTACTACTTACTTCTCAGTCTTATTTGCTCATTTTTCTGGATGTCCTAGTGTCAAACGTACCATCTTACTCCATTATCAGTTGTTGTGATAGGTGACTTTAAATACCACCACTATACTGATTATGCCCAAATCTATATTTCTGGCACATTGCTTTCTGCTGAACTTTCAGATTTGTTTCTTCTACACACTACAACATCTTTTTGTGCATGGTAAACTGTACATTCCACTCGGATTCACTTGCTGGGTCACAGGCTCTTGAAACAGTAATTGACACAAGTTGAGACACTCTAGTCAACAGATATTTATTTAGATATATGATTAATCATATGATAGGGGAATATAAATATAGCAATTATCAGTGGTGTCTGTGTTGTATTTTTTGTTGAAATATGTTTTAAGTTGCAAATAGACTTGAAGGTCCTTCTTTCCTAATAGGTTAGAAACAGCTTACCAACACATAACTGTTATATATAGGATAGAGTGATCCAGGAAGATTGAGATTCAGAAGCCATTTCATTTTATTTTTTAAACATTTATTTATTTAATAGAGACAGAGAAATTGAGAGAGAAGGGAAGAACAGTGGCAGAGAGATACCTGTAATAGTGCTTCAAGCTTTACTCATGCAGGTAGGGACTGGGGGCATGAACCTTGCTCCTACCATCCAGTGCCCACTTAATTTTATTATTATTATTATTATTATTTTATTTTTTAACCAGAGCACTGCTTAGCTCTGACTTATGGTGGTGTGGTGGATTGATCCTGGGACTTTGGAGTCTTAGGGGTGAGAGTCTGTTTGTATAACCATTATGCTATTTCCCCCCCCCCCCTTTTTTTTTACTAGAGCCTGTTCAGCTTTGGTTTATGGTGGAGCAGGGGATTAAACCTGGGATTTTGGAGCCTCAGGCATGAGTATCTCTTTGCTTAATCATTGTGCTCTTACCTTCAGAAACCATTTTAAAATCTATCTCTTAGTTGGAATGTTTAATCCCATTACATTTAATGTGGCTATTTTTTTTTAGACTTAAAAAATATTTATTCCTCTTTGTTGCCCTAGTTTTATTGATGCCATCATTGTTGGATAAAACAGAGAGAAGTGAAGAGAGGGGAAGACGGTGTGTGTGTGGTGGGGAGATAGACACTTGCAGACCTGCTTCACCGCCTGTGAAGCAACTCCCCTGCAGGTGTGGAGCTGGGGCTGGAACTAGCATCTTAACGCCAGTCCTTGTGCCTCACTACTGCCGGACTCTCTTAATGTGGTTATTCTATGGTTAGATTTAAGTCTGTTTATTTTGATTTATTTTACATTGTGCTTAGTCTACTTCAGTAGTCTTCTTTTAGTCCTTATAGTTCATATCTACTTTTACTACTGTTAAGCTATACTTTTTTTTTTTTTTTTGTGATTGGTTTAGAACTAATGATACGCAGCTTTAAAATAAAGTCTGCTTAAGAGTTTGGGGACACAGCATAATGGTTATTCAAAAGACTTCATGCCTGAGGCTCTGAAGTCCCAGATTTAATCCCCAGCCGTACGTACCATAAGCCAGAGCTGAGCAGTGCTCTTGTCACTGTATCTCAATAAAATAAATAATAAAAAATTTTAAAGGCTGCCTAAAATACTGCTCACTTTCTCATGAATATAATTTTCTTACCATAAAAATCACATTTTATCTTCATTCTTATCATCTACTCATATGCATCTATTAAGATATGAGGAAAGTAAAAGCCAATCTTTTATAAAAGTTACCCCTCCACTACAACTTTGTCTTTCTCTTTACTCTTTCCTTCTTGTATATATAAATTGGTATCTTTAAGCATTTTCCTAAAGAAAATCCTTTAGTAGCATTTCTTATTTTACAAGTCTGCTGGCTTTGAATAGTCTTTTCTTCTTTGGAAAAGTCCTCACTGTAGATGTATCATTTTACTAGCTGAAGGAATCTACTGGTGTTTCCCCTCACTCAATATTTAAAAGACATCATTACTTTGAATTTTGCCCTTCCCCTTTTTAAAATGATATCATTTATCTTGTTTTTCTGAGTGTTATCTTCTAGTTCACTAGTAGCTTGCAACATTTTCTTATGGTCTTTACTATTTGGTAATGATGTTATATAGTCATCAATACATATTTTTCATACCATACATATTTTTGTTTTATTTATCTTATGTGAGGTTCTCTGATCTTTAAGTTTACGATTTTCATCAATTTTATACATATATATATATTTTTTTGGTGGGGGGCCCTCCAGGGTTATTGGTGAGGCTCTGGAGTGCGTGCACTATGGGTCCACTGCTTCTGGCGGGCATCTTTTTTTGGTTGTTGTTGCTGTTATTGTTGTTGGATAAGATTGAGAGAGGAGGGGAATACAGAGAGGGGGAGAGAAAGATAGACACTTGCAGACATGCTTCACCACTTGTAAAGTGGCCCCCTCTTGTAGGTGGAGGAGCCGGGAGCTAGAACCAGGATCCTTCTATTGGTCCTTGCGATGGTCCTTGGTCTTCACACTATGTGTGCTTAACCCGGTGTGTTACTGCTCAGCCCTCAGAAGTTATATGTTTCTTTAATTACCTCTCCTCTATATTTTAGCTGTCTTTTCGATTTTACCTGTGATAGACATTTGATTTTATCATAAGGTTCCTCAGGCTTTGTTCATTTTCCTTTCTTCTACTCTTATTTTCTGTTTTGATAACTTTCCTTTGTGTTCATTTTCACTAGCCCTTTCTTGAAGCCATCTCCTATTTGATATTAAGCTCACCTAGTGAATATTTAATATTACTTATTGTATTTATTAGAAATTTATTTTTAAATTTTCACTTAATTGATGAAATTTCATATGTCATCTTTTTTTTGTGTGTTTTGTATAAATATGCAAAAGTTCATTTAGAATCTTTGCTAAGTGTGGTGTTAGACCAGCGTGGTGTTTGTTTTTATGGAACACATTTTTAAATTTATTTGTTATTGGATAGAGACAGAGAGAAATTGAGAAATTGAGAGAGAAGGGGAGATAGACAGAAGACACCTGCAGACCTGCTTCACCACCTGTGAAGCGACTCCCCTGCAGGTGAGGAGCTGGGGGCTTGAACCGGGATCCTAACTGGTCCTTGCACTTTGTGCCACATGCACTTAACCGCCACGTGTGCTTAACCCGCTGCGCTACCGCCCGACTCCTGTAATACTTTTTTTTTTTTTAACTCTAAGTTCTACTTTACTATTTCTTTGACCGCCTACTGTTTGGAACCTGTCCTTAATACAGTTCTTTTATCTTCTTCCTCTGCAGGCTGCTGATTGTTGTTCTAGTCTAGTTGGCATTTATTACTGTCTGATTGCTTTACTCTTTTTTTTAAATCTCTTTATATTTATTTATTCCCTTTTGTTGCCCTTTTTTTATTGTTGTAGTTGTTGTTGGATAGGACAGAGAGAAAGGGAGAGAGGAGGGGAAGACAGAGGGAGAAAGAGAAAGACACCTGCAGGCCTGCTTCACCGCTTGTGAAGCGACTCCCCTGCAGGTGGGGAGCCGGGGTCTCGAACCCGGGAGTCTTAGCCGGTCCTTGTGCTTTGCACCACCTGCACTTAACCCACTGTGCTACCGCTCCACTCCTGATTGCCTTACTCTTTATAAGGTTGGTTTTGTGCTTTATTAAGGAGGATCTGTGGAAATTCCAAAGTATTTCCTGAAACTCAAGCTTGGTGGAACTCAACTTCTAAATTATGTTTCTTGGAAGATACTGTGAAGGCTGATTTTTAGACCTTGATAGGACAGAAGAGGTCTAGGTAGAACTTATTCAAAGTGTAGTCCTTTCCTTTAAGGTGTGGCCTTTCTGGTTTCTCAGGTAGATGCCCAGGGAGGTGAACAAAGTCTCTTCCCCACTGGCTCAGCTGGAATTCTATCTCCCAGAACTGCTTGACCTCTAGTTTCTCTCTTCCAGTGTCAACATCATAGCAACTGCTCTCTGGTAAGCCTTATATACTCTCATCCTGTGCATGTACAGTCCAGATGTTGACCAAGCGCTTGTGAGGAATTACCATTTTCTGTATCTTTCCTTCCCTCTTCAAACCTTACTTGCATAGCCCTTTCCACTCAAGTGACTTGCTCAGAGTATTCTAGATTCAGTTGTGTCAAACTCTGATTTCTGCCTCTTAAGTTGAAGAGACTTTTTGTCTTCTATCTGATCTCTAGCTGTCTGTTACTGCCTGTAAAGGGGCAGGGTGATTGTAGAATTACTTCATACTTAGTATAGCTACCTCATAAATGTCTATGTTGCTTTATAGTTTTTGGTGACTGGAGTAATTTTATTACCAGTTACTCTGTGTTGGCTGAGAGTGCAAATCAGTTCTCAACTTTATTATTTTTATCTGAAACTGAAGTTTGTGTATACAGAAAGGTATTTCTAGCTTGTTTTTGAAGGTCAGTATGCCATAAGAGATAGTGGTTGCTTAAAAATCTTGACATCAGTGGTCTGGGAGATGGCCCAGTGGTAAAGCTTTGGTCTCTCAACCATGAGGTCCCGAGTTCGATCCCCGGCAGCACATGTGCCAGAGTGATGTCTGATGTCTGGTTCTTTCTCCTATCTTTCTCATAAATAAATAAAATCTTAAAAAAAAAAAAAAAAAAGAAGAAGAAGAAGAAGAAATCTGGGGCCGGGTGGTGGTGCACCTGGTTGAGTGACATGTTACAGTGCGAAAGGACCCGATTCGAATCCCTGGCCCCCACCTGTAGGGGGAAAGCTTTGCGAGTGGTGAAGCAGGGCTGCAGGTGTCTCTCTTCCCTTCCCTGTCGATTTCTGGCTGTTTCTATCCAATAAATAAAGGTAATAAAAAAATGCTTTAAAAAAAAGAAATCTAACATCAGATACTTTTTTTTTTTTTTAATTAGAGACTAAGTTTATAATGGTGGTCATTCAAATGGAACAGTGTAATTGAAATTTCTCAACTTTTTGTATAGATTTAGCTTTTTTTTGAATTACGCTTTTAAACTGAAGAAAAAAAAAACAAAAACTGGTGGATTAGTGAATGAATGGGCAGACAACCTTTAATACAGATATTCTCAGTCCTGAATGCAGATTACAACTACGCAAGAGATCTTTGAGAGAAAAAAATATTGATGGTTAGTTCTAATATAGGAGAAAAAAATATTGATGGTTAGTTCTAATATAGGAGGGTTTAAAGAGAATATTAAGTTTTTCTTAGATATTCAGGAAAAAAAATTCTTCCAGACTTTAATAATACACATAATTCTGGACTTAGAATTATGTCATAATTCTGGACTTAGAATTATGTCACTTAATATTTGTTGTCTTTACCATGGTGCAAAAGCAGTAGGCATTTACTAGAAGCCATACTTCTATTCTTTAAAGTTTTAGTGCAGGGGCCTGGTGGTGTTGCACCTAATTGAGTGCACATGTTAAGTGCGAGGAGCTGGGTTCAAGCCTCCAATCCCAGGAGCAAAACTTTGCAAGCCATGAGCTATTGTAGTTGTGTCTCTTTCTCTTTTCCTCTCTATCATCTTCATTCTTCATTTGCAATGTGTATACTCACCATTTTCTTTCTTTTTTTTTTTTTTAAATAACTTTCTTTTTTTTTAAATATTTTTTATTTTATTTATTCCCTTTTGTTGCCCTTGTTGTTTTATTGTTGTAGTTATTATTGTTGTTGTCGTCGTTGTTGGATAGGACAGAGAGAAACGGAGAGAGGAGGGGAAGACAGAGGGGGAGAGAAAGACAGACACCTGCAGACCTGCTTCACCGCCTGTGAAGCGACTCCCCTGCAGGTGGGGAGCCGGGGCTCGAACCGGGATCCTTATGCCGGTCCTTGTGCTTTGCGCCACCTGCGCTTAACCTGCTGCGCTACAGCCCGACTCCCCATTTTCATTTTTTATCATCAGTGATATTTTCTTCATGTAGCTTGTCTAGTTGCCTCTGAAACTAGGTGCTCTTTGCAGATAGCACATATCTGCATTCCACTTCCATTATTGGAATCACTTGGGAAATACTTGATTTTGCTTTTCAACAAAATAACTTCTTGGAAAACTATGGTTTTGATGCCACAGTTAATAAGGATGGTAAGAAAATATGTAGTTCAGCCAGTTACAGGGTACAGAGCCATCTTTTTAAAAGGCTTAATTGGGGTGGGGTAGATAGCATAATGGTTATACAAAGAGACTCATGCCTGAGGCTCTTAAATCCCAGGTTCAGCTCTATGTCCTGCCATAAGCCAGAGCTGAGTAGTGCTCTGGTAACAAAAAGGGGGCTGGTGGTGGTGGTGTACCTGGTTGATTGCATGTATTACAATGCACAAGGACCTGGGTTCAATCCCCTAGGCCCCACCTGCAGGGGGAAAGCTTTGCAAGTGGTGAAGCAGTTCTGCAGGTGTCTCTCTGTCTCTCTCCTCTATCTCCCCATTCCCTTTTGATTTCTGACAGTCTCTATCCAATAAATAAAGATAAAAAATTAAATAAAGGCTTAATTAGAATGCGTGTGAAATATTGAGGGTTTAATCTGGACATAGAACCAGTTGATGCACAGTATGTTTATGGCTGGGCAATCCTCAGCACCAGTTCATACTATAGGAAAAAGGAGAAAGAGCCCAGTTAATGCCAAGAAGGATCAAACTCCCTTTTCAAGGGCATAGAAACACTACTAGGTTCTCAGAATGAAGTTATTGTTTTTAGACCATACACATGATGTGCACTTCTTTAAAAATATTTATTTATTTATTTATGTATTCCCTTTTTGTTGCCCTTGTTGTTTTATTGTTACAGTTATTGTTGTTGTTATTGATGTTGTTGTTGGATAGGACAGGCAGAAATGGAGAGAGAAGGGGAAGACGGGGAAGAGAAAGACACCTGCAGACCTGTTTCAGCACTTGTGAAATGATTCCCCTGTAGGTGGGGAGCCGGGGGGCTTGAACCGGGATCCTTATGCCAGTCCTTGTGCTTTGCGGCACCTGTGCTTAACCCACTGTGCTACCGCCTGACTCCCTTACACTTTTTTTTTTTTTTTAAAATAACCAGAGAACTGCTCAGCTCAGGCTTATGTTGATGCGGGGGATTAAACCTGGGACTATGGAGCCTCAAACATGAGAGTCTGTTTGCATAACCATTAGGCTATCTACCCCTGTCACAATTTTATATTCTTAGGTTGAAATCATAACTCTTTCAGATCACTGCTCTTTGGTGGCTTATATAATGGCATCTATGAAACTATCACAAAAGTAGTATTGTTTTTTTTTTTCTTTTTTAAAAAAATTCTTTATTAGGTAATTAACGGTAAAATACTATAGTTTGTACATGTGTAACATTTCTCAGAACCATTCAACCCCCACTAGGTTCTCCTCTGCCATCATGTTCTAGGACCTGAACCTTCCCCTCCCCGACTCCAGAGAGTCTTTTATGTTGGGGCAATACAACAAAGATAGTCTGTTTCTATGTTTTTTTTTTTTTAACCTAATTCTGTGTGGTCATGGTCTGTTTGTGTTTTCCCTTCTGTTCTTGTTTTTCAGCTTCTGCCTATGAGTGAGATCATCTCATATTCTTCCTTTTGTTTCTGATTTATCTCACTGCAGGTACTTAACCCAGTGATAATGCTGATGGCAAAAACAAACAACACTAAAAAAACCTATACAGGATAAAAAAAAACCTATACAGAAATAGGAATCTAAAATATTTATTTTGAAGTGAGAAGAGAAATAAAGTGTTGATAAGGTTAAATTGCTAAGTAATAAGTTTGGGTCAAAGATATTGTATTGTTCAACTTTACTATTATTATTATTTTTTTAAATTGTTAGTGCTAGAACCAGAGTGTTAACTCTTGCATATACAGTGCTAGGGAACAGATTCAGAACTGTATGTTTACAAGTCCTTTGCTCTATCTAGAGCTGTATGCCTCCCTGGCTGTGATAGCTTTTTACAGTATAAAACTTGAATGCCTGAGGCTTCAGAGTCCAAAGTTCAATCCTTGGAGCCTACTGCCATATGCCAGAAGTGAGCAGTGCACTGATTCTGTCTCATTAAAATAAAATTTTAAAAATTATGGGTGTTTATTCTTATTTAGATTTAATTGACTGGCATATGGTGGTGCTAAAGATTGAACCTGGGACTTTTGGTGGCTCAGGTATGAAAAGAAAATCTTTTTATATCACTGTTAAAACTATCTTTTTAGCCCAATAATGTTTCAATATTTGAGTATATAGCAAAATGATCACCACAATATCTTTAGTTACTACCCATCATTACCATGTACATCTTTGAGGTATCCCTTCATGCATGTGTGATTTTTATCACTTCATGCTTTTTTTTTTTTTTGAGAAATAATAGTGGGGGGGGGGGGGAGAGGGAGAGAGAGAGAGCCAGAGAAGAAAAGACACAAACACCAAAGCTTTCCCTGATGATACAGTATTGCCATGCAGTGTTTTTACCAGGGGCTTGAACCTGTGCTGCATGCTTGGCAAGACAGCTGCCTTATCAAGTGAGCTACATTGCCAGCTTTCATAGTTAAACCTTTACTGTGGTCAGAAATTTTAACATTCTCTCTCTGTCTCTTTCTCTCTCTCTCTCTCTGTCTGTATCTTTATTTTTTTGGATAGAGACAGCCAGAAATTGAGAGTGAGGGGAGACAGAGTGTGAGAGAGACAGACTACTGAAGCAGTGCCTGAAGCTTTCCCCCTGCAGGTGGGGATCAAGGGCTTGAACCCAGGTCCTTGTGTGTTGTAACGTGTGCCACCACCCAGCCCCTTAGCAGTGTTTAGATATTCAACTTTGCTAACTGAAGTTCTCATGCTGTATATCTGGTCACCATGATGTTATTTGATTGGGAGGTTTTAGTTTTAAAATCCCTTCTTTGATTTCACAAACCCCTACCCCATTCACTTCTTGCTTTTGGTAGCCACCGTTCTTTATGAATTATTTAAAATTTTTAAAATTATTTTTATTTATTTTTTTTAAATTTATTGGATAGAGACTGTTGTTTTCGATGGGTTAGGTTGTTTTCGCCGGGCTGGCTTCATGGGCGGGTAACAGACGACCAGGGACTCATGGTTGAGCTGTAGGCAGTATCTCTTTATTCATGTAGGACGCAGCACAATCTAAGACGAGCTAAGTTAAACTCAAAGTACAGTACTGTAAAACTCACAATGCTGTCTTTATATATACTTGCCAAGTAAGGTGGAAACAGGATGTGACATAGAGAGGGTGGAGAGAAAAGTGACTGGTGAAAATCAGAGTGTGACAAAGAGGGGGCAGAGCAGGCGAGAATCCTATCACTGAACCACAAATGCCCTGGAGGGAGGGTGGAACTTGTTAACAGTGGTTATGTAAATAGAATAGTGTTAGGCAGGGGGGATTTAAACCAAATGAAACAGAAGGGGTCTCATGCATACCAACAGAGACAGCCAGAAATCTAGAGGGAAAGGTGGGATAGAGAGGGAGAGAGACAGAGAGACACTTGCAGCATGGCTTCACCACTTGAGAAGCTTTCCCCATGCAAGTGGGGACTGGAAACTTGAATCTGGGTTCTTGCTCTTTGTAACATGTGCGTTCAACCAGGTGTGCCACCACTTGGCCCCATGAATTATTTCTTTTAAAACCAGACTTTGCACATATGTGATTTTTTTTTTTTTAACACTACTGTGAGCCACTTTTTCTTCCAGATAGAGAAAAATAACGATGTACTGGAATGTTCCCCAAATGCTGTGATACCTTCTCTTTGGTACCAGGGGCTTTCACCTGAGCCATAGGGTTGGCAAGGTGCATATCCTACCCAGTGAACTCTTTTTTCTACCCATGTGAGTTATTTTATTTTTTAGATTTCACAAAGAGGTGATATCATACAGTATTTAACTTTCTCCTTGTGATTTATTTTACCTAGCCGTAAGACTCATCTCTGGTATCCCAAATGGTAAAACTTTCATATTTTTCTTATAATTGAGTAGAATTCTGCCGTGTATGATTTGTGGCAATCTCTCCTCATTATTTAAAAATACTCATTCTTTATTTAGAAAACATGTGATGCCACAGTTCAAACTGAGGACCTCATGATTGAGGAGCCAGTGCATTGTTTTCTACTTCTTGGATGTGTTTTGTATTCAAATAGAATGAATCCAGAGCCTTGCATATTGTGATATTATTGCTGAGTGGCCTTTAAAAAAAAATTATTCCCTTTTGTTGCCCTTGTTATTGATGTCGTCGTTGTTGGATAGGACAGAGAGAAATGGAGAGAGGAGGAGAGAAAGATAAATACCTGCAGACCTGCTTCACCACTTGTGAAGTGATTCCCCTGCAGGTGGGGAGCTGGGGGCTCAAAACGGGATCCTATCGCTGGTTCTTGTGTTTTGCACCACGTGCGCTTAACCCACTGTGCTACCACCCGACTCCCCTGAGTAGCTTTTTTTATTTGAGGGGGTGGGAGAAAGGGAGAGGAAAAGCAATAGAAGATATACTGCAGTAACTCTCCACCATAATGGAGCTCCCCCACTGTCACCTGTGGTCTTTCAATGTAGCAGAGGTCCAGCCCTATTGCCATGTCATTCTGACCCTACCAAAGCAACTGTAGGCAGGACTGAACATTTAGTCGTGTTGATTTTTAAGTGGATAATTTTGTGTAGTCTGTGAAGAATGTTATACATATCCAAATGATCCTTGGCTAAATTGACCACCTCTGCTATATAGTACCAAGGTTCAAACCCAGGGCTTTATGTATAGCAGAGTGAGCTATCTGTCTGTATAGCATATATACATATATAGTCATTTACCAAATCACACCTTGTTGTTACTTTCTATATGTTACTTTATGTTACTATATGTTACTATATGTAACATATAGTTCTATATGTTACTATATGTTACTTTCTATATGTTGACATTTGTGAATAATGCTTCAGTGAACATAGGTATGTATTAATAGATGTCTTTTCCTAGTAGTGTAATTGTAATTGTCAGTTAAATCATGGTTACTAGAAGCAAGAAGTTAATGGTGTGCATAGCATATGCTATTTCTATTCCTACTCATAATTTTCTAGATATCTTCAGAGTGTTTTCTGTAGTGACTTCTCCAATTTATATTTTTACAACAGGACATAAAGGTCCTTCCCTTTTCTCTTTGCTACTATTTGTTGTTTCTTATCTTTTTGATAATAGCCAATTTAGCTGATGAAAGTTGATATATTTCTTTGTACTCTTGTATTTCCTTAACGATAAGTGATGACAATATCTTTTTATGTGTGTATTGACCATTTGTATGTTTGAATTTCATGAATTCTTTATTAGTGCTGTTTTGAGTTGTACAAGTTGTTCTATTGCATTTAAGAGTGCTCAAGCTGTTTTTGAATAATGTATATGTGTCCCTTAAAAAGAGAAATATCAGAGCACTTACCTCTGGCTTTTGGTGATATAGGATATTGAACCTGGCGCCTCATGGGCCTCACCCATGCAAATCCTATGCTCTTAAGACATTGAACCTGTCTCCTTGGTCCTTGTCTTAAAATGATTTTTCAGTCACATCAAAAAGGATGGTATTGGCAATTAAAAGTTGCTATTGAAGTAAGGATATGTGGCCAGAATAGAGTGTTATTTCAGATTGACTTGCAGCAGTTGCAGTTGATTAATTTAACAAATTTTAAATGTAGTTTTTGTTTTTGCTTTAAGGTATCAGTTTTTAGAAGAAGCTTTTCAAAACCAGAAAGGTATAATTGAGAATCTACTGGCTAAACTTCTTGAGAAGAAAAATTATGTTCATTTTGCAGCTACTCAGGTACAGAATAGGTAAGTGGTTTAAAATTATAATTTCACTTTAAGGATAATTAAACACAGCAGGCCCAGTTTGAACTTGCTTTCCTTTTAAATTAAACACATACATAAAGCCTTTTTTAAAGAGGTAAATGATGTAATTGAGTTTGGTATCTACTATTTGTTACTACGCAAAATCTAATTGACCAAGTTTTTGAGTACTAATGGAATGCATCCATTGTTATAATTACTAAGATTCTAGTCTTTGTAAAGCTTTCATTGAATGTGGGGAAAGAGTTTTATCAAGAAATCTAAACTAGGGTTTATGGAAGAAAAATTTTGGAGGAAAAGAAGTAAAGAGTGGTGGAATATTCCATTTGCTATCTATAAAATAAATATAAAAACCACTACGTGAAGGGCCAGGTAGTGGCGCACCTGGTTGAGTGCACATGCTACAATGTGTAAGGACCCAGGATCGAGCCCTCAGCCCCTCCACTTCCCCCCCCCCCCCACAGGGGAAAGCTTCACAAGTGGTGAAGCAGTATTGCAGGTGTCTCTCTGTCTCTCACCCTCTCTATCCTTCCCATCCCTCTCGGTTTCTGACTGTCCCTATCCAATAAATGAATAAAGATTAAAAAAAAAAAACACTACATGATATATGCTATTTTGTTTTATTTTATTTTACTAGGGCACTGCTCAGCTCTGTCTTATGTTGGTGCTGGGGATTAAACCTGGGGTTATTGGTGCCTCAGGCATGGAAGGCTCTTTGCATAAACACCGCTATTTCTCCAGCCTAATAATACTGTTTTAAAGTTGAATACGTAGTCATTTTCTGGCATGTAGTAGAACTTACCTGTTAAATGATAAACTTAAATGAAACTTCATGAGTTATAGATTATATGTAAGTACACATAGAGACAGACTAGTCACGAATGGCTAGTTCTCTGGGAAATGCTAGAATGTTTTAGATTTTATTGCTGACACGGTATGTGTGGTGTTGTAGAGGACAGTTATGATAGCCTCTCATAATTTACTTTTGGATGTCCCATATTTTAATGCACATGCTTATACACACTTTATATTTTTGTACACATTATGTATCTGTTTATGTTCTTGAGTCTGTAGAGAAGTAGATAGTGTTTTTTTTTTTTAAGTATTGAAATTTCTGGTACATCTCCCTTTTAAGTATATTCTCCCCCCCCCCCCCCCATAGTTGAACATACTTAAATCCAATAAAATTTTAGACTAGCTAACTCTTCTGCTTTTAGTATGGTTAATGGTTTCAAACTTGGAATAATTTTATTTTTGAGCCCTATGTTTCTGATCACTAGAGATAAGCACTGATTTTTAAAAAGTCATCTACTTACTTTAGTAAGATAAGGACAGAATGAATAACATTTTCAGATAAGTGCCCAAACGAACATTTATGTACAGATAGTGAGAGAAAGTACATTATTATGATTCAGTTTTTTAGAATCACCCATTCACAAAGGCAAATTAAGGATAGATAGTGTTTGTTTTAATTTGGAATGTGTAAATGTTTAAGGCTTTTATATGTTCTTATGTTTCTTCACTAACTTTATGTATTAGTGGGATTTGTTTTGTAAATAACAAGGAAATAACTATTTTTTATTTCTAGCTGAAATGTTCATCACCACAGTGGTGGAACTTTAGTGGAAGTTTATCACTCTAAAATATCAGACAGCTATTTTGAAAATGTTTTATTCTGTAATTATATATAGTAGAAAGCCATTTTAGGAGGAAACTATGGATGCTAGGGGGTATTTGAAGTGGTTAAGCTGTATAGTACTTTTTGGCTCAGTCTCTACTATTTCAAAATATAGTCACTAGTCGTAACATTGCTTTTTGCACATTGTTCTTAAACACATTAAAATTATGTAGGATTTATGTGCTAGATTTGACAGTAACAAGCAGTTATTGAGGACAGATGTCCATATAGCTCACTCATGTCATAGGAACTAAAGGAGGTTGGCATTTAGATCAAGAAACTGACATTTATGAATTTAATTTAAAGTTACTAAATATTTCATCCATTCTTTTTTCTATATACTAGATTTCTTTTTTTTCTTTTTTTTTTTTACAAAGTTGAGAAGTTAGGTCTGCTGAAATGTAAGGTTTTTATTTTAATAGAAGTTTGATTTTAATTACTCGCTTAAGTGCCCAGTTGGATAGATTTTTGTAACACTTAATGGTTCAAAGACATAGGATAAATTGATAACCTAATGATGCATTTCTCTTATTCAGGATAAAAGAAGTAAATGAGACTAACAAACGAGTAGAACAGGAAATTAAAGTGGCCATTTTCACCCTTATCAATGAAATTAATAAGAAAGGAAAATCTCTCTTACAGCAGCTAGAGGTATGGTTCAAAGCCAAATAAAACAAAAACTGCTTTTCTTGCTCTTTAGCTATTTTTAATGTTTCTTAGAAGCTTTTTTAGATTGGTTTGGGGTGGGTATGGAAATATTTTTTTTCACCTTCTATTGGAAATAGACTTTTTGAGCAGCCCGATTTAATAGTACTTACGTTAATTAAAAAAAAAATAGATAATTTTATCCCCTTACAGATAAATTATTACTGAAATGTGATGTAAATGAAGACAGAGCTAATTCCCAGCATTCTTCCACCCCTTCCTAGTTCTCCGGAGAGCAGCTCAAAGTAACTCTTAACATGAAATTATATTAGGATTTTTCTAGACTCATTTGTATGTTTCACTTTATTCTTAAGATATCCCAGAGTTTTGATGATTTTGTTGCTCATTTAAAAAAACGTAGACTTAGACACTAGTTTTCTTTGTGTTGTGTATAGTGAAATTAGCACATAGATGTAAATTTATAGATGACAATCTAGTGAATTTGTGAAAAATAAATTTTTTGTTGTTTCCACCAGATTATCACTGGGGCTTGGTGCCTTGCCTTTACAATCTGACAATTTTTGGTGGCCTTTTTTTCTTCTTGTTCTGTTAGAAGGTGAAAGAGATGGAAATGGGAGAACTAGACATGCAGACAGAGTAGAAACACCTGCAGCACCACTCCACCTCTCATGAATCTTCTGCTGTGCAAGTAGGCACAGGGAGCTTGAGCATGGGTGCACCACCACCAGCCCCCTGAAGAATTCAGTTTTAACTAAGATTCATCTCTATTGACCACACTGATTTATTCTCAAAATTTTGTTCTTTTAAGTAGACTGAGAAGATGTGGGATGTTTTTTGTACTACTAAACTGTGTAGATATTTGATTATTTAAACTGTTCGATTAGCTATCCATCTCAAGTTTTCCATAGTTTTTACGTTCTATTACTTCATAGTTGTACAAATACTTGACAAGTAATAATACAGATGGAATTACATCAGCAAAGTGTTATTTCTGAATATATTTCTGTCTTTAATTTATTTTTCATTTGGAGATATATATGTGAGATTAAAAGCACTTATCCATAATTGTTAATACTCAACTCTTTTTTTTGGTACATGTAAGCCAGTTGCGTTTAAGCATAGTAAAATTATAAATTCGAAAGAACCATTTTAATGGAGAGAACTTGACAGGAACTTTTTTTTTTGACACCTTTAGCATCTTTTTAATACATTTTAAATGTAGGTCATCTTTCCATTTTGAGACCTGAACTAAAATATAATACTTAATAATTCAGTATATAAATTGCCAAATACTTGTATCATGCTGATGATTCATTTGCCTTTGTATTTATGTGGTGTCATCCAACCCAGGACCTCATACTTGAAAAGCATGTGCTTTATCATTGTGTTGCATTCTTGGTTCCAGGGTGATAATTTAAGTAATAGATGTTTTCTAATGTATTATGTTCCTAAACTTTGTAAATTAGAAGTTTTCCTAAGCTTCGAAATAGAATTTCCAGAGAAACTGCAGATCAGGTATTATAGATCAACTGATAGAAGCCAGTTGAATTCTTTTATCCATTGACTAACATTGTGAAATGAATAACTTGTTTTCTTGGGGTGAATACTATTTACTAAACAAAGCTGTGGCATTTTAGTAAGAAAATGGTTACATGTCAAAATTCGTAAGAAATCACCTATCCCTTCTGGGAGTTTTAGTTTTCAGATAGCAATTAATTTTTCCTTTGTGGCATTTCTTATAATTTGGTCTTGCTTTCAGCTCATGTGTTCTTGCTCTTTATGAACTTGTGCCATAATCAAAGGGTTCCCTAATTCTACTACTGTTAAAGGTCTGGAGTTCATCTTTCTCTTTCTATCTTAAATATTTAAAGAGTAGATGACTGGCATGGGTAACAAACATTTTTCTTTGGCATGAAAAGTATAGTGAGTTAAAATTACATAAAATTGTTTTTAAAGTTCAGCTTATTATGCCATACACTTGTATATTGAATTGGATCAATGACATAAGCTTTCATCTTCTGCAAGAGAAGAGCCATCAGCTAACATTAATTTCTGTTTTGTCTCACTTTTGTTAGTGACTTTTCTTTTGATCATAGTCTCATTAAATAATGAGATTATCAACTTAACCTACTTTTCAAAGAAATTCAGGTAATTTTTAAAGAGATGATTTCAGTTGCAGTAGAAACTACACAATGATTTTTTTTCATATAAAATTCTTCAGTGAACCTCTTGTTCTATTTCAGAATGTTACGAAAGAAAGACAAATGAAGCTGTTGCAGCAGCAGAATGACATCACGGGCCTTTCCCGACAGGTGAAGCATGTTATGAACTTCACAAACTGGGCAATTGCAAGTGGCAGCAGCACAGCACTACTGTATAGCAAGCGATTGGTAAGCTACATATCACTGATGGGTATAGTATCATTTTTAAATGATATTTTTTTAATATGTTTTTTACATTTACATGTTTTTTTAACCACACTTGGTTAAGGTGCAGACTTTGAATCTGACAATTATAACCAGTGCTGAAATTAGAAAAACTGTTTTCATCATCTGCAAATTTTCTTATTGCCTCAACTCTGACTCTAGGAAATCATTAGTTTGATTTCTGTCATTTTCTAGATTTTTAATACAAATTCATACTATATTTATTATTTTGAAAATATGGAATATTATAACCCATTTATCATTAGTTAGCATAAGATTCAAGCATATGCGTTTGATTGATAATTGAGATACCTCTCATCTGAGATTGACATTGTGAAGTTACACGAGCTTTTGTATCTTTATTTGTATGTTTGCTTAAGCAATATTTTAAGACTAATGTGACCTTTTTTCCTTTTAAGATTACTTTTCAGTTGCGTCATATTTTGAAAGCACGGTGTGATCCTGTTCCTGCTGCTAATGGAGCAATACGTTTCCATTGTGATCCTACTTTCTGGGCAAAGAATGTAGTCAATTTAGGTGAGAACTAATTAGTTTCCTGAATATAACTTGGACATCTGAATAAGGAGAAGGTAGCATCTAAGTAGATTTTAGAGACTTCATTTTAACTTTAACATGTGTTTCTTTAGGAAATGTTTTCTTCATTGAAAACTGCATTATGTTCAGTACATCCTTACAAATGTTGCTGGTCTTTTCTGTATAGTTTTATGTAATTTGTATCATTTCTAACTTTTCTCCACATCTTTTATAATTGATATTGACCATTTGATACTGAATTTGTAGCAAACTGTCTTCATTCTTTAGAAGAATTATTTAGATGCTTAGGTGGGGACAGGCGGTGGTACACCTGGCTGGGCATACACGTTACAGTGTGCAGGGACCCAGGTTCAAGCCCCTGGTCCTCACCTTCAGGGGGAAAGCTTTGCAAATGGTGAAGCAGGGCTGCAGGCGTCTCTCGTTTTTTTTCCCCTCTGGATCCCCCTCTCCCTACTCAGTTTCTCTCTTTCTCTTACCTAGTAAAATAATTAATTGTATAAAAGTCTTAAAAAAGAAGCTTAGTAGCTTATTGTACCAAATTGGTTACTAGAGGAGTAGTACCCTTCAGAATGCTAAACATGGTATCCTGAAATTTGAAAGAATAGCTCTTCCCATGGAAGGAATGTGGACTTGGCTTTTGCTATTTCACAATGTGGACCTAAGGACCATCTGTGAGATTTACAGAGAGACAGTCAAGCATCTCTTTTCTTTTCTTTTCTTTTCTTTTCTTTTCTTTTCTTTTCTTTTCTTTTCTTTTCTTTTCTTTCTTTTCTTAAGATTTTATTTACTTATTTATTTTCCCTTTTGTTGCCCTTGTTGTTTTATTGTTGTAGTTGTTGATGTTATTGTTGTTGGATAGGACAGAGAAATGGAGAGAAGAGGGGAAGACAGAGAGGGGGAGAGAAAGACAGACACTTGCAGACCTGCTTCACCGCCTGTGAAGCGATTCCCCTGTAGGTGGGGAGCCGGGGGTTCGAACTGGGATCCTTATGCTGGTCCTTGCGCTTTGCGCCACATGAGCTTAACCCACTGTGCTACCACCTGACTCCCCAGACAAGCATCTTAATTTAAAAACAAGCAGAGAACATACAATATTTTTGTGTGACATGGTAACTAAATTTGGGTTTTTAAATTTTAAAGGGTTGAAAAACAAGCAGATAAACTTAATAGAAGCCAGACCATATGGGCCACAAAGCCTAAAATATTTACTGTTGGGCCTAATGTGGGAAAGTATTCCAACTTAACTTTAAGTCATAGAAATCTTCCTCAGAAGGTTTAATAACAGCTCTGAAAAACAATGAAAACTTTTTTTTATTAAGAATATGCACATACCTGAATGTTCACAATTTCCACATATAACAATTTTGTAGCAATGTAATATTTATTATGACTTGGGTATTTTGGTAATTTCAGGACACTTCTAGAATTAGCATTACCAATCTTGAATGAATGTTCTTTGATCTTATCAATGAAGAATTGACTTAGATGGGCCTCCTATAATACCTGTCTCAGTTCTTTAATTTCCTGTAAAAGGAAGAATAAGGTAGCCAATATATTGTAAGTCAAAGTTAAAATAATCAAAACTCAGTCATTAGACTTTAGGCTATATTTCTTGAAATTTTCATCATTTTTAAACCTAATCCCCATTCTTGTTTTGTCAGAGAAAAGGGGAAATGATAGTGATTAATCTATAAAGTAGATGATGTAGTTGATTATATGTAAATTATTCTCATATTTAAATCCTTCAGGTAATCTAGTAATAGAAAGTAAACCAGCTCCTGGTTATACTCCTAATGTTGTAGTTGGGCAAGTTCCTCCAGGGACGAACCACATTAGTAAAACTCCTGGACAGATTAATTTAGCACAACTTCGACTCCAGCACATGCAGCAACAAGTCTATGCCCAAAAACATCAGCAACTACAGCAGATGAGGATGCAGCAACCACCTGCACCAGTACCAACAACAACAGCTACTACACAGCAGCACTCAAGACAAGCAGCCCCACAGATGCTACAACAGCAAGTAAGTATTGTATCATTGCATTACTGGCACAAATTAAGACCTCAGGATTACATTCTGTTCTATGTAGATGAATTTACCTGTTAAGATTTTAAAGAGAACTCAGAGTTCAGTGATGTGTGGGGTAAGTGTGAGAAATGACCTTAAGTAAATGGGAAAGTTAAATCACTAGTATTCTTTATCTGATCCCTCTATAAATCATCCTTCTATGTTTTATCTTTTTTTTTTTTTTTTTTTTTGATTTCCACCTCTGGTTTTGTAACAGAAACAGGTCATTTTTATCTGAGCTCTGGCAAATTCTTCAGGTGTATGTCTCCAGGTTATTGTTGGGCTCCCACAAATGCATTATCCCACTGCTGCTCTTCCCTCCTCCCCCCAGATAGAGGAGAGACAGAAATTGTGAGGAGAGATACCATATCACTGGTCCATCGATCATGAAACTTTCTCCATACAGGTGCTCCCATATGGTAGTCATAAGGTCACAAAACAGGCTTGAATGGCCACATGGTAAAGTGTGATTTCTAGCAGAAGAGCTATTTCCAGGCTTCTAAGCATTTTTTTTTTTTTTTTTTTGCCTCTAGGGTTATTTCTGGGGCTCTGGTGCCTGCACTATGAATACTGCTCCTGGAGGCCATTTTTTCCCATTTTGTTGCCCTTGTTGTTGCCCTTGTTTTTACTGTTGCCGTTGTTGTTACTGAATAGGATAGAAAGAAATTTAGATGGGAGGGGAAGACAGAGAGGGGGAGAGAAAGAAACATCTGTAGTCCTGCTTCACCACCTATGAAGTGATGTCACGCCGCCGCGCCCCCCCCCCCCCCCCCCATGAAGATGGGTAACCAGGGGGTTGAACCAGGATCCTTACTCTGGTCCTTGTGCTTTGCACCATGTGTGCTTAACCTGCTGTGCTACCACCTGGCCCCCTTTATGCATTATTATTTTTTTAAACTAGCAAAGGCATTACACATAGATTTCACTATTCCTGGACTACTTTTTCATTTAGATAGGATTATAACATCAGAGATTCTTCCATGGCTGTAGTATTCCTGTATGATATTGGAGTCTGGGCTACATGCGTGGCAAGGCAGACTTTGTATATAATCAGCTATTCTTCTGAACCTTCTCTGCATTTTGCTCAAGTCTTTTCTAGAGCACTGCTAAGCTTTGTCTTACCTGCTTCTGGGAATTGAACCTGTGAGCTCAGAGCCTCAGGCGTGAGTCTTTTGCATAGCCATTGTACTCTTTGCCTAGCCCTTCAAGTCAGAGAGAGAGAGAGAGAGAGAGTGTGTGTGTGTCTATTCTGCTCTCCCTTGTATCATCCAAGTTAAAAAAATATTAACCCAGAATTGAATTGATCTTGACTTTAAACACTCAAATTGAGAGAAGAGGATTGGGGAGTGATGAGATTGACTAAACAGATTTTAATGGCCTCTATTTTTGTAATAACATTTGATACTTGAAAGAAATGTATTAAATATGTAAAAGTTTTAAATGCAGTATCTGTCTTTTATAGCCTCCAAGATTGATCAGTGTACAAACAATGCAAAGAAGCAACATGAGCTGTGGAGCTTTCCAAGCTCATCAGATGAGATTGGCTCAGAATGCTGCTCGTATACCGGGGATACCCAGGCATAGCGGCCCTCAGTATTCCATGATGCAGCCACACCTCCAAAGACAAGTATGCCTAGAGTTACATTTGTAAGAATCATATAATTTTAAAACTAAAAGACACCATTTTTTCTTAATTGTTTATGTATGTGTGGGTAAGCTGTGATGAGAATTGCTGTATACCTTCTTATTCGGGGGGGGGGGATATATATATAAGTTTGTACTCTGATTTAAGAGATTGATCCCATTAGGCCTGCTTGATATAATGGGTTGAGAACCTCTGATTTAGTTCAACCGATCCACTCTACAGAAATGGCAAGCAAAAGTGCTTGTTATGTATGGGTAAGTACCCATACTCACATAGCAAATGGTAAGGTCAGTATTAAAACCTAGTATTATTGCTGCGGCTCAGTGGGATTCAGCACTCCATTTTGCTCATGGTGACCTTTTCCCCCTCCTCCACTTTATTGGGTAGGACAGAGAGAAATTTAGAGATGAGGGGAGATAGGGAGACAGACAGAGAGACACCTGCAGACCTGCTTCATTGCTGTGAAGCAATCCCCCTTGCAGGTGGGGAGCCAGGGTCTCAAACTGGTATCCTTGTGTGGGTCCTTGCACTTCATACTATGTGTGCTTAACCTGGTACACTACTGCCCAACTCCCAGTATTTTTCTTTTTTCTTTTTAATTTTTTAATCTTTTTAACCAAGCACTGCTCAGCTCTAGCTTATGGTGGTGCAGGGGATTGAACCTGGGACTTTGAAGCCTCAGGCGCAAGAGTCTGTTTGCATAACCATTGTACTATCTACCCCCACCAGTATTTTTATTTTCTACAAAAAATATTGTTACGTTAACCTTACCATTATTTCTTTGCTTTAAAATATTGGGTTTTGGGGAGTCGGGCGGTAGCGCAGCAGGTTAAGCGCACATGGCGCAAAGTGCAGGGACCGGCTCAAGGATCCCGGTTCGAGCCCCCGGCTCCCCACCTGCATGGGAGTCGCTTCACAAGCGGTGAAGCAGGTCTGCAGGTGTCTGTCTTTCTCTCCCCCCTCTCTGTCTTCCCTTTCTCTCTGTCCTATCTAACAACGATGACCAACAACAATAATAGCTACAACAACAATGGAAACAACAAGGGCAACAAAAAGGAAATAAATAAATAAATAAATATTTAAAAAAAATATTGGGTTTTGATTTCAATACATAAGAACTCAAGTTATACGATACATAGTTTTTACTAGAGTTTTACTTTGAAAGTAACAATTTTTTTTGTTATTTATTTATTTATTTATTTATTACCAGAGTACTACTCATCTGTGGCTTATGGTGGTGTTGGAGGTTTTGGGGAGAGGGGCAAAGATGTATGTTCGGAGCCATACCTATTGAATTGTCATTTCCAGGAGAGAAGTACTTGAGAACATACAAACTTTTTTTTTTTAATATTTATTTATTCCCTTTTGTTGCCCTTGTTGTTTTATTGCTGTAGTTATTATTGTTATTGATGTCGTTGTTGTTGGATAGGACAGAGAAATGGAGAGAGATGGGAAAGACAGAGATGGGGAGAGGAAGATAGACACCTGCAGACCTGCTTCACTGCTTGTGAAGTGATTCCCCTGTAGGTGGAGATCCGGGGGCTCAAACCGGGACCTTACTCCGGTCTTTGCACTTTGTATATGTGTGCTTAACCCGCTGCACTACCACCCGACTCCCCCTACTCATGTTTTTAAAGGTTTTCATTTGCAGTTCGGAGGTGGCACAATAGATAATACTTTCTCCTTTTTAAAAAATATTTATTTTCCCTTTGGTTGCCCTTGTTGTTTCTATTGTTGTTGTAGTTACTATTGATGTCGTTGTTGTAAAGAGACCTAGAGTATCATTCTGAAATGTGTAGTGCTAGGGATTAACCTGGAGTACTTACAAGTCCAGTGCTTTATTTTACACTGTGTTTTCTACTCCTTTAGCAACTCCATTGTTCTTGGTTTAAAATAAAAAAGACATGAGTCTACAAGGATACTGCAGGCATATGTGACTTTCCATGGTCTAGTGTTTGAAAACTTGGAGTCTCTTTCATTTTTTTTTTTTTTTTTTTTGCAAGTTTTAGTAAAGTAAGATCTTGGACTGGAGAAGTAGCTCACTTGGATATTATGCTGCTTTGCCATGTTTATATGCTTGGTTTGAACCCAGCTCCCACAGTATTCAAGGAAGATTGGTTGTGCTGGTTTCTCTGCCCCTTTCCCTTTCTGTATCTATTTAAAATACTAATAATAGTAGATCTTAATACCAGGCTGACAAGTTGAAAACTACTGGGAGGTTAATGTTTTCCTAAATACTATGCAAAAAGAAATAGAAAAGTGAATTGGCTGTATTTAAATTGTTTTCCTGTGTAAATTTGAGGTCTTTTATTTTTTTTTCATAAATATCAAGTACTTGTATATCCCTTTTAAACTAAAATTTGTTGTAAAGTTATACTGTGTTATTACTATATCCTATCAGATCAAGTAATGGTATAACATTGTCTTTCCTAACAGCACTCAAATCCAGGGCATGCTGGACCTTTTCCTGTTGTGTCGGTGCACAACACAACTATCAATCCAACGAGCCCTACAACAGCTACCATGGCAAATGCAAATCGAGGTCCCACTAGCCCATCTGTTACAGCAATAGAGTTGATCCCCTCAGTTACCAACCCAGAAAACCTTCCATCACTGCCAGATATTCCACCCATTCAGGTTTGTATTTAAGCTAACGGAGAGAGATTTGAAACACTTTAGTAATTAGAAAGTATTTTTATTGAAATTCAGGAAGTGCATCTTTTTTGTTTGTTTTCTTAGTTTTTTTTCATTTTTTAAAAATTATTTCTTTATTGGTGAATTAATGTTTTTTTTTTAAATTTATTTCTTTATTGGGGAATTAATGTTTTACATTCAACAGTAAATACAGTAGTTTGTACATGCATAACATTCCCCAGTTTCCCATTTAACAATACAACCCCCACTGTATCATTTATCATCCTTCATGGACCTGTATTCTCCCCACGCACCCACCCCAGAGTCTTTTACTTGGGTGCAATATGCCAATTCCATTTCAGGTTCTACTTGTGTTTTCTTTTCTGATCTTGTTTTTCAACTTCTGCCTGAGAGTGAGAGCATCCCATATTCATCCTTCTGTTTCTGACTTATTTCACTCAACATGATTTTTTCAAGGTCCATCCAAGATCGGCTGAAAACGGTGAAGTCACCATTTTTTACAGCTGAGTAGTATTCCATTGTGTATATAGACTACAACTTGCTCAGCCACTCATCTGTTGTTGGACACCTGGGTTGCTTCTAGGTTTTGGCTATTACAAATTGTGCTGCCAAGAACATATGTGTGTACACAGATCTTTTTGGATGGATGTGTTGAGTTCCTTACGATATATCCCCAGGAGGGGAATTGCAGGGTCATAGGGTAGGTCCATTTCTAGCCTTCTGAGAGTTCTCCAGACTGTTCTCCACAAAGGTTGGACCAATTGACATTCCCACCAGCAGTGCAGGAGGGTTCCTTTGACCCCACACCCTCTCCAGCATTTGCTGCTGTTACCTTTTCTGATGTATGACATTCTCAAGGAGTGAAGTGATATCTCATTGTTGTCTTTATTTGCATTTCTCTGACAATCAGAGCCTTGGAGCATTTTTTCATGTGTTTCTCAGCCTTTTGGATCTCTTCTGTGGTGAATATTCTGTCCAAGTCCTCCCCCCATTTTTGGATGGGGTTATTTGTTGTCTTGTTGTTGAGTCTGGCAAGCTCTTTATATATGTTGGTTATTAAACTTTTATCTGATGTATGACATATAAAGATCTTCTCCCATTCTGTGAGGGGTCTCTTGATTTGGGTAGTGGTTTCTTTTGCTGTGAAGAAGCTTTTTAATTTGATGTAGTCCCATAGGTTTATACTTGCCTTAGTCTTCTTTGTAATTGGATTCGTTTCATTGAAAATGTCTTTAAAATGTATGTGGAAAAGAGTTCTGCCAATATTTTCCTCTAAGTATTTGATAGTTTCTGGTCTAACATCCAAGTCCTTGATTCACTTGGAATTTACTTTTGTATTTGGTGAAATAGAGTGATTCAGTTTCATTCTTCTGCATGTTTCAACCCATTGTTTCCAACACCATTTGTTGAAGAGACTCTGCTTTCCCTATGTAATAGTCTGGGCCCCTTTGTCAAAGATTAGATGTCCATAAGTGTGGGGCCTCATTTCTGGTCACTCAATTCTATTCCACTGGTCAGTGTGTCTATTCATGTTCCAGTACCAAGCAGTTTTGATGACAATGGCCCTATAATATAGTTTTAGATCTGGGAGTGTGATGCCTCCGGTTCTGTTCTTTTTTCTCAAGATTGTTTTGGCAATTCTAGGTCTTTTCTGGTTCCAGATAAACATTTGTAGCATTTTTTCTATTCTCCTAAAAAAAAGGTGTTTGGGATCTTGATGGGGATAGCATTAAATTTGTAGATGGCTCTGGGTAATATATTCATTTTGATGATGTTAATTCTTCCAACCCATGAACATGGAATATCTTTCCACTTCTTTGTGTCTTTTTCAGTTTCTATGAGTAGTGACTCATAATTTTCAGTATACAAGTCTTTCACTTCTTTGGTTAGGTTTACTCCTAGATATTTTATTGTTTTTGTTGCTATAGAAAAAGGAACTGATTTCTGGATTTCAATTTCTTCTAACTTAGTGTTTGCATAGAGGAATGCCACTGACTTTTGACTGTTAATTTTGTAGCCTGACACCTTACTGTATTGCCTGATGATTTCCAAAAGCTTCTTGCTGGATTCCTTAGGTTTTTCTATGTATACTATCATGTCATCTGCAAATGAGAGTTTGACTTCTTCTCTTCCAATCTGTATCTCTTTAATTCCTTGCTCCTGCCTGTTTGCTATGGCAAGAACTTCAAACACTGTGTTGAATAGTAATGGTGATAGTGGGCAGCCCTGTCTAGTACCTGATCTGAGTGGAAATGCTTCCAGTTTTTCACCATTGAGTATGATGTTGGTTGTAGGTTTGCTATATATAGACTCCATTATCTTCAGGAATTTTCCATCTATTCCCATTTTTTGTAGTGTTTTGATCATAAAGGGATGTTGTATTTTGTCAAAGGCTTTCTCTGCATCTACTGATATGACCATGTGGATTTTGGTCTTGCTTTTGTTGATGTGGTGGATCACATTGATTGACTTACGTATATGAAACCAACCTTGCATGCCTGGGATAAACCCCACTTGGTCATGATGAACAATCTTTTTGATATACTGCTGTATCCGGTTGGCTAGAATTTTGTTCAATATTTTCGCATCTATGTTCATCAGAGATATTGGTCTGTAGTTTTCTTTTTTGGTTGTGTCCCTGTCTGCTTTTGGTATCAGGGTGATGTTGGCTTCATAGAAGCTGGCAGGGAGTATTCCAGTGTCTTCAGTCTTCTGGAAGACTTTTAAAAGTAGAGGTATTAGTTCTTCTTTGAAGGTTTTGTAGAATTCATTTGTAAAACCATCCGGTCCAGGACTTTTATTCTTGGGGAGATTTTTGATAACTGTTTCAATTTCATTAGCTGTGATGGGCCTGTTCATGTTATCCACTTCCTCTTGACTTAGTTTTGTAAGTTGGTAGGTATCTAGGAAATCATCCATTTCTTCCAGGTTCTCTAGCTTGGTGGCATATAGTTGTTCATAGAAGCCTCGCATGATATGTTGAATTTCTGCGGTGTCTGTTGTGATATCTCCTCTTTCATTTACTATCCGATTTATTTGGGTCTTCTCCCTTTTTTGTTTTGTGAGTCTGGCTAAAAGTTTGTCGATTTTGTTTACTCTTTCGAAGAACCAACATTTACTTTCGTTGATCTTTTGTATGGTTTTCTTATTTTCAGTGTTACTGATTTCTGCCCTAACTTTAGTGATTTCTGTCCTTCTTTAGGATTGCTTTAGGATTCCTTTGTTGTTCTTCTTGTAGGTCTTTAAGATGTGCAATCAGGCTGTTTATTTGTGCTTTTTCTTGTTTCCTAATGTGTTCTTGTATAGCTATGAGCTTGTATAGGCCTGCTTTAGCTGTGTCCCAAATATTTTGATAGTTTGTGTCTTCATTTTCATTGAACTCTCAAAACATTTTGATTTCTTCCTTGATTTCCTCTTTGACCCAGAAGTTGTTAAGAAGTGTACTGTTGAGCTTCCACATTTTGGCACTGTTACTAATCTTTTGTTGATTGTTAAGTGTTAGTTTAATTCCACTGTGGTCTGAGAAGATGCTTGGGATGATTTCAGTGCTCTTGAATTGGCTGATGCTGTCTTTGTGGCCTAACATATGGTCTGTCCTTGAGAATGACCCCTGTGGATTTGAGTAAAATGTGTATTCCAGTTTCTTGGGATGAATGACTCTGAAAATGTCCAATAGTTCTAGTTTATCTATCTCTTCATTTAGCTCTCTTATGTCTTTATTGATTTTCTGCCTGGTTGATCTCTCAAGTTGAGATAGTGGAGTGTTGAAGTCCCCTACTATGATTGTGTTACTGTTAATATATTGCTGTAGCTCTTTCAGTAGAAGTTTGATGTATTTAGATGGCTTCTCATTGGGTGCATAGATGTTAATAATTGTTAAGTCCTCTTGATTGACTGATCCTCTGAGCATTAAGTAGTGTCCATTCCTATCTTTTTTAATCTTATCTATTTTAAAGTCTATCATGTCAGATATGAGAATAGCTGCTCCTGCCCTTTTTTGTGGGCCATTGGCTTGTATGATAGTTTTTCATCCTTTCACTTTAAGTCTGTGTTTGTCTTGTTGAGGTAGGTGGGTTTCCTGTAGATAGCATATTGTTAGGTTGTGTTTTCTGATCCATCTTCCTACTCTGTGTCTTTTAAGAGGTGAATTCAGGCCATTGACATTTATTGATATCAAAGATTGAAGATATTTTAACGCCATTCTTGTAGAGTTTTAGAGTGTTTTGATATATGTCCTATTTGTGGTGGTCTGGTTGTTTATAGGAGACCTTTCATATCTTCTTTCAGGGCAGGCTTTGTGATGGTTGCTTCCTTCAACTGTTGCTTGTCTAAGAAGGTTTTGATGCCTCCATCTAGTCTGAATGACAGTCTAGCAGGATATAGTATTCTTGGCTAATAAATAGCCTTTCTCATTGAGCACTCGATAGATATCTTGCCATTCTCTTCTGGCCTGTAGTGTTTGTATGGAGAAGTCTGCTGCTAATCTTATGGGTTTTCCTTTGCAGGTGACTCTATGTTTTTCTCTTGCAGCCTTCAGGATCCTTTCTTTATCCTTATTCCTTTCCATTCTAAGTGTGATATGTCTTGGTGTCTTTAGGTCTGGGTTAATTCTGTTTGGGACCCTCTGGGCTTGAATCTTTATGTCTTTGATGTTGTCTAGACTAGAGAAGTTTTCAGCTACTATGGCCTGGAAAATGCTTTCTTCCTCTCCTTCTCTTCTTCCTCTGGTATGCCAATAATGCGTATATTATTTCCTTTGAAGTCATCCCATAGGACTCTGTTGTTGTTTTCAACATCTATTAATCTCTTTTTGAGATCTCTTACTTCTTTTTTGGTTGTCTCTAATTCATCCTCAGTCTTGCTAATTCTGTTTTCAGCCTCATAGATTCTATTCTCTCTGTCCTCTACTGTTTTCTGGAGTTCATCTATTTTGTTGCCCTGCTCTGATACTGTTTTAGCTTGTTCAGCTAGTTGCATTCTTAGCTCAGCGTTTTCAGCTTTCAGCTCTCTGATAACCATGAGATAATTAGTATTTTCTTCCATATTCTCATTTGTTGTTCCTGCATTTCTGGTTACAATTTTTTCAAATTTTTTAGTCACTCCTGTTATTATTTCCTTAGCTAATGTTTGGATGTTGAACTCGTTATTTTGTGCTTCACCCTCTGGAGGACTTTTAGCTGGACTCTTGTCCTGGTTCGAGTCTCCAATATTTTTTCTTGTTGTTTTAACCATTTTATGTATTATGTTATGAGTTTCCTTTATCAGTACTTTTCAAATTATTTATCACTATTGCCTGGATTGACTTGTGTGTAAGTAAGTTAATTAAAGGGTTCACAGTGGTGGAAGTTAACAGTTATTTCAATCCCTGAGTTGGAGCTCAGTGGTTTAAAAGCCTCTTTCTTTTTTTTTTTCCTTCCCTGTAGGCTGTGGGAGCCTGAGGGCTTTTAAACTATCAATAGGCTTCTTAGCTTAATTACTGACTTCCTGACCAAGAGATAAAGCAGGGTGTGGCAGAGATAATCCAGTGGTTATGCAAAGAGACTTTCACAGTCCCTCAACTATGCCACTGAGGTATAGGTCTTCTGAGTTTCCTGGTTAGATCTCTGTCCCTTGGTGTCCCTCCCTGTTGCTGCTCCAGATTCTGAGGGTAGTAGCAATGGAGACTCAGAGTTGCACTTGGTGAGTCTCTGGGGAGTCTTTTCCTCCCTTCAGCTGTCCCCTTGTTGTGGAGCAGACTGGAGGTGGTGTCTCCACTGATAAACTGTTGAACTGTTAGCAGTCATTTAATCTCTCCTTAGGCCCCTCTCTCCTCTGTCACCAGCCATGCGTGTTTGTACTCACGGGTGATTTACTGGGTTCCTGTGGTCATTCTAGTCCTGTCTTGTTTGGGTCCCGGGTGGTCTCCTTTGGTATTCCTAGTTGATTGGGAGAGGGGAGGGGAGGGGAGGGACAGTGATCTGCTGCTGTAGCTCTGCCTCCAGAAGTCCGAAGTGCATCTTTTTGAACTTTTCAAAAAGCAGAATATAAAGAGTTGGAGTTTAAGTTATGTATACTTAAAACTAACATTGCTCAATAGTTTATAGCTCTAGGATGCATTCTTTAATAAAAGGTAAGTCCCTCCTTGTCTACCACCTATCAAAAAGCATGTCTTGAATTACTCCTAGTATAAGTTAGGATTCAGAGTGAA
The DNA here is from genome assembly GCF_950295315.1 of Erinaceus europaeus. NCBI lineage: Eukaryota > Metazoa > Chordata > Mammalia > Eulipotyphla > Erinaceidae > Erinaceus > Erinaceus europaeus. The sequence continues at coordinate 62,034,379 of NC_080172.1, forward strand.
CACTTAGGACAAAGAGGTAGACAGATCTTTATCAATCTTCTCTTGGGTTCAGAATACATTGCCAGCTTCTTTTTTTTTTTTTTTTGCAAAAATGGGAGTTCCTTGGTCTAATTACATGACTCTTGGGGAATCAGTCAGACAATAACAGCGAGGAGGAATACATAGAATGTGTAGGACCTCTGAGGTGTCTTCCATTTCACCTATATTTTTCTAAGGAAAAAAATATCTTTCAGTATCTCCTGGAATTTTATGAATTCATATGAATTAAATTTATTTTTTTAATATTTTATTTATTCCCTTTGTTGCCCTTGTTGTTTTATTGTTGTAGTTATTATTGTTTTTGTCGTCGTTGTTGGATAGGACAGAGAGAAATGGAGAGAGGAGGGGAGGACAGAGAGGAGGAGAGAAAGACACCTGCAAACCTGCTTCACCGCCTGTGAAGTGACTTCCCTGCAGGTGGGGAGCCGGGGTTCGAACCGGGATCCTTATGCCCGTCCTTGTGCTTTGCGCCACCTGTGCCTAACCCGCTGCGCTACAGCCCGACTCCCCTAAAACTTTTGAAGGTTACGCTGATGAGTAAGTAACCTCATGAAGTTAAGTCAGGAGTTACTAGAGGAACAAGTAGTGAACCTGTTAAGAAACTGGGACTCGATGAATCTTTTCTTTGATTGCGGTCTAATGTTTATATGAATTTATCAGAGTTTGTTTTGACGAATGAATTTTTAACTTCAAAATCATTTGAAAATCACAATTTGTTGTGAATTCTGTTCATCTTACTACTTCCCTGGTATTAGGAAAGATCTTTTTTTGCTAAATCAAGTGGTAGTTTTACGTTGGCACTGAGATAACTCATGGAAAAATTTGGAATATATCCATGCAAAATAAAATTTATAATTTATAAGCTTTTAATTTACCAAGTACTTTCACAGACAGCATGTCAGTTTATTACTTGGCATCATCTTATATTTAATATATCTTTATTTTATAAATTAGTGAAGTTAGTGACTGTCTCATTTAGTGGAAAAGTTAGAATTCAAAGTAGCTGAATGTATATCCTTACTGTAAATCAGTTCTCCAATGTCTGCCTAGATAAGGTTTCTTTTTTTAAAAGAAATTATTTTGGGGGAGTCGGGCTGTAGCGCAGCGGGTTAAGCACAGGTGGCGCAAAGCACAAGGACCAGCATAAGGATCCCCCACCTGCAGGGGAGTCGCTTCACAGGCGGTGAAGCAGGTCTGCAGGTGTCTGTCTTTCCTCCTCTGTCTTCCCCTCCTCTCTCTGTCCTATCCAACAACGACGACAACAACAATAATAACTATAACAATAAAAAACAACAAGGGCAACAAAAGGGAATAAATAAATAAAATAAATAAATAAAAGAAAAAAAAATTTTGGATAAAGATGAAATTTAGGTGGGCAGGGGACATGGACTCCTGCGGCACTGTTTCACCACTCATGAAACATTCTTCCAGCAGGTGGGGACTGAGGGCTTGAACCCAGGTTCTTGCACACTGTAATGTTTGTGCTCAACAAGGTTCACCACTGTCTGCCTCCCCCCCCCACACACACACACACAGACACCAGAGAAGGATATATTTTGGATTGTAGAACCATAATCTGATTGTAATCTTGAATATTTTTTGAATGTATAATCAGATTAGATCATAAATCAGTACTGTAAGTCAATTTGTTAACCATCTTTAGATAGATTAATATTTCCATTGTATCATTTATAACATTTGAAATGTATTCTTAAATGTTTATTTAGTACTGCAGTATATATTTGATTGTAATAAAAATAGAAAAAACAGGCTGGGGTGATAGCATATTGGTTATACAAAAGACTTTCACACCTCATTTTTTTTTTTTTTGCCACTAGAATTATTGCTGGGGCTTGGTGCCTCTATTATGAATCTATTGCTCCCGGTGCCATTTTTTCCCCTCCTGGGTGCCCTCTCCCCATTTTATTGGATAGGATAGAGAGAAATTAAGAGAAGAGGAAATAGAAAGGGAGAAAGATAGACCCCTGCAGACTTGCTTCACTGCTTCCCTTCTGCAGGTGAAAAACGAGGCCTTGAACTTGGGTTCTTGCACCTGATAACACTTGGCCACCTGTCCCTCTCGCACCAGACTGACCCTCTCGCACCACTTGGCCCACCTGTCCCTCTCGCATCAGACTCTTTAGAGCCCAGGTTCAATCCCCAGCATTACAATAAGCCAGAGCTGAGCAGTGCTCTGGTTAAAAGATAAAAACTAGTAAATTGTAGTATAGGATGCACAGTAAAGTACAGAGTATAGACCAAAAAATGCTAGTCTAGTGTATACTGGTAACTAAACAAACTAAGAGAGGTAATGTGAAATAAGATAACCAAGTTCTTTTCTTTCTTTTTTTTTAAATATTTATTCCCTTTGTTGCCCTTGTTTATTGTTATAGTTATTGATGCCGTTGTTGGATAGGACAAAAAGAAATAGAGAAGGGGAAGACGGGGAGAGAAAGATAGACGCCTGCAGACCTGCTTCACCGCTTGTGAAGTGACTCCCCTGCAGGTGGAGAGCCGGGGGCTCAAACCGGGATCCTTAGTCTGGTCATTGCATTTTGCAACACCTGTGCTTAACCCGCTGTGCTGTCTCGCCCGACTCCCAATGACCAGTTCTTATACATCACCATAATACTTAGTTGTGCTTCTAAGCAGCTGGTAAAGTGAAGACTAACTATCATATTAAGTTTAGTTTTGTTCACATAAACTTTCTACTATATGATTCCTCAGAAAAGCTTAAACAACACATAAGCTGAACTTGACATTGGATGATGTTTTTTGTTTTGCTTTGCTTTTCGATTGAGACAGAGAGACAGATACAGACAATGAAAGAGACCACACAACACCAAAGCTTCTTTCATTGTGTGGGAGCTAAGCTCAAACCTGGGTTGCATGCATGGCAAAGCAATACACTATCCATGTGAGCTATTTTGCCAGCCTGGATGTTTTGTTTATTATTAAACTGTTTGCATAAGCTGTTATACTGAGAAAAGTAATAACTTCTCTACTTAAATCAAAGTAAATTTTGTCTTTGTTATTGTTTCTTCTCTTTAGTTGGAAGATGCTGGTTCAAGTAGTTTAGATAATCTACTAAGTAGATACATCTCAGGCAGTCACCTACCCCCTCAGCCTACAAGCACCATGAATCCTTCCCCAGGGCCTTCTGCTCTATCTCCAGGATCATCAGGTAAAGCCAACCAAGGTACAGTAAGTCCTCACTCATATAGTCAATATGTTCTTGGATATTACACCTTTAAACTAAATGATATATGTAACTTAGAGCCTCATTAAACAAATTTCATGGCATGTTGAGTATTCATTTTTGATGTGGATTCCTTTTTTTCCTGTGTGTAATAACAAGATAAAGTTAAGCAACCAACTTTATTCAAGGAGCTGCCTTGTTTCTTTAATGCCTTAAAAGAAGGGGCTGGTCGGAAGCAGGCAGTGGAGTAGGCAGTGGAATGCCTTGTTGAGTGCACATGTTACCATGTGAAGACCCAGATTTGAGCCCCTGCTCCCTACCTGCAAAGGGGAAGCTTCATAAATGGTGAAGCAGGTCTGTAGGTGTTTGACTTTTCTCCCTCTTTATCTTCCCCCATCCCTCTCAGTTTCTCTTCATTTTAGTTAATGAAATGAAAGGATAAAATGGCCCCCAGGAGCAGTGGATCTATATGGCTGGCACCAAACCCCAGCGGTAACCCTGGTGGCAAAAAGAAAAGCACCTCTCATTTTAAGTTAGGGTTCTCAAAAGCACAACGGGGTGGGGTGGGGGAAGTACAACTGGGAGAGGGAAGTGTTTGTTGTTGTTGTTTTTTAGATTTTAAGAAATTGGTCAAGTGATTGGTAGTTGCAAATTTGAAATCTGCAGAGCAGATTAATAGACTAGACTGAGGGAAGAACTGATGTTAGGGTCTTTGAGTCTGGAAGCAAAAATTCTTTCTCTAGGCAGCTCAGCTTTTTTTAAAATTTAAATTAATTTTTATAAAGACCTTTAACTTATTGAATGGTATCCTTATTGTGAAGATTGACTTGTGCTCTTCATAATCTACTGATTTAAATGTTAATCATATCTAGAAATACTGCAGCGACACCTTGACTTTGTTTTTGCCAAAAGTATTTGGGCCCTATACTCTAGCCAATTTGACACACAAAATTAACCATCATAGTAATAAATTTCCCCCCTGATTTCCTTCAAATACTAATGGCATTGTAATATTAACATATACCTATAGTATACATTGTTTAAGATGCTAATACTTTTTCCCTAGTCCCACAGATGGTTTGGTATGCTTGCTAGATTTGCAGATGCATATTTTTAGGTTCTATATTTTATGATACAAATGGTCAGGTGCATATTACTTTGGTTTGTGAAGTAATGAAAAATTATTTAAATGACAAGAGTTAAGGAAAGTGGGTGATTTTCAAATTGTAACTTTAAAACTGGAACTTAAATTTACTTATAAACTGTTAAAATGTGCCTAAACAAGTCCATGATAGCAGATATCTTCCAAAATCCCAATAGTTTTTATTTGACCCTATTATCATAAATATCATATTAAAGGTATTACATATATACCAACTGCACAGAGGTTGTTACAGAATATATTTTATTCATGGATTTTTTTGTTGGTATTGTGATTAACAGTGGGTCATAAGTTTCTAAGATTATAGTGTATTAGATTATAGTGCACTTACCTTACTGATGTAAATTAAATGCTTAAACAGAGAGTTTTAATTTTTAAAGTATAGACAGTTCAGTTTTATATTTTATTTCATTTTCAGTGGAGACAGAAATTGAGACTAATAGGGGAGGTAGGGAGAGAAAAAAAGAGACAGAGAGACAGCAATGTAGTACTGCTTCACCACATGTGAAGTTTCCTACTTTGCAGATAGGGACAAGACATTTGAACTTGGGTCCTTTATGTAGTACATAATTAACACATTTTTTAAATGTATTTTTTTTATTTATTTATGAAGAATGATGCAGGGGCAATGGTGCACTGGCTTAAATGCACACGGTATGAAGCACAAGGATCCCAGTTCGAGCTCCCAGCCTGCAGGGGGGTTGCTTAAGATTTATTTATTAATGAGCCAGAAGATTATCCTGGGGCATGTATTGCCAGGACTTAAACTCAAGACCTCATGCCTCCAGTCCCCAGCTGCAATGCATTTTTTCTAATCAAATAATTTTTGAGAATTATCTTCAGGGCTTATAAAAGATATTGAGCAGGTCTTGGTGGTGTCTCACCTGGTTGAGAGCACATTAACAGTGTGCAAGGATCGGGGACTTGAACCTGCAGGGGGAATTTGTGAATGGTAAAACACCACTATAAAGGTCTCTCTTTCCCTCTCTATCACCCTCTTCCCTCTCAATTTCTGGCTGTTTCTAGCCAATAAAGATAATTTAAAATATATATATATATATATATACACACACACACACACACACACACCAGATTTTAGTAGGGTATTTCTTTACTATTTATTTTTACTAGTTCATTGCTCAGCTCTAATTTATGCTGGTGCTGGGGATAGTAGCCTGGGATCTTTAGGGCCTCTGGCATAAAAGGCTTTTGTATAACCTCTGTCCTGTCTCCCCATCCCTATAGTTGGATATTTACCCAGATGAAGTGGTGTGGAATAACATATATCTGACTAAATAATGTTGCTCTAAAGGGCATTCTGGAAATGATGGCTGAGCTGAGTAATCTGTCAACAGTTACCTATTCTACTTGAAAAATTAGATTCGTCTAAGCCTTAGACTAAAGAATTTTATTGTTTTGTTTTTGTTAAATGTGAGAGCAAATTTATTAAATGGAGACAACATAAATTTACTGATAGGAGTAGGAAGTACATATGGAGTTAAGTATTTCTTACATTTGAAACTTTTAACATCTTTGAACTACTGAGACTTTTCCTCCCATCTCTGTGTCCTTATATTACTAAGCTCAGATATTCTTAAAGGCATGGAGGTGGGTAGCATAACTTATCCATTATCTCTCCTTTCCCTTTGGACTCTCCCCTTCTTTATGAATCCACTGGTTGATTTTAGTTGCATATAGATTCTCCTTTAGTTACAGCTTATTGTATTTTATTTTACTTTATTATTGGATAGAGACAGACAAATTGAGAGGGGAGAGGGAGATAGAGATGGAAACAGAGACACCTGCAGCCCTACTTCACCACTCGTGAAGCTTCTCCCTTGCAGGTGAGGACCAGGGGCTTGGACCCAGGGCCTTGCACACTGTAATGTGTGTGCTTAACCAGGTGAGCTACCACCTACCCCCTGTATTTATAGTTCTTGCCCCTTGTGGGAAAGGAGAGATGGTCTAGAAGGCCTCACACTGAGAAGACTTCAGCAGAAGCTAGATTTAAAAAAAAAAAAAAAAAGTTACCATACTCTTGAATTCTGTAATAAGATAAACATTCTAGGGAGTAGGGTGGTAGCGCAGTGGGTTGAACACACGGGGCGCAAAACACAGGGACTGGCTTAAGGATCCTGGTTCGAGCCCCCGGTTCCCCACCTGCAGGGGTGTCGGGGCGTCGCTTCACAGGTAGTGAAACAGGTCTGCAGGTGTCTGCCTTTCTCTCCTCCTCTCTGTCTTTCCCTCCTCTCTCCATTTCTCTCTGTCCTGTCCAACAACGACAACATCAGGAACAACAACAATAACTACAACAATAATAAAAAAAACAACAAAGGCAACAAAAGGGAAAATAAATATATAATAATATATTTTTTAAAAACTATAAACATTCTTATCTATATTGATGATTGATTTTGACTTGTTTTTCAGGTTTACCTAATTCTCACACACCTGTGAGACCCCCTAGTACTTCTAGTACTGGCAGTCGAGGCAGGTGAGTCTTGGATTATTAATAGTAATTTAAAAAACAAAGATTTATTTATTTATTCTGTTTGAGCCATTGTTATTAGAGAAGTGGTACTTGAAGGTAATCTTGTGTATTTTATGGGGACACTACTGCTACTAATTTATTCATTTTTTATTATGCTTTTGGGCTAGAAATTACTAAGAAATAGTAGGAGGTGGGGGTAGTGGGATAGACAGTACATTTAATAAGTTAAATAAGTAAGTACTTATATTTAGTCCTAAGTTAATTTAGTGTAATGCAAGAAAGATGTGATTTGACTTTTGAATGTTTTATATATGTGTGCATTTGTATCCTGTACACTGGTCCTTTTAAATACTTGACTTTTTCTTTTAATTTTTTTTATTTGCGACTATCAGTAGGTTATTCACTTGACTTTTAAATTGCACTTTAAATTATCATGCTTTTAGGACAACTACAAATTTAGTGAAAGGATCAGCATACTTGGGATTATTATCATAGTGCTACTTATATTTGTAGGTAGTGATTAGTTTTCTTTTTTCTTCTTTTTTTAATATTTATTTATTTATTTATTCTCTTACTGTCCTTGTTTTGTTGTTGTAGTTATTATTGTTGCCGTCGTTGGATAGGACAGAGAGAGTTGGAGAGAGAAGGGGAAGACAGAGACAGGGAGAGAAAGATAGATACCCGCAGACCTGCTTCACCACTTGTGAAGCAACTCCCCTCCAGGTGGAGAGCTGAGGGCTTGAACCGGGATCCTTATGCTGGTCCTTGCGCTTTGCGCCAGGTTTGCTTAACTCACTGCGCTACTACCCCAACTTCCTGGAGGAGTTTCCTCAAACTGCTATTATTTATGTTGTATTCATCAGAAAGTTTGGGGTTAGAGGCATCAGGATGGTGGTGTACCTTGTAGAGCTCAGATATTACCATGCAGAAAGTCCTGGGTTCAGGTCCCTGGTCACACCCACCCCACTGCAGCAGGGGAGGTTTCATAAGTGAAGTAGTGCTGAAGGTGTCTCTCTTTTTCTCAGTCTACCCATCTCCCCATCCCTCTCAATTTCTGTCTGTATTAAAAAAGTTTTTTTTTTCTTTTAGAGGAAAAGGAAATAATAGCCACAATCATGGCAGATTTGTCAAGATGGCAGCCAATCCCTAGAAACAACCCTGGTGGCAATTTAAAAAAGAAAGAAAAAGGGGGGGGGGTGCTGGGAGACAAAATCATTTTGGGTTAGGGAAGAATTGAGACTATTTTTTATAGAAATAATCTGTGACATTCTGTATTACTAACCTGAAAAAACTATTATCTTTAGAAAAGATTTGTTTGGGGATAGGAGGGGGGGAAGAAACAATGCTCTGTTACGCGTGTTGCTGGAAATAGAACTAAGGAGTTCACGCTTGAAAGTTCAATGCTTTTTATCTACTGCACCACCTTTGGGCTTTGGAATGAGCAAATTATTATCTTCTAGAATAAATGTCTTAGACTGTATATTTTCAGGTTCTTCAGAAAATTTTGTCTACATTTTTAAAAAACATGAAATTATAGTTGTGCCATATTTATTTTTATACCATACTTCTTAATTACATTTGAGGTTTTCTTCCATAAGATTAGTAAATTGACTATTGTTTTCACTTTAGTTAACATCTCTTTTAATATAATTATTTTATGAACACTATTCAGGCAGACATCAGACATGTGACACCAGTTTTTGTTGTTGTTGTTTTTTTTTTTTTACTAGTTGTGGTTCATCAGGGAGAAATGTTGAGAAGACAAGCCTTAGTTTTAAGGCTGATCAAGTGAAGGTCAAGCAAGAACCTGGTACTGAAGATGAAATATGTAGCTTTTCAGGAACTGTGAAACAAGAAAAGACAGAGGATGGCAGAAGGAGTGCCTGCATGGTAAACTCCCAATGGGGTTTGACAGGGATTTGAGGTGGTCATTATTACATTGATTTTTCTGTTTCTAATGTGTATTAGACTAAAAAAGTAGTTCTGTGGGCTGGTCTTAGCCATATCTCTCTACTTCAACCTTTTTCTTTTTTTAATTAAGTGTAAATATAATCAGAAAAAATGTTAAGCACTCATTTGGAAATATCTTTTGGATTATAACTAGTTGATATTTTTACCATAGTTTAAAATTGGTCTTGTCAGGTTCTGAATTTATTTATCATCTCAATTTAGCCCAAGAACACAAAAGTTCCTTGGCTATTTTATTGAGCTTGGGTATTCAGAATTAAGACTACTGATACTTAAAAAGTTGGAATTTTGTATCAGAAAGATTGCCTTTGGCAGTTGAATCATCAATCATTTTAGAGTTCCTGAAGAGAAGTACTTTATGAAATGTACAGTATAAAGTCCCACTTTTTTTTTTTTTAGAAATTTAAATCTTGTTCAATTTGTTGTAGTGGTATATTCAGCACAGTCTATGAATAATAATAATTGCTACTATTTTATCAGCTCTGCTCTATTTGTGGTGCCAGGTGATTGAACCTGTGACCTCTCACATTCAAGTCCTGTGTGCTACCGTATCTATTATGGACTTAGTGAGAAGCAGTATTTGATTTGAAGCAGAGTTACCGCTTTATTGATTTGGAAAATACTATCCAAAAATTGGGTACAAAAAGATGTCAAATACATACATTTCAAAAATCTTCCTACAGTAGTAGAATGCTAAGTGGGCAGTAATATTTTGGAATGCTTCTCAGAAGTTCTGCAGTTGTTTCTTGAGTGAAAAGTGGGTATAATCAGTGAACTTTTTGTAGAAAAAGTATACTCTTACATATGCTTACTTCCTAATCAATGTTAAGTTTCTTTTATAAAAGGAAACTGAGTGAACCAATATTAAGCGATTGTCCTATTAAAATAGTAAAAGCCTAATACTTAGGGGAAATTATTTCTCTTTATGTCATTTCTGTGATCTATAAAATAATTTTAAGTTATATTAATATATCAATTTAAATTAATATAACTTTAAGATAGACAACACGCACTGCACACGATAAGGTTTAAATGATTCTTTAAGAATTTATCCTTGTTTTGTTTTAGTTGAGCAGTCCTGAGAGTAGCTTGACACCACCTCTCTCAACTAACCTACATCTAGAGAGTGAGTTGGATGCATTAACAAGCCTGGAAAACCATGTGAAAAGTGAACCTACAGATATGAATGAAAGCTGCAAACAGTCAGGACTCAACAGCCTAGTTAATGGAAAATCCCCAATTCGAAGCCTCATGCACAGGTCGGCAAGGATTGGAGGAGATGGCAACAGTAAAGATGATGATCCAAATGAAGACTGGTGTGCTGTCTGTCAAAATGGAGGAGATCTCTTGTGCTGTGAAAAATGCCCAAAAGTTTTTCATTTAACTTGTCATGTTCCAACTCTTCTTAGTTTTCCAAGGTATCAGTGATGTGATTTTTTTTTGGTCATTTCTCTTTATTTGCATAAGCTGTAAAATATGTAAGTCATTTGGAAAGATAGACTATTCTTTACTAGTACATAATTATATTTCTATACAACAGAGTCTGCTATTCCTATGGTAAAGTTTCAGTTATGAGGGGTAAGAGGACTAGATGCTGAAGTACATCAGTTTCCGCTTGAAGTTCACTTTTTAATCTATTGCTATCAATCTTACTAGGGCTTACCTAATCAGACACCTAATAAGAGGCTTATTCAGTTTGTGCAACTCTATTGGATCTCACTCAAAATTATTTTTGTAGTGTTTGAAAGTGCACAGAAGCTTTTTCTTTTTCTTTTTGTGGTGTTGGGACGTCATGTATGCTTTCCTACTGCTCTTGGTTGGACAAGTCTGGTTTTTTTTTTTTTTTTTTTTTTTTTACTTCAGAGAGGTGGTGAGGGAAACACCACTCCACTGCTATCTGTCAAGTGCCAGTGCTTGTATGTGTTGCTGGGCACAAACCTGGGGCCTTGCCCTTGGTAGCGTGCATGCCCCAAAGCATTTCAAACAAATGGCAAGTACTTAATGAAAGTGCCTTCATATGTCTGGAAAAGTCTTAGAAATGACTTTCTTTTGATCACCAGAAGTAGTTGATAGTAACTCTCTGAAATACTGTTTGTGTTCAGATTTATCAGGCTTTCCATTTAGTCATCTAGTTGTAATGAAAGTAGTCATTACCTTTGGAGCAAAAAATAGTTACTCAGTTTATATTTAAACGGAAAGCACTTGAGGGAAAACAATGGCTGGGAGTGGGGGTGTTTGAGCATATTTAAAAGATAAGGTGTAAATGTGCTCAAATTTGAGCATTGTCTTCAGCCATGATAGCTAATCTAGATTCAAAATTAAACCATTCTTTTTTTAAATTTTTTAAAAATATATTTATTTTCCCTTTTGTTGCCCTTTTTTATTGTTGTTATTGATGTCATTGTTGTTAGATAGGACATGAGAGGAGGGAAGACAGAGGCGGGGGAGAGAAAGATACCTCTAGACCTGCTTCACCTCCTGTGAAGCGATTCCCCTGTAGGTGGGGATCCGGGGGCTCAAACTGGGATCCTTACACTGGTCCTTGCGCTTTGCGCTTAACCCGCTGTGCTACCGCCTGACTCTTGAATTAAACCATTCTTTAGTGAGGTACCCAGGGCAAGCTGATGATAATAGATGTAATAGGGTGAGTTATAAAACTTCTAATATAGTCATAATCCTTTAGTGAACTAAACTGTGTGGGCAGTTTACTGTTGCTGTATCTCCAAGTAGTAGAGCTTTTTTTTAAAAAAAATATTTATTTATTCCCTTTTGTTGCCCTTGTTGTTTTATTGTTGTAGTTATTATTGTTGTTGTCGTTGTTGCATAGGACAGAGAGAAATGGAGAGAGGAGGGGAAGACAGAGAGGAGGAGAGAAAGACACCTGCAGACCTGCTTCACCACCTGTGAAGCGACTCCCCTGCAGGTGGGGAGCCGGGGTTCAAACCGGGATCCTTTTGCTGGTCCTTGTGCTTTGCGCCACCTGCGCTACAGCCCGACTCCCCAGTAGAGCTTTTTTTAATGGCCTTCTATTGAACATTTTATGTTCATGCAGCCTTGTCCTTAATTGATTTCATAGGCCAAAAATGATCAAATTTATGTTTTCTCCTTTTCCTTACTCCCTTATTTGCTCTCCAAATACTATATATTTTTTTAAACATTGTTTTAAAATATTTATTCCCTTTTGTTGTCCTTGTTGTTTTTATTGTTGTAGTTATTATTATTGTTGTCATTGATGTCATCATTGTTGGATAAGACAAATCTAGAGAGGTTCCCTCCTAGACAGAGAGAGGGAGAGAAAGACAGACACCTGCAGAACTGCTTTACCACTTGTGAAGCGACTCCCCTCCAGGTGGGGAGCCGGGGGCTCGAACTGGGATCCTTACGCTGGTACTTGGACTTTGCACCACTTGCATTTAACCCAAAAACTATATTTTAAGTGAGAGACAGAAAGACAGAAAAGGCAGAGCACTGCTCAGCTCTGGTTTGTTTTGGTGCTGGGGATTGAACCTGGCACCTCAGAGCCCAATGTGTCAAAGATTTTTGCATAACCATTGCACATCACTCCAGCCCTTTTCTAACTTCTTTTTAGTAAATGGAAACTCAGCCTTCTACTTACAAATAAAACTGCCACATTTCCTCTCATATTCCAGAGGAACAATGATTTTGATTAAATGATGCTATCCATTTTGAAAAAGAACTAATCTTTTGGATTAGAGAAGTGGTAGGTACATGTAAACAGCACTTCAATTTATACTTTTCCAGAGAATTATAATTTTTAATTAAATATGGAGAGAACTACTAGTCATTTGCCAGAACTATAATAAAGACCTTTTTAAAAAGCTATTGCTGGGTTCTTGTGCACTGTAATGTGTGTACAAAATCAGGCATGCCACCATGCAGCCCTGAAAATAGCGCTTTTAATGTTTTTCCTTTCTTTGGTCAGTATCATCTGCTGAAACATTAGGATTTTATTAATGTTTCCTCTCAAAGGCCAGTACTTTGGAAGAAATTAAAATCTGTTAGCAGATTAATCATTACAATTCCTAGACTTAGAATTTACTTACATACAGCTTGAGGATGAATGAAGCCTTTTTTCTTTCCCCCTTTTCTTCCCACCAGGGTTATCACTGGGGGGTCAGTGCCACCATTGGGAATCCACAGTGCCTGGCAGCCACCCCCCCCCCTTTTTTTTTTTTTTAAGTTTTCCTTTCTATTTTTATTTGACAGGACAGAGAGAAATTGAGAAGGGAAAGGAGCTAGAGGGCAGAGAGAAAAACAGACAACTGTAGACCCACTTGACTGCTCATGAAGCATTCCTCCTGCAGGTGGGGAATTGGGGCTCCAACCCAGTGCCTTGCACATGGTAGTATATGCACTTAACCTGGTGCTCCACCACCCACCCCCATAAAAACTTTTCTATGAGTTTAATATATGCCACAACAGTACTACTATAGATGCCTGAGCAATTCCATTACTTTCTACACTTATTTGTGAAATTTCTTTCTCTTTCTTTCTTCTTCTTCTTCTTTTTTTTTTTTTGCTTAATTTTAGCCAGAGCTCTGTACAGTTCTAGTTTATGGTGGTGCAAGATTTAAACCTGGGACTTCAGAGCCTCAGGCATGAAGGTCGTTTGGCATAACCATTGTTATTGTGATAGTAATACTCTGAGAATTGGTCTTATGGTAGAACTGATCAACTTTGTATTATGAAGGAATCCTTTTGAAATTAGAAATTCTGTTTTTATGTTTTCCAGAAGGTAATTAGCTGAAGAATGAGTGGGAATAATTTTGGACATTTTTATCATACAAATTCACTTTGAGATTTGAGACTTTGAGATTCTTTCCTCTGAAAAAATTTGAAAGGAAAGAAAACAATATTGAAGACTTAAATCTAGGGATCTTGCTTCTCTGGAATGGGTTTTGTTACAGTAATTAACTGCCTGTCTCCCTCTTCAGTGGGGACTGGATATGCACATTTTGCAGAGATATTGGGAAACCAGAAGTTGAGTATGATTGTGATAATTTGCAACATAGTAAAAAGGGGAAAACTGCACAAGGGTTAAGCCCTATGGACCAAAGGGTAAGTATTAAATAATTTGATTTATTACTAGATAATCTGCAATTGTTAGCTTATGCATTTTTTTTTATACAGTACACCTGAAACTTTCATCTTGGAACTGGGCAGTGGGGCACCCAGTAAATCACACAAGTTACTATGCACAAGTACCTGGGTTCAGGTCCCTGGTCCCAACCCACAGAGGGGAATCTTATGAGTGGAGGAGCAGGCTTCCAGTCTTCTCTTCTCCCCTCCCCTCCCTTCCCCTCCCCTCCCCTCCCCTCTCCTCTCCTCTCCTCTCCTTTTCTCTCATCCATCATAATAAAAATTAAAAATGTTTAGGTTTTCTTTTCATTTTTAAATGATTATTAAGTAGTATGTTTATTATAGTTTTTCTAGTCAACAACTCTGGAACAATTTCTTTGTTTAACATGTTCCAACCAAAGTCTTTTTTTCTAATTCTTTTCTTTCAAACAGTAAAAACAATAAATAAATGACATAAAGAATTGTACTTCATCCATATATTTGTCTTTCTCTCTCATTTTTTTTCATTGGTTTATGCAATTTTTCTCTTTTTTTTTAACGCTCAACTCTGTTTTATGTGGTGCAGGAACTTGAACCTAGGACTTTGGAACCTCAGGCACAAGAGTCTCTTTGCATAACCTTTGTGCTTTTTTCCCCTGCCCTATATGGTGTGTTTTTTGTTTGTTTTGTTTTGTTTTTTGGTGCCTCCAGGGCTATTGCTGGGGCTCAGCACCTGCACTTCAAATCCACTGTTACTTGAGGCCATTTTCCCCATATTGCTGTTGTTGGATAGGACAGAGAGAAATCAAGAGAGGAGGAGCAAAAGATAAACATGCTTCACCACCCATGAGGTGACACCCCCACCCTGCAGATAAGTGCTGGGGGCTCGAACCTTACTCGAACCAGGATCCTTACATTGGTCCTTGCACTTCAAGCCATGTGTGTTTAACCCTCTGTGCTACCCCCCCCCCATTTATTTCTTTTTTTAATAGTATAACTATTCATCTCTGTTACTGAGACCAGAAGTCTCTTAGAAATAAGAGACTCAAATGACTGCTGTACCATTATCTTAATCACACCTCCTCCCCACCAACACCATCATTAAACTTCTGAGGCAGCCATCATAATTTTCCATCTACATTACTGTAACATACCTTTTCCTTGGACTCCTTCATTTACTCTTGTCTCTTATAGCTTATTTTCTGTACTGTCACTAACTTTTCTTTTTAAAAATTTAGACAAGTCTGTCACTTTCTTGCTTATAATCCTTATATTGCTTCCTGCCATTTTACACATGAAATCTAAAAATCTTCACTTTACTCAGATTTCTGCTGATCTGGTACATAGTCTAACTTCCAAAGACACTTATGCTCCATGTTGTAACCCAAAAAATAGCTCTCATGGCTTAGTGCAGGGCTTGGCATGCACAGAACAGGCTCCTTGTTTGTTCTGGGCTACCATTCATTCCAGAGTGGTGGTCAGAATTCTCATTGCTTTTCATGAGCAAAACCAGTGCTATTTAAAATGATAAATATTTTGATCTATCTTTAGCATATTTTCTGATCCTTACATTTATGCATGGTTCTAATCTGATACTGTATACTTTCAAAATCCTTCACTATCTATGAAGTTACACTGTTTTTAAAGTATATAAAACTAAGTTTAAGCAAATGCAATACTACATATGTAAAATATCTTTTAATTGGCATCTGATTATGTAGAAAATTGTAGAATCATTCTGAGAAAGACCATTTTTATTTAATTTTGAACTTCAGTGGAATCATTTTACGAAAGGGAGTGATACACCTGTCTTTGCAATCTCATCGATGAGGAGCAACAGTAGTAATTTATAGATTACAAGATTATCTATACACTTTTGCACAGAATACTATTTGTTGTTTTAATGACTCCTTTTTCATTTGTATAATAATAGAACTTAGTAGATAAATTAGTTATCAGATGAAAAATAAAGATGTCTTTGATAAATTCGTCATCCCCCCCTTTTTCTACTGCTAGGGTTGTTGCCTGTATGAATCCACCATTTCTAGGTGTTTTTTCTTTTTTCCTTTTTTTTCCTTTCCCCTTAATAGGGGCTGAGAAACAGAGAGATAGAGGAGAGGCACTGTCGCAGTACTACTCAGCAAAGCTTCCCTCCTGTAGGTGGGGACTAGAAACTTGAACCCAGTTCCTCACACAGAGTAAACTTGTGTACTCTACTGGGTAAACCACCATCCAGCTGCTAATTAGTGTATTCTAGTATGTTATACCAAACTACTGTAAGATATTTCAATGATAAGTTAACAAATGTCAGCATTTGTGATAAATTCAGTTAAAGCAGATGAAAAGACTCTCAAAACTAAATGAGAAATAAGACAGTGTATATATAGGCTTGTGCTCAGTTTATTATAATATTTTTAAATGATAATGTCCTTATTCCTAAAACTTGGGAGGAAAATATTTCATGGAATTTCTTTTCTTTTCTTTTTTTTTTTTTTCCTTTCTTCTTCCTTTTCTCTTGGGCCAGAAATGTGAACGTCTACTGCTTTACCTCTATTGCCACGAACTTAGTATTGAATTCCAGGAACCAGTTCCTGCTTCGGTGAGTTGTCTACCTGAGTACCTCCCTGGTGAAGAAATAGTATAATGTTTCACAGTGTGAAATCTGATAAAGTTCACTTGTTTGGAATAATCTTAGCCTCTCCAAGGCTTTAGTTGTCTAATACTGTTTCTTTTGGTTATTTGAGGATTGTATAAAATAATGTGTAAAGTGTTTTAGCATAATTCTCAAGAATGCCATAAGTAATTCCTACTAATCAGAAACTTAATTAGGACTAAGCCGATTTAAGAGTTAACAGTTTAGGGGTCCGGCGTTAGCCCAGCGGATTAAGTGCATATGGCACGAAGCGCAAAGACCAGTATAAAGATCCTGGTTTGAGCCTCTGGCTCCCCACCTGCAAGAGGTCACTTTACAAGTTGTGAAGCAGGTCTGCAGGTGTCTTATCTTTCTCTCGCCATCTCTGTCTTCTTCTTTTCTCCATTTCTCACTGTCCTAGCCAACAACAGTGACATCAGTGACAATAATAATAATAACCACAACAACAATAAAACAACAAGGGCAACAAAAGGGAATAACCCTGGGGGCTCGGTGCCTGTACTATGAATCCACTGCTCCTGGAGGCTATTTTTTTCCCCTCTTGTTGCCCTTTTGATTTTGAAATAGCCTTGGCTTATAAGATTATAAATGCTTAGAGGTACAATTTCACACCTCTTCAATATATGATATAACTTCATGCCTACTGCTAAAGTACCAGTCCCTTTATCAAAGTCCATTGGACCCCCTCCACCCTTGCAGCCCAGTTCTTCCCTCTATCCTCTGATTCCCCTTGGATGGACTTAGTTCTGCAGTGTGAGTCTATTAGACTGCATGTATCCTCATTTTGCTTTCTTAGTCCCATTGGTAAGACTACCCCCCCCTCCTTTTAAAAAAATATTTACAAATTGATGGGGAAGGAGGAGACTGAGAGGGGGAGAAAGAGATAAACCTGTAGCACTGCTTCATGACTTGTGAAGTTTTTCCCCTGCAGTTAAGAAGTGGGGGCATGAACCCAAGTCCCTTGTGCATTGTAACATATCAACTGGATACATCATGGCCAACCTTATATTTTAATTTTATGTACGTTCCTTTAGTATTTCTTGTAGGACTGATTTAGTGCTAATTCCTTTCATTTTTGTTTGTCTAAAAAGCTCTTTATCATGCATTCACACATCTGATTGATGGCCTAGCAGGATAGAATATTCTTACTTGGTTGTCTTTGCCATTCAGAGCTTTGAATATATCCTTCTGGTCCTAACTTGTAGAATTTCCAATGAGAAGTCTATTAATACCCTTAAGGAATTTCCCTTATAGGGGATTCTGCTTTTCTCTAGCAGTCTACAAAAATTATCTTTGTCTTTGGTCTTTGCCTTGTTTATTATGTAAGCTTGGTAAGCTTAACTTTGGATTCTTTTTTTTTGGGAGGGGTGGTGGCTATTTGAGCTTCTTGGATTTGAATGTCTCTTTCAGTATGGGAAATTTCTCTGCTAATATTTAAAAAAAATGTTGTTATTAATTTATTTATAAAATAGAAATATTGATAAGACCATAGGATAAGAAGGGTGCAATTCTACACAATTTCCACCACCAGAGTTCCATATCCCATCCCTTCCCTTGAAAACTTTCCTGCTCTTTATCCCTCTGGGAGCATGGGCCCAGGGTCATTATGGGGTGCAGAAGGCTTCTGTAATTGCTTCTCTGCTGAAGATAACAAAAAAAAAAGTTAATAGTGTGTTACAAGACTGTAAGATTACAGTGTATAGTTTCACACCATACCCGCCACCAAAGTTCTGTATCCCCACACCTCCCACCTCCCAAAGATAACAACCATAGTTCTCTCAAGTCTTAGAAACTATTTGCTTGCTTTTTTCCCCCCTGTTAATATTTCTGTAAATAAGGATTCTGTCCCATCTCTTTCTCTTCATCTGACATCTCTATAATATGAATGTTGTTCCTCCTGAATTTACTCCATAATTTTCTTATATTCTTATTTTTCGTAGCTCTTTTCTTTTTGTTGGGTTTTCCTTATCGTAAATCAAGATAGTATCCTGTCTTCTAGTTCACCACTTTGATCCTTCTGTTTTTCAGCTTGTGGACCATTCTACTCAATTTTTGTAGTTCATATGCTGTATTTTTTACTTTCCTGATATCTGATATGACTTCTTTCATACTTTTCTCTCTATATGGTCAACTTTGTTGAAGTTGTCTCCCATTAAACTTTTCATCTTTGTCAGCATCTTTAGGACCAAGTTTTGATGTCCTCTTTAGGAAGTTTACATAGCTGTTGAATTTGGTGTCTTCTTTGAGCTACTGTCTTGGTTCAACATTGCAGGTAATTCCCTGTTTTGTCATTTTGTTTGATGCTCAGTGATGACCTGGGCCCGAGGATTTGTGTTTGAACCTGGATGGCTCTGCATTATAAGTTGTAAATTTTTGTTGGCTGCTCCATGTTGTCACAGGCCCTCAGTCTATGGCTTGCTGTGAACAGGTTCTGTGTTAGGAGCTAAAAATCTGTTCCCAGGACTATTGTATTTGAATTCCAGTGCAGTGTCCTTTTAGAACTCAGTCTTCAACTTGCTCTGGAGGGCTACAGTCCTTACATCACCTCTCCCATTATATAGATTTATTACTCTTCATTGCTATGTAGATATTTGTAAAGCTGTAAGTCTGGATAGCAGTATCCATCCAGAGGCTTAGGCAGGGTATCTTTTTCTAGAGTTGATTTCTAGGTTGTGACCTCCCCAACTCTGGCAAAACTTCTGCTTAGAAAGCTGCTATCCCAGTTTCCCCTCTCCTTTCCTATTCTTAAATTCCTCATTTTGAGTTACTGAAGAGTGGTGTGGAGATTTGGGCGAACCTGTTTCACTCCCCTCCACCCACCCCCCCATCCCCATCCTGATAGAGTTCTGCACCTTATTGATTCCTTCCAGTTGTTGCCTGGTGTGTCTTTTTTTTTTTTTTTAAATTTTTAATTTTAGGAAGATAGAGGGAGAAAGAATGAGACATCACTGGTACATGTACTACTGTGTTACTGGGGATTGAATTTAAGACCTGATGCTTGAGAGTCCAATGCTTTCCTAACACTGCACCACCTCCTGGTCTACCCTAGTGTGTATTTTGATCCTCTTGGAAGAAGCTGTTTTCCTGTGATATTCTCCTCCTCCCTCTCCTCCCCTACTCCTCACTTTTCTAAAGGTCTCTTGCTAGGGGAGAGTTCCTTCCTCCCTCCCTCCCTCCCTCCCTCCCTCCCTCCCTCCCTCCCTCCCTCCCTTCCTTCCTTCCTTCCTTCCTTCCTTCCTTCCTTCCTTCCTCTTACTGGGGGATTAATAGTTGACAGGAAAATACAGTAGTTTGTATATGTATAACATTTCCCAATTTTCCACATAACAGTTCAGCCCCCACTAGGTCCTCCTCTGCCATTATGTTCCAGGACCTGAACCCCCCCACCCCCAAGTCTTTCACTTTGGTACAATACATCAAAGAGAGTATGTTTCTATGTATGTTTTTTCACCCAATTCTGTGTGGTCATGCTATGATGCCAGAGGAAGGAAAATACAGGAAGAGAGAGAACCAGATATCACTCTGGTACATGTGCTGCCGAGGATTGAACTCAGGACCTCATGCTTGAGAATACAGTGCTTTATCCATTGCGCCACTGCCCAGACCACGTGATTCTTGTTCTTAAGCCAGCTTTCCTCCCTTCCCTTTTTCCCTCCCTCCCTCCCTTCTTTCAACACACCTGTTGCACTGCGCCCGGAGCTTCTTCTTTTACTGGTGGGGTCTGGGAATTTGTACCCTGGCCCTTGCACGTGGTAACCTGTGTACTCTGCCAGTTGCACCACTACCTGCCCCCACCAGATGTTTTTTTTAACACTAGTGGTTGACCTTTTGCTTATTGTTTTCGTTCCAAATTACTTATTAAAAGGTGGAGAAAAAGAAAAAAGAAGAAAGTCAAGGGAGCTGGCGGTAGTGCAGCGGGTTAAGTGCTCATGGTGCAAAGCACAAGGACTGACATAAGGATCCTGGTTCGAGTCCCCAGCCCCCACCTTCAGGGAGGTTGCTTCACTAGTGGTGAAGCAGGTCTGCAGGTCTCCTTCTCCCCACCCTCTGTCTTCCCCTCGTCTCTCGATTTCTCTCTGCCCTATCCAACAACAACAGCTATGACAACAATAATAACGACAACAGCTATGACAACAATAACAACTACAACAAGTGCAATAACAAAATGGGAAAAATGATCTCCAGGAGCAGTGGATTCATAGTGCTGGCACCGAACCCCAGTAATCCTGGAGGCAAGGGAAAAAAAGAAAGAAAGAAGAAAGTCAATATTCTCTCAATAAAAATTCAAAAATAAAATTAATGGGTCTTACACGCAACTTTTCTGGTGAAACCATTAAAGACTGCCTTTATAACTGAAGCTCTTTGCCTTAGTAATCAAGCTGCCTTAAATTCAAATGAATTTACAAAAATAAAGCCCTGTAACCAAAAGAAAAGAAGAGTAGAGCCTTGGGACTTTGAGTCTGAAGACTGTCACATGTCCTGATTTAATTTTTGTGTGGTCATGACAGAAGACTTAAAAATAAATCCACTGTGGGAGTCAGGTGGTAGCGCAGTGGGTTAAGCGCACGTGCAAAGCAC
Organism: Erinaceus europaeus; assembly: GCF_950295315.1. Lineage (NCBI taxonomy): Eukaryota > Metazoa > Chordata > Mammalia > Eulipotyphla > Erinaceidae > Erinaceus > Erinaceus europaeus. Next base: position 62,055,548 of record NC_080172.1, read on the forward strand.
AAGCACCTGTAAGGATCCCAGTTCGAGCCCCCGGCTCCCCACCTGCAGGGTGCTAGCTTTGCAAGCAGTAAAGCAGTTATCTAACTTTCTCTCCCCTCTGTCTTCCCCTCCTCTCTCCATTTCTCTCTGTACTGTCCAACAATGATGAAATAAATAACTACAACAGTAAAATAACAAGGGCAACAAAAGGGAATAAATAAATAAAAGTAAGTCCATTGTACCCAAAATTTGCAAATAGCTGACTCCATCACACACCCAACATTAATTAAGGTATACATTTGTAAACTTGGAATTGAAATACTTTTTCGGGTTCTTATGTCTGCTCTTGTTTGTTTTGTTTAGATACCAAACTACTATAAAATTATAAAGAAACCAATGGATTTATCCACAGTGAAAAAGAAACTTCAGAAAAAACATTCCCAGCACTACCAAATCCCAGATGACTTTGTTGCTGATGTCCGTTTGATCTTCAAGAACTGTGAAAGGTTTAATGAAGTATGTTAGCTTCTAAACTATAGTCTTGTATTGTGAGTTTTTGTTTCTTTTTTTAATTTCATTTTTGTCTGCTATAAGATCTTTCTAATTTGGTTTACAAATATTTTTGTACTTTGTGTTTGTCAAAAGTAAAATTTAATTGCACTCATAGCTCCAAAGAAGAAATTTTACTGTATAAATACATTAATATTATTTACTACACTTTTCCAAATGAATTGAGGGTTGAGATTAATGTAGGAAGTAGTCTGTAGTTAACTATATGTTGTGGAAAATGACTATAAATGGCCTACATATTGGGTTCATTTAGAAAAAGCATTTGTACCAGTGTTCTTTCATTTTATTATTAACCATATAATGTAGAAGCTTAAATTCATAATCTCTGGTGGCAGAGTATATAATGCAGTTTTCTGCTGTCAGAAAATGTGATTTTGATAATGTTGGTTATGTATTCTTTTGAAGATAAGAATGAGATATTCATACCTTGCGAAGAAATGTGATAATATACTTCCTTCAAGGAGAAAATTTTTTTTTATCATCTTTGGAAAAAGTTGAGTCTCTTGTTAAGGAAGATTTTCATTATTAATAGAAGAAAATGGACCTGGATAAAAAGCCACAAAAGTCTTTAAAAAGACTTGCCTCCAGGGTTATGGTGCCGACAGGGGCTTGGTGCCGACACTATGAGTCCACTGCTCCTGGTGGCCATTTTCAATTTTTATTGGATAGGACAGAGAAATTGAGAGGAGAAAGGAAGATAGGGAGAAAGATGGACACTTGCAGACCTGCTTCACTGCTTGTGAAGCGGACCCCCCCACCTCCCTTGCAGGTGGGGAGCTGACGACTCAAATTGGGGTCCTTGAGTGGGTCCTTGTGCTTAATACTATGCGTTAACCTGGTGTACCACTACCTAGCTCCTTTAAAAAGATTTTTACTAAAATCTATGTCACTTGTGAAATTTGGTTGCCATATAATTATTACTAAAAATAATTCTTGAATCATGCGGACTGTACCTAGTGTGACCCTTGGAAGCTTCTAAATAGATATTTTTTTTTTTTGTATAAAACAGAAAATACTTATAAGATGAAAAGTCAAATCACTTTGTATCAGTATGTTGCAAAGAATAGTCAGATTTGACTTGAAGTTAATACAGTCTCATACTGTGATCTTAAAATTTTTTTCAGTTGTTTTAAAATGAAAATTTTATGTATTTAAGTGCTTGCTACGAAGAAGACATTTTATCTGCTTTAATACAAACTAAATAATTTTGTAATTAGTAAATTTTCATAAAGACAGCATTCTGATTTAAGCAATTTGATGACTGGCAGTTTTTAAAAAGCAGCATTTCTTATATTTATTTCACAGGTGTTTTTCTCTTAAAGAGATTGACATACTCAAACCAATTCTTAATCCAGATTGGCATTACTCATTCCGAATTTGAGATAGTTACTAAGAAAGTGACTTTGATAGTATAGCTTTTAAAAAAAAATGGTTCCATCTTCTGTAGCATTTACTGGTCATAGTTATATGTTCCTTCTAGTATGGCTCACTTTTTGTCACCAATCCTATGCAGTCTTATAACTTTAGAAAGGATTATAATTTCCCTTTTTTTTTTGACTCTGGTATCCTTTTTAGATGATGAAAGTTGTTCAAGTATATGCAGAAACACAAGAGATTAATTTGAAGGTAAGCTTTTCAGACCATGCAAACTTGATGAAGGAATATGCATTACCAATAGGTGAATATTCCTATCTTTTGCTTGCAGGCTGATTCAGAAGTAGCTCAGGCAGGGAAAGCAGTTGCATTGTACTTTGAAGATAAACTCACAGAGATCTACTCAGACAGGACCTTCGCACCTTTGCCAGAATTTGAACAGGAAGAAGATGATGGTGAGGTAACTGAGGACTCTGATGAAGATTTTATACAACCCCGCAGAAAACGCCTAAAATCAGATGAAAGACCAGTACATATAAAGTAATATGACTTGAACTTAAATCAGTTGTTTAAAAAAAAAAGGAAAAAAAAACAAAGACCTTTTATTTAAATGTTGCTGGAATCTCTTGCCTATAGTGGGCACCTCCTTGAAGAAGCTGGTAGCTTTTATTCAGTATTAGATTGAAATAATGGACAGAAAACACATTCTTCTCAAGGGTGAAGAACTCTCACTTTAAAAGTAAAACCTAATAGCAAAGGTAAAATGATTAGAAGATTTCTGTTATTAAAGAAAATGATTCTGATTGTTAGAATGGGCGGATGTTGATGATCTTTTGGTATTGATTGGTACAGGGTACTAGGTGTACTAGTGAATACTTGAGGGTCTCTTGGACTAGAATGCGCAGTTACAAAGCAACTTCTATGCCTCTCCTTCCACACATACATACTAGTGTGTTTTCTAGTTAAGAAAAGAAAATCAAAGTCACTGAGATTTCACTTTGTCAATGTGTACTAAATCATGCATTTTTTTTTCATTTTGATACTGTTGGGCCATAGTTTTTATATTGTTTTAAAGAACTCAACAGTTTCATTTCCTGTTCTGAGTTAGAATATAGGAAGCATAACCATTGACCTTCATATATCAACTTGAATGTTCTACTGAAATCAAAATGATAACTTATCAGTAGCAGATCATATTGTTATAATAATTCTCAGAAAATGTTTCCACAGAATTGCACTTCCAAGTTCATTTTATCATACTATTATTCCCATAAAAGGCAGAATGTTTGAAAATTGATGTAGTTTTCTGTACCTTGAAACTTGATTGAGGTGACAACTGGCTCTTATCCAGTCTTCCTTCATATCAGTTTTCCGATAGACCACTATTGGCAAACCGTAATCTGTCAACTACCAAATGTGTAAAATTTTCTGTATTTCACTTTGTCTTATTTGTAAATAGTGAACTAAAACTTCTGGCAGATCAGCAACATTTGCTGAGCCTGTTTTTTAAGCTATTGTGTATTCTTACTAATGTTCCTATCAAGAATGGATTTGTAATATATGCTGTCTATTTCTAATGTTCACATTCATATTTTGAGGTTTGATCTTATTTTAATAGAGAACAGACTTCTCAGAAAATCTTCAGAAGCAGCTTATTAAAATATCAAAATATTGAAATAAACCCGGTGGGGTTAGATTAAGTTTCTGTCCACCAAGTGGGACATTTGCATGGACTGAGGGCTTTAAGGACTTAGGAGAGACCTGTAAGTAAATCCTGAAAATGAGCCAATCCCCACTTGAATGGTTATTGAAGTAAACCCACCTTTACTACTGTACTTTCAGTACTGGAGGCAGATAAATCACCTTGGCTCTAGGTCATTTTTCTTTATTTATGATGCTCAGATCCAAGATAGGTGTTGGATTTTAAAAAATTTTTAGTCCTACTTTTTTATGGGCATCTTAGCGTATAAGGTGACCAAAATATAAGACTTCCCATTTGATATTTTCCAGATGTTAGCACATTTATGGCATATAATAACACCTTTAAGGAATTCAGCTTAAGCAGTTCAGGCAGTAGACTACTCAGAAAAAAAAAAATTATTGGATACAATTGTCTAAGAGGTAATTATTTTTAGTGCGTATTAAATCATATAAATTGCTCTAAAGAAATTATTATACAAATACCTTTTTTTGTTCCCCTTAAAAAAGGGTGGGAGTAGACATGAATATAATTAAGGCCTTCTGATGGTGTTTTTAAACAGTATTGATTTGATTATTGCTATTAAATGACTTTAATATGCAGCTACTTTTAGATTCTTTTCAGTTTTAAGTTAAACTTTGATATTTCAAATTTGTTCTATCCTTTTACTCCTAAGAAATTACATAATTCCTAAAAGTCCTCTTGTAAAGGGGAGAAATCTGTTAAGAAATGTTTTATTTTGTGTATATGTCCCTCTTCCTCACACATACATGATTTCCATTTATCAGGAATCACATCTAAGGACACATTTTTGGAATAGGTAAAGTATTGGGATAACTTCACTTTGTCAAGCCTCTGAGAATTAGTATTTTATTCTAGCTCTTCATATGAATTCCTTTCACAGTTCTTAGGTAACAAGTTAATATTAGGTTAACCAAGTGGGTGGAGGTTTAAATATTTTTTGTATCTGTTTTTTTGAAAGATAATGTATTCCCTTAAAAGCATTTTGTTGTTAAAGTGGGGTTTTAGTTGGGGTTTTTTCTTTTTTTTTTTTTTTGCCTTTTTTTTTTTCCTTCGAAGATTGGTTCTTAAAAAGCAGCTTAATTGTGAATATTTAGTGGGCTCCATTTCTTTGAGCAAATATAAGTCATTGTGTTATCTTTAACTACCAACAAACCACCATTAAATAAAAGTGGTATTCACTTAGATCTTATTAAAGCATTTTTCATGTACATTGATCACTGTGTTTCTAAGTTGATTTGTTCAGCACTATCTATAATAATTAGTTAAAAAGTTTAAAAACTTAAATTTCCACATTTTACATGTTTTCCTAATCTGTTTAACAAGACAATTCACATTTGTATTCTGTGTTTAAAGGCAGTAGTTTCTATCTAGGAATGTTAATGTTCCTTTGATAGATAGTGAAGTTTTGGCCACACTTCACTCTCCATCGCCCTTCGGAACACTTTAAAAAAAGTATACCTAAATCTTTTTTTCTTTCTTGGTTCAGCTGGTTTGTTAAATGTGAAGGAATTGCTTTGCAAGGTGAAGTATACAAATGAGTGGTTAGATTGTAGCTTTATCAGTTAATCTCAACACATACCTTGCCATCTAATTATCAGTGGCTAATGTTAATTAGCCAGGAGATTTAGGTCTTCTGACAACACCATTGAATTTGTGGCCTATATTATTAAAACAGTTCCTTAATATCTAAAATTGGAAGTAGATGCTGTGGCCTATAATCCCATGGACTTATCTACTCCCACACATATAATACTTAAAAGTAGAAACATTTCTCATTTAAGTCAGCTCTGCTTATTTGCAATCATCATTATTATTTTATAAACCTCTCTACCCCAATTCCCTTGATAAAAACGAATTCTTAATCCATACCATAAATTCTTAATACACTCCATCTACACTAGTGATCTGCCGAAGGTGATCCAAGGTGTTTCACTTTGATCATGTACCAGAGCTGGATCTTGTGTTTTTCTCTCACAGTTATCTCCTCCTTAATAAAGCAATAACACTGCTTAAAGTCTGTTGCCTAATATCATGTCATAATCCTCTCCCAGATGGCAATTTTATAGGAAAGTTTGTATGCATATCACTCAGTCTATCTTTTAAAAATTAAGAAATTTAACTGTATGCTGGAGCTAATAACAATATATTGTGGCATTTTATTTTAAAATTTGGGGAAAGTTCCATATTTTTTTAAAAGTAGGTGTTTGAGTAAAAAAAAATTGAAGGTACTTTTTTAAGAAAAAATTTATATGCCACAGTTTACATAGACATTTCAGATATCAACATGTACTCTTGGATATGATGGTTTTTTCCTTGGTCAAAAAGCATGTATAGCGTTTTCTTCCATCTTAGTCCCTTGTGTTTGCCTTCGTGGTCTTTTATATTTTTTATTATATTTGAGAAACAAATTATCTTCAAAGATAAATCAATTTGAATATATTTGTCATAACCAAACTGTAAAGTATACAAAATTTAGACTAGCCCTTTTCTAGAAAGTAATCTTTGGAATTCACCAAATTTGTATGTGGGAAGGCACTGAAATGATTTTGTAAGTGTCACTGCAATATTTCCCTTCAAGAATGATCTAAATTTAGTGAAATGCATGTCTACTCCTGGTCTGGAAAATGTAGGCATTTACTGTATCTTTTAAATCACAGTGAAACATGTATATAAGCCTATAAAGAAAAGATTTGTGCAATCTGAAAACTTGTTAATTTTCTACATAGACAAAGGGTTAAATCCACAGCCTTACTAATTTCTTGCTTCCAGTATATCAACTGGTCTTCTCCCCTCATTATGTTTTATTACTACTCTAATACTACTATTATTTTTGCACATAGTTAACTACCCTTCAATATGATTCTTTAAAAAGTGCTGTTTCTGTGGTATTGTAATCTCTAAATAATCATATTTAATTTTTTAAAACAAGGTTGGAGTTTATAATTGTTTTGTTCCTGTGTTTTTTGTTGGTGTGTAATAAAACCAAGACTTTCTTTTCATGGTTATTTAATGCATTAGCTGCCTGTAAATATTTCTTGTTATAATGCGCTGGAATGTGTTGTAGAAGTTGTATTAGATTAGGTTAAAGCCTTGTTTGAAAGCCACCTTGTTTTGGTTTATTTCTATTAAATTAGAGAATTGAAAACATTTCCAAATGAGTTTCTTCTTGTTCTTTGAGTTGAGACTTAATCATAAATTTACTAAAATTATTTTTGCCAGGTGCTAGAGATAGTGAATAAGAATAGTTTCTACTTTCATATGTGCTTAGATTCTAATGAGTGCTAACTATCAACATTGAATATAGTATGAACACTTAGGAGGACTTAAACTGAAAACTTTGTTGATCCCGGAAGTGATTGTTGACTCATAAAAGACAGGACCTCAGAAAAAATAGAAGCCTGAAAGTAATAAGACAGTATGTGTTTCAGGACCTGAAAGTTAAGTTTCATTGGAGTAGAATTGATTTATTTAAGTAGAATTTAAATTGGAACAATATAGTACTAAACTGGAGAGCTGAGCAAGGGTGTACTTTTCAAGTAGAATGTCCTGACGGTCATGTTGGGAGGATTTGGTATTTACACTGACACGCAGAACCCTTAAATTTTTTTTAAGCATGATAGTGGGGCATGGAAGGTGAGAAAATTAAATGTACTCTTATGTTAGCAGTGATGAGATACAGAAAAGACTGGACAGGAGATGCAGTTTGTAGACTGTGTCTACTCAGGTATTCTCTAAACTAGTAGTCTGGAGTTGGAGATAGAAAAATAGTTTTGTTGTATTGTACCAACGCAAAGAACTAGGGAAGGAGGGCAGGTCCTGGTACATGATGATGGACCTAATTTGAGAACGAGAGTATTTCTTTTGTAGGCACCTGTCTTGGTGAGATGAGAAATTGCACCCATGTGCCAACAACTGTACTGTAAATCATTAACCTCCCAGTAAGAAATAATAGAGTTCAGTTTTAGAAAGATTTAGAAATTAAAATAGAAGAATAGTTGAAACTCAAGTTGTCTAAGACATATTTTACATGCACTTTATGTAATAGAGGGAGAGAGAATAGTTTGTGAATAGAAGAGTGCTCATTGTGGGACCTACTGAAAATAAAGGTGCAGCTCTCTGGTTAGTGTCCCTACTGTAAGATTGGCCAAGATACATGTGTTCATTTAAATTTTTTTAATCGAATATAGAGAAATCAAGAAGGTAGAAGGAGACTGAGCGGGAAAGAGATAGACATCTGCAGCCCTGGTTCACCACTTTGAATATTTCCCCCTGCAGGTAGATACCAGGAGCTTTTGAACCCTGGTCCTTGCTCAGTGTGTGTGCTTAATCAGGTGCGCCACTGCCTGACCCCTTATCCATGCCTGTTTTATATATCATTGAATATGTTGAGTTGATGTTTGACATTTAGTAAATAGCTGTCAAAGTCAAGCCAACAACATAAAACTTAAAACATGATAATATATGAAATTTCCCAGGAGGTTTCTGAAATACTTTTGATAGCAGAAGAAACAACACACAGTAGGGGCAAAAACACTACGGAGAGCTCTGCGACCTCCGCCGCTTGGGGCCTGCTGTAGGTGCCCCACTGCTCAGGACAAACCATCGCTGGCTTGGCAGCCCCTCGCCTGCAGTTCTTCCCCATCTCACCCCCATCATTGAGTTTACCCCTCAATCCCAAACCTTTCCTCAACGGACTAACAGGAAAGCCAGTAATGGTGAAGCTTAAGTGGGGAATGGAGTACAAGGGCTGCCTGGTATATGTAGATAGCTTGCAGATACAGAAGAATACATAGATGGAGCATTGTCAGGACATCTGGGTGAAGTTTTAATAAGGTGTAATAATGTCCTTTATATCAGGGATTGAAGAAGATGGAGAAATGAGAGATTAACATCTTTTGTGTTTTATATATATATTTCTAGCCAATAAAGATTTGTTTTTCAACTTGGAAAAAAAAAGCACTATGGAGAGACTGGATTAGTCATAGTAAAACAAGTGGAAAATGAAAGAGAAAGGGTTTTGAGGTACCAGTGATAACAAGTGTTAAGAGTAAGAGGTTTTAAAAAAGGTAAAGGGCTACCTAGTAATATGGAAGTCATAAATAACCTTGCTGAAAACTTCCTGTTTGAGCAGCAGCAACAGGGTTAGATAGTTATAGTCTATTTCAAGGAAAACAATTTTTAATGCTATATTGAATTTATGGCCATGAATAACCAGTTAAAAGTCAGTTGGAACCCACTGATATGATTCCTGAGCTCCACTATATTATTTGTAAAATTATATTCAGTTTATAGAATTAATATGGACCCAGGGTCTGTTATAGTATATTACTAACAGTTCTCAACAATTTTCCCCTTTCCATGGTTTTCGCGCTAGTGCTAAAAGGGACAGGTTAGAAGTTTTTTTTACTGATGTTTTATTTATTTCTCTTATCATTGAGGCTTCACCACTCTACCCTGACTTTTTCAGATAGAAAGACATAGACCCCCAAAAAGGCAATAGTGAAGGAGGCTAGGCTTGAACCTGGGTCGTGACCATGACAAAATAAACATACTATTCAAGCTAGCAATCTAGCAGGCATTTAAATTTTTTTTTTATTTATAAAATGGGGCCGGGTGGTGGTGCCCCCAGTCCCCACCTGCAGAGGGAAAGCTTCACGAGTGGTGAAGTAGTGCTGAAGGTGTCTCTCTGTCTCTCTTCCTCTCTATCCCCCCCCCCTTGATTCCTGGCTGTCTCTATCCAATAAATAAAGATAATTTTAAAAAATGGAAATACAAGACCATAGGATAAGAGGGGTACATTTCCCACCACCAGAACTCTATCCCATCCTCTTCCTTGAAAGCTTTCCTGTTCTTTATCTCTCTGGGAGTGTGGACCCAGGGTCATTATGCGTGCAGAAGGTAGGTCTGGCTTCTGTAATTGCTTCCCTGTTGAACATGGGCGTTGGCAGTTCGATCCTTAGTCCCAGTCTCTAACAGGCATTTTACTGATGAAGTTTAGGGGAAAAAAAAAAAAAAAGACATCAGAAAGAATCTCAAGACTTTATGTATCTGTCTTCGGCTCAGATGTCTAGTTCTTCATCGGTTGATCCTTGGATATTTAGGATTTAGCAAACACCCTTATCAGGCTGTACAGTTTTAAGGGGTTCACACACAGAAATGATTAAAATAGCATACAACATTCAATGCAGATATTTATTTCAAGCTTTCTCTTCCAAATTTACTGACCTCAAATGGTGGCAAGTAAGGATGTTAACTTGTGATTTGGAAAGGCAAGTACAAAGATACCTGTTTCTGGCCTTTTTTGATAGAGACGGAAACAGAATGAGAGACACCTGCAGGTATCCACAATTGTGAAGCTTCCTCCTTGCAGGTGGGGCGGTGGGTGGTGGTGGTGGTGGTGGTGGTCCCTGAATTTGGGCCCTTTCATATGGTAATTTGTGCTACCAAGTGTGCCACCTCCTAGCTACTGTTTCTGGTGATTTACTACATTATAAACTCGCAGAAAACTTCATAGTGATATAAAGCTGGATAAGATGCATTAAAACATTTACTATGCTAACAAGGAATAAAGAAAGGGGAAGCCTTATAACTTGTGTACTATTTTTGAGCAAAAAAATTTTGATCTAAATCTAATCTTGGAAACAGAATGTAGGATATTTATAAAGATAACGTGTGAATTTATGAAGTAGATATTAGGTAAAAACAGGTGGGGAAGACTTCTAGATCAAACAGCAATATGCACAGCATGAACTTAGATTTGATTACAAATTAGACCCAATTTTATAGACGTCTGTGAAAGTTTATATAAAAACTTTCCCATAATGGGAATATCAGATCTTGTCAGCTGTGATGATTATTTTGTGCTTATATAGGAAAGTGGTTTTTCTTGGCGATGCATGCTGAAATATCCAAGAATTAAGTATTTTGTCACTTCCGGAGGTACAAAAGTGTTTATATAAAATACCTGTGAGTGTAGTTGTAACAACAGCTAGTGAATCTTAGGAAAATGGATCTTTGTTGTTTCTTTTTGGTGTTCAAATTTTTAGTAGGTTTGAATTTTTTTAAGTTTTTATTTTGGAGGGAGGGGCCTGCAGTAACAAAGCATAAATCCTGGATAGAAAAGGTAGTGCGGCTATTAAGTGCATATCTGCATGCGTGAGCCTTTGTGTTTGATCAGTTTTTTTAAATACTACTTGCTTGTAACTGAAGAGACAGGGTGTGCACCTTGCCAGGCATACAGACCAGGCACAAGCCTGGTTATTGCTGGGACTCGGTGCCTGCACTACAAATCTACAGCTCCTAGAGGCCACTTTTCCAATTTTTTTTTTTTGCCCTTTTTGTGGTTGTTGTTATTATTGTTGTTAGAGAGAAATCGAGAGGAGGAGAAGATGGGGGGTGGGGGGAGAAAAATAGACACTTGCAGATCTGCTTCACTGCCCATAAAGTGACCCCCCCTGCAGGTGTGGAGGCAGGGGCCTCGAACTGGGATCTTTACACCAGTCCTTGGGCTTCGTGCCATGTATGCTTAACCTGTTGCGCTACTGCCCAGTCCTCATATTTTTCATTTATGTAATCTAATAGAACCACTAAAGTATCTTTCTACAAAGTCAGTGCCATTATTTTTATCAAAATCCAAGGATTTCTAAAAAGGTAACAAAAGCTGCGTTTTTCTTTTTAATTTATTTTTTATTTAAGAAAGGATAAATTAACAAAACCATAGGGTAGAAGGGGTACAACTCCACACAGTTTCCACCACCCAATCTCCATATCCCATCCCCTCCCCTGATAGCTTTCCCATTCTCTATCCCTCTGGGAGCATGGACCCAGGGTCCTGGGTTGCAGAAGGTGGAAGGTCTGGCTTCTGTAATTGCTTCCCCGCTTAACATGGACGTTGACTGGTCGGTCCATACTCCCAGTCTGCCTCTCTCTTTCCCTAGTAGGGTGGGTTTCTGGGAAGCGGAGCTCCAGGACACATTGGTGGGGTCTTCAGTCCAGGAAAGCCTGGCTGGCATCCTGATGGCCTCTGGAACCTGGTGGCTGAAAAGAGAGTTAACATACAAAGCCAAATAAATTGCTGAGCAATCATGGACCCAAAGGTTGGAATACTGGAGAGGAAGTGTTGGGGGGGCGGGTACTCACTGCAAACTCTAGTGTACTGCTTTCAGGTATATATTTTGCACTTGTTCATGGATACGTGTGAACATATGCTCTCTCTCAAAGAACCTGGTCTATATCTAGGTTTGGGGACTTTGTTTGTTAGAAAGTGATTCACCTGGGATGGAATTGGAGAGTGCTATGAAAGGAAAGGTCTCACCCGAGTAATGAAGCTGAAGGGTTGTCATTCCACACCTGAAGTCTCTGGACACAGTCTGAGCTGAAGCATGTTGAGGTGGCAATCATTGTGCTGATTAGGTTGCGATTGGCTGATGCAATATTATTTGATATGGATTGGGAGAGCATGCGGGAAAGTGGGCCCTATCCTAAGGTTCCAGGACTGGGGGGAAATATAGGCTCTATAGTGGAGATGTGAGGTTCCTGCTGTCTTAGGGTTCCAAAAGACAATGGATAGTTAATGTTTCATCACATTATTTGGTAATTGGGTTAACTTTGAAAAGTCCTTTTGTTAGGGTTTGCTATAGAGTACCTAGTATCTTGTAAATAGCTGTGCCACTGGTTGCCTCTGATCTACTTTGTTTTCTTTTGAGCTCTGCTGGGACCTCCAATGTGTGTCACGACTGCCTGCTCTACTATTCCTTGAGCTTCCCGTGGCTCTGTGCTTGATGTTTCCATGTTGTGCTAGAGATATGACCCTGGGTCTACATTACCAAATGAGTGATCTCCCCACCCCACTAACCATGTTTAAGATGTTCAATGCAGCCAGTTCTGTCTTTTCTATGACAGTGATGAAGTGGGTTGCCTATATATATATATATATATATATATATATATATATATATATATATATAAGAACTGAGACTTGGGGTTAAATAATTTGCTCAGTCAATACATCAGAAAGGATAGTAACAACCAATGTTGGAGAGATGGGGTGCTGGTGGTGCTAAGGGAACCAACTTTCCTGCACTGCAGGTGGGGATGTAAATTGGTATAACCCTGTGGACAGCAGTGTAAGAATGCTCTGAAGGCTAGAAATGGGCCCTCTTCTTTGACCAGCAGTTCCTCCCATGGGATAATATATCCTAAGGAATCAAACACCTTCATCCAAAATAATTTGTGTATACCTATATTCATAGTGCAGTGTGTAGTAGCCAAAACCTGGAAGTGACTTAACATGTCCCAACAACAGATGAGTGGCTAAAAAAAGTTGTGTGTATATATATATACACAATAGATTACTACTCAGCTAGTAAGAATGATAAATTCACCTTTACCTCATCTTGGATGGAGCTTGAAGGAATCATGTTAAGTGAGATAAGCCAGAAAGAGAAGGCTGAATATGGGATGATCTCTCTTATGGACAGAAGTTGAGAAATAAGAACAGAAACGGGAAGCGTTGTGCGTGGGTCGCGGAGAAGAGAGAGAGGAGGGGTCTGGAGCGAAGAGGAAACACAAATCTTTATTTGCGCTGGCACCTCAGAGTTGGGTGCTAGAGAAGCAGGTTGGGCCACATGGAGGTAGCGAAAATGGCCGCCTCGCCTCTCCACAGTAACCTTTCCTGCGTCTGAACACCGGAGTGAAGCGCCGGCAAGAGAGCGAGGTGCAGAAAACGAAGGGTTTTTATAGGAGTAGCTTTCGCGAGAATGGGAAGGGGGAGGAGTAACCATAGCACTCCAGGATAGGATGATAACTCTTGTGAGAATGGGAGGGGGGAGGAGTAACCAAAGCACTCCAAATATCGCGGGGATATAGACAATGTCCTGAGGGCATAACATGGCGGAACAGGCACTCCCAGAATGTCCCAACTCTCACGGGAACTAGTAGCCTGAGGGGAAAACATGGCAGATGTGAATGCATCTGCACAATTTCCCAGCAGGGAAGCACAGTAGAACCTGAACTAGGTTTGGTGTATTGCGTCAAACCAAAGGACTGGTGTCAGGATGGCGTAGGGGGGCTACTTTCAGGGCCTGGTACATGATGGTGGAGGAGGACCTAGGCTGGACATGGGAGTGTTTTTCAGAAAACAAGTTTTACACATGTAGCAACAACTGTTTACTGTAAACTACTAATCCCCCCAATAATATTTTTAAAAATAATTTGCTCAAGGCCCTGGAACTAATGAATGCAAGACTACATTTGGTTAACCTGTGCTCAGACCTACACACTTAACAACTAGGCCACCCTACCTCGGCTTTTTTAATTGTTTTTCTGAAACGTTTCTCTTTGGCAACTGTCTTGACACAAGAAAAAACAAAGAAAAAGGAAAAACAAATTTTTTTTTCCCACAGACCTAATTTGGGAAGCAAAACAATTTTATGGAGGAAGAAACGAAATAAGCCAAAGTAAAACAAAACTGTCATGGCTGGACATAAGGACTGGAGCCTGAGGGTCCACTGTGCTGATGGGGTGTGGGTGCCTGCTATGGAGGACAGCATCTGAAGCAGTTATGAGACTGGTGGGCTTGCTCTTGCCGTATCTGGGGTTTCACCTTGTCTTCTGCATGATTCTGTTTTGCTGGGGCTTGGTGGCAGTACTATGAATCCACAGCTCCCAGTGGCCTCCCCCCCCTTCAAATTTTTATTAGATACATTTTTATTAGGACAGAGAAATTGAGAGAGGACCGGGAGATAGAGGGAGAGAAAGATACCTGCAGACCTGCTTCACCACTCATTAAGCACCTATTCTCCCCTGTAGGTAGGGAGCGGGGGCTTGAACCCGGGTCCTTGCACTTGGTAATATGTGTGCTTAACCGAGTGCACCACAGTAGAAAACTCCCACCTCTGCCTGGGCAGTCACTGAGGCAAGAGCTGCACAAGAGGCATGCAGTGAGGGGCTGGGCACAAAGCCACAACTGCCTCTGCCCTCACTTGACTTGTGGGAGGGAGCTGTTTGGAGGAGGATGGGAAAAGCCCTGGAAGCAGGAACCAGCCTCAGGCTGCTCTAGGTGATCAATCCTCCCTTTGCCTGCTAAGGTTTTGAGGAAGAAAGCAGGGCCAGGCAGGCATGGTATCAGAAAGCCAAGGCAACATGGAGGGAGGGCAAAGGGCACTGCAGGGTGGTTCTGTTGAAACATCCTTCGTGGCCATCAGCTAGTAGCAAGACCCCACCAACAAGAGGCCAGCCTAGCAAGGACAATCTGGGGTTGTCCCTTATTGTCTGTACTCCCATTTTCCACAGAAAGAGGTTCACCTGGGTGCACTGCTGCAAACCAAGGACCACACCCAGCCACTCTCATGAAACTAAGGCCTGTCAACAAGCTGATGTCTCTCTTCCAGTCTTCACTTGCAAGGACAGAGGGAGCTGCTGCTTCTCCCCTTCCGTGTCAGCACTGGCCAGAAGTGTGCTCCACTGAGACCACACTAGGAGCCCACATGCTGAAGGGGCAGAGCCGCCCACCTGGATCTCCTGTGTCCTGGAAATGCCTCTCGTTAAAACCCTTCTGTATTTAGCTCTGACAGTTTATCCTAAGACATGACCTTCTCCTTGAAAAGGTGGCATGAAACAGGAGCAGCTGATAGAACGGGTCTGATGCTTCCAGCCTGCACAAGTCTGACCATGGGAGGGGCCTTCCTCATGGTGCTAGAGCTCTCATCTTGTGTGGGATTTCCTTACTCTACCTAGCATTTCAGACGTGCCCATCATGTCCACAGCCATGCAGGAGACAGCTTTGAGGACACATGGCTCCCTAGTCCTCACCTCAAGTCAGGGGACTTAGGCTGGGGTCCCCAACCCCAAGATATCCAGTGCCTGCAAAGAGATGGATCAATGTGTCCCTGGAGTGAGAAAGTAACAATCTGCTTGGTCACTCATGCTGCAATAAGTGGCATGATAAAGCAAGCTCACTTTCTCTCAAGGACACGCTGTGACTGTAAAATATCAGAACTCCCTTCTCTGAGGGACTACAGTGGTTAGTTAACTGGGAAACTTGTTCTGTAAAATTAGAAATTATCAGAAATGTCACTGTTTGAAATTCTTTCTGTATGAACAAAGCATCCCTCAATCTCCTAGTGGGCCCATGTCACTCACACTGGGGGGCTGCCCCTGGTTTTACGGGTCAGACACACAGCTGCAGGTGAGAACTTTCTGGATGTACATATGTCCACAACTGTCCTGGATTTCTAAATATAAGGAGCCATGGCCTGGAAAAGAAGCCCAGTTCTCTCCTCTGTGTCACCTGCTCTGTTTTTCCAGTTCACTCTGCTGCCCCCAGGAGGCTGTGCTCTGGATTCAGTGCTCAGTGTCACATGGCGACTGGCAAGTCCCGGAGCCTGTAATGGTGCCTTCTCAAGTGGAACCTACACCCTGTCTTTGTAGGAGAGGAATGTATTTATCCTACAACCAAGATGTTGAGACCTGTGGTGGATAAGTATTCACATTAGGTGATGCCAGCCGAAGGAGAGGTGTCCCTTCCCCACCAGTTCGGGAGCCACTGAATTCTTTCCTACTTCATCCAGAACACGGGAAGCCACAATATGGTTTCTGCAAGAAGGAAAGACAAGGCTCAGGAGGTGGTGCAGCAGGTGGAGCACCAGATGTGAGGGCATGAGGTCCTGGGTTCAATCCCCAGCATCACATGCCAGAGTACTGCGCTGTTTTTTTCTCATTCTCAAATATTAAAAAGTAGGGTGGGTTAAGCGCAGGTGGCGCAAAGCATAAGGACTGGCGTAAGGATCCCAGTTCCAGCCCTTGGCTCCCCACCTGCAGAGGAGTTGCTTCACAAGCAGAGAAGCAGGTCTGCAGGTGTCTTATCTTTCTTTCCCCTCTCTGTCTTCCCCTCCTCTCTCCATTTCTCTCTGTCCAACAACATCATCATTAACAACTACAGCAATAAAAAAGGGCAACAAAAGGAAATAAATATAAAAAAGAAAAGTAGGGTGGGGAGTCGGGTGGTAGCGCAGCAGGGTAAGAGTACAGCTGGTGCAAAGTGCAAGGACCGGAGTAAGGATCATGGTTCGAGCCCCCAGCTCCCCATCTGCAGGGGAGTCGCTTCACAAGCGGTGAAGCAGTTCTGCAGGTGTCTGTCTTTCTCTTCCCCCTCTGTCTTCCCCTCCTCTCTCCATTTCTCTCTGTCCTATCCAACAACAACGGCATCAATAACAACAATAATAACTACAACAATAAAACAACAAGGGCAACAAAAGGGAATAAATAGATATATTTTTTTAAAAAGGTGGGGTGGTCTGAGAGGTGACACAGTGGATAAAGTGTTGGACTCTCAAGCATGAGGTCCTGAGTTTGATCCCCAGCAGCACATGTACCAGAGTGATGTCTAATACTTTCTATCGTACTACTCATTAATAATTTTTTTAAAGTTGGGGGGGAGGGTTTGGTGGTGGCACACTTGGTTAAACACACACATTACAGTGTGGAAGGGCCTGGGATTTTGCAAGGACCTGGGTCCAAACCCCACTGCCCCCCATCTGCAAGGGGAAACTTCACAAGCAGAGAAATGGGTCTGCAAGGGATCTCTCTTTCACTCCCCCTTTCCTCTTAATTTGTCTCTATGCAAAATAAATAATGTAAAAAAAAAAAAAGGAATGCAAGACAGAAGCCTAGGTCCAAGTGGCTGCCTGCCATCACTAAGCTAGAAAGGCAGCGTCTGTGTGCACCTATAGGCCACTGACTCGAGGTCTGTCATTATTCTCCAGCCAGCACCTAGACTAGTACCTGCATACCCCAGCTTGACCTCCACTGCAATGTGCACTTGCACATTGTGCTCTGCAGCTCCATGCTCCCTTGTAATTGGACCCAGCACTTCCAGTCCAGACCCGGATCACATTTTGTGTGTTTAGAATGGACCTTTGCAACTACATACACCCTGTAGCCAGCTGGCTCCAGCCCACACCACTGTCTTGGTCCATTGCTGTTAAAGACCCAAGCAGTCATTTTTCCATTGTGGACCCTAAATCAAGAAGATTTCCTGCCTCTCTGGTTCTAGTACTACCATGTGCCTCACCTCCCCTAATTTTGCATCTTACACCACCCCCCTGAATCACGGCTCTATCTAGCACACACCCACCTGCAGGCGGAAGACTTCCCTTTGCCAAAGTCAGTGAATAAAATCTAAAAGAGTTTTTAACTACCTATTCAAACGAACAAGCATGCAAGGGAGGAAACATAAATGTTGAAACTAAAGATTGCAGTGAGGAAACTGAAGAACTTCAGTAGGGAGTTTAGCAGTCAGCTGAGCAAGGGGGAAATAACTGAGTCAGAAGACAGAGTAATTGAAACTGTCCAGGGCTTGGAGATAGCAGAGTGATTATGCAACGTGCTCGAGTCTGGAGTCCCCAGCACCACCACAAACCAGAGCTGAGCAGTACTCTGGTTAAGAAATAACAAATTATTCTTCTAATCAGAGGAACAAAAGGACATATCTGGATTCTCAGAAAGTCCCTAGAGGAAGAAAGGGATAGAAATTTTATTTAAAGAAACACCAAGGAGCCACATGGTGGCACACCTGGTTGAGTGCACTTTACAATGTGCAAGGACGCAGGCTTGAGTCCCTGGTCCCCACCAGGGACTTCGCAAGTGGTGAAGCAGTGTTGTAGGTGTCTCTCTGTTTCTCTCCCTCTCTATTACCCCCTTTCCCTCTTGATTTCTGGTTGTCTCTATCTGATAAATAAAGATAATTTAAAAAAATTAAAAAGAATGACTGTGGGGTCTGGGTGGTGGCACATTTGGCTGAGCACACACATAGTGCACAAGGGGCTCAAGTCTTGGTCCCTACTTGCAGCGGGGGAAGCTTCCCAGGGAAGAAGTGCTTGCAGGAGTTTCCCCCCTTCTTAATTTCTTTCTCTATCCAAAACAGAGTATTAACATATTAAAAGAAAAAAATGACTGAGAATTTCCCAAATCATAGAGAAGGGAGATTCGAATATCTATGTTCATGACAGTTTTTTTGTTTTTTTTTAGCTGAAGGCTCACAGGATTGCATGGGGTTGGATATTCAAAATGCTAAGAGAATTAAGCTGCCAGCCACAAGTAGTTTCTCTAAGAGTTGTTCTTCAGACAAAAGCTGATGAAGCTCATCACGACTCAGACTGTCCTTACAAACAGTGTTGAAAATTCCTCATGCTAGCATATGACTAATATGGAAATATGCAACACACTGATAAAAGTAACCAGTGCTAGACTTAGATTTTGTTCACAAAGAAGCATAACACTTTCTGATTTCAAAGCATAAAGTGATGAAAGTACCACATGTACCAAAGAGCCATAGTGCTGTATGTATATGTGTGTGCATATCTGTATGCATATACCAGGAATATACACACAAATCTGGTCAACTAATCTTTGACAAGGCAACTAAGGGTACTTGATGGGGAATTAAGTCTCTAATAATTGTATACCTGTCTTTTACTAGTCAAAAGATAGATTTGAATATAAGACCTGACATTGGAAAACTAGAATAAAACATGTGGAAAAGACTTTTGAAATTCATCTTGGGAGGTGGCAAAGAGCTCACTTGGATAGTGTGTTTGCTCTGCTATGTGCATGACCCAGGTTTGAGACCAGCCCCACCCTACCCCCTCTCTGCATTGAAGGAAGCTCTGGTGTTGTGGTCTCTTTCACTATCTCAGCAACTCTTGTCTCTAGTAAAGAAAAAAGAAAAAAAATCCTTTTGGCAGCAATTTCTTGACAAGGACAGAAATAGTACAAGCACATTTAAGGAAACTTCAATCTGTCTATCTTCATGCGAGGAGAAAGTGCAATGTAACACATAGGGAAAAAGATGCCCACCACTGATCATCTAAGAAATGAAAATTAAAGCCATGGTGAGGGTCCAGAGAGAGAACTCATCAGGTAGGACATGTACTTTGCTGTGTGTGCAACCAGGCACCACATGGAGATGCCATGGCACAGGATGAAGTTCTGGTGCTGTGGTGTCTCTCCTGCTATCTATGTCCCTCCATCCGAGTGACCTGAGTGAAAAAAAAGTCTAGCTGGGAGTGGTGAGATCACATGATCTTTCAGACTCAAGTCTCTGGCTCAGCAAAACAAACTATGATGTATATTGGTGTATTGCACCAAAGTAAAAGACTCTGGGGTGGAGGGATGGGGGAATCAGGTCCTGGAACATCATGATAGAGGAGGACCTAGTGGGGGTTGAATTCTTATGTGGAAAACTGGGAAATGGTATGCATGTACAAACTATTGTATTTTACTGTCAACTGTAAACCATTAATCCCCCAGTAAAGAAAATTAAAAAAAACAGCTATAATTTATCACTTTACATATGTTATAATGGTTGTCATCCCAAAATTAAGATAAACTGTGGGGCATGTGAATGAGAGGGAGCCCTATACTCTGCTGATGGATGGAAACTGCACAGCCACTATGAAAACATGTGACCATATAATCCAGCCATCCTGCCTCTGGGAATATTAAAAACAAAACCAACTGAATCTTGGGGGGGGGGTCTGTAGATAGCTCACATGGTAGAATATCTTGCCATGTATAAAGCCCTGGAACTGCATGGGAGCATATAGGTGGCACCTGTGGATATGTGTGGATAGTGGCAAGGTGCTATGGGGTCTCTCTCCCCACCCCCCCTCTCTCTTGTCTCCAGAATTATCACTGGGGCTCAGTACTAGCACTACAAATCCACTGCTCCTGGCAGCCATTTTTTTTTTCCTGATAGGACAGAGAGAAATTGAGAGGAGAGAGAGGGAGAGAGAAAGATAGACAACACCTGTAGATCCGTTTCACTACTTGTGAAGCATCCCCACTGAAGGTAGGGAGCAGGGCTTGAACTGGTAATATGTCCTTGCAATGGTAATATGTGTGCTTAACGAGTTGTGGTACAACCCGGTCGCCCCTTCTCCTCCCCACAAACAAACAAACAAACAAACAAACAAAACTAGGCACCTGTACCTTTATGTTCACTGTGGCATTATCTGCATACAAGTTGAAGAGAAAGAACCTAAGTGTCTATCAACAAATGACAGTGAATGAAATAGAGAAATATGAAGCATTTGGCGAGGAGCCTCAGCAGATACCATATAGGACTTATACCCTGGATTCTGATCTCTTATAAATAAATCTTAAGGGCTGAGGAGATAGTTCACTGGATAGCTATGTGTGGAGCCCAGGTTTCGAGCCCCTGGCACTATGTGGCAGTGCCATGCCAAAGGAGGAAGACTTGGTCTCTTTGCCTCTGTCTCTCTCCTTTCTACCTGAATGGAAAAGCAGTTTGGAGTGGTATAAATCACACTTGTGAGGTACCAACTCTGGGAGAAAAAAAAAACAGTCAAAAAATAATGTTTTATTTATCTATTTGTTTATTTTTAATTTTGTTTACCATAGCACTGCTCAACTCTGGCTGATGGTTTGGGGATTGAACCTGGGCATGAGAGTCTCTTTGCATAGCCATTATGCTATCTACTCCACCCTGTGTGTGTGTTTTATAGAGACAGAAATTGAGAGGAAAGGGGAAGACAGAGACAGAGAGACATCTGCAACATTGCTTCATCACTCAGAAGCTTTCCCACTGCATGTGGAGACCAGGGGCTTGAATCTAGGTCCTTGCACATTGTAATATGTGCGCTCAACCAGGTGCGCCACCATTTGGCTCATAAAAAATAATTCTTTAAACAAAGAAAGTAAACATCTATCTAAAAGAGAACTATGTATGCCTATGTTCATAATGCCCATGGACAGATGACAGATGAGTGATTAAGAAAGTTATTATATATATATCAGTTATTAAAAATGAAGTAATCTCCTTTGCTTCATCTTGGATGAAATTTGAAGGAATCATGTTAAGTGAGGTCAGTCAGAAGGAGAAAGATGAATAAGGGATGATCTTATAGGTGTTACTTAAGAAACAAGGAGAGAAAGGGAGGGCACTGCAACTTGGATTAGATGTGGTCTGCGGAAGCACAGCCAAGTCTAGTGGTGGGGGGGGGATAGAGGGAAGGAAGTTGAGTGGACACTGGGGATCCAATGCACTCCTGTGCACAAGAACTCAAGTTGGTGGGATCATTGTGCAGACACTTCCATGGAAGGACAAGCGAGGGTACCCATGTGACAACTGTCCTTTAAATCATTATTTTCCCAGAACAACTGAAAAAAAAAATAATGAGACATTTCTGAATAACACATACCACCTCTATAGGCTTAAGCTTCTCGCACCTTCCCTGGTAATAAGTGTCGTTGGGTCTTGGTTGAGGTCACTAAGGGGTAGTGTCTGCAGTCACTGGGGGGAGTTACTCAGTCTGTGGATTCTCACCTATGTCACAGGACGTTGACACATTAAATGCCTCTTCAATCTGCCTGATACTTGTTTGCTTTCCAGTTTAGAACTCCGAAAGGTGTGGGGTGATTTCAGTCTTTGTTCCCTGGGGCTGCCCATGTGTGGGGTTCTCAGGAGCACTACTGCACATGGACTACCCCTGGGGCTCCTGGTGGGTGTGGGCCCTACTTGTCCTCCTGGATCCCTTCCCTGTTTCCTGTTTGGAACATCTCAGAGTAGCCCGTCCCTCAGTCTGCAGCACCTCAGGCAGGGCAGCCACACAGTTTCCTATTTGGCCAGGCTCCCACTGCCTGCTCTGTCTGTTCTGGTTCAGCCTGGCGGGGATATTTGGTGCCTGGCCAATGAGATGGGCCACCTCCTCAGAGCTGTCAAGCATGGCTCACAGGCCCAGAATTTTCTAATCTATAGCTCCCGGGAACCTTGCCCAGGACCTGATAGTGTGAGGACAAGCCATGTATCTGAGGAACCCGTGCTTTCATATGGTTATCTGACCGTTACAGGCCCAACCACCAAACCTTCAGACTCCATGACTCCTCCAAGGCCACCATCCTCTGGAGCTCTTTTTTTTTTTCTTTTTTGAATGGATAAAAACCATGGCCCTTCAGCATCATGGCACTCTCATGTGGTAAATGGAGGGTTTGAATCTGCATCACTTACATGGCAAAACAGGCCCCCTCCCAGATGAGTTGTTTTGCAGGTTCTACCTCTATAGAGTTTTCAAGAAAGACATGTCAGGAACAGCGGAAGACTCCTGGCAGCACACACGCAAAAAAAGTAAAAATAAAAGCAACTGTGAAAAACAGTCCTTAAGAACATTTGAGAAGGGCAGGAGAGATAGCATACTGGTTAAGCAAAAAGACTTTCATATCAGAGGCTCTGTAGTCCCAATTCCCTAGGCCTACCTTAAGTGCAGTGCTCTGGCTGACAACAAAACGGAACAAACAACAATAACAACAACAAAACAAAGACATTAGAGAAGTTGATTAACAAAGGGTACTGGATGTAACACATGAAATTATCCTTGTCAGAAAGAAAGGTAAGGGGGCTCGGTTGAGCACACATGTTACAATATGCAAGGATGTGGGTTTGAGCCCCTGGCCCCCACTTGCAGGGGGAAAGCTTCATGAGTGGTGAAGCAGGGCTGCAGGTGTCTCTGTCTCTCTCCTCTAACCCCCCTTTCCTCTTGATTTCTGGCTGTCTCTCTGCAATAAATAAATAAAGATAATTTAAAAAAAAAAAGAAAATGAGTGACACTTTTTGAGAATCACCTGAGTGAAGTCATCAGTGGTTGGTCTGAGTCATGGTCCTTTGTCTAACTTTGAGATAATAGTATAAAGCCACATCTTTCTCCAGAGTTCTACAGGCCTGGCTGCTAGTTTGACATTAGTATCAGGAGACAAAGTGCCAGGGGGTGTTAAAAGCTGTAAGAGGCAGATATAGGAAGAGCAAGATGGCATCTCTGACGCTCGCTCACTAATAACATGATGAGAACAGGACTCGTGAGAAAGCCAGATGCTCTAGGTTGGTTCTGTCATGTAGAAAGGTTTCTCTAACAGAAATGTTGATTCTGGTGGTTGGGGAAGTGTCTTAGAAGTAGAGTGAAGGTTTTGCATGTATTAAAGCCCTGAGTTTGATCCTCAGAACTTCATGTGTCAGAATATTTTATTTTAGTGACAGAGGGAATGAGACAAAAACATTACTCATCTCTGGCTTATGGTGGTGATAGGGATTGAAACTGAGACCTTAGAGCCTTAAGTATGGAAGTCTTTTGCACAACCGTTATGCTGTTTCCCCATCCCTTTTCTCATGATATATATATGTATATATATATATACAAATATATGTTAATATGTTATATATAATTTAACAAATATACACATATTTGTTTGTTAAAGGCTGACCATGAGTAACCATTCTTTTTAAAATTTTTTTAAAATTATCTTTATTTATTGGATAGAGACAGTCAGAAATCTAGAGGGAAGGGGGAAGATAGAGAGGGAGAGAGACAGAGAGACATCTGCAGCCTTGCTTCACCACTTGCAAAGCCTTTCCCCTGGGAAAAACCATGACTGGGGCCTTGAACCTGGTTCCTTGTGCACTGTAACCTGTGCGCTCAACCAGGTAGGTGTGCCACCACCCGGCCTCTCTTTTTTTTTTCCTTCCAGGGTTATCTCTGGGACTCGGTGTCTACACTACAAATCCAACTGCTCCTGTGGCCATTATTTATTTATTTTTTGATAGGATAGAGAGAAATTGAGAGAGGAAGGGAAGATAGAGAGGGAGAGAGAAAGATAGACACCTACAGACCTGCTTCACCACTTGTGAAACAACCTCCCTGCAGGTGGGGAGCCAGGGGCTTGAACCAGGATCCTTGCTCAGGTCCTGCGCTTCACATCATGTGTGTTTAACTCAGTGCTCCACTGCCTGGTACCCTGAATAACTATTCTTTAAGGTAATGGTAATAGTTTTTCTCTTAAAGTCTGAAGAGAAATTCTTAGTGCCACATGTCATAATGACAAGTATTTTGAAAAAAAAAAAATCGTCTCTGGATGTCTTGGAAACAGCCTACCTGAACATTCTGGGGGAGGCAATCCATCCCCACCCAAAGCCTTATTTCTACACTTCCCTCACCCCAGCTGTTCTGGGGGGGTTGGACCTGGACTTTCCTCCATGCTCATTCATGTGTAAATATAGATGTGACAGAAAATGCTGAAGAAAGGGAGTGCTGATACAGGTTTGTTAAGCATGACAAGTCAGTAAGCAAATAATTTTGGGGAGGCAAAGAGCACTCTGTAACTGGAGGCGGGAGCCCAAGTTCATTTGCTATTCACAAGCTGAAGGACCTTTTCAGAAACTGAAATAACAATGTCTCCAAATCTGCTCATTTTTAAAGAGGGAAACAAAGATTTTTGTAAGTCCTAAAGGAGCTAAAGTGCAGTTTAAAAGTCAGGTGACTATGCAAATACAATATCTTTTTGCAAACACCTGAAAATTTTGCAAAACACCTGAAGCATCGAGATCATAGTTTAGGACATTCAGGATGTGGAGCTAGTGTAATGGTTAAGCATATGGATCTTCATGCCTGAGAGACCAGAGGACCCAGATTCAGCGCCCCAGCACCACCATAAGCCAGAACTGAGCAGTGCTATGGCAAAAAACAAAACCAAAAACAATAGAAGGATATTTCTTTTTTCTTTTACCAGAGCACTAGTCAGCTCTGGCTTATATGGTGGTGCAGGGGATTGAACCTGGGACTTTGGAGCCTCAGGCATGAGAGTCTATTTGCATAACCATTATGCTATCTACCCTCCGCCCAGAAGGATATTTCTTACTAGGAAGAGTCAAGACAAGAGTGTTTGGGACCAGGGGAGGGACGCGCAGCGGGTAGAGCACCAGGCTTACAAGCAGGAGGTCCTAAGTTCAATTCCTGGCACCACATATACTGGCTTTCTACCTCTCTCGCTCATAAATAAGTAAATAAATATCTTCAAAAAAAAAAAGAGTGTTTGGGACCAGAAAACCCTCCAGACAAAGGGCTATTGAAAATTATTATAGTTACTATTATCATTTCGATTATTATTATTAATACAGAGGAGGGACTGCCACAAGGAATATAAAATGTTTTTTCTTCTTTAACGATCTCTGGGCTGCATATGTGGTAAACGTACGCCTTGCAGGAGAGTTGCTGATGGACACTGTAGTTGCGGTTTTCTGTGGCGTGGTTACAGCAAGCTCAGGGATGCATGTGAAAACTGGCTCCTGCTTGGCTCTCCTGAGGGTCACTGACGCCCTCTGGTGGACACTCCTGGGCAGGACATGGCGGCGCCGCAGAAATGAGAACAGTAATGGGAATCTGGGGAATGTTATGCATGTACAAACTATGTATTTACTGTTGAATGTAAAACATTAATTCCCCAATAAAGAAATAAATTATTTTTAAAAAAAAGAACAGAAAAAAAAAGAAATGAGAACAGCAAGAGGCCGCTGGGGACACTGCAGATGGGACCGCTGGTGGGCGCCGAGGGGCTTTTTAGTCTCCTTCTCCTTCTCCTTCTCCTTCTCCTTCTCCTTCTCCTTCTCCTTCTCCTTCTCCTTCTCCTTCTCCTTCTCCTTCTCCTTCTCCTTCTCCTTCTCCTTCTTCCTCCTCCTCCGCCTCCGCCTCCTCCTCCTCCTTCTAGCGTTTGCCCTTCTTCTGTAGCCAGTCAATGACTTTGAAAGTGACTGGGATCCATGTGGATTCAGTCGGCTAGGAAGGATCGTCAGTTTCCCCAGTGAATGGGTACTCACGGGATGCACCACGAGAAGGTCGATCCAATGCGTCCCTTTAGACCTCTGAATTGATCCTTGAATCTGGGCTTAGAATGGGGGCCTGAGGTTTTTTTTTTTTTTTTTTTTCTTCTCTTTTTCTCTTTAACAAACAGAGAAAATCTCGATCATTTAAGCATGCAATAATCCTTATTTGTCCAGGCATAGGCTCTTCTTCGTCCCAGGCATAGCAAAAGCATCTGCTAAATAAATTTAAGCCTATTATTTCTTCTTCTTCTTTTTTAAGCCTATTATTTCTTTACACTCAGACTTGAAGTCCAGGAATTCACAACTGCAGACATTTCTAAATGATGGGCACCTGGATTAGAAGCTGATGATGAATCAACTTTATGACATATAATTTACTTGTAAAGGAATTGTTGCCAGTGAAGTAGCTTCAAGAATAAAAAGCGAAAGGTGGAAAAGAATTGGAAATGAGCTGTACACACAATGGGGAATTCAACTAACTACATTTAGGATTTAAAGTCATCAGCTGGGGCGATGGCTTACAGAATAGAGGACTGGATTTGCATGTGTGAGTTCTATCTCCAGCACCGCATATGCCAGAATAAGCTCTGGTTCTCAATCTTTTGTTAAATAAATACAGGAATGATTTTTTTTATTTTTAAAGAAACTGAATCACTTTTAAAGAATTAACTCTGAAGAATGCTGCCCAGTGAAAAGCTATCTGTTTCCGCCTTTTCTGCCCTCCTGCCCATATCTAAGGCCCTTGCTGGTTTATAATCTCTGCTGATTTCCATGAATGTCACTGGTCACCTTACTTACATGTAGAACACTCTTAGTTCTAAATACGGAAGTTGGGACTCCATCACTTAAATTTTTTTTTTGTTTAGATTTTTAAAAAATTTATTGGATAGAGACAATAAATTATTATTTATTGGATAAATTGAGAAGGGAGGAGAATAGAGAAGGAAAGAGACAGTGACACCTGCAGCTCTGCTTCACCACTTGTGGTGCTTTCTCCCTGCAGGTGGGGGCCAGGGGCTTGAACCAGGTCCTTGTGCACTGTAATGTGTATGCTTAACCAGGTACACCACTCCCTGGCCCCAGGACTCAATAGCTTTGCATAAAGTCTTTTATTTCCTTTTTTTTTTTTTTTTAAATCCTTAGTTATTTGTTGGATAGAGACAACCAGAAATCAAGAGGGAAGGGGAAGAGAGACAGAGAGACACCTGCAGCCATACTTCACCACTTCTGAAGCTTTCCCCCCGCAGGTGGAGATCAGGGGCTTGATCCTGGGTCCTTTTGCACTGTGTGTGCTATTAACCAAGTGTGCCACCACCTGGCCCCGTTATGTACTTATTTTTGACAAAGTGGGACTTTGTGTATGCATCATCTCCCCATACTCTGGCTGCTTTTTTATTCAGAGAAAGAGATAGAGGGACACACATAGAGGAAGAAACATCACAGCACCAGAGTTGTCTCTGGTGCCATGGCACTTTCTCTGTGGTTCTGGGCCTTGAAACTGGGCTGCAAGCCCTACCTGGTGCGTGATTCCTCCAGCCTTGCAAACAATGTTTTAATTTCCAAGCTTGACTCATTCTCTGTTACTCCTCTTCCTTAATTGTTTCTGCTCCCCTGGGTTCAGTCTTTGGCTTACAGTCTCTCATTTTTCATGCCATCCCTGAACAACAACTTCTCCTCCTTCGCCTTCGCCTTCCCCTTCTCCTCCTTCATCTCCTCCTTCTTCTCCTCCTTCATCTCTTCCCCCTCCTCTTCCTCCTCCTCCGCCTCTTCCTGCCTCCAGGGTTAATGCTGGGATTCAGTGCCCGAATTAGGAATCCACTGCTTCTGTGGCCATTTTTTTTTTTTTTTTTGGCTAGGATAAAGAGAAACTGAGAGGGGAGGGGAAGTTAGAGAAAGAGAGAGAGAGAGGGAGATACCTACAGACCTGCTTCATTTGGGCGGGTCCTTGCACTATATATATATACTCTGTGTGCTTAACTTGGTATGCCACCGCCTAGCCCCCTCCTTGAACAAGTTCTTTTTTTTTTAAAGCTGAGCATGAAGAATTTGACAGACTATAAGAAGTAAACATATTCTTTTTATTTATTTTCCCTTTTGTTGCTCTTGTTGTTTTTCATTGTTGTAGTTACTATTGTTGTTGCTATTGATGTCGTCATTGCTAGACAGGACAGAGAGAAATGGAGAGAGGAGGGAAGACAGAGAAGGGGAGAGAAAGAGAGACACCTGCAGACCTGCTTCACTGCCTGTGAAGCAACTTCCCTACAGGTGGGGAGCCGGGGGCTCGAACTGGAATCCTTCCACTGGTCCTTGCACTTTGCACCACATGCACTTAACCCGCTGCACTACCGCCTGACTCCCTACCTTTGTTGTTTTTTATTCTTGTTGTAGGTCTTATTGTTGTTATTGATGTTGTTTTTGTTAGGTAGGACAGAGAGAAATGGTGAGAGGAGCGGAAGACAGAGAGGGGAGAGAAAGATCGACACCTGCAGACCTGCTTCACCGCCTGTGAAGCGACTCCCCTGTAGATGGGAAGCCCAGGGCTCCAACTGGGATTCGTACGCTGGTCCTTGCCCTTCGCACCATATGTGCTTAACATGCTGAGCTACTGCCCAACTCCCAACAATTTCTACATTTGTATTTTAGTACTGCTTTTGTGCTGAGCACTACAGTGCTGGTATTCTTAACTTTTTAATGTCATTTTTATTATATATTCTTTATTTTATGCTGTATTTCTTTTTAAAGTTATCTTTATTTATTGGATAGAGATAGCCAGAAATTGAGAGGCGATATGGAGAGAGAGGGAGCTAGAGATAGAGAGGAGATAGAGAGGGAGAGAGACAGAAAAACACCTGGAGCCCTGCTCCACCACTTGCAAAGTTTACCCCTGCAGGTGGGGACCAGGGGCTTGAACTCAGGCCCATGTGCATTATAACATGTGTGCTTAACCAGGTGTGCCACCACCACCCGGCTCCTTGGTATTCTTCTCTTCCTCCTCCTCCTCCTCCTTCTTCTTTTTTTGTCTCCAGGGTTATTGCTGGGCTTCAGTGCTTGCACCATGAATCCACTACTCCTGGAGGCTATTTTTTTCCCTTTTGTTGCCTTTGTTTTTTTTTTATCATTGTTGTGGTTATTATTACTGTTATTGATGTCATTGTTGTTGGATAGGACAGAGAGAAATGGAGAGAGGAGGGGAAGACAGAGAGGGGGAGAGAAAGATAGACACCTGCAGACCTGCTTCACTGCCAGTGAAGTGACCCCCTTGCAGGTGGGGAGCTGAGGGATCAAACCAGGATCCTTATCTTGGTCCTTGAACTTTGCGCTGTGTGCGCTTAACCCATGGTATTCTTAGCTTTAACAATCGTGTTTCTTAACTTCAAACAACCATAAAAAAGAGTGATGTAAAGGAGGGACATTTATTAGGAAAACTTTTCTCTTTTTAAGATTAATTTATTAAATAATGAAAGTGATGGGGAGAAAGAACTAGAGTATCATTCTGGCACATGTGATGCCAGGAATCAAACCTGGGACCTCATTCTTGAGAATCCAACACTTCATGTAGTGTGTTATCTCCTGAGACAAAATACTGTTTCTAAAGAGTTGACTAGAGAGGCTGGCTCATCTGGTAGAGGGCACATGTTACCATGCTCAAAGACCCAGGTTTACGTCCCTGGGCCCCACCCGCAGGGAGGAAATTTCATGAGTGGTGAAGCAGTGTTTCCTTTTCCTCTCAGTTTCTATCAAAAGAAGAAGAGGAAGAAGAAGAGCAGGAGGAAGAGGAGGAGGAAGGGAAAAATAGTTGGCTAGGAAGTAGGAGACACTGGGTTTAGCAAAGGAGCAGGAGGAGAAGGAAGCAGAGAAGCTGGCACTTTTGCCACCACAGAAGAGACTCACTGCTGAGTTGTCTGAGGAAGTGCTCGTAGCCCTGCTTCTCTGTGTCACTTGAGCCACACTAGGCCTCCAGCCCTCACCCAGTGATCCGGATGAAGGGAGAGCAAGTAGCTAGTCTTGGCTGGAGCAGAGGTGCAGCTCAAGGCTGAGGGCCAAGGCCATAAAGCCTCAAATATTTGCCAGCTGGTCCTTTTCATAAAAAGTGTGCCAGCCCCTGCTGTAGAGGTTGAATAGTCATAGACTCAAAGGTTGACTAGTCACAGGGCTTTTCCTGCCAGGCATCTATTGTTACTGGTCTCCAGTCTGTTGGCTCCTGGTAGGTTCCAGTTGCAAGTGACACGGACCCACTACCTTGTCAAGATAGAGGTTTTTAAGCCTGAAGGATCTTGGCATTTGCTGACTGACCTCTGGGCTGGATTCATTCCACATTCCGTGTGCCAGCTGAAGGGAGCTATGTGGAGCCATCTGAGCCAGATGCCCTAGAGGACACCAGCATACAGTTCACTCCTGATGGGGGGCCTGGGGCTCTTGTTTCAGTGTTAGTGGAAAAGGCTTGAGGAAGGCTAAGGTCAGGGTTATGGGCTCACTTTTTGCTACTAGGCTATCTCCTGACTAGCAAGTGCTATGATTCAGTGATGAAAGTCAGTCTACTTAGCTCTTTTTCACTCGTGAAAGTTGCGCTGTATTTATTTAATTTTATTTATTGACCAGAGAAATACTTGGCCATGGCCACAGGTTCAGCTGGAGATTGAACTTGGACTCTCTTGGGTGCAAGTCCTGTGCACTCCCACTGGCATTTACCCTGGCCCAAGCTCTGCATTCTTGAATTCTCAACTTAGCTTGTAGGCCCAGGCAAAGACAATGTCTTCACCAGAGTCCATCCTTGTCTTCATCAGTACACTGTCTCATTGGATTTGTTTAAAAGGGGCAGAGAGTGTCGGGCAGCACCCCTGCTCCATCGCTGATGCTGTGGTCTATTTACATAATCATTGTTTTGCCTGAGACCTGCCCTACCTGCAGGGTATTGGTTAATCCCACTGGTTAGAACCTTTGCAACAGCTGCTATGGAAGCTTTCTACCTTCGTGCTCTTTTCTCCAGCCCCCTCCTAGCCATTTCCTTTTCCCGCTTGCCACTTCCGGTTAAAGATATGTATATGTATATGTATATGTATATGTATATGTATATGTATATGTATATGTATATGTATATGTATATGTATATGTATATGTATATGTATATGTATATGTATATGTATATGTATATGTATATGTATATGTATATAGGTGTTGTCTCTGATCAATAAAGGCATTGCATTGCGTTCCTGCTCCGCCACGAGTTCCTGGTCTCTCTCTTGCATCA
The DNA here is from genome assembly GCF_950295315.1 of Erinaceus europaeus. Taxonomy (NCBI): domain Eukaryota; kingdom Metazoa; phylum Chordata; class Mammalia; order Eulipotyphla; family Erinaceidae; genus Erinaceus; species Erinaceus europaeus. The sequence continues at coordinate 62,087,105 of NC_080172.1, forward strand.
CTGAGTAAGCAGCAGCCCAGGTTGGCTCTGGTCGAGTTCTCTTCAACCCAGAGAGCATGTGCCCAGGAAGAAACACCCTCACGCTAGCCCGGCAGAGAGCACCCTAGTCATGCCAATGGCCTGATTTTTCTAAATCCACTTTCCTTTTCTTTCTTTTTCTTTTTTTTCTTTTTATTTATTTTTATTTGCCTCTAGTGTTATTGCTGGGGCTCGGTGCCTGCAGTTCTGGAGGCCATTTTTTCCCATTTTTGTTGCCCTGGTTCTTATTATTGTTGGGTAGGACAGAGAGAAACTGAGAAAGGAAGGGAAGACAGAAAAGGGCAGAGAAAGATAGACATCTGGGAGTCGGGCGGTAGTACAGCGGGTTAAGCGCAGGTGGCGCTAAGCACAAGGACCAGCGGAAGGATCCCGGTTCGAGCCCCCGGCTCCCCACTTGCAGGGGAGTCACTTCACGGGTGGTGAAGCAGGTCTGCAGGTGTCTGTCTTTCTCTCTCCCTCTCTGTCTTCCCCTCCTCTCTCCATTTCTCTCTGTCCTATCCAACAACAATGACATCAATAATAACTACAACAACAAAACAACAAGGGCAACAAAATAAATAAATAAATAAATAAAAACAAAAAAAGTTAAAAAAAAAAAGAAAGATAGACATCTGCAGATCTGCTTCACTGTTGTGAAGTGACCCCCCCCCCCCCACAGGTGGGGAGCCGAGGGTTCGAACCAGGATCCTTACACCAATCCTTGCACTTTGAGCCGTGTGTGCTTAACCTGCTGCATTACCACTTGGCTCCCTTCCTTTCTTTTTATATAGTGATAGAGAGGCATAGAAGAAGATAGACAAATAGACAGATAGATAGACAACAGACAGACAGACCAACCATCACAGCACTGAAGCTGCCTTCAATGAGACGGGGGATAAGGTCCGGGCTTGAACCTGGGTTATCCACATGGCAAATCAGTGCATTATCCCAGTGTGCTATTTCACTGGCTTCCTCCCTCCCTCCCTCCTTCTCTTCTTCCTTCCTCTCCTTCTTATTTGCCAGAACACTACTCAGCTTTGGCTTAAAGTGGAGCTGGGGATAAACCTGGTACTTCAGAGCCTCAGAAATGACAGTGAAATGACAGTCTTTTGCAATTTTTATATCTTTGTTGCCACCAGGGTTATTGCTAGGGTTTGAATTTGCACAAAAAATCCACTGCTCCCTGCGGTTTCTTTCTCTCTGTCTCTCTTTCGGCAGAAGAGGAGAAGGAAGGGGGGGAGCAAGCAAGAGAGAGAGATTAGCAGCACTACATCATCACTTATGAAGCTTTCCACCTGCAGCTGGGGACTGGGTCTGAGCCTAGGCCATTGCACATTGTACTGTGTGCACTTAACTGGGTGTGCCACCAGCTGAGCCCAGCAAGAAGCCTTTTTCAAGTGAAGCCGATAGTATCACTGTTTGGAGAGATCACTTATGAGCAGAGATGCTGGTCCTCTTCTTATCCATCCCCTTGGGTTTCAGCTTTTTTTTTTTTTGGCAGCAGAGTTATCTATGGAGAACAGTGCCTGCATAGTTCTCCTACCCCCAACAGCCATTTTTTTCTTTTTCTTTCTGCTTTTAAGGGGGGAGGTGTAGCACTGCTCCACCAGCTCTGAAGCTTCCCTCCTGTGGGTGGGAATTGGGGATTCAAACTCAGGCTGCTGGTCATGGCAATCTATGTATTCTACCAGTTGAGTTATCACCCAGCCAATTTAGCATTCTTAAAAAAAACATAAAACTATTTATCTATTAATGGGATGGGGGAAAGAACCTAGGCATCACTGTAGCACATGCAATGCTAGGGATTAAACTTGAGACCCTATGTTTGAGAGTCCAACACCTCCAGGGTTCTCAGCATCCTCTTGTAGATAGAATGAACAGGTGCATGACAGCTTACTGGTGATGAGTCCTCTACAATATCTCTGTAGCTCAGAATTTTTTCTATATTTCTGCACTGGATTCTCTCTTTTTTTATTCCACAGGGGTTTTTCATTTTTGCCGGAGTCACTGTTGAGTCCAGGTTTCAAAGCAACAACTTGATGTGATGATTAGGACCACGCACAGTGGCAGGAACTAGCACAATGACTCCTGATTAAATAATGATGCTAAATTGTTCACTCATGGCTACAATGCCCTGCCCACCCCCTCTCAGGAATAAAGGACCTACTCCTTCAGCTGCTGGGAGTGTTGCCAGCAGTGGGCCTTCAGCTCACTCAGTGCTGCCTCTGTTGAAAAAAAAAGTTATTGCCCAAGGTCACACCCTCTCCTTGGAGGAACTACATCCCATGATGTAGTCAAAGTGAAGTTATAAAGGCCCACCATTTTAACCCCAACTGGAACCATGCTGAATGGGTGGGGGTAGATAGCATAATGGTTATACAAAACAGACTCTCATGCCTGAGGCTCCAGAGTCCCAGGTTCAATTCCCCACACTACCATAAGCCAGAGCTGAGCAGTGCTCTGGTAAAAAAACAAACAAACAAACAAACAAACAAACAAAATCACCATGCTGAATGATCCTTCTAGTTGCAGAACTTGTTGCGAAACCTCTGATGGGGAGGGGGTACATGTGACTCAGTCTCCCTTACTGGCCAGTTCTGTTCCTAGCACTTCTTTTTTGCCATGGGTGGGGCCTAAATTCCAGGTCCCAGTGTCTTTTCCTTTTTTTTTTTAACCTCCAAGGTTATCTCTGGGTCTCAGTGCCTGCACTATGAATCCACTGCTCCTGGAGGCCATCTTCCCCCCCTTTGTTGTTGTTGCTGTTATTGGATAGGACAGAGAGAAATTGAGAGGGGAGGGAAAGACAGAGGGGGAGAGAAAGATATCTACAGATTTACTTCACTACTTGTGAAGCCAGGGGCTTGAACCAGGATCCTTGTGTTGGTCCTTGTGCTTCATACTATGTGTACTTAACCCAGTGCCAGGGTCACTTCCTAATGCAGTACAAGTTCTGTGACTTCTTCAGTGAAGGAGGAAGGAAGAGAGGAATTTTAGGTTAGATGGACAATAGCCCACAGGCCAAACCGGGACTTTCTCATTTCACACATAGTGTGGAAGTATGACAGTAAATTTTGATGAGGAGAGTTGAACTTCAGTTCCTTGTAGCCCTTGGAAGCCTGAGGTGGGGAGTGTACTGTTCAGAAAAATATATCAGGGCTAGAAATGACTAACTAGGGGGTGAAACTGGGAGGTACTAGAGCTCCTTTGAGAGAAGAATAAAGGTCAGGAGAGAGAGAGAGGAGGAGAGAGAGAGAGATCAGCAGACAAGACTCCTTTGAATGGGAAGGGGACCTGATACGCTACCAACTGATCAGGTGGATAATCATTTTTCAGCATGTTAGAGAATCTTTTCTTTTCCCCCTCCAGGATTACCACGGTGGCTCAGTGATTGCATCGGTCCACCATTCCTGGTGACACTTTTTTTTTTTAATAGAGAGTGAGACAGAGAAAGATAGTAGGGAGTGGGAGACGGGCTGTAGCACAGCAGGTGAAGCGCAGGTGGCACAAAGCTCAAGGACCGGCATAAGGATCCGGGTTCGAGCCCCAGCTCCCCACCTGCAGGGGAGTTGCTTCACAAGCGGTGAAGCAGGTCTGTAGGTGTCTGTCTTTCTCTCCCCTCTCTGTCTTCCTCTCCTCTCTCCATTTCTCTCTGTCCTATCCAACAATGACAACTATAATAACTAAAAATAATAATATAAAAAGAAAAATAGTAGGGAGAGAAGAAGAGGGAGGGAGAAGGAACGAGTGATATCTGCAGTACTGCCCCACCACTCATGAAACTCCCCCTTTTCAGGTAGAACTGGCCTTGAACCCCAGTCCTGGTGCATGAGAATGTGTGCACTATATAGCAGGTAAGCTACCCCCTAGTCTCATGCTAGTGAGTCTTAATGTTACCTATGCAGAGGTGGGATGGTATGTGTTCTGTAAGATGACCTTTTGAAGAAGATGTTTCACTCAAAGGAGTGACGGTGGACAATCAGATATACTCAAAACCCATTACTGAGGTAGCTAGCTGCCTACCATAAACATCCATAGTGGCTCCTCTAATAAGAGGCCACAATGGCTAACATTCAAGCTATGTGGAAATTGGTTCTGGTTTTTGTTAGATACCAAAGCACTGCTTGGCTCTGGCTAATGGTAGTGTGAGGAGCTGAACCTGGTACTTTGGAGCTTCATGCATGAAAATCGTTTTGCAAAACCATTATACTATCTCACCTGCCCTCTGATTTATTTCTGATGTACTTAGCCATCCCATCTGGGCACTGAAGAGAACCAAGAAAATTGAAATCCATCTGAGAGTAGCAATAGGTTTCTGTAGCAATCTACAGAAAACATAAAACCACAATACAGGATTGTTTTGGGGGAACCCCATGAACCCTGTTACATCCTAAAGATGTATTGCCAGATGTTTCTCATAGCACATATAGAACATGTTCCCCAAAGTTGAGTTAACCTTGAAGCCTGAAATTCGCACTTAACCCAGCAGCCTAATATCCTTGGAGTGCTGTGAAATTCTCCCTGAGTCTCCCCTTGATTGAAACAAGTTGCATTGATTGTTCTCACAGTTAGGTGCCACTGTCAAAAAGTTTGTCTGCCAGCCCTGCTGTATTAGTCATGGAATGAGTTTCTTTTCATGCATTATTGAAAGCCCCAACTTTAATAAAGTCAGAGTGTCAAGATGTTAGAAATGGGCAGATCTGCTTGTCAAGACTTAAGAGGGAAGCTTCCAGAGCCAAGTGTGGGGAGCAGAGTGAATGAGAGCAGCTCCAGGGGAGAAAGCAGGGGACAGGCTGCTCTCTTGTGATGTTTCTCCTTTCTGCATGAGAAGAAATCATCTTTTTGGGTCATGGCACTTTTCTTTTTTAAAAATATTTATTTATTTATGTGTTTATTCCCTTTTGTTGCCCTTGTTCTTTTATTGTTGTAGTTATTATTGTTGTAGTTGTTGATGTCATCGTTGTTAGATAGGACAGAGAGAAATGGAGAGAGGAGGGGAAGACAGAGAGGGGGAGAGAAAGATAGACACCTCAGACCTGCTTCACTGCTTGTGAAGTGACTTCCCTGCAGGTGGAGAGCTGGGGGCTCAAACCTTAAGCCGGTCCTTGCGCTTGGCGCCTCCTGTGCTTAACCCGCACTACTGCCCAACCCCTGGGTCATGGAACTTTTCTAACTCATTTTAAGTGGGTACTGGTATTGGAATGAGAGATAAAAATGTCAGTGTGAAATGTGAAAAAAGAAGTTGAGTTTAAAGGATGCTATTTTACACCAGTTTAAGAGAGAAACAATAAAACACACTTCAAGACAAAAACCATTACAGATGTGAAGGAGGGACATTTCGTAATGACAAGATCAACTCACTAGGAAGACAAGAAAATCGTAAATGTTTATGTGTTTATTAACAGAGCTTTAGAACACGGGAAGCACGAGCCCTTCTTTCAGTGATTGCTACAATCATTGGACAGGAACATCTATGAAGACATAAATGATCTGAACAACACTGTCAGCTATCTTGGCCTAATTGATATTTTAGAATACTATAACTTACAAGTGCAAAATACATGCTCTTTTTGAGAGTAGACGTTACATTCTCTGAGATAAACTATGATGGGTTTTAACACAGGTCTTTCAGTAGACAGTCAAAAGACTGAAATCATATAGAGCATGTTCTTGCACCACCACATAGTTATATAAGAAATCTACGGGGAGTCGGGCTGTAGCGCAGCGGGTTAAGCGCAGGTGGCGCAAAACACAAGGACCGGCATAAGGAACCAGTTCGAACCCCGGTTCCCCACCTGCAGGGGAGTCGCTTCATAGGCGGTGAAGCAGGTCTGCAGGTGTCTATCTTTCTTTCCTCCTCTCTGTCTTCCCCTCCTCTCTCCATTTCTCTCTGTCCTATCCAACAACAACAACAACAATAACTACAACAATAAAACAACAAGGGCAACAAAAGGGAATAAATAAATAAAATAAATATTTTAAAAAAAAGAAATCTACGGGGGCCAGGTGGAAGCGCAGTGGGTTGAGCGCACATGGCGCTAAGCGCAAGGACCTGTGTAAGGAACCCAGTTTGAGTCCCTGACTCCCCACTTGCCGGGGTGTCGCTTCACAAGTGATGAAACAGGTCTGCAGGTGTCTTTTTCTTCTCTTCCCCTCCTCTCTCCATTTCACTCTGTCCTATCCAACAACAATGATAGCAACAACAACAATAACAACAAACAACAAGGGCAACAAAGGGGAGAAATAGCCTCCAGGAGTAGTGGGTTCATAGTGCAGGTACTGAGCCCCAGCAATAACCTTGGATGCAAAACCAAACCAAACCAAACAAACAAACAAACAAACAACACAACAGTGAGGGCTAGGAGCTGGTGCCTTGGTAGAGAGTGCAAGTTACCATGCGCAAAGACTCAGGTTCAAGTCCCTGGCCATCACGGGGTGGGGTGGGGGGGGTGTGAAGCTGAGGGTTGAGCATGGTGAGGACTGCCTGTGGAAAAACAGGTACCTGGAGGTACAGTCACCCCATCAGTCTCCCCCACCTGGGGTAGAGCAGGGGGCCTTGGCTCTCCAGGGCTTTGTCCTCCCTATCAGCCTCCCTTGCCTCAGAAGGGCCCGGCATTCTCCTTATGTTAACATACTAGTTCACTTCCTTATTCTCAGACCATTGTTCTGTTCAGCCAAACAATAACCAGAAGCCCCCTCACTGCTTCCTTGCCTCCTGCTGTTGTGGACTTGCATGGCTCCATTCCCTCCTGCCCACATAAAGACCCCGCCCCTTCTTTCTCTCTCTCCCTGTTTCCTACTGATAATCCCACTTCCTCATTCAGCTCAGCAATTACTGGAACCCCCCCCCCCCCCCTTTCTCAACCTCCTAATGCTTTAACCAAATAAGGTAAAACAAACTGCTTCTTCCTACTGCCCTTTGACCCTCCCTACCACTCATTAAAAACTCTGTCCTGCCGTTCAATAAATGGGTTATCCACTGCCATAGCCCTCTGGGGTGATCTCTGGTTTCCTCTCTTGCTGTGTGTCGCAGAGGTACCTCAGCATGCCACCCCTGCTGCAGTCTTGGGACAAGTTCTTATCTGCACCCATCTCCGATGGCCAACAGGACGGTCATGCAGAGAGAGCTGGACCTGAGATAGACCCCCCCCCATGGTGAAACCCGATGGGGGGGATTCACAGGTATCTCTCTTTCTCTTTCCCCCTCTCCCCAACTCCTCAGTTTCTCTCTGTTGCTATCCAAAATAAAACCAACTAGCAAACTGACCAATCAATTAACCAACAAACCAACAAACAAATAAACAAAAGAGAATCATGTCGGCTTTCTGGCAGGGTGATCTCCAGGAGAAAGGTAACAGACTGGTTCTTTCTCGTTCGCACAAGGGACGACATGAAGTAAAGACAACGGGGAGACCTGCAGCATGCTCAGATCTCAGATCTCAGGTCTCGTTTATTAGCAGGTGGGTAAAGGTTTAAATAGAAAACCAAACAAAGAATATTATTCAAATATGTCAGAAATTACAGGTTTCTTAAAGGTCAGCTTGCCCCTATGGTAGGGGGCTGGTATGACAAGAATTGATGCAGATACATAAAGGTCAAGATAATTAGTCTCCTGATGCAGGCATTTAATTACCCAAAGGCGTTTGAGGGGAGGAGAGAAGTTGAACCAGTTAAGGCAAGATAGAGAGAAGATAAGCAAATTAAGGACATCAAAGGGCACTGCTAGGAGTGTGTGATAAGGTGTGTTCTGTGTGTTCTCTGTGAACTTTGAGTAAGTGAATCTTAAAGTAGGCAGCCATGTGGCCTGCAGTTAATGGAGAGAAATATTGAAGTCTCTGTGGGATTGAGAGATTAACAAGGCAAGCTTAGTCTGGGAGACTTTTTCCCTCTTCGCTCACCTCTATGACGAGAGAGACTTAAAAGTGGGGTGTCTATCCAGACCTCCATCCAAGGATGGGAGAGCTCCCCTATGCTCTACCAAGCTATCACACAGTCCCACAGAATCAAAAGTGACACAGTGTCTAGGAATATACAAAATGCTTAGGGTTATCACTTTAATACATCTTTGAAAAATATTATTGGGGGTAGGGCAGAGGCTCATTCAGTTAAGCACACATCATACACACGGACCTGGGTTCAAACCCTTCCTCCCCACCCGCTGGTGTGATGCTTCACAAGTGAACCAACCAAGGACCAGTGAGGACTGAAAAATGGACATGTGGAGTATTAAATAGCCTGCGCTGTGTGGAGAGGCCAGAAAGACTTACTAGAAGGCGAAGCTGTGTGCTGGCTTAGGAAGGCAGGTGGACCCAGACTAGCAGGGGCCAGAGATGCCAAATTAGATGGTCGCACCTTGTGAGTGGGACAGGGAAAAATTAGCATTGCTGGAGGGTGGCAGCTGTTCTGGGAAGAAACTTGGAATTTTCAAGGGATTCTTGGTGCATCGGGGAGAGCACCTTTCTTCTAAACTCAGGCTACAGTGCTTGCTCTGTCCCTGCGCCTCTCTGCCACTGTGCCTGTGTTGAGGTTGGAGCCCCATGTGCTGGCTGGAGTGGGGTGCAGGTGCCCTACAAGCAGGGCCCAGCTCTGCTGGCTGGAGATGCTGTGATGTGAAGGATCCAGCCAGCTCTTGGCCAGGTGACAGAGCACCATCTGCAGCCTGGGTGCCTGGATTTTGCAGCTGCCATTGCCTACTCAGGCAGACTTGACACAGGCTCAGCACAGAGCTTTCCAGGAGGTTCATACATTTCCAATCTGCTGTGCTGCCTTTTCCACTATAACTGCTACCTTCCAAATGCTAATCTGGATCCAAGACCTGGAGACTAATCTGCAAACGTATGGACTTTTCTCACCACTGGAAAAGAGATCGGGACTCAGGTGCTCCTTTGAGCAGACTATGGCTAGAAAACACGCACACATACACACAACTCCTAAATCTTACATACATACATATCTATATATGTACATATAATATAAAACATCTATATGTAGTTGTCAACTTTTTACTGGTGTATCCATTTTTATACATAGATGTAGTTCTTGCACACTGCAAGTGTACTGAATTTTTGTTATTTTCAGTTTTATTTTTGGCACAACATTAATGCCATTTTAAATGTTATTTTAAGGAATGTAGTAATGAGACTTCCTTTTTTTCAAAGTAAATATATGTATACACACTATATATATATATATATATATATTCACACAACCCTCTAAATCTGTGTTTTATGTAAGTAGTACATCAAGGTTCATGTATTTATACTTGTCGATTTGTATCTTCTATGTGCTTGTGTTGAGGATTCTATCATTGTTGGGAAATGCAGAAAATGTTGGCTCCAGACTGGCTTTTGAGAATTTCATGCTTAATTTAAAAAGGGGTGGTGGTGGTGATGGTGAGAGAGAAATATGAATTATATACACAAAGTAGTTGGAATTAAGGTTTTATTTTCATTGTCATCCACAAAACATCATGTATACAACAAGAGATATAAATGCAAAACTGTATGGCCTGCTAGAGCGAGAACAGTAAAACTCAAAGCTGCATTACAAATATGGTTTATTGGTATCCAGTGGCCTATGGAGGTTGAAAGTATTTACTAACTGAAGAAGTAGTTGCTTTACATAATAGAAAAGACAAGTTTATAAATATACAATTGAAATTGTTGGAGTGTCCCCAGTACCAGTTCTGTTGGGCTACAATAACAACCTCCCCCTTCACATTCAAATTATTTAAGAAACAACTTTTGTTAGGATTAGTTTTTCCAATGGCATTGAATGTAACTAGTGACAGATGTCTTCTCTACTGCGCTCCTGGTAATGTACTTGGGTGTAACTTTGGGAGCCAGTAGTAACACCTTGGAATAAACAACTAAGTATCTGAAGAAGTAGAGAGGGCTCTAGAAAATTTTGCAGGCACCTTGATAGTTGTGAGCCAAGAGAAAAATCAGAGCATCTTGAAGGAATTTGTGCAAGTAAATATTTCTCTCTGTGACTTATCTCTAGGTTGCTGCTCCTTGTGGCTTTGTGAAGAACCTTTCCCTATAGGATGCTCCTCTGGCCCAGCACCTATGACAGGAGCTGTGTCTACTCTTGCGGTCCAGACATCTAGTACAAGGAGAGTGCAGGCTTTTTGTTGCAAGAATGAATGAGAGAACAAGTGGCAATCTGAAAACTAGGCTAGACTCTGACCGGGTAGTGCAGTACTCTCCAAGGAGAGAGAGGCAAGAGGAATGCCACATCTTATTCAATTAATATGAAGGTGATTACACTGATGGTACTTTTTCTTTCTTTCTTTAACATTTTAAAAAGATTTTTAAATTATCTTTATTTATTTATTGGATAGAGACAGCCAGAAATTGAGAGGGAAGGAGGAGGTAGGGGGAGAGACAGAGAAACACCTGCAGCCCTGTTTCACCACTTGTGAAGCTTTCCCCCTGTAGGTGGGGAATGAGGGCTCAAACATGGGTCCTTGGGCACTATAACATGTGCGCTCAGCCAGGTGGATCATCATCTGGCCCCAATTTCTTCCTTTTAAAAATATTTTATTTATTAATGTGAGAGAGAGCCATTGTCATCAAAACTGCTTGGTACTGGAACATGAATAGACACACTGACCAGTGGAATAGAATTGAGAGCCCAGAAGTAAGCCCCCACACCTATGGACATCTAATCTTTGACAAAGGTGCCCAGACTATTAAATGGGGAAAGCAGAGTCTCTTCAACAAATGGTGTTGGGAAAATGGGTTGAAACATGCAGAAGAATGAAACTGAACCACTATATTCCACCAAATACAAAAGTAAATTCCAAGTGGATCCAGGACTTGGATGTTAGACCAGAAACTATCAGATACTTAGAGGAAAATATTGGCAGAACTGTTCCGTATAAAATTTAAAGACATCTTCAATGAAATGAATCCGATTAGAAAGAAGACTAAGGCAAACATAATACTATGGGACTACATCAAACTAAAAGGCTTCTGCACAGCTAAAGAAACTACTACCCAAACCAAGAGACCCCTCACAGAATGGGAGAAGATCTTTACATGCCATAATACATCTGACAAGAGGCTAATAACCAGAATATATAAAGAACTTGCAAATCTCAACAACAAGACAACACATAACCCCATCCAAAAATGTGGGGAGGACATGGTCAGAATATTCACCACAGAAGAGATCTAAAAGGCCAAGAAACACATGAAAAAATGCTCCAAGTCTTTGATTGCTAGAGAAATGCAAATAAAGATAACAATGAGATACCACTTCACTCCTGTGAGAATGTCATACATCAGAAAAGATAACAGCAGCAAATGCTGGAGAGGTTGTGAAGTCAAAGGAACCCTCCTGCACTGCTGGTGGGAATGTCAATTGGTCCAACCTCTGTGGAGAGCAGTCTGGAGAACTCTCAAAAGGCTAGAAATGGACTTACCCTATGATCCTGCCATTCCTCTCCTGGGGATATATCCTAAGGAACCCAATACACCCATCCAAAAAGATCTGTGTACACACATATGTTCTTGGCAGCACAATTTGTAATAGCCAAAACCTGGAAGCAACCCAGGTATCCCAACAACAGATGAGTGGCTGAGCAAGTTGTGGTATATATACACAATGGAATACTGTTCAGCTATAAAAAATGGTGACTTCACCGTTTCCAGCCGATCTTGGATGGACCTTGAAAAAGTCATGTTAAGTGAAATAAGTCAGAAACAGAAGGATGAATATGGGATGATCTCACTCTCAGGCAGAAGTTGAAAAACAAGATCAGAAAAGAAAACACAAGTGGAACCTGAACTGGAATTTGTGCATTGCACCAAAGGAAAAGACTCAGGGGTGGGTGGGTGGGGAGAATACTGGTCCAAGAAGGACGACAGAGGACCTAGTGGGGGTTGTACTGTTATGTGAAAAACTGGGAAATGTTATGCATGTACAAACTATTGTATTTATTGTTGAACGTAAAACATTAATTCCCCAAGAAAGAAATTTAAAAAAACTCAAAGCTAACAAATTTATGGAAATATTCATAATCATTAGTCTACAGAGTGAAAAAATTAGAATAACAATAATATATGGCTTTTGACTACTGGACTGGCAATAATCAAAAGCCTGGAATGCCAAATGTTAGTGGGAATCTGAGTCTTACTGCTGGCGAGATGGTGGGGGTTGGCAGTCATTCTCGAAAGCTACATATGAGGACAGGTGCAATGTTATTCCTTGCTGCAGTGTTCCTAGCCAGGGGAAGGAGTTGTAAGCAAATCAATTATTCATCATCTGGAGAGTGGATAGACAAAATGTGGCAAAAGACACCATGTAGTGTTGTAAAGAAGTCTGAAGTTAGGAGTTGAACATATATAGAGCATTATGAGTAAGTTGTAGATATATAGTGCAATATTAAAACAAAACAAAACAAAACCCAAGAGTGAAGTAACACAATAAAGTTTAATTCCTTTTTTCTTTTTTTAAATTTTTCTATTGAATAATTAGCACTGATTTATAAGTGACACGTTTTAGGTAAACAACATTGCAAATCAACATCAGTGTCTATCACATTATGTTCACATACAATATCTTAGTTTCCAGTCTGTACCTTAGCTTACAGTCCAATCAACCCTTCTCAACAACCTCTTGATGAAGCTCTTTGAACTGAGTTTCTGTCACTTGTTATTGATAAACTCTGGATAATTAATTTGAATTTTCTGGTTACTAAGTAATGAATATGCATTGCTTTTATAAAATCAGGAAAAAGGGGGCTGGGTGGTAGTGCAGTGGATTAAGCGCATATGGAGCAAAGTGCATGGACCAATGTAGGGACCACGATTCAAGCCCTGGTTCCATACCCGTGAGGGGCTGGGTTGGGGGTTGCTTCACAAGCGGTGAAGCAGGTCAGCAAGTGTCTATCTTTCTCTCTCAGTCTCTGTCTTCCCTTCCTCTATCAATTTCTCTTTGTCCTATCCAACAACAACGAAAGCAACAGTAACAACAACAATAATAACAACAACAACGATAAACAACAAGGGCATCAAAAAGGAAAATATAGCCTCCAGGAGTAGTGGATTCATAGTGCAGGCACCAAGCCCCAGCTATAAGCCTGGAGGGGGAAAAAAAAAGACACAAGTGTAAACACAACACACACACACACACACACACACACACACACACACACACACACGTAGGCCAAGAGCTCTATGCTACTACACTTGATCTTAGCCAAAATGCCGAGAATCAGTAAGAGCTCTATGCTAGAACTGGCTGGTAGAGTGCATGCCTTGTCATGTGCAATGACCTGGATTCGAGCCCCTGACAGTGTGGGAGCACTATACGTGGTACCAAGGGAAGCTTTACAAGTCTTTCTTTTATTTTTTTTTTTATTTTTTTTAATTAATTTAAAAAATTTTTTTTATTTATTTAAGAAAGGATTAATTAACAAAACCATAAAGTAGGAGGGGTACAACTCCACACAATTCCCACTGCCCAATCTCCATATCCCACCCCTCCCCTGATAGCTTTCCCATTCTCTATCCCTCTGGGAGCATGGACCCAGGGTCATTGTGGGTTGCAGAAGGTAGAAGGTCTGACTTCTGTAATTGCTTCCCCGCTGAACATGGGCGTTGACTGGTCGGTCCATACTCCCAGTCTGTCTCTCTCTTTCCCTAGTAGGGTGGGTCTCTGGGGAAGCTGAGCTCCAGGACATATTGGTGGGGTCTTCAATCCAGGGAAATCTGACCGGCATCCTGATGACACCTGGAACCTGGTGACTGAAAAGAGAGTTAACATACAAAGCCAAACAAATTGTTGAGCAATCATGGACCCAAAGCTTGGAAAAGTGGAGAGGAAGTATTAGGGAGGTACTCACTGCAAACTCTAGTGTACTTCTGCTTTCTTACTTTGGTGCCATACTCCAAACTCAGTCAATTTCTGCTTTGCGTTTCTACTTCTTTTTTTTTTTTTTTAACATGCATAACATTCCCCAGATTCCCATTTAACAATACAATCCCCACTATTTCATTCATCATTTTTCATGGACCTGTATACTTCCCACACACCCACCCACCCCAGAGTCTTTTACTTTGGTGTAATACTCCAATTCCATTTCAGGTTCGACTTGTGTTTTCTTTTCTAATCTTGTTTTTCAACTTCGGCCTGAGAGTGAGATCATCCCGTATTCATCCTTCTGTTTCTGACTTATTTCACTCAACATGATTTTTTCAAGGTCCATCCAAGATCGGCTGAAAACGGTGAAGTCACCATTTTTTACAGCTGAGTAGTATTCCATTGTGTATATAGACCACAACTTGCTCAGCCACTCATCTGTTGTTGGACACCTGGGTTGCTTCTAGGTTTTGGCTATTACAAATTGTGCTGCCAAGAACATATGTGTACAAAGATCTTTTTGGATGGGTGTGTTGGGTTCCTTAGGATATATCCCCAGGAGGGGAATTGCAGGGTCATAGGGTAGGTCCATTTCTAGCCTTCTGAAAGTTCTCCAGACTGTTCTCCACAGAGGTTGGACAATTGACATTCCCACCAGCAGTGCAGGAGGGTTCCTTTGACCCCACACCCTCTCCAGCATTTGCTGCTGTTACCTTTTCTGATGTGTGACATTCTCACAGGAGTGAAGTGATATCTCATTGTTGTCTTGATTTTCATTTCTCTGACAATCAGAGACTTGGAGCATTTTTTTCATGTGTTTCTCGGCCTTTTGGATCTCTTCTGTGGTGAATATTCTGTCCAATTCCTCCCCCCATTTTTGGATGGGGTTATTTGTTGTCTTGTTGTTGAGTCTGGCAAGCTCTTTATATATGTTGGTTATTAAACTCTTATCTGATGTATGGCATGTAAAGATCTTCTCCCATTCTGTGAGGGGTCTCTTGATTTGGGTAGTGGTTTCTTTTGCTGTGAAGAAGCTTTTTAATTTGATGTAGTCCCATAGGTTTATACTTGCCTTAGTCTTCCTTGTAATTGGATTCGTTTCATTGAAAATGTCTTTAAAATTTATGTGGAAAAAAGTTCTTCCAATATTTTCCTCTAAGTATCTGATAGTTTCTGGTCTAACATCCAAGTCCTTGATCCACTTGGAATTTACTTTTGTATTTGGTGAAATACAGTGATTCAGTTTCATTCTTCTGCGTGTTTCAACCCATTGTTTCCAACACCATTTGTTGAAGAGACTCTGCTTCCCCCATATAATAGTCTGGGCCCCTTTGTCAAAGATTAGATGTCCATACGTGTGGGGCCTCATTTCTGGGCTCTCAATTCTATTCCACTGGTCAGTGTGTCTGTTCATGTTCCAGTACCAAGCAGTTTTGATGACAATGGCCCTATAATACAGTTTGAGATCTGGGAGTGTGATGCCTCCGGTTCTGTTCTTTTTTCTCAAGATTGTTTTGGCAATTCTAGGTCTTTTCTGGTTCCAGATAAACATTTGTAGCATTATTTCTATTCTCCTAAAAAATGTGCTTGGGATCTTGATGGGGATAGCATTAAATTTGTAGATGGCTCTGGGTAGTATATTCATTTTGATGATGTTAATTCTTCCAACCCATGAACATGGAATATCTTTCCACTTCTTTGTGTCTTTTTCAATTTCTTTGAGTAGTAACTCATAATTTTCAGTATACAAGTCTTTCACTTCTTTGGTTAGGTTTACTCCTAGATATTTTATTGTTTTTGTTGCTATAGAAAAAGGAACTGATTTCTGGATTTCAATTTCTTCTAACTTAGTGTTTGCATAGAGGAATGCCACTGACTTTTGAATGTTAATTTTATAGCCTGACACCATACTGTATTGCCTGATGATTTCCAAAAGCTTCTTGCTGGATTCCTTAGGTTTTTCCATGTATACTATCATGTCATCTGCAAATAAGGAGAGTTTGACTTCTTCTCTTCCAATCTGTATGCCTTTAAGTCCTTGCTCCTGCCTGATTGCTATGGCAAGAACTTCCAACACTATGTTGAATAGTAATGGTGATAGTGGGCAGCCCTGTCTAGTACCTGATCTGAGGGGAAATGCTTCCAGTTTTTCACCATTGAGTATGATGTTGGCTGTAGGTTTGCTATATATAGACTCCACTATCTTCAGGAATTTTCCATCTATTCCTATTTTTTGTAGTGTTTTGATCATAAAGGGATGTTGTATTTTGTCAAAGGCTTTCTCTGCATCTATTGATATGACCATGTGGTTTTTGGTCTTGCTTTTGTTGATGTGGTGGATCACATTGATTGATTTACGTATATTAAACCAACCTTGCATGCCTGGGAAAAACCCCACTTGGTCATGATGAACAATCTTTTTGATATACTGCTGTATCCGGTTGGCTAGAATTTTGTTCAATATTTTCGCATCTATGTTCATCAGAGATATTGGTCTGTAGTTTTCTTTTTTGGTTGTGTCCCTGTATGCTTTTGGTATCAGGGTGATGTTTGCTTCATAGAAGCTGGCAGGTAGTATTCCAGTGTCTTCAATCTTCTGGAAGACTTTTAAAAGTAGAGGTATTAGTTCTTCTTTGAAGGTTTTGTAGAATTCATTTGTAAAACCATCTGGTCCAGGACTTTTATTTTTGGGAAGATTTTTGATAACTGTTTCAATTTCATTAGTTGTGATGGGCCTGTTCATGTTATCCACTTCCTCTTTACTTAGTTTTGGAAGTTGGTAGGTATCTAGGAAATCATTCATTTCTTCCAGGTTCTCTAGCTTGGTGGCATATAGTTGTTCATAGAAGCCTCGCATGATATGTTGAATTTCTGCAGTGTCTGTTGTGATTTCTCCTCTTTCATTTACTATCCGATTTATTTGGGTCTTCTCCCTTTTTTGTTTTGTGAGTCTGGCTAAAGGTTTGTCGATTTTGTTTACTCTTTCGAAGAACCAACATTTACTTTCATTGATTTTGCGTATGGTTTTCCTATTCTAAATGTTATTTATTTCTGCCCTAACTTTAGTAATTTCTGTCCTTCTGGTTGCTTTAGGATTCCTTTGTTGTTCTTCTTCTAGGTTTTTAAGATGTGCAATCAGGCTGTTTCCTAATGTGTGCTTGTATAGCTATGAACTTCCCTCTTAGGACTGCTTTAGCTGTGTCCCAAATATTTTGATAGCTTGTGTCTTCATTTTCATTGAACTCTCGAAACATTTTGATTTCTTCCTTGATATCCTCTTTGACCCAGAAGTTGTTAAGAAGTATACTGTTGAGCTTCCACATTTTGGGACTGTTACTAATCTTTTGTTGATTGTTAAGTGTTAGTTTAATTCCACTGTGGTCTGAGAAGATGCTTGGGATGATTTCAGTGCTCTTGAATAGGCTGATGCTGTCTCTGTGGCCTAACATATGGTCTATCCTTGAGAATGATCCATGTGGATTTGAGTAAAATGTGTATTCCAGTTTTTTGGGATGAATGACTCTGAAAATGTCCAATAGTTCTAGTTTATCTATCTCTTCATTTAGCTCCCTTATGTCTTTACTGATTTTCTGCCTGGATGATCTGTCAAGTTGAGATAGTGGGGTGTTGAAGTCCCCTACTATGATTGTGTTACTGTTAATATATTGCTGTAGCTCTTTCAGTAGAAGTTTGATGTATTTAGATGGCTTCTCATTGGGTGCATAGATATTAATAATTGTTAAGTCCTCTTGATTGACTGATCCTCTGAGCATTAAGTAGTGTCCATTCCTATCTTTTTTAATCTTATCTATTTTAAAGTCTATCATGTCAGATATGAGAATAGCTGTTCCTGCCCTTTTTTGTGGGCCATTGGCTTGAATGATAGTTTTCCATCCTTTCACTTTAAGTCTGTATTTGTCTTGTTGTGTTAGGTGAGTTTCCTGTAGACAACATATTGTTGGGTTGTGTTTTCTGATCCATCTTCCTACTCTGTGTCTTTTAATAGGTGAATTCAGGCCATTGACATTTATTGATACCAAAGATTGAAGATATTTTAACGCCATTCTTGTAGAGTTTTAGAGTGTTTTAGAGTGTTTTGATATGTGTCCTATTTGTGGTGGTCTGGTTGTTTATATGAGACCTTTCAGAACTTCTTTCAGGGCCGGCTTGGTGATGGTTGCTTCCTTCAACTGTTGCTTGTCTGAGAAGGTTTTGATGCTTCCATCTAGTCTGAATGACAATCTAGCAGGATATAGTATTCTTGGCTGAAAGCCTTTCTCATTGAGCACTCGATAGATATCTTGCCATTCTCTTCTGGCCTGTAGTGTTTGTATGGAGAAGTCTGCTGCTAATCTTATGGGTTTTCCTTTGTAGGTGACTCTTTGTTTTTCTCTTGCAGCCTTGAGGATCCTTTCTTTATCCTTATTCCTTTCCAGTCTAAGTATGACATGTCTTGGTGTCTTTAGGTCTGGGTTAATTCTGTTTGGGACCCTCTGGGCTTCTTGAATCTTTATGTCTTTGGTGTTGTCTAGACTAGAGAAATTTTCAGCTATTATGGCCTGGAGAATGCTTTCTTCCTCCCCTTCTCTTTCTTCCTCTGGTAAGCCAATAATGCGTATATTGTTTCTTTTGAAGTCATCCCATAGGACTCTGTTGTTGTTTTAAGTATCTCTTAATCTCTTTTTAAGATCTCTTACTTCTTTTTTAGTTGTCTCTAATTCATCCTCAATCTTGCTAATTCTGTCTTCAGCCTCATTGATTCTATTCTCTCTGCCCTCTACTGCTTTCTGGAGTTCATCTATTTTGTTGCCCTGCTCTGATACTGTTTTAGCTTGTTCAGCTAGCTGCCTTCTTAGCTCAGCAATTTCAGCTTTCAGCTCTCTAATAACCATGAGATAATTAGAATTTTCTTCCATATTCTCATTTGTTGTTCCTGCATTTCTGATTACAATTTTTTCAAATTCTTTACTCACTCCTGTTATTATTTCCTTAGCTAATGTTTGGATGTTGAACTCGTTGTTTTGTGCTTCACCCTCTGGAGGACTTTTAGCTGGACTCTTGTCCTGGTTCGAGTCTCCAATATTTTTTCTTGTTGTTTTAACCATTTTATATGAGTTAACAGTTTTTTCAATCCCTGAGTTGGAGTTCAGTGGTGTAAAAGCCTTTTTTTTTTCCCCTGTAGGCTATGGGAGCCTGAGGGCTTTTAAACTAACAATAGGCTTCTTAGCTTAATCACTGACTCCTGACCAAGAGATAAAGCAGAGTGTGGCAGAGATAATCCAGTGGTTATGCAAAGAGACTTTCACAGCCCCTCAGCTATGCCACCGAGGTATAGGTCTTCTCCTGAGTTTCCCGGTTAGATCTCTGTACCCTGGTGTCCCTCCCTGTTGCTGCTCCAGATTCTGAGGGTAGTAGCAATGGAGACTCAGAGTTGCACTTGGTGAGTCTCTGGGGAGTCCTTTCCTCCCTTCAGCTGTCCCCTTGTTGGTGGAGCAGACTGGAGGTGGTGTCTCCACTGACAAACTGTCGAACTGTTAGCACTTAATCTCTCCTTAGGCCCCTCTCTCCTCTCTGTCACCAGCCATGCGTGTTTGTACTCACGGGTGATTTACTGGGTTTCTGTGGTCATTCTAGTCCTGTCTTCTTTCGGTCCGGGTGGTCTCCTTTGGTATTCCTAGTTGATCCGGGAGAGGAGAGGAGAGGAGAGAAAGCGATCTGCTGCTCGTAGTTCCGCCTCCGGAAGTCGAATCCCACAAGTTTTTCTTTCTCTGTCTTTCTTTCTGACTCTTTGCTTTGGTTTTGAGTTGTGATTGAAAGGGGGAAAAAGTTCACTGGGTCCAAGAATCGTACAGACAGGATACTCAGTGAAAACCCAGAGACAAAAATTAAAATGAGAGTTTTATGTCTTGATTCCTGAGACAGGTAAAATGGAGTGAGGGTCATCTTTTTTGGCTTATTTACTAGGTATGTGAGATCCAGTTTGGTAATTAGACAGGAATCACACTACTGTTGGTCATTTATACTTTTGTAAAGAAAAAGCATCTACTTATGTAGAGAAAAAGCGGTTACTCTTTACTAACTTCCAAAATGATCAATGTGAGGAGGGAGAACTGCTATCTAGAATCTTCTTCCATTTATTGAGAAAGCATCCTATGTTTATTAGTAAACTCACCTTTGCAATCTTCCCACTCAAATAGACATTTGAGTGACAGATACTATCCTAGACAAAAAACAAACAAAAAACATTCCTTTACCTCCACATTTCTTGCACCCTTAAAGTAGATTAATGATTGGAAACTGGTTTTCTGAATTGTCGCAGCATTCACTGAGGACCCACCAGCACCCACAAGTGGATGGATGAATTAATGAATGGACATCATGTGCTCTGAGGTGCACAGGACTGTCAGCTGCTAGGGCTTTGAAGAGCTCCATCTAATGCTTAGTTTCTCAGGGTCTGTCATCCTCCCTGACTTTTACATCTTCTAGAATTTTTTTTTCTACTTCTTCTGTTGTTATACTTGTTTATCTAGAAGTGTGACCAGCAGCTGAGTTTTCAATTCCTTTAATGTCCTTCAACCCCTCTGTGGAAGTCTCAGTGAGTTGCTCACAGTCCAACCTGTATTCTCCACAGTCAATTTTCTCCTCTCACCACCTAAGACTTGTCCTACCTGCTGGAGTTAAATTATTTCTTGATTTTCTTTTTTTTCTTTCTGTCTCAGACATTTAAGAAAATATATTCTTTTTTTTACTTTGTCTTTGAAGTTTCCTAGAGAGAAAGAAGGGAAAATAATGACATCTGAGTGTTCTCACAGCACCCACTGATTACTTAAGTCATGACCACCCTCACTCCCTGTGTCAGGTCTTTCTATCCAGGAGAGTGCTTCCCATCAGGCCCAGCTTTTGCTCTTGTCATCTCTCAATTTCTGTAGCTGATCTTGTTTGTGCTGCATCTTCCTTTGGAGTTCCATGAATCACAATTCCATAAACAGATATGTCTTCCCTGAGGACAGACACCATATCTCATCTTGCTCCAGAATGGCTGGAGCAATATCTTCACAATCTTAAATTGATCCAGATTTCCCTAGTTCTTTGGCCCCATCGTCTCAATCTACAAGAATGGTTCCTCTATCTTCACTACACATCTTTTAGATACAAGTTTAAAAAGGCCCCTCCCTATCCTGAGTTCCCTGCAATTCAAATACTTTTGAGGAAATTTTTCCAGTCTCCTTGCTCTGACTTAACTCAACGTTTCAAGGCTAGATTTCACTGGGCACAAGTTACTCCTGATTTAGTAAAATACACAGCAGCTCTGCCCATTCCCATTGTTACCCTCTTTGTATGTCAGGTTGCCCTGTCTCCTGATGTTTCAACTCTCCTTTGAAAGAAATTTGTCACCTTCTGTAATTTCACCTACCATTGTTTATACTGATTAATTAATTTCACCTGAAAACTGTTCATCTCTGGTTTATGGTGGTGTCAGTATTGAACCTGACTCCTTTGGTGTTTTCAGATATGAAATTCCGTTATCTAAGCCACTGCGATATCACTCCCTCCCACTGGTATTTACCTTTTGTTTTCATTCTTCTACCACTCATATCCTGAGTGTAAGTATAAGGGACGCTTTTGAAACTTCCTCCATTCTTTTTTGATTTCCTGAGAAAATTTGATTTCTCAAGTCATAAGTGTCCATGCACAGACATTTCATATTGCCTTCTTGTTTTCTGGTCTTGTAACAATTTCACTGTTTCAATGTTCTGTTTAACCCAAGAAGATGCTATAATCTCTCTCCCTTTCTTTATCTTGGTAATTTCTCAGGTCTCACTGTTCTGGGTCAAAATTTTAAGAGAGAGAGAGAGAGAGAGAGAGAAAGAGAGAGACAGAGAGATACTATAGCACTAGTATGGGCCAGGTATCAGCTTGAGTTTTGTGCATGACAAAGCAGGTGCCCTATCTGAAGGGCTTTGGACTCACAACATGGATGCTATCTTGTTCATTTTTGTTCTTTCTCCTTTGTCTGGCCTTACTGGCTCCACTCATCCTGTACTGACCTATGATAAAATCTGACTATTTAAAATGATGCGTAGCTTTTTCAAAGCCGTTTCTTCATGTCAAGGCAATACCAGTATCTTATATTGAAATTTCTCAAGTCCTCCAAAATTCCATCTCCAAGACAACCCCAAACACCCCAGGGAAACAGATGTTGTGAAATTTCCTCCCACCCTAGAGTTTATTTACTTATGGTGGTGCTGGGGACTGAACCTGGAACTTCAGAGCCTCAGGCATGAAAATATATTGCATAACCATTACGCTGTCTCCCCAGCCCCACCCTGGATCTTCTAAAAGCTTACCCCTCTTGGGGGCCTTTAGTTTCTTTAACCCCTGGGCTTCCAGCTTCTGTGCTGAGGCTAAATTTATTTCCCTTTCTCATTCTCTCTCTTCTTCTTTCTTTCTTTCTTTCTTTTTTCTTTCTTCCTTCCTTCCTTCCTTTCTCTCTCCCTCCCTCCTTCCTTCCCTCCCTTTCTTTCTTTTTTTAAATTTTAATAATTTATTTTCCCTTTTGTTGCCCTTATTGTCTTTTTAATGTTGCTGTAGTATTGTAGTTACTAATGTAGTATTGTTGTTACTGATGTTGTCGTTGTTGGATAGGATAGAGAGAAATGGAGAGAGGAGGGAAGACAGAGAGGGGGAGAGAAAGATAGACACCTGCAGACCAGCTCCACCGTCTGTGAAGCGACTCCCCTGCAGGTGGGGAGTCTGTACATCGAGCTGAGGGCTCGATCCTGGATCCTTACACTGGTCCTTGTGCTTTGCGCCAGGTGCGCTTAAGCCGCGGTGCTACAGCCGGACTCCCCCTTCCTTCCTTCCTTCCTTCCTTTCTTTCTTTCTTTCTTTCTTTCTTTCTTTCTTTCTTTCTTTCTTTCTTTCTTTCTTTCTTTCTTTCTTTCTTTCTTTCTTTCTTTTTCTTCCTTAATACCAGAGCATTGCTCAGCTCTTGTTTATGATGGTGCTGGGGTTGAGGGGATTGAACCTGGTAGCCCAAAACCTTAGGTGTGAGAGATGGTTAGGTCTTCTCTTCAAAAGAACATGAATAGAACAACTGTTCAGCACAAAAATTCTTTTTATAAATAGTTATCCTTGACCACCTGTGGCCAGTAGTTTTGTATTCTTTCGGTCAGCTCCTTGCAGTGCTTGCTAATCCTCCAGCAGAGACCCTCAGACTCTCTTCATCCTTTCCTTATTTAGGCAACAGGGAGACTGTGAGCTCTGAAACCCAGCCCAGGGGTGGATGAGACAGTTCTGCTTCAGGTATAAAAGATGGGAGAAAGATGAGGGGGGTGCACTGCTGTCTGATGGCCACCGTTGGCGGCATGCCTTTCTGCAAAAGAATAAATGTCTAGCTTCAACTCCTTATTTTTTTGCCTTGATAAGTAATTTAAATTTGACATTGTTTACAACATTAGGCTTAGTAGTAATCTGCATAACCATTAAGCTCTCTCCCCACATTATGCTCTCTCCCCAACCCCAAATTTTCTAGTTAGAAGATTTCCTTTCTGGCCTTGATTCCTTACCCTGCTAAGGCACTATATATTTCTCTGCAAGCTGTGGCTTTTGGTACCTGCACTATGAATCCACTGCTCCTGGAGGGTATTTTTCCCTTTTATTGCCCTTGTTTATCATTATTGTTATTGTTGTCTTGTTGGACAGGACAGAGAGAAATGGAGAGAGGAGGGGAAGACAGAGAGGGGGAGAGAAAGATAGATACCTGCAGACCTGCTTCACTGCTTGTGAAACAACCCCTCTGCAGGTGGGGAGTTAGGGGCTCGAACCGATCCTTATACTGGCCCTTGTGTTTTGTGCCATGTGTGCTTAACCCACTGCGCTACTGCTTGGCCTCCCACTCAGTGCTTCTATGTGGCCCAAGTATGCAGGA
The DNA here is from genome assembly GCF_950295315.1 of Erinaceus europaeus. Taxonomy (NCBI): domain Eukaryota; kingdom Metazoa; phylum Chordata; class Mammalia; order Eulipotyphla; family Erinaceidae; genus Erinaceus; species Erinaceus europaeus. The sequence continues at coordinate 62,110,920 of NC_080172.1, forward strand.
GGCACACATGTTATTAAACTTTGTTTTTCCTTCTGCTAATCTATCTTTGATGATAGGAGTGGCTCCGTTAAGAATCCAGAATATTTTCCTCTCATTAACCCGCACATCACTTTATGATTTTTCTGATTTCTTCCTCTTAATTTTCTGCCTCTTTCCCTGGTAAGCATTGACAAGATCTGTACATCTTCAAATCTTACTGATGAAGATTTTCTCTAAAAAAAGACTTTTCCCAGCAGCCCAGGAGGCAGTGCAGTGGATAAAGCATTAAACTCTCAAACTTGATTTCCTGAGGTTGATCCTGGTCGTTACATATGCCAGAGTGATTCCCTGATTTTCTTTCTCCCTTCCTACTGATGAATCTTTTTTTTTTTTTTTTTTTTGTTAAAGACATCTTCCACTCTCATAAAAAAGTAATCACCACCAGTTTTCAGAGTCATTCCTATGCCTGATATTCCCTAAAATAACTAATCTAGAATAATCTATATGGCACAGAAACATTATGGGCTGGCAAATTTTGCTCTTCTGTACATTAGTACCTGTAAAAAACTTGGAACCATATTTACCACAAATTAAAAACTAAAATAAATGCTTGCTAAATAAATAAAAACAAAAATGTAAGTTAAATTCTGGTGAAGTGAGGCAAATGTCATATCTACTTTTTAATGAATACACAGTCTGCAAAGGGGACTGAGAGAATAAGCACTTTTCTCCTTTTTTATAGTAAAGAAAGAAGATTCTTTCAATGCTGACTTTATTTATTTTTTTCAACCCGGGGGGAAGAGATTTCAACAGTCTCAAAGCTTTAAATAAAACTTGTTTCTTTGAACAAAACTTGTTATTACTTGGACAGAAAAACCTAGTGGCTTTCATTACTTACCAGCAGAGAAACCACATGATTCAAGGTTTAACTCTTTCCTACTAATATAAAGTTGCCTTGCCTGGCAGTACTCTTACTTTGAAGAGGTTGACTTAGCCATCTTTACGGACCACATGTCCTCCTTCCAAAAAAAGCTACATTTATTAGAAATGGCGCTGGGTGGAGAACTTCTGGAATCAACTCCATTATATCTTACAAGGTACTGTCTACACTGTCCTCATCGGTTCTTGAGTTTATGTGCTTATGGTATAAACTAGTAAAAGAAGAAAGTGAACTTTAGCGATAATTTTCTAGACGGAGACAAAAGTGTGGAATGTTAAAAAAACTGAATTGGTCGTATGAACATCACTGTGTAAATGAATAACTTTTGCCATGACCTGAGAACTTTGTCACTGTTACATTTTTGGTGGAAAGTTTTCATAAATGGATATTGGGGGATAGGGAAGAAAGGTTTGATGAATATTTTACTCTGTATCCAGAAAGGCACTTTAAACCACAAATTCTTTATGTGAGAAAAAAAAAATTCTGCTCTACCAAAAAGAATGTTTCAGAGAGAATAATTTAGGGATTCTAGGAGCCTCAGAAACCATCAAAAGAGGTAAACCAAAATTATATTGGCCACAGGGCTCCTCACTGTTTTGGAGAGAAAACAGTGCATTCTACAAGGAAAATCATTTTGATGTGTCAGGTTTTATTTCAGTGCAACTTGTAAACTTGTATTCCCCACCCCTCACATTTAATGTGTTATGGAGCTAGGCCTGCACCCCCCTTCCTATGTATGAAACACTTCTAGTGCCTTTTAGGGGAGAGACACATCATTTCTGATCCATGGACCTTGGTCCAATACTCAGTTTCTCATATGATGCCAAATGTACTTAAAAATATAATAGAAAATTTCAGCAGCCCAGGAGGTGGTGCAGTGGATAGTGTTGAACTCTCAGGCATGGGGTTTGATCCCTGGATTTACACCAGAGTGATGACTTGGTTCTCTCTTCCTCATAAGTGAATACATCTTTAAAAAATACCAAAAAGACTTTTTTAGATTTGTACAGGCAAAGGATTGATTTCATATCTCTGTATTATTAACCACTTAAATTCTAGATAGGGATGCTCTCACACTTTGTTTGAATAGCCCCCTTGATAAATCTTTTTTAATAAAGAATTTGCTACTATTGTTGAGTATATTGTGAGTAGTTTCTAAGATTAAACCTGGCTGTTACTGGGTCACAAAAGTCACTGTTTTCCCTGCTTAGTCACACTGGGGATCTTGAGATTCATTTAGCCCCAGTGCCTTCAGCCTGGCTATTCTAACCCTTTCAGTAAAATTGTTTCAGATGGAACTTCAAGGAAGCGCTCTCCTGCCTAAACATTTCTGCTATTATCATTTTTTTTGTTTCCCTTTAAATGCTGTGGCATTTTTTTAAAAATAGCAACAATAAATTTGTATTATTTTTAAAGTCCTGGAAAGCAAGACTTACGCTGTTTTTTTTGATTCTAAGATGATCCCATCTTTTAATAGGAGTCTTGGGGGAAAATACTTCTCATAGATAAGGTATCTCCTAATTTCATAAAAACTCAAATTGTGTTAAAACTTAAAACTTGTAGGCTGGGGGCCAGGCAGTGGTGTACCTGTTTAAGTGCACATACTACAGTGCACAAGAACCTGGGTTCTAGCATCTGGTCCCTACCTGAAGGGGGAAAGCTTCATGAGTGGTGAAGCAGTGCTGCAGGTGTCTCTCTGTCTCTCTCCCTCTTTTTCTCCCCTCCCCTCTCAATTTCTCTCTGTCTCTATCCAATAATTAGTAAATAAATACAATTAAAAAAAGAAAAGAGAAGAAAATCTTCAAAAAACCCCACAAAAACTTGCAGGCTGGACAGTGGTACACAGGGCTGAGCATACACATTACCATGCTCTAGAACCTGGATTCGGGACTCCAGTCTTCACCTGTAGGGAGGAAGCTTCAGAAGCAGTGAAACAGGTCTACAGCTGTGTCTCTTCCTACCTCTCTGTCTCCCCACCCCTTCTCAATTTCTTTTTGTCCTATCAAATAAAAGAAAAAAAAAAAGACCATGGGTAGTGGTTGATTGCTAGCACAGGCACTGACCACAGTGATGACTCTGGTGGCACTACTAGGCATAGACCCAAAAGCTATAATAATACTGATTCGAAGGGATATATGTACCCCCATGTTTCTAGTGACTTTATTCACAATAGCAAAAACCTGGAAACAACCAAAATATCTAACAGATGACTTGATAAAAAAGTTATGGGACATATACTCAATAGAGTATTATTATTATAGCATATATTTATTTGTTTATTTATTTATGAGAAAAGAGGAGAGAGAAAGAATCAGATATAACTCTGGTACATCTGCCGCTTGGAGTTGAACTCAGGAGCTCATACTTGAGAGTCCAATGCTTTATCCATTATGCCACATCCCAGATTACCAGAGTATTATTCAGCAGTAAAAAAGATGACATTGTGTCCTTTGGGATAAAGTGGTTGGGATTGGAGAAGACTATGTTTAGTGAAGCAAGTAAGAAGGTGAAGAACAGCTGCTGAATGGTTTCACTCATATGCAGAGTATAGATAATTGAGTATATTCATGTGAAAAAACCAAAATGTCAACCTGCTTCCAAGACTGTATTGGGTTGGGAATGGGGACACAGACCCTTGGTGATGGGAGTGGTGAGAAAAATAATAAAAATAGAATTACCATGGGGTCAGGGGGAACTCTGGTGCTATGATATTTCTCTCTGTGTGTATGTATGTATGTATGTATGTATGTATGTATATATGTATGTATGTATGTATGTATTTTACCAGAGCACTGACTTATGGTGATGCTAGTAATTGAACCTAGGACTTCAGAGCCTCAGGCATGAAAGTCCTTTGCAATGTAATTATGACATCTCCCTAACCCTCTCCTTGTCTTTCTACCTGAATGAAAAAAGTGGCCCAGGGGTGGTGAAATCCTGATCCAGAAACAATAGCTCCAAACTAAGCTTTTGGGTTGTTGGAAAAGCCATGACATATTTTTCTATGTAAAAAAAAGTCATGACTTAAAAAAAATTCTTTATTGGGGAATTAATGTTTTACATTCGACTGCAAATACAATAGTTTGTATATGCATAACATTTCTCAGTTTTCCATATAACAATACAACCCCCACTAGGTCCTCTGTCATCCCTTTTGGACCTGTATTCCCTCCCCCACCCACCCAATAGTCCTTTACTTTGGTGCAATGCACCAATTCCAGTTCAGGTTCTACTTGTGTTTTCTCTTCAGATCTTGTTTTAACTTCTGCCTGAGACTGAGATCATCCCATATTCATCCTTCTGTTTCTGACTTATTTCACTTAACATGATTTTTTCAAGCTCCTTCCAAAATGGGCTGAACACAGTGAAGTCACCATTTTTAATAGCTGAGTAGTTGTATTCCATTGTGTCTATATACCACAACTTGCTCAGCCATTCATCTGTTGTTGGGATACCTGGGTTGCTTCCAGGTTTTGGCTATTACAAATTGTGCTGCTAAGAACATAGGTATACACAAATATTTTTGGATGGGTGTATTGGGTTCCTTAGGATATATCCCCAGGAGAGGAATGGCAGGATCATAGGGTAAGTCCATTTCTAGCCTTGTAAGAGTTCTCCAGACTGCTCTCCACAGAGGTTGGACCAATTGACATTCCCACCAGCAGTGCAGAAGGGTTCCTGTGACTTCACAACCTCTCCAGCATTTGCTGCTGTTACTTTTTCTGATGTATGATATTCTCACAGGAGTGAAGTGATATCTCATTGTTATCTTTATTTGCATTTCTCTAGCAATCAAAGACTTGGAGCATTTATTCATGTGTTTCTTGGCCTTTTGGATCTCTTCTGTTGTGAATATTCTGTCCATGTCCTCCCCCCATTTTTGGATGGGATTATATGTTTTCTTGTTGTTGAGTTTGGCAAGCTCTTTATATATTTTGGTTATTAGCCTCTTGTCTGATGTATTGTATGTAAAGACCTTCTCCCATTCTGTGAGGGGTCTCTTGGTTTGGGTAGTGGTTTCTTTTGCTGTGAAGAAGCTTTTTAATTTGATGTAGTCCCATAGTATTATGCTTGCCTTAGTCTTCTTTCTAACTGGATTCATTTCATTGAAGATGTCTTTAAAATTTATACAGAAAAGAGTTCTGTCAATATTTTCCTCTAAGTATCTGATATTTTCTAGTCTAACATCCAAGTCCTTGATCCACTTGGAATTTACTTTTGTATTTGGTGAAATAGAGTGGTTCAATTTCATTCTTCTGCATGTTTCAACCCATTTTTTCCAACACCATTTATTGAAGAGACTCTGCTTTCCCCATTTAATAGTCTGGGAACCTTTGTCAAAGATTAGAGGTCCACAGGTGTGGGGAATTACTTCTGGGCTCTCAATTCTATTCCACTGGTCAGTGTGTCTATTCATGTTCCAGTACCAAGCAGTTTTGATGACAATGGCCCTATAATACAATTTGAGACCTGGAAGTGTGATGCCTCTGATTCTGTTCTTTTTTCTCAAGATTGTTTTGGCAATTCTAGGTCTTTTCTGGTTCCAGATAAACATTTGTAGCATTTGTTCTATTCTCCTGAGTCATGAATTTTTGGGCAGCCCTGTAGTTCACTCCTCCACAGTTATAAAAAGGATGTAATACACAACTCAATAACTGTCACTCGGCCTTGCCTCAGCCCCCAACAATACATGTATGGGTCTGCGCAAATCCCCACCCAGACCTCATTTTCTTCTATACAATATAAAAACAGCCCTCAATGGTCTATGAAACACTTACTACTCTGAGCTCTATCTAAATAGGAACAAATCTGTTTTCCACAAACTTGAGTCCCTCTAGGTTTGATCAGAGCAATGACATTTATTTATTTATTTACTGCTTTCAGGGTTGTCATTGGAGCTTGGTGCCTGCATGATGAATATACCACTTCTTGCAGCTACTTTTTTGAAAGAAACAGAGAGAAATTGAGGTGGAAGGGGAGGTGGAGAGGGAGAGAGACAGAGACACCACCAGCACTGCTTCACTGCTCAAAAAGCTTCTTTCCCTGCAGGTTGGGTCTAGGGGCTTGAACTGGGATCCTTGAGTGTAATAACATATGCTCTCAGCTGGGCATGTCATCATCCAGCCCCCAAATAGTGGCCAGGCAGGTGATACAGTGGATGGAGTATTGGATTCTCAAGTAAAAAGTCTTTTTTAAAAAAAATCTTTATTTGTTGGATAGAGAAAGAAATTGAGAGGGAAGGGAGTGATAGAGAGGGAGAGACATTTGTAGCACTGCTTCACCACTTGTCAAGCTTTCCCCCTGCAGATGGGGACTGGAGGCTTGAACCTGGGTCCTTGCACACTGCAACATGTGCGCTCAACCACCACCACTTGGCCCCAAGTAAAAAGTCTTGAGTTCGATCCCTGGCACTGCATGTGTTGGCCTGATGCTTCTGCTTCTCTTTCTTCATCTCTCTTTCCCTCCCTTGCTCATAACTATAAAAATAAGTCTTTAGGGGAGTCGGGCTGTAGCACAGCGGGTTAAGCGCAGGTGGCGCAAAGCACAAGGACTGGCATAAGGATCCCGGTTCGAGCCCCGGCTCCCCACCTGCAGGGGAATCGCTTCACAGGTGGTGAAGCAGGTCTGCAGGTGTCTGTCTTTCTCTCCTCCTCTCTGTCTTCCCCTCCTCTCTCCATTTCTCTCTGTCCTATCCAACAATGACAACAATAATAACTACAACAATAAAACAACAAGGGCAACAAAGGGAATAAATAAATAAAATAAATATTAAAATAAATGAAATAAAAAAAATAAGTCTTTAAAAACACATTTATATGGAGAATTAAAATAAAATAAAATAGTACACAAAATAAAGTTTAAAAATCATACCAGATAACAATCCTGGATGTAATTATCATTAATTTTGTTAAACACTACTCTAATATTTAAATATTTCTACTTATCAGATAGAAGGGAGGATAGAAAAATATTTTTTGTTTAAATACAGGTTTAGAGTCTGTATATTAATTTTGATAAAAGTATCAAATTTAATGTCATTTGAAAATTAAAAATGAAAAAGAAATTGAAGTGAAACTGAAAATGCCCTTCCACAAGATATATATCATGACAGATACAGTGACACTTTTCACAAATTCTTCATCACTCTTTCCACTGAAAGATGGAATCTATTTCCCCATGAACTTGAATCTGGCTATAGGGTCTGTAACTATTTTGATTAACAGAATACAATGAAAGTCAAATGATTTCAATTCTGGGCCTTCCTTCCTTTTGTCATCTAGTCACTATGATCCAAAGAAGTCCTAGCAGCTATAGAGAAAGGTCAGAGAGAAAGAATATTGAGAACCTATGCCAACAGTCATAGCTAAGATCACAGCCAAGAGCCAGCAGTGGCTTTGCCTACTGCATGAATGAGTCACTCCCACAATCCTAGATGAGCTGCCCACTTATGAATACACACTGTCACTACTCTAACTCTGCTCCAATGGCTGGGCTGTTATCAAATACATGGCTTACTGGTTTAAGTCATTATGCTTTTGGATATATTTTTTTGATTTTTTTTTTTTTTGCCTCCAGTGTTATTGCTGGGGCTCGGTGCCTGCACCACAAACCCATTGCTCCTGGAGGTTATTTTTTCCCTTTTTGTTGCCCTGTTTTTTAAAAAATTGTTATTGTGGTTATTATTATTATTATTATTGATGTCATTGTCGTTGGATAGGACAGAGAGAAATTGAGAGAGGAAGAGAAGACAGAGAGTAGGAGAGAAAGATAGACATGTGTAGGTCTGCTTCACCACCTGTGAAGCGACCCCCTTGCAGGTGGAGAGCCAGGGCCTCTAACCGGGATCTTTGTACTGGTCCTTGAGATTTGCACCATGCACGCTTAACCCACTGTGCTACCACCCGATCCCCTTTGGGTATTTTTTAATGCAACAGTAGAAAACAGAAACACTATTTACAGTTAAGAAAAAAAAAAATGAAAAGTTAAAAAAATCTGGGGTGTCTCAGTCATGCACTTCTCTTCTAGAAAGTCTTAATGAACTCTAACTACATTAAAAAAAAAAAATCTGATGCTCATGAAAACATGGAGGACTAGACCACTCCAGGGAGCAATCCCTTTCTCCCAGGAAATAAAAGCTGGATTCATTAATAATATTTGTTGACCATATATGTCACAAAGCACAGGTACCAGAGTTCAAACCCTCAGTCCACACCTGTCTCTCTCTCTCTCTCTCTCTGTGCGTGTGTGTGTGTGTGTGTGTGTAGGCTTCACATACAGTGAGGCAGGTGTATAGGTATCTATCTCCCTATCTCCCCTTCCCCACTTAAATTACCTCTGTCTCTATCCATAATAAATAGATAAAAATATATTTAAAAATATTTGTTAAGGGACCAGGAGACAGTCCCAGAGAAGTGAACACTTACCATGCAGTGGCATCACATGGGCATCCCATAGCAACAGAGAAATCTCTTTGGATTGTAGACAAGTGCTGTGGTCTTTCACTTTCTCAAATAAAAAGAATGAAAAGAATTGGATTGGGAGTGGTGAAATTGCTCATGTGAGGCTCAAGCACTATAAAAATATTAAAAAAAATTTTGGTTGTTAACCTAATTAGATGGCTGAGCCAAGTGCCCATGGGATAATGGGCAAAAATCCATGCAGGTGTGGTAGCCTAGTTTCCTTGCTGTCTCCTGCTGGAAGAGATTTATTTTAGAAGGCTGCATTTTTAATTAAGTGTGAATAGCATCTGATTTATTGTATGTGCTTAATATGCTGTAACTAAAGTGTGACTGTGCTCAGAGTCCTAAGATCCCCTTGGACTAAATCAACAATAAGCCCGTGTCACTGGGCAGACACACTAGGCAGAGTTTTCTTACCTGGCAATGTCTTCCACATCATTTACATGCTCTTTATGGCAGCACTGCCACCCTTTCTGAATGCATGCAGAGGCTCTCAGGAAGAATGATGCTAAATTTATTACATATAATGTGATAAAGGGAAAAATATTTCTCCCTACTCCTCTTTGTTCTTGGACTGGTCAAGCAGATAAATTAGTGTCAGACTGGTTAGTAAAGAAAAAAAAAGTGTAATTACATATGGAGGTCTTACATGGCTGTAAATTCTAGATGAATGAATCAGGCTGAGGGTTTTATTCCAGAGCTAATGAATGGAAGAGGGTCTAGGACATTGAGGGGGGAGTGGTGTTTTCCATGACAGGAGAGGGTGATTCATATCACAAGACCAACTAGCCTAGGTGTTTGCTCTGGCACAAGATAAGTTTCTCCAATAAGCCTGTTTCTGGAGATGACCATGAGTCTGGGTGATCTGCATTCTATAAAATAATGGTAACACTTCTGCTTCGAACCCACAGGTTCTTCATGCCCAGGTGATACCTGTTGATAAAAACCTGTCCTAGACATCTTAGAAAAGTCTGAACATTCAGAAAGACCACTCTTTCAATGTAAATCTAGTGTATTTGTAGCTGAGTCCAAGCTGAGCCTATCCAGATGCTATTGGCTGGCTGGTGACTCATGTGGAGTCTTTATATGAGCTTAGGTGAGTGGTAGAAGGTGTTTTGTGGACCAGAGTTAGGAGAGTAGCAAAGAAAAGGTAGGGATAGGACAGTTTTTGTCCCTGCCAAAATCTTCACACTTTGGCTGGCTTTGTTGATAGCTGTTCAGGCTGACAGACCAGATTTGATCTTGTATACAGGGAGTGTTCATATAGAAAAACAGAGGAACAGCTTAAGAAAAAATAAAAGATGTTCAGACTTCCAGAGACGGGCTACAGATTAGCAGCAGTTGCATTTCACTCTACGAACTAGGAATAAAAAAGAGGAACACCTGAGAATGCACCAAGACAAGACTAGGATTACTTTGGGAACCCACCAAGTCATGGGTGAGTGCAAACACATGTGGTTCTTGAACAGAGAGGAACTTAAGGAGAGATTCCTGGGGCTAAAAGTCCCTATCTACTTGGGAGAATTTAATAACAGCCCAGCAGTTTGCCAGTTGAGGTGCCATCTTCAATTTGAGTTTTATCAACAAAAAGACTGCTGAATGGAGGAGTGGACCCCCTAAGTCTCACTAATTGCAACTGTGAGTCTCCATTGCTACTGTCCATTAGAAGCTGGAGTAGTAGTGGGGAGGCCCTGTACTGACATCAGGAAGCAGAGAACTGACTGGGCAACTCAGGAGATCTACACCCTGGTGGTCTGGAGATGGGGCTGTACAGAGGGAGCCTTTCTACATCGTTCCCCTGATGAATTGGGAGACACAGTGAATAACTGCATCAGAACCCATGGAGTATAAACAGGATTTGCATAAAAGCTGATAGGGTCAAGGACTGCTGCCCGGCTCTTCTCTGACTGTTGGCAGAGGGGCTTTGGACCCTCAGGGCATGGGAGTCTCTTTGCATAACCATTGTGTTATCTCTCCCCAACCCTGTTTTATCTCTTGGTCAGGTGTGAGTAATTAAGCTAAAAAGTCTACTTACAGTTAAAAAGCCCTCAGGCTCCCATAGCCTGCAGGGAAGATAAAAGAAGATATATATGTAAATCAATCAATGATCCACTACATCAGAGATCCACTACATCAATAAACACAAGACCAAAAGCCACATGATTATATCAGTAGATGCAGAGAAAGCCTGTGACAAAATACAACATCCCTTTACAAACGTTACAAAAAATGGGAATAGATGGAAATTCCTCAAGAGAGTGGAGTCCATATACAGCCAACCTACAGCCAACATCATACTCAGTGGTGAAAAACTGGAAGTATTTCCCCTTAGATCAGGTACTAGACAGAGCTGCCCACTGTCACCATTACTATTCAACATAGTGTTGGAAGTTCTTGCCATAGCAATCAGGCAGGAGCAAGAAATTAAAGGCATACAGATCAAAAGAGAAGTCAAACTCTCCCTGTTTGCAGGTGACATGATAGTACATATAGAGAAACCTAAAGAATCCAGCAGGATGATTTTTGAAGTTATCAGGCAATATTGTAAGGTGTCAGGCTACAAAATTAACTGTCAGGTTCACGGTGAATTCATCTTCTTTACCTAGTCTTGTACGGAGCTTGAAGATATCATGTTAAGTGAGATAAGTCAGAAACAGAAGGATGAATATGGGATGCTCTCACTCATAGGCAGAAATTGAAAAAGAAGATCTAAAGGGAAAACACTAAGCAGAACTTGGACTGGAGTTGGTGTAATGCACCAAAGTAAAAGACTCTGGGTTGTGAGGGAGGGTTCAGGTCCTAGAACATAATTCCTTCTAGCTCTGTCCAAGATGGATTGAAGATGGTGGATTTATTATTGTTAATAACTGAGTAGTATTCCACTGTGTGTATAGACCACAACTTGCTCAGCCACTCATCTGTTTTTGGAAATATGGGTTATTTCCAGGTTATTTTATTTTATTTTAAATTTTTTATATTTATTTTTTCTTTTGTTGCCCTTGTTTTTATTGTTGTTGTAGTCATTGTTGTTGTTATTGATGTTGTTGTTAGATAAGACAAAGAGAAATGGAGAGAGGAGGGGAAGACAGAGAGTGGGAGAGAAAGACAGATACCTGCAGACCTGCTTCACTGCTTGTGAAGCGACTCCCCTGCAGGTGGGGAGCCGGGGGCTCGAACCGGGATCCTTGCACTTGGCGCCACATGCACTTAACCTGCTGTGCTACTGCCTGACTCCCTATTTCCAGGTTTTGGCTATTACAAGTTGTGCTGCTGTGACTATAGGTATATACATATCTTTTTGGATGAGTGTGTTTGACTCCTTAGGATATATCTTTTTTTAAAAAAAATTATTATCTTTATTTATTTATTGGATCAAGGCAGTCAAAAATTGAGAGGGAAGAGGGAGACAGAGAGGGAGAGACAGACACCTGCAGCGCTGTGTCACCACTCATGAAGCTTTTCCCCTGCAGGTGGGGACCACTTAGGGTATATCTTTAGGAAAGGAATTACTGAGTTATAAAGAAGGTCAACTTCTGGCCTCTTGAGGGTTCTCCAGTCTGCTCTCCACAGGGGTTGGACCAACCACATCTCCACCAGCAGTGCAGAAGAATTCCTTTGTCCCAACAACCTTTGCAGCATTTGCTGTTGCTGTCATTTCTGATGTATGACATTCTCACATGGGTGAGGTGTTATTTCATTGTTGGTTATTTCATTGTTGTCTTTATTTGCATTTCTCTGACAATCAGTGACTTGGAGATATTTTTCATATGCCTGTTGGCCTTTTGTATCTCTTCTGTAGTGAATATTCTGTTCCTATCCTCTCCCTACTTTTGAATTGGGCCATTTGCTTTTGTGTTGCTAAGTTTGGTGAGTTCTTATATATTTTGGCTATTATCTTCTTGACTGATGTATGGCATGTAAAGATCTTCCATTCTGTCACTGCTCATGACAATGGATGGTGATACACCTAGTTGAGTATATACATTACCATGTACAAGGACTTAGCTTCAAGCCCCTGACCACACCTGCAGGTTGGGAGTATCATGAGTGATGAAGCAGAGCTGCAGGTGTCTATCTCTCTCCCTCTCTATCTCCCCTTTCCCTCTCAATTTCTTTTTGTTCAATCAAATAAAAGAGAGATAGAGAAAGAGTGTGAGAGACAGAAAGAGAGAGAGAAAGGGGGGAAGGGGAAAAATGATTGCTAGGAGTAGTGGTTCATCATGAAGTCACTGAGCCTCAGAGATAAACCTGGTGGCAAACAAACAAAAACCCTCATTTCCTCTCTACTTCCAAAAGTAAGAGACATTATTACCAAAAAAATTAAAAATAAGGTTTTTCAAGATAGTTAATCTGGGATGGATGTGTAAAGTGCTGGCTTTACTACTGCTTCCACGTTGTGGTATCTCTCTAGCTTTGTTTCTCAATATAGAAAATATTTTAAAAAATTTAAAAATATTTATTTACTTATTCCCTTTTGTTGCCCTTGTTGTTTTATTGTTGTAGTTATTATTGTTGTTGTTGGACAGGACAGAGAGAAATGGAGAGAGGAGGGGAAGACAGAGAGGGGGAGAGAAAGATAGACACCTGCAGACCTGCTTCACCACCTGTGAAGTGACTCCCTTGCAGGTGGGGAGCTGGGGGCTCGAACTGGGATCCTTACACCAGTCCTTGTGCTTTGCGCCATGTGTGCTTAACCCGCTGCGCTACCGCCCAACTCCCAGAAAATATTTTTATTTATTTATTTATTTTTGGATAGAGAGAAAGAGAGAGAGAGAGGAGAGGGGAAAAGAGAGACAGAGAGAGAGAGAGAGAGAGAGGGAGAGAGAGAGAGAGACCTGCAGCCCTGCTTCACCACTCATGAAGCTTTCCCCCTGCAGGTGGGTCCCTGAGCACTGTAGTGTGTGCTTAACCAGGTTCACCACCACTTGGCCCTATCTCAGTCTCTCTCTTTTTAAAAAAGAATTTATTATTTTTATTCAGTTTCCAATTTTTTTTAAAATATTTATTTTATTTATTTATTCCCTTTTGTTGCCCTTGTTGTTTTATTGTTGTAGTTATTATTGTTGTTGTCGTTGTTGGATAGAACAGAGAGAAATGGAGAGAGGAGGGGAAGACAGAGAGGAGGAGAGAAAGATAGACACCTGCAGACCTGCTTCACCGCCTGTGAAGCGACTCCTGCGCTTAACCCGCTGCACTACAGCCCGACTCCCCAGTTTCCAATTTTTTAAATTTTATTTATTATTGGTTAGAGACAGAGAGAAATCAAAAAGGGATGGACGGGAGACAGAGAGACTGCTTCACCACTTGTGCAGCTTTCCCCCTGCAAGTGGGAACTAGTAGCCTGAGCCTAGGTCCTTCAGAACTATAATGTGTGTGATTAACCAGGTGCACCACCGTCTGGTCCTCTCAGTCTTTCTCTCTATGTGAAAAATTCAGCCCATAGTGGTGAAGCCCCAGGCTGAGAAGCAAGCAAGCAAGCAAGCAAGCAAGCAAGCAAGAAAACAAACAAACAAACAAACCAACAAACCAAAACTAAAGCTATTCCTCTATTCTATCTGCTTGAGGAGATGGTAATGTGAGGAATGGTAAATCATTCATTGATGTTAGTCTATATTTATTTCTACATGTATGATAATGTTATAGATTTTTTTCAAAATTTTATTTTTTATTTTTACCAAAGCACTGATGAGCTCTGGCTTATGGTGGTGTGGGGGATTGAACCTGGTACTTAGGATCCTTAGGCATGAGAGTCTTTTTGCATTACCATTATGACATCCACCCCTGCCCCAATGTTATGGTAATTTCATGTGTTAATCCACAGCAACAAGTGTTGTTTCCAGGTAAGCTCATGAGTATTACCATTTGAATCCATCACTCAGGAGATGGACCTCTCAGGTGTGGATTTATGTCATCTACTTCACTGGGAACCTGAGCACAACAAGAAGCAAAAGAAAAAGGAACTTGGATTTTGCCAGTTATTTCTGCAAATGAGCAGCAGAGTGGTCCTGGGGCTCCTGCTGGGGGTGGAAAACTGACTGTGTGGATGGGCAGACTGCTCTCTCTCTTTCTCCCTGTCTCTGGAGCTCCTAGGAGGCTTTTCCTTATTCATCCTTGGGACCCCAGGCCTGGCCCTTTGCCTTCTGGATATAGCTCTGGGCTCCATGTGTGAGGTCTGGCTAGCTCTCATCCTTACTGAAGGGCACAATGCAGAGTTCATTCTCACTCAATCTTTCCTGGCATTTTGCTGAAGTTACTGTTTCCCCACATCCAGCTGCTCTCTGGTGATCTTAATGGGAAAGGTGCCAGCCTACAGCAAATCTCTTTTTGAGGAGAGAGGAACAGGACCACGATGAGGCAGGCAATAAACAAAGGACCTGTGTGGTTAGTGCAGCAACAATGGAAACCCGCTGTTTGGGCCTATAGTATCAAGAAATAAAAACGTCCTGGAATCTGCCTCATTCTATTTGAGTGTTTTTAGAGGGATGTCTCCTCCTCAGAGAAACCAAATTGCCTCTTTTCCTTCTTGCTTCTCTTCACCACCACAAGAGGGCTGGGGAGGCCCAGTTCCATAATTCTCTCCCCTCTCCCTGTCTCCTTTAACCAACAACGGAGATCACGTCCAGAATTTGTGTTTTGTTGTTTGATAAGCATGCCTTCTTCAGAACAGTTTTAAGAAGCATGACAAGGATACACAATCAGGAGGGAGCTTTTTTTTAAATTAGTGATTTAGTAATGATTGACAAGATTGTGGGATAAGAGGTACAATTCCCACCACCAAAGTTCCATATCCCTTCCCCTTCGTTGGAAGCTTCCTTATTCTTTATCCCTCTGGGAGTATGGACCAAAGATCTTTATGAGGTGCAGAAGGTGGGAGGTCTGGCTTCTGCAGGTGCTTCTCCACTGGACATAGGTGGTGACAGGTCAATCCATATCCCCAGCTTGTTCTTACCTTTCCCTAGTGGGACAGGGCTCTGGGGAGGTGGGGCTCCAGGACACATTGGTGAAGCCATCTGCCCAGGGAAGTCAGGTTGGTGTCATGGTAGCATCTGCAACTTGGTGGTGTTGAAGGACAAGGTACCACCCAGAAGATAGGAGTGGTTACAGGCGTGGCTTGGAAAGGTGGAGACAGGGCTTGGCTTTTAAAAGGCAAGACCTCTGAGCTCACTCTCTATGTCCAGATGTCATCACGTGAGTATCAGCTCTGTTTATCTCTCTCCGTCTCTCTCATGCCCTAACATGTGAAGGTTCTCAATTTTCCCAAATAAAAGTTTAAAATACCTGGAAATCATGCTCTCTCCTTAATTCTTTGTTGAGATAGTGCATGACAAACCTTTAATATTGGGGAACAAATGCTTGTCTTTCCTTCCCCCAATACAGCGGCACCCTCTCTACTCTTTTGTCCTTTTCAGCACCATTTCAGCATGTCGATTTGTAAATGAGTTATAATATTCCACCACGGTTCCTCTTTGTCCCTTCCTCTGTAGATTCTCTCCTACTGGCCTGGAAATCCTGCTCTCGCTTGGAATTTCCAGGTCTAATTTCTTGTTTTTTTTTTTTTTTTTTTTTTTTTTTTGTGGAGAGTCAGCCAGGTGTTGTCTTAAAGCTGCTATCTTGACTCTACCCCAGGAGGGGGCTTTGTATAGTTCAGGGAACAGTCCAGCCTTTCAGCAACCCACATAGTAGACACCATGTCAAGGATGTTCCAAATGTACCAGGTATTATAGTTGGTATGAGAAGGAGCACAGAGGGGTAGAGAGCTTATTGCAATTGGAGAAGTCTTTGCTATTTTCTTTCTCCTAAATAAATAAATCTTTAGAAAAGAAGTCTTTCTTCAGCTAGAATAAAGGATGCACAAGATTACTTCTTTTTTTTTTTTTTTCCAAATATGAAGAGGACAAAGATTATCTTTCCTTTTGGAGTTCCCATCTGAATTATAGGGGCAGAGAATAAAACAACAGGCAGTGGCTTTTAAGAAAAGTATGTCTGGGGCTGTGGGAACTGAGAAGAAAGAAGGGCAGAGTTAAATCAGCCAGCGGTGGTTGTGGATTACTGGGGAGACTGGAGGTTGGGGAGAGAAGGTGGGGAGTCATAAGACAAAAGAGTGTTAAACTGAGTGTCAAAGAAAGAGCAGATTTTTCTCAGCCCAACAGTGCCTTCGAGGGAGCTCTGGACAGTGGGAAGAGGATAAGCAAATGCTTTAAGGGTGAGGAAGAGTGTTGCTGTGAGGAAATTGCACATCTAACACAATAGGTCTAGGCTGTGGGTAGTAGAGGATCTTGTGTGCCCTGGGGTTCCAGGGAGAGCTGTGGTTCTGGGGACAACACTGACATCATCCAAGTAGCTATGTCACCTTGGGCAAGTCAATGTCTCTGAGTCTTATTTTCATCCTTTAGAAAATGGGAGTAATTATGTCTACATCATGAAGATAAAAGTAAACGAAGCCAGGTGGTGGTGCACCTGGTTAAGCATTTACATTACAATGCACAAGAAGGAAGGTTCAAGTCCCAGATCCCCATCTAAAGAGTGTAAGTTTCATGAGTGGTGAAGCAGTGTTGCAGATATCTCTGTCTTTCCATCTTTACCTCCCCTTCCTCTCTCAGTTTCTCTCTGTCTCTATATAACAACAACAACAATAAAGAAGTAAATGGGGGTGGGTAGTTGGTGGCATACTTAAGCACATACTTTAGCATGCACAAGGATGCAGATTCAAGCCCCCAGTTCCCACAAGTAGGGGGAAGCTTCATAAGCAGTGAATTAGTGCTGCACTTTCTCTTCCATTCTATCTGGTGCTTTCCTCTCAATTTATCTTTGTCCTATCAAATATAAGAAAAAAGGAAGAAAGAAAGAAATAAGGGAAGAAAGAAAGAAAGGCAAAGAAAACTCAGGAAAAAAAAAAGAGTCTACTGTACTCCAGTAGAGAACAGGTACAGGCAAGTGTGAGGAATAGGGTTTAAGCCTCTGGCCACCACATGGAAGCAGTGTCACAGTGGTAGAATAGTGCTGAAATCCTATAAATAAAGACCAAAGTAGCTGCTAGGAGCTGTGGAGTTGTGCAGGCATCAAGCCCCAGTAATAATATTGCTGACAGAAAGAAAGAGAAAGAAGAGAAAAAGAATGAAAGGAAAGAAAGTAGATGTTGTTAAATGACTGGCACTGAGTCTGACACCGAAGTGTGACTTCCTCCATTTCTCTTCCCTGATGGAAGTGGGGGCTCCCCTGGTTGTGTGGTCCCTAATGAAGGTCTGAGATCCTGGAAGGCTCCGACCTGTGGGTTGGCTGGGTGCAGGGCTGAGTCTGCAGTGAGGAGTCCAGAGGGGTACAGGGAAGCCGTGGTGACTCAATCCATTCTGGCTTCCAGTGT
Organism: Erinaceus europaeus; assembly: GCF_950295315.1. Classification (NCBI taxonomy): domain Eukaryota; kingdom Metazoa; phylum Chordata; class Mammalia; order Eulipotyphla; family Erinaceidae; genus Erinaceus; species Erinaceus europaeus. Next base: position 62,128,660 of record NC_080172.1, read on the forward strand.
GGCTGACCAAGACCCCATGCAGTTCCATTTATTTTTTCATTTTCTTGGGAGTTTAATGGTTGACATTATAGTTATTCATACATGGGTACAATTTCTCGTCTCCTCATGATTGGTGTCTGCAAAACACTCTCACCTCCAATTTAGGTTCCTTTCCACTGTCATGGACCAGGACCCCAAAGCCCTCTCCACCCCTTTCTTTCTAGGCAGTGACATAGGCATTTCTGAAAAGATAAGAAAGTCACACATCACTCTCCAGGTAACTGTGCACTCAGGCCAAAGCTTGTAGACAATTTCAGGGAATTTCCAGCTCCTTCAGAAGCCCCTCCCTGGCCCCACATTAAGATCCTATTAAGACATTAAGACAGCACAGCACTCCAAGGGTGGTGACTGCCTCTTCCTTTAGTTTCATATTTTCCTGGGCTCTGTTACCCAACAATTGCTATCCTAGAAAGCTCTGGTTCTTCCAGGTCTCTTATGCTGGTGCTTCCTCATCTCTTTATTCAGTTTGCTGAGTGGCAGAAGCGCACATTAGGTCATTTGAAGTGATTTCATTTGAACCCAGCAAGTGATGGGCAGAAAATCACTGAGCCAGCAGTAGCAGCCACCCGGTGCTGGCAGATCGATCCTGGAGAACGGGGTGAGTGACCTCTCTTCACAGGCTGTGCTTCTGCACAGGATGGAGTTTTAATTATCACACTGAAGTGTATTTGTCTTCTTGAGCACATAGGGATAAAATATTAAAAGGGAAAATAGTCCTTTCCAAGAGAATGAGTTTTTCTGCCAGTGTATTTTATTGGAACAATAATGCTGACAAAAATCAAAGTAATATTGCCAGGGGGAAGTTGATGGAAGCAAAAACAGCCAGACAAAAGCACAGTCGCAAAAACAAACACCCTTGGCTCAGCTCTGACTGTGCACTAGCTGTGTTCTACAGTTTTCAGTGACTAAGTTCCCTTGATGATATTAAAATTTTTTTTAAATATTTATTTTCCCTTTTGTTGCTCTTGTTATTTTTCATTGTTGTTGTAGTTATTATTGTTGATGATGTCGTCATTGTTGAATAAGACAGAGAGAAATGGAGAAAGGAGGGGAAGACAGAGAGGGGGAGAGAAAGACAGACACTTGCAGACCTGCTTCACCGACTGTGAAGCGACTCCCTTACAGATGGGGAGCCAGGGGCTCGAACCAGGATCCTTACGTTGGTTCTTGCGCTTCGCGCCACGTGCTCTTAACCAGCTGCGCTACAGCCTGACCCCCTTGATGACCCTTTTATATGTGAGGAGACTAAGGCTCAGAGAGAACTGTTCAAGGCTACTCAGTTGGTAGAGATGGAATCTGAACCAAGACTGCCTAATCCCTATGCTGAGCCTCTTTTTTGCTTGTGAGGAGGGGTCTGCCTTTGTTCCACTAAAGTCTTTTTTTTTTTAACTTATTTGTGTGTGTGTGTGTGTGTGTGTGTGTATGAGAGAGAGAGAGAAAGAGAGAGAGAGAGAGAGAGAGAGAGAGAGAGAGAGAGAGAGAGGGAAACAGACAGACAGAGTGATACAGAGAGAACCAGAGTATGACTAGCATGTGTCGTGCTGGGGATCGAAGTAACTTGGGACCTCATGCTGGAATGTCCAACTCTTTATCCACTGCACCAACTCCTGGGCCACCACTAAAGTCTTCAACTAATTAGATGAGACACAGCAATGTTACAGAGAACAATGTACTTTATTCACAGCCCACTAAGTGAAATATTAATCTCATCAAAATGCATAAAACCAGGATCCAAAAGACAGAAGTCAAGCCTCAAAAGGAACTGGGTTTAGACAGCCTTACATGGCAGGGGCGGGGAGATGAACAATAAATAACAAACTGGGATGAACTTGACTCCAACAGTTAAAGCAAGTCTGAAAATGGAAGGACAGCTGCAAGGACTCAAGTTTCCACCCTCTCCTCATGACCTTATATTTTTGTTATATTTTGTTATATTTTTGTTATTTTGGAGACTAGCTGCAACTCTTTCTGCGCTTTATTATAGAAGTCTTGATCTTAGAGGAGGGAAGAAGTGTGGGGAGGTGGAGGCTTGTGTCCCTTCTTGGATTGCCTTAAATCTAGCCCCTAGATTTCCCTCCCTCCCTGACTCCCACCTGTATAATAAAAGACTGAAGGAGGGTGTGACAGTTAATGTCATATGTCAAAGATCATTTCTACTCTGGCATATGCAATGCAAGTGATTGAACTTGGTACCTCATGCTTGAGAATCCAATGCCTTATTCACTGTGCCACCTCTGGCTGTTCCTGCAGAATTTTAAATCGTTGTCACATTGCCATATGGCTCCCAGTGTTGCTATTGAGAGTCAGTGCTGTTTTGGTTTATGATCAACTTCAGAACTTTTAGGGTGACTTCTATTAATTTCTTCCCTCTGAAAACTTTTAGAATCTTGTCTTTATTCTTGGCATACTAAAATTTCCTGATTATGAAACTGGGTGCAGTTTTCTTTTCTTTCCTTCTCTTTCCTTTTCTCTTCTTCTCTTTGCATTTTTGTGGTTTCTTTTTTTAAAAATTTATTTCTTTATTGGGGAATTAATGTTTTACATTCAACAGTAAATACAATAGTTTGTACATGCATAACATTCCACAGTTTCCCATTTAACAATACAATCCCCACTATGTCATTCATCATCCTTCATGGACCTGTATTCTCCCCACCCACCCACCCCAGAGTCTTTTACTTGGGTGCAATATGCCAATTCCATTTCAGGTTCTACTTATGTTTTCTTTTCTGATCTTGTTTTTCAACTTCTGCCTGAGAGTGAGAGCATCCCATATTCATCCTTCTGTTTCTGACTTATTTCACTCAACATGATTTTTTCCAGGTCCATCCAAGATCGGCTGAAAACGGTGAAGTCACCATTTTTTACAGCTGAGCAGTATTCCATTGTGTATATAGACCACAACTTGCTCAGCCACTCATCTGTTGTTGGACACCTGGGTTGCTTCCAGGTTTTGGCTATTACAAATTGTGCTGCCAAGAACATATGTGTACACAGATCTTTTTGGATGGATGTGTTGGGTTCCTTAGGATATATCCCCAGGAGAGGAATTGCAGGGTCATAGGGTAGGTCCATTTCTAGCCTTCTGAGAGTTCTCCAGACTGTTCTCCACAGAGGTTGGACCAATTGACATTCCCACCAGCAGTGCAGGAGGGTTCCTTTGACCCCACACCCTCTCCAGCATTTGCTGCTATTACCTTTTCTGATGTATGACATTCTCACAGGAGTGAAGTGATATCTCATTGTTGTCTTGATTTGCATTTCTCTGACAATCAGAGCTTGGAGCATTTTTTCATGTGTTTCTCGGCCTTGTGGATCTCTTTTGTGGTGAATATTCTGTCCATGTCCTCCCCCCATTTTTGCATGGGGTTATTTGTTGTCTTGTTGTTGAGTCTGGCAAGCTCTTTATATATGTTGGTTATTAAACTCTTATCTGATGTATGGCATGTAAAGATCTTCTCTCATTCTGTGAGTGGTCTTTTGGTTTGGGTAGTGGTTTCTTTTGCTGTGAAGAAGCTTTTTAATTTGATGTAGTCCCATAGGTTTATACTTGCCTTAGTCTTCTTTGTAATTGGATTCGTTTCATTGAAAATGTACTTTAAAATGTATGTGGAAAAGAGTTCTACCAATATTTTCCTCTAAGTATTTGATAGTTTGTGGTCTAACATCCAAGTCCTTGATCCACTTGGAATTTACTTTTGTATTTGGTGAAATATAGTGATTCAGTTTCATTCTTCTGCATGTTTCAACCCATTGTTTCCAACACCATTTGTTGAAGAGACTCTGCTTTCCCCATGTAATAGTCTGGGCCCCTTTGTCAAAGATTAGATGTCCATAGGTGTGGGGCCTCATTTCTGGGCTCTCAATTCTATTCCACTGGTCAGTGTGTCTATTCATGTTCCAGTACCAAGCAGTTTTGATGACAATGGCCCTATAATACAGTTTGAAATCTGGGAGTGTGATGCCTCCGGTTCTGTTCTTTTTTCTCAAGATTGTTTTGGCAATTCTAGGTCTTTTCTGGTTCCAGATAAACATTTATAGCATTATTTCTATTCTCCTAAAAAATGTGCTTGGGATCTTGATGGGGATAGCATTAAATTTGTAGATGGCTCTGGGTAGTATATTCATTTTGATGATGTTAATTCTTCCAACCCATGAACATGGAATATCTTTCCACTTCTTTGTGTCTTTTTCAATTTCTTTGAGTAGTGACTCATAATTTTCAGTATACAAGTCTTTCACTTCTTTGGTTAGGTTTACTCCTAGATATTTTATTGTTTTTGTTGCTATAGTAAAAGGAATTGATTTCTGGATTTCAATTTCTTCTAACTTAGTGTTTGCATAGAGGAATGCCACTGACTTTTGAATGTTAATTTTATAGCCTGACACCATACTGTATTGCCTGATGATTTCCAAAAGCTTCTTGCTGGATTCCTTAGGTTTTTCCATGTATACTATCATGTCATCTGCAAATAAGGAGAGTTTGACTTCTTCTCTTCCAATCTGTATCCCTTGAATTCCTTGCTCCTGCCTGATTGCTATGGCAAGAACTTCCAACACTGTGTTGAATAGTAATGGTGATAGTGGGCAGCCCTGTCTAGTACCTGATCTGAGTGGAAATGCTTCCAGTTTTTCACCATTGAGTATGATGTTGGCTGTAGGTTTGCTATATATAGACTCCACTATCTTCAGGAATTTTCCATCTATTCCTATTTTTTGTAGTGTTTTGATCATAAAGTGATGTTGTATTTTGTCAAAGGCTTTCTCTGCATCTATTGATATGACCATGTGGTTTTTGGTCTTGCTTTTGTTGATGTGGTGGATCACATTGATTGATTTACATATATTAAACCAACCTTGCATGCCTGGGATAAACCCCACTTGGTCATGATGAACAATCTTTTTGATATACTGCTGTATCCGGTTGGCTAGAATTTTGTTCAATATTTTCACATCTATGTTCATCAGAGATATTGGTCTGTAGTTTTCTTTTTTGGTTGTGTCCCTGTCTGCTTTTGGTATCAGGGTGATGTTGGCTTCATAGAAGCTGGCAGGGAGTATTCCAGTGTCTTCAGTCTTCTGGAAGACTTTTAAAAGTAGAGGTATTAGTTCTTCTTTGAAGGTTTTGTAGAATTCATTTGTAAAACCATCTGGTCCAGGAATTTTATTTTGGGGGAGATTTTTGATAACTGTTTCAATTTCATTAGCTGTGATGGGCCTGCTCATGTTATCCACTTCCTCTTTACTTAGTTTTGGAAGTTGGTAGGTATCTAGGAAATCATCCATTTCTTCCAGGTTCTCTAGCTTGGTGGCATATAGTTGTTCATAGAAGCCTCGCATGATATGTTGAATTTCTGTGGTGTCTGTTGTGATATCTCCTCTTTCATTTACTATCCGATTTATTTGGGTCTTCTCCCTGTTTTGTTTTGTGAGTCTGGCTACAGGTTTGTCAATTTTGTTTACTCTTTCGAAGAACCAACATTTACTTTCGTTGATCTTTTGTATGGTTTTTTATTCTCAATGTTATTTATTTCTGCCCTAACTTTAGTGATTTCTGACCTTCTGGTTGCTTTAGGGTCCCTTTGTTCTTCTTCTTCTAGGTCTTTAAGATGTGCAATCAGGCTTTTTATTTGTGCTTTTTCTTGTTTCCTAATGTGTGCTTGTATAGCTATGAATTTCCCTCTTAGGACTGCTTTAGCTGTGTCCCAAATATTTTGATAGTCTTCAATTTCATTGAATTCTCGAAACATTTTGATTTATTCCTTGGTTTCCTCTTTGACCCAGAAGTTGTTAAGAAGTATACTGTTGTGCGTCCACATTTTGGGACTTTTACTAATCTTTTGTTGATTGTTGAGTGTTAGTTTAATTCTACTGTGGTCTGAGAAGTTGCTTGGGATAATTTCAGTGGTCTTGAATTGTCTGATTCTGTCTTTGTGGCCTAACATATGGTCTATCCTTGAGAATGACCCATGTGGATTTGAGTAAAATGTGTATTCCTGTTTCTTGGGATGAATGACTCTGAAAATGTCCAATAGTTCTAGTTTATCTATCTCTTCATTTAGCTCTCTTATGTCTTTATTGATTTTATGCCTGGATGATCTCTCAAGTAGAGAGAGTTGGGTGTTGAAGTCCCCTACTATGATTGTGTTACTGTTAATATATTGCTGTAGCTCTTTCAGTAGAAGTTTGATGTATTTAGATGGCTTCTCATTGGGTGCATAGATATTAATAATTGTTAAGTCCTCTTGATTGACTGATCCTCTGAGCATTAAGTAGTGTCCATTCCTATCTTTTTTTAATCTTATCTATTTTAAAGTCTATCATGTCAGATATGAGAATAGCTGTTCCTGCCCTTTTTTGTGGGCCATTGGCTTGTATGATAGTTTTTCATCCTTTCACTTTAAGTCCGTGTTTGTCTTGTTGAGGTAGGTGGGTTTCCTGTAGACAGCATATTGTTGGGTTGTGTTTTCTGATCCATCTTCCTACTCTGTGTCTTTTAGTAGATGAATTCAGGCCATTGACATTTATTGATATCAAAGATTGAAGATATTTTAATGCCATTCTTGTAGAGTTTTAGAGTGTTTTGATATATGGCCTATTTGTGGTGGTCTGGTTGTCTATAGGAGACCTTTCAGAAGTTCTTTCAGGGCCGGCTTGGTGATGGTTGCTTCCTTCAACTGTTGCTTGTCTGAGATGGTTTTGATGCTTCCATCTAGTCTGAATGACAGTCTAGCAGGATATAGTATTCTTGGCTGAAAGCCTTTCTCATTGAGCACTCGATAGATATCTTGCCATTCTCTTCTGGCCTGTAGTGTTTGTATGGAGAAGTCTGCTGCTAATCTTATGGGTTTTCCCTTGTAGGTGACTCTTTGTTTTTCTCTTGCAGCCTTGAGGATCCTTTCTTTATCCTTATTCCTTTCCATTCTAAGTATGATATGTCTTGGTGTCTTTAGGTCTGGGTTAATTCTGTTTGGGACCCTCTGGCCTTCTTGAATCTTTATGTCTTTGATGTTGTCTAGACTAGAGAAGTTTTCAGCTACTATGGCCTGGAAAATGCTTTCTTCATCTCCTTCTCTTTCTTCCTCTGGTATGACAATAATGTGTATATTGTTTCTTTTGAAGTCATCCCATAAGACTCTGTTGTTGTTTTCAGCATCTCTTAATCTCTTTTTGAGATCTCTTACTTCTTTTTTAGTTGTCTCTAATTCATCCTCAATCTTGCTAATTCTGTCTTCAGCCTCATAGATTCTATTCTCTCTGCCCTCTACTGCTTTCTGGAGTTCATCTATTTTGTTGCCCTGCTCTGATACTGTTTTAGCTTGTTCAGCTAGTTGCATTCTTAGCTCAGCGATTTCAGCTTTCAGCTCTCTAATAACCATGAGATAATTAGTATTTTCTTCCATATTCTCATTTGTTGTTCCTGCATTTCTGATTACAATTTTTTTCAAATTCTTTACTCACTCCTGTTATTATTTCCTTAGCTAATGTTTGGATGTTGAACTCGTTATTTTGTGCTTCACCCTCTGGAGGACTTTTAGCTGGACTCTTGTCCTGGTTCGAGTCTCCAATATTTTTTCTTGTTGTTTTTAACCATTTTATATGTTATGTTATGAGTTCCCTTTATCAGTACTTTTCAAATTATTGATCACTATTGCCTGGATTGACTTGTGTCTAAGTAAGTTAATTAAAGGGTTCACAGTGGTTGAAGTTAACAGTTTTTTCAATAGTATTTAAATCTCTGAGTTGGACCTCAGTGGTTTAAAAGCCTCTTTTTTTTTCTTCCCTGTAGGCTATGGGAACCCGAGGGCTTTTAAATTATCAATAGGCTTCTTAGCTTAATCACTGACTCCTGACCAAGAGATAAAGCAGGGTGTGGCAGAGATAATCCAGTGGTTATGCAAAGAGACTTTCACAGTCCCTCAGCTATGCCACGAAGGTATAGGTCTTCTCCTGAGTTTCCTGGTTAGATCTCCGTCCCCTGGTGTACCTCCCTGTCGCTGTTCCAGATTCTGAGGGTAGTAGCAATGGAGACTCAGAGTTGCACTTGGTGAGTCTCTGGGGAGTCCTCTCCTCCCTTAAGCTGTCCCCTTGTTGGTGGAGCAGACTGGAGGTGGTGTCTCAACTGATAAACTGCTGAACTGTTAGCAGTCACTTAATCTCTCCTTAGGCCCCTCACTCCTCTCTGTCACCAGCCACACGTGTTTGTACTCACCAGTGATTTACTGGGTTCCTGTGGTCTTTCTAGTCCTGTCTTGTTTTGGTCCTGGGTGGTCTCCTTTGGTATTCCTAGTTGATCCGGGAGAGGAGAGAAGAGGATAGGAGAGGAGAGGAGAGAAAGCGATCTGCTGCTCGTAGTTCCGTACCACCGTTGTTCTACATTGAGGGTAGTGTTCTGTAGAGGCTCACTGCTGAGAAATTGTGCAATGCAGTCACATCTGACATGTTGTCCCCTCAGGCTATTGATAGTTGGGACATTCTCCGGAGCACCTGTTCCACCCTGTTGTGCCCTCAGGGCATTGTCAATTCCCCATAGTTGGAGCGCTTTGTTTACTCCTCCCCCATCCCATCCCCGCAAGAGCTATTATCCTATCCTGGAGTGCTTTGTTTACTCCCCCCCTTCCCATTATCCTATCCCCAAGTGCCTTGTTTCCTATCTTCCCATAAAAGCCCTTCTTCTTCCGCCCCTCGGTCTCTTGCCTGCCTTTCACCTCAGTGAACAGAAGGGTGTGGTGCGTAGCAGGAGGTGGCCATTTTGGCTAGCTCCACATGACCTGAACTGCTGCAGCTCTCACCCAACTCTGAGGTGCCCTTGCGAATAAAGAATTGTGTTCCCTCTCTGCTCTGGATCTCCCCTCTCTCTCCTCCGAGTAGCAGCCCGACAGCTCACAGGAGGGTTTATGATGTTTTTCCTGATGGAGATGACCTGTGATGGTGGAGGAACGGATCTGTTAGAGGTCTAGGCTTATCATATCTATATGGGAATCCAAAGATTCCCTGACTCGGATCTTGGATAATGGGTTGGCCTGGTAGTGACCAAGCAACTGTACCCTTGCTATCTTACAATCTTGTTAATCATTATTAAATCACTAATAAAAAGAAGTGTCTGTTCCAATGAATAGCCAACAAGATTTCTCAGTGGGTCTTGGAATGATTTGGAATGTTTTGGTAGCAGGGTAAATTCAGGTTTTAGTTTGGCTGAGTACTGCTTCATCTCTGCTTGTATAAAGTCATCTTGAACGCCTGTCTAAACAGTGCTCTAATTTTGTTGTTTGACAAGTTGCCCAATTTTCAGGGCCCAGTTAAAATGCCAAGTGTTCTGCTGTGCTTCCTTTAAGCTCTTTTCTCCATGTTCTCAGGCACTTTTTTGTGGGACTCTGGGACAGCTTTCTCCATAGGCTCTGCTCACTTGCCTATCAGTTGCTGTCTCTTGGTAGACAGTGAGTTCATCATGCCCAGTCTGTTCTCCTCCTCAGTGTCTATCAAGGTGCCTGGTTCAACAAAGCAGTGTCAGTACATCCTTACTGACTGACTGAGTGAAGTGTTGGATCTCAGGAACGAGGGTGTCCTTTCAATAGCAGTGGTGGTGGGTTTCTGTGGATTCACCTTTTGGCTCCACACTGTAAGCTCAGAGTACTTCAAAGATTTCCTTGGCATCACTCCCTTACCCTGTCAAGAGGTGGGGGGCAGGGTCTGAGTAAAGGAGCTTGAGTATGAGAAAAGAACAAGATAGGAGGGGGAGGGGTTGGGCAGTGGCATACCTGGATGAGTGCACACATTGCCATGCACAAGGACCAGAGTTCAAGACCCTGGTCCCCACCTACAAGGGGATGCTTCATGAGCAGTGAAGCAGTGCTGCAGGCATCTCTCTTTCTCTCCCCCTTCCCTCTCAATTTATTGCCTATAAAAATAAAAGAATGATTTGGTCTGGGGCCCATATTCAGCTTAGGAGCCTATATGACCTCTGCATCCCTGTAGGTCTGAGCTCACATTCTGTGGTCATGAGTAGGAACATTCCAAGCTTCCCCAATATTGACCTATCTTCCTCAGGTGGAGCATAAAGTATTTTGTCCTGGAGCTCCACTTCCCCAGAGCCCTTCCCCACTAGGGAAAGAGAGAGGCAGGCTGGGAGTATGGATCGACCTGCCAATGCCCATGCTCAGTGGGGAAGCAATTACAGAAACCAGAACTTCCACCTTCTGCATCCCACAATGACCTTGGGTCCCAGAGGGTTCAAGAATAAGAGAGCTATCAGGGGAGGGGATGGGATACAGAGATCTAGTAGTGGGAATTGTGTGAAATTGTACCCCTCTTATCTTATGGCTTTGTCAATGTTTCCTTTTTATAAATAAATAAAAGAGTGAAAGAGAGAGAGAAAGAAAGAATGAAAGAAAAGAAAAAGTTGGAGTAGTACGTCTACCAAGTTGTAATTGACCTCTTCACTGAGAGTGTACTCCTAGAGGAAGAGTAGAAGGCTGGGGTCCAAATCCTGGGCTTGGGACCCCTGACTCCCCTTATTTTGGTTGCACTTATGTCAGGAGTGATGTACTGTACCTGGCAGCATTCTCTGCAGGGCAGATGTCATCAGTCCTATGCATCTATTCCAGTAGAAAATTTACTATTATTTGTAGTGTTTTTTTAAAATTCTTTATAAAAGTTTAATTTATTGATTTATTAAAGTTTATTTATTCAATGTGAGAGAGATAAAGAGGAGAGAGAGGGGCTGGGAGAGAGCGTGAACTAGAGCATTATTCTGGTACATGTAATGCCAGGGATCGAACTTAGGACCCCACTTTAAAAAAAAATCATTTTTTTTGTTTGTTTTATTTTTTTGTTTATTGCCATCACGGTTATTTCAGGGGTTCAGTGCCAGCACTATGAATTCATCACTCCTGGTGGCCATTTTTTTCCTTTCTAATTTATTGGATAGGATAGAAAGAAATTGAAAGGGAAGGAGGAGATAGAGAGGGAATGAGAGAGAAAGATAAACACCTGCAGACCTATTTCAATGCTTGTCATGCATTCCCCCTGTAGGTGGGGAGCAGAGGTTCAAACCTCAGCCCTTGTACATTGTAACATGTGTGCTCAATTGAGTGCATCACCACCTGGCTGGGGTTTGGTGTCTATATAATGACTCCATCAAATCACTCGACCAATCCTGGTGGCCATTTCCCCCCCTTTTTCTGAGAGACAGAGAGAGAGAGAGAGAGAGAAGGAAAAAGAAGAAGAAGGAGGAGAAGGAGGAGAAGGAAGAGGAGGAGGTAATAGCAGAGGACGAAAAAGAAGAGTAACACTACTTGGCTGTGGCATAAGATGGTGCCAGGTATTGAACCTTGGCTTCTGAGATTGAAAGTTGATGCTCTAACAGGCCAAGCTATCTTCCTAGCCCAAGTTGGAAATTTTATTTCAAGACATTAGGTTTTGGAAAATGGATGATTTCCTGAGTTTAGCCTTTGGATTTATCTAATGAGGATGCCTGTGTACAGAATTATAATGGAATTTTTGCTGCTGCTGTGTTAGAAGAGAAATGAGGCCTTTGCAGGGCCCCAGTTATTAGGGAAAAGATTTCGTAAAGATGAATAACAACAACAGCAAAATGCCTGCAAAGAAATGAGACCAACCTTCTTCACTTGGAAAATTAAAAATAAAGTGCCACAAAATGACCTAAATGTTCATTAGCTGGTGAAAGGATAAGAAAATGGGTCATTGTCACATAATGGAACACTATTTAGCAAAAAGGAACATCCACAAATACATACAACAAGATGACTGGACCTCACAAGTGATCAGAACCAGAAAAAAAGACTCTACAGTGTGTGACTCCATTGATGTAAAGTTTCTAGAAAAGACCAATCAGTGGTGATGGGAGCAGAAAGGAACAGGGACTCATTTCTATGTGATCAGTGGGCTGCTTTTCTCTATTCTTTCTTTCTTTCTTTCTTTCTCTCTCTCTCTTTCTCTTTCTTTCTTTCTTTCTTTCTTATAATTTTTAATTCTTTTATAATTTTTATTTTTATTTTATTATTTATTATTGGATAGAGACAGAGAGAAACTGAGAGGGGAGGGGAAGCTAGAGAGAGAAAGAGACAGACACTTGCAGCCCTGCTTCACCACTTGTGAATCTTTCCCCTGCAGGTGGGGACCAGCGTCCTTGTGCATTGTAATGTCTGTAACTGCCTAGCCCCAGTGGGCTGCTTTTCAACTGGACTCTGACAATGGCAAAAGAACTATGCAAATTAATTGTCATTAAATTATACACTAATGCTGGGGATTATCTGATGTATAAATTATATTTCAATGAAGTTGCAAAGCATGAAAAGGAAAAAAGCCAAACAAATATTTGCCAACAAACTTTTTTTTTTTTTTTGCCTCTAGGGTTATTACTGGGCTCAGTGCCTGCACTACAAATCCACTGCTCCTGGAGGCTATTTCTCCCCCTTCTGTTGCCCTTGTTGTTTTATCATTGTTGTGGTTATTATTATTATTTAAATTTTAAAAATTATTTATTTTCCCTTCTGTTGACTTTGTTGTTTTATTGTTGTTGTAGTTATTATTGTTGTTGTTGTTGTTGTTGGATAAGACAGAGAGAAATGGAGAGAGGAGGGAAAGACAGAGAGGAGGAGAGAAGAGAGACACCTGCAGGCCTCTTTCACCTACTGTGAAGTGACTCCTCTGTAGGTGGGGAGCCAGGGCTCGAACCCAGATTTTTACTCAGGTCCTTGCGCTTCACGCCATGTATGCTTAGCTCACTGCACTACCGCCGACCTCCCCCTTGTGGTTATTTTTATTGTTGTTATTGCTGTTGTTAGATAGGACAGAGAGAAATGAAGAGAGGAGGGGAAGACAGAGGGGGAAAGAAAGATAAACACCTGCAGATCTGCTTCACGGCCTGTAAAGCGTCCCCCCACCCCCTCAGGTAGGGAGCCCAGGGCTCGAACCGGGGTTCTTAAGTCGGTCCTTGCCTACACGCCATGCGCACTTAATGCGCTACGCTACTGCCTAACCCCCCGACAAACTTTTTTAACTTAGGAAAGCGATGGAAGAGGGCAACTGGGGCTCTCCACAGCTCTGGGTGGTCTAGACTTGAGTTGTGTATCAGTCTTAAAAATCTCTTTGCTTTCCACTTAATTCCTTTGTCTTCCTTTGGAGAGGAGGAAACAGGTAGAGGAACTAGGAAGGCAAACACATTCGGTTCCCCTGAGCTGCCTCCCCCACATGTAACCTCTTCAGCTCAACCCCGCTCCACAGCCTCTTTATCTCCCCTTTTAGCTATGACTTTGTCATCTGAGAACAGAGCACAAAGACCTGAATTATCAGTGTGAACAAGTTCAACCTACGTATTTCTGCTACAGCCCTGGCTTCCTCAAGAGAGAAAGTTCAGAGTTGCCACTTTAGGGCACAATAACACAAGATCCACGGCATGGGTGGGGTTGGGGTGGGTTGGTGTAGGATAGCCTGAGGTCAGTAGCTTTGTTGACCAGTCATTGTTGTTAAGATCCAGGTCTATGAGATCCAAAACACTGAGAAAAGTTAGATTCACCAGGCTAGAGCTATAGAGTGGTAGCAAAGGAGTAGTAGAATAGAAAATATCCTCACCCCACCTGCAGGGAGGAAGCTTCATGAGTGTTGAAACAGTGCTGCTGGTGTCTCTCTCTCTCTCTGTGTGTGTGTCTCCCCTCTCTCCCCTTTCCCTCTTCATTTCTCTGTCTCTAACCAATGAAATAAAATAAAAAAAAAGAAAAAGAAAACATCCTCATTGTGAAAAGGACTTAAGTTGAGGGTGAGAGTGTTTTGCAGACACCTATCATGGGGAGATGAGAAGTTTTAAAAAATATTTTAATTAATTAATTTGTTTTTAATTTTATTTATAAAAAGGAAACACTGACAAAAACCATAGGACAAGAGGGGTCCAACTCCACACATTTATTTATTTATATTTATTTATTCCCTTTTGCTGCCCTTGTTGTTTTATTGTTGTAACTATTATTGCTGTCATTGTTGTTGGATAGAGAGAAATGGAGAGAGGAGGGGAAGACAGAGGGGGAGAAAAAGATAAGACAACTGCAAACCTGCTTCATCGCCTGTGAAGCGCCCCCCCCCATGTCTGTATGTATACTGCCAAGTACCTATTGTATATTAGGCCTTGTTTTAAGCCCCCCTTATGCTGAGTCCACACAACAACCCTATGAAGTTAGTATTTTTCTTGCCAGATGTGGAAACTGAGGCATGGAGAGGTCCCTTTGTCTAAGGTCACATGATATGCAAGTAGCGCAGTGTTGGGATCTGAACTCACACCATCCAGAGAAATTTTCATGATCCCATGCTGCCTGTCTCCAGAAGTCCACATTGAGGAATTTTGCATCAGGTTTGAGGGAACAGACAGCAGTCAACTTTTGGCTTCTGAAGCTCCAGCCTGCTCTGCTGTCAGTTGCTAGGACTCCACTTCTGCTATCATGGTAGCAGTCCTACTCTCAGTCTCCCAAGTGCTCACTGACTTCTCTCCTTCTGGGATTAGCTTCTGTTTCCACTGCTGCTGGCCTCAAGGTATAGTCCCAGGAATAAATTGAGGGTTTTATGGGCCTATGGATATTTTGAAGAGATATGAATATTGATTTATGATCTCTCCATATTGAAATGGTCTTATAAAAACTTTATGGATGTATTTACATGGAAATCTTCCAATTAAAGCATGGACTGGAACACAAAGAAATTTGCTGTTGATATTGTTTCATTTCCAAATGACACTACATCAGATGTGAGTAAATATTTATGGTTTCTCTCAAAATGTGACAGACTCATGGCATGGTAATTAATTTTACTGTAGGCTGAATCCAGAATCACTTTGATAATATATGAGTAGGTGTGTAAAATATTTATAGGGTTTTCAACAAATAAGCCCCAGGCTTAAATGAAACCTTAATCAGACAACCAAAGAGGAATAAAATCGCAATTCTAATTTTGCTGATAGAATTTCTGTGGGAAGCAAGGACTTTTAGAGATTGATATTCATTGCAGAGCATCAGAACACATCATACATTTTACGTACTGTTAGAGTATTTGGAAATTTCAAATACACTTACTTTTTTTTTATTTATGGAATACATGCTCTGAGCAGTGGTTAAAAAAGAAAGGCTAAATTTAGAAAATTGGCTTGGTTTAGGGCAAAAGCTGTAAGAAACACTATTTCATAACTCTAAGAGTCTAAAGGCGTAGTGTCTTATCCAAGACCTCCATTTTAGTCTGCTTCTTTCTTTCACCTTTTACTTTTTAACCTACCAGCAAATCCTTTTTTTTTTTTTTTCTTCCAAAACCTTAAAAATATACCCAGAACCTGACCACTTGGTAAGTTCCTTCAACATGCCACATGGTCTAAGCATCTTCATCTCTCACCTGGGTTACTGTAAAACCTCCTTCCCTGATCTCCACTCTTCCTGTAGTCCCTCCTTCTCCACAGAGTCCATTTCCCATCATTCCTCACTATTAACATGGCAGCCAGCATGATCTGAGACCTCCACCTGGTCAGGCCATCAGGTTCCTGGCACCCGTCCATCTCAGATTTCTGCACAGGTTGTTCTCTCTGTCTCTTGTGCTGTACCTCCAGTGTTTTCCCTGCTGCATCCTGTCCCTTCTTCAGGTCACTTTGACAGGTGGTTTTCTCAGTGCAACCTCACTTGATAGCCCTTCTGTCATGTGTAACCCTCCCCCACCTGTAACACTTCCTGTCCTTTTGGTCTATTGTATTTTTTCTTTAGCCCTCTTCACTGTTTAACACTATACCTGTTGCTTACTTAATTTATTTAGAATATAAGCTCCATGAAGTGAGGAATGTGCATGTTTGCTATCTGCTGCGTCTCTAGTAGCTATAGTCATGCCAGTTACACAGTAGGTATAAGAGAAAACACGTGGATGGATGGATGAATGGATGTGGAGGCATGGGGCTCTGAGAGAGGAACTGAACCTTTTTTTTAAAAAAAAATATATTGGGGGATTAATGGTTTACAGTCAGTAGTAAAATACAATAGTTTGTACATGTATAACATTTCTCAGTTTCCCACATTTCCATTAACCCCCCATTAGGTCCTCCTCTGCCATCATGTTCCAGGACCTGAACCCACCCCCTCCTACTCCAGTCTTTGACTTTGGTGCAATACACCAACTGCAGTCCAGGTTCTGTTTTGTGTCTTCCCTTCTGTTCTGGTGGAGCTGAACCTTTGTGGATGCCCCAAAAGGGACTGTTGAAGGGGTATGGAGACTTCTAGAACCTCAGGGTTAGAGCTGCTTAATAATGGGCCATTGGGGGAGTCCGGCGGTAGCGCAGCGGGTTAAGCGCAGGTGGCGCAAAGCACTAGAACCGGCATAAGGATCCCAGTTCTTGCTCCCGGCTCCCCACCTGCAGGGGGGTGGCTTCACAAGCGGTGAAGCAGGTCTGCAGGTGTCTGTCTTTCTCTCCCCCTCTCTGTCTTCCCCTCCTTTCTCCATTTCTCTCTGTCCTATCCAACAGCGACAACATCAATAACAACAACAACAATAAAGCAACAAGGGCAACCAAAGGGAAAATAAAATAGATAAATATTAAAAAAAAGTTGTACCTCCATGCCAACAACTGTACTGTAAACTATTACCCCATACCCCCCAATCAAGTGGAAAAATAAATAAAATGAACCCCTCCCCTTTAAAAAAAATAATGGGCCATAGGTTAAACTATTTCCACAGACAAGATGGTTGATGTAGTAGCACCAGATGAACTAAGAAGGATGGGTAGACGGAGTAGAACTATATACACTTTACACTCGGCCTCGGTGACATGTATTCTAATTAAACATGATTTCCTGAGTACAGAGCCTAGCTCAGGCCCAATGTTTTCCTCATCTCACAGAGTGGCAACCAGATTCTGAACTCTTGATATTTCTTAGGCTAGTGCCTACAGTGGGAACTTGGTGAGCCTAAATCAATAAGTTACTATACAATTTTGCAATAGATAATGTACAAGCTCACTTACTGAGCAACTGTATTATTATTTTCTTTCTTTCTTTCTTTTTTTTTAACCAGAGCACTGCTCAGTTCTGGCTTATGGTGGTACAGGGGATTGAACCTGGGACTTGGGAGCCACAGGTATGAGAGTCTTTTTGCATAACTATTATGCTATCTACTTCTTTTCAACAACTGTATTATCTAGTGCAATAATAATGAATATCAAATGAACAAACACAGCCTGGGGGAGATACCACAGCACTGAAGCTTCTTCCATTTCCATAGCACTAGCTTGAACTATGGCAATGCAGGCACCCTTCCTAGTAATTCGCTCTGGGTCAAGGTTCCTTTTTGTTCCACACAGGTTGTTATTATTACCATTATTCTTCTTATCATCCATAGAGTATTCAATATCACTTATTGAGTACATACTATGTACCAGGTATGGTGCTATGCACCCAGGCTGCAAAACTGCATAGTTCCCATCTTAGGTAAGCAAGAAAAATGTCAACAGTTGCAGTATTCTGTATTATAGAGCAAGATAAGGCACAACTGCATCACAGGACCTGCAGGAAAAACTAACAGTGAAAAATACTACTAAAAACTCCTTTTAGGGTGGAAGGTAGATAGCATAATGCAAACAAACTCTCATGCCTGAGGCTCCAAAGTCCCAGGTTTAATCCCCCCACACCACCATAAGCCAGAGCTGAACAGTGCTCTGGTTAAAATAAAAAACAGCTCCTTTTAAGGAGTTGGGCAGTAGCACAGCAGGTTAAGCACAGGTGGTGCAAAGCATAAGGACCAGCATAAGGATTCCAGTTCGAGCCCCTGGCTCCCCACCTGCAGGGTAGTCGCTTCACAGGCTGTGAAGCAGATGTCTATCTTTTTCTTCCACTCCTCTCTCCATTTCTCTCTGTCCTATCCAATAACAGCGACATCAATAATAGTTACAACAATAAAACAACAAGGGCAACAAAAGGCAATAAATAAATATTTAAGAAAAACTCTCTAAAAATGTCCTTTGGAAAAATAATCCTATTTCCCTTTCATTAATCTTTGCTAATTCCTTCCTCTGCCTGCACAGAATTTTCTATGGAAGTGCTTTAATCTACAACTATCATTTGCATTTGCAATAGCTAGGAATTATGCTAAGGGCTGTCCTGGGGTTGGTTTTGGGGAAGAGTGGTGGAAAATCTATGCCTCTTGTTCTTGTTCTTGCTCTTGTTCTTGTTCTTCTCCTCCTCCTCTTCTTCCTCCTTTTATAATTGCCACCAGGGTTATTGCTGGGACTCGGTGCTAGCACTATGAATCCACCAATCTCAGTGGCCATTTTTTTCTTTCTATTTTATTTGACAGGGCAGAGATAAATTGAGAGGGGAGGGGAGATAAGGAGGAGGATAGACAGATAGACACCTGCAGACCTGCTTCACCATTTGTGACGTGTCCCCACTACAAGTGGGGAGCAGAGGCTTGAACCTGTATCCTTGCACTTGGTGACATATGTGCTTAGCTTAACCAGGTGTGCCCCCCAATTCTATAGCTTTTCCAGAAGAGATTTTGAGGCAAGCCCCAAGATTCCTTTGTAGGTGGCCTAATTCAGGGGGGTCAAAACCCCACTAATCTACCACAGATGGGAACCTCTAGAACATCTGAGTCTGTGAAGACATAGTCCCTGATATCCCAGAGTGGGGCATGGACAGCTTAGGGAGCAAAAACGATACATTGGGGTGTGGGGAGAAAGTACTGTAATATCTGTCAATTATTTTTAATGTTTATTTTATTTGATAGAGAAAGAGAAAAACTGAGGGGGGGAGGGGAGATAGGAAGGGAAAGAGAAAGGTACCTACATCACTGCTTTACTGCTCATGAAGCTTCCTGCCTGCAGGTGGGGACCAGGGGCTTGAACCTAGATCCTTGCTCATGGCAACATCTGCTCCCAGCTGGGTGCACCACTGCCTTGCCCCCATATCTGCCAATTCTTATCTAAATATAAGAAAGAAGTCAAACTTTACTTAAATTTAATCTTAAGACTGAGCCATGTCTGATAGTCCTATGCCATATAGGAGACTCAAGGGGTATCTTGAATCATTCTCTCTCTTTCTCTTCCTCTCACCATTTTTTTTCAGAGTATTGTAACTCATTTGTGCTACTTGAAATGCTATACTGATTGTACTGCTTCATTTTAACTAAGTAAACTCTCACCAAATGGAGGAGTGACTGAAAAAGAACAGAAGAGTGTATTGAAAATAATACCAAAGAGGCAATCACAAGTAAACAATAAAAATGGGGGACTGGGTGATGGCACACCTGGTTGAACACCCATGTTACAATGCACAAGGACCCAGGTTCGAGACTCCAGTTTCTACCTGCAAGGAGGGAAAGTTGGTGTTGGTGAAGCAGGGCTGCAGGTGTCTCTCTCCCTCTCTCCCCTCTATCTCCCCTTTCCCTCTCAATTTCTGTCTCTATCTAATAATAAATAAAGATAATAAAAAACAAACAAAAATGGTACTGTACCTAATGTGATATAAGGTCACTGTCAGAGTTACTATGAGGTTAGAAACAATGGCCAGCTAATCAGATGGGATAGAAAGTTGAGAAAACAAATAAATCCACCAAGAAGACTGTTCCTTCTCTCCACTAGCAATTCAAATAAACCTGAATGTAGGAGGCCTTGAGAAAAAAGTGCACACAAAGGGACCAGGGGTTGTTTAGTGGGTAAAACCTGTGCCTGGCACTTGGGGAACCCTGAGCTGCAACTCCAGCATCACCAGAGAAAGCAACAAGAGCAAAATAAATGATCTCCGTGCATGGTAAGGGTGGTGCTTTGATCTCTCTCACTGGCTCATAAAACAATGAAATAGACATCCGATCAGAGAGATAGCTCCACTTTAGAATGCATGCCTCATAGATGTGATTCCCTGAGCTTAATACCTGGCACCACAGAGAAAGAATATTTGCACTGGGTGCATAGCCAAAAACAAGTTTACTGCTAAGACTGTTACTGAAAATAAAGACCACTGCCTATGGGAGCTAGCTGGCTTTGACTAGTTGGTCCTTTCAGATAATGTTCTCTATCATTGGGGCTTAACCAGATGGCTGGGCTGGGTACACCTGAGAATGGGGACTTGTTGCTTATTCACTTAAAAGCATTTCTTAAGTAATGTTATTTGTATGCTGCTGTTCTCCAAAGAAGCTTCTCTTGTTCTGTGAGTCTATGGAAAAATAACTCCCTATTTTATAACAAATAACTATGTATGCTGCAGAGTAATAGAAAATACTGAAATATATATATATATACACACATATATATGTATATATATATATATCCCACTTGTGAAATTTATATTTTAAAAGTCTCCTGTCTCCTACATGTGTAATTCTTGTTTGTGTCTTTTCTTAGCCTGACAATGATTTTTCTTTTTGTGGAAGGAAATTTGCATAACTGTTCTATATGTAAAACAGTGCTGCTTGGTGAGTCATGGTCACAAAAAGTTCCTCTAGAGCAATTGAATAAATCTCTGCCTCAGCCAAATTCTTTTTGTGGCAACTCTCTTTGACACTCCAAGCTCAGAGCCTCCTCCTAGTCTGGTTCCTGCTTTGCTGCTAAGGCCAAACCAAGGGGCTGGCGTGATATCTCCTCAGCAGATAAGTGCTTCTGTAGTACCTGGAGGCCTTAGCACATGAGCTATGAGAAGGGGTCACTTTAGAGCTATCCCCAGACCTTTTGAAGCAGATGTTACTTTGTACCTGGAGTTGAGAAGGAGAACTGGCTAGTGGGCTAAACTCCTACCCTTGATCATGAGTTCTGGTTTGTAGGCTTCTGACCAGTGTGGTACTTTTTTGTAATCTGTCCTGGAAGCCTCTTTCTTTAGGAGGTGTGTGGTTAGTCACTCAGTTTAGGCTCTGCTGTCTGGCAGGTTTTCATTGTGTACCTTTATGCTTTTCATTTGTAAAACAGGACAATATTATCTACTTCTCAGATTTTCAAAGTGAGACTATATATAATTCTTACAATGCATTTATTTTATTTTATATTATTGTTGTTACTTGGGCTTCACCACTCCAGGCAGACTTTTAAAACAATAATAGATGATTGATGAATAGATAGAAAGATAGATGATAGACAGGCAGGAAGACCATAGCACTGAAGCTTTCTCAGTGCTGTAGTGCTGCCACGTGGTATAACAGGGGCTCGAACCAGGGTTCCACTGCATGGCAAAACAGGTGCCTGCTCAGGTGAGTTATCTTTCTGGGTCCCTGTCATGCATTTCACTTCAACTCAGTCTATGGGGAACTTCATATTGAAATAAAATGTGACTTTTACCATCAGATAGTCTAGTTGGATTTTGACTACCTTCCTTCATCCTGAAAATAATAGGATCTCATATGATTTCTCCTCCTGAAAACAGCCTAAATGTGTTGGACAGATCAACATGACTCAAATGCCAGTTCTGCCACACTCTCTCTGTTGGACAAATCACCTCATATCTGTGGATGTCTGTTGCATACTTTAGGGTTTCCACACAGAAATATTCTTCTGAGAGGGAGTCAGGCGGTAGCACAGAGGGTTAAGCACATGTGGCGCAAAGCCCGAGGGCCTGCGTAAGGATCCCGGTTCGAGCCCTTGGCTCCCCACCTGCAGGGGAGTCGCTTCACAGGAGGTGAAGCAGGTCTGCAGGTATCTATCTTTCTCTCCTCTTCTCTGCCTTCCCCTCCTCTCTCCATTTCTCTCTCTCCTATCCAACAACAATGACAACAATAATAACTATAACAATAAAACAACAAGGGCAACAAAAGGGAATAAATAAAA
Organism: Erinaceus europaeus; assembly: GCF_950295315.1. Lineage (NCBI taxonomy): Eukaryota > Metazoa > Chordata > Mammalia > Eulipotyphla > Erinaceidae > Erinaceus > Erinaceus europaeus. The sequence goes on from NC_080172.1 coordinate 62,150,477, forward strand.
ATCTTTAAAAAAAATTCTTCTGAGAATATGGTGTGAACATTGTCCAAAGATCATTCTGGCCATCAGGAAAAGCTGGATATGTCATCCTCTCCTCTTAATATGCCTACATCATTAAAGTAATAAATATTTGGGTTATGAGAAGCAAACAGAATCTTGTTGTCCATTGTGAGGTCCATATGGTGAAATAAGATGATGGTCTGGTTGAAGGTGAAGTGTCCTGCTACCTATCTTGGGGAAATGTGTATCCTGTGACTACAAGAATCCTGTAAATCAACATTCCCTCAGGAGAGCAGTATTGGAATGGAAAAAAACAAAGAAATACATTTTTGGGTATTGTCCCTGATGAAGAGTATAAGTTCTGCAAACAATCACAGGAAATGATTGAACCTGAGGAAGAACTGGTGGGGACTGTTGATTTGTAGCCAAGCTGTGCAGATGTGTGGGCCACCTGCGGACTCATTATTTGCAATTGGCATCTGAAGTGGGTCAGTTTTATGGACTGAAACCCTTGAAGTCTCCACTAACCCTGGGTAGTTAGTGTCAGAATTGGATTAAATTGATGTCTGTAGAGTACGGTGGAAAATGCTGGATGTGAGACCCTCGGACAGGTGTGTTGTGAATAAAGAAATATTTTCTTCTTTCTTCCTCCACTTTTCTCTCTTGTTCTTTCTCTCTCTCTTTCTTCTTTCCTTATCTTTTTTGTCACCAGGGTTATTTCCTGGACTCTGCTCCTGCATCACTCCTTCACTATCATATATATATTTAACAAGAACTGCTCTGGTTTATGGTTGTGCAGGGGATTGATGCTATCTACCCTCTGCCTTTATTATTGTTCTTTTTTTTTACTTTTTTAAAAAAAATTTATTTCTTTATTGGGGAATTAATGTTTTACATTCAACAGTAAATACAATAGTTTGTACATGCATAACATTCCACAGTTTCCCATTTAACAATACAACCCCTACTATGTCATTCATCATCCTTCATGGACCTGTATTCTCCCCACCCACCCACCCCAGAGTCTTTTACTTGGGTGCAATATGCCAATTCCATTTCAGGTTCTACTTGTGTTTTCTTTTCTGATCTTGTTTTTCAACTTCTGCCTGAGAGTGAGAGCATCCCATATTCATCCTTCTGTTTCTGACTTATTTCACTCAACATGATTTTTTCAAGGTCCATCCAAGATCAGCTGAAAACGGTGAAGTCACCATTTTTTACAGCTGAGTAGTATTCCATTGTGTATATAGACCACAACTTGCTCAGCCACTCATCTGTTGTTGGACACCTGGGTTGCTTCCAGGTTTTGGCTATTACAAATTGTGCTGCCAAGAACATATGTGTACAAAGATCTTTTTGGATGGATGTGTTGGGTTCCTTAGGATATATCCCCAGGAGAGGAATTGCAGGGTCATAGGGTAGGTCCATTTCTAGCCTTCTGAGAGTTCTCCAGACTGTTCTCCACAGAGGTTGGACCAATTGATATTCCCACCAGCAGTGCAGGAGGGTTCCTTTGACCCCACACCCTCTCCAGCATTTGCTGCTGTTACCTTTTCTGATGTATGACATTCTCACAGGAGTGAAGTGATATCTCATTGTTGTCTTGATTTGCATTTCTCTGACAATCAGGGCCTTGGAGCATTTTTTCATGTGTTTCTCGGCCTTGTGGATCTCTTCTGTGGTGAATATTCTGTCCAATTCCTCCCCCCATTTTTGGATGGGGTTATTTGTTGTCTTGTTGTTGAGTCTGGCAAGCTCTTTATATATGTTGGTTATTAAACTCTTATCTGATGTATGGCATGTAAAGATCTTCTCCCATTCTGTGAGGGGTCTCTTGGTTTGGGTAGTGGTTTCTTTTGCTGTGAAGAAGCTTTTAAATTTGATGTAGTCCCATAGGTTTATACTTGCCTTAGTCTTCTTTGTAATTGGATTCATTTCATTGAAAATGTCTTTAAAATATATGTGGAAAAGAGTTCTGCCAATATTTTCCTCTAAGTATTTGATAGTTTCTGGTCTAACATCCAAGTCCTTGATCCACTTGGAATTTACTTTTGTATTTGGTGAAATACAGTGATTCAGTTTCATTCTTCTGCATGTTTCAACCCATTTTTTCCAACTCCATTTGTTGAAGAGACTCTGCTTTCCCCATGTAATAGTCTGGGCCCCTTTGTCAAAGATTAGATGTCCATAGGTGTGGGGCCTCATATTATTATTCTTTTTAATTGTCACCAGGGTTATCCCTGTGACTTGGCACCAATAATATGAATCCTTTGTTCCTGGCAGCCATTTCCCCCCCCCCCCCCATTTTATTGGATAAGTCAGAGAGAAGGGGAAAACTGGGAAGGGAAAGTAGAGGGGGGTAAAGATAGCCTGTATGCCTGCTTCATCGCCCATGAAGCTTCCCCTCTGCAGGTGGAGTACTGGGGTTTGAACCTGTGTCCTTGCACATGATAATGTATGCACTTAACTGGTACATCACCACCTGCCCCCCCTTTTTATTTTATTTTTTTTTTTACCAAAACACTGTGCAGCTCTGGCTTATAGTGGTTCAGGGGATTGAACCTGGGACTTTGGAGCCTCATGCCAAGAGTCCCTTTTTCATAACCATTATACTATCTCCTCTGTCCCCTCTTATCTACTGTTTGTGGACTATTTTTATTTATTTGTTTATTTTTTAGATAGAGGGTGAGAGGCAGAAAAGGAGAGAAACACACAAGGAATGAGAGACACCTTCACACTGCCTCACAGCTCATGAAACTGCCCTTGTGCAGGTGCTCCCAGGAAGTGACTGCAGGCTAAAATCAGTGTCCTGGCACATTCTAAAGTAGGCCAGCTAGCTCCTGGCCCTGTAGAGAAATATTTTCATTTAACCATGAAGGAACTTTTTTTCTCCTTTTTTTTTTTTTTTACCAGAGCACTTATCAACCATGGCTTATGGTGGTGTGGGGATTGAATTTGGGACTTCAGAGCCTCAGGTATGAGAGTCTCTTTGCATAACCATTATGCTATTTACCCCCACCCAACCATGAAGTAATCCTTAATCAGACAAGACACCTGTAGATAATGATAGACAAATCAGCATTTACAAAATCACTTATTACCTGTTGTCTACTAGGTAGGATTTTTGTTTGTAACCTCATATGCTTTTTTTTTCTTTTTTCTTTTTACTTTCTATTTATTTTGGATATATAGATACATTGAGAGGGAAGGGGGAGTTAAAGAAAGTAGAGGAGCAGGAGGAGAAAGAGGAGAAAGAGAAGGAGAAGGAGTAGTAGTAGGACTAGTAGAAGAAAAGGAGGAGGAAGAAGGAGAAGGAAGAGGAGGAGGGGAAGAAGAAGAAGAAGAAGAGAGAAGAAGAAGAAGAAGAAGAAGAAGAAGAAGAAGAAGAAGAAGAAGAAGAAGAAGAAGAAGAAGAAGAAGAAGAGAAGAAGAAAGGAAGAAAGGAAGAAAAAGAAAAGGTGTGTGTGAGAGAGGTTGCAGCACTGCTTCACCACTTGTGAAGCTTTCCCCCTGCAGGGGGGTGGACCAGGGGCTTGAAGCCAGGTCCTTGTCCACAGTAATGTGTGTACTCAACCAGGTGAGCCACCAACTGCCCCCTTCAGGAATTCTTTTTCTTTCTTTTGACCAGAGCACTGCTCAGCTCTGGCTTATGGTGGTGTGGGGGATTGAACCCGGGAAATTGAAGCCTCAGGCATGAGAACTTCTTTGCATAACCATTATGCTATTTACCCCCAACCCCATGTGTATTCTTTAAACTATGTGAAGTGTGTGATAATAGCACACACTTATAATGGGATAAGAGAACTGGAATTCACAACATTTAATAGCTAGTTCCAGGTCAACCTGATTGTATTATGCCTATGCTGGCACTGCTTCTTTCTACCCCACCCAAGATCTCTGCAACACAGTACTTAATCATATATAATACTGTTTATTCATGTAAATTAAACTTGTTAATGCAATTAAGAAGCTGAGACTTATCTGTAAAGGAAAATGCTGTCTTTTCTCACAGTGTCACACTCTGATAATTAAACCTAAACCAGGATGACAAGGTGACTGTCTGGAGCTCTTCACCACACTTAGAGGACTTACTTTGGGTGAGATGAATTTGCTTTAATCTTACCAGCCCCCAATTTCTATGACATCTAAGTTATATTTACTAACATATACATACTATTTAACTAACTATTCACTAATATACATATATACTAATATATATAGTAACACTTCTAGTTATCTCTCCTATTACAAACCCAGTGGTGGCTCTGCCTCTTTGGACTTTTTGATGTGGAAGTCTGGGTCAATTATAGGACAGAATCCTACAGTCAGGACTTGAGACAGAAGAGCTCAGCAATTTCACTGGTGAAATTTTGGTTGGCAAAATTTCCACCAGGAAGAAAGAGAGAGAGAGAAACGTCAGTAATGATCGCTTGCTGTTAAATTTGACCACCATCTGAAATCAATATCCACTCAAGTTAAACCCAGACTGACCGGATCAGTTACAGTCAACTGTAATTTATGTCACACAACTACTAGGGAGATACTGAGAAGCAGGGTGTAGAAAGGCTATGAGGGCAGAACCAGGTCAGAGGCAGGCAAGCAATTTCTATATTCCTGGGACTGTCACAAGCAGCAGTTTCCAGACAGCTGCTTTACTTTACTTTTATTTTATTTTTAAATTTAACTGTGGCATATGGTAGTGCTGGGAATTGAACCTGGGACTTTGGAGCCTCAGGCATGAGAGTCATTTTGTATAATCATTATGCTATCTCCCAGCCCCTCCAGACAGTTTCTTTTCCAAATGAAAATGCTTTTTTAAATATCATTTTAAAATAAGGCATGTCTATTATTATTCTTTCTTTTTAAAGCAGGCAATATGAAAGGTTTACAGAAGAAAACGAAAAGCCCAACTTTATTTTATTTATTTTTTTTTCATTTATTTTTATTTTTATTTTTATTTATTTTTTTATTAAAGAAAGGATTAATTAACAAAACCATAGGGTAGGAGGGGTACAACTCCACACAATTCCCACCGCCCAATCTCCATATCCCACCCCCTCCCCCGATAGCTTTCCCATTCTCTATCCCTCTGGGAGCATGGACCCAGGGTAATTGAGGTTTGCAGAAGGTAGAAGGTATGGCTTCTGTAATTGCTTCCTCGCTGAACATGGGCGTTGACTGGTCGGTCCATACTCCCAGTCTGCCTCTCTCTTTCCCTAGTAGGATGGGTCTCTGGGGAAGCTGAGCTCCAGGACATATTGGTGGGGTCTTCAATCCAGGGAAGTCTGGCCGGCATCCTGATGACACCTGGAACCTGGTGACTGAAAAGAGAGTTAACATACAAAGCCAAACAAATTGTTGAGCAATCATGGACCCAAAGCTTGGAAAAGTGGAGAGGAAGTATTAGGGAGGTACTCACTGCAAACTCTAGTATACTTCTGCTTTCTTACTTTGGTGCCATACTCCAAACTCAGTCAATTTCTGCTTTGCGTTTCTACTTCTTTTTTTTTTTTTTTTTACATGCATAACATTCCCCAGATTCCCATTTAGCAATACAACCCCCACTATTTCATTCATCATTTTTCATGGACCTGTATTCTCCCCACCCACCCACCCACCCCAGAGTCTTTTACTTTGGTGTAATACTCCAATTCCATTTCAGGTTCGACTTGTGTTTTCTTTTCTAATCTTGTTTTTCAACTTCGGCCTGAGAGTGAGATCATCCTATATTCATCCTTCTGTTTCTGACTTATTTCACTCAACATGATTTTTTCAAGGTCCGTCCAAGATCGGCTGAAAACGGTGAAGTCACCATTTTTTACAGCTGAGTAGTATTCCATTGTGTATATATACCACAACTTGCTCAGCCACTCATCCGTTGTTGGACACCTGGGTTGCTTCCAGGTTTTGGCTATTACAAATTGTGCTGCCAAGAACATATGTGTACACAGATCTTTTTGGATGGATGTGTTGGGTTCCTTAGGATATATCCCCAGGAGAGGAATTGCAGGGTCATAGGGTAGGTCCATTTCTAGCCTCCAGACTGTTCTCCACAGAGGTTGGACCAATTGACATTCCCACCAGCAGTGCAGGAGGGTTCCTTTGACCCCACACCCTCTCCAGCATTTGCTGCTGCTACCTTTTCTGATGTGTGACATTCTCACAGGAGTGAAGTGATATCTCATTGTTGTCTTGATTTGCATTTCTCTGACAATCAGGGCCTTGGAGCATTTTTTCATGTGTTTCTCGGCCTTGTGGATCTCTTCTGTGGTGAATATTCTGTCCAATTCCTCCCCCCATTTTTGGATGGGGTTATTTGTTGTCTTGTTGTTGAGTCTGGTAAGCTCTTTATATATGTTGGTTATTAAACTCTTATCTGATGTATGGCATGTAAAGATCTTCTCCCATTCTGTGAGGGGTCTCTTGATTTGGGTAGTGGTTTCTTTTGCTGTGAAGAAGCTTTTTAATTTGATGTAGTCCCATAGGTTTATACTTGCCTTAGTCTTCCTTGTAATTGGATTCGTTTCATTGAAAATGTCTTTAAAATTTATGTGGAAAAAAGTTCTTCCAATATTTTCCTCTAAGTATCTGATAGTTTCTGGTCTAACATCCAAGTCCTTGATCCACTTGGAATTTACTTTTGTATTTGGTGAAATACAGTGATTCAGCTTCATTCTTCTGCATGTTTCAACCCATTGTTTCCAACACCATTTGTTGAAGAGACTCTGCTTCCCCCATATAATAGTCTGGGCCCCTTTGTCAAAGATTAGATGTCCATAGGTGTGGGGCCTCATTTCTGGGCTCTCAATTCTATTCCACTGGTCAGTGTGTCTGTTCATGTTCCAGTACCAAGCAGTTTTGATGACAATGGCCCTATAATATAGTTTGAGATCTGGCAGTGTGATGCCTCCGGTTCTGTTCTTTTTCCTCAAGATTGTTTTGGCAATTCTAGGTCTTTTCTGGTTCCAGATAAACATTTGTAGCATTATTTCTATTCTCCTAAAAAATGTGCTTGGGATCTTGATGGGGATAGCATTAAATTTGTAGATGGCTCTGGGTAATATATTCATTTTGATGATGTTAATTCTTCCAACCCATGAGCATGGAATATCTTTCCACTTCTTTGTGTCTTTTTCAATTTCTTTGAGTAGTGACTCATGATTTTCAGTATACAAGTGAAAAGCCCAACTTTAATGCTGCCATGGGGTAACAACATTCTGCATAAATCCTTGCAGGTATATTTTGGTTCCTGTACCTCTAGTCCACTGCAGCTGTTTTAAAAAACAAGACTAAAGTTTCTGTTTCTATTTTGTTACTTCTAGTATATCAAAAATACCTAATATCCTTCCATATATCTTTCTATATTGATCTATGTTGCTATTTTTGTTATGGCTGTTGGGGTTTTTACCACTCTGGGCCAACTTTTAGGTAGAAAAAGAGAGACAGAGGGAAAAAGGAAAAGATCAGAGCCTGTAGCTTCTTCTAATACACTAGGCAATGGATTCGAACCTGAGTCTTACACAGGGCGGATCAGGCATTTTCCCATGTGAACTATCTTGCCAGGCCCTATGCTGCTATTTTAGTGGATTTATGACAGTCTACTGTACATGTGTATAGTAACTTGTTTAGCCATTCTTCTCTTTTAAATCATTTCCACTAACCTGGGAGGTAATGCAGTGGCTAGAATTCTGAGCTTAAAAGAATGTAGTCCCTGGTATCACATTTGCCAAAATGGTGCTCTAGTTTCCCCCGCCCCTCTCTCTCTCGTCAGTTAATAAATCTTAAAAATATTTCCAATTTGCTATGATTATAAACAAAGTGGCAACAAGTAGCCTGCTCTATTTTGATAAGATGTTTATCCTATTGTTAACTCTGAACCTGAAATTGCATAATACTCTATGAACCACAGTCTTTTTTTTTTTTCTTTTTTTCATTTTCTTTATTGGGGAATTAATGTTTTACATTCAACGGTAAATACAGTAGTTTGTACATGCATAACATTTCTCAGTTTTCCATATAACAATGAACCACAGTCTTTATGTGTATCCCCTTGATATGTTATGACTAAGGTATACATTCAGTCATGTATGCAGTCAAATATTTAGTGAGTGGCCATGATATTACAGGTGTAAGCCTATGTTCTGTAACTATGTGGATTGTAAAATAGACAAATTTTCTGCCCTCAGAATACTCGTGCTTGGAGGGAGGAGATAAGTGATAAAATAAGAGAAAGAATACAGGTCCTGGAACAGGATGGCAGAGGACCTAGTGGGGGTTGTATTGTTATGTGGAAAACAGAGAAATATTCATGTACAAACTGTTGTATTTACTGCCGACTATAAAACATTAATTCCCCCAATAAAGAAATTAAAAAAAAAACGAGAGAGTGTTAGATGGTGAAAAGCATGAAGGAGAAAAAAGGCAGGGGGAGGGGGTAGTATTCATAATCACTCATCATGTATTCTCTCTCTTGTTCTACTACTCTGTTTAACCCACTAAGCAGCAGTTCCTCCTTCATGTTATGGTGTAAGCTCTGCTTGGTGTTGGAGATGGAGCTATGTGGGCAGAGTTGAATGAAATGTGAGCCCTATTATAGATGAGCTCACACTGAGTTGGCTTCTTGCTTATAACTTAAATTACTTCATGTATGTTTATATCTGACTTTACAACTAATAATATAGAGAGGACCTGTGGGTTCTTTCTGGTATTTCCCAGTCTAGGGCATTTTGGACTGAGCAAGAACTGGCACAGCTAGAACTCCCAGCAGGACCAGGCAGGGGTTTGGGCTCAAGTAATTCTCTTATGCTTTGAGCTTTCCTCCAAAAATTTCTTTTCTTGGGTGCCATGTAGTGCTGCAGCGGGTTAAGCACACATGGTGTGAAGGGCAAGGACTAGCCTAAGGATCCCAGTTTGAGCCCCCCCCCCCACCTGCAGGGGGTTTACTTCATAGGCGGTGAAGCAGGTCTGCTGGTGTCTATCTTTCTCTCCTCCTCTCTATTTTCCCCTCCTCTCTCCATTTTTCTATGTCCTATCCAACAACAATAACAACAATACTATTAACAACAATAATGATAACAACAACGATAAACAACAAGGGCAACAAAAGGGGAAAAATAGCCCCAAGGAGCAGTGGATTCATGGTGCAGGTACTGAGCCCTAGCAGCCCCTGGAGACAAAAAAAATCTTTTCTTATCAGTTTTAATGAGATATGATTAAATACATAACATTGTGTAAGTCTGATGTATATGAAGTCATAGTTTGATGTTCGTATAGATCCCAAAATGATGACTGAAGTAAGGTTAGCTGGCACCTCCAGCTCCTAACATACTAAAGTGAGTTTCATTCCTCTATGCAAACACTAAGTTGGAAGAAGATGAAATCCAGAAATCAATTCCTCTTACTATAGCAACTAAACAATAAAATATCTAGGAATAAACCTAACCAAAGAAGCGAAAGACTTGTATACTGAAAATTATAAGTCACTACTCAAGGAAATTGAAAAAGACACAAAGAAGTGGAAAGATATTCCATGTTCATAGGTTGGAAGAATTAACATCATCAAAATGAATATACTACCCAGAGCCATATACAGATTTAATGCTATTCCCATCAAGATCCCAAACACATTTTTTAGGAGAATATAACAAATGCTACAAATGTTTATCTGGAACCAGAAAAGACCTAGAATTGCCGAAACAATCTTGAGAAGAAAGAACTGGAGGCATCACACTCCTAGATCTCAAACTGTATTTAGGGCCATTGTCATCAAAACTGCTTGGTACTGGAACATGTATAGACACACTGACCAGTGGAATAGGATTGAGAGCCCAGAAGTAAGCTCCCACACCTATGGACATCTAATCTTTGACAAAGGGGCCCAGTCTATTAAATGGGGAAAGCAGAGTCTCTTCAACAAATGGTGTTGGAAACAATGGGTTGAAACATGCCGAAGAATGAAACTGAACCATTCTATTTCACCAAATACGAAAGTAAATTCCAAGTGGATCGAGGACTTGGATGTTAGACCAGAAACTATCAGATACTTAGAGGAAAATATTGGCAGAACTCTTTTCCGCATAAATTTTAAAGACATCTTCAATGAAATGAATTCAATTAGAAAGAAGACTAAGGCAAGTATAAACCTATGGGACTACATCAAATTCAAAAGCTTCTTCACAGCAAATGAAACCACTACCCAAACCAAGAGACCCTGTCTTAATTTTTTTAAATACAGTGCTAGGGAATGAATCCAGAGGTTTGTACATACACAATATTGCCTACTATTCTTCCTGGGCCAAATATTTATTTATTTATTTATTTATTTATTTATTTATTTATTTATTTAGAGAAAGAGGAGAGGAGGAGACACTTCAGCAGTGTTCCATCATCCATGGAACTCTTCAAACGATGTTCTCATGGCTTGAACACATGGCATTATGTACAATAAGGAAAATGTCCTGCTTGGTTCTAGCCCCTTAGCAACTTTCAAATGTCCAGTACAGTGTTGTTAGATACATTAATTCCCCAGATCTTCTTCATCTTATCACTACAAATGTGTGCCTTTTGATCCATATCTCTCATATTCCCCAACGCTCCAGCTTTTGGCAACCACCATTCTACTCTTTGTTTTTATGATGTTTGCTCTTTTTTTTTCTTTTTTAGTTTTACATATAAATGAGATGATATGGTATTTGTCTTTCTCTGCCTTATATCATTTAGCATGATGACTTCAGTGTTCAAATGGCTGGGTGTTCTTCTTTTGTTGAGCTTTCATTTTTTTTTTATTACCAAAAATTTCCTTCTTTAAAATAAAAGGAGACAATACTTTTTAATCTACATACTGACAAGTATGAAGAAGAATTACATGTTGCTGGAGCGAGGTAGTGGCACACTTGGTTGAGTGCACACATTATCATGCACAAGCACCCTGGCTCAAGCTCCTGCTCTCCACCTATGTGGGCGGTGTGTGTGTGTGTGTGGGGGGGGTGGGCTTCACAAGCAGTGAAGTTGTGTTGCAGGTGTCTCTACAGCTCTCTCCCTTTCTACCTCTCCCTCTTTTAAAAAATTTATCTGTTATATTTAAAAAATTCCAATGGCATTTATCAAGCAAATCAAATAACTTGCCTAAAAGTTTATATGGAAGCACAAAAGACCATGAATTGCTAAAGAGTGGAAGCAGCCTAGATGTCCATTAATAGATGAATGACTAAAGAAGTTATGGAATATATTCCATGGAATACTACTCTGCAATCAAAAAAAGATACCATTGTGTCCTTTGGGGCAAAATGGATGGAACTGGAGGTGATTTTTACTTAGTGAAATAAGTCAAGAGAAGAAAGACAACTACCAGATGGTTTCACTCATATGTGGAATCTACAGATCTGATTTACATGAACTTGCCAAAAAAAAATCTAAACAAAACAGAAGCAAGCAAACTATTTGTAAGATTTGCGAGAACTATGATGATTATCTTTGGGAGGATGGGGATATAGAACTTTGGTGGTGGGTGTGGTGTGTAACTATATATTATAATTTTATAATCTTGTAACAAACAATAATAAACAAAAATTATTTTAGTCCGGGAGGTGGCGCAATGGATAAGGCATTGGACTCTCAAGCATGAGTTCCTGATTTCAATCCTTGGCAGCACATGTACCAGAGTGATATCTGGTTCTTTCTTTCTCTCTCCTATCATTTCTCATGAATCAATAAATAAAAATAAAAAAATTACTTTAAAAAGAGGACAAAATGGCTGCTGGCAGCAGTAGATTCATCATGTAGATATTGAGTGCCAGTGACAACACTAGTGGCAAACAAAACAAAAGAAAACAAACTTTGCTAAAAAAATCTACAATCCAGACATGATGGCAACTAACATATTGTGTATTTTCTTTAAGCATTTCCCCCATACACGTAGAGGCAGTTTCATGTCCTGCTTTCCTTTATTGCATAGTTAAAATTGCATAGCATTTCTCTATGTCATTAAATATTCTTTTAAATTTTATTATTTAGTATATGTAGATTATTCTATTCTATTGTACTGGTGCTATAAAATTTATTACAGACATTTCCAGTCATTGTCTGTACATTTTAAACTATAAAAATGCCCTACAAAGGTAGCCTGGAATGTAGTGCGATAAATGAAGTGTTGAACTCTCAAGCACATGGTCCTGAGTTTGATCTCTGGCATCACAATTGCCAGAGTGATGTTCTATTTCTCTCATTATTAAAAATACTCCACAAAGGACAGCTTTGTACATAATTCTAGTTTACATGTGTGTCTTCTTTCCTTAAGATCTTCCTCTCATTTCTGAACTCCAGATCTGGCTAGAATTTGAAGAAACTAATACTTATGCTGAGGTTAAAAAGGATTACATATAATCGGTGCCTAACACACACGAGTTCTTCAGTAATAGTAGTTGTCCTCCATTCATGCCAATGCTACCAGTCCTTTGACCCACTGTGCACATGACAGCAGCTGACCAGAGTTCATGTAAGCCTATTTCTTTTTTAATGTTTTTATTATTAAGGTTTGTTTGTTTATGATATAGACAGAAATTGAGAAGGAAGAGGGAGATAGAAATGGAGAGAGGAAGAGAGAAACCTGCACTACTGCTTCACCACTTGTGAAATTTGCCCCCTGCAGGTGGGGACCAGGGTTTTGAAGCTGGGCCTTTGTGCATTGTAATGTGTACACTCCAACAAGTATGCTACCACCCGGTCCCTTTATTTATTTTACTATAATGAGAGAGGTAGAGAGGAAGATTCACACACAGAGACAGAGATACGAGCACTGCTCAGCTCTGGTTTATGGTGCTGCTGGGGATTGAATCTGGGAGCTCTGGTGCCTCAGGCATGTATGCCTTTTGTATAAACATTATGGTGTCTGCCCAGCCCTAAACCTACTTCTTAGGCAACTATTTTTAACCAGTGAAACATGACCCCTCAGAGGGGATATCAAAGAGGATGATATTTATAACTTGAAAATATTACCCAAAATTTCTATTGTATTATTTTTATTTATTTATGTAAAATTTTATTTTTTTATATTTTTATATTACAAAATTACATGTCAACAGGGGCTTGAATCCACACCATTCTCACCACCAGAGTTCTGAATCTTCACTCTCCCCACTGTAATCCACCAATCTAAAGTTGTAGACATGGGACAACCATCTTCTCTATAGCTATCTGTCCACATTTATACATAGTTGCCCCTTTTTCTGATTCAGTCCTCTCTTCCCTCTAAGCCACTCATGACATCATAACTACCTCCATATGTCCCTCTCCTTTTCCTTCTTTCTCTCTGAGTGCTGATGGAGCTGGAGTTCAGAGCCTTCTCATCTTCTTCCTCCTATCACTTCTCCCACACTTGGGAGTATGGATCAAGGTTGTTTTGGGGATGCAGAAGGTAGGAGTTCTGGCTTCTGTAGCTGCTTCTCTGTTGATCATGGGCGTTGGCAGGTTGATCCATACCCCAGCCTGTTTCTATCTTTCCCTAATAGAACAGAGTTCTGGAGATGCGAGGGCCCAGGACACACTGGTGAGGTCATCTGCCCAGAGAAGTCAGGGTGGAGTCATGATAGCATCTGAAGCTTGGTTTATGGAAGGTGGCATGACCTAAGTTGAGACAAGATGGTTAATGAGCAGGAACCAGAAAGTAAGATCAGAGATGAGACTAGGGATTTTAGGGTAGAAGAAAGCTAGGAAAATCACTTTAGGCTTGTTCCTGGGGGCATACAACTATAGTAGTCTTGTTTCAGTTTGTTAGCTAGCCTGAGGTTGGGTGAGAATATTGTCTGAGAGAATGGTGTCAGAGTGGAGAAAAGGGCTAGAAAGTTGGATTAGGAAGGCAGTAGCGCCCATTCTTATAAAAAAAAGTTTTGTGGCTAAAATTAACTATTTACTTCCATCCACCTGCTCCAGGGCCCATATGTAAATGCATATTTACATTTAGTGCCAGAGCCTGTGTAATCTCTAAGTCTGAGGAACATGGTCACACCTGAGGAACATTGCAGGCTGTACTCATTTCTGGACCAGTTTTTTCAAGTGGCAGGGTAGGATACCCCCAGCCTCTCTTCAGAAACTGGGGTTATACCTACCATCATTGCTTTCTGGTAGAACCAAGGTCCTGAGAGGGCCCACCAGATGCTGTTCCTTATGGAAGCAACCAGTGGTAATGGAGAGAGGGACCCTTTAGAGGTCAAGGCCCATCATATGTGTATGGGAATCCAAGGATTCCCTAACTAGGACCCCAGATGATCAGATGGTGTGATATTGACCAAATAGGCCATTTTAAGTGGGCCAGTCTCTTGCTCTTATCCAACTTTTGTAGTCCTTTCTTTATGTGATTATCTTAGATTTTCTCTCAGTTGTTTAGGCATTGAGTAACATTTGTTGAGCTCAACCAGAGTTAGGTTTTGGGGATCTGTCTTCTTTGGGCCTTTCTGCTAGGCTGTCCTAATTTGGTCTAAATCCAATCAATTACAGAATTTATGATGCCTTCTTTAGGCACTTCAACCATTATTAAGCACTTTGACTTTGAGTTATATAATTGCTTCTTGTTTAAGAATACATGTACTCCTGTATCCAGTACCCTAAACCCTAGCCTAATCTGGTATCTGTTACTTAGTTAAATGACGTGCCATCTAACTTGGATGTAGGTAGTCCCATGTGTTAGGAAAGGTCTCACCAGATTTGAAGAGTTGTGAGGTTGCCTTCTCAGGCAAGTATCTGGTTACTGTCCACAGCAGGATTTCAATAGCAGCATAATGCAGGGTGGCAGCACCAGTAGTGATTTGGTTGAAGCTGACAAAGTTGGTAAGGTGGTAAGGAATCATAGAGAAGGAATTTCAAGAAGTATAGTCATATCCTAGAGGTACCAGGACTAGGAGAAATGCAGGTCTTAAAGAGGATGCAACGGGTTTCTTTTTTTCTCTTTTTTTGTTAGTTACCTCTCTTTTTAAAAAATATTTCTTTTCTTTTCTTTTTTATTATTTTATTATTTTTATTTATAAAAAGGAAACATTGACAAAACTATAGGATAAGAGGGGTACAACTCTACACAATTCCCACTACCAGAACTCTGTATCCCATCCCTTCCCCTGATAGCTTTCCTATTCTTTAACCATCTGGGAGTATGGACCCAAAAAGGTCATTGTAGGATGCAGAAGGTGGAAGGTCTGCTTTCTGTAATTGCTTCCCCACTGAACATGGGCGTTGACAGGTTGATCCATAATCCCAGCCTGTCTCTCTCTTTCCCTAGTGGAGTGGGGCTCTGGAGAAGCGAAGCTCCAGGACACATTGGTGGAGTTGTCTGTCCAGGGAAGTCTGGTCAGCATCATGGAACCTGGTGGCTGAAAAGAGAGTTAACATATAAAGCCAAACAAATTGTTGGTTAATCATGAACCTAAAGGCTGGAATAGTGTATATGAAGAGTTAGGGTGGTCCTCCATTTTGTAGATAGCTAGTAGGCATATTTTAGTTATATTCCAAAGGGCCTGTGGCTATACTAGTTTTTTTTTTTCCCCCCTGAGCCTGAAATCTGATATGCAGGTGGATCCAAGTTATTGTCTGGAGAGATGATGTCATGGTTAGAAAAAGGACCAGAAAGCTGGATCAGGGAAGAGAGTAGCTCCCTAATATGGGAAAGGTGTATAAATATTGTTGACTGTAAACCCCATTGATTTGATGTGATCTGGGGCCCATATTCAGCACAGGA
Source organism: Erinaceus europaeus (assembly GCF_950295315.1). Taxonomy (NCBI): domain Eukaryota; kingdom Metazoa; phylum Chordata; class Mammalia; order Eulipotyphla; family Erinaceidae; genus Erinaceus; species Erinaceus europaeus. Next base: position 62,166,195 of record NC_080172.1, read on the forward strand.
GTCTATGTGACCTCTGCATCCCTGTAGATCTGAGCTCACATTCTGTGGTCATGAGTAGGAACGTCCCAAGCTGCCCCAATATCTGGACCCATTTTCCTCAGATGTAGCACTGAGTATGTTGTCCATCCTCCCTTCAGAGGATGGAACATTTTCTACCATTGTTGATTCAAGTTCTATTTGGGGCCCACAAAAGGGTCTATTTTGTTGTTTCTGATAGAGATGACCGGTAACAATGGAAAGAGGGATTTATTTGAGGTCTAGGCTCATCATGTCTGCTTGGGAATCTCAGGGCTCCCCAAATAGGGCCCCAGCTGATGGGGTGACCTGATAGTGACTAAAGAGTCATCATTAAAGTATGCCAGTCTCTTGCCCTTATTCAGCTTTGATGCAATGGGTTTCTTATAGTCTTAGAGAGTTAAAATATCAATAATTAATTATTATAGCTAGGTTAGTTAGTATATTAGTATACTTCACTATGATTTGAACACTTTTAGTGGTATCTGAGCCTCTTTGTTTTTAAATACTTACAAAGTCAAACGGTCTTGACCTGTCTGGCCTAAAGCTGTAGTTGATTTAGATGTTTGCAGAGCTATATTTTCAGATACATTTTTAGAGATGCATAAACAATTAAGCCCCTTATCAGAGTTTGGTCACTTTGAAAATCTAAGATAAATATTAGCAAAAGTTAGTATTTGTGCTTAGGGCTATGATCTAGGCAATTGGGGAACTTGAGATATTAAATCTCTCCACCCCCCATCTCGTATTACTATTGATAGGACTAAGTAGTGATAGAGTTAGAGTTTCACATCTTCCCCACCACTGAAAGTCTGTGACCTCCTCCCCCTCCCCTAGGTAACCACTGTAGTTTTCCTTTACTTCTTTGCTTATATCACTAAGCATAATGTTCTCAAGTTTTATCCATTTTATCCCAAAGGATGTAAAATCATCTTTTTTTTTTTTGTTGCTGAGTAGTAGTCCATTGAGTATATGTGCCATAACTTCTTTAACCAGTCATCTGTGGAGGGATATTTTGTTTGCTTCCAAATTTTTGCTATTATAGGTAATGTGGCTATGAACATGGGGGTGCATATATCCCTTCGAATTAGTGATATTATCTCTTTTGGATAAATGCCTAGGAGTGGGATTGCTGGGTCATAAGGTATTTCCATCTGTATTTGCTTAAGGATTCTCCATACTGTTCTCCATAGTGGTTGTACCATTTTGCATCCCCACCAGCAGTGTAATAGAGTTCCTTTCTCTCCACATCCTTTTCAACATTTATCTTCCCCTGTTTTGTTGATGAAGGCCATTTTTACAGTGTGAAGTGGTATCTCAATGTGGTTTTAACTTGTATTTCTCAGGTGATGAGTGAATTAGAGCATTTCTGCGTATGTCTGTGGGCCATGTGTATCTCTTCTTTGGAGAACTGTTTATGTATGTTTTCTGTCCACTTTTTTATTGGTCTGTTCTTTTTCTTTTTGTTGAGCTGAATGAGTTCTTTATAGCTGTTTGTTATCAACCACTTCTCTGAAGTATGATGTGTGAATATGTTCTCCCATTTGCTGGGTCTTCTGTTTATTTTCATGGAATTTTCTTTCTTTTTAAAATTTTTTTAGGTTATTTATTTATTCCCTTTTGTTACCTTTGTTTTATTGTTGTTGTTATTGATGTCATCATTGTTGGATAGGACAGAGAGAATGGAGAGAGGAGGGGAAGACAGAGAGGGGGAGAGAAAGACAGACACCTGCATACCTGCTTCACTGCCTGTGAAGCAAGTCCCCTGCAGGTGGGGAGCTGGGGGCTTGAACTCTGATCCTTGCGCTTTGTGCCGCCTGTGCTTAACCTGTTGCGCTACCGCCCAACTTCCTGGAGTTTTCTTTTGCTGTATGGAAGCTTTTTAGTTTGATATAGTCCCACTTGTTCAGTCTTGTTTTTGTTTCCCTTACCCATGGGATGAAGTCTCCAAATATGTCTTTAGTGTTAATGTCATGAAATGTTTCACTGATATGTTCTTCTATGTATTTTATACTTTCAGGTCTGATATCCAGATCTTTGATCCATTTTGAGTTAATTTTGTGTATGGTGTTAATTGGTGGTCTATTTTCATTTTTCTACATGTGGCTGTCCAATTTTGCCAACACCATTTGTTAAGGAGACTTTATTTTCCCTAATGGGCAGATTTGGCCCCTTTGTCATATATGAGGTATCTGTACATGTATGGATTGAGTTCTGGGCTCTCTATCCTATTCCATTGGTCCATATGACCATTTTTGTTTCAGTACCACACTGTTTTGTTTACTACTGCTTTGTAGTATAACCTGAAGTCAGGTATTGTGATTCCTCCATTTTTCTTCTTTTTCCTCAGGAGTGTTTTTGTTATTTGTGGTTTTTATAGAGTTTCACACCAATTTTTGAATATTCTGTTCAATTTCCTTGAAATATATCATTGGGATTTTAATAGGGATTGCATTGAATCTTTAGATTTTTTTTTAGGCAAAATGACCCTTTTAATGATATTTATTCTCCCAATCCCAAACAGTGGATGTTCATCCATTTCTTTGTGTCATTCTCTATTTCTTTTAACCATTTCTTATAGTTTTCCTTGAAAATGTCTTTTACATCCTGTTAGATACATTCCTAGATATTTGATCTTCTTGGGTTCAGTTGTGAATGGTCTTGCTTCCTTCAGTTTCATTTCTCCTGACCTATCTTTTGCATAAAGAAATGCCACGGATTTATGGGTATGGATTTTGTAGCCTTCTACTTTACTGAATTTATTGATGATTTCCAGTAGTTTCTATGCAGAGTTTCTGAGGGTCTTCTAGGTATACAAACATATCATCTGTGAATAATGAGAGTTTAACTTCATCCTTTCATATCTCTTTCTTGTCTGATTGCTATGGCAAGGACTTCTAGGACTATATTGAATAAAAATGGTGAGAGTGGCACCCCTGTCTAGTTCCTGATTTTAGGGGAAAAGCTTTCAATTTTTCCCAATTGACTATGACGTTAGCTGTGGGTTTATCATATATAGTTTATTATGTTATGGAATTTTACTTCCACTCCCAGTTTCTTGAGGGCCTTTATCATAAATGGGTGTTGTACTTTGTCGAATGCTTTTTCTTTATTGATTGAATCATGTGATTTTTATCTTTCCTTTTGCTGATATAGTGGATTATGTTTATTGACTTACGGATGTTGAACCATCCCTGTTTCCCAGTGATGAATCCCACTTGATCTTGGTGGAATATTCTCTTAATATGTTGTTGTATCCGATTAGCCAAGATTTTGTTGAGGATTTTTTGAATTTTATATTCATCAGGGATATAGATCTATAGTTTTCTTTTTGGTGGGTTCCTTTTCTTCTTTGGGGACCAGGGTGATGTTATCCTCATAGAGTGTATTTGGGAGTGTTCCCTCTTCTTCTATTTTCTGGAAGAGTTTGAGGATGATGGGTGTTAGTTCTTCTTTGAATGTTTTGTAAAATTCAATTAGTATAGCCATCAGGACCTGGGCTTTTGTTCTTGGGTAGGCTTTCAATTACTGTTTCAATTTCTTTACTAGTGATTGGCTTGTTAAGTTTATCTACTTCCTTTTGTGTCAAGGTTGGTAGTGTGTATGACTCTAAGAATGTGTCCATTTCTTCTAAGTTGTCAAGTTTGGTTCCATAACAAGTATCCATAATATTCTTGCATAATCTTCTGAATCTCTACCTCATCTGTTGTAATATCTCCTCTTTCATTTCTGAGTGATTTTACCATAGCATTCTCTCTTTTCCTCTTAATGAGGGTAGCTAGTGGCTTATCTATTTTATTTATCCTTCCAAAGAACCAGTTCTTGGTTTCATTAATCTTCCTAATGGTCTTGTTTTCTATTTCATTGATTTCTGCTCTGATTTTGACTATTTCCTGCCTTCTGATGATTGTTGGCTCTTTTTGTTGCTCCACTTCTAGTTGATTGAGGTGGGTTGTTAGATAGTTTACTAGTGATTTCTCCTGTTTATTAATGTGGGCCTGTATTGCTATGAACTTCCCTCTCAGCACTGCTTTTGCTGCATCCCATAGGGTCTGGTAACTGGTTTCTTCATTTACACTGGTATCGAGATAATTCTTAATTTCTTTTTTTGATCTCTTCAATGACCCATTTATTGTTCAGTAGCATATTGTTTAGTCTCCAGGATTTGGGAAAATTTCTTTTCATTTTTTGGTTCATTTCTAGATCCATGCCTTTGTGGTCTGAGAGGATGCATTTTATAATTTTATTATTTACATATATGTTTAGAATGTCTTTGTGGCCCAGAACATGGTCAATCCTTGTAAATGTTTCATGTGTACTTGAGAAGAATGTGTATCCATTACTTTTGTGTTGGAAAGTTCTGTATAGAAAAGGTCCATTTCATTTATGGTTTCATTTAAGTTTATTATTTCTCTATTGATTTTTCTGTCCAGGTGTTCTGTCTCTTGCTGTGAGTGGTGTGTTGAAATCTCCTACTATTATTGTGTTGCTATCAATGTCTCCCTTGAATTCAGTAAGTGTTTGTTTTATATATTTTGGTGCTCCTAAGTTGGGGGCATATATATTAATGATACTTATATCTTCTTGTTGGATTGATCCTTTAATCATTATGGAATATCCTTCTCTATCTTTGATTACTTTCTTTGCCTAAAAATCTTTTTTATCAGAGAACAGAATAGCTGTCCCTGCCTTTTTTTGTAAGTTATTAGCTTGGAACTTCTTGCTCCAACCTCTTATATTCAGTCTTTTCTTTGGATGTGTGTTTCCTGAAGTAATATAATGGATGGATATTGTTCTTTAATCCATTTAGCTACTCTGAGTCTTTTGGAAGATGAATTTAGACCGTTCACATTTAAGGTAATTATTGATATATGTGGTTTACTTATGCCCATTCTGATTTTTGTTTTGAGTTTATTTTAAATTGTTGAGTCTTTGCCTATTTTTTTTTCTATTTAACCTATTGTGTGGATGAGTTTCTGTAGTGAATTCCTCACTGATTTTGCTTGTGTTTTCTGTAAAACTCTGTTCCCTGTTTTGTTTTGTGGTTACCATGTGTGTAATAACAAGCATTGTGTATGTAGAAAAGTATTTTTAAAGTTGATCTTGATTAACAAACATTTGATAGGGCTTCTTTGTCTTTTAATTCTTGCCCCTATTTGCTTGCTGTTCTTTCTTATTTTATTATGTTTTTGTTTCTAGTCTACTGCTGTTTACCTCGCTGAGAATGTGTGTTCCTTTGCTTCCTCCTTTCCTGTAAGACTCCATTCAGTATATCTTGTAAGGTGGGGTTGATTGTGGCAAATCCCTTTAGTTCCTTTAGAATACTTTGATTTCTCCCTTATATGTGAAAGATACTTTGGCAGGATACAAAATTCATGGCTGAAATTCCCTCTCCTTTAGTGCCTTGAATATGTCATTCCACTCTCTCCTACCTCTAGGGTTACGATGAGAGTCTGATATTTCTCTCTTTGTATGTAACTTCTTTCCTTTCCCTAGCAGCCTTAAAAAAATTTCTCCTTATCATTGAGTTTTGAAAATTTTACAGTAATGTGCCTTGGTGTTGGTCATTTTGGATTTATGAACCTGGGTGATCGATCTGCTTCCAAAATAGGTATGTTCTGAGGATTGCCTAGGTGAGGAAATTTTTCATCTAAAATTCCTCTGAAAATTACCTCTGGACCTTTGACCTGGTCTACTTCCTCAGGTATACCTATAACTCGTATATTCGACCTTTTTTATGTAGTCTGCAATTTTACAGAAAGTAGCTTCATTCTTTCCACACCTTTCCTCTCCCTCATCTTTGAATTGAAGAAGTGGGCTAATTGTGTCTTCTAGATCGGAAATTCTTTCTTCTGCACGTGTGAGTCTATTTCCTAAGCTTTCTGAGACTGAACTGCACTAAAGGTGTCTTTCAGTCCTTGCAGTTCTGTTTGAAATTTTCCCTCCATGATGCTTAACTGCTTGGTGAACTCTTCGTGAGTACTTCTTTCATCATTTGTAGCTTCTCATGAAATTCCAAAGTAAAATGTTCTTTCAATTCTTGCTTATATTCTTGTAGAGTTCTCATAAGCTTTCTATAGTCTGTCTCTGATAGACTCTCTGCATCTGGAATTTCTTGGATTTCATCTGATTTACTTCTCTCTGTGATGTGACAGGCTGTTTAACTGTCTACCTTTTTGCTTTCGCATGTATGGTGTGGGTTATTGTTGGCCAGCAGATGGTGCTGTTGTGGTCTTTGCTTTCCACTTACTTGAATTTGCAGTAGTGGGTGGATGGGGGGAGGTGTGTTTTGGACTATCTTGTGGACTGAGTTTTGTCTTTGTCTTAAACTCAGACTGAGAAAAAACAAAAGCAAACACTCACCAATAAATAAATAAATAAATAAATAAATAAATAAATAAATAAATAAATAAAAATAAGAACCCTGAGTCAAAGATTGAGAGGTTTTATGCTCCAGTTTTTTTTCTTTGGGGAAGTCTGCTAACTACATTACTGTCCAAGATGGCGCAGGCCGTCAGCCCAGAGCTCTTGTTTCCTAACCATGTCTTCCAACCCACTCCTGTTTCCCCATCCGCACGTGTCTGCACCCACCTGAGGCTGTGGATTTTTTTTCAGAGGCTGTAGATTATGTGATCAATTCGATTTCTTGTTGTGTACAATGTTGTACGGGGAGAGCGAAGGTCTGATTGCGGCTACTTCATAAACCACGCCTCCCGGAAGTCCCTATTGTATTATTTTTTATTAAGGTACTTAATTGTTCGAAATTTTGTTAGGGTTGGATCGTGGTGCATCTGTAGAGTTCACTGGTCACCATGCTCAAGGACCTAGGCTCAAGTCCTTGGTCTCCACCACAGGAGGGAAAGCTTTCAGGAGTGGTAAAGTTGTGCTGCAGTTATCATTCCTTCGCTCCCTCTATTTCTCTCTTTCTTTCTTTCCTTTTTTTTTTTTTTTTTACCAGAGCACTGCTCAGCTCTGGCTTATGGTGGATGGGGGAATTGAACCTGGGACTTTGGAGCCTCAGGCACAAGAGTCCTTTTGCATAATCATTATGCTGTCTATCCCCACCTATTTCTCTGTTTCTATAAAAAATATTTTTAAAAAGGAAAAAAAAAAAAAAGACCATCGTAAAGCAATGGGGTTGTAGTTTAGTCACTGAGACCCACCTATAAACCTTGTGGCAAAAAATAATAAAGTAAATAAATTAAGTTAAATTAGAACTATAAGGGTTAGTTTTAATTTTTTAAATTAAAATTCTTTATTTACTTGATAGAGATAGACATCATGAGGGAATACAGGCAAGAGATAGAGAGATACCTGTAGCAATACTTCACTACTTGCAAAACTTCCCTGCAGGTGGGGGCAGGGAGTTGAACCTGAGTCCTTGCACATTGTAACATTTACACTCAAGTAGGTCCACCATTGCCCACTTCCAGGAGTTTTCCTTTCTAAAAGGGGAATGAGTAAAAGAAGTCCATTAATTCATACATGTTTACTTTTTTGATGCTTTATTTACTTTTATTTTAATGAGAGAGATACAGAGGGAGATAGAGACAGATAGACAGACAGACGGACAGGCACCAGAACACTGCTCAGCTCTGGTTTTTGGTGGTACTAGGGATTGAACCTGGGACCTCAGAGCCTCAGGCATGAAAGTCCTTTGCATAACCATTATGTTGTCTCCCCAGCCCTATAATAATTTATAGAGCATCTGATGGTTGTGAGACCCTGTACTACCTGGGAGTCCAGCCAGGAGCACAAATTGGGAATTACACACTAAGGCTTGCTTGTTCACAGCATAAGGTGGCCTATACACATAATCTCTTTCTTTTTTGTCAGTCTTGTTTGGAGAAAATCACACTCAAAAAGGCTTATATATGTTCAGTGTCTAGTTCACTGTAGTTCTTCAAAAATAACAATTGTCCTCTATCTGCCTCTTTTCCCAAAGTGAAATAGTCACTCCTTGAATGCTACTTCACTTTTGACGCATCTTGCATGTGAGAGCAGCTGGCCAAAGTAGTTCTGAGCCTAGTATCTTAGCATGATTCAAACTAAACTCTAAGCTAAAACAAATACGGTCATATTAGTAAACGTACATAAGGGGGCCGGGTGGTATCGAAGCGGGTTAAGCGCACGTGGCTCCAAGGACAAGGACCGGCATAAGGATCCCAGTTCGAGCCTCTGCCTCCCCACCTGCAGGGGGATTGCTTCACAAGTGGTGAAGCAGGTCTGTAGGTGTCTTTCTGTTCCCCTCTCTGTCTCCCCTCTCTCAATTTCTCTCTGTCCTATCCAACAACAACAACAGTAAGGGCAACAAAAATGGGGAAAAAATGACCTCCAGGAGCAGTGGATTTGTAGTGCAGGCACTGAGCCCTAGCGATAACCCTGGAGGAAAAAAAAAAAAAAGAAAAAGAAAAAGAAAGGAAATGAAATAGTAAATAAGGGGGCCAGAAGGTGGCGCACTTGGTTGAACACACGTGTAATCATACATAAGAAGTAGTGTTTGCCCCTGTTACCCTACACATCTTCAGCCAGGAAGCTTTATGAGTGGTGAAGCAGGCTTCAGTTGCCACTTTTTTTGCTCTCCCTCCCTGTCCCCTCTCAATTTCTCTTTGTCCTATCAAATACAAGAAAAATAAAATAAAGCAAAAAAAAAAATCAAGGAAAGAATTAAAGAAAGGTAAATAATCTAAATACTTTGGGATCCAGTATTGTCCTGTAATCTGAAGTGGCAGGTCTTAGGTGAAATGGAATTGAGTAGCCACTTAATGTTCCCTTTGCAATTTACGTCACTATTAACTGTCTTCAGAGTTCTCTAGAAGTGCTTTCTGCTTTGAGACAACGGTTTTATTTATTTATTTTTGACAGGTGCGGGGGGGTAGGTGGGGTAGGGGGAGGGAAGTGAAAGTGTTGCTTCTTCTTCTTCTAGCGTTTGCCCTTCTTCCGTAGCCAGTCAACAGCATCAGGTTGAGCCTGATGTAAAGTTTCAAGACCTCCTTTGAATCTGGAGAGGTGGCAGTCATTGACTATGTGGGTCATAGTCTGTCTGTAGCCACAGGGGCAGTTCGGGTCATCTCTGGCTCCCCAGCGATGGAACATAGCGGCGCACTGGCCATGGCCTGTTCGATAGCGATTGAGGAGGGCCCAATCATAACGTGCCAGGTCAAAGCCGGGTTGAAGCTTGCAGGGGTCTGTGATGAGGTGTTTGTTCTTTACCTCAGCTGACTGCCAACTCTGTTTCCAAGAGTCTGGAACAGAGAAGTTCAGTGTAGGCGTAGGAGACCAGATTGGATGACAAGACGTCAAGCGTTGGACAGGGTGGGCGAAGATATCCGCGTATATTGGCAGGTCCGGTCGAGCGTAGACGTGGGAAATGAACTTAGATGCTGCCGCATCCCGACGAATATCTGGCGGGGCGATGTTGCTAAGAACTGGCAGCCATGGAACCGGGGTGGAATGGATGGTTCCAGAAATTATCCTCATGGAGGAATATAATTTGGAATCTGGGATGCATTGGATCGGCCTTCCTGTGGTGCATCCCGTGAGTACCCATTCATTGGGGAAACTGACGATCCTTCCTAGCCGACTGAATCCACATGGATCCCAGTCACTTTCAAAGCCATTAACTGGCTAAGGAAGAAGGGCAAATGCTAGAAGAAGAATAATTTGGAATTGACCAAGTGGACATGGGGGCTACTGAACCATACTGGGGCACAGTATTCTGCAGTGGAATAGCATATGCCAGAGATGATGATCGTAGTGTGGAAGCGCTCGCGCCCCATGAGGAGCTGGCCAGTCTTGCAATGATGTTTGTTATTCCTCGCGCCCACCTTTGCTGTAGTTTTTATGAGATGATTGTGAAATGACAGAGTGCGATCGAGAGTAACGCCAAGATAGACTGGCTGGGCTTCATGCCGGATTCTCGTATCGCCAAGCTGCACATTAAGCTCACGCGAGGCCGAGGCATGGTGTAGATGGAAAACAGATGATACCGTTTTTGCAGGGCTAGGGATTAGTCGCCATTTTTTACAGTAATCAGATATCAGAGACATGTCTTTTGTGAGTGTTTCCTCGAGGATGTCAAACTTGGATGCCTGAGTTGCACAGCAGATGTCATCGGTGTAGAAGAACTTCCTTGAAGAAGTTTCTGGGAGGTCATTGATGTAAATATTAAATAGCGTAGGAGCCAGAACAGAGCCCTGGGGGAGGCCACTTGAGACAAGTCTCCATCTGCTAGACTTGTCACCCAGATGCACCCGGAATCTTCTGTTTTGGAGAAGAAACGATATAGTGTTGGCCACCCATGGAGGCAGGTATCTTGAGATCTTGACTAGGAGACCACGGTGCCAGACTGTGTCATAGGCTGCTGTGAGATCAACAAAGACAGCACCCGTCTTTAAATTCTTCTGGAATCCATTTTCAATGTAAGTTCAGAGGGCCAGGACTTGTTCGCAGGTAGATCTTCCTGGGCGGAAACCAGCTTGGGCGGGTGATAGGAATTTCTCTGTAAGAGGAGAAATTCATGACAGAAGCAGCCTCTCAATGAGTTTGTAACACAGAGAGAGGAGAGAAATTGGTCTATAGCTGGCGGCCAGTGTTGGGTCTTTCTTTGGTTTCAAAACTGCTATTATCTTTGCATGACGCCAAATTTTGGGCATAGATTCGGATTCCAAGATGTGGGACAGGAATGTAGTGAGCCACTTCTTTGCCGCGGGGCCCAAGTTAAGAATGAGTTCTGGGGCGATGTTATCATAGCCAGCAGCCATTCCCAGTTTAACCCTCTTCAAAGCGTCTTCCAGGTCAGACAGTGTAAAGGGAGAGAGTTTTGGAGATGGACAAGATAAACGGAAGTGGGATGACCACTCATGGGAAATTTCTCTTTTCCAGACTGGGTCGATCTTCGCACGTCCAACTTGAGTTAGGTGAGTTTGGAGTGTCACTTAAGCACAATCACTCTGGACCACTTAAAGCACTGCCCTGGAGCACTCCTCCACTGCCACAGCACCTCTTATGTGGTGCTGGAATTTGAACCTGAGCTCCACACATGGCAGTGAAGGTGCCTACATGGTGAACTATCAGTAGCTCTTTAACCTTGAGAACAATGTTCCAAAACCTTGAAGGAGACATGACCACTGAGGCAAAGATATGAGGGTGACTTATGCGAGGGGAAGACCAGCTCACCCACCCCCACAGAGCTTCAAGGTTACTTGGGAGAAGAAATTTCCTATTGTGAATTTCCCCCCCAGTCAGCACAAAGCCACCTATTTTCTCCAAAGGAAGTTTGTCTCTTGTGGATGTTGTTTTTCAATGTCTCTATCCAACAATAAATAAATAAAAATACTTTAAAAAGTTGTTTTTGAAGCCCATTATAATGTCATGTTTCCTGAAGTAAATCTAACTTAACATGGATAAATTATCAGTCACATTATTTTAATACACATCAAAGTATATTTGAAACATTGACCTCTGACTGCCTTTGATTAGATCATAGGTGTCTAAAAAACAAAACAAAACAAAAAACAAAACAAAACAAAACAAAACAAAACACTGAGGACAGACTTACTATGAATCATACAGAAGAAGTACTCAGAACTTCAATAGGCCAAGGCTGGACACACACATAGCAATGGAAAATGAGGTAGGGGGATTTATATGCCTAATTAAGAGTAGTACACTCTCAACTCCAGCCCCATAAATTGACTCCTAGAGCTTTGATTTCTGAAAGAGTTGCAAAAGAAAAGTAATATGAGGTGAGGGTTCATTTTTCTTGAATCAGGTGAGCCTGCTGCTTTACAAATGGAAAGCTTTCACTTGATATTAATTTCAGTGACAGGAAGAATATAAATGTAATCTGATTTATATGAGGATATATAAATCTGATTTATGAAAGTCTGCCAAAGAAATGATAGGATTTAAGATTCATTGACAGATGAAGTACTACAAGCTTATTAAGCTAATAAGGCCTAGAGCATATGACCTATAATTTCAAATTTGTTGTTTTTGGATGAAGTTTGTATATATATATGTTTTAAAGGGCTCTGGAAAAATACTGAACCTCAAATAAAAGCAAGAAGCTGAATTTGATGGTGCCATCCACACAAGGCCAAAGTAAATTTATTTTTTCTATCAATTTGTCGCTAAGAAAATATCATTTGAATTTATAGCTGGTTATCATGTCCTTGTGCCACTCCATTTTATTATCTTTCTATGCCTTTCAGAGGACATAAAATTGCTTTTTAATCATATCAGCAGCATAAACTATAATGACATATTTTTTCCTTTTGTAAGCCTTAATTCCATGATAACCTGGATAGACTGTGAACTCCTGGAGGACAGGGCCATGTCATTCTGCTTGGAAGCCCCACTCCTGGCCCAGAGCATGGCACAGCAGAGACATTCTCTGAATTAGGGCACGTAGTATGTTCAGCTCTTGGTCATCTCCAAGCCTGAGGAAAACAATCAATTTAATATCTCACTGGCTAGGAATAACAAAGACTACACTTGGAGATAGTTGTGGAATTAACAGGTTCTTGATCTTTTGTGCCACAAAATGTCTCTCTGTCTCTGTCTCTGACCTGGAGTGAGGTAGACAATTGGAAGCAGAGAAATTATCCAGTTTCTATTCAGGCAAAAAATGTAGAATACAAGAAAGCCTGCTGGAGAACTTCTCAGTTATGTCATAGAAAAGCAATGTAATCTTTCTTACCATACGGATAAACAGTCCTGGAGTGTTCTCCTTTAAGGCTGAGTGATTCTCTGCCTGCTGGAAGGAAGAAAGACAACAGACTAGAAGGGGAGTTTATGGGCTCCAATTACCAGCTGTAAACTCAAAAATGTATTTGTTTCTATAAATACTTGGCATGTAAGTAGTAAGCAGGGAATAATGATCAGGTCTGAAATACTCATTTGGTACTCTGCAAGTGGAAAACTTGGTGTCAGCTGATGAAGTTGGCTAGAATCAAAGTCTGTGACAATCCACAGGGGACAAGTCCCCAGTGACTGCAACAAAAGACTCAAGTTGTCTCTTCTGGGGGTGAGAAGAATCTGTCTGAGGTTGCTTTCTTGCCCTTCAGAGCTGTCCCCCACCCAATAAATGCCCTCAAATCCTTTCTAAGCACCGCCACTTTCAAAATGCTTATCAAACTGGCAACTGTGTGGAACCCCTTGCTGGAGGCTGCCCAGAGTCTCTTACAAGAGTGTTTTGAACAACTCAGTTTCTTCTCTAATGTTGTAATTTTATTTTTATTATTTTTATTTGTAATAGTGGGTTACAAGAGTGTAGGATTACAACCACCATACAACAACCAGCACCAAAATTCCATGCCCCCATCCTCCCACTTTCCAAAGATAACCACTATAGTTACAAAGTTTAGAAACTGTTTGCTTCTGTTTTTTTAAATATTTATTTATTTATTCCCTTTTGTTGCATTTGTTGTTTTACTGTTGTAATTATTATTGTTGTTGTTGATGTCATCGTTGTTGGATAGGATAGAGAGAAATGGAGAGAGGAGGGGAAGACAGAGAGGGGAAGAGAAAGATAGACACCTGCAAATCTGCTTCACCACTTGTGAAGCGACTCCCCTGCAGGTGGGGAGCCGGGGGCTCGAACCGGGATCCTTACGATGCCAGTCTTTGCACTTCACGCCACCTGCACTTAACCTGCTGTGCTACTGCCTGACTTCCATTTTTTTTGCAAGTCAATTTATATTAGTTCTGTAGATTCCACATGTGAGTGAAACCATCCAGTAACTGTCTTATTTCTTTACTTCTTACACTGTGCATAACCACCATCAGTTCCATCCATTTTGACCATTTTGTCCCAAAGGACACACTGCCATCTTTTTGATTGCTGAGTAGTATTCCATGGACTATATATTGCATAACTTTTTTAATCCAGTCACTTATTGATGGGCATTTGGGCTGCTTCCATTCCTTGGCTGTGGCTTGATGAATATCCGAAGAAATCCTGGTCATGTTTTGTTGAATATTCAGGTGATTTTTGTTGCTTTTTCTAGTTGACCAGGGAAAGCCAAGTGAGTCTGCTGCTACTCCACAGCCACGCTTCTAGAAGTCATCCAAACATTCTAATTTTCTTCTTTAAAACACTGGCTCCATAATCCACACAGATGTAAATTTGAACTTTAGGATAAGTTGGAGATGGTATCTGATTTAGTCGAGTCTCTCTGGTGGTCTCATCATTAAATTATAGAGGGACAATCTTCCTGGATTTTCCCAGTGTGGGGGACTCAGTGTTCAACTTGGGAACAACCCAATCAAATGAGATGAACTGACCACCTTATTGAACCACGAGTAATAACACCTCATTTCCTGTGTGGAAGGAATGTAATTTTGTTTGCTTAGCATCTGGCAGTGAGTAAGTAGTCAATAAATGCTAGTTCCACCATTTTTAATCAATAGAAAGTATTTGTGCAGTAAGGATTGGTGGAGTTCCTTCCAGGTGCCCCTGAAGGTCTTAGGGGACTGAATCAAGGACCGTCTAAACCGCAATGTTCATACTCTGGTTGGGGGTGCAGCATCCACATCCGTAAAACTGACATTTTATTTTTTTTGTGATTCTCTGTTTCTATACCCAGAAGATGGGAAAAGAACTCAGAATACATGAAACTAAGAGCTGAAGGACAACAGCCTCATAATTAGGGAGACTGTGGTACAGTAATTATACTAGAAGCCCAAGGCAAAGGAAAGCTATCCCAGCTGAAGACAAAATAACCAAGAACAAAACAAGAATAACACAGGGCAGACTAAAACGAAACAGTAAATTATGTGGTGTCTGATTCAGAAGTTCAAAGTTGTGCTCTAGAAGTTCAAGGTGGAGTTCAGTGATTCTTTCCCTTAAACTGATTGCATGACTGGGAAGGTTACCCTCTGCAGGTTCCAACTGCTTCTGCTGTGAAACAAGGAGCATGCTTCCCATGACAAAACATCAACTTAAAATTTTTTTTTTAAAAAGGAGATATTAACAAAACCATTGGATAAGAGGGGTACAACTCCACACAGTTCCCACCACCAGATCTCCATATCCCATCCCCTCCCCTGATAGCTTTCCTTTCTTTATCCCTTTGGGAGTATGGCAACTTTTTTTTTTTTTTTAAGATAGAGACAAAGAAACCTAAGAGGCAGAAAGAATGAAATAGACCTCCCACCTTCTGCGCCCCATAATAATCCTGGGTCCATGCTTCCAGAGGGATAAAGAATAGGAAACTCACAGGAAAGAGATGGGATATGGAACACTGGTGGTGGGAATCATATGGAATGGTACCCCTCTTATCCTATGGTCTTGTCAATATTTCCATTTTATAGTACAAATTTCAAAAAAAGGAAAATGATGAAACTTGGGGGCTTGGGATTCTGACCCATTTGGTTTTATAGTTACATGTCCATGAACAATTTACTTGCCTTGTCAAGTCACTCAAATTCTTTATGTGAAAAATGGATTGCTTGAAGAGAATTACAATATCTCATTTTCATATTAAGCCCTTAGGGCATACATTAAGTCCTTAAGAAATGTAATTTTCCTTCTTCCTTTTGTATATGCAATTTCACCTTTCCATGAATACTTGATAGTAGGAAGCAAATATAACTTTCCTAGACTAATCATAAACAAAGACAGAAGTCCCACGACATTCCCTTCCCTCTCTCCATCCAGCTACACCCCATACCATAAGGGTACACTTATCTGAGAGTTTACTTATCCATAGACTTACCATTCCTTTGTCTTCTTGGATTTGTGATTGCTTCTTCAGGACGGTGACTACAGTTCTCTAACCTGATGTATGTTGTAAACTAAATAGGTTAGGCAGGCACTATAACAGAACAAACCCCTCAGTTCTTTCCCCACTATTTTATGATTTGCTTACTTCAACTTACTTCATTCACATGGACCAGAGCTGCCCCAATTCTGAAGCATGACATCCAACCTTTTTTTCTGGTGAAGACATACCCTACTTTTGGCTCATTCAGTACCTTCATGCATACTTTCAGCTCTGGTGTGACCTCTGGTTCCAGACTGCTCTTTTGCCCTCAACTTCTGCTCTTTTTGCTTTGACTTCTTTTGCTGCCATGATCTGTCTCCTCAGTTGCTCTGTCATCATTGCTTTTCTGTTCAGCCACTCCAGAACACTCCAGCCTTGGGTCAGTTCAGCTACTTGCACTCAGGCTGCTCAAGAAAACCACACACACATGTACTCCTGGTTTCTCACCCCCAGGGGTTGGTGCTGCCCAGAAGGCCTTCTGTGTGTCACAGCTTTTCTTCCATCTCCTTAGAAAATTGGCCCTTATTTTCACCTTTTTCTTAGATCTATCTTATATATCTTTCTGTCTCTTCAATAGCCTTGCCTCTTAGTTCTATGAAGGTGTGTATGTGTGATACTTTCATTAGTCTTCCTAGGATCCCCATGTCTCCTCAGAGATTTCAGCTTACAGCATCTCTTTTCTCTCCCTAACACCTTTAATTTTTTTATTTTTTATTGGATAAATAAAGTCAGAAATCTAGATGGGAATAAACATTAAAAAAGCAAAAAAAAATGTAGAGGGAAGGGAGAGGTAGAGAGAGATAGAGACAGAAACACCTGCAGCACCGCTTCACCACTCGCAAAGCTTTCCCTGTGAAGGTGCGGACTGGGATGCTCTAACTTGGGTCCTTGTGCATTGCAACATGTGCGCTCAACTAGGTGTGACACCACCCAACCCATCTCTTCCTAACTCCTTCAATAGACAATGTAGCTTTTCTTTCTTCTTACATTTCTCTTCATCTGTGTGATGTAATCCCTGCCCCCTGCCCACACCCATAGATTTTACTCATGACTCTGCACTCACCTGCATCAATTGTCCCAGATTTTTACATTAAATGTCACATTGTTCTAATCCATTGGCTATTTTCCTTCCATGTGTAAATGTGTCCAGATTTTTTTTCTCCTCAGAAAATTTCACCCACATTACCTATCTCAATTCCTAGTAACTATACTATAGAAGAAAAGAAAAAATATTAGCAAGTCTTTCCTTAATGTAGTCTCTAATGAGAATTCTGTCACTGTCATCTCAGACTTTCCTTCTTGCCCCTGTTCCATCCACATGGAAGTCTTGTTTTTTGTCTTCTGTTGTTAAAATTTCGGAGGCTCTAGCCGGCGGGGCTAGCTTCACGGGCGGGTAACAAGAGATGCGGAGACAACGGCTGGGCAGGGAAGCTGTATTTCTTTATTCAGGAACAACGATTCATAAACTAAACCAAACTAATCACCAAACAGAACTCTGCTGTCTCTTTGCAGTGGCACAAGCACTCTCTCTTACTCTGGAACTCAGGAACCCTCTCTAACTCTGTCACTCTGGAACTCTGGCGGGGGTTCCTTGGGGCGGCGGCCCGCAAAATTAACTGGACTGATCCAATTCTCTTGGCGGGGGAGGGCTGGAACAAACCAATGTAAAGCATACAACAGTCTTCTATGCAGAGGAGAATCTGGGTAATAAGGCGAGAGGAACAGAAAGAAGTCAGAGTAGCTGAGTGTACCACTGACAGAGAGCTGTACCCAAAATGAGAAAGGAAAGAAGAGCTCTTGCCTGAACTGAATTTCCATAAGTATTTTAGGGGGAGGTATAGGGGGGAAGTGGAGAGTTATTAAAAATGTGGGCTCTCAGGTAGCACAGTCGACTTACTGAGTCAAAATATGCATTTTTACATGATATGGATTTAATAAGATCCCTAGGTAATTTATACATAAGGTTTGACTCACAAAAATTAACTAAAAATAGATCACAAACACAAATGAGAAAACTAAGGATGTCAATCTTATAGGAGAAAAAGTAGGGGAAAAATCTTATGACATAATTCTTAAGTATAACTAAAACACTATAAAATGTTTAAAAATTTTGTTTATTTTCTGAGTGATAGGGAAATCAGAATATAGGGAAATATTTCAGGACCTTAAAATTTAAATTATATTTGGAAACACCACCCTCCTGGGCAAGGGAAACAAAACCAAAATTGAGTAAATGGGACTATATCAAATTGAAAAGCTTCTATGTATCAAAGGAAAATTCCATAAGGACAAAAGGGAACTCAGAAAATGGGAAAAGATATTTGTACACTGCATTTCAAACAAGCAGTTGATATCAAACATCTATAAAGAACTCATACAGCTCAACAAAAAGACTAGAAAAACAACCCTGTAAAAAAGTGGGCAGAAGATATGAATAAACAGTTCTCTAAAGAAGAAATACACGTGGTCCACAGACATATTCGGAAATGTTCCAATTTACTCATCATTAGAGATATGCAAACTAAAACTGCATTGAGATTCCACCTCATACCTATGAAAATGGGCTCCATCAATAAAACAAGAGAAAATAAGTGTTTGGAGAGCATGAGAGGAATTCTATTACATTACTGGTGGGAGTGCAAAGTGGTGCAACCATTATGGAGAACAGGATGGAGAATCCTTAAACAGATACAAATGGAAATACCTTATGATCCAGCAATTCCACTCCTAGGCACATACCCAAAAGACGTAACACTGATTTGAAGCGACATATGCGCCCCCATGTTCATATTTCCATTATTCACAATAGCCAAAATTTAGAAACAACCAAAATGTCCTTCAACAGATGACTGGAAAAAACAGTTATGGGACATATACTCAGTGAAGTATTACTCAGTAATAAAAAGTTGATATTGTGTTATCTGGAATAAAATAGATGATACTGGAGAAGATTATGCTTAATGAAGTAAGTAAGCAGGTAAAGGACAACTAGAGAATGGTTTCACTCATATGCATAATATAGAGAATTGAAAACATGAATGTGGGGGAATAAGTCAGCTCATATCTAAGATTGTGGAAGAACTATAGTGGTTATCTAAGGGGGTGGGAGTTAGGACAATGGCCCTTGGTGATGGGAGCAGTGAGAAACAAGACTCCTTTAAAAAGAAAAGAAAAAAGACACTGAAAAGAAAACTGAGAAATGTTATACATGTGCCTGTACCAACAACTGTATTTATTGTAAACCATTAGTCCTCCCAAATAAAACATGTACTATAATTGAAAGAGAGAAAGGAAGAGAGAGAAAGACATACAGACACATACACACACAGAGAGAGGAGAGAGAGGGAGGGAGGGAGGGAGAGAGAGAGAGAGAGAGAGAGAGAGAGAGAGAGAGAGAGAGAAACCAGAACACTGCTCAGCTATGGCATGTAGTGGTGCTGCAGATTGAACCTGGGACTTTTGGGTCCTCAGGCATGCAAGTCCTGTGATCTAAGGCTGAGATACCTCCCTGGTACAATAAGATAAATTGATCTTTATCAATATTAAAATCTTTACACTTCAAAAGACATGACAAAGAAGATGGAGATGCATGCTATGAATTGGGAGATATATATAACATATGTTGCATCTGATAAGGGAATTGTATCTAGAATATATAAAGAATTCTCGAGGTGGTGCACCCAGTTAAGTGCATATATTACCTTGTGTAAGGACCTGGGTTCAAGCCTTGGATACCCACCTGTAGAGAATGTAGAGCTTTAAGAATGGTGCAGCAAGTCTGAAGCTGTCTATCTTTCTCCCTCTCCATCTCCTTCTCTTTTCTCAATTTCTCTCTGTCCTGTCCTATCCAATAAAAAGTGAGAGAGAGAGAGAAAAAGAACTCAACAAGAAGATAAATAGTGTAATTTAAAAATGGGAAAAAGAATATATAGGAGTGCTATGAGGAACACGAAAATATGTTCAAAATCATTAGTCATTGGGGAAATGCAAATTATGGTACAACGAGTTACCTAAGCTAATTATAATCAAAGCAGTAGACAATTCCACAGTTGATGCTGATGGAAATATAAAACAGTACAGCTGCTTTGGAAAAAACTCTGATAATTTTTTCTAAAAATGTTAAACATAAATGTTCCACAGAAACTGGAAATTCTATTCTTGGTATTCTACTAAAGAGAAATAAAAACATATATTTGCACAAAGACATATGTTTGTTGCAGCCTTCTTCATAATGCTTCAGTCTATGATCATAGTACTTCATTCCAAGCACTCTTCTCCCAGGTGATTAACCCTATAGGCCAGCTGTGATCTCATGTCCATCATTAAATGCTGAGCTGAACTCACAGAAGCACCACTACATCAAGTCCAAGGTTTTCTATAATTTCATTCACTAACCTCCCTTCATAGGCAGCTAGATGTCTCTGACTTTTCAAGTTGATTGACTCATCATTGAAAACATTTCCTTCCCCAGTTTCTCCCACAATTGCAAAAGACCTTATTCCTGAACCTGACATACAGTTACTGGTACCAAAGCTGGTTCTTTAGAAAACAGGACTTTAGAATAAGAAGAGGAAATTGAAAAGCATCAAAACTCACGATAGTTGCAAATTGGACATGGTTACCCATGACATTTAAGTAAAGTTACAAATTGTAGTTACCTAAAGTTAAACTCTAATGAAAGCAAGGAATTGAGTATCAAATAGCAGTTGCCACATATGATTTCAGTGTAAATAAAAATTATAAAGTGAAGAAAGTAGGAAGGCCGTACCATAAGACCATTTCCCTGTGAAATTAGAAAAGCCAATGAAAACTCACCTGAATACTCAACAAAATACAAAGTGTATCTTCAGAAACTCACTAAACTACAGCCATCAAGTTGCAGATGCTACTATAATTTCATCCTGAATTCCCTGGTCAGTTGACCTCACCAATGTGTCCTGGAACCTCACCTCTCCAGAGCCCTATCCCACTAGGGAAACATAGAAACAGGCTGGGGACACGGGTTGACCTTCCCAAGCCCATGTCCAGAGGACAAAAAATTACAGAAGCCAGACCATCCACCTTCTGCACCCCATAAATAATTTTGGCCCATACTCCCAGAGGGGTAAGTGTTAGGAGAAGATGACCTGAGGACTCTGAACTCCAATTCCATCAGGACCCAGAGAAAGAAGAGGAACAAAAAATAAAAAGAGAAGAACACTCAGAAGTAGCAAATGTGACTTAGAAAGGAAGAGAAGGAAGGACTACAGGAAAAACAAAACAAAACAGGGCAAATTTATATAAATATAGGTAGATAGGCATATAAATATCTCTGATCTTGGGAGAACTAATGCAGTTTCCAATGGAGGGAATAAAGACTAAGAACCCTGGCAGTGAGAAAGGTGTGGAGTTATACCTGTATTATCTTTTTTAAAAAATATTTATTTACTTATTTATTTATTCCCTTTTGTTGCCTTTGTTGTAGTTACTATTGTTGCTATTATTGATGTCATTGTTGTTGATATTGTTGTTGGATAGGACAGAGAGTAATGGAGAGAGGAGGGGAAGACAGAGGGGGGGAGAGAAAGACAGACACCTGCAGACCTGCTTCACCTCTTGTGAAGTGACTCCCCTGCAGGTGGGGAGCCAGGGGCTCGAACCGGGATCCTTATGCTGGTCTTTGTGCTTTGCACCATGTGCACTTAGCCTGCTGTGCTACCACCCAACTCCTTATACCTCTAATATTTTATAATTTTGTAACTAAACATTAAATCACTATAATTAATTTAAAAATAAAAAATGAAATAAAAGTTTTGTAAAATTAGGAAAATTGAAAAAATATAAAGCCTGGAGTCATTATTTTCTTTTAAGAATATTTTACTTTTATTTACTTATTTTGGATAGAGACAGAAAAACTGAGAAGGAAAAGGGAGTTAGATAGAGTTAGAGACAGAGACAGAGATAAATAGAGAGAAACACTTGCAGCACTACTTCACCACTTTTGAAGCTTCCCCCCTCCCCTGCAGGAGGGGCCTGGGGGCTTGAAGCTGGATCCTTGTGCATTGTGACATATGTACTCAGTTGAGTATGCCACCACCAGGCCCTGAATGGGATTGCTTCTAAGTACACTGGAGAATTTGGGTAAAGAAAAAGACAAGTTCCATGCTCTGTACACCCAGATCAAAGTCAAAGTGATAAAAGAGAAAGCTGCTATGGCTTCTGTGAAAGAACCCTGTATCTTCTGTAGGTACAAGGCCAGGATTTTGTGGTCCTAGCCCAAGGTTTAATCTTGAAGATAGCTGAATTATAATGCAAAAGGAATTTGCATCTGCGAATGTACTTAAACCTACTGAATTGCAGACTATTGTGATCTTCATACTTCAAATGGGTGAATTTTAAAGTATGTGAGAGAAATATTTAAAAATTTATGCTGAAAAAAATTCACAATCTTTTAGAGTTTTATGGTAAAGTCTGGACATTGGCAAGAAGAATCCTGAAAATCATGATGAGTTCATAAGAGGCAGTTTCTGATGAAGGTGCAGGCTTTTGCAAAAATTATCAAACAGCAATCATTCTTCCCTGTCTGAGGAGGTCCTTCTCTTCCTCTTAGGACCCATGATGATTTCTCCTAAAGTAGGTGGCCTATAGGAAACTAATTTCCCTCAGGACACACTGCTTCCATAGGCCCTTTCCCTGTCCCATCTACAATCATTGGTGAGCTCATCCAACTTCCTGGCTTTCAGTGCCAGCACTACACAAATGACTCAGATCTATAACTTCAACTCAGACCTCTCATTCGAATTCCAGACTCATGTATTCCATTGCTTTCTTTAAATCTCGGCTTGGATGCCCAATAGGTATCTCAAAATAATGTGTCATAATTGAGCCCTCTCTTAGTTTGTATCCTCCAACACTTTCTTTCATAGCTAAAAGTTCTTGGCGTCACCCTTTTTTTTTTCTTTCTCTTATGCCCCATCTCTAAAACATTAGCCAATGTTTCAAAAAGGTCTGCAAAGTTGAGCTCTTCTCAGTGTCCTTACTTCTTCTCAAAGACTTTATTAGCTTCCATGTGTGTTGGAGTGACCTAACTGGTCTCTTCTTCTAGTGTTGCCCCCTCTTTAGTCTATTTTCTATCAAAATGCAAGTTAGGTCACATTATTACTTTGTCCCAACACAGTGCTAAAGATTCCAGTTTCCTTAAGGGTAAAATCTAAAGTGGTTATGACCTGCCCTGGCCCAGATGATCTACACACACACACACACACACACACACACACACACACACACACACACACACACACACACACACACACCCTTCTGTCACCTTTCCAACTTTATCCCCTTCCTTCTCCCTGCCTCACCTCACTACCCAGCTCAATGGATTCCCCTCCCTTTTTTTTTTTTTTTTGAGGGGTGAGTGGAGGATAGAAGGAGAGTCCTTGAACACATTTGGTTTACTTACCCCAGGGCCTCTGCTGAGTGCACTTAGTTCCATTAGCAACAAGCCTTGCTTTTCTGCCACTTCTCTAAGAAGCTCTTCCCTGGCTACCTTCTTGCAAATGTAATACTCTCTCTACGCCTGATGATCCCATTTCCATTCTGCTTCATGTTTCTTCCAGATTTCTTTTCACGCTCCTTCATCTAAATGGTTAAGGATTTTGTCTCTCCCTCCATTACTGTATCCCTAATATATAAAACTGTATTTGTAACAGAGGCTTTGATAAAAAATTTTTTTACAATGAAAGTATGCAAAATACTTATAATTTGTAGTTGATACTGGATTATGTTAGTTATTTAACTGATTATTGCAACAAAACTGGGGGGGTATTTTAGACTTTTATTTCCTCCCACTCCTACATTGAAAGTCACACAATTTGATAGCATCTACCTTCTTTTATTCTCTCATCTCTCATCTGAATGGCTGTAACAGACTTCAGCCTGAATCTTGTTCTTGTCTCTTCTCTCTCTCTCTCTCTCTTTTTACCAGAGTACTGCTCAGCTCTGGTTTATGGTGGTGTGGGGAATTGAATCTGGGACTTTAGAGCCTCAGGCATGTGAGTCTCTTTGCATAACCATTATGCTACCTAAACCCCCCCTTTTTTTCCTTTCTTTTTCTAAGCACTCCTGTTAGGATTTCAAAATCACAAATCTGGTCATGTCAGTCCCCATCTTAGAATTCTTCAATGATTTTCTATACCTCCCAGGATAAAGTTTACCTTTCACCTTAGTACATGAATTCCTGATCCAGCTCTCAGACCTACTTTTTGGCCCCTTCTGATATTCTTTCTGCTCCAACCAGTGTCATTTCTCTCCCTCCACATCTTGCTCCTCCCCCCCACCCCCAATAACCCTATTTTGCCCTTCCTGGCTTCTATAATGCAGTCCCTGCTACCTGCAATGACCTTTTTTTCCCCTCTCTCTTCAGAAAAACCTAACAAGTCATACTCATCTTTCACATCTCATCTCAAGAATGACAGACTCCAGAAATTATTCTCAGACCTCTCAGGTCTCTATCACAGAACTATAACCCTGCAGCAGATTTGCCAGTGTGCTGGCAAATTAGCCTGCCCCACTGAACTGAATATACTCTGGTAGGGAGGAGTGGTATCTTGCTGTGTTTGCACTTCTCTGCCTTGCACAGAAATGAGAGGGCAACAGTGTTTACTAAATTAGTGATGTTTTTGGGGTGAAGACACTGCTAGCTTCCTGAGATTGTCTTGTCTACAAGCAGAGAGGCAGACTGGAAGCTGGGAAGTAAAGACTTTCCTCAAAGGGGCATTTTCAGTGGACTTCTCCTGGGGTTAGAGTGTAAGCACTTCAGAGTGAGACTAGGGAGTAGGCCAGGCTCTATAAAACAGCCCTGATAGCATAAACACTCTGTACTTTAGACTCTTGGTTTGAAAAACGTTTCTGATATTTTCTTTGTGCAGTTGCTTTTTATTATCCTTTAGTATTTCACAGAACCTCATGGAAAATTCCAGCCTGTTTTAGCTCTTCTAAAATAATATCAAGGTAGAGGATTGGATGCAGAGTTCTGGTGGTGGGAATTGTGTGGAATTGTACCCCTCTTATCCTATGGTCTTGCCAATATTTCCATTTTATAAATAAATTAAAAATAAATACATAAAAAGGAAAACACCCCCCCACCCCCCAAAATAGTTTGGGTCTAAGATTGAAGCACATTACACGACTCTTTTGAAACAGAAGTGCTTTATCACTTTGGAGGGCTTAAGGCCACCCCCAGCCTCCCATCCTGTGCCTTCACCCGAGAAGATCCTCACCACCCACAGATTCTCTTTTCGGAACAAAACCCCTGAAGCTTCAGTGTTTTCTTTTATGAAAAAGCCTTTTTCTCCCTTCACAAATGCTTAATGGATGCTTGGAAGAAAGGCATATTATGATTGGTTAGCCAGACACAAAGAGGTATTCTGATTGGTCAGATGCAGAGGTGGGGAGGGCCTTTGGAACTGGAAGGGTGATGGAAAGGCCAGGAAAGCTCCTTGTATTCAGGGTGGAGCATAGAGGTGTAACACATTACTCAGCTGTGAGAACTTCATTCTTCTGAAACAGGCTGTTGTAGGAAAGGAGCAAATATTTAAGCAACAGTTGGCGTGTTTGCAATTACAACTCCCACTCATGAATTTAACATGGCGAAAGGACAACAGAGGACATGGGCTCAGAATGGAGTATTAAGCCTTTGATGACAGGACTCAGTCTGCTCAAGGCGAGGTTCTGGAGGGCATGGGAAACAAAAACCAAGCCCAGTAAGTGCACAGGATAAATTATGAGGGTGGGCTGTGGCTGGGGTGGGGTGGGGTGGGGATGGGGGATGGAAAGAAAGAGGGAAGGGGAGAGAGGGAGGGTTAGAGAGAACAACTATCTTATAATCACTGAGAGAACTGCAATATTAATAAACCTGGAATGACAGGCTGAAGATGAAGAAAGAGTCTCTTCAGAACAGTCAGTGATGATGGGAAAAGTGAAATCGTTAGAGGAAGGGTTTGAGCGAAAACCCTTAGGAAAACTAACAGTTACAAACCTGCTCTTTGTTCTGTATGGACAGAGTTCCTCTATATAGTTACCTTCTTTTAAGAAACATCAGTCATTTCTATAAATATTCATCTCCACGTAGCAAGGAGGAAGTGGTTTTAGATGCATAAAATTTTAGTGCTGGGGTTTAGAGGTCATCTCTTCCAATCCCATCATTTTACAGATGATGACCCAGCAGTCCAGGGAGAAGATATGATTTGTGCAGGATCATCCTCCTGGGCAATATACCTGATAGCCTCTACAGCCTCCTTTATGTCACATCAAGAGTTCCCAAGCTTTTAAAGTAAAATTTCCCTTTTTCATGTCAAATATGTTGAGCACCCTCACATGATTAGACTGTACTTTCAATATCTACTGATTATAAAATGCATTTGCAATAATGAGAAAAGGCTTCCACGAGTTCAGTAAAACTAAAAAAATATCATGTACGGCACAATGGAATACTACTGAGCTATAAAACTCATAAAGTACTGCCATGTGCAACAATATGAGTTGACCTAGAGGATATATTATGCTTAGCAAAGTGTCAGACAAAGAAATACCATATGATTTCACTCTAACGTGATATATAGAGAAGCCAAAGAAATGACTGAACTAAGTAAAACAAAGAAACAAAATTCCTTTAGACAAGAGGCTACATTGATGGTACCAGAAGGGAAGGAGTGAAGGTAAATTGGGTGAAAAAGGACGGTAGTGTGGTGAAGGATAGAACTGAAATTTAGTGGTGAACATGACACAGTCTATTTACATGTACACCTGAAACTTATATAATATTATAATGCAATGTTACTTCTATAAAAGGCTAAAACATTAAAACAAAACATCTTGTCGGGGCCTGGCTGTGGTGCACGTGGTTAAGCACACATATTACTAAGCACGAAGATCCAGGTTCGAGCCCCTGCCCCCACCTGCAGTGGGTCCACTTCATGTGAAGCAAAGCAAGTCTGCAGATGTCTTTCTCTTCCTCTGTCTCCCCATCCTTTCCCAATTTCTCTCTGTCCTAATAAAAATTAGAAATAAAAAAAATCTTAGAAAAATAAAGTAAGAATGAATGTCTTCTAAAAAATTCCTTGGGGTTCCAGGTGGTGGTACGTCTGGTTGAGTGCATGTTACAATGCGCAAGGACCTGGGTTTGAGCCCCCAGTCCCCACCTACAGGGGGAAAGCTTCACAAGTAGTGAAGCAGTGCTGCAGGTGCCCCCCTCTCTCCCTCTGCCTCCCTTCCTCTCTCTCTCTCTGTCTTTCTCTCTCTCCCTATCAGCCCCTTCCCTCTTGATTTTGGCTGTCTCTGTCCAATAACTAAAGATTATAAAAAAAAATCTTGTCTATGAAGTTGAAAAATACTACCATGATGCCAACCTGACTTCCCTGGGCAGAAACTTCATAATTATGTCCACCTCTTTGGAGCCCTACCCCACTAAGGAAAAGTAGAGACAGGCTGGGGATTTGGACCGACCTGTCAACACCCATGTCTAACAGAGAAGCAACTACAGAAGCCAGGCCTCTGATCTTCTGTGCTTCATAGAAATCTTTGGCCCATACTCCTAGAGGAATAAATAACGGATGGGATACTGAGGTCTGGTGGTGGGAATTGTGCGAAGTTGTACTCCTCTTATCCTATGGTTTTGTCAATGTTTCCTTTTTATAAATAAAAAATTAAAAAAAAAAAGAATGGAGAAGTTTCCAGTGGATGGGATATGACACTCTAGTGGTGGGAGTTATGTAAATTGTGCCTCTCTTATTCCACAACCTTGTCTATCAGTATTAAATCACTAATAATAATAAAACAGAGAATTTGAAAAATAAGAAAACACAAAGTAAAAGTTGGGCTGGGTTTGGTGTATTGCACCAAAGTAAAAGACTGTGAGGTTGGTTCAGGTCTTGGAACATGATGGCAGAGGAGGACCTAGAGGAGACTGAATTGTTATGCAGTAAACTCAGAAATGTTACACATGTACAAACTACTGTATTTTACTGTTGACTGTAAACCATTAATCCTCTCAATAAAAAAGATTTAAAAATTTTTGTCTATTGTTGGGGGAGACAGCATAATGATTATGCAAAGACTTTCATGCTTGAGGTTTCCAAGTTCTAAGCTGAATCCCCCACACCACCATAGGCTTGAGCTGAGTAGTATGCTGGTTTAAAAAAAAATCATTTGATTCATTATAAATAATTAAAATATTTTTTAAAATTTATTTATTGGATAGAGACAGTCAGAAATCAAGAGGAAAGAGGGATAGAAAGGGAGAGAGCCAGAGAGACACACCTGCAGCATTGCTTCAACACTTGTGAAACTTTCCCCCTGCAAGTGGGGACTGAGGGCCTGAACCTGGGTCCTTGCACACTGTAGTATGTGTGCTCAACCAGATGTGCCACTACCCAGCCCATATAGAAAAAAATTTGTTGGGGGCTGGGTGGTGGCGCACCTGTTTAAGTGCATGTATTACAATGTACAAGGACCTAGGTTTGAGCCCCCGGTCCCCACCTGCAGGGGAAAAGCTTTACAAGTGGTAAAGCAGGGCTGCAGGTGTCTCTCTGTCTCTCTCCCTCTTTATCACCCCCTTCCCTCTTGATTTCTGGCTGTCTCTAGCCGATAAATAAAGATAATAAAAAAAAGAAAAAAATTGTCTACTATATTAATCTCAATAGCATCCATTGTATATTTGAAAATGACAGCATGTTGGTGAGCAGCATGTGTTGGCCTCAGTCTTTAGGCAGCCTGATATTCAACAAGGTCATAATGCTGCCACTTCCCAGGGCTGGCAGCTGCCAGACTGGAAACAGGGCCTTGCATCAGGCTGAGTTGGCCTTTTCCAAAACAAGAACGAATAGAAAAAAAAAAAATTCTGTTCTCTTCTGAATGAAACAGGTGTCAAGTACTATATCTTGAAAAAATGTCAGGAGGACTTTGGGTCATTTCATACCACTGGAGTGGGTTCAACTCTGTGAACCCTGCTTGGGGGTTTGAGTCTGTCTGGGCAGAACTATCTATCACAGGGCTTCTTTTAGCAAGGGAATAGTGACCAAAGCAGAGCAAACAGGCAGAGGCTGCTCTTCTGCTTTCAGAGACAGGAAGGAAAGTCATTCCAAAGAGGGAGAGCCTGGAAGCTCACTCGGGCAATTGGTGGAGGGTTGGAATCAGGAGCAAAGGCTTCAGGGGTTCTCAAAAAAGAAGCTGGTTTGTGTGGGGAGTCTGTGGGTCACAGAGGTGAGTGTGCTTTGAGGAGAAACCTGAATAAGTTACCACATATTGCAAGCCTACTGTGTGCAAGGCACTTTGCTAGGTGCTTCCTATAAATCATTTTACTGAGTAATAGCTCTTTGAAATAGCAGTGGAAACTGCAATCACTTATTTTATGGTCAAGGAGACAAAGGTTTAGAGAAGTTTTATAACTTGCCTATAATCTAAGGTAGCTTGGTTCCATTGTACTGTTCTGGTCCATACTTTTAGCAAGGAAGTATTGTCTCAAACATTTGGGAGACTCAGTGGAGATAATCCCTTGTAAAGTACTTGATATTGTCTTCAGCATCAAAAAGGACTCATTATGTTGTAACAATGATGATCAACATTTTCAATATTACTCTAAGTGAAAAATTATATAAAAATGGGAAATCCTGGGGTGTTATAAGAAAGTTAGAGTATGAACTCTCTAAATAGAATTTGAGATAAAAATAATCCTGCCTTGCTTTAGGAAGGGAATTCACCTACCCCGTCAGTGTGGTAAGTGGAAGCCTACAAGGCTACAAGGCAATATTCACACCTACCCTTGTAGGTGTGAATACTGATAGAGCCAGGCTGTATTTGTGCAGTAGGTTAGAAAGAATGGCCACCATTGCAGAAGATAAGTTCTGACATGGGCAGAATGTGGGGTGGTACCTTGAAAGGAGAAGGGTATGATGGGGTGAAGGAGCCTCTGGGATTTTGACAGTAGGGGTCAGAGACAATCATATCATCATCATTCACTCTCACTTACTATTACCTTTATTGTTTGAATCTTTCATTCAAGAAGTTTAATAGAAGCTACATTCTTCCCCTTAAATATGTATGTGCCAAAACTTTGCTAGGTGTTGGGGAGCAGGGATTTTTAAAAACAATTTTTATTTATAAAATGTAAATATTGACAAAACCATAGGATAAGAGGGGTACAATTCCACACAATTCCCACCATCAGAAATTTGTATCCAATCCCCTCCCCTGAAAACTTTCCTATTCTTTATCCTTCTGGGAGTATGGACCCAAGGTCATTATGGGGTGCAGGAGGTGGAAGGTCTGGCTTCTGTAATTGCTTTCCTACTGAACATGGGCATTAGCAGGTCAATCCATACTCCCAGTCTGTCTCTCCCTAGCTGGGCAGGGATCTTGGGGAGTTGGGGCTCCAGGACACATTGGTGGGGTCATCTCTCAGGGAAGTCAGACTGGCATCATGGTATCATCTGGAACCTGGTGGCTGAAAAAGAGTTAAGATATGAAGCAGAACAAATCATTGACTAATCTACTTACCACCTGAGGAAGATGGGTCCTGAAATCATTGTAGCTTGGAATGTTCCTAGCCAGGACCACAGAA
Organism: Erinaceus europaeus; assembly: GCF_950295315.1. Lineage (NCBI taxonomy): Eukaryota > Metazoa > Chordata > Mammalia > Eulipotyphla > Erinaceidae > Erinaceus > Erinaceus europaeus. Next base: position 62,196,576 of record NC_080172.1, read on the forward strand.
TGTCAGCTCAGACCTACAGGGATGCAGAGGTTGCATAGGCTCCTGTGCTGAATATGGGCCCTGATCAAATCAATGGGGTTTACAGTCAACAATATTTGTACATTTTCCCCATATTTGGGAGCTACTTTCTTCCCTGATCCAGCTTCCTAGCCCTTTTTCCAGCCATGACATCATCTCCCCAGACAATAACTTGGGTCCCCCTGCATATCAGATGTCAGGCTCAGGCAAAAACCTGTAAAGTCATGGGTCCTTTGGAATATATCTAAGATAGACCTACTATCTATTTTTCCAAAACAGATACTCCAAATCTTCATCTGCAATACTACTACCCATTTTCTTGTGTCCAGGTGGGCATGAGGGGGGCATATGGCAGCAAATGACATCAGGATAGAAAAATATAGATTTGGCCAGGGTCCAAAAAAAATTGAGCTTCCACAGTAGGGTTTGAATGGGTGTTAAATTTATATAATCCTCTTACTAAATAAGGAATGGCCTTTTGAAATAGTTATTCAAAATCTGTGTTTTGAAAAACATGAAGTACTTTAAAAGGAGTTCTGTTGTGGTCTGTAGAAAAGAGGGCATGGTATGATAGCTTAAATTTTCAAAAATTATATAGCTTTCATTTTGGAGAATTAAAATAGTATATGTAGCAAAAAATAACTTTCTTAATTTCAAGCAGAGCTTTAAAATACTCATACCCAATTGAGTTTACTTATTCTCCAAGGAGAAAAGTTCTTTTGCAGAGAATGGTTTAATCCATGAAACTGTCTGTTACAGTTTCTGTTAGAGAATAAGATTTTATACTTAATTTGACCAGATGATTGAACAAGTTTTGTGGACTTTGGCAAATTTTCTTCTGGAAGCCACTTTTCTCTTTTCACTAGATGAAAACAGGAAGGTATATATGACAATAGCCACAAAGGGTAGCAGATGGTTTTTAGACATTGGTTGTTATGAGTTTCTCCCCAAAATAAGACTGACCTATCCCAAAAGGCATGGTGAAATGAGGAAATAGCATTTTGAAGGCCTCTGTGTGTTAGGCCAAGGCTGATTGTGAGGGGGAAGAAATATGTTAGTGTGTCATTATTTTCAGGTGACTCCAATTCCAATTGTCTAGAGAAGGCAGGTCTCAGACAAGCTGTAAACAGACTAGCCCTCTAATGGCAAGATTTTCAAGCACAAATGAATCATAATAGAGAAAAATGGGTGTTAATAACATCAGTAATCTTGAACAGGCACTCTGGAGTAAGTAGGGTTATTACAAAACCCGGTCAGGATGTCAGATCGGTGAGATGGAAAATGTTGCCATCCCTTCCACATTATGCTGAGGAAGAGAAACTGGCCTGAAGAAGCTTCTGCTTTTGCGTTTCTCTCATGAGCCAGGATTTGCAGCTGTTGTCAGTCTGGGGCATACTTTGCACTTTGCAGGGAGGCGGATTGTCCCTTGACTCAGACTGTCCTTACCCAGGAGTCTCACTAAAGACTCTTTTTGTTACGTGTACATGCAAAGCATTTTTATGAGAGAGATTGACTCATGTGATAAAGGTGATGGAGAAGTCCTAAGATCTGCTTGATGTTCACAAACTAGAGACCCAGAAAAACTAATGCCATAACTCTAAATCTAAAAGCCTGAGAAGCAACATGGTACAGATTCCAATCAGGTCTGAATCCTGAATGAGAGCCAGCAGTGATTAGGATCAGGTAGGACTGAGGCCTTGCCTCAAGCACTCAGTCAAGACTAGTTGAATCCTTTTTATTTTTTTTCTCCACTTTTTAGTTCTGTTCAGACCCTCACAGATTAGGAGATGCCTACCCAAATTGGGGAGGGTAAACTGCTTTACTGAGTTCATTAATTCAGATGCTAATTTATCAGGAAATATCCTTACAGACACATCCAGAAATAATGTTTAGCCAAATATCTGGGTGTCTTGCAAGCTAGTTAAGTTGATGCACAGAATTAACCCTCACTCCTAGTGTGTATCATCTTGCTGGGAGGCTGTGCCCCTTTTCCTGCTATAGAGTAAATCCAGGTGATGAACTTTCCCTTTCCCCACACATTGTCTGTGGAGTGTAGGTACTGGCCTGTGTTGAATGACCTGCTGCCTGTCCTTTGGATCTGGAAAGTGTGACCTAAGAGGGAAGGATTGCTGTCACTTGCATCCCATAGTGGCAGAGTGTGGCTACAAAAGGGTGATTGTCCTGGCCCTCATAACATGCCTGGCCCTCATAACATGCCTCATTTCTTATTTTCCAAACTGTGTCTGCTCATCATCAGTGGACTTTGAAAACTCACTCCTCATCTTTCTAATAAATATATATTTCAGATAAAGAGCCAGGGGCTTGGCAGTAGCACACTCAGTTGAGTGCACAAGTTACCATGTGCAAGGACCCAGGTTCAAGCCCCCCAACCCCCAACTGCACCTGTAGGACAGAAGCTTCATGAGTAGTGAATCAGTGCTGAAGTTGTCTCTTTCTCTATCTCCCTTCCCCCTCTCATTTTTTTTTTTTTTGGTCCTACAAAATAAAGTAAAACAATTAAAATAAATTGAAGAGCCAAAATCACTCTGTTATTTGTGACCAAGAACTGACTAAGGGGGAGTGAGACCTGCCTTTCAGGCTGAACACTTGGAGTTTAAATAATCCTTATTCTTATTTTGTACTGTGTGTAAAATGGGAGACAGTGCCCTGGGCTGTAACTGAATGGGCGAACAGGCAGAGCCGAGCTGGAACTGAAGTAAAGACAATAACGGGGGGAGGGGGCAGAAGGTGGCACACCTGGTTAAGTGCACACACTACAATGTGCAAGGACCCAGGTTCAAATACCTGGTCCCCATCAGTAGGGGGAAAGCTTCACGAGAAATGAAGTAGAGCTGCAGGTGTTTCTCTGACTCTATCTCTGTCTCCCTTTCCCCTCTCAATTTCTGTCTCTACCCAATAATTAATAAATTTTAAAAAAATTAAAGGACAATACCAGGCACTCTACTAGGATCTTATCTTGCATAGTTATGACTCATAGTTCTCAGTATACAATTACTTCACTTCTTTTGCTAGGTTTATTCCTAGGTATTTTATTGTTTTTGCTGCTATAGTGAATGGACCTATTTCTGAACTTCTTCTGACTTAATGTTTGCATAGAGGAGCAGCATCACTTTTGTATGTTAGTTTTGTAGCCTGACACATTACTATATTGCCTGATAATTTCCAGAAGATTTCTGCTGGATTCTCTAGGTTTTTCTATGTATACTATCACGTCATCTACAAATAGTGGCAGTTTGACTTCTTTTCCAAAACATATCCCTTTAATTCATTGCTCCTGCCTAACTGCTATGGCAAGAACTTCCAATACTATGTTGAATAGTAATGGTGATAGTGGGCAGCCCTGTCTGGTACCTGATCAGGGTGAAATCTTATCTTGTGTTACCTCATTTATCACCATAGATATCTGTGTTTATTGCCTTTTAATAGATGAGGAATCGGAGAGGCGTGAAGATAGCATAACGGTTATACAGGAAAAACTTTCATGCTGGAAGCACCAAGGGTTCCAGGTTCAGTCCTCAGCACAACCATAAACCAGATCTGAGGAGAAAAACAAAAAAGAATTCAACCTTCACTTGAGGGGTTTGAAACAGAAAGAGTAAGAGAGATTAAGGAATTTTGCCTGAATTTCTACTATCCTAACTATAGACTGTGACTCTGAATGTATAACTCATCTGGTGAGGATGGGAGGAGGAAATTACAGAGGCAAGAGGTGTGGAATCAGCCAAGAAGTACTAAGTTGATAAGTGCTGCTTGAGAGTCTGCTTTGTGATTTTGTTGGCCACTGTATCCAGGCTACAGATTCCATCCTCATTAGTTTAAGCAGAAAGCGATTTGTTATAGGGCATCATTTATAATACCCTTAAAGAATTCCAGAATATGCTCAGATCATGCTTGGATGCTACAAATTCATAAATTATGCAGCCAGAAGGGATGACCAAGCATGTCTACTGAGTGTTAGCTCTGAGGCCTTTGCCACCCAGCACCTGAGATATTAGGGACAGTTCTGTCATTATTGATGTTCCAGAAAACCCAATCTCCTTCATTCCTGCCCCGATAGAGAGACCCAGATGATAACCTTCTCTCTGTACTGCCCACCTTTGCTGTCCAAGTCTCCTGTGAGATTGGTAGATCCACGTTCCCTGTGGACATGCCCTGTAATCTGTGAAATACAGCTTTTAGACCTTTAGTCTCTTTAGTTCAAGAAGTCACTATATTTCTAGTTTTATTGAGATACTATTGCTTTACATTTCTGCATATGTTAAAAAAGAGGGAGGTGGGGTTGGCACACTTGGCTGAACATACATGCTCTGCATTATGCTTTAGGGGCCCAATTTTACCCCTTTTCAAATTCTCAGTTGCCACACCATGCTCATTACCAAGGTGTCAGTCCCCTTGTCCCCTACTCTTCTCTTTTTGGTAACTTCCATTCTGCCTAGGAGTCCAGTTTGCTTTGTTTTGATTTTGCCTTGTTAGGAGAAGGTTAGGACCTGGAACTTTTGCGAAAAGGAAACGTAGTTTTTGGCCCAGTCATAGAGAGGGAAGAGAATTTGGAGAATACTTGAGAAGGAAGTCAAGTCTGCTGTTTCCCTTGGAAAGGAAGAGAAGGCACTATGGGAATGGGGAGCGGTGTTTAGAAAGTGCATGAAAGAGTTAACCTTAACCAGCGTGTGCTATTTTGCCTGAATGACCCACATGTCTACATGTATTTTCATTGTCCTGAGTAAAGTTTTTTGCCTGACAATGGCTTCCCCATTTATTTGTGTAACAAACTGTGATGAACCATGCGGGAAAAGACACCTCAATCTTATCCCCCTGCAATAGCCTGACTTTGTAGCTTGCTTTTTTTTTTTTTTTTTAAAGATATCATACATTTGATTGAAAGAACCAAGTTTTTCTTTTTTAATCTTCTTCTGGCTTATTTTGCCCATCATGACTCCCTTTAGCTCTATGTACACTGTATCAAAGACAAGATCTCATTCTTTCATTTATTTATTTATTTATTTATTGAGAGAAGAGGAGAGAGAAAGAGAGGCACCTGCACCACTTCTTTGCCACTTGTGAAGCTTCCCCCTGCAAATGAGACCAGGGCTTAAAGCTGAGTCCTTGTGCACCTTAATGTGTGCCATTGCCTGGCCCTAGTCTCATCCATATAGTTAGATAATATTCTATTGTTTAGAGACACCACATTTTCTTTAGAGACAACACATTTCCTTTATCCACTAATCTGTTGTGGGACACTTAGTTTGCTTCCATATCTAGGATATTGTAAATAGCATTGCATGGAACACAGATATGAATCTCTATTGTTTTTTAACATGAAATTATTTATTTGTTCATCAAGAGTGAGATCAGAGTACTTCTTTGGCTGTATGCAGTGCTGAGACTAGAACTTGGGGCCTCAGGCTTACAAAGCATGTATTCTACCTGCTGAGTCACTTCTCCAGCAGCTATGTGTAACCCCTGCTCTTTAAACCAGTGTTCTTGTGCATAAAAATCTAGGAGTGTAATTGTTGGATGATGTGACAAGTTTATTTTTTAAAAATATTTATTTATTTATTCCCTTTTCATTGCTCTTTTTTATTGTTGTAGTTATTGTTGTTGTTATTAATGTCGTTGTTGGATAGGACAGGGAGAAATGGAGAGAAGAGGGGATGACAGAGAGGGAGAGAGAAAGATAGACACCTGCAGATCTGCTTCACCGCCTGTGAAGTGACTCCCCTCTAGGTGAGGAGCCAGGGGCTCGAACTGGGATCCTTATGCCGGTCCTTGAGCTTTGCACCACTTGTGCTTAACCCGCTGCTCTACCACCCACTCCCAACAAGTTTATTTTTAACATTATGAAAAAATTGCATTGATTCTCATAAAGACTGGACCAAATTATAGCCCTGGCATCAGTGTACTCCGGTTTTGTTTTTCTCCCCATCCTCACCAGCACTTGTTTCTACCCCTGTTGATGCAGGTGATTTGTCGCATTTCTCTGGTAAGTGAAAATGGGAGTAGGGAGATCATTCACTCTGTAGAACATGCACCTGGTCATGGGATAGGCCCTGGGTTAAAGCTTGGGTGTCTCAGGAGAATACCATGGATTGACACTCAAGGACCACTGGAGGTGGATTAATGCTGTGGTGTCTCTCTCTTTCTCTCTCCTCTGTTTCTTAACCTCACCTCCTTTTTGTTTTTCCTTATGGGGGGTTCATGGTTTATAGTCAACAGTAAAATGCATTAGTTTGTACATGTGTAACATTTCTTAGTTTTCCACATAACAATTCACCCCCTTCTAGGTCATCCTCTGCCATCATGTTCCAGGACCTGAACCCTCTCCCAACCCCAGAGTCTTTTATTTTGGTGCAATACACCAAACCCAGTCCAAATTCTGCTTTGTGTTTTCTTATCTTTCAACTTCTTTTTAAATATTATTATTAGTGATTCAATAATAATCAACAAGATTGTGGGATAAGAGGGGTACAAATCCATAAAATTCCCACCACCAGAGTGCTGTATCCCATCCCCTCCATTGGAAACTTCCTTATTCTTTATCCCTCTGGGAGTATGGGCCAAAAATCTCTATGGGGTTCAGAAGGTTAGAGGTCTCACTTCTGTAATTGTTTCTCTGCAGGACATGAACATTGACAGATGCATCCACACACCCCTGTACCCCCCATCTCTATTTCCTCTTAGTAGGGTAAGACTCTGGGGAGGTGGGGTTCCAGGAAACATCAGTGAGGTTGTCTGCCCAGGGAAGTCATGTGGCATCATGGTAGTGTTTTCCAATTTCTGTCTGTAAGTGAAATCATCCCATAGACATCTTTCTCTGTCTGGCTTATCTCACTTAACATGATTCCTTCAAGCTCCATCCAAGATGAGGATCTCACCTCTTTTTATCTCTTATACTCACCCTAAGTAAAAAAAAAAAAAAAAAAGCAGGAGGAGAGAATTGGGTACACACGGTTGCTCAGTGGTATTTTGCATGGGTGAGGCCCTGAATTCATTCTCTGGCTCTGTGGTTAAAGAATAGGAAAGCTATCAGGGTATGGGATGGGATATGGAGTTCTGGTGGTGGGAATTGTGTGGAGTTGTACCCCTCTTATCCTATGGTTTTTGTCAATGTTTCCTTTATATAAATAAATAAAAATAATAAAGTGATAATGAGCAATTTTTTTCATGTGCCTATTAGGCATTGGTAGGTCTTCTTTGGTAAAGCATTTGTTTCACTCCTTTCCCTAGTTTTTGATGGGCTCACTCATTTTGTTATTGTTGCTTAGTTTTGTGAGTTCCTCACATATATTTGTGAAGTGAAGGTAATTTAACTGGACACTAATGTGCAGTTAAAGTGCAGGTACTTTAACTGGCCTTTTGTCTGATGTATGTTGTGCAAATATTCACTCCTTTTCAATAGACTGCATTTTAATTTTATTTATTTTTAAGATTTATTTATTTGAGGGGTCCACAATTGGTGGCATGGTAAATAGTGTTGGACTCTGAAGCATGAGATACTGAGTTTGATCCTTGGTATCATATATGCCAGAGTGATACTCTGATTCTCTCATCCTCTCCGTTTCTTTCATAAATAAATTAGTAAAGATTTATTGGTTTGGTTATGACGGTGAGAAGAGAGAAGTGAGGAGGGTGAGAGAGAAAGGGAAGACTAGAACATTGTTCAGCTCTGACATGAAGTGCTGCTGGGGTTTGGGCCTGCAGCTTTTGAGATTTCAAGCATGCAATTTGGTGCTTTTACAAACTGAGATATCTCTTGGTCCTGTCTTTGGGTTCTAATGATAGACTGTGCAGAAGCTATTCAGTTTGATGTTATACCTTTTTTTGGTTTCCTATTGAACTTGGGTCCCTAAAGACATCTCTGAAGCCAATTTCATGAAATGTTTTGCTTATGCCTTCTTTTATGTGTTTTATAGTTTCTTGTCTAATATCCAGGTCTATAAAACCCACTATGAGTTGACTGTGCATGGTGAGAGGTAGTGATTCTCTTTTTATTCTTCTACATGTGGTTATCCAGCTTTCTCAAAACCATTTAGTGAAAAGACTGTTCTTTCTCTAGCTTGTGCACTTGGATCCTCTGTTGTAAGTGTCCATATGTGTGAAGATTTCTTTCTGAGCTCTTAATTCCATTCCATTGATCTCTGTCTCTATTTTTATTCTAGTACCACACTTCTTTGATTACTCTAGTATAACTTGAAGTCAGGTATTGCGATGTTTCCATTCCTCTTCTTCTTTCCCCTCAGGGTGGCTTTGGTTATTTTGGGTCTTTTGTGATTCCCAACAAATTGCTGTAGCATTTTCTCTATTTCCTTAAGGTGTGCCATTGGGATTTTAGTAGGGATTACAATGACTGTATAGTGCTTTTAGTAGGATGTTAATTTTGATGACACTAGTTGTTCCAGGAAAGGAACAGGAGTTGGTGTGAATACTGAATGCTGGTCAGTGTTTTTTTGCCCTGTCAAACACTCTTGCCTTCCACACTCCTGTGGTAGGAAATGTGTCTGAGGTCTTTGAACTTCAAGCTAATGTCATACAACTTTATGTCTGGGGGAATCTCAAAATCACCCAGGGCAGGAGTTTTCAGGTCCCTGGGGTTCCAGAAGGGACATTAGGAACTGCCATAGTGACTGAGAGATATAGGTTCAACACAAAATGCCCCCCCCACCCCCTGCCAGAGCACTGCTTAGCTCTGTTTTATGGTGTGGGGGATTGAACTTGGGACTTTGGAACCTCAGGCATGAGAGTCTCTTTGTATAACCATTATGCTTATCTACCCTAACCCCAACACAAAATGGTTTATAATAGCCTAGCTCTGGTGTTTTCTAGGTTCTAAAATGAAAGAGTGGGGTGGAGAGAGAAACTGAAAATCATTGGGTGTTTTGACTTCTTTATTTTTCACTAGTAAATAAACAGAGGCTCAAAGATACCAATACCTTGCCCATGGTTGTAGAAATAAAGAATTGCAGTACTGAGACCAAAACAAGAACTAGTTCTTAGGCTGCACCAGGATATCTTGAAGGTGTGTTCATTTGAAGTTGTCCAGAATGCAGGGTGTTCTGACCTAACGCATGTGGTGACAATGGCCTGATTTCAGCTGAAACCCTACAGCCCCAGAAAATGTGCCTGGGTCTATCAGGCCAAGTCAGCTCTCCCTGCCACATGTCTGTGCCTGTCCCTGTAGCTCACAGCACAATTATAATGGATTTAAGCACTGTGTCTCTTAATGTCCACCTTTCCTCTTAGAATGAAATTTTATGGAGTGAGGTCTTTGTTGATCTTGTGCACTATTATAGTTCCAGATGTGGCAGCATGCAAAATATAATCCAAACCCAAAAAGAGGATGGAGTTCAGGGTATGTAGACCTGCCCCAAGGGTTCAATAGTGAGAGATAGTGTGAATGAGGACTTCAGGGTGAGAGCTGTGTTCAGACCTGATGTGGGTCTTTATTTCTTCATTGTGTAAATGGGACCTAATGATTTCAATCTCTTTTTTACTATTGTATGGAGGAAAGGAGAGAATGACTTAAAATTTTAATGACACAAATTTCCCATGGTCTGGCTGCAATAGAAATGATAATACCTTATTTGGCATTTTAAAAGCCTTCGGAAAAATAGTCAAGGACTGAAGCTGTTCCTGAGATCCTTGAAATTTAATTCCCTGGACCTTCATTTCTATATTATTATTGAAAAGATAATAAGTACAAATTACACAATAATAAAACAGAAAATATAAATAATTGCAAATAAAAAGAAAGTCACTGTGATTGCCAGGGCTTAAAATTAATATATATATTAAAATTTTTTTTTGTTATTATATAGAGACAGAGAGAAATTGAGAGAGGAGGTGAAGATAGAGAGGAAGAGAGATAGAGAGACACCTGCAGACCTGCTTCACCTCCGGTGATGTGACTCCCATGCAGGTGGGGAGCCAGGGCATCGAACCAGTATCCTAATCAGTCTTTGCGTTTTGCGCCATGTACGCTTAACCCACTGTGCTACCGCCTGACTCCCTATTTTTTAAATTTTTACTTATAAAAAAGAAACTGACAAAACCATGGGATAAGAGGGGTACAATTCCACACAATTCCAACCACCAGAACTCTGTATCCAATACTATTTTGGTATGGATCAACTCAACTTTTAAAATATTCCTTTCTATATATACTACATGTAAACTGTGCTTTTTATTTAGAAATAATTGTGTGTTCATATACATATTTCATATTTTATTTTTGTGTTTCAAATGGTCTTATGTAATTTATTTGCTATATTTTCTCTTTTGATTTGATATCTTTTTTATTTTCTAGTATGAAAACTTAGTACTATGAATTTTCCTCTTAGTACTTCTATAGCTGCAGCTCACAAATTCTGATATGCTGTATTTTATGTCTTTTTAAAAATTTCTTTATTGGGGAATTTATGTTTTACATTCAATAATAAATACAATAGTTTGTACATGAATAACATTTCTCAGTTTTCCATATAGCAATAAAACCCCCACTAGGTCCTCTGTCATCCTTTTTGGACCTGTATTCTCCCCCCAACTCACCCCAGCGTCTTTACTTTGGTGCAATAGGCTAGTTCAGGTTCTACTTGTGCTTTCTCTTATGATCTTGTTTTTCAACTTCTGCCTGAGAGTGAGATCATCCCATATTCATCCTTCTGTTTCTAACTTATTTCACTCAACATGAATTTTTCAAGGTCCATCCAAGATTGGCTGAAAATGGTGCAGTCACCATTTTTTTTCTTATAGCTGAATAGTATTCCTTTGTGTCTATATACCACAACTTGCTCAGCCACTCGTCTGTTGTTGAACACCTGGATTGCTTCCAGGTTTTGACTATTACAAATTGTGCTGCTAAGAACATATGTGTACACAGATATTTTTGGATGGGTGTTCTGGGTTCCTTAGGATATATCCCCAGGAGAGGAATTGCAGGATCATAGGGTAGGTCCATTTCTAGCCTTCTGAGAGTTCTCCAGACTGCTCTCCACAGAAGTTGGACCAATTGACATTCCCACCAGCAATGCAGGAGGGTTCCTTTGACCCCACACCCTCTCCAGCATTTGCTGCTATTACCTTTTCTGATGTATGACATTCTCACAGGAGTGAAGTGATATCTCATTGTTGTCTTGATTTGCATTTCTCTTACAATCAAAGACTTGGAGCATTTTTTCATGTGTTTCTTGGCCTTTTGGATCTCTTCTGTGGTGAATATTCTGTCCATATCCTCCCCCTATTTTTTGATGGGGTTATTTGTTGTCTTGTTGAGATTTGCAAGTTCTTTATATATTCTGGTTATTAGCCTCTTGTCTGATGTATGGCATGTAAAGATATTCTCCCATTCTGTGAGGAGTCTCTTTGGGTAGTAGTTTCTTTAGCTATGCAGAAGCTTTTTAATTTGATTTAGTCCCATCAGCTTATCTTTTTTTGATTGTTAAATGTTAGTTTAATTCCACTGTTGTCTGAGAAGATGCTTGGGATGATTTCAATGCTCTTGAATTTGCTGATGCTGTCTTTGTGGCCTAACATGTGGTCTATCTTTGAGAATGACCCATGTGGACTTGAGTAAAATTTGTACTCCAGTTTCTTCAGATGAATGACTCTGAAAATGTCCAATAGCTCTAGTTTATCTATGTCCTAATTTAACTCCCTTATGTCTTTATTAATTTTCTGCCTGGATGATCTGTCAAGTTGAGAGAGTTGGGTGTTGAAGTCCCCTACTCTGACTGTGTTGTTATTAATATATTGCTGTAGCTCTTTCAGTAGATGATTGAAGTATTTAGGTGGCTTCTCATTAGGTCCATAGATGTTAATAATTGTTAAGTTCTCTTGGTCAACTGATCCTCTGTGCATCCCTACCTTTTGTAATTTTATTGATTTTAAAGTGTATCATGTCATGCGGCGCCCTGTGCCTCTACCCCCCATGGAGCTTGACAAGGTCAACTGCCATGGCCATGAGGATGACAGACTTCAAGGAAGCTGCAACCCCGGGAATGGGCTAAGATGCCACAAAGGGCTGATGACTGAGCTAGCTGTAGTAGCTTGGGAACCTGGTAACTTTCCAGAAGCAGCCCCTATGCATGATAAATCCCCTAAGACTAGAAGATGGCACCCCACACACAAACATAAGACTCATGCTCCAAAAATCCGAGCCAAAATAATTTGCAGGACAAACAATAAAGTCACTGATAAGCCAGCTGATTATACAAATGTCCAGGGAAATACAAGTTAACTAAAAGAAAATAGTGCTGCATGTACAGTACAGAGCAGGAACTATGATTCTAGGCAAAACCACAAACCCCGATGCTTATCTTTTGCTTTCATTTCGTACCAATGTTTATGTTACTGTGATACTGTATAAAAACAGAAGTTCTAATCAAGTAAAATTGAGTTAAGTTTTCAAGAGAGATCATCATAATTGAGAGTGTGTAGATAAAACTAAAAGAATGTTACAGTAAGGTGAAAGTAAAAAGAAAACTAAAGTGAAATTAGAAAGAGGCTCTGATAAATGAGGTTTGATGTAAATAAGATGTGTGGGTAAAAGTAAGTGAATTTGTGTGGGTAAGAGTAAGTGATTGTGTGGGTAAGAGTAAGTAAACTTTCGTTGGCTGGGGGTTGGTAAACTTTCATATGTGAGAGAGTTGGCCAGGGAGGAGTCCCCATGCTTTGCAACAGAAGATTTCTTTAGATGGGTTAAGATATCCATTATCTTATCATGATTGGAACTGTTACTGTAGTACTAATTCTTGTTCTCTGTTCGCCAGTCTTCCTCAGATTCCTGTTGAGATCCCTCAAACAACTCCAGACAAAAAATTCATCTCGGAGGCGGAGCTATGAGCAGCAGATCGCTTTCTCTCCTCTCCTCTCCTCTCCCGGATCAACTAGGAATACCAAAGGAGACCACCCGGACCGAAACAAGACAGGACTAGAATGACCACAGAAACCCAGTAAATCACCCGTGAGTACAAACACGCGTGGCTGGTGACAGAGAGGAGAGAGGGGCATAAGGAGAGATTAAGTGACTGCTAACAGTTCGACAGTTTGTCAGTGGAGACACCACCTCCAGTCTGCTCCACCAACAAGGGGACAGCTGAAGGGAGGAAAGGACTCCCCAGAGACTCACCAAGTACAACTCTGAGTCCCCATTGCTACTACCCTCAGAATCTGGAGCAGCAACAGGGAGGGACACCAGGGCACAGAGATCTAACCGGGAAACTCAGGAGAAGACCTATACCTCGGTGGCATAGCTGAAGGGCTGTGAAAGTCTCTTTGCATAACCACTGGATTACCTCTGCCACACCCTGCTTTATCTCTTGGTCAGGAGTCATTGATTAAGCCAAGAAGCCTATTGATAGTTTAAAAGCCCTCAGGCTACCATAGCCTACAGGGGGGAAAAAAAAGGCTTTTACACCACTGAACTCCAATTCAGGGATTGAAAAACCTCTTAACTTATATAAAATGGTTAAAACAACAAGAAAAAATATTGGAGACTCGAACCAGGACAAGAGTCCAGCTAAAAGTCCTCCAGAGGGCGAAGCACAAAACAACGAGTTCAACATCCAAACATTAGCTAAGGAAATAATAACAGGAGTGAGTAAAGAATTTGAAAAAATTGTAATCAGAAATGCAGGAACAACAAATGAGAATATGGAAGAAAATTCTAATTATCTCATGGTTATTAGAGAGCTGAAAGCTGAAATTGCTGAGCTAAGAAGGCAACTAGCTGAACAAGCTAAAACAGTATCAGAGCAGGGCAACAAAATAGATGAACTCCAGAAAGCAGTAGAGGGCAGAGAGAATAGAATCAATGAGGCTGAAGACAGAATTAGCAAGATTGAGGATGAATTAGAGACAACTAAAGAAGAAGTAAGAGATCTCAAAAAGAGATTAAGAGATGCTGAAAACAACAACAGAGTCCTATGGGATGACTTCAAAAGAAACAATATACGCATTATTGGCTTACCAGAGGAAGAAAGAGAAGGGGAGGAAGAAAGCGTTCTCCAGGCCATAATAGCTGAAAATTTCTCTAGTCTAGACAACACCAAAGACATAAAGATTCAAGAAGCCCAGAGGGTCCCAAACAGAATTAACCCAGACCTAAAGACACCAAGACATGTCATACTTAGATTGGAAAGGAATAAGGATAAAGAAAGGATCCTCAAGGCTGCAAGAGAAAAACAAAGAGTCACCTACAAAGGAAAACCCATAAGATTAGCAGCAGACTTCTCCATACAAACACTACAGGCCAGAAGAGAATGGCAAGATATCTATCGAGTGCTCAATGAGAAAGGCTTTCAGCCAAGAATACTATATCCTGCTAGACTGTCATTCAGACTAGATGGAAGCATCAAAACCTTCTCAGACAAGCAACAGTTGAAGGAAGCAACCATCACCAAGCCTGCCTTGAAAGAAGTTCTGAAAGGTTTCCTATAAACAACCAGACCACCACAAATAGAACATATATCAAAACACTCTAAAACTCTACAAGAATGGCGTTAAAATATCTTCAATCTTTGATATCAATAAATGTGAATGGCCTGAATTCACCTATTAAAAGACACAGAGTAGGAAGATGGATCAGAAAACACAACCCAACAATATGTTGTCTACAGGAAACTCACCTAACGTAACAAGACAAACACAGACTTAAAGTGAAAGGATGGAAAACTATCATTCAAGCCAATGGCCCACAAAAAAGGGCAGGAACAGCTATTCTCATATCTGACATGATAGACTTTAAAATACATAAGATTAAAAAAGATAGGAATGGACACTACTTAATGCTCAGAGGATCAGTCAATCAAGAGGACTTAACAATTATTAATATCTATGCACCCAATGAGAAGCCATCTAAATACATCAAACTTCTACTGAAAGAGCTACAGCAATATATTAACAGTAACACAATCATAGTAGGGGACTTCAACACCCCACTATCTCAACTTGACAGATCATCCAGGAAGAAAATCAGTAAAGACATAAGGGAGCTAAATGAAGAGATAGATAACCTAGAACTATTGGACATTTTCAGAGTCATTCAGAGCAAGTTGTGGTATATATACACAATGGAATACTACTCAGCTGTAAAAAATGGTGACTTCACTGTTTTCAGCCGATCTTGGATGGACCTTGAAAAAATCATGTTGAGTGAAATAAGTCAGAAACAGAAGGATGAATATGGGATGATCTCACTCTCAGGCCGAAGTTGAAAAACAAGATTAGAAAAGAAAACACAAGTCGAACCTGAAATGGAATTGGAGTATTACACCAAAGTAAAAGACTCTGGGGTGGGTGGGTGGGTGGGGATAATACAGGTCCATGAAAAATGATGAATGAAATAGTGGGGGTTTTATTGCTAAATGGGAATCTGGGGAATGTTATGCATGTAAAAAATAAATAAATAAATAAATAAAAAATAAAGTGAAAAAAAAATTCATCTCACTAAATTATTATCAAATAAATTAAATAAAAAAGGAGAAAATGCCACGCCCCACTCAACTCCAGAACGACGGGTCTGATAGGGTCAGTACCCAGGAAAACTCTCTTCAAGGAAGAAGAATTCTGGGAGTGGGTCTTGGCATCCTGAGCAGATCTAAATTGGAAACTCTGATTATTGTTTTCATTATGTACATGGTAATGATGCTGTGTAATCGGGAACAAACAGCCCCTGTTCCCAGATTAGATACAGATGAACAGGAAATGAGGTGGACGAAGTTATGGGTCATCAAATACATAAAGTTTTAGGAAAAATTCTTAGTAATACTTACCTTCTCTTACAAAATATGTTAAAACTCTACATAAAATTCTATCTGCTAAGCCTATTACTCAGAAATGCATCACCCCATGAAGTACGACATTTCTGTGTAAAACCGCAAGGCCATCTAATCAAGAAATGAGCTTTACTTTCTTTTTCAGATATTGTTTATGTAAGAATGAAAGATATATAAACTCTCGCTGGCTGAACAAAAATTGAGCTCTGATTCACCCTCCAACAAAGTGTGGTGTATTCTGTTCTCCCTTGCACTGACTCCTGACTCACTGGTGGTCACCTTTGGAGTCCCCTCATCCTTCCTGCTGCTCTTCCGCTGTAGTGGTGCGTCACAATGTCAGATATGAGAATAGCTGTTCCTGCTCTTTTTTTGTGGGCCATTGGCTTGTATGATGGTTTCCCATCCTTTCACTTTGAGTCTGTGTTTGTCTTGTTGAGTTAGGTGGGTTTCCTGTAAACAGCATATTGTTGGGTTGTGTTTTCTGATCCATCTTCCTACTCTCTGCCATTTAATAGGTGAATTCAGGCCATTGACATTTATTGATATCAAAGATTGAAGATATTTTAACGCCATTCTTGTAGATTTTTAGAGTGTTCTGATAGATGGCCTATTTACAGTGGTCTGACTGTTTATAGGAGACCTTTCAGAACTTCTTTCAGGGCTGGCTTGGGGATAGTTAATTCTTTCAACTGTTGCTTGTCTGAGAAGGTTTTTATGCCTCCATCTAGTCTGAATGACAGTCTAGCAGGATACAGTAGTCTTGGTTGAAAGTCTTTCTCATTGAGCACTCGATAGGTATTTTGCCATTCTTTTCTGGCCTGTAGTGTTTGTGTGGAGAAGTCTGCTGCTAATCTTATAGGTTTTCCTCTTTTAGGTGACTGTTTTTTCTCTTGCAGCCTTCAGGATCCTTTCTTTATCCTTATTCTTTTCCATTCTAAATAGGATGTGTCTTGGTGTCTTTAAGTCTGGGTTAATTCTTTTAGGGACCCTCTGGGCTTGGCTTTTTGAGCCTTTATGTCTTTGATGTTGTCTAGACTAGAGAAGTTCTCAGCTATTATGACCTAAGGAATGCTTTCTTCCCCTCCCTCTATTTTTCCTCTGGTAAGCCAATAATGTGTACACTATTTCTTTTGAAGTCATCCTATATGTCTCTGTTGTTGTTTTCAGAATCTCTTTTTGAGATCTCTTACTTTTTTTTTAGTTGTCTCTAAATTCATCCTCGATCTTGCTAATTCTGTGTTCAGCCACATTTATTCTATTCTCTCTCTCCCCTCTACTGTTTTCTGGAGTCCATATATTTTGTTACCTTGTTCTGATACTCTTTTAGCTGTTCAACTGGTTGTGTTCTTAGCTCAACTATTTCAGCTTTCAGCTCCTTAATAACCTTGAGATAATTAGTGTTTTCTTCCAGAGTTTCATTTGTTGTTTTTGCATTTCTGATGACAATTCTTTTAAACTGTTTTATCACTCCTGTGATTATTTTCTTAACTACTGTTTGGATGTTGATTTCAGTATTTTGTGCTTCACCCTTTGGGAGGCTTTTAGCTGGACTGTTATCCTGGTTCATTTCTCAAATATTTGCTCTTGTTGGTTTAACATTTTTTTTTGTTACTGGATAGAGACAGAGAGAAACTGAGAGAGGAGAGGGAGATAAAGAGGAAGAGAGACAGAGAGACACCTGCAGACCTGCTTCACCATCTGTGAAGTGAATTCCATGCAGGTGGGGAGCCAGGGCCTTGAACCAGGATCCTAACTGGTCCTTGTGCTTTGAGCCATGTGCACTTAACCCGTTGCACTATCCCCTGACTCCCAGTGTAACCATTTTATATAGTATGTTATGAGGTCCCTCTCTCAGTATTTTTCAAATTACTGATCACTCTTTCCTGTATTGACTTGTGTCTAAGTAAGGTAATCAAAGGGTTCACAGTTGTGGAAGTTGACAGTTGATTCAATATTATTTTAATCCCTGAGTTGGAACACAGTGATTTAAAAGCCTCTTTTATTCTTTTTCTTCCCTGTAGGCTATGGGATCTTGAGGGCTTTTAAACTATAAGTAGGCTACTTAGCTTAATCCCTCACTCCTGACCAAGAGATAAAGCAGGGTGTGGCAGAGATAATCCAGTGGTTATGCAAAGAGACTCTCACAGCCCCACCACTAGGCCGCTGAGGTATAGATCTTCTCCTGAATTTCCTGGTTAGTTCTTTTCCCCTGGTGTCAGCACAGGGCCTTCCCCCCACCCCCCACTGCTCCAGCTTCTGAGTGCAGTAACAATGGAGACTCACAGTTGCATTTGTTGAGTTTTAGGGGAGTCCTCTCCTCCCTTCAGCTGTCTTTTTGTTAATGAAAGAGAGTGGAGGTGGTGTCTCAACTGGTAAACTGCTGGACTGTTACCAGCCACTTAATCTTTCCCTAGGCTCCTCTTAGTCCTTACTCACTGGTGATTTGGTGGGTTCCTGAAGTTGTTCTAGTCCTGTCTTGTTGGGGTCCCAGGTGGTCTCCTAGAGGAGAGAAACACAGTTGCTGCTACTCTGTAGCCCTGCCTCTGGAAGTCCATTGCATTTTATTTCTTTAGGACTTTATTTATTTATTTTATTGGCTAGAGACAGAGAAAAATCAAGAGAGAGGGGAAGTAGAATGGGAGAGAGATAGAGAGACACCTGAGGCACTGCTTCAACTCTGAGGAAGCTGCCCCCCATGCAGGTTGGTCTGGGGGCTTGAACCTGGGTCATTGTACATTGTAACATGTGCTGAACTGAATGTGCTACCATCCAGCCCCCTTCTTATAACCTCTATTTTCATTTCTGTGTGTTTCTAGTTCCTTTTTGTGTTTTATTTACATTTTTACAAGTGTTCCACCTAGTCTTTTTCATTATAATCAGTACAAAAATGTCTAATATGAGGAAAATCTCTCTCATCTTTTTTTCAAGATAACAATTTTGTGCTCCTGATAACAATTTTCAGATATACTTATGTTTGGTTGTTGTGTCAGCCCCATGAACTCGTGTGTGTGTGTTGCTGTTGTTGATGGAATTTTACCCCTGGACTAGTCTATTGGAAGATGAAAGTTCACATGAAATTTAATTGTCCCAGTTAAGTCAGTTCTGCCCTACCCCACATCTACTGACCACTGAAAATGTAAACAAGCCCATTCAGGATCTGCAGAGCTATTTACCTGACCTCAAACCACACCCACCACTCACCCCAACTACAGAGTCAACCAAAGGTCAACCAAAGAATAAATGTTTATTGCTTTAAGGTACTGAGTTTGGGAGCAGTGTATTGTACAGCAATAGCTAACTGATTCAGAGGTAGTTTCATAACAGTACATTAAATAAATGAACACGCATAAAAGCATTTAGAGAAAAACCTGACCTATAGTAATTAAAAATGTTAATTGCTTGCATATAACTTGTGCATATAATTACAGTTTGTATTTGGTGTATCTTTTGATTATTTATGTACAATTTTGTTTATCATTTTAAATATGTGTACATAGTTATTTTTATATTCAAATAATGTCTGCAAGGTATTCCATTATAGGATATACCATTATTTGTTCCATTAATCTTCATTTATTTCCACTACCACTACTATCAGGATTGTTGTAAGCTTCTTATTTATACATTTTTGTCTATTAATAGGAAAGAATCCTTTAAAATGTAATTTTGCTTAGCCAAAAACTATGCACATTTAAATGATGGTAGATAATGAGAATTTGTCTCCCAAAGAAATTGCTTGATTTGCTTTTACCCACAGAGTATGAAATGACTGTTTCTCCCAATGGCCACCAGACTCAATATTATCTTAATGATTGCAGTGTAGTTGATCACATATGTGCCACATTTTATTTAGCTAGTCTCTACTGCTGTGCATTTAGTGACCCCTGAACTCCAATTATAAGCAAGATCGTGGTAAACATTCTGGTATATAAATCTTTTCACACATTTATGATTATTTCATAAGAAAAAATTCCTAGAAGTAGAATTTGAGTCACAGGATTTACACATTTCAAAGGATTTTGAATGTATGGTACCAAATCATTCCTCAGAAAATTGTACCAGCTTCTACTGAAATGCAGTGCTTACAAAAACAAATATTTAAGCAAAAAATTTAAATAGACAAAAGGATAAGAATATTAAAAAGGTCCCTCTAAAATCAACGGAGATCTACTAAGGATCAATTTATGTCCAATCTGTTTCATCTACAACTTTCCAATTTGTCTAGATTATTTCGAATCAGATCCCAAGGTGTCATTTTCAGAGTACTTGCATCTGACCTGAAAGAATTCAGAAGGCAAATGAAAGGTAATTGTGGGAGTCCCAAGTCATCACAGCCCAAGATCCTTGTGTAGGGAGTGCCTGGCAGGAGATCTGATGTAGTGCTTATTTCCTTCCCAGTGAAGCCATAATCCTGCAGGAAAAGATGGATCCAGCCCACATGTGAGTATTTCTGGGGCTTCTTCTGTGCCTCACCCCTTTAAAAACTGCAGACCATTCCTCATCTGAATAAAGCTGAGCTGGGTAATGTAATCTGTCGATGGTTCATATAAATGCCAGCACTGTGATGTGTGTTTACAGCGATTGCTGCTGTGCAGAAGGCTCCTCTTTGGCCTCAGCTGAAATTTTCCAGGCTGATTGAATTTTGTAATACTGGTCGGGTACATTGTATCAACAGCAAGTCAGCATATTCTTGGTTCAGAAATACAAGCAATTTCTTTTAATAAGAAAATACAGTAATGGCTAAGTCTTTTTCCAGTTTAGGGCATAGTATATAGCATGCTGCCAAGAAGAAAGTTGTGGCAGAAATCACTGAAGCATTACAGAAAAAGGACAGGATGAGACCTGTCTTCTAGACTAGAATAGTAAGTGGACAGAAGATGAATATTCAAAGTTGATTTCAAAATGTCAGATTCAGGCACCCTCATGAGTTCACTGCAGTGATTCCCAAGACACTGGAGGAGGTCTCCAGCGGTCATCTAGCTTTGCTTTAAATAATCCACATGAACTGCTTGGGGCTTAGAGTGCAAAAGAAAGGTCACAGCTCTGAGTCAAACAAGACTGCGTTTGAAACTCAGCTCCACCATTTAGTTGCTGAATAACTTTGGACAAGCTACAATTTCCTTTGTTCCTTAATTTGCTCACTCAGTGAAAATGTTCTGAGCACGCTGTGTGCCAGATGCTATGCCTGGCACTATGGTTATCATGGTAAGGAAGGCATTGTTTCTGCCTTTAAGGTGTTTACAGTGTGTGTGTGTGGGGGGGCGATGTGGCACTGTGATAAGGGTGAAGACAGAGGGAATTCAAAGCCAACATCACTTTCCAGAGAAAGTAATATCTCAGCTACAATCAGAGAACCAGTGGGAGTCTGCCAATCCATGTGAGGGGAGGGTGGAAATGGGTGTGTGTCAACATTTGTGAGTAAGAGAGCTCTAGACAGAGGTAAGAATTTCAAAAGGTTTGGCAAAGAGATAAGAATCAAAATTTAGAGGGTAAAAATCATTTAATGTGACAGTGAAGATGGCAGGATCAGATCTTTTGTTTTTGCTGTTGGAACTTGACTCTTGTGGAATTTCAGCACCCAGGGCCACTTTTTCATTCATTCATTCATTCATTCATTCATTCATTCATTCATTCATTAAGAGAGAGAACTCCATTGTCATAACACTTCCCATGTGGTTCTGCGACTCAAATCTGGGTCAGGTATATGGGAATGCAGTTAGTTATCTCTCTGCTGGAGATTGATTTTGAAGGGACACCCAAGGCAGATTCATCCAGCTGAGGGGTCTGTGGAGTTTCTAGCTAGGCAGCAACTAGATCAGAAGGTGGAGAATCATCTCTCTGCCTGTTTTGTAGCATGGGCTGGAGGGGTGATCCATCAGGAAATGGTTGTGCTCATTCAGTAGTCTAAACCCATGAAGTGCCAGTGGATGCTGAGCCCTAGATGGTGCCAAGAGTGATTTCATAGGTGATGGGGTTTAGTGACAGGGAACCAGGGGTTATTCTCTGGCTTCCTCCTTGACCTCTGGGTGGGTGTGGATGCCATTTGCAGAGATAGGGAGTCTCATGGTGGGTGAAAAAGGGACTATAGGGAGATTGTACTGAGATTGTGGCAGAAGAAGTTTCATGGGCAATTGGGTAATTGTTCTGAGGACTTAACTGTGAGTCACCAACATGTGAAGAAGGGTCATTATTCACATGAACTGAGGGGAGCTATAGGAAGAACAATTAGCAAAAAGAAAAGTTCTCCTCATTGACAAAATGGTTAAGGGAAGCCAAAGGTAAAAGATAGAAGTAAGCTATGATCTATAAAGTGCCAAGAGGGAGGGTACTTGTCAGGTGACCTTGACCTCATGGCCCTATGCCCTGAGGGAGCAGCCTTGTCCCACACCAGTGACTCACATTGGTCTCACATTGCTAACTGTCTCTCTTTGGTTTAATATCAGCAGTGGAAATCTAAGACTGCCCTTCCTCCCTAAGTCCCAGAAAATGAAATGGGTTATTCAGTGCATGAGCCCTGGTCTATGTCCCATAATGTTCAGACTTTTCACAACTAAAGAGGATTCAAATCAGAGGCTGTGGCTGCCTGCTGCTCTGGGGCTTAAAGCTACAGTTTGCTTCATAACACATAGGGGAGAAATCCGGTCAGGAAATTCCAAAAATCATTTCTCGACCATCTGTCTCCCCATCAACAGCAGCCAGAGATCGCTCACCAAGTTGTATGCAGCAGCTCGGCAGCTCAGCTGGAAAGGAAGTTGAGCCAAGGTGCCAGTGTGTTGGTGCTCTGGGTTGGGTGATAGCAGCTGGCTGGCAGGCTACTCCAAGGGTCAGTGGGACCAGATGACCCAGGGATAGAAAAATTAGCTGCCCTGAACTTTGCATATAGCTTTCCCCAGTGCGGAGGGGAAGCTAGAAGGGTGTACCCTCATCTCCAATGGGCTCATAGTTGGACTGAACTACTCTTCCTGGGAGGCTACTCAAAATGGGCTGACTTAACTGTAAGTCTTCATCAGTGAACTCTGCTTTTCAAGTTGAAAGGGAAGACAAAACCTAACAGGTGGTGCTCTCCAGGAGAGGCAAAATGTTTTTATTTATAAGGAATCTCTGACTTCCTCTTGCCTTTCTTCCCTTCCTGACATGCAGCCTACAGTGCAGTTGGCTCTTCTTAGCTTAGCTCATGCCTTTGACTTAGAGCAGCATAGAGAAGGCAGGCATCTTGGGTTTGCCCAACTGGATTATTTTTCATTATTCCTGCTGAGGGGCAATTCTGGCTGCATTTGTTATTATCTCCTACCATCAGGTCACACCCATCCATATTCATGGAGCTTATAACTTGTAGTTGGAGGAGGAAAAAAAAAAAAAGGAATTTCATGAGCCTGACTTGGTTTGCTTTCTAAAGGGAAACATCTGGAACTGATGGAATTATTTCCCTGGATGCTTCTGTGAGACTCTGGGCTCCAGCTGGGATGGTCAGGAGGCATGTGACAAAGTGTGAGCTGGAGATAGGGAGGGAGGTTCTCTTTCTTCTGCAGAGAGCCCAGGGCCATGTGTGCACTGGTGACCTTGGGAGGCTTCTCAAGGAGCTCACTGGGTGAGGAGACGCCAGAGGAAGAGGCCGTGTGGGCCACCCCTGAGTGTTTCTTCCAGTTGGAAACTTGACCTGGGCCCAGTATGAAGCGCTCTTTGGGGAGTTCTAGAGTTTACCAATCCCCTCTTGAGAAGAACTGGATTCTGCCTGGGTAAGTAAGCCAAGGGCTTGCTCTAGACCATGGCATCTATATATAAACAGAAATGTGACTCCATTTTCTGTTCCCAAATGGAGGTGCTCTGGTTCACTTAGGAGACTGTGTGTAGGCAATGTTGGCGTCACCTCTTTTTGCTACCTCTTTGACTCTAACTGAACTTAGGAATGACTGCCCAGGTTCTGCTCTGGAAGCACAGGAGGTATTTCATCAAATTGCTGAGATGAGAGATTTCTTCATCAAACAGAGAACCCAGAGCCCTGCTGCCTCTATAATAGAGCAGCTGGAACTAGAATTGGGGTCAGACTGGGGCAGAAGTCAATGAGGTAGTTCAATTGGGAGGTTGCCTGCTTTGTCATGTGTGTGACTGAGGCTTGAGGACCTAATATGGCATATGGGAATGCTATGACACTGGGGGAAACTGTAGTTCTGTGGTGTCTCACCCTCCATCTTTCTACCTGGAAAAGTCAGCCTGGAATAGTAGAGCCCTGGTGATGACCAATAAAAAAAAAAAAAAAAAAGGAAAGGGAGATAAGCCAGAAAGAGAAGGATAAATATGGGAGGATCTCACTCATGGGCAGAAGTTGAGAAATAAGAAGAGAAAGAGGAAACATCAAATAGAACTTGGACTGGGTTTAGTATATTGCACCAAAGTAAAGGAGTCTGTGGTGAGGGTGGGTGGGAGACTTTCAGGTCCTGGTGCATGATGGTAGAGGAAGACCTAAGTATTTTGCAGAACTGAGAAATTTTACACATGTATCAACAATTGTATTTACTGTGAACGATTAATGCCCCCAATTAAAAGAAAAAGCTCTTGAGACATGCTGCCAAAGTGACCTTCAAAAAGGTTGCATGAATTCGCTCTCCTGTCAGCTGGATGTAACTATGGCCTCTTTGCCTGACTGCTGCCAGGCTGTAGCCTCAACCACCCTTAGCTCAGAGCAGCAACCTTTTTAAAAAAATTATTTTTATTGTCTTTATTCATTTATTGGATATAGAGACAGCCAGAAATCAAGAGGGAGGGAGTAACAGAGAGGGAGAGAGACAGACACCTACAACACTGCTTCTCCACTCACAAAGCTTTCCCCTTGCAGGTGGGGTCTAGGGGCTTGAACCTGGGTCCTTG
Source organism: Erinaceus europaeus (assembly GCF_950295315.1). NCBI lineage: Eukaryota > Metazoa > Chordata > Mammalia > Eulipotyphla > Erinaceidae > Erinaceus > Erinaceus europaeus. The sequence goes on from NC_080172.1 coordinate 62,221,247, forward strand.
CAAATTGTAACATGTGCGCTCAACCAGGTGTGCCACCACGTGGCCCCACATAGCATCACTCTCCATGTGTCCCTGCAGCATTGTTGCAGTAGAGGACGAGGGACATGAGTGTGGGCAGGTGTGTCTACTGGCCTGGTGTCTGGTGGAGGCTTTTTTACAGCAGCTGTTTGCAACTGGGAAGTGTGTGTGTGTGTGTGTGTGTGTGTGTGTGTGTGTGTGTGTGTGTGTATGTGTGTGTGTGTAAGGTAACTATGTGTATAACTGTGTAATTAAGAGTCATTTTATTGATCTGATGGAGCAGTTGCTTCATAGATCAGCAAATGGTGCAGAAATGAGGATGATTAAAACCCTTAGACCTGGTAGGACTTTAATGAGAAACATTTGGCTCATGGTAAGAGAACAGTCATTCCAAGACAGGTCAGCCTTTCTGCTTAGCAGCTATTTCTCAGCTGGTGTACTTCATGGGGGTGGGTGGTAGTCAGAACTTTGGATAAATGTAGGAAATAAAGATTTGTGTTCAGAACTCTAAGAAAGCATTTGTTTATTTATTTATTTTACCACTACACTGCTCAGCTCTGGTTTATGGTGTTGATGAGGATCGAACCTAGGATCTCTGGCATCTCTGACATGTAGCCTAAGAAAAGTTCTTTTAAACTAATGAGTTCCATGGAATGAAACCTATATATTTGATTCTAATTCCCATTTGATGTGATCTTAATAGATTTGAGAGAGTGTTGGATCAGTTTCGTGCTGTAAATGAAGAAAAAGAAAAAACAGTTGCCAAGGAAAGAAACCCCAAAGTAAGTGAACTGTCGGGCAGTCAGATGCTGGTTGTGTAGTTCCTTTTGCTTGTTCTGGGTCACTGGTAGAAATGCAAACCAGAGTATAATTGCCCCCCCCCCACTCTGAGCTTCTAGAAACCCCAGACAAAGTGAGCTTTAGAGGTCTCTGGGTCCCAAGGTCCCAAGGAGCTGACACTTTTAGAAGGTGGGTGAGGAGAGAGGGATAACCCTAAGTGTAATGAGAAGTATAGGGACCACCTCAGGGATGTTGGGGTGCACAAAGTGGGTAGTTAGGCCTCTTAGAAATTGGAATGTCAGGAATCAGAGCCCCTTTTCTGTTCCCAGTGGTCACTTCATTTTGCTTGTTCTTACTCCATTTCTTTCTCTCTCTCCTTTCTTTCTTTCTTTCTTTCTTTCTCTCTTGCTTTCTTTCTTAACATTTTTTTAAATTATCTTTATTTATTTACTGGATAGAGACAATCAGAAATCAAAAGGGAAAGGGGAGATAGGGAGAGAGACACCTGCAGTCCTGCTTTACCAATCACAAAGCTTTCCTCCTGCAGCTGGGGGCCGGGGCCTCTAACCCAGGTCCTTGCGCATTGTAACATGTGCGCTCAACCAGGTGTGCCACGGCCCGGCCCTACTCCTTTTCTACTCATCCACAGCCCGAGTTTTTCATCCTAGCACTTTGTGCTGACAACTGACAATACCCTCTGCATTTCTCAAATTAAATTGCCAAAGGAGAGGAGCTGACTGGGGCAGCAACAGCTCTGGGTGGACTTTGCCTATAGCCCAGATGGGGAGCAAGGGCTCAAACTCAAGACCTTGTGCACATGGTAATGTGTGTATTTAACAGGGTGTGCCAACACCCAGCCCCTAGACTATAATTTTTTCAAATAAATATTTTGTCCTTTCCTCCTCCCCAACTTCTTGTTCTGGTACATCTATGATGCAAATGTTCTTTTTGATGTTTTCCATAACTTTTTTTTTAACTTTTTTTTAATATTTATTTTATTTATTTATTCCCTTTTGTTGTTTTATTGTTGTAGTTATTATTGTTGTTGTAGTTGTTGGATAGGACAGAGAGAAATGGAGAGAGGAGGGGAAGACAGAGAGGAGGAGAGAAAGATAGACACCTGCAGACCTGCTTCACCGCCTGTGAAGCGACTCCCCTGCAGGTGGGGAGCCGGGGTTCGAACCGGGATCATTATGCCGGTCCTTGTGCTTTGCGCCACCTGAGCTTAACCTGCTGCGCTACAGCCTGACTCCCCATAACTATTTTTTTTATCTTCATTTGTTTCAGTTGTTTTCAAGGTTCTTGCTGGATTTTCTTGATTTCTTCTACCCTGTCCTCCAGTGTTCACCACTCTTTGGTTTATATCTTTCTGCTGGTGGATTACTCAGCTATACACACACACACACACACACACACACACACACACACACACACACACACAGAGAGAGAGAGAGAGAGAGAGAGAAACAGAGGGAGAGAGAGAACACTATATTCTTTGTTTGATTTCTGCTATGACTTCTCTCATACTTTCTGTGATTTTCTTAAAGTTTACTCTCATTGAACTTCTCAATATGATGAGCATCCCTTTATTGTTGTAAGTATATTTATGTATTTATTGGATAGAGACAGCCAGAAATTGAGAGGGAAGGGAGAGCAAGAGAGGGAGAGAGACACCTGCAGCCCTGCTTTACCACTCATGAAGCTTTCCTCCTGCAGGTGGGGACAGGGGACTTGAACCTGGGTCCTTGTACGTTGTAACATGTGTGCTCAATCAGGTGTGTCACCACCTAGCCTGTAACCATCCTTAGTACCATAAAGTTTATGTTCTTTTTAGGAAGATTGGTCAGTTCTGTTGATTTTGGGATTTCCTTTTCGTTGCTTTCTTAGTTCAACAGTGGCTAATTTCCTTTGTTTTTCACTTTATGTTTAATGCTCTGTGAAGGGATTTGTATTTAAACCTGGGTTCTGTACAGAGACTCTGGGTTGTGAGTGTTCAATAGTCAGTAGGTTGCCTTCAGTGAAGGTTTAGGTTTGATATGTGACTGAGACCAGAGGAAGTGACAGCGCTATGCACATCTCAGGTCTGACAGGGCACATATCCTGGCCAGTTGTGAGACAGCAAGAAAGCCTTTCCAGCCATTACATCAACTCCCCAGACAATAACCTGAGTCCACCTACATATTAGCTGTCAGGCTCAGGCTCATGACTAGTAAAGTCATGAGCCCCTTGGAATATACCAAAAATAGACCTACTAGCTATTTCCAAAATGGAGACCCCAAAATCTTCATCAGCACTATTACAGCCTTTAGGTTCATGATTAGTCAACAATTTGCTCTGCTCTCTATCTTAATTCTTTTTCAGGCACCAGGTTCCAGATGATAGCATGATGCCAGCTGGACTTGCCTGGGCAGATGACCCCATCAATGTATCCTGGAGCCCTGCCTCCCCAGATCCCTGCCCCACTAGGGAAAGAGAGAGATAGGCTGGGAGTATGGATCGACCTACCAATGCCCAAGTTCAGTGGAGAAGCAATTACAGAGGCCAGACCTTTCACTTTCTGCACCCCATAATGAGCCTGGGTTCATACTCCCAGAGGGATAAGGAATAGGAAAGCTATCAAGGGAGGGTTTTGGATATGTAATTCTGGTGGTGGGAATTGTGCGGAATTGTACCTCTCTTATCCTATGGCCTTGTCAGTGTTTCCATTTTATAAATAAAAATTATAAAAGAAAAAAAAAAGCCATTCCAAGAATTTGCCCCCCAGGGCCTCTTGCTAAGGAAACTGAATTCAATATGGTGTCCTCTGGAGCTTTAGGGCTGCTGCTAAGACTTACTTTTTCCAGCTTTACAGCTTTTAATGTCCTGTCTTGCGTTGTTGTAGAGTTATAGAAATAGGATTAGGGTGCTGGGATTTCAGTACAGCCTCTCTCCTCTACTTTTGAGGTTAGAGTCTTATACCCTGTAGAGCTCTTTTATTCACAATTGTTGTGTGAGGGTGCTTGTTTCTTTTTGGGAGAGAGTGTCTCTTTATGTCCAGCTACCTGGATGTTGACATTTGTCTCTTGCTATGGAAAATCTCTATCTATGCAAGGGTTTTCTTTTCTTTTCTTCTCTTTTCTTTCCTTTTCCTTTCCCTTTGTCCTTTCCTTTCCTTTCTTTTCTTTTTTCTTTTCCTTTCTTTTCCCTTCTTCTTCTCCCTCCTCCTCCTCCTCTTCTTCTTCTTCTTCTTCTTCTTCTTCTTCTTCTTCTTCTTCTCCTCTTCTTCCTCCTCCTCTTCCTCCTCCTCCTCTTCTTCCTCCTCCTCCCCTTCCTCCTCCTCCTTCCTTTTTTATTGTTGTTGTTTTATTGCTGGTTCTGGGGTTAAGATTCAGATTGACTCTGCATCCACAATTAGCTTTTTTGCTCACCCTACCATCACCAAGAAGATAGAGATAAGCCTCCCTGGAATAATTTTATGAAAGGATCCCTATGTTTAGAAATAGTGTTTCTTTAGTTAACATTTGTAGTGGGCTTAGAGTCTGGCCTGCTCAAAGTCTCTTGAGCTACTTCATGCTGTCCATGGGGCCCCACACAATACTTGTGAATATAGAACTAGCTTGTGAAAAACTCATAAGCAGAAAATTTGGGTATCCTTGATTGACCCCAGCCAAGATGAGAGTGTTAGGTAACTGCCAAAGCAGTGCTGAGGGAGTCCACAGCTTAATAATTGTAGAACAAATACTGGAAAATAACTGTTGACTTCAGGATTCTGTTTTATCAGGTTGGTGCCCAGGGCAGGTCAGCCCAACCATACCTGAGCATGCCCTGCACTAGCTTTCCTCAATGCCAACTGCCAGTCACAGTGTAAGTTGTTCTTACTATTCAGGTGGGGGCCATCTCTTCTCTGGGTGGAAGCACACTCTGTGTGGGTGATTGTACCGTCCGTGTCTGTTGTCTTGGTGAAACTACAGGATGTTTCTAATTACCAGTCCTGGCCATGGTCTGGGCCAGGGGGTCAAGTTCAGATTTGACTTAAATAAATCAGATGCGGCAGCTGAGGGATTGAAATGGAGGGGGGAGGGAACAGTTCAATCTCAACATCACTGTTGCTTTTCTCTCCTTTTGTATAGAAAGATCAATCTCATGTCTAATTCATTTGAAAATTCTCCACTTCTCTGTGTATGTTTTTGGTAAAAATAGAAGTCTCTTAGGACTGCAGACTCCTGCTGAATATTATGAGCAACTTTTCAGGGCTTGGTAACCAATTTCTTCTAATCTTTCCTTGAGTGAATTAAGCACCAGTGGGAGACTTGCTTTCTGGGTAACTGGTTTGAGTAAAAGACTTTCAGGGTTGGAGGGAAGAGGCTTTTAAGACCATTTAATCAAGTTGCTGGCCACAGAAAACAATAGAGTGGACAAGCTGACAGGACACTGGCTTTATGAACTCCTGCTCCAGTTCTTTCCTCCCTTTATTTCTTCTTTTCTTTCCTCCTTCCTTCCTACCTCCCCCATGACCCCTCTTCTGGTCCCAGCCATCTCCATCTCCAACTGCATCTGACTCCCAGTTCATCTTTCTGCCCACAGTCTTTTTTTTTCTTCCAAGTCAGGGATCATTTCTCAAATGGCAAATATGACACCATTTTCCCCTTGATCTAAACCTTTTTTGTTTTCCATTTCAAGAGTTTTGATGGTATTATAAGTCAGGGTGGGAGAGGGCTGTGTGGTAACACACCTAATGATCTAATAAGAGCTCTTATGTTACAATGTGCAAGGTCCTAGGTTCAAACATTTAGTCTCCCCCCCCTGCAGGGGGATGATTCATAAGTGGTGAAGCAGTACTGCAGGTGTCTCTCTTCATCTTTCCTTCTCCACCTTGTCCTTCTTTCAGGGTAGATGTTACCTTGTAGTAGGGTGAAGCTGGTGATAGAAAAGGGTATGGAGGAGACTGTTTCCTATATGGGTTGTTAGTTACATGGATAGTGACATTGTAGTAGTTGATTGAACTGTACATTACAATGAGTGAGCATGATTTCTGGTTCAGTATTTAATATCAACTTGCTGTACTTTCCAAAATGGAGGTGAGGAGTGGCTTTGAACGTTGGGGCTAGGGGGCTATTGGGTATACTGAAGAGGGCCAATGAGAGGTTTGAACATGGAGAATCAGAATAATGAGCAATAATTTCAATAATTACTCATGTGACAGACTTTTAGGCTGTCTCATGAATGGTGCCATGAAGCTGTGAAGTTCTGAGATAACGATGATTTTAAAAAAGGCTTGTAAACCCATTTATTATTATTATTTATTTTTTTCCAGAACACTGCTCATTTCTGGCTTATGGTGGTACTGGGGGACCTTTGGTGCCTCAGGCATGAAAGGCTTTTTGCATAACCATTATGTTATTTCCCTATCTTCTGTAAAAACCTTTACAAAGAGTTTTGAGGCTGAGCAGGAAGAATTAAACCTGGTCTAGTTCCCACCCAAGGAAAGATTTGATTTGCTTTGAGTGGCCTTGGGCTTGGTGTAGCTCTGAGCAGGGGTGTGAGGGTGCTCCCTAGTCTGTAAGAAGAGCTGCCACAAGGTCCAGCCTTCCTCAGAGGTGACTGCAGGATGCTCTTCAGAACTGTCCTGTGCTAAGGCCAGAAGAAAGTGTAGGCCTCAGGGTAAAGTTCTGGTGTGCACTGAGTGCTGGGTAAGATGCTGGGAAGGGCTGGCCCCTGCCCCCCAGTCTGCTGAGCATTTGTAATCATTGAACATTTTCTTCACTGGATTTTTTTTTTTTAAACCTTACACTCTTCAGAACCAAGGTCTGTTACCACTTAGCACTTGGTGCACGGTGACTTCTACCTACTCATGCTTTGGCCTCCTTGCTGGATGGTCCTTTACAATGCTGTGTCATCCCCAGAACCGTGAAAGTTTCAGAACAGAGGTGTGGGTGATCAGGGGGAGAGATAGAGATGGAGCTAGAGATAGAGGAAGAGAAGAGACAAGACTACAATACCCAGAGGAGTGGGACTTATCTCCCACTTAGCTGAGAGTGGTGAGGCTCAGAGAAATTCGTTCAAAGCACATGGCTCATAGGTGGTAGAAATGTGATTCAAACCTTTGTCTGCTTGTCACCAAAGCCTTTCCCCTAAATTCTGATGTAGTATTGACCCCACCCAGCCTTATCTAGAAATCTCTTCAGCCACTCTATGGGTTAACTAACTTTCTTTTTCTTTTTTGGTATTATTTTTATTTATTTATTGGATAGAGATAGTCAGAAATGGAGAGGGCAGGGGAAGATAGAGAGGGAGAGAATAGAGAGACACCGGCAGCCCTGCTCCACCGTTCATGAAGCTTTCCTCCTGCAGATGGGGACTGGAGGCTCGAACCTGGGTCCTTGTTCATTATAAGATGTGCTTTCAACCAGGTGCACCACCATTCAGTCCATAACTGACTTTCTTTTTAAAAAATTTTTTAATTTCTTTATTGGGGGATTAATGTTTTATATTCGACAGTAAATACAATAGTTTGTATATGCGTAACATTTTTCAGTTTTCCACATAACAATACAACCCCTACTAGGTCCTCTGTCATCCTTTTTGGACCTATACTCTTCTTCCCCCCACCCCTAGAGTCTTTTACTTTGGTGCAATACACCAACTCCAGTTCAGGTTCTACTTGTGTTTTCTCTTCTGATCTTGACATTACTGACTTTCTATTCAGGTCAGTTTAACTCTTCTATCAGTAGATTTCAAACACCCCAAAGATCAGTTTCCTCAGAAAAGTGCACAAGTCCCTTGAGGTTCCTGCAGAACCTCTGGTCCCATCCCCAGTCACACAGCTTTCTGAACTTGAAGCATAAGCCACACTAAATTTACTGCTTGCATATATCATGCTTCACTAATGACTTCTTCACTCTACAAAGTGCTTTCCCATCTCTGTTGAGTTGGTGTTTATAAGTAGGTGGATATGATGGTGCTTTTCATTATAGGTAGCATGAAACACATCTCTCAGTGATGTAAGCAGCCAGAGACTCTGTCATCTCATGGAGGCTTTGGGGATTTTCCTCCATTTCTTTGTCCTTCTCTCCCCTCTGCCCTCTCTGCTGTTGGCTCCATCCTGAGGCTGCCAACATGATGGCTGTGTGGTTCCAGATTTCACACACCTTGCACAATAATCTGGGCTGTTTGTTTCTCTTAGTCTTTGTCTCCCAGCAAATCACTTGCATGGCTTTCTGGCCAGGCCTAATAGCAGATGGACTTTAAACTAAGGGGGCTAGTGTTACTGAGAGTAAACCTTATCAAGCTGTATCCCCAGAACTGGAGACTGGATCATGCTGGGGAGGGGGGCAAGACTTCGTCTTTTCAGGATTAGATTTTGTGGTCTTGGGATTGGAGTGGACTTTTCCCCCATTTTTTATATAGTAATTTTATTTTTGTTGCAATTGTTAAAAATTTTACTCGATAGGACAGACAGAAATTGAGAGAGGAGGGGAAGATAGAGAGGTAGAGACACCTATAGACCTTCTTCACTTGTGAAGAGACCCCCTGCAGGTAAGGAGCCAGGGGCTTGAACCAGGGTCCTTGTCCTTCTTACTATATATGCTTAACCTAGGCACCACTGCCTGGTGCTTGTAATTTTATTCTTTTCATTCAATTTGATAAGGGAGAGAGAAGTTGAGAGAGGAAGGGGGAATAGAGAGGGAGAGAAAAAGGGAAAAACACCTGCAGCCCTTCTCTACCATTTATGAAGCTTCTCTCCTGCAGATGGAAACTGGGAGTTGAGCACAGGGCTTTGGGCACTATAAAGTGTGCGCTCAACCAGGTGGACCACTACCCACCCTGCTGACTGGAGTAGATCTTACATGGCACCCGACCCAGCTTTTCTAAGGAAGACTCCTTGAGTTACTATTTTAGACTCTTCATAATCTGAAGCTCATTTTTTTTATTTATAAAAAGGAAACACTGACAAAACCATAGGATTAGAGGGGCACAACTCCACACAATTCCCACTACCAGAACTCCATATCTCATCCCCTCCCCTGATAGCTTCCTTATTTGCTGGGAAATTGTGCCAATGCAGTCACATCTGCCATGTTGTCCCCTCAGGCTACTGCTAGTTCCCTGGAGAGTTGGGACATTCGCGGAAACATGCCTGCCACTGAAGATAGAGTGGGTCTGGGAGTGCAGCACGAGCCAGTTCTTTCCAGTCTTGTGGTGTATTTAAATGCTGGTAAAAGCTTCTCAAAACGGACTTGGTCCATGGAGAGTGCATACCGTCCTCCCTGACTGCTTGCCTGAGCGTTCCAAGTTCTTTCGAGGAATATGGCTGCCACGGCTGAGGGTTTTGTTTAGAAGGGGCCAAGTTTACCGGGAATGTGTGGATTTGGTCCAATGGCACGGGAGAGGGAGCTACAGAAGTGGAAAGTTCAGTAGAAACTGCTGTAGTGGCTGCAGGGGAGACTAAACGCATATCTACGGGGACGGAGCTCCCGGGGTGGACTGCACATGGTTTAAAATCCTTAAGTGCTGAAAAAATATCCTTTAGCTCTCGTATCTCAGTCACTAGGTCCCTTAATGGTGACGTATCAGCAGGGGGCGGGGTCAGGGACGAGGAAGCCTCAGGCGGAGCTGAAACCGCGGCAGCAGGGGCCGGGGGTGGGGTCAGGAAAACAGAAGCTGCAGGCAGAGCTGAAACCGGAACGGCAGGGGGAGGGGCTAGAGAACCGGAAGCCTCAGAGGAAGCAGGGGGCGGGGCCAGAGAAGCAGAAGGAACTGAACACGTGTCTGCCACAGAAGGGACCGAACACTTGTCTGCAGAAGGAGCCGAACACGTGTCTGTGGGGACAGCTGGGGGAGGGATCAAAGGAGCGGCAAAACACGTGTCTTCAGGGGCAGTGGGGGGAGGGGTCGTGGAAGCGGAAGCTGCCGCAGGAGAAACCGAACACGTGTCCCCGGAGGCAGTGGTTTGGGGGCTGACTGCAGATTGCTTAGGGTGTTTAAGTCCTAAGCAAATATCCTTTAACTCCTGTATCTCAGCCTCAAGGTCACTTAACCTTTTGGCATGAGGCCTTGTACATATCCTGAAAATAGTAAATATAGCCATGAGAACCCATGGTGTAGCAAAAATTAAAGCGTCTCTGAGATCGAAAGCCTGTCCCAGGAGAGAAGGATAGAATGTCTGGGAAACCTCCTCATAAAACGGAAAAAATCCCATGGTGGAGGGAAACGCGGGGCCACAGAAGTGGGCGGATGCCACTTACCTGTGTCTGGGCGGTTTCGGAGACCTCAGGCCGGGCGTGGTGTGGGTACGGAACACGATGGGCGCCAGATGTTGTTGAGGCGGTCTGGTGTCGGGCTGCACCGCGGAGAAGAGAGCGGACGTCCAGAGCAAAGGGGTACACAGATCTTTATTATAGGATGGGGGGGGAGGTTTGGTTCAGACCATGTGGAGCCAGCCAGCAATGGCCGACCACGGGGGGAGAGCAGGGAGCGAGACCTCAGAGAGGGAGAGCCGAGAGCCCAGAGAGAGAGGGGAGGGGTGAGGGGGCTTTTTATTGGGCGACAACCAGGGGTGACGTGTAGGGCCAGGATTGGTTGAAAGGGGGCACTCTAGGATTTAGCGGGGCATAGAAAAACCTGGGGGCGGAGCCAGGATTGGTTGAAAGGGGGCACTCTAGGATTTAGCGAGGCATAGAAAAACCTGGGGGCGGAGACTGCATCAGAATAAGTCCTCAGCAACATCTCCTCCTATCCCTTTATATCTAAATGGACACAGTAAAGAAAAATGGAGCAGGCTTAAATGTTTTAGAGGAATGCCATGCTCGGGTGGGAAGATGTAGGACTTTCTGTGGAGGAGGGAAGGCTTAAATGGCTGCCAACCTTGTGAGATTTATGCGTCCTCCTGTGCTCAACCCCTCTTTAGAGAGAGAGACTTACCTGGAGAGACTCATCTCATAGGTTTAAGCGCAGCCTGCTCAACCATCTCTTCACAATATCTCTACATCTTTTCTATCTTTCTACCTAGTAATAGCATAAGATGTACAAAGTCTATAAAAGACTATCATGGGGCAGAAACCTTTTGGGCATAAGCCTAAATGACATAACAAAATAGGAAGAGATAAGTAGGGGAGAAGTAAAAGCCAGTGTGGTGTGAAGGGAAGGATTGGTGTGTAAAGGAGCATTCCCTGTTTGGGTGGGGAAAGGGGCAAGGGTACATAATGAGGGGGAGGCGGGAGGCATGACCCACCAAACAAAGGGGCTATTTGGCATTGTATAGTCCTCAAGGCAACCTGGGACAGATTCCCGCTGTCATAAAAGGTTTAATTTTCGCTACCCCTTGGATTTTTTTAACTGTGGTCGCCACTTTCAAGATATGTAAAACGTGGTATGCCATAAGGACAGCCATATTCCTCGAAAGAACTTGGAACGCTCAGGCAAGCAGTCAGGGAGGACGGTATGCACTCTCCATGGACCAAGTCCGTTTTGAGAAGCTTTTACCAGCATTTAAATACACCACAAGACTGGAAAGAACTGGCTCGTGCTGCACTCCCAGACCCACTCTATCTTCAGTGGCAGGCATGTTTCCGCGAATGTCCCAACTCTCCAGGGAACTAGCAGTAGCCTGAGGGGACAACATGGCAGATGTGACTGCATTGGCACAATTTCCCAGCACTTATTCTTTATCCCTCTGGGAGTATGGACTCAGGGTCATTATGGGAAGCAGAAAGTGCAAGGTCTGGCTTCTGTAACTGCTTCCTGGCTGAACATGGGCATTGACAGGTTGGTCCATACTTCCAGCCTGTTCCTCTCTTTCCCTAGTGGGGCAGGGTTCTGGGGAAGCGGGCCTCCAGGACACATTGTTGGGGTTGTCTGTTCAGGGAAGTCCCAGTTGGCATCATGGTAGCATCTGGAACCTGGTGGCTGAAAAGAGAGTTAACATATAAAGCCAAACAAATTGTTGACTAATCATGAACCTAAAGGCTGGAATAATGCAGATGAAGAGTTGGGGGGGTCTCCATTTTGTAAATAGTAGTCCTAGTTTAGTTATATTCCAAAGTTATATTCCTAGTTTAGTTATATTCCAAAGTTATAATCATGAACCTAAAGGCTGGAATAGTGCAGATGAAGAGTTGGGGGGGGGTCTCCATTTTGTAAATAGTAGTCCTAGTTGAGTTATATTCCAAAGAGCCCATGACCGTACTAGTTTTCTCTTTCTTTTTTCCCTGAGCTTAACATCTGATATGCAGATGGATCCAAGTTATTGGGGAAATGATGTCACAGCTGGAAAAGTGCCAGAAAGCTGGATCAGGGAAGAGAGTAGCTCCCTAATATGGGAAAGGTGTATAAATATTATTGACTGTAAACCCCATCTATTTGATCTGATCTGGGGCCCATATTCAGCTTAGGAGCCTATGTGACCTCTGCATCCTTGTAGATCTGAGCTCACATTCTGTGGTCATGAGTAGGAATGTTCCAAGCTGCCCCAATATCGACCCTTTTTCCTCAGGTGTAGCATAGAGTATGTTGTTCATCCTCCATTCAGAGGGTGGAACATTCTCTACCATTGTTGATCCAAGTTGAGGGCAAGGTCCTATGGGGGCCCACAAAGGGGTCTGTTATGTTGTTCCTGATAGAGACGACTGGTAACAGTGGAGAGAGGGATTTTTTTTTTTGAGGTCTAGGCCCATCATGTCTGTTTGGGAATCTCAGAACGCCCCGAACAGGGCCCCAGCTGATGGGGTGGCCTGATAGTGACTAAAGAGTCATAGTTAAAGTATGCCAGTCTTTTGCCCTTATATAGAATCCTAAGGTCATTTCACCAGCCTATGACCCTAAGTCCTGTGTCCTCAGCCTTGCCCCTTGTCCCTTGGTACAAATAACTCCTTGTCATTGTGATGAGTCTGTAACCCTTTCCCCATGCCTTACTCACCGACTCACCCAAGGGGAGCACTGTAGCTGTTTGTGGCTGGTGACTGCATCAAGTCTAAGAAGCACTCTGGGATTGGTCTCATCTACTAGTTCATTGCCTGCCCCAACCCTTCTTTTTTTATTTTTAAAGAATTAATTTTTTAAAATAATTTATTTTTAAAGAATTTATTTAATACATATTGCTTAAACATTCAAGATATTTTAAGGTAGACACTAGGAAATTAATTACACTATAAAATATTGAATGATTAATTCAAGTAACAAAACCACATATGAACAAAGTCTTGAAAGATGAGTAACTATGATAAAATTGGATTGATTAATCTAACTAACAGGGTTGAGTTGATTAGTCTCCTAAACAGTTGGTTAGTGAGCTGATAAGTTGGATTACTGAATTCTTTTTTTTAATAGTTTTTATTTATAAAAAGGAAACACTGACAAAAGCCATAGGGTAAGAGAGTCACAACTCTACACAATTCCCACCACCAGAACTCCGTATCCCATTCCCTCCCCTGACAGCTTTCCTATTTTTTATCTCTCTGGGAGTATGGATCCAGGGTCATTATGGGGAGCAGAAGGTGGAAGGTCTGTCTTCTGTAACTGCTTCCCGGCTGAACATGGGCATTCGCAGGTCAATCCATACTTTCAGCCTCTCTCTCTCTCTTTACCGAGGGCAGGGTTTTGGGGAATCGGAGCTCCAGGACACATTGGTGGGGTCTTCTGCCCAGGTAAATCCAGTTGGCATCACGGTAGCATCTGGAACCTGGTGGCTGGAAGAAGAGTTAACATATAAAGCCAAACAAATTGTTGACTAATCATGAACCTAAAGTCTGGGATAGTGCAGATAAAGATCCACCCCCTTCCAACCCTTTTACAACCCTCTAGCATTTACGGATTCCTCACAAAGGATTTATCTGCCCAAGCTTTATTTACACATCTTCCAAGTTCTAAAGCAATTTCCCAATCTCATAGGCATGCTTTACTCCCCAAAGTGGTTGTGAGTTCCTTGACAAGAGTGATGCCTTCTGTTTCTTTAATAGCTCTGGGAACATTGAATCTCACCCACAACACACACATGCACATGTGTACACATGCACACACACACACACACACACACACACACACACACACACACACACACACACCTCATCTCTCTGATATCCATAGCTACCCTGGGAGAGTAGGCAGTTACTCAATATCTATGATTAGATAATCAGGGTGTCTTCATCCTGACCTTTGGCTCCTGCCTTTGCCCATCTGTCTGCAGGATTGATAGCTACCTCTCTCTGTGTTGAGGGCTATAAGGGTATAGTTCAACTTCTAGGACCAGAAGGTCCTAGGAATGATTGCTCTTTGATCAGAGTCTTAGATTTCTAGAAATAAAATTATTTATTTCATCAATGAAGTGCCACCATGTGGCTAGGATACAATTGTCTGGAACTCATACAGTTCTCCTACTATGCCTTAGATGCTTCTCTTGGTTAAGCCAGAATTCTTTTATTGATGTGTCCATCTAAAGGACTTTATGTATCCTGTTGAATGAATGGATGAAAGACTGAGAGACAGGCCAGGTTGTGCTTCATGGTGGATTCTGAGTACTGACTAGAGTGGAACATGAGGAAACTAGGATGGAACAGGGGAGACTCATCATGGGATATTCAACTTTGTCTGTTATGTCTGGAGTCCACCTGTGCATAAATTCTGTGCTTGATCATCCAGGCCTCTACTCTCTTCATCTACTTCTTTTGCCTTGTTCTCTACTCCTAGCTCCTGCACCTGCATGTCTCCATTTAAAGCTCCATACTCAGACCACAGAACAAGGGGATACTATCAGTTTTGTCACCATTTGTGCTAAATGCTCAGACAAAAAGGTAAGTGGAAACCCACGGCCCATATGGCTAAATATTTAATTATAAACCAAGTGATTAAGAACAGCTCAGTAGGGGGCCAGGTGGTGGCACACCTGGTTAAGTGTACACACTATAGTATATAAGAAACCACGTTTAAGCCCCTGGTCCCCACCTGCAGAGGGAAAGCTTCACGAGTGGTAAAGTAGAGCTGCAGGTGTCTCTCTGTTTCTTTCCCTATCTCCCACTCCTCTCCCAATTTCTCTGTCTCTACCCAATAATAAAAGAAATAAATAAAAGCAGATCAGTAAAATAAAATCTAGCCTCCTACACTGACAAAAGAATAAAATTAAAGAATAGAACAAAATGGCATATCATTTGTGTTATATTGATAGTAGAACTATCCTACTAATAGTAGGATCTGGATAAAATACCAAATGTGACCATGTTCAAAATGTCTGAGGTCAGCTAATTTTCATGATAAAGTATAGAGAAAACTAACTGTAGACTATTTGAACACCCATTACCATACATATCTTTATAACAGTAACATTTCTTTAATATGCTAAAATTAATGGTGAATACAAAGTATTAACAGATATTAAAAGGTTTGATCAAAAGCATTTTAATCAAGCTAAGCAAAACTCTACAATTCTAGATGTGACTGCCATGTAGTTACTAGTATGAATAGCCAAATCATTTTATTTATTTATTATTGGATAGAGACTGAGACAAATTGAGGATGGAAGAGGAGATATTGAGGGAAAGAGACAGAGAGGCATATGCAGACCTACTTCTCCACTCATGAAGCTTTCGCCCTACAGATGGGGACTAGGGACTTAAACATGGGTCTTTGTGCACTATAATGTGTGTACTTAACTAAGTGCATCGCTGCCTGGCCCCAACACTTATTATTACTATTTTAATTTTTATGTTACAAAATTACATGTCAACAGGGGTTTAAATTCACACCATTCTCACCACCAGAGTTCTGAATCTTCAGTCTCCCCACTGCAGTCCACCACAGTTCCCCTAAGGTTGTAGATATGGGCTAACCATCATCTCTATCTGTCCACATTTATACATAATTACCCCCTCTTTTTCTTCCCTGATTCAGTCCCTCTTCCCCTCCAAGCCACTCATGACAACATAACTACCTTCATATATCCCTCTCCTTTTCCTTCTCTCTCTCTGGCTGCTGATGGAGCTGGAGTACAGTACCCTCTTATCTTCATCCTGTCACTCTCCCCCTCCCCACTGGGAATATGGATCAAGGTTGTTTTTTGGGGAGCAGAAGATAGGAGCTCTGGCTTCAGTAATTGTTTCTCCACTGAACATGGGCGTTGACAGGACAATTCATACCCCCAATCTGTTTCTATCTTTCCCTAGTGGACCAGAGCTCTGGAGTCCAGGACACAATGGTGAGGTCATCTGCACAGAGAAGTTGGGATGGTGTCATGGTAACATCTGTAACTTAGTTAACTTAGATGTCTGGAAGGTGGCGTGATCTAAATTGTGACAAAATGGTTAATGAATAGGAACCAAAAAGTAGGATTAGAGCAGGTGGGATTAGGGGTTTTAGGGTAGAAGAAAGCTAGAAAATCCAAAACAACTATGGTAGTTTTACTTGAGTTTGGTAGCTAGCCTAAAATTGCATAAGATTATTGTCTGAAAAAATGGTGTCAGAGTAGAGAAAAAGGGTTAGAAAGTTGGATTAGGGAAGAGAGTAGCTCCTGTTCTTGAAAAAAAATTCTGTGGCTAAAATTGACTACTTACCCCCATCCACCTGATCCAGGGCATATATATATATATGCCCTGGATATATATATATATATATATATATATATATATATATATATATATAGATATATATATATATATAGATATAGATAGATAGATAGATAGATAGATAGATATCTGGTGATATATATATATATATATCACCAGATATCTATCTATCTATCTATCTATCTATATATATATATATATCACCAGATATCTATCTATCTATCTATCTATCTATCTATCTATCTATCTATCTATCTATATTTATCACCAGAGCCTGTGTAATTTCTAAGTCCCTACTGGTCTGAGCTTACAGCTCATAGTCACAACTGGGAACATTGCAGGCTGCACTTACTTCAGGACTAGTCTTTCTCTCGTGGCACGGCAGAATACCCCCAGCCTCCCTTTGGAGACTGGGGCTACTCCTACCATTGTTGCTTTATGATGAGGACATGGTCCTGGGAGGGCACACAAGATACCGTTCCTTATGGAAGCGACGAGTGGTGGTGGAGAGAGGGATCCTTAAGACATCTAGGCCTATCACATGTGTATGGGAATCCAAGGATTCCCTAACTAGGGCCCCAGAAGATAAGGTGGTGTGATATTGACCAAACAGACCATTATTAAGTGGGCCAGTCTCTTGCCCTTATCCAACTTTTGTAGTTCTCTCTTTATCTGATTATCTTAGGTTTTTCTCTCAGTTGTTTAGGTGTTGAGTACCATTTGTTGAGCAGAGCCAGAGTTAGGTTTTTGGGATCTGTCTTATTTGGTCCTTTCTGCTAGGCTGCCCAGCTAATTTGGTCTAAGTCCAATCAATTAGAGAATTTAAAATGTCTTTAGGCTCTTCAAACATTATTGAGCACTTAGAATTTGAGTTATATAATTGCCCCTTGCTTATGGATACATGTACACCTGTATCTAATACCCTAAACCCTAGCCTAAGCTGGTATCTGTTACTTAAATGACGTGCCGTCTAACACAATTGTAGGCGGTCCTATGTGTTAGGAAAGGTCTCACCAATATGAAGAGTTGTGAGGATGACTTCTCAGGCTCGGTATCTCTGGTTACAGTCCACAGTAGGAATTCAGTAGCAGTATAATGAGGGGTGGCAGCACCATAGTGATTTAGTTGAAGGCAACAGAAGTGGTATGGCAGTAAGGAATCATAGAGAAGAAATATCAAGAAGTATGGGCATAGTCCTAGATGTACTAATACTAGGAGAAAAGGGGATCACAAAGAGAATGCCTGGTGTTTCTTATAGTCTTAGAAAGAACTTGGAATATCAATAATTAATTATTATAACCAGGTTAGTTGGGGGGTTTGTTTTCTATGATAATCCAATGGTTATTATCTATATTAATATACTCAACTTCACTATGCTTTGAACCCTTTTAGTGGTATCTAAACCTCTTTGTACTTTAGATATTTATAAGGCCAAAAGGTCTTGATCTGTCTGGCCTAAGGTTATAATTGATTTAAATGTTTACAGAGCTATATTTGCAGATACATTTTTAGAGCTCTTTGAACAATTTCATCCTATTGATCATCTTGCAGATCTAAGATGTTAAGTGTTTAGGCAAAAGCAAATAATTGTGCTTAGGGCTGTGGTATAGGCAGTTAGGAAACTTGAAATATTAAATTCACTCCCTCCTGACATGTCATATTAATAGTGATAGGACTAAAATTTCACATCTTTCCCACCACCAAAAGTCTGTGTCTTCCCCCTTCCCCCTAGGTAACCACTATAGTTTTCCAATTTAAATACGGATTGTGTTGTGAAAATTATACTGATTTTCAGCAAATGCAGGATCATATATTGGAACATGAAGAGAAACAAGAAAACAGACATGCAATGCATATTGCATTATGCCAGAATCTATCTCATCCTTGCTATGTAAAGAAAGAATTTGACAATTTAATTAATCTGTCTGCCCTCGTACCTAAGTGTTTTGCCCATCAATCACCCCACTTCCCCATACACATTCTGCAATGATGTCAATATTATCCAGCAACAGAGACAGAACAACCCATGAATCTTGATCTTCAGATGTTGTCACTTTTTGTCTCAAGGATATAAGACAGGAGAAGTAGAGAAACATGGTGGTGGGGGCTGAATGGTGTCTAAAGTTATGAGTGAGGGTGTTTAAAGTTATGAGTCACATAACACCAGAGTTAAATAGTCAGTGACATCAGTTGAATAGTCAAGTGATAGAGGTGTAGGTTTTTGTTTTCTTTTAATTAAATTAAATTTATGTTATTTGATAGGTAAGAAAGAAATTGAGAAGGAAGAGGGAGGGAGACAGAGAAGGGAGAGGCAAAGAGAGAAAGAGAGAAAGAGAGAGTCCTGAAGCACTGCTTTCCCACTTGCAAAGCTTTCCTCCTGCATGTAAGGACTGTAGGCTTGAACCCCCAGGCCCTTGTGTATGGTAACGTGCATTTAACCAGGTGCATCATTGCCCAGCCCTATGGTGTTTTGTTTCATAAGTATAGTTCCCATGTGTTTGTGATGTGATGGTGGGACTCTTGAGCTTAAGATTCAGGAGTAGAACCCATCGATAACCTCAGGTTGTCAGCAGGAGCATAGGAGAGCTGTTAATATTTGAGCTTTAGCTTTTTCCTCACTCTTCTACATGACAGCATGCTACTTGGCTGCCAAAATGTTAGGATCAGAAGGAGAAATTCTCAGCAAGGAAATGAGTCTGTTTACAGAAGCCAAAAGCTGAATTTGCCTTAGACCATGATCCAAGAAGATAGCTGGACTTCAGGACCTCTTTTTGGAAACCTTCGCTCAATCTTGTGGTGGCTCCTCCCTCTCACCTAGCCCCTCCTTTGAAGAGGAATACCCTGGGAACAGTGTTTATTGCAGGTCTTTTCTGGGACAGTTGGTAAAATGTGAATGGTTTAGACAAGTTGAAGAGAAACCAGAGGATGGGGGTAATTGCATTAAGGAGGCTGGATCATTACCATAAAGGCATCCCAACCTAATAGTAAATTTATTCTCAGCGCATTTTAAAAATAATTATTTATTCCCTTTTGTTGCCCTTGTTGTTTTATTGTTGTAGTTATTATTGTTGTCGTTGTTAGATAGGACAGAGAGAAATGGAGAGAGGAGGAGAAGACAGAGAGGTGGAGAGAAAGACAGACACCTGCAGACCTGCTTCACTGCTTGTGAAGCGACTCCCCTGCAGGTGGGGAGCCAGGGCTCGAACTGGGATCCTTACGCCAGTCCTTGCGCTTTGTGCCACCTGTGCTTAACCTGCTGTGCTACCGCCCGACTCCCTCTCAGCACATTTTATATGAAATAATTCACTAAGTTTGCCACCAGAGTTATTGCTGGGGCTTCTATGTTTGCTTGGCTCTACTGCACCTTTTTTTTTTAAATTTTTTATTTAAGAAAGGATTAATGAACACAAACATAAGGTAGGAGGGGTACAACTCCACACAATTCCCACCACCCAATCCCCATAACCCACCCCCTCCCATGATAGCTTTCCCATTCTCTAGCCCTCTGGGAGCATGGACCCAGGGTCGTTGAGGGTTGCAGAAGGTAGAAGGTCTGGCTTCTGTAATTGCTTCCCCGCTGAACATGGGCATTGACTGGTCGGTCCATACTCCCAGTCTGCCTCTATCTTTCCCTAGTAAGGTGTGTCTCTGGGGAAGCTGAGCTCCAGGACACATTGGTGGGGTCTTCAATCCAGGGAAGCCTGACCAGCATCCTGGTGGCATCTGGAACCTGGTGATTGAAAAGAGAGTTAACATATGAAGCCAAACAATTTGTTGAGCAATCATGGATCCCAAGCTTGGAATAGTGGAGAGGAAGTGTTAGGGAGGTACTCACTGCAAACTCTAGTGTACTTCTGCTTTCAGGTATATATTTTGCAGTAGTTTATGGGTACGTGTGAACATAAGCTCTCTCTCACAGAAACTGGTGTATATCTAGGTTATGGGACTTTGTTAGAAAGTGAACTACCTGAGATGAAATTAGAGTGTACTATAAAAGGAAAGGTCTCACCCGAGTAATGAAGCTGAAGGGTTGTCATTCCACACGTGAAGTCTCTGGATACAGCCTGAGGTGAAGCATGTTGAGGTGGCAATCGTTGCTTTGGTTAGGTTGTGATCGGCGGATGCAATATTATTTGGTTTGGATTGGGAGAGGCATACGGGAAAGTGGGCCCTATCCAAGGGTTCCAGGACTGGGGGAAGTAGGGACTCTATAGTGAAGATGTGAGGTTCCTGCTGTCTTAGGGTTCAAAAAGACAATCGATAGTTAATATTATCATCACATTATTTGTTAATTGGGTTAACTTTGAAAAGTCCCTTTGTTATGGTTTGCTGTACAGTATCCAGTATCTTGTATATAGCTGTGCTATTGGATGCTTCTAATCTACTTGGTCTAGGCTTTTGAGAGAGTCTGCATATCAAATACATAGCCTATATATTAAAAAGATTCAGTTTGTCTTTTGAGAAACTTTGAGACATACAATTGATTTCCCCCTCTCATATTAATTAACTACTGATTTATATGTTTACATTTTGCTAGGAGTGTACATAAACACCATTCTCACCACCAAAGGACTGTGACCCATCCCTCCCGCCCACTCCCACCCCCCACTGGCCCAGGAAGCTACATGTCTACCCCTCACCACTGGGTTTTTACTTTGGTGCCCTACTTACAATTTGATCAGGTCCTGCTTTTAGTTTCCCTTTCAGATCTTCTTAGTCAGCTTCTGTTGATGAGTGGGATCATCCCATACTCATCTTTATCTTTCTGACTTAGTTCACTTAACATAATTCCTTCTAGCTCTGTCCAAGATGGGTCAGAGAAGGTAGGTTCATTGTTTTTGATAGCTGCATATTTGTTTTTGTTTTTAACATCAAGCATGAGAGAAAAAAGGGAGAGACACTGCTACACCACTTGTGATCTCCACCCCCCACCCCCTGCAGGGGGCTGCAGGTGCTCCTGTGTAGAAGTTGAGAACCTGATCCTGGGCCCTTGCCCATGTTAATATGTGCACTGAACCAGGTGAGGCATTCCCTAGCCTCATATTCTCAGCATATTTTAATAAAAGTGGAATTGGAGGGGGAGAGAAGTAGATGGGAAATGTTACCACCACATAACTTTGGCAAATATTTCTAGAGGCCGGCCCAAGGTAAATTGGGTGACACACATCTGTACAGGTGAGTGTGGGAGGAGAGAAAAGACATGCCCTTCATCCTGGCGTTTGTTTACAAGTCCTTTCACAGTCTGACAGGATCCTCACTGCAACCTTAGCTTAGAGAGACAGGCAGACTGGGTATTTTTACTCCATAAACAAGAGCATTGCTTCTGAGAAAGCAGCAGATGGCAGAACCAAGTGTGAGAGCCTGGTCATCTGGTTCTAGAAACAATGGTCCTTTTTGGTGGCACCTCTCTTTTAGCCTGCAGACTAGAGCAACAAGAATTCCATTTTTTAGTGGGGGTTCATGAATCCAAATGTAGAGTAAGTACCAACTTGCATCACTAGAGGTATAACCGCTGTCTTGTGGGGAAGACCTAGAGCTTTTTGAATCTGAAATTAAGTTCTGTGGAAGAATCTGGGAACCATGACATCACTCTATGATGAAGAGGTTGACGTCTTGGTAGAGATGAGGCTTTATTATTTTTTATTATTGGAGACACTGAGCACAAAATTTCCTAGTGGGGATATCTAGGGTTGGGCAAAAATATTTGGTGCTTGTGCACAATGGACTTAGAATCCAGATACAGAACTCTCTTTATCATACTCAGTAGGTAATCAAAATACTTTATTTATTTTATTTTTTAGTTTTTTGTTTTTATAAATTCATAATTATTTATGCATTATTGAATAGAGAGAGGCAGAGAGAAACTGAGAAGGGAGAGGGAATTAAAGAGGGAAAGAGACAAAGAGATACCTGCAGCCCTATTTCACCACTCATGAAACTTTCCTCCTGCAGGTGGGGATCAGGAACGTGAACTTGGGTCCTTGCACACTGTAATTTGTGTGCTTAGCTAGGTGAGCCACTACCTGGCCCCTGATCATAATACTTTTATCAACTAAGTGGCTGGCTAAATCCAAGAAGAGAAAAAAGCAAACAAAAGGGAAAACCAGCATCCTGGTGGGCATTGGAGTAGAGAAATCAGCAAGTCTGCCTCACACATTAGATTAAAAGAAAAGGAAACAAACAGCAAGAGCATTTAGCACATTGTTGAACACTGAGAAGCTATTGCTTTTGGAATAACACAACCAACCCAGCAGTCCCATGAAAGCTTCTAATGAGAAAAGGAAGACAGCCAATTACTTTTCTGTTCCTATAATTGGTAGCATATTGTAAAAGCACTGAGTAGGGATAAGTCATTTTCCATCAATATGAGTTTATTCATTTATTAGTTAAATCAACTAATGTTCACTGAGTGTCTCTTATATGCCAGATAATGATCTAGGTGTTGGGCTACAGGACTGAACAAAACAAAATAAAACAGAGAAGTTCCTGCCATCATGGCGTCTACATTCTAGGCAACAAAGAGATGAATAGGTAAACACTGCAGAATATCAGGTGGGGAGAAATGCTAAAGAGATAATGAGGTAGGAAATAAGGGGAATAAAAGCAATTTAAAACATTATCAGGTAAAGCCTCATGGAGGAAGTGGTATTTCAATAAAAACCTGAGGATCTGAGGGAGCAAGTTAGCTTAGTACCTAAGCAAAGCACATGCCTGGCATGATCTGGGAGCAGACAGAAAAGCATTGTGGGAGAGCAGAGAGAACTCAGTGAGGAAAGTGGGTGGAATTGGATGAGGAGCTAGGAAGCCAGATTACACAGGACCCAACAGGATATAGAAGAGACCTGAGTTTTTAGTCTATGCAGCATGGGAAAGAACAATATGCTTGCTTTGTTCTTTAGTAGATTACCCTGGCTACTGTGTTGAGACTCAAAGTAAGAGGTCAAGGGTGAGCTTAAGGAGACAAATTAGGAAATTCTAGAAAAACACCTAGGAGAGAGGTGGTGGTGACCTGGATCAGGATGGTAGCAACAGAATGGTGAGAAGTAGATGGAGGGGCCTGGTGGTGGCGCACCTGGTTAAGTGCACATGTCACAATGCACAAGGACCTGGGTTCGAGTCCCTGGTCCCCACCTGGACAAGGAAAGCTTCACGAGTGGTGAAGCAGTGCTGCAGGTGTCTCTCTGTCTCTCTTTCTCTCCTCTGCCTGTTGGGCTGTACTGTGGAGGAGAGATAGAGGAGATCCGGAGCGAAGAGGGAACACAAATATTTTTTTTTAAAGATTTTATTTATTTATTTATTAATGAGACACATAGGAGGAGAGAGAAAGAGCCAGACATCACTCTGGTACATGTGCTGCCAGGGATTGAACTCAGGACCTCATGCTTGAGAGTCCTATGCTTTATCCACTGTGCCACCTCCTGGACCACAGAACACAAATCTTTATTCGCAGGGGCACCTCAGAGTTGGGTGAGAGTACAGTGGTTTTGGCCACGTGGAGCTAGCAAAAATGGCCGCCTCGCACAGCACTCTTCCCTGCGTCTAATCACCAAAGTGAAAAGCGGGCGAGAGAGAGAGAGAGAGAGAGAGAGAGAGACACGGAAGTAGGAGGGCTTTATAGGGGAAAAACCAGTAGTGACGAGTCGGGACAGAACTGGTTGGGAAAGGCACTCCGAGAATATCGTATTAACTCTCGTGGGAACTGGCAATAACCTGAGGGGACAACATGGTGGTTGTGACTGCATCTGCACAATTTCCCAGCACCTGCCCATCTTGATTTCTGGCTGTCTCTATCCAACAAATAAATAAAGATTAAAAAATTTTTTTTAAAGTAGATGGATTCTGCATATATTACAACAGTGGAAGAGACAAAATTTGTTAACAGATTTAAGGCAGAGTGGATAGGAAAGAAATTAACCCAGGCTGATGTCAAGGTTTTGAACCTGGATAATGATACAAATATAGTTACCATTAATCAACACAATGAGGAAAGTGGAAGGCATGAATCTGGGGAAGAAAAACATAAGTTTTATTTTGATTGTTTTGGTCTATATTTGAATTTATATATTTGGATATACATGAATTTCAAAGGATAGATTCATATTTGAGGTATAAATTTGGAAGTCATAGCACACAGGTGAAGAAAACATTTGCTAGGAGAGTACTTAGGAAAAGAAATCAGAGAATGAATGAACCCTGGAGATCAGAGCAGGATGCAATCAACAAAAGAGTCTGGGAATTAGCAGCAGATGAAAAGGGAGGCAACCAGGAGAGGTGTAGACTACTGGGAATGAGGAGAATGAAAAAATTGTTTCAAGAAGCATCAAATATTTTGAATGCATCTATGTCATAAGAGCTTGAGCAAGATGGGAACTGAGAACTGACCTTACATTAAATAACACGGAAATCCTGAGTGAGCTTGAAATGAACATTTCCAGTGGAATGGGGTGGAGCAAGTGACAGCTTAGTTATTCAAAGTTTAAGAGAAAACAGGAGGAAATGTCACCAGTAAATATAGACCACCTCTCTAGTAAATTTTGTTGCAAAAGAGGGTGTAGAAACAGTACAGTTGTGTTACTAGAGGGTGGTAGGGGGGACTGTCAGCCAAGAGAAATGATTGCTGTTTTTTTTCTTTCTTTTTCTTTATTGGGGGGAGATTGCCATTTTTTCTTTTCTTTTATGTATATTAACACCATCCCCACCACCAAAGGTCTGTGTCCCTACCCCACACCCCTATAGTGAAGCTGAAAGATTGTTGTTTTAACGTGGAAGCTGTCACAGCAAGTTCGTATGCCAATGGGATGGACTTATATACAGAGTGGAAGCTGTTGGTGCAAGACAGAGAGGAATTGTTGGCAGAGAGTCCCTGAGCAGTGAAATACATTTCAGTAGACGACATGTGTGGAAGTGGCATTAGATGTGAGTATGGGTGAGTCCTTAGTTACAGCAGATAGGAAACTGGCATGTGGGTACAGATGGAAGACCAAGCATACAAGATGGGAGAGTGGATACTCTCTTAATTCTTTTCTTTTCTTTTTTTATAAATAAAAATTTAAAAAAACATATTCTTCCCAAAGAGGGCATCTATTATTAGTAGTTTGAAGTACATCTTTCCAGATCTCTTTTCTACAGATAAATATTATACATATGCCTTTGTGTATGCAACATCTTTCACTTTACATTGCATTTCAATATTCTCTCATGCCATTTTGTGAGAAATGTATGAAACTGTACCCCATCTACACCTTGGAAGAAGGACAAACTGCAAAATTTTACTTCTTTTTTAAAATTTTTAAAAATTTATTTATTTTCCCTTTTGTTGCCCTTGTTTTTTTATTGTTGTTGTAGTTATTGTTGTTGTTGTTATCGATGTCGTCATTGTTAGATATGACAGAGAGAAATGGAGAGAGAAGGGGAAGACAGAGAGGGGGAGAGAAAGATAGACACCTGCAGACCTGCCTGTAAGGGGACTTCCTTGCAGGTAGGGAGCCGGGGGGCTGGAATCAGGATGCTTAAGCCGGTCCTTGCGCTTCGAGCCACATGTGCTTAACTCGCTACCCTACTGCCCGATTCCCGCAAAATTTTACTTCTATAGGAGGTGTGTGGGTCTAACTAGCAAGGCTTAGACCAGGGTGGTCCTGCGAGGCTTTTTAGACATTGATGAGAAATAGGGCAATCTGTCCCTTTCTCACTGGTGAATGAGAGTGGGCTCACAGTCTTACCCTATCGGAAGGTCTGGGGGGGCGGGGTAGGGGTAGAGTAATGTGGAAGGGGTTTGGAGCAGGAAGCACAGACTGAGTGAACAGCATTTCTGGCAGTTAGGTGTGGTCTCTGGAGAGTACTCTATCAGTCATGTAGTCACAGCTCACAATTTGGTAGTGTTAAAAAGATAAGATTACTAATATTAATAATTATTAATAACAAGGCATTTTATCTGTGGTTATCTCATAATTTCTCTGAAAAGTTCCCTGCTTGGGTTACTAAAGTGATTGTCAAATTTTCCTGTTTATTATTAACTGCAGTTGAACAATCTTGCAGAGAGATCTTCATGCTCTAATGATTTCTTAGGAACAAACACTTTGAAATAGAGTTATCAGACCAAAAGGCAAGAAAAAGTTTAAGGTTTTTGATGTGTGTTGGCAAACTCCCTTCCAGAAAGGTCATATGAATTTATATTTTTTCTAGTGGCAACTGAAAGTGTCTTACCATGGTCATTTAGACCTCTGCCAAGTCATTATTGATTTATTGTTTTAATTTGCATTTCCTTGAAGACTTCTGAAGTTAAAATATCCTTTTATATATTTATTTCTTTATATTTCTCTGGAAAGCCTTTATGCATGGGAACTTTGGCTTGAAGAAAAGCCTCCAGTGAAAATACTTCCGAAGCTGCTTGCCTTATCTGGGCTGATTCGGTCCATGAGCTTCCCTGGAGGAGGACCCCAGCTCCAGTGAGCTAATAAGCAGCTGCCACAGACCTTTAGCTCTGATTCCTCTCATCTAACTCTGGGGAGGTTTCTCCAGCCCCTTCCTGCCCCTAGATGGCACCTCTGTCTAAGGGCAACATCAGCAGTTTCTGTAGGATTCATTCTAAATCCTAGGAGACTCCCAATCCTTTTTAGCATTCCACAAAGAGAATTGCACCCCATTTGTGACTTGGCAAATGGGAGCCATCACAGGAGAGGACAAATTTACAGCCTTTGCTTCCCTCCCATTACAGCCAGAAAGACTCAGCTCCTTTTAAAGGAAATATTCCCTCTCAACCCGTGGAAGGGAACGGTAGCTGCTGCATTGTTAGTGCTGGCTTTTAAAAAGTGCTTCTCCCCAAAATATCTTTAGCCCTCATTTTACTTGGTTGAGATCTTGCCTGTCACCCCACCCCAATTTTTTTATCTAGAGCTTTAAAGCCCCTCTGTATAAGAAGCTCTAGGCAAAAAGGAAATCATTTTTAAAAATAAGTTAATAGGAGCATATTTTAACACCATTCTTGTCACCGAAAGTCTGTGTTCCTATCCCCACCCCCTTTTGATGGAGCTGAAAAATCTCCCCTCCTCTCCCCCCAGAGTTCTTTTTACTTTAGTGCAATACTCCAAATTCAGTCCATTTCTGCTTTGCTTTTCCCTTTCCATTCTTCTGTCTTGACTTCTGCTTATGAGTGGGATCATCCCATACTTGTCTTTCTCTTTCTGACTTATCTCACTTAACGTAATTCCTTCTAGCTCCACCCAGTATGGGTCAGAGAAGGTGGTTTCATCATTCTTAACAGCTGAGTAATATTCCATTGTGTATATAGGGGCCAGGTGGTGGCACACCTGGTTGAGTGCACATACTACTACTACTACTCCATTATGTATATAGACCATAGCTTTCTCAGCCACTCATCTGTTGTTGGGCACGTTTGTTGTTTCCAGGTTTTGGCTATTATGAATTGTGCTGCTATGAATATAGGTGTACACATATCTTTTTGAATGGCTGTGATTGAGTTTTTAGGATATGTTCTAGTACCAGGCAGTTTTAACTATGACGGTTTTATAATATAGTTTGAGATCTGGGAGTATGATGCCTCCATTTCTATTCTTTTTTCTCAAGACTGTTTTGGCTATTCTAGGTGTTTTCTGTTTTCAGATAAATGATTGTAATTTTTGTTCTATTCTCTTAAAGAAAATTAGTGGGACCTTCATGAGCATCATATTAAATTTGTATATGACTCTGGGTAGAATATTCATTTTAATGATATTAATTCTTCCAATCCATGAATATGGGATACTTTTCCATTTCTTTGTATCACTTTCTATAAAAAGGAAGTCATTTTGATGAATTTCCAGGGAATAGGAAAATTCTCTGGAAACAGCTTACTTTGGTAGCTGCTCCTTCATTTGCTGCTTGTTGGCACTGTCAAGTGTACATACAAACATACACACACTTCCTCCATCACTACCACCACTAAGACTGCATCATATATACTACCACCCCAGACCAAACTTGATCTCCACAGCACACATGGCATCGTAAGATACCCTGTTTTGCATTGAGTACACAAATGTCACCCCACACAGCAGCTCCGTAAGTCTCACATACCCATGGCCCCTCCATACAAAATCCTTCCTCTCTCCATGAGCCCTCCAACCGCAGTCCTCTCCCTTTGATGTTTCAAAGTCACATGGAGTCCTCGACTTCCATGAGGTTGACAGGGATGTATACCGGCCTGGCCACATTTCCTGTCACAACAGGCTGCCTTAGATAATCTTGTGTCCTGTTTGTTTGGAGGGTGGGGAAGAGGCACAGTATGCCTAAGCCAAGCTCTGGAATGAATCAGAGCCTTAGTTAGGAATTAGTGAGTTGGTGAGGTTATAACTTTAGTCCAGGGAAAGCTTTAAGCTGAGTGTGTCCCTTGCTTGCTCATTACAATGACTTGTAGAGCTTGTAGTCCAAGATGAAGTCTAGGACAGATGGTCAGGCCCGAGCAATAAAAACCTGGATACATCTACCCTTCTAATTCTTCTCTACTCTCCTCAGTTCAAGTTAAATAAATTTTTAAAAATAAAGTCTCACAAAGTGTGAAGGAATGATCACAGAGCTCTGCTAACTATTGGGGCTGTTAGAAAAGTCATGAAGTATTTTTCTATGTATTTCTGTGCAAAAGTGCATCATGACTTTTCCAAGAAACTAACAGAGCAAATCAAATCAGCTTTGATGATGAGTTTTTCAGATTACCCGTGGTGGAATTTTCATGTCTCAGGAATTCTTCTATTCCCACTCCTGCAAAGTCACTTCCTTCTTCCACTCTTGCTAAGTATTCTCAGTGGATCATGCATACCTGCTGCCAGATATGCCAGTGAGTAAGTCCAGGGCCCAGTGTAAAGGGCCTCACGTGTGCCCACTTAGTCACTACCATAGCTTCCCCTTGTTTTTGGATGATTGAAAATTATTCTCTATTGACTGGAGGTGTCAAGATTGAGTCATTGATGTTGAGTAATTTATTTCAATTATTGAAAACTTTCCAAATGGAATTAGGTAGATCATAGTGATTTAGCTGAGATCATAGCTGAGAGCTCAGACTCTGGGCTCAAGTATAGGACAATTTGAATCCTAACCAGGTCCCAAAACTAAATCTCTTTCACAGACCCTGATCCTAGTGGATGATAGTGGAATTGACCTCATAGGTAGGAGAAGAGGATTAAATGCAAATATACACAGTGCCTGACACATAGTAGGATTGTGTAGTTACTATTTTTATGTATCTACAGTATGTGCAAACAAAAAAAGTAGACATATGGGCATATCAGCCTTCATCCTTTTCCCTGATAGAAGGAGGAAATGAAGAGGGGAGAGTTTAGCTGTACATTTTCAGGAAGATGAAACATTATTTCTTAGTTGCATTGGGAGCCCAGCAGGATGTGATGGTGTTTTCTCTACCTGTTTCCAGAATCAGTGGCAAGAGGTCATCAAATTGAGTGATCATGTGGCAATCATGTTCCTGCCCTCCTCATAGTGAAGCTGTCTTTGTCTTTTTCAGCCTGCTCATTCATTTGGAAAGAGGTTTCCCTTTGCCTTTATATTAAGATGGCAACTCATTATTATAGCAATAATACCTGTTATTACCAATCAATCTGGCTTTCAATAGTAAATTGTTATTATGTAGTTGGCTGGAAGGCCTATACTGTTGTAATTTGTAAAGGCCAGATTAAGCCGAACAATAAAACTTGAAGTAGTAATAATGACATCTTGCATTTCCATGGTGCATTTATTTTTCAAGTACCTAGTATGTCAGCAGGCTGCTCTCTGACCTCCCCTGGCCAAGAAATCTTGGCATTGTGCCTTCTACACTGTTTGGAACTCTAAGCTTTCAGGTCACATGTCTCTTTGGATGCTTCTGTGCAATGTATCAGTGTATACATCTTCAGGCTATAGAGACAATTATATCAATTGGAGCCAGACCTTAGTGGGGTGGAGCTGGGTTGGGGGGCATCTTTTTCTGCAAACATGTGCCCCTGACCCCAAAGAGGCAGCTTCTTTATGATGGTCATTTATTATTTATAAAGCACTGTAGGTATACATGGCATTTTAGGACACACAAAGACAAGGTCTTGGCCCTGCAGAGCAAAGGACTTTATTTAGCATTTCACCTGTCTGAGCTGAGCTTCAGGGATGCAAGGAAAGTGAGGGCAGGGGAGGAGGTGGGGGGATGGTGCAGCTGAGAGCAGCATCTAGGATGTCAGAGCAGAAGGAAAGGTTTTCAGTGAGGAATTTTAAATGGTGACAGTCAGGCATATGAAACTGGAATAAGTGGAAGGAATAAGACCAAGAAAAGTATTCAGCAGGTCCCAATAACCTCTTCTACCAGTCCATACTGTCCTAACCCAGACTTTTGCAAATAGTTTACTTTGCCATGCTTTGTTTTGGGGAGTCTTCACAGCAGTAAGAGCATTAGTCAGCTTTTAAAAGATTTATTACTATTCCTTGTAAAGCTATAAGCAGATTGTTTTCTTCCTTAAGAAAACCGAATTTCTGGATATTTAGGTTCCTAATCTTCCTCCATCCACTACCACCAGTCAACTATTCTTCTATTTTTGTCTTGGTCAGTCCAGCCCTAATGGTGCCTCCCAGCCCCTGTATGTCACCATCACCTGCATCATCCTTCCATGCTCCTTGTGAACTCTCACTGGATATCTTCCAGGGAGCAGAACCTGTTCTGATAGCTAGCTAGCTGTGCCTTGATGCCACCCCCACTCCTGCTGCCACTTAGCCCTAAAGAAGAGAGAGAGAGGGAGAGGGAGAGGGAGAGGGAGAGGGAGAGGGAGAGGGAGAGGGAGAGGGAGAGGGAGAGGGAGAGAGAGAGGCTGGAGCCAGCATTGTCCTCTCCTGTGAGTAGAGACAGAGGACTGGGTGGTGAGAGCATGTTCTTTCAGGGCTTTCAGTCACTCATTTGGAGATGTTCCTGGTTTCCCACCTTCTGGAAGAAAGGCTGGAATTCTAGGAAGGCTCAGAAATATAGACTTGCCCTGAGTTTGGGTAAAAAATGATCATGTCCTTGGCATGAGTTGCTTCCTGCTCAGAGCTCAGGGCTTAGTCCAATATCAGGGAAGTTTTGCAGCCAGGAACAGATATAATTTTGGCTGAGCTGTGCTATCAAAAGCAAAATAAAGTCTGTAATGTGCTGAATATGCAGCAGATGGCTCTGCTTCCTACAAACCCTGTGAGGCTGGTTGATAAAATTGACTGCCCAACATCCTCACCAACATTACTATCATCAGCATCACCATCAGCATCAGCATCACCATCACCATCAAATTTTATTAAAGCCCTCTGGTCCCCCACTCTGAGAAGAGTACTTCCAGTTCTGGTTGTTTGACTGAGAATATTTGCTTCCTCTTTCCTCCTTCCTTTCCCCCCTGCCACCACTGGTGCTTTTGTTCTAAACTGCTATGGTTTCTTTCATGGTAGTCTTCTTTGTCCAGCCTTTAATTTCCTATCACCCTCCCCTCAAAAACCCTCCACCACCACCACCCTGCTCCTTTTTCCAGATTCCTTTCCACTCTCTCAGCCAGTAGTAGCCTCTGGAAGACTCACACTTGTGGCATCAGAGTCATTAGGGTTAGGGTGGTGTTTCTAGAACTTGCTACCCCGGGGGTAACTCAGTTTCTGTGGTCACTGACATTTTAACAAATGTATATATCACAGAATGAGTGAAATGCTGCCATAACTCACCCACTCCTGCCAATAAGAGTCAAATACTTAGTCTTTCAGCTTATTCGCTGAGAGAGACAGAGGCTGGAGCCAACCTGTACCTGAAAACTAGAGTGACATTTTCAGAAAATTTTCAAGCTGGTTGTTAAGCCATTGCTAATTTGAAATTGCCCTGTGGAGAAGAAGAGGAATGTTCTCTTTACAGAAATTATCAATCAGTATAAATCAAGCAAGTGGTTCATGTTTTTTGTTTAAGAACCACTGTAAAGCTGAAAGGACCTGCTCAAGGTCTGACACGGTTGAAGGTGGACTTACAGCCAGAACCTAAGCCTCCAGAGTCCTGTCTGATATGGTTGAGAACCTTGTCCTTACGAACTTGTCTCTGTTGGGAAGTTGGTGTATAAGGATTTCTACATAGAACCCCTACATAGAGTTTGTCACTCTGTGAGTTGGCTGATGCCATTAAATGGCAAGTGATAGATTCCAGTTCCCTTTGGTGGAGGAGAAATCCAGTTGCAGAGTCTCACTGAGTTCACAGGATTGACAAGAAGGCTAGAAAGGAAAGTTTGCAGAAAGTCTGAGTTAGCATAGTTGGACTCAAGTCACTTTAGGCTCTTCTTTCCAACCTTAACTCACTAGGCTCAAGATCCAGTGCCTTTGCAGGGAGTCTAATTGTGTGTGAGTTTCATGTTACCTCTCAGCCAGTGTCTCACTGAAAATCACCCAAGACTGCACCACACAGTGGGGGAGAGAGATTTCCTGCAAGGTAGCCTGGTGGCATGATGATGAGAAAAGGAAAGGGATGCAGGGTGTTCCAAACTCACAATAACCTCTATGTGACCAGGAGCTCCTGAAAGCTTGGATGAGGATCCCTGTTCCTGCTGGGACCCAGTACAGTACCTTATGCCCTGGGCACATCCTGCCTTTAGCTACGTGCTAGGACTGGACTAATGCTTAAATGTCAATGATTTGGTTGTCTTAACATTTACCCCCTCTGGTCTTTTCTTATTGCATTCAATACTATCTAAACATGAATGATTCCCAAATATTTGTCCCCAGTCCTTCACTTGGGGTTTCCTATTCAACATATCCACTTTGAAAGCAGTTTTCATATCTAACTTTCCCTTCACTCCTGTCACTGCTACTCTGCCTTAGTTTGTACTATTCTCATATGTCTTTTGCAACTGCCTCTGATTTCTTTGTACATTCTCATTTTCTGTCCTAGCTACTTTACCCTCTATGTAGGAATTCATTTCTTTAAGACAGGTAGACTATGGCCTGGTAGATAAAATATTGAACTCTCAAACATGAGGTCCTGACTTCAGTCCTCAGCATTGCATATGCCAGGTGATGTTGTGGTTCTCTGTGTGTGTGTGTCTTTCATAAGTAAATACATCTTTTGAAAAAGGTAAAATATCAATATGTCATTAAATAATAAAATGAACAGAGACTTTATCACTGACATCCTTAAATATCATTCAATAACTCTGCTTTATCCTCAGAAGAAAGCCCATACTCCCTACCTTCCTGAGGAGAACTTTGTGCAATTTGCTCTAGACCTGTCCCTCTTATGCTCCTGCTTCTAATACATAACCTTCACTTTCACCTTCACCTTCACCACTTGGAACTTCTCAGCAGGCCTTTCTACTCTGGCGCCTTTTCAAATGCTCTACCTCTGCATACAGTAGTCTCCCCCCACCACACACACACACACACACACACACACACACACACACACACACACACACACAGGGCAAATCTTACCTTACAAAGTTTTAACTTGTCCTCTATGACCCAGAGGACATGACAGAACATGTAGGCAGAATGAGAATGGACAAGAGAAGAGATTGGTTTGGTGAAGTCTTTGCTGATCTGTTCAGTCATATATTTATTTTTATGTCCTCCCTGTTCCCAAAATTTGCTTGTAACCTTAAAATATTTTATTTATTTATTTTAATGAGAGAGATATGAAGAAGGATATGGAGACATATAGATAGTTAGATAACAGAGCACTGCTCGGTTCTGGCTTATGGTGGGGTAGGGATAGAATCTGAGATCTCAGAGCCAAAAGCATGAAAGCCCTTCCCTAGCCTTCTCATAACATTTTTTAAGCACTTACTCCATTTTAATGCATGTGTTTATAATTTGCATATGTAGTTCCCTTGTCATGGGCATTAATCAACATTTTCACCACCCAAGATTATTCATATCCTTCCTCTATGTGAAGACCATTCTGTTGTAGGAATCCCTTACCCCACCTGATAAGGCACATAGCACATTTACAGTGTCCTTCATAGGTAAAGCATGGGACTTGGACCCCTAGCCACATGTGTCCACACCAGACCAGAATTGGGAGCCAGTGAAGCAAAGCATCAAGCATGAGGAAGAGCACCCTGTAGCAATGGCGAGGTTTTATTATTATTTTAAATTTATTTATAAAATGGAAATATTGACAAGACCATAGGGTAAGAAGGGTACAATTCTACACAATTCCCATCACCAGGACTCCATACCCAATCCCCTTCCTTGATAGCTTTCCTATTCTTTATCTCTCTGGGAGTATAGACCCAGGATCATTATGGGATGCAGAAAGTGAAAGGTCTGGCTTCTGTAAATGTTTCTCTGCTGAACATGGGCATTGACAGGTGGATCCATACTCCCAGCCTGTTTCTCTCTTTCCCTGGTGGGGCAGGGCTCTGGGGAGAAGGGGCTCCAGGACACAATGGTGGGGTCATCTGCCCAGGGAAGTCAGGTTGACATCTTGGTAGCATCTGGAACCTGATGGCTGAAAGAGAGTTAAGATATAAAGCAGAACAAATTGTTGATTAATCATGAACCTAAAGGCAAGCATATTGCAAATGAAAATTTGAGTTCTCCATCTTGGAAAAAGCTAGCAGGTCTATTTTAGGTATACTCCAAGGGGCCCATGACTTTACTAGTTTTTGTCTGAGCCTGACATCTATATGTAGGTGGACCCAAGTTATTGTCTGGGGAGATGGAGTCATAGTTGGAAAAAGGACTAGAAAGCTGGATCAGGGAAGAGAGTAGCTCCCAAATATGGAAAAAGTATTATAAACTGTATACCCCATAGATTTGATCTGGGACCCATATTCAGCACAAGAGCCTATTTAACCTCTGCATCCTGCAATGTTTTCTTTTCTTTTTTTTTAAATAAGAGTTAGCAATTCTTTTTTTAAAGTTTTTAAGATTTTTTTAAAAATTATCTTTATTTATTGGATAGAGACAGCTAGAAATCAAGAGGGAAGGGGGTGATAGAGAGGGAGAGAAACAGAGAGACACCTGCAGTCCTGCTGCACTACTCATGAAGCTTTCCCCCTGCAGGTGGGGACTGGGGGCTCAAACATGGGTCCTTGCACATTGTAATATGTGCACTCAACCAGGTGTGCCACCACCCGACCCCCCTGTAATGTTTTCTATCAATGTCTCAGAGGCAGCAGCCATAGAGGATTCTGGTGAGAGAGTCTGAGGTTTTGCCTCAACAACGTCACCAACTCATACTGCATATCTATGCCAACAGGGGACTTCTGTGGTTTCTTCTAGCTTTGTAGTGTGGTTTTATTTTTGGGGGGGAACAGGGGAAAGGGTGTGATTCCTAGCTATATGGCTTCCTGAAAAGTTTGTCATCTTGCTAGCGAAATCATTTAGACAGAGTTGGTTTCTGATTTTTTGTAGCTAGGAACCTCAGGCACTTAGCATGGAAAAACTTTGCAAGCAGGGAACACCACTTATTTATTTTTTTATTTTCCACATAGTATCTGGTCCCAAAGAGCTTCTGCCTCTATGCCTGTTGAATGAATAAATGAATGTTCTGGGAGAAGTTTATTTAGCCAGAGTGCTTGAATTTATTAGTGGCAGGCTGGAGTTACAGGGCTGGAGAGTGCTTATGCCACTCATTTCAGAAATCTGGGTTTTGCAATCTATCCCAAGGAGCCCAGGATCACTCAGAGAGGAATGCTGAACTGCTTGATAAGATAGTTTTAAGTTCTGTAGAATTCTTTTTTTTTTCTAGACACTTCCATAAAGCTCTTAGACTGAAAATTTCATTAGATTTCATTTTTTAAAAATTTCATTGTGTTCTTGCTTTTCCCTTTTCTGTTTATTCCCCACATAGATTAATGGAAGTACTAAATGAATTTCACTGCCCAAAATGTGAAACAATTTTTCAGGTTGCCTCAGTGCTATCTTCTTGCAAGGTCCTGGAAATGATATCCTTTGATGATAGACTTCCTGGGCCAATAGCAGAACAGAATACTAGAGGCCTTTGATTTCATATGACATTTGCTAGAGTCTCACTTTGTTTCTTTGAGAACAAGATAGAAAATGTGGGATGAATGATAATGCATGTAGGGCTGAGGTGTTCAGATGAGGTAGAAACTGCTATACTTACTAAATTCTCCCTCTCCTCTTCCACAGGAATAGGAGTGGAGCTGGCCCTGGCTGCCTTGCTGCCTTGTGTTTCCAATATGTCAGGAAACAAGATACATCTTTGTATCTAAATTCTCTTCATTGACATGTAGGTAAGAAATGATGCCCACCACACCCAGCCTGACTTATAAACCTCTGCTCAGCTCTATCTATTTTCTGTTCCCTCTTTCTCTTAGCTGGGACTGTTGACCAGCATCCCCAATTTGGGGAGTGGGGGGTGGCACAGGGGTGTGTGTTTTCCTACCAAAGTGGGTCCTCTCCAGAGGACTGTTATGTGTGAAGGAAACAACATTGTTTATCTGTTATGCCTCTGCGTTATGGGATCTATCTTTTAACTTTTTATTTATTTGTTTAATTATTTACTATTTTATTTGATAGGACAAAGAGAAATTGAGAGGGGGAGGGGAGATAGAGCAGAAGAAAGAAAGGCACCTAATGTACCGCTTTAATGCTCATGAAGCTTGTCCCACTGCCTATGGGGACTGGGGGCTTGAACCTGGGTCATGGCACACAATAACGCTCACTCAACCAGATGTGCTACCTCCCGGCTTGCTTTCGGATTTCTTAATACTATTTTTTTTTGTTATGCATTATCAGTTAATTAGTTATTTTCCATATTCAAAAAATAGTGATCAATGTACCCCGTGAACTTGGAATGGAAATACCAGTGACATGTCACAGAGCTGTCTTGAATCTGCACATAAAGTTATCCTAAGCAATAAGTCAGACAAAGCTGTGAAATCATACTTACCAAATTTAAAAATGATATAATATTAAGAAAGATAACTGGTCAAATAAGAAAAATAACTGGTCAAATTCAATATCATCTAGAGAAGTTAAAAATAACAGGTGATATTTTCTAAGCACTTAAGGCAATCCAGACTTTGGGTTAAATGCTTCCCATATGTAAATTTATGTAATGTGTCTGATAATACTTTGATGTAGATGTATTATCTATGGGAAGACAGAAACCTGAAAAGATGGGTGGGGGGCGGACAGAGGCACACCGGGTTAAGTGCACAAAGCATAAGGACCCATGCAAGGATCTCAGTTTGAGCCCCCGACTGCAGGGACATCACTTCACAAGCGGTAAAGAAAGTCTGCAGGTGTATATTTTTCTCCTTCTCCATCTTCCCTTTCCTTCTCAATTTCTCTTTGTCCTATTCAAAAAAAAAAAATGCCACAGTAGATTTATAGTGCAGATATCAAGCCCTAGCAATAACCCTAGAGGCAAAACAACAACAAAAAATTATTAGAACAGGGTCAGAAAATGATAGCACTGAAGCTAGACTCTGTGGTCCTAACTATTATGTACAGCATAACCTTATGTCCAAGTCTGTCTGGGACAGTCTTACTTATGCCTGTAGTCTCAGTGTGATGATTAAAGGCAGCAGTAGCATCCATTTTACTCTCAATGGTGTTTAGATTTGGATGAAAATCACACAGTCACCTTAGAGATTCAGCCTAAAAATTGACAAGATAAGAAAGAAGTAGGAGGTCCAGGTGGTGGCGCACCTGGTCGATCACATATGTTATAATGTTCAAGGACCCAAGTTCAAGCCCCTGGTCCCCACCTGCACAGGGAAAGCTTTACAAGGTGTGAAACAGTGCTACAGGTGTCTTTATTTTTCTCTCCCTCTCTATCTCCTTCCCACTAAATTTCTCTCCATCTCTATCCAACAAATACTTTTTTTAAAAAGTTAACGAAAAAAAAAAGATATAGGGAAATAAAAGAAAGGATGTAGGGAAATCAATATTGTATGCCATACATTAAATATTCACATATGGAATATTCAATGGAGGGGCCAGGCAGTGGTTCACTTGACTGAGTGCACATTACAACCTAGATACAAACCCCCAGTCCCCACCTGTGGGTGGGGTGTGTGTGTGCGTGTGTGGAGATTCACAAGTGATGAAACAGTTCTGCAGATGTCTCTCTGTTTCTCTCTCTCTTAATTTCTCTGTCTCTATCCAAAGTAAATAAATATTTTTTTAAATTTACTTTTATTTTTATTTTATTTATTTATTTTTTTTGGATATAAACAGCCAGAAATCTAGAAGGGGAGGTAGAGAGGGAGAAAGACAGAGAGACACCTGCAGCCCTGCTTCACCACTTGTGAAACTCTCCCCCTGCAGGTGGGGACCGGGGGCTTGAACCTGGGTCCTTGTGTACTATAACATGTGCGCTCAACCAGGTGCGCCACCACCCGGTCCCAATAAATATTTTTTAAAAAGAAAATTCAATGGATTTTTTCTTGTTACTGAATGATGAGGCTATAAAATAACAACAACTTACAGATCCTAGTGATTAGTGAGCTGATTTTCTGTCATACTTAGTGCTGAGCAGGCCAGCCTATATCTGGAGCCATGTTTTCAGAGGGACAACCACAATTTATAACATTTCCAGAGGTGTGCTAGTGCACTATCAGGCAACTCAGTCATTGGAGGATGAGGTGAAGGGATAAGGGATGCTTTGCCTGAAGTCAAACAGACTTTGGGGACATGTGAGCTGTCCTCAGATATTCCCATGGCTGCCATGTGGAGGAGGGATCAGGTTGATGCCAGCAACTCCAGATGGCAGACCCAGGACTAGGTGGAGTGACAAGGAAGCAGACTCCAGCTCAACTGCAGGAAGAACTTTCTAGCAAACTAAGCTTTCTGACAAATTGTCTGCTTTGCAGAGGATGGAGCAGCCGGTTCTTGGTCATGCTCAAGTCAAAGTAGGCCAGACTCAAGTCAGAGCTACAGTAGTGGAGCAACTATCCTGGAAATGGAGATGAATTAGATGGCCTCTAGCTCTCTTCCTCTGGTTCTGCCACTCTAACAGTAGGTTACTGGTGCAGGGCACAAAATTTATCCAGATTTGGAAGTAGAAGGACCAGTCACAGATTGATTTTTTTAAATATATATTTTAAAATATTTATTTATTTAATTCTCTTTTGTTTTCCTTATTTTATTGTTGTAGTTATTATTGTTGTTGTCACTGTTGGATAGGACAGAGAGAAATGGAGAGAGGAGGGAAGACAGAGGGGGGAGAGAAAGATAGACACCTGCAGACCTGCTTCACCGCCTGTGAAGTGACTCCCCTGCAGGTGGGGAGCAGTGGGCTTGAACTGGAATCCTTCCACCAGTCATTGCGCTTTGTGCCATGTGCGCTTAACCCGCTGTGATACCGCCCAACTCCTGGGGCTTGAACATCGTAATATGTGCACTCTACCTTGTGTGCCACTGCTGCCTCACAGCCTGACTTTTAAATTATTTTTATTTTAATGAAGAAGAGATACAGAAATGATAGAGACCAAAACACTGCTTAACTCTGGCTTATGGTGGTACAGGGGACTGAACCAGGAACTTTAGAACCTTAGGCATGAAGGTCTTTGTATAACCATTATACTTTCTCCCCACCTCAGCATATTTTTTAAAGTTTTCGAAATTCTTTACTAATGATTTAATAGTGATTAATAAGATTATGAGATAATAGGAGTGTAATTCCTCACCACTCCCAACAACAAAATTCTGTGCCTCCCAGCCCCAATAGTAACCACTGTAGTTCTCCCAAGGTACTAGTTATGAGTTGAAATAAAATAATATATATATATATATTTCTTTTTTCAAGTGTGTGTGTTTCAGTTCTCTATATTACACTTATCAGTGAAATCATTCCATAATTATCCTTTCTTTTTCCTCTCCCCTCTCAGATAAGTGGCATAGTGCCTCATTTCCTCACTTCTCCAGAATCTCTTCCCTCTCAGTGCAAAAACAAAGGTTTCTCATCACAAAAGTTCTGGGTCCCAGTGGAACTGGGGTTCAGAGGCTTCTGGCCATCTTCCCATAATACTTTCCCCTCTGGGAATATGGACCAAAATTCTTTTGGGGATGCAGAAGGAAGGAGTTCTGGGTTCTGTAATTGCTTCTATGTCCAGATCATTTTTTTTAGTTTTTTGAAATATTTTTTATTTATTAATGAGAAAGGAGGAGAGAGAGAAAGAACCAGACATCACTCTGGTACATGTGCTGCCAGGGATTGAACTCAGGACCTCATGCTTGAGAGTCCAATGATTTATCCACTGCTCCACCTCCCGGACTACTTTTTTTTTTTTTTTTAATGGCAAGTAAAGGACCAGGGGTTGGTTCATTAGTTGAGAAAAAAACTCAAATTCAAGAGGTTCTGAGTTGAATCCCTAGCATGAAGCATGTGAGGGTGTAGTGCTCTGGTTCCTCTTAATTTTTTTCTGGTTTAATTTGTTTATTTTTATAAAGATCTATTTTTTTACTTTAAAATTAATTAATTAATTAATTTTAATGAGAGAGATACAGAGAGCAAAACAGGTTTAGTAACTCAGCTCTTGTTACTGACTTCAGGGCCTTTCAAAGTACACACTGAGAACACTGTCTACTTGCCTTTAAATTTTTTAAAGGAAGGACTAGAGAGATGCAAAAGACTTTCATGTTGAGATTCTGAGGTCCCAGATTCAATCTGCAGACCACCCACCATAAGCTAGAGCTGAGCAGTGAGTGCTCTATTCTCTTTCTCTCCCTCTCTCTATTTCTTCCTCTATGTCTTGCTCTCTCATTAAAATAAACAAAATATTAAAATAAACAAATTTAAAAAAAATAAATGAATAAATTAGAAAAAAAATTAAGAGGGGTCAGAGTTGAGGGCTTGAATGAATTCCAGGAAATGGGCATTGTGTATCAGTAAGACAGAAGAGCTCCTGAGTTCAGGGTAGAGTGGGTGGGGAGTTTGGAGGGATATGGGGTGGGGGTGGGGTGGGAGATACAGTGGGAGGGTCATCTGACCAGTCCAGGAACAGGAATAGGAACAGGAATGGAGTAGTAGAGCAGAGCTACCTTTTCCCTACTCTACACTAGAAAGAATTGAGTGCCTCCAGAGCCATCCTGTGCCAGCCCCCATGTTACTTGCCCAAAGTGGATTTCCTCATTCAACCACAGTCAGGTGTGAAGCACTGAGTTGAAGGCTGGGCCTGGGGTGGGGGTGGGGAGTGTGTAGGCAAAATTGGAAATTAGGGTGTTTCTCAGCTGCAAGTCACACAACAACAATCACAAACATCCTCAAATGGGTTTAAATATAAATGGAATGTGTTGGTCCATGTGACCAAATATATAAGTCTAGAAGCAATGTTTGATCCAGGGGCTTAAATGATGAGACCAGGACTCTTTCTCTCCATTTCTTATCTCTTTAGAAATGAAGTTATCTGCGTCTGGGCCCATTGCAGTTCAGGTATTCCCCAACCCAGTGCTCACTCCCATAATCCTGAATGTTGTCCAGTATCCAAGAAATCACTGTGCCTAGCAGGGCAGAAAGGACCCCAGACCCTCATTCCAAACAGGGCCCTAAGGGTCCTGCTACACCTCCATTTCCTCCTCCAGCACAAAATGAGGGTAGTGGAAGAGCCAATATTGTGAGATCTTTCAAGGAATGAATAAAATGGTTTGTAAATTGCCTGAGATTTAATACTTTCTCCCTGATGAAAAATTACTGTGTTAGAGATTATTTCATTTTTACATACATGA
The DNA here is from genome assembly GCF_950295315.1 of Erinaceus europaeus. Taxonomy (NCBI): domain Eukaryota; kingdom Metazoa; phylum Chordata; class Mammalia; order Eulipotyphla; family Erinaceidae; genus Erinaceus; species Erinaceus europaeus. The sequence continues at coordinate 62,263,234 of NC_080172.1, forward strand.
TTTCATCTTTACATACATTCAAATGCCATGTGTTCACTTTTTTTTTCAGAGTTGAAAGATAGAGAGGTGGAGAATTAGAGAAAGAAGAGAAACACCATAGCATTGCTTCACCACTCGGTGCTTCTACGTAGTGGCTGGGGGCTTGAACCCAGTTCTTCTTCTTCTAGCATTTGCCCTTCTTCTGTAGCCAGTCAACAGCGTCAGGTTGAGCCTGATGTAAAGTTTCGAGACCTCCTTTGAATCTGGAGAGGTGGCCGTCGTTGACTATGTGGGTCATAGTCTGTCTGTAGCCGCAGGGGTAGTTCGGGTCGTCTCTGGCTCCCCAGCGATGGAACATAGCGGCGCACCGGCCATGGCCTGTTCGATAGCGATTGAGGAGGGCCCAATCATAACGTGCTAGGTCAAAGCCGGGTTGACGCTTGCAGGGGTCTGTGATGAGGTGTTTGTTCTTTACCTCAGCTGACTGCCAGCTCTGTTTCCAAGAGTCTGGAACAGAGAAGTTCAGTGTAGGCATAGGGGACCAGATTGGGTGACGAGACGTCAAGCGTTGGACAGGGTGGGCGAAGATATCCGCGTATATTGGCAGGTCCGGTTGAGCGTAGACATGGGAAATGAACTTAGATGATGCCGCATCCCGACGAATATCTGGCGGGGCGATGTTGCTAAGAACTGGCAGCCATGGGACCGGGGTGGAACGGATGGTTCCAGAAATTATCCTCATGGAGGAATATAATTTGGAATCGACCAAGTGGACATGGGGGCTATGGAACCATACTGGGGCACAGTATTCTGCAGTGGAATAGCATAATGCCAGAGATGATGATTGTAGTGTGGAAGCGCTCGCGCCCCATGAGGAGCTGGCCAGTCTTGCAATGATGTTATTCCTCACGCCCACCTTTGCTGCAGTTTTTGTGAGATGTTCGTGAAATGACAGAGTGTGATCGAGAGTAACGCCAAGATAGCATGGCTGGGCTTCATGCTGGACCCAGTTCTTCATGCATAGCAAAGCATGCACACTGCTGGGTGAGCTATCTTCTGGTCTACTTGTTCCTTCATTAATTATAACAACTTTTGCTGAGAATCTCCTAGGTCTTAGGCACTGAGAAAATAGACAAAAATTCCTTCCCTCATGGATCTTACCTTCTAGATAGCGAGATTGAAGATAGTCAAACAACTAAATAATGTACAGTTTCAGTGGTGCTGGTGGTGGTGACTTAGAAGGAAATGAAGGCAGGAATGTAGGGAAAAAATTGGGCAAATAGATATATAGTTATAAATATAAATTCAACCCATATCTGTGATCATGGGAGAATTACTATATTTTCTAATAGAGTATTCCTCTCCCTCTCCTACCCCCTCCCTCTCCCACCCCCCTCCCTCTCCCTCTCCCACTCCCACGCCCCTCCCTCTCCCTCTCCCTCTCCCACCCCCCTCCCTCTCCCTCTCCCTCTCCCACCCCCTTCCCTCTCCCACACCCTCCCTATCCCTCTCCCTCTCCCTCTCCCACCCCCTTCCCTCTCCCTCTCCCACCACCCTCCCTCTCCCTCTCCCTCTCCCACCCCCCTCCCTCTCCCACCCCCCTCCCTCTCCCTCTCCCACCCCCCTCCCTCACCCTCTCCCACTCCCAACCCCTCCCTCTTCCTCTCCCACCCCCCTCCCTCTCCATCACCCTCCCCCCTCCCACTCCATCTCCCTCCCCCCTCCCTCTCCCACCCCCTTCCCTCTCCCTCTCGGAGCCACCCCCTCCCTCTCCCTCTCCCTCTCCCTCTCCCTCTCCCTCTCCCTCTCCCTCTCCCTCTCCATCTCCCACCTCTCTCCCTCTCCCTCTCCCTCCCCCTCCCCGTCCCTCTCCCTCCCACCCTCCCTCTCCCTCTCCCTCTCCCTCTCCCTCCCCCTCCCCGTCCCTCTCCCTCTCCCTCCCACCCTCCCTCTCCCTCTCCCACCCCTCACCCCTCCCTCTCCCACCCCCTCCCTCTCCTTCTCCCTCCCCCTCCCCATCCCTCTCCCTCCCCCTTGCCCCTCCCTCTCCCTCCCCCTCGCCCCTCCCTCTCCCACCCCCCTCCCTCTCCCTCTCCCACCCCCTCCCTCTTCTACCCCCTCCCTCTCCTACCCCCCTCCCTCTCCTACCCCCCTCCCTCTCCTACCCCCCTCCCTCTCCTACCCCCTCCCTCTCCTACCCCTCCCTCTCCTACCCCCCTCCCTCTCCTACCCCCTCCCTCTCCTACCCCCTCCCTCTCCTACCCCCCTCCCTCTCCTACCCCCCTCCCTCTCCTACCCCCCTCCCTCTTCTACCCCCTCCCTCTTCTACCCCCCTCCCTCTTCTACCCCCCTCTCTCTTCTATCCCTCTTCTATCCCCCTCCCTCTTCTTCCTTCTCCCAGGATTCAATCACAGATCCCTGGCTTCAGATCCAGCAGCACAACCACTCACCCAGAGCTTTCAGCCGTGCTGGGGTAAGGTTTCTAGTAACCTTAGGTGCTATTGATAATAAAGAAAGCCTGGAATGATCCACTTCCTGGTTCTAATAACACCTTTCAGATGTTTTCACTTATCCATCTCATTCTTTCCCTCAAGGACCAAACCATACCTACATACCCAACTTTCACTTTATGTGGCCAAAGGATAGAACAGTACACATATAAATATACCTATCCCCTTCAACCTAGGAAACATGAAAACCTTTCCCTTCACTCTCCCTGCACCTCCAAATGCACACACACTACACCTTGAGACCAAACTAACTTGACAATCTTCTTCCGATACCTATCCTCTACATCCCTATCTACCACAAAGGACACAACACGACAATTCCCCTTCTACTTTTCCTCTCTCCTGTCAACTATATACACACATCACATTCTAGAATGCATGTCACCTATGTACTTCTAATGGAAACCTCCCCTCACTCCCTGCGTCTGCTCATGCTCATTCTAACCAAAAAGAAAAAAATATACGTTCCATAAATCACTTTGCTCCTGGATGTGACCACAACCAAAACACTGCCATCAGATTGATTGCTCCTTCGTCCTCTTCTGCACAAATACGGATCATGAATATGAATCAATTCATGCATCATTACGAAACTACTACTGAAGAACTTTAGTGTTCTTGACATTTTTTAGTTTTTTAAACCTAATCCATGATATACAACAAATAAGTTTGTCCATTGGACATACACCAATGACACTAATGATCTCCAGAGAAACACACTCCTGAACTACTTAGTACGTACACCCACATAGAACAATATCCTTGACCACTACTCTTTATTGAAACACTTGCAGAAACCAATATCCTCCTAGACTATACAACGTACAGTCACTGGAACCTCATCTCTGCACTCTCTACACAAGCTCTTTCCTTACCAACTGTACAAACGAATCTGATTGATGGCCTCTCACTGATACCTTTCCACACTACCCTATGCTACGAATCTCCCCCTACAAATGAACCTTCAAATACTGTCTAACCCCTCCTAACAGAGGTCACAGACTTAGCCTCCATTTCCCATGAAAACGTTGAACAACTTACCTAAGAAACTTCACACATCCACTGAAAAGGAATCCGGCTACTCCGTGCTACGACCTGCCATACATAATTAATCCTAGGCTACGTCACTGTCTACCCAGGGAAGGCTGTTCTGTGGGGCTAGGGCATCTGATGCATTTTGAACTTGTTACTGTGCCCTGTGGCATCTGTTGCATTATCCAAGCCCCCAATTTCACATTAAAAATCAGTTGTTGTTGTTGTTGTTGCATTACTACATAATCTTCGAGGCAACAGAGCTATTGAGTCTTTTTTTTTTTTTTTTGCTTGTTTGTTTTGTTTTTAGATGGAGACAGAGAGGTAGAGAGAGAATGAAAGAGAGCACACCACTGAAGCTTCCTTCAATGTAGTGGAGGGCCAGACTTGAACCTGGGTTAAGCCCAGGACAAAATAGCACACTACCCAAGTGAGCAATTATACCTACCCTTTGTCTTCTGTCTTTTACTGAATATCATTGGCTTCAATCTTTCATCCTTTTTATTTATTTATTTATTTATTTATTCCCTTTTGTTGCCCTTGTTGTATTTTATTGTTGTAGTTATTATTGTTGTTGTTGATGTCATTGTTGTTGAATAGGACAGAGAGAAATGGAGAGAGGAAGGGAAGACAGAGAGGGGGAGAGAAAGATAGACACCTGTAGACCTGCTTGTGAAGCCACTCCCCTGCAGGTGGGAAGCCGGGAGTTCGAACCGGGATCCTTCTGCCTATCCTTGTGCTTTGCGCCACCTGCGCTTAACCCGCTGTGCTACCGCACTTTGATCCTTTTCCTTCATCCACAGTTGTGGTAAACTTTTCTTTTGCTTCAGTTTTGAAAAGTCCCAATTTTCCTACCCTGTGGTATCTGTTTGAGGAAAAGCTGTTTTCTGCCTACACTGAGTGTAGATTCTAAAAGATTTCTGTGTGGACACACTATTTTCCTTTTCTCTCCTCTTTTCCTCTTTTTTTCTTCTCTTTTCTTCTTCTTTTCTCTTATTACATGAGGGTGGCTGCATGGCAAATCCACTGCTCCTGGCAATCATTTTCTTTTCTTTTTTAAAATTTCTTTATTGGGGGATTAATGTTTTACAGTCGACAGTAAATACAATAGTTTGTACATGCACAAATTTCTCAGTTTTCCACATAACAACCCCCACTAGGTCTTCTGTCATCCTTTTCCAGGACTTGTATTCCCCCTCCCCCCATCCACACCCCAGAGTCTTACTTTGGTGCAATACACCAACTCCAGTTCAGGTTCTGCTCAGTGTTTTCTCTTCTGATCTTGTTTTTCAACTTCGGCCTGTGAGTGACATCATCCCATACTCATCCTTCTGTTTCTGACTTATTTAATTTAACATTATTTCTTCAAGCTTCATCCAAGATGGGCTGAAAAATGGTGAAATCACCATTTTTTTTAATGTTTCCAAAGTTTTAGTTCTATATTTTTAATTTCCTTATGGGGGATTAATATTTTACTGTAGACAGTAAATACAATAGTTTGTACATGCATAAAATTTCCCAGTTTTCCACATAACAATACAACCCCAACTAGGTCCTCTGTCATCCTTTTCCAGGACCTGTATTGACCTGTTTCTGACTTATTTCATTTAACATGATTTCTTCAAGCTCCATCCAAGAAGGGATGAAAATGGTGAGATCACTATTTTTTAATAGCTGAGTAGTATTCCACTGTGTCTATATACCACAACTTGCTCAGCCACTCATCTGTTGTTGGACACCTGGGTTGCTTCCAGGTTTTGCTGTTACAAATTGTGTTGCTATGAACATAGGTATCACAAATATTTTTGCACGGGTGTATTTGGTTCCTTAGGATCTATCCCCAGGAGGAGAACTGCAGGATGATAAGGTAGGTCCATTTCTATCCTTCTGAGAGTTCTCCAGACTGCTCTCCACAGAGGTTGGACCAATTTATTCCCACCAGCAGTGAAGGAGAGAGTTCCTTTGTCCCCACAACCTCTCTCCAGCATTTGTTGCTGTTACCTTTTCTGATGTATGGCATTTTCACAGGAGTGAAATGGTATCTCATGGTTGTCTTTATTGGCATTTTTCTGACAATCAAAGACTTGGAGCATTTTTTCATGTGTTTCTCAGTCTTTTGGGTCTCTTCTATGGTAAATATTCTTTTTATTTATTTATTTATTTATCTATTTATTTATTCCTTTTTGTTGCCTTTGTTGTAGTTATTGATGTTGTTGTTGGATAGGACAGAGAGAAATGGAGAGAGGAGGGGAAGACAGAGAGGTGGAGAGAAAGACCTGCAGACCTGACCTGCTTCACCGCTAGTGAAGCGATCCCCCATGCAGGTGGGGAGCCGGGGGCTGGAACCCAGGTCCTTAATGCTGGTTCTTGCTCTTAGTGCCACCTGCGCTCAACCTGCTGTGCTACTTGACTCCCCTGTGGTGAATATTCTGTCCATGTCCTCCCCCCCCCATTTTTGGATGGGGTTACTTGTTTTCTTGTTGTTGAATTTGATAGGCTCTTTATATATTTTGGTTATTAAACTCTTGTCTGATGTATGGCATTTAAATATCTACTCCCATTCTGTAATGGGTCTCTTTGTTTGGGTATTGGTTTCTTTTGCTGTGCAGAAGCTTTTAAATTTGATGTAGTCCCATAAGTTTATAGTTGTCTTAGCCTTCTCTGTAATTGAATTCGTTTCATTTAAGATGTATTCGAAATTTATGCAGAAAAGAGTTCTGCCAATATTTTCATCTAAGTTTCTGATAGTTTCTGGTCTAACATTCAAGTCCTTGATCCATTTGGACTTCACTTTCATATTTGGTGAAATATGGTGGTTCAGTTTCATTCTTCGGCATGTTTCAACCCATTGTTTCCAACACCATTTGTTGAAGAGACTCTGCTTTCCCCATTTAATAGTCTGGACACTTGTGTCAAAGATTAGATGTCCATAGGTGTGGGGGCTCACTTCTGGGCTCTCAATTCTATTCCACTGGTCAGTGTGTCTATTCATGTTCCAGTACCAAGCAGTTTTGATTACAATGGCCCTATAATGCAATTTGAGATCTGAGAGTGTGATGCCTCCAGTTCTGTTCTTTTTTCTTGAGATTGTTTTGGCAATTCTAGGTCTTTCCTGCTTCCAGATAAACATCTGTAGAATTTGTTCTGTTCTCCTAAAAAATGTGGTTGGGATCTTGATGGGGATAGCATTAAATTTATATATGGCTCTGGGTAGTATATTCATTTTGATGATGGTAATTCTTCCAACCCATGAACATGGAATATCTTTCCACTTCTTTGTGTCTTTTTCAATTTCTTGAGTAGTGACTCATAATTTTCAGTATACAAGTCTTTCACTTCTTTAGTTAGGTTTATTCCTAGATATTTTATTGTTTTTGTTGCTATAGTAAAAGGAATTGTGGTCCGGGAGGTGGCACAGTGATAAGGCTTTGGATTCTCAAGTATGAGGCCCTGAGTTCAATCCCCAGCAGCACATGTGCCAGAGTGATGTCTGGTTCTTTCTCTTTCCTCCTATCTTTCTCATTAATAAATAAATAAAGTCTTTAAAAAAAAGGAATTGATTTCTGGATTTCATCTTCTTCTAACTTAGTGTTTGCATAGAGGAATGCCACTGACTTTAGTATGCTAATTTTATAGCCTGACACCTTACTCTATTGCCTGATGATTTCCGAAAGCTTCTTGCTGAATTCCTTAGGTTTTTCTATGTATACTATCATGTCATCTGCAAACAGGGAGAATTTGACTACTTCTCTTCCAATCTGTATGCCTTTAATTCCTTGCTCCTGCCTGATTGCTATGGCAAGAACTTCCAACACTATGTTGAATAGTAATGGTGATAGTGGGCAGCCCTGTCTAGTACCTGATCTGAGGGGAAATGCTTCCAGTTTTTCACCATTGAGTATGATGTTGGCTGTAGGTTTGCTATAAATATAGATTACACTATCTTTAGGAATTTTCCATCTACTCCCAATATTTGTAGTGTTTTGTTCATAAAGGGATGTTGTATTTTGTCAAAGGCTTTCTTGCATCTGTTGATATGACAATGTGGTTTTTGGTCTTGCTTATGTTGATGTGATGGATCACGTTGATTGATTTACGTATATTAAACCAACCTTGCATGTCTGGGATAAAGCCCACTTGGTTGGGAGTCAGTTGGTAGCACAGCAGGTTAAGCACAGGTGGCGCCAAATGCAAGGACCGGTGTAAGGATCACGGTTCAAGCCCCCAGCTCCCCACCTGCAGGGGAGTCGCTTCACAGCCAGTGAAGCAGGTCTGCAGGTGTCTTTCTCTCCCCCTCTCTGTCTTCCCCTCCTTTCTCCATTTCTCTCTGTCCTATCCAATAATGATGACATCAACAAAAATAATAACTATAACAATAAAACAACAATGGCAACAAAAGGGAATAAATAAACATTTTTAAAAAACCCACTTGGTCATGATGAACAATCTGTTTAATATACTGCTGTATCCAGTTGGCTAGAATTTTGTTCAATATTTTAGCGTCTATGTTCATCAGAGATATTGGGCTGTAGTTTTCTTTTTTGGTTGTGTCCCTGTCTGCTTTTGGTATCAGAGTAATGGTGGCTTCATAGAAGCTGGAAGGGAGTAGTCCAGTGTCTTCAATCTTCTGGAAGACTTTTGAAAGTAGAGGTATTATTTCTTCCTTGAAGGTTTTGTAGAATTCATTTGTAAAACCATCTGGTCCAGGACCTTTATTCTTGGGAAGGTTTTTGATAACTGTTTTAATTTCATTAGCTGTGATGGGCCTTTTCATATTACCTAGTTCCTCTTTATTTAATTTTGGAAGTTCATAGCTATCTAGGAAATCATCCATTTCTTCCAGGTTCTCTAGCTTGGTGGCATATAGTTGTTCATAGAAGTCTCACATGTTGAATTTCTGCAGTGTCTGTTATGATATCTCCTCTTTCATTTACAATCTGATTTATTTGGGTCTTCTCCCTTTTTTTCTTTTGTGAGTCTGGCTAAAGGTATGTCGATTTTATTCACTCTTTCAAAGAACCGACATTTACGTTCGTTGATCTTTTATATGGTTTTCTTATTTTCAGTATTATTTATTTCTGTCCTAATTTTAGTTATCTCTGTCCTTCTGGTTGGTTTAGGGTTCCTTTACTCTTCTTCTTCTTTTTCTTTTTCTTCTTCTTCTTCTTCTTCTTCTTCTTCTTCTTCTTCTTCTTCTTCTTCTTCTTCTTCTTCTTCTTCTTCTTCTCCTTCTCCTCCTCCTCCTCCTCCTCCTCCTCCTCCTCCTCCTCCTCCTCCTCCTCCTTCTTCTTCTTCATCTTTAAGGTGTGCAATCAGGTTGTTTATTTCTGCTTTTTCTTGTTTCCTAATGTGTGCTTCAATGGTTATGAACTTCCTTCTCAGTACTGCCTTAGCTGTGTCCCAAATATTTTGATAGCTTGTGCCTTCATTTTCATTGAACTCACTCTCGAAACATTTTGATTTCTTCTTTTATTTCCTCTTTGACCCAGTAGTTGTTAAGTAGTGTACTGCTGAGCTTCCACATTTTGGGACTATTACTAATATTTTGTTGAAAGTTAAGTGTTAGTTTGATTGTTAAGTGTTAGTTTAATTCCACTGTGGTCTGAGAAGATGCTTGGGATGATTTCCATGCTCTTGAATTTGCTGATGCTGTCTTTGTGGCTTAACGTATGGTTTATCCTTGAGAATCACCCATGTGGACTTGAGTAGAATGTGTATTCCAGTTTCTTAGGATGAATGACTCTGAAAATGTCCAATAGTTCTAGTTTATCTCTCTCCTTATTTAACTCCCTCATTTCTTTATTAATTTTATGCCTGGGTGATCTGTCAAATTGAGAGAGTGGGGTGTTGAAGTCCCCTACTATGACTGTGTTGCTGTTAATATATTGCTGTAGCTCTTTCGGTAGTTGTTTGATGTATTTACATGGCTTCTCATTGAGTGCATAGATGTTAATAATGTTAAGTCCTCTTGATTGACTGATCCTCTGAGCATTAAGTAATGTCCATCCCTATCTTTTTAAATTTTATTGATTTTAAAGTTCATCATGTCAGATATGAGAATAGCTGTTCCTGCCTTTTTTGTGGGCCGTTGGCTTGTATGATAGTTTTCCATCCTTTCACTTTGAGTTTGTGTTTGCCTTGTTGAGTTAAGTAGGTTTTCCTGTAGATAGCATATTATTGGGTTGTGATTTCTGATCCATCTTCCTACTCTTTGCCTTTTAATAAGTGAATTCAGGCCTTTGACAATTACTGATATCATAGATTGAAGATACTTTAATGCCATTATTATGGATTTTGTAGATTTTTGGAGTGTTCTGATAGATGGCATATTTATGGTGGTCTGACTGTTTATAGGAGACCTTTCACAACAATGGAAGGCTTGTTCTGAGGCAATTATTCACATGTTCTCATCAGGAGAACAATGCAGAAAGGCCCCCACTATACAGCCCCACTGCTAGGCCACCGAGGTGTAGATCTTCTCTTGAGTCTCCTGGTCAGTTCTCTGTTCCTGGATGTCAGCACAGGGTTTCCCCCCTGCCACTCCAGTCTCTGAGGGAAATAGCAATGGAGACTCACAGTTGCATTTGGTGAGTCTTATGGGAGTCTTCTCTTTCCTTCAGCAGTCTTTTTGTTGTAAAACAGACTGGAGGTGGTGCCTCAACCGGTAAACTGTTGGATTGTTACCGCTGCTCAATCTCTCCTTAGGCTCCTCTCAGTCCTCAAGCCAGACGTATTTGCACTCACCGGGGATTTGGTGGCTTCCTGAAGTTGTTCTAGTCCTGTATTGTTGTAATCTCAGGCGATTTCCTTTGGTATTCTTCCTGACAATCCTTTTCTTCCTTCCTTCCTTCCTTCCTTCCTTCCTTCCTTCCTTCCTCCTCCTCCTCCTCCTCCTCCTTCTTCTTCTTTTGTTTGTTGATAGAGACAGAAATTTAGAGTAAAGAGAGAGATTGAAAGGGAGAGAGAGAGAGAGAAAGACTCATACAGCACTACTCCACTGCTTGTGAATCTTTCCCCCTGAAGATGGGTACCTTGTGCATGGTAATGTATGTGCTGTATCCAGTGCACCACCACCAGGTCCTGGACATGCTTTTCAAGCATGCAACCTGGCAGAAAACTGCTCCTGTAGTGCAATGGAAAGGTACTCTCTCTGCAGAACTTGTTCCTTTGCAGGACACATAAACAGATCAGCCACATAGTGACCCACTCCTCAAGCTATGTCTTGTCTCATCTAAAAACAGGAAACATTTGAAAAGCAATCCCCAAAAGGAGACATTGAACAAGGAATTGTTCCAGAACCCATAGTTGTAAAGAAGGAAGTTCAGATTCAGTGAGGAAGTATTCTAAGTGCCTACAGGGCTCAGCTCCCAGCTGCCCAGTGAAGAGGCAGTGGAGCAGAGAGAAGCAGATGCTGGTGAGGGAGCAAAGAGGCCCATGGCAAGGAGAGAATTTCAAGGGCTATAAATAACTTACAGGAGGCAAAACACATGGGAGAAGGCAATTAACCTCTCTAGGAATTAGTGAGAAAGCCTTTAGTATTTAATATATGATCCTTGCAAGATTACAAACGTAGTGATAAAGATTTCCCCGTAATTAGTAACAAGACCCTTGACACAAGAAGCAACCACCTGACATTGGGCCTGCACTAGCCAAGAATTAAGTGGCAGGGAAGAAGAAGATGGAGGTGAGGGAGGGCTCAGTGGTGGACCTGGTTAAGTGCATATGTTACTATTTGCAGGAGTTAGGATTTGAGCCCCCTATCCCCAACTGCAGCAGGGAAGCTTCATGAGTGGTGAGGCAGTGTGGTAGGTCTCTCTCTCTCATTTTCTGTCTCTCTATCTTCCCCCTCTGCTTTCAATTTCTCTCTGTCCATTCAAATTTTAAAAAGCGGGGGGGATGGCCACTGGAAGCAGTGGAGTTGTAGTGTGGGCACAGAACTGCATTGATAACCCTGGTGGCAATAAAAATAAAAATAAATAAATAAATAAATACATAAATAAATAACCACCTGGGACAGTGGTATTGTGAAGGCACTGAGCCTCAGCAATAACCTTTGGTGGATTAAAAATTAAAAAAGGAAAACAAGTAGATTAGCCAAACCTGGATAACAAAATCAAGACTCAGCACATTCTTTATTTGGAAGAAGTCACCAATGGAATCGACTGTAGATCTCTCTCCCAAATTAACAGTACAGTAAACGTTAGCTAGTTCGCATTACAAGATGTAAGATGTGGCCACTCTCCATTAACCTTTGTCTGATCTTTATGGAAGTTGAAAGGAAGGAGTGCTTACTCCCAAGTACCTTTCTCAGTGGAATCTGACTGAAAGAAGAGCCTCACTGATCCCTGCTGACAGCATCTGCATCCAGAGGGCAGCACAGTTACAGAGCCTCTCAGGACCTGTCCCCAAGGGCAACACATGAACATAACATGGTGTATTGCACCAAATTAAGGGATTCTGGGTTGGGGGAGGGTTTGGGTTCTGGAATATGATGGCAGAGGAGTACCTAGAGGGGCATAGAATTGTTATGTGGAAAACTGAGAAATGTAAACAGGGGTCGATGGCATAATGGTGATGCAAAGAGACTCTTATTCCTGAGGCTCCAAAGTCTCAGGCTCATGGTGAATTCACCCTCTTTACCCCATCTTGGATGGAACTCAAAGATATCATGTTAAGATGATATAAGAGATAAGTGAGATAAGTCAGAAACAAAAGGATGAATATGGCATGATCTCACTCATAGACAGAAGTTGAAAAACAAGATCAGAAGGGAAAACTCTAAGCAGAACTTGGACTGAAGTTGGTGTATTGCACCAAAGTAAAAGACTCTGGGGTATGGGGGAGGGTTTGGATCCTGAAATATAGAGGAGGACTTAGTGGGGCTTGTATTGTTATGTGGAAATGTTATGCATACACAAACTATTGTATTTTACTGTTGACTATAAACCATTAATCCCCTAATAAAGAAATTTTAACAATGAAAGAAAATAACATGGTAGGTGGCTGCTGGCTAGGCTGTCTTTCGAGGAGCCATTTATGTGATAAATTTCCACCCTGTTTTGTGGCATCAATAGCTCTCCCAGGGCCAAGTGAGAAGCTCCAGAGCTACTCAGCCGATTTCCAAGGCTGGTTTGGCTTTGCCTTGTTTCCTCCGTCCTCTTATCTCTGGGGGCTGAGAGGGCAGAGGGCAGAGGCTAATAACATCTAAGTAAGAACAATTTTATTAATATGAAGGAATAATGCAGAGCCAGCTTCCAGAGGAAAAGAATTCTCAAGGCTGTGCAGAAGCACACCTGGTTGAGCATGCATGTTAGTGTGCTCAAAGACCAGGCTTCAAGTCCCCACTCCCCACCTGCAGGAAGCAAGTTTCATACAGGTATTTCTCTTTCCTCTCCTTCTCTAGCTACCCTCCCACACAATCTCTGTCTTATCAAATAAAAGAAAGAGAGAGAAAGGAAGGAAGAAAGGAGGGAGAGAAGGAAGGAGGGAGGGAAGAACAGAAGGAAGGAGGGAAGGAAGGAAGGAAGGAAGGAAGGAAGGAAGGAAGGAAGGAAAGAAGGAAAAAGGAAAATATGATCACCGGTAGTGGTGGATTCATCATGCAGACACTGAACCCCAGCAATAAGCCTGGTGGAAATTAAAAAAAAAATTCTCACTGACAGTTTGACTTTGCTGTCTTCCTTCCTTGCTTTCAAAGCCTTCAGCCACTGCTTCCTCCAACCTGCTTGAAACATTCCTCCTCACTCTGTTGTTCACAGACTTCCCTTTGACAAGTCAGAACCCCTGATTTCATACTTGAAATATTTTAAGAAATCTATTTCCATTTTCTTATGCTAGATGTAGGGAAAGCAGTGGAATGAATCATTGAGTGTGTGTGTGTGTGTGTGTGTGTGTGTAGGGGGTTTCATTTCAATGAACCATAAGCACACCTCCCCTGCCAGTGACATGAGGACTTCGATGACAGGTGTGCAGGCACACTTTGATGCTTTGTATGATTCCGGGTGTGACATTGTTGCACTGTTGCAATGTGTGTCTGTGTTGTTGAAAATAATGATTTTCTTAGGCTACAACTTGAGTTTATTCCTTCCTTCTCTTCCTCTCATATTCTTCTTCCTCTTTCTGAGTGTTTCTTTTTAAGTAAGTTACTTCATGTAGATTTTTTCTTTTGACATTCATCTTACCAGAAAGAAAGATCACTGTCACTTTTGACTTCCAAAGTTTCCTAGAGTTAGGTTCTGGGACCAATTACCTCCTCCCCCTACCCTATTTTTCATTTTTTCCTCAAATAATTGAACAGTTGAATCCTAGTTTTCTGAGTGTGTTTTTAAATTCATTTTAAACCGTGTATAAAATACATAACACAAATCTTACCATCTTAATTTTAAGTGTACAGTTCAGTAGTGCCAGCCATAGTCATATCATTGTACAAAGGATCTCTAGAACTTTTTTTCTTACAACACTGAAAAGTCATTTTTCTATTTCTTCTTCCTTCAATTCCTTGTCAACCAATTCTTCTTTCTGTGAGTTTGACTACATCATTCCCTTAGAACTAGGAGTGGGATCATAACTCCTTCTGTTACAGATTTATTTCCCTTAGTATAATGTCGTCGAGAGTAACTTACGCTGTAGCATGTGTGAGGATTCTTTTCCTTTGAAAGGCTGACTAATATTCCATGACATATGTTTATACCACATTTTCTTTCTTTGTTAAAATTTCTTTATTAGGGGATTAATGGTTTATAGTCAACAGTAAAATACAATAGTTTGTGTATGCATAACATTTCCACATAACAATACAAGCCCCACTAGGTCTTCCTCTATCATCATGTTTCAGGACCCAAACCCTCCCCCATACCCCAGAGTCTTTTACTTTGGTGCAATACACCAACTTCAGTCCAAGTTCTGCTTAGAGTTTTCCCTTCTGACCTTGTTTTTCAACTTCTGTCTATGAGTGAGATCATGCCATATTCATCCTTTTGTTTCTGACTTATCTCACTTATCTCTTATATCATCTTAACATGATATCTTTGAGTTCCATCCAAGATGGGGTAAAGAGGGTGAATTCACCATGAGCCTGAGACTTTGGAGCCTCAGGAATAAGAGTCTCTTTGCATCACCATTATGCCATCGACCCCTGTTTACATTTCTCAGTTTTCCACATAACAATTCTATGCCCCTCTAGGTACTCCTCTGCTATCATATTCCAGAACCCGAACCCTCCTCCCAACCCAGAATCCTTTACTTTGGTGCAACACACCAGACCCAGTCCAAGCTCTGCTTGGTGTTTATTGTTCAACTTTTTTTTTCTTTGTAATTGGATTAATTTCATTGAAGATGCCTTTAAAATTTAGATGAAAAAGAGATCTGCCAATATTTTCTTCTAAGTATTTAATAGTTTCTGGTCTAACCTCCAAGCAGTGTTGAAATACCCTACTATTACTGTGTTGCTGTTAATATATTGCTGTGACCCTTTCAGTAGATATTTGATGTATTTAGATGGCCTCTCATTGGGTGCATAGATGCTAATAACTGTTAAGACCTCTTGACTGACTGATCCTCTGAGGGTTAAGTAATGTCTATTCCTATATTTTTCAAATTTTATTTATTTTAAGGTCTATTGTGTCATACTGAGAATAGCTGTTCCTGCCCTTTATTGTGGTCCTTTGGATAATATGGTAGTTTTCCATCTTTTCATCGAGTCTGTTGTCTTAGGTTGGGTTGTGTTTTCTGATCCATCTTCCTACTCTGTGCCTTTTAATAGGTGAATTCAGGCCATTGACATTTATTGATAATATAGAATGAAGATATTTCTTTATTTTTTATTTTTTTTAATTATTATTTTTTTTATTAATTTATTCCCTTTTGTTGCCCTTGTTGTTTTATTGTTGTAGTTATTGTTGTTGTCGTCGTTGTTGGATAGGACAGAGAGAAACGGAGAGAGGAGGGGAAGACAGAGAGGGGGAGAGAAAGATAGACACCTGCAGACCTGCTTCACCGCCTGTGAAGCAACTCCCCTGCAGGTGGGGAGCCGGCATTCGAACCGGGATCCTTATGCCGGTCCTTGTGCTTTGCGCCACCTGCACTTAACCCGCTGCGCTACAGCCCGACTCCCTGAATGAAGATATTTTAATGCCATTATTCTAAAAATTTAGAGTGTCTGATATGTGGCATGTTTATGATGATGCGATTGTTTATAAGAGACCTTTCAGAACTTCTTTCCGGGCAGGCTTGGTGATAGTTGATTCTTTCAACTGTTGCTTTTCTGAAAAGTTTCTTATGCCTCCATGTAGTTTGAATGACAGTCTAGCAAGGTACAGTAGTCTTGGTTGAAAACCTTTCTCATTAAGAGCTTGCTATATATCTTGACATTCTCTTCTGACCTTTAGTGTTTGTGTGAACAAATCTGCTGCTAATCTAATGGGTTTTTCTCTGTAGGTGACTCTTTGTTTTTCTCTTGCATTGTTCAAGATCCTTTCCTTATCCTTATCCCTTTTCATTCTAAATATGATGTATCTTGGTGTCTTTAAGTCTTGGTTAATTCTGTTTGGGACCCTCTGAGGTTCTTGAACCTTTATGCCTTCTATATTGTCTAGAGTAGGGCAGTTTTAAGCTATTGTGTCCTGTAGAATTTAATTAGTCCTGCTAATTAAATAATGCATATATTACTTCTTTTGAAGTCATTCCATATGTCTCTTAATATAGTGTTGTTATTTTTGGTATCTCTTAATCTCTTTTTTAGATCTGTTACTTCTTTCTTGGTTTTCTCTATTTCATCCTCAATCTTGCTAATTCTGTTTCCTTCCTCATTTGTTCTATTCTCTCTTCCCTCTGTTGTTTTCTGTAACTCAGCTATTTTGTTACCTTTTTGTGATATTGTATTAGCTTTTTCAGCTAGTTGTGTTCTTATCTCAGCTATTTCAGCTTTCAACTCTCTAATTACCTTGAGATAGTTAGTGTGTTTTCTTCCAGAGTCTCATTTGTTGTCTCTGCATTTCTGATGACAATTCTTTCAAACTCTTTCCTCACTCCTGTGACTAATGCCTCAGTCAATGTTTGGATCTTGTACTCATTCTTATGTGCTTCTACCTTTGAGGGGTTTATCTGGGCTTTGTCCTGGTTCATTTCCTCAATGTTTATTTTTGGTTTAACCATTGTATATGGTGTTTTATGGGGTCCCTCTTTCAGTACTTTTCAATACACTAATCACACTTGCCTGGATTGACTTGTGTCTAAGTATGTTACTTACAGAGTTCAAAGTTATGTAAATTAACAGTAGTTTCAATGTTGTTTCAATCTTTGAGGTGAAGCACAGTGGCTGTTAAAGCCTCTTGTTCTTTATCTTCTCTCTAGACAATGGGAGCCTGCAGGCTTTTTAACTATAGGTAGATTTTTTTTTTTTAGCTTAATTACTCACTCCTAACCCATGATGTGCTGGGTTCCCAAAGTGTTCTGAATCTTGTCTTGTTGTGTTCTCAGGTACTCAGTTAGTCTTCTTTGTTATTCTTAGTTGACCAGGATGAGGAGAGAGACACAGCTACTGCTACTCTGTAGCCCCACCTCCAGAAGTCTGTATACCACATTTTCTTTCCTCATCCATCAGTGTACATTTGAATTGCTTTCACCTGTTGGCTATTTTTTTTTATAGCACCACAATGAACATGGGTATGCATTCTAACCCTGTCTATACTAGAAATATATTAGAAGTTTCCAGAGCTGAAAGGAAAATCTCTACTTTGCCACAATGGCAAGAGAGACAGAACTTCTGTATAACTTGTCACTCACTGAGGAAGCTGCTTGCTAGTGTGAAAGCTATTTTGCATAGAATTATCTATTAACTCAAAGCTTTTAGCTCTATTTAAAGCTTCACTTTAAAGTTAGACTTTTTTTTTAAGTCCTTCAATTTTTTTTCTATTTGATGGTACTCAGAAATGTCTCCATTCATCTGGGATCTCTAGAATACTTTATTCTTGAACAAAGGTATCCTGTAATTCACACTAATAAATTAGTAAGGGGTGTTGAACACCCTCCTTCCCACTTTCAGTTTTCAAAACCAACCTTGCTTTACTTGGTGGAATTGAAAGTAGTGATTGAGAAGCTATTTGTATGTAAAAGTTCTCCCTTAAATCAATAATCCCTAAAACTTCTTTCCAAAAGGGTTAGAATTAACTTGTTTGAAATGATACAAATAACAGAAGCGTCCATGGCCAGTCTCAGCATAATGAGAAAACCTCTGCTTTAACTTCACCTCCCTCCCACTCAAGAAAACATAAACAGCAAATGAATTCAGTGGCTATTATTACAAGGATAGCCCTGACAAAACAAATCACTTGCAAGACTTCATTTTCTTTTTCTGCCAGGGTTTTGCTGAGGCTTTTTGCCTACACAGATCTACCAGTCCCAGTGGACTCTTTTTTTCTTTTAGAGGAAGAGGAAGAGAGAGAGAGGAAGAGAGAGAGAGGTTGAGAAACAGAGAGACTGCAACACTGCTTGTAAAATTTCTCCTTTGCATGGTGTCCCTATATGGTGACTGAGTGCTCAAACTCCAATTCTTACCATGTTAAAATGTCCGCTCTGTCAGGTGAGCCATTTCTTGGCTCCTTGTGAGAAACCTTATAAGTGATTAACCACACCAGTGTGAGCACACTGTGGTTGAGGGCTTTTACCATAATAGTAATACTCATTCTACATGTGGCATATCCAGCCTTGGAAGGTGATACAGATACAGTTGCAGTTGCCTGATTCTTTCCTTCCAAGTAGCAAAAAGCAGGGGGGAAATTATAGCAGTCAGTTTCATGAGAATCCACAGATCTTCAACTATTGTCAGACTCCCTGAAAAAGTATCAGTAGTCACTTTTAGAACTTTGAATGGCAAGCCCTAAAAGTTGAGACTGGGTGGTAGTGCAGTGGGTTAAGTGCATATGGCACGAAGTGCAAGGGCCAGCATAAGTATCTCTGTTTGAGTCCCCAGCTCCCCACCTGCAGGGGGTCACTTCGCAAGCAGTAAAGCAGGTCTGCAAGTGTTTATCTTTCTCTCCCCCTCTCTGTCTCCCCTCCTCTCCTAATTTCTCTCTATCCTATCCAATGACAACAACAGCAGCTATGGCAGCAATAACAATAACAGCTACAACAAGGGTAAACAAAATGGGAAAAATAGTCGCCAGGAGCAGTGGATTTGTAGTGCAGGCACCGATTCCCAGCAATAACCCTGGAGGCAAAAAAATTTTAAAAATTAAAAAAAAATTAAAGTTGGGGCTAGGATAGTGATGCTGTGGTAGTATATCTAGAAGTCAGAGGCAAAAATATACACTTTGGATGCTGACAATCATGGCTTCAAGTCCAAGCTCTGTGACTTCCTAGTTTTGTAAACTTACATGAGTTATTTAGTATACAATATTTCACTTTTTCATCTAGAAAGTTGTCTTAAAATAATATATTTAAAGGCTGGTGAAATAGCTCACATGGATAGCATGCTGCTTTGCCATGTACACAGTTCAGATTCAAGCCCAGCTGTGCTGTGCTGTGGTTTCCTTCACTCTTTCTGCCTCTCTCTCTGTCTCTCTCTCTCTCCCTCTTTCTCTCTCTACATATATATGTATATGTGAGATCTGATGCTTTTATTTGTCCAAAATTCCTTTTATCTCCTTCTTTTCTGTAAGATGACCCCTCCCCCTTCAACAGGGAAAGTATGAGAAAGTAGTCTGTCAGTCTGAGAGTTTCACCCCTCTTCTATACAGCTTGAAAAAGGGGAGAACCACATATAACTCAAACCAACAAGTCAGATTATTTTGGAAGGACTATAGAAAAAGACAGATTGCTTTTCAGTAAGAGCTGCTAAACTGAGAGGATCCAGGTATGGGGATGCAGTAACCATCTAATGTTGGGCCTTAAAGCCAGCCCCCCTGCTCTGCTTACGTAATCATTATTTTGCCTGAAAGATCCCCACCACCCGTTATCCCTTCAGGGTACTGCTAATTCAGTTAAAACCATTGCAACAGTTGCTAAGGATGTTTCCACCTTCTCAACATGCCTTTTGCCTCTCTCTACCCCCTTTCCTAGCCAATCCCGTCCCAACTTGCCACTTCCGGAATTCTCCCATAAAAGCCTCTCCTGTTCCACTTTCACTCTCTTTTCTCTTCTATGACCTAACACAGAGAAGGGCTGGTGGGCATAGTGGGAGGTGGCCATTTTGCTAAAACGCTGTGCTTACACCCAATTCTGGGGAGTCCACGTAAATAAAGATTTGCGTTCCTGCTCCGCCTCGAGTTCCTGGTCTCTTCTCTCTCCCCCATGACACAATCCGACAATCTAACCTACCATGTGGGAAGACACTGCTCAAATAATGAAGCCAAGTTATTACAAACCGAGGTAAAGAAGAAAAAGCCATAATGAAATAATTTCATTTCTGACTCCAGCTATGTCCTAAAGCAGATAGAACCCTTAGACTTGCCAGTGACCTGAGGTAATACTTGCCCTTTCTTATTGAAACTAATCTGATTTCTCTTTAGTCACTACCAGGCCACCCCATCACCTGGGGCCCTAGTCAGGGAGTCCTGGGATTCCCACACAGACATGATGGCCCTAGACCTCTAACAGATCCCTCTTGCCACTTTCACTGGTCATCTTCATCAGGAACAATATAATGGATCCGTTTGTGGACCCCTATAGGACCTTACCCTCAGTGTGAATCAACAATGGTAGAGAATGTTCCACTCTCTGAAGGGAGGTTGGACAACATACTCTACCTATCACCTGAGGAAGATGGGTCCTAAAATTAGTGCAGCCTGGAATTTTCCTAGTTGTGACCACAGAATGTGAGCTCAGACCTACAGGGTTGCAGAGGTTACATAGGATCCTGTGCTGAATATGGGCCCCAGATCAAATTAGTGGGGTTTACAGTTAACAGTATTTGTATGATTTTCCCATATTTGGGAGCTACTCTCTTCCCTGATCCAGCTTTCTAGTCCTTTTTCCAACTATGACACCATCTCCCCAGACAGTAACTTGGGTCCACCTACATATAGATGTCAGCCATCAGCACCCAGAGAGAGAGGGAAAAGGAGAGGGACATATGGAAGTAGTTATGATGTTATGATATTATAGCTTAGAGGGGAAGAAAGGATTAAGTCAGAAAAAGAAGGGGCAACTATGTACAAATGTGGACACATAGTTGTAGAGAAGATGGTTGGCCCATGTTTACAACCTTAGGGCAACTGTGGTGGATTGCAGTGGGGAGAGTGAAGATTCAGAACTCTGATGGTGGGAATGGTGGGAATTTTAACACACAAGTAATTTTGTAAAAGTTAAAAAAAAAGTAATAAGGTTGGGGTGACTGAAGTGTTGGTTTCTGGAGTAGTACAAAAGACAGTGCCTGAGACCCTCAATAGGTTTCTCTTCTCTCCTAGCTCAGTTAGTGTGCATATGAACCCAGAGACACATGTCCTGCAGAAAAAATGTTACCAACAGTAGCACTAATTTTTAAAAATTAATTAAAAGATATTCTTATTGATTTATTATTAGAGGAAGAGTGAGTTGGAGGAAGGGAACAGAACACTGCTTAGCTCTGGCATAATGTGGAACCAGGGACTGAACCTTTAGTTCCTGGGGATCAGGCATGAAACTGGTATAATTGGTACTCTAGCAGGCTGAGCTATCTCCCTGATCTCTATCCCTACAGCTCTTTGAATGAACCATGGACTATTTATTTACCTAGCACAGTAAAAGAACATCTCACATCTATCCTGGGTCCAAATTTTACTTGATTTTCATCACAACAATGAATGTATGGAGTGATAGAATGTTTAAGCCAGGAGGTACCCTGCAGGAGATATCTGGATTGAGTCTGGCAGCCTCAGCCTCTGTAGACAGAAGGATCAAGGATGAGCCTCAGGCCCCACAACCAACTGAGCAAGGCAAGGGCTTTGTCTAGTCTCCTGACTCCTAGTTTGTGTCAACAGTCAGTTTTTTATTTCTTATTTTTACCAGAAGCAAAAACAAACCCAAACCAAACAAACCCTGGTCAAAACTCACTCTCTTATTGTCTTGACCATTTGTATAAATCTCATGCTCTGGTATTTTCCTGTTCTTTCCCCCACATCCTCATACTTTTGGGAGAGAATTTAACTGGGAATTGTCTCTGAAGGTTTCTGGAAGAATGATGGGAGGAAAGAAAGGGGCAGAAAGAGGGGCTCTGTCAGCTTTTCCCTTTGGGTGAGTGGAGATGGGGGAGGAGCTGGTACTGACCATCTATTGCTCCTGAGAACTCTGTTCTCAGCTGAAGTTCTAGCTCCAGTCTCCAGCTGGCTTAAGTTCTCATTTACACAGTGGGGCTCTCATCAGTGCTAACATGCTTCTCTGAGAGAATTTTGCTCTCAGCCTCAAAGGTCTTCTGACTCTGTTTTTAGCCTCTCCTCCCATCTTACTGGAGCCCTTTTCTGCTTTGTGTTTCAAAGGTCATAGCTGTTAATAGCTCCTATTCTGGCCTTTGACCCTCAGCACAAAAAAGTTTGTGACATATTGTGGACAGTGAATGGACAAAGCCTGAGTATGACAGCAAAACATGGATGGAGGGTTCCAGTACTGCATCTTTCACACTATCACTGAGAGCAGCATAGGTTCTCTGGAGTTCAGTTTTCCCAGCTGTAAAAGAGATTTAGTAATCATACCCATCTCATAGTAGGAAGAGGTGAAAATTGCATGAGGGACAGGCACACATTGGAGATATTGTGGATTCAGTTCCAGACCACGGCAAAAAGAAATTATCATGATAAGATGAGCCCCACAGATTTTTTTTGTTTTGTTTTGTTTTCTGGTACAGATAAGTGTTGTGCTTACACTATATTAGTTTGTAGTTATACAATAGATTATTTAGAAGATGTGAAGCATTAGTTAAAAGACCTTTTTTTTAAAAAAAAAAATAATAACCATAATGTGAGACTTTATTAAGTAAGTGTGTGTGTGTGTGTGTGTGTGTGTGTGTGTGTGCACGCTGGTGGAGGGTCTTTTAAAAATTGCAGTGCTAGCAAAGTGCAATATAACAAAGGTCAAAGGTCACTAAAGCTAAGGTATGGCTGCAATACACATGAATCATCTAGATCAGTTTCTGGAATGTAGCAGATCATTGACTATGGAAGTGAAACTGGCCTTGTGAACAATGCTGTAGGCCAGGCTGAATGGGCAGTGGGTGGGGGTGGGGGTGGGAAGGCATCTAAGAACAGCCAAGTGACCCTGCCCCATGCGCTGGCAGAGGCTCAGCTGACAGAGCAGAGGAGAACAAAGCAGATGTGGGGGGAAGTGGAGGTGGGGCAGACAAAGGGAAGGAGGGAGACCCTTCCCATCCTGCCTCCTTAGTGTGACCCCCACACTAGTAAAGGCTGTTCCACACTAGTAAAGGGAGAGGGAGAGAGACTTAGAAATCTTGGAGTGGATGCAGATTTTGAGACACCACTAGACAGCTCAAAACACAGGCCCCAGGGCCCCATTCTCTAGTCCCACTGTTGGAATGCACCTTCACTGCTGGGAGAAGGCCACTGTGTCATCTAGGAGGGAATTTACAAGGGCCTGAATTAGGGAAGTGTCAGGAAACATGGGAGAGGGGGGATAAGAGAGTCTCTTAAAGAGTCTAGCCTCTTCATCACCTCTCTCTGCCTACCAGTCTCCTCTTCATGAAGTGCAGGGTATGTGGAGGGTTTCCTTCTGAATTAGTTTCCTCCAGCAGGGCCTTGCAGGCCCTTTGGGGGAAAGATCTGGACAAGATCAGGCTGGCATTTTAGAGAAGCGAATCTAACCTCTACATTCCTTGCACTTGGCATTGAACTCTGCACTTCTGTGGCTTCAGATAAGTGGTGCTCGCTAAACGGGCAGCCTGATCCAAGTTTACAGGCAGACCATGAGAGCTCAGACTGGACAGAGCATGGGCATCTGTTACAGCACTCCCACTATCCTCTCTCCCACCTGCACAACTGCCTGGGGCTACTGGGAGGGCAAGAAACCACTGGGCCACGGTGAGAAGGCAGCTCCTGCCCATGCTCCCCCCCTCACTGTCTCTACAGCTCTGGTTTCTTTGTAGCTCTGATTAACAGAGAAAGGAGAAACTTTAATCTCCAAACATAAAGTCACTTTCACAGGCCCAGTGGAAATGTGCTTTGCCTCCTCCCAAGGTTGCTTTGTCACCAAAGAGATTTTGTCTTTGGTATTAAGAGCAAGCTGTCAAAAAGTAGTGGCATATTAATTTCCAGCCAGTGTGGAGGTACAAGTGGCAATTATGAGCTCAGAAATCTTATTTGTATAGAATTAAGACCTGTGACAACTTCCTCCCCTATCAGTCTTTGGTGTGTGGAACAACACAGAGCTGTCATCATCAGCTTGATGACCATAACAAGGATCTATGAGACGCAGGGCTCGGCAGGGTGGAGATATCAAATTATAAACTATGAAGGAGCCTTTAATATAAGTCTGAGCCCAGAGCCAGGTTTCATGGTGTGGTATGCCCTAAAACCAAAGGAGTAAAGGAACTTGGCAGTGGATACACATGGTTTGTGTCAGAGCAAGGAGAATGGGCTTCTTACATGCACCCAGGTACCTTTCCCCCTACCCCTGCACAGAATCCCTTTCCCAGACCTCTATGATCCAGAGATCCAGAAACTTCTCTGTGTGTGTGTGTGTGTGTGTGTGTGTGTACATGTGCATTATCGCCAGAGTTCCTCTGCTCCAAGCCAAATTTTCAAATTGAAAGAGTGAAAGAGACAGAGACACAAGAAAGAAAACACAGGATGAGAGCTTCCTCCTCCAAAGCTTCCTGATGGCAGGGGCAGGAGTAAAAGTGGATATTGTTTATGGCAAAGCAGGTGCACCACCTGGGTGAGTTATTTTGCTGGCCTAGTCCAGAAATGTTTTACCTGAACTCCAAGAAAGAGTGAGGACAAGAGCCAGCAACCCCTAGATTGTGCTGTGTCAGGAAATTGTGAGGATGTGGTAGAGCCTGGCAGGGTTTGACCTGAGGAGTGCATCTATCCTGTCAGTCTCTCTACCAAGAGGTTGAGCAAGGAGGGACAGGAGTAACCCCAAAGGTTTTCCCTGTCTTATCAGACTCCCTGCCTCATAAAGCATCCCGCATTCCTGATACTGTGGTCACTAGATAAAAAGAAAGGGGGAAATGTCGGGAAATTGTGAGGAGCCTCACAAAGCACCCTGCATTTTTCTGCCTCCAGGAGCCTGGAATTCCTTAAAATATTAAGCCAGCTCCCCCTGCTCCACTCTGCATTCCTGATACTATGGCCTATCTACATAATCATTGTTTTGTCTGAAAGATCCCCACCCATTCCATTCCTTTGATCTTCTTTCTACCCTCAAGACCCTCACTGCCTGCAGAGTATTATTAATCCTACCAGTAAAAAAACCTCGCAACAGTTGCTAAGGAAGTTCCTACCTTTCCAGCTCCCTTTTGCCTTTCTCCACCCCTTTCCTAGCCATTTCCATTTCCAACTTGCCACTTCCTGGTCTGCTCTTTAAAAGCCTTGGCTCTCTGGTCAATAAAGATATTGCATTGCCTCACCGCCGCAAGCTTGGTTCATGAGTCATTTCCCTCGTGTCGCTGAGTGAGTAGCAGCCCAGGCTGGCTCCAGTCATGTTCTCTCCAACCCAGAGACTACGCGCCCGGGAAGAGGCACCCCCATTCTAGCCTGGCAACGGTGCACTGAGTTTCTAAGTCCAGACCCCAAGAATCTTGGTGCAGCTTTCTCCTTGGGACACTGCTTCCTCTACCTCATCTGGCACTCACCCCTCCTCCCTCCTGCCCTGCTCCTCCAGCCCCTCTCTCCTCTTTACTTTTGAGAAAACACTAAGTTACCCAGTGGTTGAACTGGATCCTGCCTCAGATGTCCACTACTTGCATTGGAAGAAACCTCAAAGATCAGCTTATCTCTGGAGGATATTGAGGCCAGAAAGTCCAGTACACTACTACACAGCCGGGGAGCAGTGATTGAGAGTAAATCCAGAACTTTATCTCAGTCTTAGCATCCACCCCTTCTCAGCTCATAATTTACAGAAAATGCCCAATTACTCTCTAGCAAGGGTCTTCAGAGTGTGGTCTATGGACCATTGGCTTCGGAATTACCTTGAAATTTTGATTAAAATGTAGGCTTATTTTATTTATTTATTTATTTGTTTGTTTGTTTATTTATTTATTGCCTCCAAGGTTATTGCTGGGGCTTGGTGCCTTCACTATGAATCCCCTGCTCCTGGAGGCTATTTTTTCCCTTTTGTTGCTTTTGTTCTTTACTGTTGTTGTTGGGTTAGACACAGAGAAATTGAGAGGGATGGAGAAGACGGGGAGAGGGAAAGATAGACACCTGTAGACCTGCTTCACCATTTGTGAAGCAACTCCCCTGCAAGTAGGGAGCCTGGGGCTTGAACTGGGATCCTTCCTCCTGTCCTTACACTTTGTGCCATGTGTGCTTAATCCTCTGTACTACCGCCCGGCCCCCAGTAGGCTTATTTTATTGATTTATTTGTCAAACTGGAGCTTCATAACTCCAAGTGAACTATTTCAGATAAAGAAAAGGGTGGGGGGGGGAAGACTATAGCACTGAACTGTAGTAGAGGTCTGTTTCAAACCTGGGTCATGCACATGACACAGTAGGTGCACTATGAAGATAAGCTATCTCACCAGCCCTTAAGATACAGGTTTCTGAAGCTTTCTCAGGAATTATTTGATCAAAATCAATGGAGTGGAGGATAAGAATCTGCTTCTTATGCTCCAGACTTTTGAAACCCACTGATGTGTATACTGCAGTCAGTTGTGAAGAGTAATACAAATAATTTGTTGCTAATAATACTTGAGCTCCCAATTTGGGAGATTGTTTACTTTTTGAACAGAACAGATACAATAGCCTGGCTCTCACACCCTTGCATAGTGATGAGTTTCCTGGACCAGCAGAGAGAGCTTTCTGTTCTCACCAACCCTCAGGAAAGCCTGGGTCTTAAGAGTCTGCCTTTTTATGCATCCTAGTGTCCAGCTCCTTAATTTTGGTTAGGCCTCTTCTAAGTGGGCATTTAGAGGAAAGACTTGAAGCTCCAGTTTTGGGAAAACATAGAGTTGGGTTGGAGTCCAAGCTTGGCTATTTTCCGGCGGTTCATCAAATCCTTTGATTCCTCTGTTTCAGTTTCTTCCTGATTAATTGGGAACAATAGTTCCTATCCCTGAGGGTTTCTGTGACGATTAATGGAAACATTCTAGTGTGCAAACATTAGAACACAATGCACAGGAATATGCAGGCCCCTACCACCCCCAGCAAAGGTTTGGGTATCCTGTCTGCCATTCCCTTTCCCCACTCTGAGGAGAAAGGCTGGGCCCAAGTGAGGTCCTCAAATAATCACCCTTTCCAGGGGACTGCACTTCACACAGTGCCTACTCCTGAGTAAGAATTTGAGATGGGTTAGGGAGATAGCATAATGGTTATGCAAAAGACATTTATACCTGAGGCTCTGAGGTCTCAGGTTCAGTCCCCAGCACCACCATAAACCATAGCCAAGCAGCAGTCTGGTCTCTCTTTCTTTCCTTCTCTTCTTTTATCTCTCATTAAAATAAATAGATAAAAAGAACTCAAGAAATAAAATAAGAGTGGCACTACCAGCCACCGCCATCTTTACCTCCTTTTGCTTTCTCTTTGTGGACTTCCGAGTTGTTGACCAAGGCTGGAATCTTTCTTCTTTCTTTCTGTTGCAGAAAGCTCTTCAGTGAGGACAGAGACAGGGTGGGGCATATAGTTTCAGGGTATATCAAAGACTCAACTCTGACTCTTGAAAAGCAAAGGAGAGCAGGGAGGTATGTTGCCTGCTCCTGTCTGGTGGATGACCACAAGGGACATATGGTCTAGCAAATTTGAATCCCAACCAACCCCCTTTACTCTGGGTTGTGGTTCCTTCCAGATCTGAGCCACTTAATGGGCTGCTCTTTCACCATTTCAGTGTATCCCATGCATGTGTTCATCATTCATGACATACCAGCATGAAATTAATTTTCTTATTCACTGAACATTGGCTTCATTCAGGCCTGCAGTGCATGTGACATTTCAAGAGGAAACAACCTCCAAGCTGAGAGATCTTTCTCAGTGGTCACCACACAGAATAATAATGGGTAGAGACTCAGTAGGGGCTGCTGTCCTGTTAACCTGATTCCAGACCTCAGTCACTGCACAAAAAAGAGGCAAATTCTAAACACACAGAGACACAAGTAGTGAGAAATCTCAATATCAGATCGATAGTGCGCAGAGGACTTGGAAAAGGGGAGGTAACAATAGCTCTGCAGACAGAGAGATTCAGGAGAGGCCTGGTTATAACACACACACACACACACACACACACACACACACACACACACACACACACACACACACTCCCTGACTTCAGACCACAAGGGGAACCTCTTACATGGTGGCTGCCACTTTTGATCCATCACTGTGCAGACTGCAGTGGTCCTGGCTACACCTCCCAGTCAGGGTGCTCATTAGCACTTTTGAGCTTCACATCAAAGGCAACTCTAGTTGCAATTTGTAGGAATCAGGTTGCTTTTAATGATTCAGACCCTTGGGGATGAGGTCCTGGGGGCATGGAAAATTATCTAGAAATGACTGGATGTCTGTAGAAGACCTGTGAGCTAATTAAAAACAACTTGGGTGGTGGGCATGGTATTGGGATAGGATCAAAGGAATGTTAGGTGAAGCTTTCCCCCTGCAGGTGGAACAGGAGCTTGAACCTAGGTCCTTGAACATGGTAACACATGCAGTTGACCAGGTAAGTACCATCACCTGGTCTCTTAACTTACTTACTGTTTTTTAGAACTTTGGGTGTACAAAGATTCATAGGCCAGGACAATTCTGTATATACTTGGTAATCAAAACTAGCTGCACTTGGATTAAGATCTTGTGATTGGCTGTGTGTTAGAAGAGATCCTTCCTATTTCCAGTCTAGAAGAAGGCTTCAAAATGGGGCTTAGAATGGGCTGCGCTATTTTTGTTGACTTTCCTGTGTGTGTGTGCGTGCATGCACGAGCACAACTCCACCATTCCTGGCTAATTTTTTTCTTTCCATTTTTGATAGAGAGTGAAAGACTGGGGAGTGTGTGTGTGGTGGGGTGGGGGGAGGGGAGACAGAGAGAAGGAGAGACACCTGCAGCATTGCCCCATAGCTGGTGAAGCTTCCCCTCCCCCCAACATGGACATGGACTCGAACCAAGTCCATGTGTATGGTAATGTGCACTTTCTACCATGTACCTCACAGTCAGTCCTGGTGTTTCTGTTTCTGAGAACTTGTTGCATGATAGGTGACCCAAGTTTCACCCCCCCATTTCTGCTGTGCATAGTGGGGGACACTCTCCAGAAGACCCAAAACTCCTATCCTACCAACCCTACATCTTCTCTGATGTTATTTCCAAACACCCCCTGAAGATATCTGTCACTTTGTGCTTCTCTAAAGCCTCAATGAAGTTACAACTGCAAGACTCCAGGGAGCATCCCTGGACTGCCTTTTTGACTGCTAAGTCTGGACTATATATCCTTCCTCTTTGTTTATGTGAGATTCTGGGTTCAATTTTAATGGTTTCATTTAACATTAAGCTAGCACATTATAGTATTTTTAAAGCTATTTAGTCATTAAGTCCTCATAACAACCAATAAGACAAATATTATCATTATTCCTACTTTTACAGATAAGAAAACAAAAGGCACAGAAAGACTTAGCAATTTGCTCAAGCTTATATAGCTATTACATGGTCAAACTAGATTTTGAACACAATCTGGTCTCAGATTCTAGTCTCTTAGTCATTATATTGAATTGTATGTCATGCCATCAAATTATTTGTAGAATAATAGTCTATTTATAAGTCTTTTTCTTTCACTGGCCAGTGAGTTCTTTTGGGGCTAGTATTCAGGGACAGCCACACAGTTTATGTTCCAAAAGCTTCTGAGAATGATATACCTTACATACAGTCTTGCCAAAGTCAAGGAGTAGTATGCAATAGTCGGGAATTTTCTCCATAAGAGAATTGTTATGGGCTGAATTATGTCGTCCCCAAATTGATCCATTGATTCTAGGGGCTCACTTTATATGTATGTTTCACATACCTAAGGCCCTTTCTTCCACTTCCAGCAGTCAAACCAACTCCCCACTCCCCCCCAAAAAAATCTTGTGTTGAGATCCTGACTCCTGACTCTTACATTCAATTTAAAGATAGTTTTGATAATTACTATATGTAACCAAGATGAAGATCCATTGATCTAGAAAGGAAAATTGCATTAGTTTTCTATGGCTGCCGTAACTAATCACCCCAAACTTAGTTGTTTAAGATAACAGGAAACTATTATTTAATAATTCAGGAAAGCAGAAGTTAGAAATGGGCCTCACATAAATAAAAATGTTGCTGGGATTATATTCCTTTCTAGAGATACT
The DNA here is from genome assembly GCF_950295315.1 of Erinaceus europaeus. Classification (NCBI taxonomy): domain Eukaryota; kingdom Metazoa; phylum Chordata; class Mammalia; order Eulipotyphla; family Erinaceidae; genus Erinaceus; species Erinaceus europaeus. Next base: position 62,293,197 of record NC_080172.1, read on the forward strand.
TTCTAGAGATTTCCTGTTCTGGCTCCTGGAGACTTCTACATCCCTTGGTTCATGGCCCCTTCCACCCTATATTACTCAGATCCTACTGCCTTTCTCCAATTCATAAGGACTTTTCTGATTAAATTCAACCCACACAGAAAACTCAGCCTAGTCTTCCCAGCTCTGGGCCAGCTGGTAGTATTATAATACAATATGCTTGTAAACTCTGTTATTAAGACACAAGTTTTTTGGGAAAGAGGGCTATTATTCTGCCTGCACACAGATGCAGATTCTGCCTTGCAGGAGAGATACGCAGGTGTAATGTCAAACTTCTAGAGTTACTACTCAAAACAGCCATTGATGGATATGAAATCAGTCATGGGAGGAATATTTACACCATGAAAACCGGCAAATGCTACAAATCATTTTATTTCCTTTTCCCTGAGAGCCAGTTGTTAAATCTGTACCAGCACAAACACGGAGGCAGTGCCCCAGAACTAGATCTTGAAAGGGTAAACACTGGCCAGGTGGAATAGGCATTTGCCTTTGAAGTGTGTCTGTTCTCATCAAACACAGTGCCTGCTCCCAGTGGACAAGTCCCAGTTGCAACTTCTCTGGAGCAGGTTGCTCAAACTTTAACACACACAAGTTACCTGGGATCTTGTTAAAATGTAGGTCTAATTGAAGAGGTCTAAGGGGGGATCTGAGGCTCTGCTTTTCTAATAAATTCCCACATGGTGTTCATGACGCTGCTCTCTAAAATGCATCTTAAGCAGCAAGACTCTAAAGCAGTGGTCTCCAAACATATCACAAAAACAGTTCACTTAGGTTGAGAGAAAATTATTCTAGAACTTCTGTTTACTGTATTTCTGTCAGCTGAAGATATACTGAATGCCATTCTTTTGTGATTGGAAGTGTGCTGAAGGAACTTAATTTTTAATCTTAAAGCTACTAAACTATAAAATGATATGAGTAGTAAGATGTATCTGAAGTTTAGAGAATAAAACATGGACAAAATGCTTGCATTTGAATGAATACAATGCAGTATTTCATTTAAAAAGAAAAATTACATTTTCCAGTCTTTTTCCACATTCTTGCTTGGCCCATGAGTTGGTAGCTCTGAACTTACATAGACCAGAAAGATTGAGACCCAGGGGGTTAACATGCTATCCTTGCCTGTCAAAGCACATTTCTTTCAGCTTGTTTCTCCGTACATTTTAGTTTTTACTGAGTTAGAGAGTGTTAACTAAAAAAAGCCTTCATAAAGCAAATGGTTTAAAAGGATTCCTGTGGTTTTACATTAATACCAATAACATAAGCCTGAATGAGCAGTAAAAAAGAGGCAGAGTTGACATTTCTGCTCCCAAAATGAGTTCTGCATCTACCATATTACACAGTAAAACAGTGATGATCTAATCAGACCTGACAAGACACTGGGAAAACAAACAAAAAATTAGAAAATAGCAGAAACACTTTTCAAAATGTGGGTTTACATTCATTTTTATTAAGAATGAGCCTCACCCTTGGGACCTTTAGGTATTGGCTAACTGTGGTATCCACATAATTCTCACTTACTCAGGAAGAGTAGGTCTGCTCATTGTAGGGACCCAGGGACATTTCGATAAATGCCCCAGAGTCTCTCAAATGCTGCAGTCCGACAGAATCATGTGTGTCTTTGATTTAAAACCCACTGGCCTAATCTAACCAAACAGGAAGCAAGGAGGTGCCATCCTAGTCAATAGGACTAATGACTGCTCTGGCTCCTGATTCCTTCTTCACCAGTAATGCAGTCTCCTGCCTACCACAGGTCAACAAGTTTTGCAAAACACAGGCAACCCTTAATACTCTTCACCAATGGAAGCATCACAGATAAGGCTGTTTAGCCTGTTTAGAAAGGTCCTATTTGGGGCAGGGGAGATAGTATAGTAGTCATGTAACAAGATTTCATGCTAGAGCCTTTGAAGTCTCAGGTTCAGTCCCTTATACCACCATATAAGCCAGAGCCAAGCAGTGCTCTGATTAAAAAATATTAATAATAAGGGAGGTGGAGGGCAGGCAGTGGTGCACCTGGTTAAGAGCACATATTACAGTGTGCAAGGACCCATGTTCAAACTCCTGGTTCCTACCTATAAAGGGAAATATTTATGAATGGTGAAGCAGGTCTGCAGGTATCTATCTTTTTCCCTATCTCAATTCCCCTTCCTCCCTCAATTTCTCTGTCTTTATCTAATAATAAATAACTAAATATATTTAAAATATATTAATAAATATGTTAAAAGTAGATAAAAGGACAGAAAAAAAAGACTGAGCAGTAGCACACTTGACTGAGCACACATATTTCATGCACAAGGGCCTGGTTTCAAGCTCCTTGTCCTCAGCTTCAGGGGGGAAGCTTCACAAGTAGTGAAAGCAATGCTATAGGTGTCTTTCTCCTTCTCTGTCTCTTTTACCTTTTCAGTTTCTCTCTGTCTTATCAAAATAAAAAGGAAAGTGGAAAAGAAAGGTCACTGGGAGTAGTAGATTTGTCATGCAGGCAAAAAAAAAAACAAAACACTCCCAGTGATAACAATGATGGCAAAAAAAAAAAAAAGACAGAATAAAAATATAGATCCTGTCTAGGATTTGAAATGAATTTGGAAATATAGATGACTAACAGAACAGAATGATGGCCAAGCTTCTGAACAGATGATAAAGCCAAACCATTACTTGAACGGGCCTAACTCCCCCCATGTCAGCTTTATTTGTGCTGGGAAGTAGCACCATCCTTTCTTAGCTTTGTGCTAAGAACTGAGCAACAAAGGACTTTCCATTCCTCTTCCCTTCCTGTCTGCAAAGGGAATGAAGAAGGATAAACAAAGTTGGCTGTCATTGCATTGACAGATCATATCAAGAACACAGATATGAAATTCCTTCAGAAAAACCCCCCTTCAGATGTGTCTGAAGAAGAATCTAGAGTTACAGGAAATGTTTTCTCCTGACAAAGGCTACATGTATATCCCAATTTTGAGAATGAGTACCAGGTGGTACAGCAAGCACTGTGGGAGAGAGAACTTTTTGATGACTCCATAGGAATGTGTCAGAGTTGCATTTTGCATGAAGTGATCTCCATTCACATTGAATACTGGAGAAGCAAGTGGAAAACAAAAGGCAGTGCTTAATTAGGATGCAATTACTCATCCTCAGTAGGTTCCCTGTGCCATGTCCTGTTTTCATTAGAGGAACATTATCTCTTCATTAGTGACTAGAGTTCTGTCCCAATTCCACCTACATGGGAGCCAGTGATGTTTGGAAGACATAGCAGCTGTGGGAAATCTCCCCAGCACACCCAGGATGGTTAAGGAGAATTGGCTCTTGGGGTATTTGCTATGAGATTTTGGGGTGTCAGTTTCTGGAACAGACAAACGAGAAGTCTTCACTATGAGGAGTTGCATTGTGCTGACAGTGCAGCCAGCTTGGCCTACTGAATTAGATCCTAAGCTTAGATTTTTAAAAAGGTATCTAAATACAAAAATTCTCTATGAATCAGCAGTATCATTTGAGAAGTGTTCCAAGAAACCCTCAAGCTGGGTCCACCTGTGTGCATGCCCTGTCCTTATACCTACTGTAGTAGTTGTCATTATCAGCAGCTTGTTTGTGTATATGTGATGGCTTCCTGGCTCTCTGTCAAATGGACAATGAGCCTTGTTCAATGTTACCCCTGGGGGTGATTTGTGACACATTCTTAGTGTGCTTGGTTGAAAGCACAGGTGGATGGGCTGACTCATTTCAAGCATTTAGTGTAAAGTCCTTCTAAATGACTGTGGCTAGTGCTGGCCTGTGTAGACTTGGTTTATGGTCAGGTTCCTTAGCTGGGATCCAGATAACCTGTGAGAGGAGATGCATGAGATTTGGGGGTCTAGGTGTGGTTAAATTTGATGAAATTGAATGTGACTTTTTCTTTCAATCAAGGTCATCCCTCCAATAGATAGAATGCACAATACTGAAATTTGATTATAACTACAAAAGCACCTAAAATGTCAAAAACAATTCTAAGGAAAAAAAATGGAGGCACTATGCTCCCCAACTTCATACTATAGTATAGCAATCAAAACAGTGTGGTAGTGGAATAAAAATAGGCACAGAGGGGCTGGGTGTTGCCTTATCTGCTTAAGCATACATGTTACCATGTTTAAGGACCAGGTTAGAACCCCGGATCCTCAACTGCAGGGGAAGGCTTACTAACAATGAAGCAAGTACTACAGTTGTATCTCTGTCTCTCTCCCTATCTCCCTGTCACCTCTCAAATTCTCTCTGCCCTACCAAATAAACAAATTTAAAATAAGTCATCAGGAACAGTACAGTAATCAAGCCCCAGAAATAATCCTGGTGTCAATAAAAAAAAGAGTATTCACAGAGATCAACAGGCTAGTATGGAGAGCCTTGAAATAAATATATAATAAAAATAGAGGAATACCAAAGGAGACCACCTGGGACTGCAACAAGACAAGAATAGAACAACTTCAGGAACCCACCAAATCACTGCTGAGTGCAAACACATGTGCCTCATGGACAGAGGGGAGCCTAGGGAGTGATTAAATGGCTGGTAACAGTCTGGCAGCTTACCAGTTGAGACACCACCTCGAGTCTGTTTCACCAAAAAAAAAAGACAGGTGAAGGGAGGAGAGGACTCCCCTAAGACTCACAAAATGCAACTGTGAGGGCACCACAGGGGACAGAGAACTAACAAAGAAACTAACACCAGGGGACAGAGAACAAAGAAACTCAGGAGAAGATCTATTCCTCAGTGGCCTAGTCATGGAACTAAGAGAGTCTCTTTGCATAACAACTGAATTATCTCTGCCACACCCTGCTTTATCTCTTGGTCAGGAGTCAGTGATTAGGTTAAGAAGCCTACTTATAGTTTAAAAGCCCTAAGGCTCTCATAGCCAACAGGGAAGAAAAAGAACAAAAAAAGCCTTTAAACCTCTTCTTCTAGCGTTTGCCCTTCTTCCATAGCCAGTCAACAGCGTCAGGTTGAGCCTGATGTAAAGTTTCGAGACCTCCTTTGAATCTGGAGAGGTGGCAGTCATTGACTATGTGGATCATAGTCTGTCTGTAGCCACAGGGGCAGTTCGGGTCATCTCTGGCTCCCCAGCGATGGAACATAGTGGCGCACCGGCCATGGCCTGTTCGATAGCGATTGAATCCACTGATGATGAATTGAGCAGCTTTATTGACTGCTATATGTGTTTCTTGTAGGCAAATAACATCTGCCTGATGCTGTATCGCCAATTGACCAATAAGAACACGTTTGGCAAAGGACAGCCCCTCAACATTAAGTTGGAGGACTCGAAGAGCAGGACCAACAGCTTGAAAGCTGTCAGGAGCTGCTTGTTGCTGACTTTGAAAGTGACTGGGATCCATGTGGATTCAGTTGGCTAGGAAGAATTGTAAGTTTCCCCAATGAATGGGTACTCACGGGATGCACCACGGGAATGTCGATCCAATGCATCCCTTTAAACCTCTTAATCCATGTAAGCTCCAACTCAGGGATTAAAATACCATTAAAACAACTGTCAATTTCTACAACTGTGAACCCTTTAATTACCTTACTTACACACAAGTCAATCAAGGCAAGAGTGATCAGTAAAAAAAAAAAAGTACTGAGAGAGAGACCTCATAACATACTATATAAAATGGTTAAACCAACAAGAAGAAATACTGGAGAAATGAACCAGGACAAGAGTCCAGCTAAAAGCCCCCCAAAGGGTGGAGCACAAAATACTGAAGTCAACATGCAAACACTAGTTAAGGAAATAATCACAGGAGTGAGTAAAGACTTTGAAAGAATTGTCATCACAAATGCAGAAACAACAAATGAGACCCTCAAAGAAAACACTAATTATCTCATGGTTATTAGAGAGCTGAAAGCTGAAATAGCTGAGCTAAGAACACAGTGAGCTGAACAAGCTAAAACAGTATCAGAACAGGGTGACAAAATAGATGAACTCCAGAAAACAGTACAGGGGAGATCGAATAGAATAAATGAGGCTGAAGACAAAATAAGCAAGATCAAGGATGAGTTAGAGACAACTAAAAACGAAGTAAGAGATCTTAAAAAGAGATTAAGAGATACTGAAAACAACAACAGTGACCTATGGGATGACTTCAAAAGAAATAATATATGCATTATTGGCTTACCAGAGGAAGAAAGAGAGGGAGTGGAAGAAAGCATTCTTCAGGACATAACAGCTGAGAACTTCTCTTACCTAGAGAACATTGCCGGGCTAGCGTGGGGGTGCCTCTTCCCAGGCATGTACTCTCTGGGTTGGAGAGAACTTGACAGGAGCCAGACTGGGCTGCTACACACTCAGCAACATGAGGAAGATGACTCAGGAACCAAAAATGTGGCACAAGGCAATGCAATATCTTTATTGATCAGAGATCCAATGCTTTTAAAGGGTAAACCTGGAAGTGGCAAGTTGGAAACGGAAATCACTAGGAAAGAGGCGGAGAAAGGCAAAAAGGGCTGGGAAGGTAGAAATTTCCTTAGCAACTGCTGGGAGGGTTTTAACTGGTAGGGTTAACAATATCCTACAGGCAGGTAGGGTCTCGAGGGTAGGAAGAAGATAGATCAAAGGAAGGGAATGCGTGGGGATCTTTCAGGCAAAACAATGATTATGTAGATAATAAGGGAGCAGGCCATAGTATCAGGAATGCAGGTTTCTTTGTGAGGCTCCTCACAATTTCCTGACACAACATAAAAGACATAAGAGTTCAAGAGGCCCAGAGGGTCACAAACAGAATTAACCCAGACTTAAAGACACCAAGACACATCCTATTTAGAATGGAAAGGAATAAGGATAAAGCAAGGATCCTGAAGGCTGAAAGAGGAAAATAAAGAGTCAGCTACAGAGGAAAACCCATAAGATTAGCAGCAGACTTCTGCACACAAACACTCCAGGCCAGAAGAGAATGGGATGATATCTATCGAATGCTCAATGAGAAATGGTTTCAACCAAGATTAATGTATCCTGCTAGAGTGTCATTCAAACTACTTGGAGGCAAAAAAAAACCTTCTCGGACAAGCAACAACTGAAAGAATCAATTATCACTATACCTTCCCTGAAACAAGTTCATAATGGTCTCCTATAAATAGTCAGACCACCATAAATAGGCCATATATCAGAACACTCTAAAACTCTACAACAATGGCATTAAAATATCTTCAATATTTGATATCAATAAATGTCAATGGCCTAAATTCACCTATTAAAAGGCACAGAGTAGGAAGATGAACCAGAAAATACAACCCAACAATATGCTGTTTACAGGAAACCCACCTAACCCAACAAGACAAACACAGACTCAAAGTGAAGGATGGAAAACTATTATACAAACCAATAGGCCACAAAAAAGGGCTGGAACAGCTATTCTCAAATATGACTCAAAAGACTTTAAAATCAATAAAATTGTAAAAGGTAGGGATGGACACTACTTAAGGCTCACAGGATCAGTCAATCAAGAGAACTTAACAATTATTAATATCTATGCACCCAATGAGAAGCCATCCAACTACATCAAACATCTGAAAGAGCTACAGCAATATATTACCAGCAACACAGAGTAGGGGACTTCAACACTCAAGTCTCTCAACTTGACAGATAATCCAGGCAGAAAATCAATAAAGACAGGAGGGAGTTAAATAAGGGGAGAGATAAACTAAAACTATTGGACATTTTCAGAGTCATTCATCCCAAGAAACTGGAATACACATTTTACTCAAGTCCACATGGGTGATTCTCAAGGAAAGACCATATGTTAGGCCACAAAGACAGCATCAGCAAATTCAAGAGCATGGAAATCATCCCAAGCATCTTCTCAGACCACAGTGGAATTAAACTAACACTTAACAATCAACAAAACATTAGTAATAGGCTCACAATGTGGAAGCTCAACAGTACACTACATAACATCTACTGGGTCAAAGAGGAAATCAAGGAAGAAATCAAAATGTTCCAAGAGTTTAATGAAAATGAACACACAAGCTATCAAAATATTTGGGACACAGCTAAGGCAGTACTGAGAGGGAAGTTCTAGCCATACAAGCTAGAAAGCAAGAAAATCAGGAAATTAGGAAGCAAGAAAATCACAAATAAACAGCCTGATTGCATATCTTAAAGACCTAGAAGAAGAAGAACAAAGTAACTCTAAAGAAACCAGAAGGACAGAAATCACTAAAGTTAGGGCAGAAATCAATAACATTGAAAATAAGAAAATCATGCAAAAGATCAGTGAAAGTAAATGTTGGTTCTTCGAAAGAGTGAACAAAATCGACAAACCTTTAGCCTTTAGCCAGACTCACAATGCAAAAAGGAGATGAACACCCAAATAAATGAGATCGTAAATGTAAGTAGAGATATCACGACAGATACCACAGAAATTCAGCATATCATGTGAAACTTCTATGAACAACTATATGCCACCAATCTAGAGAACCTGAAAGAAATGGATGAAATCTATTTCCTAGATACCTACCAACTTACCAAAACTAAGTAAAGAGAAACTAAGTAATATGAACAGGCCCATCACAGCTAGTGAAATTGGAACAGTTATCATAAACCTTCCCAAAAATAGAAGTCTTGGACCAGACGGTTTTACAAATGAATTCTACAAAACCTTCAAGGAAGAACTAATACCTCTACTTTTAAAAGTCTTCCAGAAGATTGAAGACACTGGAATAATCCCTTCCAGCTTCTATGAAGCCACCATCACTTTCATACCAAAAGCAGACATGGCCACAACAAATAAAAGAAAACTACAGAACAATATCTCTAATGAGCATAGATGCTAAAATATTGAACAAAATTCTAGCCAACCGGATACAGCAGTATATTAAAAAGATTGTTCATCATGACCAAGTGGGGTTTATACTAGGCATGTAAGGTTGGTTTAATATATGTAAATAAATCAACGTGATCCAACACATCAACAAAAGCAAGACCAAAAACCACATGGTCATATAAATAGATGCAGAGAAAGCCTTTGACAAAATACAACATCCCTTTATGAACAAAACACTACAAAAATGGGAATAGATGGAAAATTCCTGAAGATAATGGAGTCTATATGTAGCAAACCTACAGCCAACATCATACTCAATGGTGAAAAACTGGAAGCATTTCCCCTCAGATCAGGTACTAGACAGGGCTGCCCACTATCACCATTATTATTCAACATAGTGTTGGAAGTTCTTGCCGTAGCAATAAGGCAGGAGCAAGGAATTAAAGGCATACAGATTGGAAGAGAAGAAGTCAAACTCTCCCTATTTGCAGATGACATGATAGTATACACAGAAAAACCTAAGGAATCCAGCAAGAAGCTTTTGGAAATCATCAGGCAATAGAGTAAGGTGTTAGGATACAAAATTAACATTCAAATGTCAGTGGCATTCCTTTATGCAAACACTCAGTTAGAAGAAATTGAAATCCAGAAATCAATTCCATTTACTATAGCAACAAAAACAATAAAATATCCAGAAATAAAACTAACCAAAGAAGTGAAAGACTTGTATACTGAAAATTATGAGTCACTACTTAAAGAAATTGAAAAAGACACAAAGAAGTGGAAAGATATTCCATGTTCATGGGTTGGAAGAATTACCATCATCAAAATGAATATACTACCCAGAGCCATCTACAAATTTAATGCTATCCCCATCAAGATCCCAAGCACATTTTTAGGAGACTAGAACAAATGCTACAAATGTTTATCTGGAACCAGAAAATACCTAGAATTGCCAAAACAATCTTGAGAAAAAAGAAGAGAACCGGAGGCATCACACTCCCAGATCTCAAATTATATTATAGGGCCATGGCCCCAAAACTGCTTGGTACTGGAACATGAATAGACACACTGACCAGTGGAGTAGAAGTGAGAGCCCAGAAGTGAGCCCCCACACCTATGGACATCTAATCTTTGACAAAGGTGCCCAGAATATTAAATAAGGAAAGCAGAGTCTCTTCAACAAATGGTGTTGGAAACAATGGGTTGAAACATGCAGAAGAATGAAACTGAACCACCATATTTCACCAAATACAAAAGTAAATTTCAAGTGGATCAAGGACTTGGATGTTAGACCAGAAACTATCAGATACTTAGAGGAAAATATTGGCAGAACTCTTTTCCGCATAAATTTTAAAGACATCTTCAATGAAATGAATCCAATTAGAACGAAGACTAAGGCAAGTATAAACCTATGGGACTACATCAAATTAAAAAGCTTCTGCACAGCAAAAGAAAACACTACCCAAACCAAGAGACCCCTCAACAGAATGGGAGAAGATCTTTACATGCCATACATCAGACAAGAGTTTAATAACCAACATATATAAGAGCTTGCCAAACTCAACAACAAGACAACAAATAACCCCATCCAAAAATGGGGGGAGGACATGGACAGAATATTCACCACAGAAGAGATCCAAAATGCTGAGAAACACATGAAAAAATGCTCCAAGTCTCTGATTGTCTGAGAAATGCAAATAAAGACAACAATGAGATACCACTTCACTCCTGTGAGAATGTCATACATCAGAAAAGGTAACAGCAGCAAATGCTGGAGAGGGTGTGGGGTCAAAGGAACCCTCCTGCACTGCTGGTGGGAATGTAAATTGGTCCACCCTCTGTGGAGAACAGTCTAGAGAACTCTCAGAAAGCTAGAAATGGACCTACCCTATGATCCTACAATTCCTCTCCTGGGGATATATCCTAAGGAAGCCAACACATCCATCCAAAAAGCTCCTTGTACACATATGTTCTTAGCAGCACAATTTGTAATAGTCAAAACCTAGAGGCAACCCAGGTGTCCAGCAACAGATGAGTGGCTGAGCAAGTTGTGGTATATATATACAATGGAATACTACTCAGCTGTAAAAATGGTGACTTTACTGTTTCCAGCTGATCTTGGATGGACCTTGAAAAATTCATGTTAAGTGAAATAAGTCAGAAACAGAAGGATGATATGGGATGATCTCACTCTCAGGCAGAAGTTGAAAAACAAGATCAAAAGAAAAAAAAAAAAAGCACAAGTAGAACCTGAAATGGAATTGGCGTATCGCACCAAAGTAAAAGACTATGGTGTGGAGGTGGGTGGGTGGGGAGAATACAGGTCCAAGAAGGATGACAGTGGACCTAGTGGGGGTTGTAGTGTTATATGGGAAACTGGGGAATGTTATGCGTGTACAAACTATTATATTCACTGTTGAATGTAAAACATTAATTCCCAAATAAAGAAAAAAAAAAAAGAAATGCCAATAAAGACAACCATGATATACCACTTCACTCCTGTGAGAATGTCATACATCAGAAAAGGAAACAGCAGCAAATGCTGGAGAGGGTGTGGGGTCAAAGGAACCCTCCTGCACTGCTGGTGGGAATGCTAATTGGTCCAACCTTTGTGGAGAACAGTCTGGAGAACTCTAAGAAAGCTAGAAATGGACCTATCCCATGATCCTGCAATTCCTCTCCTGGGGATATATCCTAAGGAACCCAGCACACCCATCCAAAAAGATCTATGTACACATAAGCTCTTAGCAGCACAATTTGTAACAGCCAAAACCTGGAAGCAACCCAGGTGTCCAGCAACAGATGAGTGACTGAACAAGTTGTAGTATATAGACACAATGGAATACTGCTCAGCTATTAGAATTGGTGATATCACCGTTTTCAGCCGATCTTGGATGGACCTTGAAAAAGTCATGTTAAGTGAAATAAGTCAGAAACAGAAGGATGAATATGGGATGACCTCACTCTCAGGCATAAGTTGAGAAACATGATCAGTAGAGAAAACACAAGTAGAACCTGAAATGGAATTGGCGTATTGCATCAAAGTAAAAGACTCTGTGTGGGTGTGTGTGGGGGGGAGAATACAGGTCCAAAAAGGATGACAGAGGACCTAGTGGTGGTTGAACTGTTATATAGAAAATTGGGAAATGTTATGCATGTAGAAACTATTGTATTTAATGTAGAATGCATTACATTAATTCCCCAATAAAGAAATAAAAATATATACAAAATTAAAATATATATGTAATGGGAGAGATGGTTAGGTGTTCTCTTCAAAGGAACATGAATAGAACAACTGTTTAGCACAAAAATTCTTTTTATAAGTTGTTATGATCACTTGTGGCCAGTAGTTTTGTATTTTTTAAGTCTGATAACAGTTCCTTGCAGTGCTTGCTGATCCTACAGCAGAGACTCTTAGATTCTCTCTTTCCTTATTTAGACAAAGGGTAGATAGTGAGTTCTGAAGTCCAGCCCAGGTGTAGAGGAGACAGTCCTGTACTCCCAGAGGGATAAAGAATAGGAAAGCTATCAGGGGCGGGGATGGAATATGGAGTTCTGGTGATGGGAATTGTGTGGAGTTGTACCCCTCTTATCCTATGGTTTTTGCCAGTGTTTCCTTTTTATAAATAAAAAATTTTTTAAAAGGTGGGAGAAGGGTAAAGGGGGCACACTACTGCCTGATTGCCACTGTTGGCAACACACCCTTTTGCAAAGGAATAAATATCTTTCTTCAACTCCTTATTTTTTGCCTTGACAAGTAATTTTAATTGGACGTCATTTACAGCAATTGGTATATAAGGATATTGTTTATAGTATTGCTGATCATGTATGGTACATGCTGATACACACACACACACATGCATACACATCAATTAATTTATAAGGCAGAAGCCAAGAACATAAAGTGGAAAAAAAGAAAATTTCTTTAATAAATGGTGCTAGGAAACTAAGATAGCTTTATACAAAAGAATTAAACTAGAGAGCTATTTTATACCATGCCTCAAAGTTAATTTCAAGTGCACTAGAGATTTGGATGGCAGACCTGACACCATACAATACAGTGGAGAAAATGTAGGCCAAACACTGTTATATGATACTGGCTCCTAGGATGTTTTCTATGACTTCATTCCAGTAAGCAAAGGAAGCAGACGTACAAATGTAGCATCTTATGTGCGTGTCCATCTTCCTCATGAGAGTGCCAGCTCTTCAAAATGATTGATGACAACCTACCCCACCCCACCCCACCCCCAGCTAAAAGATACACGTATTTGTGTAATGTTTGACCTTGGCACCAGTGTAAGAGAAGGAATTGAAGTAAGTTCTGGTTCTACAGTGGCACAGAGCAGTAAGCAGTCATTTCCTGGAAGCTACCCTCTGCAGACCATGTGCCACTTTGCTGGATGGTTCATAAACACAGTGAGATAACCTGAGTTACAATCTTGGGGCCTTACCATATTAGATTTTAGAAGGCCATGGGCAGCAGAAGAGACATTGGAAAGTAACAATCCTTGAAGTAAAAAAGTAATCATATGTTGAACCCAGGGGACATAGGTTTCAACATTTTGTCATAACCCTGTGATACATGAAAGATCACTGTGAGCTAGAGGCTCTGCTAGGTAGAAGTAGAATCAATATATGACTGTTCAGAAGGTGCATTTCTGTTCTTACTGTGGAAGATTACTTAAAAATACTTAAAAGCAGAATGAGTGCCATATATCTAAGGTAGTAAGTTTCTTGTCACTAAAGAAATCAAGGGAAGACTGAACATTTGTCAGGGATTCAGTGGAGGTAATGATTCAAAGGTGCTGATTTTTTTCAGTCTCTGCTTCTCATGTAATTCTGATAATTTTGAAAGGTGTTCCACTTTTCTTAATTTAGCTCCTGTAAAAGAATCTTCCTCACTATTTTCACCCATAGTTTCTAAGTGTTTGTCTTCAAACTGAAATCAAGGTCTTATGTAGGCGAGCTGACTAAATAAACTGATGAGATTCCAAGCAAAATATCTCCAGATAATGTACTGAAATAATTTTTTCTAAAATATGAAAGAGAGAAACAAAATACCTTTTATTCTGATGTGCTGTTTTCTTGAACATCCTAGGAGCAACTGCTCTTGAAGACTGAGCTGCCAGTGCCAAAGGCTCTGAAATTAATGAATGCTATTTTCTGCCACTTGTGATAAATTTCTGGCCTTTATATGCACATGAAAGTCTTAAGGATGAGTCAAAGCACAACTACTAGCCAGAAGGTTATTCACACAAGCTGCCTCCAGCCATCCCTCTATTATCTTTTCCTGATCACAGCTTTTTGTTTTGCACTGAATAACAATAAAAGAAAAAGAATGAAAGAGAGGACAACAAGGATTCAATGTTCAGCCAACAATGCAGAGAATATAAATGCTCTTTGATTTTAGACAAAAGGAGGAGAATTTGGTTAAGGGGAAAAAATTTTTTTAACTATGTAGGACTGGCAAAATAGCTCTCTTGTTTAGTGCATAGCTTTTCCATGTGCACAATGCACATTCGAGCCCAGACTCCAATGCTTTGAAGAAAGCTTCAGTGTTGTAGTCTGCTTGTACCTCCTTCTCTATCTCTATTGTTAAAAAAAAAAAAAAGTAAGTAAACGAAGCGTGGGATGTTGTAAAAGTGGTTATTATAAATCCTGTAAATTTTCCGAATCACACAGAGATTCTTCTATAATGTTCCTTTCAGTTCTATAGGTTCTTAAAAGTTGTGGACAACCAATTTCAGTTTAGGATTTTTGTTTCTTGGGTTTTTTTCTTCAGCAAAATTCCTCTTTCAGAATTAGGACTAGTCTCCTAAATCTGAAGGAATCCTGATACTAAGTCAGGCGTAGTGTGTGTGTGTGTGTGTGTGTGTGTGTGTGTGTGTGTGTGTGTGTGTGTGTGTGTTTGCCTCCAGGATCATTGCTGGGGCTTGGTGCCTGCACTATGAATCCACTGCTCCTGGAGGCTATTTTTTTCCCTTTTGTTGCCCTTGTTGTTTATTGTTGTTGTTGTTGGATAGGACAGAGAGAAACTGAGAGGGGAGGGACAAACAGAGAGGGGTAGAGAAAGATAGACACCTGCAAACCTGCTTCACTAATTGTGAAGTGACACCCATCCTTGCTGGTGGGGAGCCAGGGGCTTGAACAGGGATCCTTGCACCAGTCCTTGCACCCGTCCTTGCACCCGTCCTTAGCATTATTTGCATTTAACCCAGTGCATTACTGCCTGGCCCCCCATACTGTGCTTTTGAACTTAACTTTGCACTTGTTTTTCCCGCTGCCTGACACATCAGATACCCAAGGCCAACTCACTAAGACCACCTGAACTAATGCAGACTCACCATATTCAAATAGGCAGACACCATCAATAAACTCACCCATTTCTACTTCTGATATTATCCTGCATATTTATTTATTTATTTGTATAATACCTGTTTGTCTTAGTTGATATAAAGGCTCCATAAAATCCAAATCCTAGCCTGAGTTTCAGCTTTTTCCCAGCACTAGGCATTCCACATCACACCTCCCTAATTGAACCTGACCTCACTCTTTCAGAGATTTTTCTCTGCTTCCTCCTTAGAATTCTTCAGGTGCTCTGAAGTACAAGCTTTGAAACACATACCTTGTATGACACAGCTTCTCCCTTCTGCAATTACTGTCTTAAGAGGCAACCTCCCTCCTGTTCTATTTTATCTTTTTGCTTGTTTTTAATTTTTTTATTTATTAGTAGTGTGTTACAAGATTATAAGATAACAATGTCTAGTTCTACACCACACCCACCACCAAAGTTATTTTTTAAAGCTTCATTTATTGGATAGACACAGCCAGAAATTGAGAGGGAAAGTGGTAATAGACAGGGAGAGAGACAGAGAGACATCTGCAGCACTGCTTTACCACTCGTGAAGCTTTCCCTCTGCAGGTGGGGACTGGGAACTGGAACCTGGTTTCTTGCTCACTGTAATATGTGTGCTCAACCAGATGCACCATCATGCAGCCCCCCACTAAAGTTCTGTATCCCCACCTTCTCAAAGATAATTTGAGATAGTGCTCACAAGTCTTACATTTGCATGCTTGCTTCTGTTTTTTTTGTTTGTTTGTTTGTTTGGAAAGCTCATGTAAATCAGATTTCTAGATTCCACTATGAGTGAAACCATCTGGTAGTTGTCTTATCTCTTTACTTATTTTGCTAAGCATAATCACCTCCAGTTCCATCCAATACAATATCGTCTTTTTTTAATTGCAGAGTAGTATTCCATGGAATATATATCCCATACTTCATTATCCAGTCATCTGTTCATGGGCATTTAGGCTGCTTCCATTCTTTGGCTACTGTGAATAATGCAGCTATGAACACAGGGGTACATAGGTCCCTCTTAATTAGTGCTTGAGTGTCCACTGGATAAATGTCCAAGAATGGTGTTGCTGGATCATAAGATAGTTCCATTTTTTATTTTTATTTGTTGAAACATCCCTGTTTACCAGGGATGAATCCCCCTTGGTCTTGGTGAATTATTCTCTTGATATGCAGTTAGATTTGATTTGCCAAGATCTTGTTCAGGATCTTTGCATCAATATTATCAGGGATATAGGTTGTAGATATGGATTGACTATTATATATATATATATATATATATATATATTTTCCCTTATGGTCCTGTCTTCTCTTCCTTTTAAAGTAACACCTACACTTATTGCTACTTCCAAATGTACTTTATTTTTTCCTCTTCTCTCTCCAGGTCCTGATGGAGTTGAGTTCAGAGCCCTCTGGTCATCTTCTCATCATCTCTCCCCTCTGGGAGTATGAACCAAAATTCTTTTTCCTCTGCACACCCTCTCCCCCCAAACCAACCCCCACACCAGAGGTGACTTACTTTGGTAAGGGAATCATCTACAGACAAAGAGGCTTTTCTGTGGGATTCATCTCATTAAGCAAGATTCCAAGATCAGCAAAGAGACATCTAGCAAGAATTTATTGACTGACCTACAGACATTCCCAGGTCACTTTTTTAAAGGGGGCTGGAGCTTTCTGATCAGCTGACTTCCTTGACCAATCTCTGCCTCTGCTGGTGTTGTATATATGGAGGGTTGTTTGTGCCTTCTCTTGTGGGAGTAGTCTGGCTTGGTTTTGCTTAGTTTAATGATCTATTTTGCTTTCTTTCCTCTATCTCTTGAGTTTATGTTTGATAGCTGTTTTTTGTAATTGTTTGTTTTTGCTTTGTTTAAGAAAGGGTAGGGGTTTTGTGTAGTTAATTTGATATAGTTTAATCAGCAGACTGTTAGGGTTTTTGTTTATTTGTTTGTTTCTTTTTTTCCCTTGTCTCTGGCTTGACCAAAATTAACTGTTGTTGTTGCATTGACTGGTGATTGGTTGTGTTCTCTATTGTGGGAGAAGCTTTTTTTTCTCTCTTTCTTTTCCCTTCTGTTTTCTTTTCCTTCTCTCCTGATTTGAAAAATCTTTGCTTTTGCTGCTGTTTTTGCTGTATTCCCTTGTGCTTGATTGTGATTTATTTTGTGGAAGAAGTTTGACTTGATATGGTTTTTCTTTCTCTCTCTCTTTCTCTTCTTTCCCTTCTTTCCCACTACCTCTTGAATTTATATTTGATAATTGAATTTTGTAACTATCTGTTCTTACCTTCTCATTTTTTTTTTTTTTGGAGGGGGAATTTTGCTTGGCTAAATGGTTTTGGTTGAATTTAATTAATCTTTGCTTTGTTGATGTTTTTGTATTTGCTGAGGTTTGTGATTTCATTTGTGAGAGGGCTCTGGTTTGGTGTAGCTTTTCCTCACACAACACAATAACTGAACATGAATAGCCAGGACACAAAACTACAAAACACACCAAACAAAAAGTGAAATCAAAAGCAGCAATGAATCAGCATAGGAGGCCAGAAAAAATTCCAAGTAAGCCAGAAGCAACTAAAGTGAGGAAAATATCCAAACATTAGTTGATCACAGGAGTGAGAAAACTTTTAAGGAAAATACTGTCAGAAATAGGTAAATAACCAATGAGGCCCTGAAATAAAACATGAACTATCTCAAGGTAACTAGAGAACTGAAAGCTGAAATAGCTGAGCTTAAAGGCCAGCTAGCAGAATAAGCTGATACTGTAATTGGACAAGGTAAAATAAAAAAAAAAATTGAACTGAAGCTAGAAACTGAGGAAATGGAGAGCAGAATAACAGAAGCAGAAAACAGAATTAGCCAGATGGAGGATGAATTAGAGGAAACTAAGAAAGATGTAAAAGAGCTAAAGAGGAGATTGAGAGACAATGAAAACAGAGACATATGGGATGGCTTCAAAAGTAACATATGCATAGTTGGCCTACCAGAGGAAGAAAAGAAAGGGGAAGGAAGCATCCTAGAGGAAATAATGGAAGAAAAATTAGCCACCCTAAACAACAGAAAGGGCATTAAGATTCAATAATCCCAGAGAGTGCCAAACAGAATCAACCCAGACCTGAAGACACATCATAGTTACAACAGAAAGAAGTAAGGATAAATAAAGGATCTGAAGGCTGCAAGAGAAAAAAAACAAAAAGTCATATACAAAGAGAAACCCATAAGACGATCAGCAGACTTCTCCACACAAACTCTAAAAGTCAAAAGAGAATGGCAAAATATCTATCAAGCTCTCAATGAAAAAGGGTTTCAAACAAGAGTAGTATATTTTGCTAGATTGTCATTCAGACTACACACAGGGATAAAAACCTTTTCAGATAAGTCAAGCCTGCCCTGAAAGAGGTTCTAAAAGACCTCCTATAAACAGTAACAACACCAAAAACTTGCTATATATCAGAACACTCAAAAAATGTGTTGAGGAATGGCACTGCAATATCTTAAATCTTTAATACTAAATGTCAGTGGCCTAAATTCACCCATTAAAAGTCACAGAGTAGGAAAATGGATCAGAAAACATAGCCCAACCATATATTGTCTGCAGGAATCCCACCTAATCCAACAATTAAACAGACTCAAAGTGAAAGGATGGAAAACTATCATATAAGCCAATGGACCACAAAAAAAAAAAAAGTAGGAAAAGCTATTCTCATCTCTATCATAACAGACTTTAAAATAAATAAATTAATTAATAAATACTGATCAGAGGATCAACCAAGAATATTTAACAATTATTAACATAGATAGATGTGCCAAATGAGGGCTCATCTAAATATGTTAAACACTTACTGAAAGAGCTACAAAAATACATCAATAATAATGTAATAATAGTAGGAGACTTCAACACCCCACTCTCACGATTAGACTATCCAAGCAGAGAATCAACAAATAAACAAGAGAATTAACTGAAGAAATGGATAGGCTAGACCTTCTGGACATTTTCTGAGTTCTTCACCCCAAGAAATTGGAATACACATTACTTTTGAATCCATATGGCACATCCTCAAAAATAGACCATATGTTGTACCACAAAGATAGTATCAACAACCTAACAATGCCCAAAATTCAGTGGAGAAGCAATTACAGAAGCCAAAATCCCTACCTACCGAACCCCAACAATGACTTTGCTTCATACTCCTAGTGGGGGAGAAATTATCAGAGGAAGAAGATAAGAAGGCTCTGAACTCCAGCTCCATCAGGTCCCAGAGAGAGAGGATGAATAGGAGAGAGATATTTGGATGTATAATGGGGTTATGTATGGCTTGGAGGTGAAGAGAGGATTGGACCTGGAAGAAAAAGGAGGCAATTAAGTACAAATGTAGACAGATGGTTGTAGAGATGACAGTTAACCCATGTCTGCAACCTTGAAAGAACCTCAGTGGTTTGCAATCGAGGGAGTTGGGATTCAGAACTCTGGTGGTGGGACATTATGTAATTATGCCATATAATGTTGTAAATATAATGTTGACATATAATGTTGTAAATAAATATTTAATTGCTAATAAAAATGGAAAAATATTTTAAAACAGTATCAACAAATTCAAGAGCATTGAAATCATCCCAAGCATCTTCTCAGGCCACAGTGGAATTAAGCTAACACTTAACAGCAAACAGAAAATTATCAAAAGTCCCTAAATATGGACACTAAACAACACATTGCTTAACAACCACTGAGTCAAACAGGAACTCAAGGAAGAAATTCAAGTGTTCCTAGAATCAAATGAAAATGAAGACACAACCTATCAAAATATTTGGGACACAGCTAAAGCAGTACTTAAGAGGGAAACTCATAGTCATACCAGCACACATTAGGGAACAAGAAAAAGCTCAAGAAAACAGCCTGAATGCATATCTTAAAGACTTAGAAGAAGAGGAACAAAGAAACCCTAAAGCAACCAGAAGGACTGAAATAACTAAAATTAGGGCAGAAATAAACAACATCAAAAGTAAGAGAACCATAAAAAAGATCAATGAAGCCAAATGTCAGTTCTTTGGAAAAATAAACAAAATTGACAAACCCTTAGCCAGACTCACTAGAAACAGGCTGGGGAGTATGAACTGACCTGCCAACGCCCATGTGGAGAAGCAATTACAGAAACCAGACCTTCCTCCTTCTGCACCCCAAAAAAGAATTTTGGTTCATACTCCCAGGGGATAAAGAATAGGGAAACTTTCAATGGAGGAGAAGGGATGCGGAACTCTGGTGGTGGGAACTGTATGGAATTGTACCCCTGTTATCTTAGTCTTGTTAATCACTACTAAATCATTGGTAATAATTTTAAAAAAATAATGTGGCCTTCTCTGACAGCCAATAGACTCAGTGGCTCCCTCCTTGGGCTACTGCAGCTTCTTATACACACTTGCTGAAGGGCATGAGGCACTGTCATGTGGCAGTTCTTGCACCCTCTGCTTCCTCAGCAGTCAGTACTGAAAAGTTCCCCAGTGACCACACCATGAGTAGAAGGAAGAGATAGCCACAACCACACTGCCTGAGACAGGCAGCACAAAGGCCCTGGAAAAAACCCAAGCCCAGTTTTGTAACAGTATTCAAGCCCTCTTTCAGCACCCCTCATCTTAAAAAATGGATGGCTCTGTTCCCAAAGCTCTGTCCCCAAACTTATTAATTTCCTGAAGTCCTGAAGAATAGCTTATGTGAGAAGACACCTGTGTTGCCATGTTCATGACCCAAGTTCAAACCTAGTTCCCACCACACTGGAGGAAGCCCTGGAGCTGTGGTGTCTTTCCCTTTCTCCCTCTGTCTCTCTGTCTTTTACCTGAAAATTTCAGCCTGGAGCATTGAAGTCAAAGAGAAAAAAAAAGTTCTGAGGCTCAGGATTTATCTTTGGAAAGTATAGGCTTTTCTCTTCAAGTCTCCATCCTCACTCTATACTAACGGCTACCCATGTAGGGCTGCCCAGTGAGTTATTCCACTGGGTCACCAACTTTGCATAGGGGAAGCCAGAACTATTGAAGCGCAAGCACTTTGGAGCTTAAATGACATGAGTTAATTGTAAAAAGACATTTTTCAGATAACTGGATAATTCAAATACAGATTGTTTTGTTAGTTTTATTAGAAATAACACTTACATGTAAGAATATATATGCATATGTATATACATGTACTTCACATACATATATAAACTAATATACATGTAACTTCTCATACATATACAAATTAATAAAACATGCTTATGCTATATATGTTTCATTAGTTACATATGTATGTGGATGAGTTGATGGGTAGAGTGATGGGGAAGGAATAAAACAACCTGGGAGAATGTTTTTTGGGGATGTTAGAAGATAAATACATGGAATTTATTATTCTCTATGGTTCCCTATGTATTTAATTTTAAAAATTATTTTAAAAATTATTTATTTACTTATTTATTGGATAGAGATAGTCAGAAATCAAGAGGGAAGGGGAAGATAGAGAAGGAGACAGACAGAGAGTCACCTGAAGCCCTGTTCTACCACTCGGGAAGCATCTCCCTGCAGGTGGGGATGGGGGCCTCAAACCTGAGTTCTTATGCACTATAACATGGGCACTCAACCAGGTGCACCACCACCTGGCTCCAGTGTGTTTAAAGTTCTTTATTTAAAAAGTCAGCATATGAGGAGTCTGGCAGTGGCGCAGCAGGTTAAGTGCATGTGGCGCAGCAGGTTAAGTGCATGTGGCGCAAAGCGCAAGGACCAGTGTGAGGATCCTGGTTCGAGCCCCCGTGTCCCCACCTGCAGGGAAGTTGCTTCATAGGTGGTGAAGCAGGTCTGCAGGTGTCTCTCTGTCTCTCCCCCTCTCTGTCTTCTCCTCCTCTCCCCATTTCTTTCTGTCCTATCCAACAACGACAACTGTCGTATGCTTTACATTGGTTTGTTCTAGCCCTCCCCCGCCAAGAGAATTGGATCAGTCCTATTAATTTCGCGGGCCTGCTTGGCCCCGCCCCAAGGAACCCCGAGAGAGGGTTCCTGAGTCCGAGAGTTCCTGAGTTCCTGAGTTCGAGAGTTTCAGGGTTACAGAGTAAGAGAGAGTTCCACAGTGGAAGAGTTTCAAAGGGTTCCCCAGTACGAGAGTTCCAGAGTGCCAGAGTAAAAGAGGGTTCCTGAGTTCGAGAGTAAGAGAGTGCTTGTGCCGCAGCAAAGAGACAGCAGAGTTCTGTTTGGTGATTAGTTTGTCTTAGTTTATGAATCGTTGTTCCTGAATAAAGAAATACAGCTTCCCTGCCCAGCCGTTGTCTCCGCGTCTCTGTTCACCACTGTGAAGCCAACCCGGCTGGCAAGAGCCTACAAATTTTAACAACAGACAACAACAATAAAAACAAGGGCAACAAAAAGGAAATAAATATTTTTAAAATCTTTTTTAAAAAGTCAGCATATAGGTGTTCCCCTCTTGAGGCTATAGACTAACATACTCCCCGACTCCAACCCCCCAGGCTCCAGAAGGCTACCACTTCAAGAGTACCCTTACACTTTAGGTCAGGATGTGTTTGTTCAAGAATGTTCAGGTGTATTTGTATTCCAGTCTTCATTAATAACTCTTAGGCTCAAATTTCTCAAAAAATCTAAATGAGGTCTTGAGAAATGAAGCTTAAAAGGAGAAGGTGATTCCTCAAAGGTTGAAGGCATTAGGAGAGTCCAAAGGGAGCCAACCCCTGGTCTAGGGTGTGACCTTCATCACAGCAAGATGGTTCTCCAGCCCCAGAAAGAGGCACATAAACCAGGATGGATGAAAGCACATACCCTCAGCTCTGCTGACTGTGAGTGGGATCTGCCCCCTGGGGTTGGTGCCAAAGCCCAGACCACCCATCAGTGGGAGCAATTAAGCTAGGAAAGGTCACGATTCATAATTTATGTCTAATTGAACTACCAGTCTCTTCTCCCACTAGTGCCCACCTCAGTGTTGAGGGAAGGAACCTTCTGAAGATTTCCAGACCAACTTATCCAGGGGCAAGTCACTCTTGCTGTAGCTGTTTCCATTGTGGGGCATATTAGTGTAGTCCATTGGGGCTCTGTAACAAGGGAATTTTTCAAGGCTATACCCCTGTATTCATGGCCACTCAGTGATCACTTGTCATAGCCAAATAATCACAAAATGCTATTTATGAAGTGCTGACCATATGCTAGGGATTTCTTAGGCATTGTCACATCTAACCTCCCTGACGACACTACCAGGCCATCATTTGGAGGTGTTGGGAGGGGGGTGGTGATACAGTGATTTCATTAGCTTCCCCACAATAAGCATATATTCATCTGACCTAATTCCAGTTCCTTGGTCTTTTTAAATTAGTTAGTTAATTAACTAATTTTAGATAGACACAAAGAAGCAGAGTACCTCCAGTACTTTCTTATAGAAAAGTATGGCCCTTCTGGCCCTCCAGTGCTTTCTTATAGAGAGATGAAATACAGAGAGAAAGAAAGAAAGAAAGAAAGAAAGAAAGAAAGGAAGGAAGGAAGGAAGGAAGGAAGGAAGGAAGGAGAAGAGAGGCCAGAGTGTTCTTTAGCTCTGACTCATGTTGATGCTAAGGACTGAATCTGTAACTTCAAGTTCCTCAGACATGAAAGTCTTTTGGATAACCACTATTCATTCTCTCTCTCTCTCTCTCTCTCTCTCTCCATACCAGCACCCTACTCTTAACCCTCTCTAGATCTTGCCCAGTAACAAAATAATTTTGGGTTGAAAATGAGGATCACACAGCTCTCTCTCTCTGGGTGACAGTTTACTGTGGTATGTCTGCATGTTTTCCTCAGAGAGGACAGTGTGGCTTGGCAGTAGCCAGGAGGAAAGGAAGCTATCTCTGCTACAAATCACTCAATCTCATTCGCACCACTCAACCTACACAACACTCCATCACCCCATAAAGGCAGGTAGTGAACCTATACATTCACAGGGTTTTATTTATTTACTTATTTTCAACTTCCCTGGAGACTTCCTGCTTGGTGCTGACCCCATCCCTGATGGCCTCTGTCATTCTTTTCTGTAGCTGGGACTTTCAATCTCTCTGACATCATGCAAGCAATTACTTGGCTACCACTGCAGAGCTTGGGGTGACTGTCAGGATCCCCTTCTTCTTGACTTTGAGTTTAGTCAGTAACCTCTGAAAACCTAGCTTCAGTTAGGCCCCGCCCTATCTTTCTGCCTGGACCATGATGACTTTGATTATAGGCTGAGCCTTGGTAATGTTTATTTTCTCATTCTTTTATTTTTATTGCCACCAGGGTTATCATGGAGTTTGGTGTTTACATAAGAAATACAGCATTCTTGACGGACCTCCCTGGGCAGACGACCCCACCAATATGTCCTGGAGTCCTGCTTCCCCAGAGCTCTGCCCCACTAGGGAAAGAGAGAGGCAGCCTGGGAGTATGGATCAACCTGTCAATGCCGATGTTCAGCTGGGAAGCAATTACAGAAGCCAGACCTTCCACCTTCTGCATCCCATAATGACCTGGGTCCATACTCCCAGAGCGTTAAAGAGTAGGAAAGTACCAGGGGAGGGGATGGGATATGGAGTTCTAGTGGTGGGAATTATGTGGAGTTGTACCTCTCTTACCCTATGGTTTTTGTCAGTGTTTCTTTTTTATAAATAAATATTAAAAGGAAAAAAAGAAAGGGCAAGCTAAATAAATCTCGTAGACAGTGTGCTGTTTTGTTGTGTGAAAGACCCAGGTCCAAGCCCCCTTGAAGGAAGTTTTGGTACTGTGATCTCTTTCACAATTTTTCCTCTTTCCCTCCCTGTCTCTATCTTAAGAAAAGAAAGGAAAAAGAAAAAAACCAAGAAAGAAAAAGGGAAACCATCAGCTGGGATGATGGAGCTGTGTAGGCACTGAGTTCCAGAGATAACCCTGACAGCAAAAAGAAGCACAAGTAGAAGAGGAAGGAGGAGGAGGAGGAGAAGGAGAAGGACAAAAAAGAAAGAGGAAGAAGAGGAGAAGGAAAAGGAAGAAAAGGAAGAGACTACAATGGTGAGACAGAATAATAGCAGAAACAAAAAAGACTGAGTGGGGACATCTAATCCAGATTAGGGGAGACAGAAACCTCCTCCCAAAGAAGATACTGCAATTCAGGGAGGCTCAATATTTCTGTCTCTAGACTTTATGGGCAGCAGGGGTAAGAAGGCAGCCTGAGTTGAGAAAGGTGCTCAGAAGACATTTGTTCTGCCCCAGGAGCTGCCAGGTGCTGTCCTACAGGGTTTGAGCAGAACCACTGGGCACCACTGCCTAAATTCTTCTCACCAACTTGAAGGCCTGCAGAGCTGTGAGACTCCCAGGACAATTTCTCACTTGCAAGTTCAGATGACAATCAGAATGACTTCCAGAGAAAGCTAGTGACTTCTCTTTGCTGTGTTGTTTGGCTCTAACAATTTAATCCCATAAATAAAAGTAGTCACAATAATAATAACTACTTACACACACACCATCCCCACTTCTCCCATCTCTCCTATCTCCCCCACCTTAGGTAAGCACAGCTGTAAGAAAAGAGATTCGTTTGGGACAGTTTTCATGAACTACAGTCGTACCCCATAATGTCCCTTGGTCCATACTTGCAGAGTAATAAAGAATAGGAAAGCTATCAGGGATAGGATGGGATATGGAGTTCTGGTGGTGGGAATTGTGTGGAGTTGTACCCCTCTTATCCTATGGTTTTTGTCAGTGTTTCCATTTTATGAATAAAAATTTTTTTAATTGCTCACTAAAAAAAAAAAAAAAAAAGACTAGATTTGAAACAAGCCAGGACATCCAATCCCCCTCCCACTGGGGCTGGAGGCACTCTGCCTCCTCACCTATCTAGAAGTTTCCTCTCAGTCAGGCCCTACAGAAGCAATCTGCAGCTCTTGACTTCTTTTCCTCAACTCACAGGTTCAGGAGGCCTCTCCATTCCTGTTCTGTCTTCCCTGGGCAGTGCGCTCAGGCTCCACTGTGGATCTCTGCATGAGCATTTAGTAGGAGGCTCCCATCCTGTGGTGAGGAGACCCATTTGGGAAGAACAGCACAGTGGGCTCTGGGCTTACTTCATGGTTTTCTCATCAATTTAAAAATGTGACCCCTTCCTAAGCCTCCACAGATGACTGGGGTTTGCTTCCAACACTGAGCAGCCTCCTGCAGAGGGAGCAAGAGCTTCAGAGACTCTGTCAGGTGCTTTTAGGAGCATAGCTGAACCCCCCTCCCCTAAGGGGGTATATGTAAGGATGTGGCGTGTGTGTGTGTGTGTGTGTGTGTGTGTGTTAGTGCATGTGTCTGTAGTGGGGATAATTACTCAGAATGAAATATATGCTCCCATCAAGCTTAGCAGCTGTTCTTGGCAGCAGCCTAAACAAGCACAGCAGCCCCACTCACCACCCCATTGTTTGAACTTGGCCCTGGTTGTCACCCCATCTTCCTCCTGTCATCAAAGAGTTTGATGGCACCCCTAGGAGCAAGGTCACATTTCACACCCTGGAGAGTAGGCTGCCCCCAGTGTTCCCTGAGTGCCTCCCTGTCACCAGGCTGACCCCTCTCCCCACTCCCCTGACCAGTTCCCTGACTAACCCCTTAACTCTATTTGCACTTTGCTAGACTAGAAGGCCTGAGGGTCAAAATTCAACCTTGCAAGTCCATCCTATTCCTAGAACTTCTTTTCTCCCACCACCAGCTCTGAGGCTGGGAGGGAGAGGTGAAGGAACAACCTGCAGGGAAGAGCAGAAAAGCAAGGTGAAGAAGAGGTGAGGGGGTAAGAAGAAGCAGAGAGAGGGGAGAAATGAGGAAGAGAGGGAGTGACAGAATAGGCAGGGAACTTTGCATTCCTCATTAGCAACACTAATTGCACAGTAATGACTTCGTGTTATTATCAGAAATTTATCTAGGAAAACAGTCAGCTGCACCAGCAGACACACACTCACTTCACAGCAAAGGCATGACACTTGAGAAAAATGAGCTATTTTGGGAGGCGGGGCTATGGAGCAACAGCAACTGTGTTTCCTCTACTCTCCCAGATCAACTAGGAATACCAAAGGAGACCACCTGGGACTGCAACAAGACAGGAATAGAATGACTTCAGGAACTCACCAAATCACCAGTGAGTGCAAACATGTGTGGCTCATGGACAGATGGGAGCCTAGGGAGAGATTAAGTGGCTAGTAACAGTCCGGCAGTTTACCAATAGAGAAACAACCTTCAGTCTGTTTCACCAACAAAAAGATGGCTGAAGGGAGTGGAGGATTCCTTTGAGATTCACCAAATGCAACTGTGAGTCTCCATTACTACTGCCCTCAGAAGCTGGAGTGGTGGCAGGGAGGCCCTGTGCTGACACCAGGGGACAGAGAACTAACTAGGAAACATAGATCTATAACTCAGTGGCTTAGCAGTGGGGCTATGAAAGTCTCTTTGCATAACCACTGGATTATCTCTGCCACACCCTGCTTTATCTCTTGGTCAGGAGTCAGTGATTAAGCTAAGAAGCCTACTTATAGTTTAAAAGCCCTCAGGATCCCATAGCCTACAGGGAAGAAAAAGCACAAAAGAAGCTTTTAAGCTCCAACTCAGGGATTAAAACAATATTGAAATAACTGTCAATTTCCACAACTGTGAACCCTTTAATTACCTTACTTACACACAAGTCAATCCAAGCAAGAGTGATCAGTAATTTGAAAAGTACTGAGAGAGGGAACTCATAACATACTATATAAAATGGTTAAACCAACAAGAAGAAATACTGGAGAAATGAACCAGGACAAGAGTCCAGCTAAAAGCCCCCCAAAGGGTGGAGCACAAAATACTGAAGTCAACATGCAAACACTAGTTAAGGAAATAATCACAGGAGTGAGTAAAGACTTTGAAAGAATTGTCATCACAAATGCAGAAACAACAAATGAGACCCTAAAAGAAAACACTAATTATCTCACAGTTATTAGAGAGCTGAAAGCTGAAATAGCTGAGCTAAGAACACAGTGAGCTGAACAAGCTAAAACAGTATCAAAACAGGGTGACAAAATAGATGAACTCCAGAAAACAGTAGAGGGGGTATAGAAAAGAGTAAATGAGGCTGAAGGCAGAATTAGCAAGATATAGAATGAATTAGAGTCAACTAAAAAAGAAGTAAGAGATCTCAAAAAGAGATTAAGATATTCTAAAAACAACAACAGAGACATATGGGATGACTTCAAAAGAAATAATATATGCATAATTGGCTTACCAGAGGAAGAAAGAGTGGAGTAAGAAAGAGGGAGGGGAAGAAAGCATTCTTCAGGACATAATAGCTGAGAACTTTACTAGTCTAGAAAACATAAAAAACATAAAGGTTCAAGAAGCCCAGAGTCAAAGACACCAAGACACATCATATTTAGAATGGAAAGGAATAAGGATAAAGAAAGGATCCTGAAGGCTGCAAGAGAAAAAACAAAGAGTGACCTACAGAGGAAAACCCATAAGATTAGCAGCAGACTTCTCCACACAAGCACTACAGGCCAGAAGAGAATGGCAAGATATCTATCAAATGCTCAATGAGAAATGGTTTCAACAAAGACTACTGTATCCTGCTAGACTGTCATTCAGACTAGATGGAGGCATAAAAACCTTTTCAGACAAGCAACAACTAAAAGAATCAACTATCACCAAACCTGTCCTGAAAGAAGTCCTGAACGGTCTCGTATAAACAGTCAGATCACCATAAACATGCCATCTATCAGAACACTCTAAAATTCTACAAGAATGGCGTTAAAATACCTTCAATCTTTGATATCAATAAATGTCAATGGCCTAAATTCACCTATTAAAAGGCACAGAGTAGGAAGATGGATCAGAAAACACAACCCAAAATATGCTGTCTACAGGAAACCCACCTAACCCAACGAGACAAACACAGACTCAAAGTGAAAGGATGGGAAACCATCATACAAACCAATAGGCCACAAAAAGGGGCAAGAACATCTATTCTCATATCTGACTCAGTAGACTTTAAAATCAATAAAATTACAAGAGGTAGGGACAGACACTACTTAATGCTCAGAGGATCAGTCAATCAAGAGGACTTAACACTTATTAACATCTATGCACACAATGAGAAGCCATCTAAATACATCAAACATCTTCTGAAAGAGCTACAGCAATATGTTAACAGCAACACAGTCAGAGTAGGGGACTTCAACACTCCACTCTCTCAACTTGACAGATCATCCAGGCTTAAATTAATAAAGAAATGAGGGAGCTAAATGAGGAGATAGATAAACTAAAACTGTTGGACATTTTCAGAGTCATTCATCCCAAGAAACTGGAATACACATTCTACTCAAGTCCACATGTGTCATTCTCAAGGAAAGAACATATGTTAGGCCACAAAGACAGCATCAGCAAATTCAAGAGCATGGAAATCATCCCAAGCATCTTCTCAGATCACAGTGGAATTAAACTAACACTGAACAATCAACACAACATTAGTAATAGGCCCAAAATGTGGAAGTTCAACACTACACTACTTAACATCTACTGGGTCACAGAGGAAATAAAGGGAGAAATCAAAATGTTTTGAGAGTTCAATGAAAATGAAGACACAAGCTATCAAAATATTTGGGACACAGCTAAGGCAGTACTGAAAGGGAAGTTCATAGCCATACAAGCATACATTAGGAAACAAGAAAATCACAAATAAACAGCCTGATCACACATCTTAAAGACCTAGAAGAAGAAGAACAAAGGAACCCTAAAGCAACCAAAGGACAGAAATCACTAAAGTTAGGGCAGAAATCAATAACATTGAAAATAAGAAAACCATGAAAAGATCAGTGAAAGTAAATGTTGGTTCTTCGAAAAAGTGAACAAAATTGACAAACCTTTAGCCAGACTCACAAAACAAAATAGGGATGAACACCCAAATAAAGGAGATTATAAAAGTAAGTGTATATATCACAACAGACACTGTAGAAATTCAGCATATCATGTGAAACTTCTATGAACTTTATGCCACCAAGCTAGAGAACCTGGAAGAAATGGGTGATTTCTTAGATACCTAAAACTTCCAAAATTAAGTAAAGAGGAACTAGATAATATGAACAGGCCCATCACAGCTAATGAAATTAAAACAGTTAGCAAAAACCTTCCCAAAAATAAAAGTCCTAGAAAAGATGGTTTTAGAAATTAATTCTACAAAACCTTCAAGGGAGAGATAATACCTCTTCCAGAAGATTGAAGACACTGGAATACTACTACCTTCCAGCTTCTATGAAGCCAACATCACTCTCATACCAAAAGCAAACAGGGATAAAATAAAAAAAAGAAAACTACAGACCAATATCTCTGATGAACATAGACGCTAAAATATTGAACAAAATTCTAGCCAACCAGATACAGCAGTATATTAAAAAGATTGTTCATCATGAACAAGTGGGGTTTATCCAAGGCATGTAAGGTTGGTTCAATATACATAAAACAATCAATGTGATCCACCACATCAATATAAGCAAGACAAAAAACCACATAGACATATCAAGAGATGCAGAGAAAGCCTTTGACAAAATACAACATCCTTTATGAACAAAACACTACAAAAAATGGGTATAGATGGAAAATTCCTGAAGATGGTGTATTCTATATATATAGCAAACCTATAGCCAATATCATACTCAATGGTGAAAAACTGGAAGTATTTCCCCTCAGATCAGGTACTAGACAGGGCTGCCCACTATCACTATTATTATTCAACATTGTGTTGGAAGTTCTTGGCATAGCAATCAGGCAGGAGCAAGGAATTCAAGGCATACAGATTGGAAGAGAAGAAGTCAAACTCTCCCTATTTAAAGATGACATGATAGTATACACAGAAAAACCTAAGGAATCCAGCAAGAAGCTTTTGGAAATCATCAGGCAATAGAGTAAGGTGTCAGGCTACAAAATTAACTTTCAAATGTCAGTGGCATTCCTCTATGCAAACACTCATAAGAAGTTGAAATCCAGAAATCAATTCCTTTTACTATAGCAACTAAAACAATAAAATATCCAGAAATAAACCTAACCAAAGAAGTGAAAGACTTGTATACTGAGAATTGTGAGTCACTACTCAAGGAAATTGAAAAAGACACAAAGAAGTGGAAAGATATTCCATGTTCATGGATTGGAAGAATTACCATAATCGGAGGGTTTCCCGGAAGATGGCGGACTGAGAAGCTGCTAGTGGCTGAGCTCTGACCACATCTGGAAATGGTAGGATTTTCTGCCTTTAGCAGGCCAGCCAATAAGGGGTCCTAGCGGTAACACCAAGGAGGTAACTATAACTTAATTTGGGTGAAGAATTAGAGTAGGGAATAAAGGGAAAAAATTTTTTTTCTTCCTTTTAATTTTCAAGCACACCTCCTTCCCCGCCCCCCCCCCATAACCAGTCCCTGGGGACCAGCTCCTAGCAGGATCCCCTGCTAGGAGCTCCTTTTCTTTACCAAATTCCTGTCCCACCAGGGAGTATCATTAATTCTAAGTCTATACCCTTCTGAAACCTCTGGCCTTTTTTCTTTCTAAGTAGCCAACCCCACCACCTCACCTTGCAGAGCTAATTAAATAATTAAAAATAAATACATTAAAAAAAAACTTTCCTTTCACTGCCCTTTTATGACTGTTCTTTTTCTTATTTTTTTCTTTTTTCTCTCTCTCTCTTTTTTTTCTTTTTCTTTTTCTCATTCTTGTCATCCTTTCTTCCTTAATCCTACAGCTTCCAAAGTCACAGCCCCAAGCCCCCACACCACCAAACAGTGTGCTTTTTTGAATTCACTGATACACATTTGGGAATTTCCTTTCACTGCTCTTTAATTACAGTTCTTTTTCTTATCTTTTCCCTTTTCTCTCTCTTGTCTCTCTCTCTCTCTCTTTTTTTTTTTTTAATCTTGTCATACACTTCTTCCTTCTTCTTTGCCTTTCTGAATTTGTGAACTATTTTGGGGAAGAAATCGGACTCAGAGTGGACTCTCTATATGTGTATCTCTGCTCTAGTTCCCTTTCCCCTCTTGTTAACCCTAGAGATAGTAGATTTGCATAACTGTCTATTCTTGCTATCCTTTCTTTCTTTTCTCTTTCTTCACTGGGATTTGGTTACTATTTTTTCACAGACTGGAGAAATTGGCTAACTGGTAATGATTGAACTACTTCAATACTTGGTTCAGTTGCTACTGTAATTCCTGAGATTGGTGAGTGCAATTGTCATAAAGGTATTTAGTACAATGTTACTTGCACTCAAGACACAACAACAGAGGAACAACAGAGCATAAAAAAAGAAACACATAAATCAAAAAAATGGGTAGATCAAAACCAAATAAAACTGCTACTCCAATGAATGAAGACAAG
The DNA here is from genome assembly GCF_950295315.1 of Erinaceus europaeus. NCBI lineage: Eukaryota > Metazoa > Chordata > Mammalia > Eulipotyphla > Erinaceidae > Erinaceus > Erinaceus europaeus. The sequence continues at coordinate 62,325,687 of NC_080172.1, forward strand.
AGCCCAGAAGAAACTACAAATCAGCCAGAAGTAACCATAGATAAGAAAAGTATGCAAGCAATAATAAACTTATTAATCACAGAAATGAAAACAACATTGGAGGAAAGGAATGGCAATATTAGGGAAACAACAGCTGAGACCCCCAAGGAAAATACTGATTATCTTGAGGCAATTAGAGAACTGAAAGCTGAAATAGCTGTAATGAAGAAAGAAGCTGAGGCAAGGGAAAGCAGACTAACAGAAGCAGAAAACAGAATTAGTCAGGCAGAGGATGAGTTAGAGAAAACTAAGAAAGAGGTGAAAGAGCTTAAAAAGAGATTGAGAGACACTGAAAACAACAACAGAGACATATGGGATGATCTCAAAAGAAGTAACATTCGTATAATTGGCCTGCCAGAGGAAGAAAGAGAGGAAGGGGAAGCAATCATTCTAGAGGAAATAATAGAAGAAAACTTCCCAGACCTGAATAACAGAAGGACATAAAGATTCAAGAGGCCCAGAGAGTACCAAAAAGAATCAACCCAGACCTGAAGACACCAAGACACATCATAGTCACAATGAGAAGAAGTAAGGATAAAGAAAGGATCCTAAAGGCTGCAAGAGAGAAACAAAAAGTCACATACAAGGGAAAACCCATAAGATTATCTGCAGAATTCTCCACTCAAACTCTAAAAACCATAAGGGAATGGCAAGATATCTATCAAGCCCTGAATGAAAAAGGGTTTCAACCAAGGATAATATATCCTGCTAGACTTTCATTCAAACTAGATGGAGGGATCAAAACCTTCTTAGACAAACAACAGTTAAAGGAGGCAACCATCACCAAGCCGGCCCTGTAAGGGGTTCTAAAAATCCTCTTATAAACAAGAACATCACTATAATACTGGCAATATATCAGAGGAAACAAATTTTTTTTGAACAATGGCACTACAATACATTAAATCCATAATATAAATAAATGTCAATGGCTTAAACTCACCCATCAAAAGGCACAGGGTGGGGGGATGGATCAGAAAACATAACCCAACCATATGCTGCTTGCAAGAATCCCATCTGTCACAACAAGATAAACACAGACTTAAAGTGAAAGGATGGAAAACTATCATACAGGCTAACAGACCACAAAAAAGGGCAGGAACAGCCATTCTCATCTCAGACACGATAGATTTTAAATTAAATAAAGTAATAAAAGATAGGCAAGGACATTACATAATGATTAAAGGATCAATCAGCCAAGAAGACTTAACAATTATTAACATCTATGCACCCAATGAGGGATCATCTAAATACATTAAGCACCTACCGAAAGAATTTCAAAAATACATCAATAGTAATACAATAATAGTGGGAGACTTCAATACCCCACTCTCACACTTAGACAGATCAACAAAGCAGAGAAGCAATAAAGATACAAGAGAATTGAATGAAGAGATTGACAGACTAAACCTCTTGGACATTTTCAGACTCCTCCACCGCAAAAAACTGGAATACACCTTCTTTTCAAATCCACATAGCACATACTCAAGGATACACCACATGTTAGACCTCAAAGATAGCATCAATAAATTCAAGAGCATTGAAATCATCCCAAGTATCTTCTCAGACCACAGTGGAGTAAAACTAACATTTACCAACAAACAGAAAATTATTAAAAGTCACAGAATTTGGAAACTAAACAACATACTCCTTAAGAACCACTGGGTCAGAGACTCACTCAAGCAGGAAATTCAAATGTTCCTGGAAACAAATGAAAATGAAGACACAACCTATCAAAATATTTGGGACACAGCTAAAGCAGTACTGAGAGGGAAACTTATAGCCATACAATCACATATTAAACACCAAGAAGAAGCTCAAATGAACGACCTTACTGCACACCTCAAGGGCTTAGAGGAAGAGGAGCAAAGGAACCCTAAAGCAACCAGAAGGACAGAAATCACTAAAGTTAAAGCAGAAATAAACAACATTGAAAATAAAAGAACCATACAAAAGATCAATGAAGCCAAATGTTGGTTCTTTGAAAGATTAAACAAAATTGACAAACCCCTAGCCAGACTCACCAAACAAAAAAGAGAGAAGACTGAAATTAGTAGAATTGTAAACGATGGAGGAGATATCACAACTGACACCACAGAAATCCAGAGAATCCTGCGAAACTTCCATAAAGAACTATATGCCACCAAGCTAGAGAATCTGGAAGAAATGGAACAATTCCTAGAAACATATGCCCTTCCAAAACTGAACCAAGAAGAGCTACAAAATCTAAATGCACCAATCACAGACAAAGAAATTGAAACTGTTATTAAGAATCTCCCCAACAACAAAAGTCCTGGACCAGATGGCTTCACAAACGAATTCTACAAAACTTTCAGGAAACAGTTAATACCCATACTTCTTAAGCTATTCCATAAGATTGAAGAAACAGGAATACTCCCTTCCACCTTCTATGAAGCCAACATCACCCTGATACCAAAAGCTGATAGGGACAGAACAAAAAAGGAAAACAACAGACCAATATCTCTGATGAACATAGATGCCAAAATATTAAACAAGATCTTGGCCAACCGGATACAGCAACATATCAAAAAGATTGTTCATCACGACCAAGTGGGATTCGTCCCAGGAATGCAAGGCTGGTTCAGCATCCATAAGTCAATCAATGTCATTCACCACATCAATAAAAGCAAAGCCAAAAACCACATGATTATCTCAATAGATGCAGAGAAAGCTTTTGACAAGATCCAACACCCATTCATGCTCAAAACTCTACATTAAATGGGAATAGATGGGAAATTCCTCAAGATAGTGGAGTCTGTATATAGCAAACCTACAGCCAACATCATACTCAATGGACAGAAGCTGAAAGCATTCCCCCTCAGATCGGGGACTAGACAGGGCTGTCCACTGTCACCGTTACTCTTCAACATAGTATTGGAAGTTCTTGCCATAGCAATCAGGCAAGAGAAAGAAATCAAAGGAATACAGATTGGAAGGGAAGAAGTCAAGCTCTCACTATTTGCAGATGATATGATAGTATACATAGAAAGACCTAAAGAATCCAGCAGAAAATTACTGGAATTTATTAGGCAATATAGCAAGGTATCAGGCTACAAAATCAATGTACAAAAATGAGTGGCATTTCTTTATGCAAACACTAAATCTGAAGAAGAAGACATCCAGAAATCACTCCTATTTACTGTTTCAGCAAAATCAATCAAATACCTAGTAATAAAGTTGACCAAAGAAGTGAAAGACTTGTACGCTGAAAAGTATGAATCGCTACTCAAGGAAATAGAAACTGATACCAAGAAATGGAAAGATATCCCATGCTTATGGATTGGAAGAATAAATATCATCAAAATGAATATTCTCCCCAGAGCCATATACAAATTTAATGCAATACCCATCAAAGTTCCACCAAGCTTCTTTAAGAGAATAGAACAAACACTACAGTCATTTATCTGGAACATGAAAACACCTAGAATTGCCAAAAATATCATGAGGAAAAGAAACAGAAATGGAGGCATCACACTCCAGGACCTTAAACTATATTATAAATCCATCATCATCAAAACAGCATGGTACTGGAACAAAAAATAGGCACACAGAGCAATGGAACAGAATTGAAAACCCAGAAATAAATCCCCACACCTATGGACATCTAATCTTTGATAAGGGGGCCCAAAGGATTAAATGGAAAAAAGAGGCTCTCTTCAATAAATGGTGCTGGGAAAACTGGGTTGTAACATGCAGAAGAATGAAATTGAACCACTTTATCTCACCAGAAACAAAAATCAACTCCAAATGGATCAAAGACCTAGATGTCAGACCAGAAACAATCAAATACTTAGAGGAAAACATTGGTAAAACACTTTCCCCCCTACACCTCAAGGACATCTTTGATGAATCAAACCCAATTGCAAGGAAGACTAAAGCAGAAACAAACCAATGGGGCTACATCAAATTGAAAAGCTTCTGCACATCCAAAGAAACTTGTTGTTAAAATTCGGAGGCTCTTGCTGGCCGGGCTGGCTTCACAGGTGGGTAACAGAGACACGGAGACAACGGCTGGGCAGGGAAGCTGTATTTCTTTATTCAGGAACAACGATTCATAAACTAAACCAAACTAATCACCAAACAGAACTCTGCTGTCTCTTTGCGGCGGCGCAAACACTCTCTCTTACTCTCAAACTCTGCCACTCTCTCACTCTGGAACTCAGGAACCCCTCTCGCAAGCACTCTCTCTAACTCTGGAACTCAGGAACTCTCGAACTCTGCAACTCTTCAACTCTGGAACTCTGGAACCCTCCGAACTCTCAAACTCTGCAACTCTTCAACTCTCTAACTCTGGAACCCTCTGAACTCTCGAACTCTCGCGGGGTTCCTTTGGGGCGGGGCCAAGCAGGCCCACGAAACTAACTGGACTGATCCAATTCTCTTGGCGGGGGAGAACTACCCAATGTAAAGCATACAACAGAAACTATTAAACAAACAGAGAGACCCCTCACAGAATGGGAGAAGATCTTCACATGCCATACATCAGACAAGAAACAAATCACCAAAATATATAAAGAGCTCAGCAAACTTAGCACCAAAAAAGCAAATGACCCCATCCAAAAATGGGCAGAGGATATGAACAAAACATTCACCTCAGAGGAGATCTAAAAGGCTAACAAACATATGAAAAACTGCTCTAGGTCACTGATTGTCAGAGAAATGCAAATTAAGACAACACTAAGATACCACCTCACTCCTGTAAGAATGGCATACATCAAAAAGGACAGCAGCAACAAATGCTGGAGAGGATGTGGGGACAGAGGAACCCTTTTACATTGCTGGTGGGAATGTAAATTGGTACAGCCTCTGTGGAGAGCAGTCTGGAGAACTCTCAGAAGGCTAGACATGGACCTTCCATATGATCCAGTAATTTCTCTCCTGGGGTTATACCCCAAGGACTCCATAACACCCAACCAAAAAGAGGTATGTACTCCTATGTTCATAGCAGCATAATTCATAACAGCTAAAACCTGGAAGCAATACAGGTGCCCAACAACAGATGAGTGGCTGAGAAAGCTGTGGTACATATACACAATGGAATACTATGCAGCTATCAAGAACAATGAACCCACCTTCTCTGACCCATCTTGGACAGAGCTAGAAGGAATTATGTTAAGTGAGATAAGTCAGAAAGATAAAGATGAGTATGGGATGATCCCACTCATCAACAGAAGTTGAGTAAGAAGATCTGAAAGGGAAACTAAAAGCAGGACCTGATCAAATTGTAAGTAGGGCACCAAAGTAAAAACCCTGTGGTGAGGGGTAGACATGCAGCTTCCTGGGACAGTGGGGGGGTGTGAGTGGGTGGGAGGGATGGGTCACAGTCTTTTGGTGGTGGGAATGGTGTTAATGTACACTCCTAGCAAAATGTAGACATATAAATCAGTAGTTAATTAATATGAGAGGGGGAAAATCAATTGTATGTCTCAAAGTTTTTCAAAACACAAACTGAATCTTTTTAATATATAGGCTGGGTATTTGATATGCAGACTCTCTCAAAAGCCTAGACCAAGTAGATTAGAAGCATCTAATAGCACAGCTATATACAAGATACTGGAAACTGTACAGCAAACCCTAACAAAAGGACTTTTCAAAGTTAACCCAATTGCCAAATATTGTGATGATAACATTAACTATCGATTGTCTTTTTGAACCCTAAGACAGCAGGAACCTCACATCTCTACTATAGAGCCCCTACTTCTCCCAATCCAGGAACCCTTGGATAGGGCCACTTTCCCGTATGCCTCTCCCAATCCATATCAAATAATATTGCATCTGCCAATCACAACCTAACCAACACAAAGATTGCCACCTCAACATGCTTCACTTCAGACTGTGTCCAGAGTCTTCACGTGTGGAATGACAACCCTTCAGCTTCATTACTCGGGTGAGACCTTTCCTTTTATAGTACACTCTAATTTCATCTCAGGTGGTTCACTTTCTAACAAAGTCCCCAAACCTAGATATACACCAGTTTCTGTGAGACAGAGCTTATGTTCACACGTATCCATAAACTACTGCAAAATATATACCTGAAAGCAGAAGAACACTAGAGTTTGCAGTGAGTACCTCCCTAACACTTCCTCTCCACTATTCCAAGCTTTGGGTCCATGATTGCTCAACAATTTGTTTGGCTTCATATGTTAACTCTCTTTTCAATCACCAGGTTCCAGATGCCATCAGGATGCTGGCCAGGCTTCCCTCGATTGAAGACCCCACCAATGTGTCCTGGAGCTCAGCTTCCCCAGAGACACACCCTACTAGGGTAAGAGAGAGGCAGACTGGGAGTATGGACCGACCAGTCAACGCCCATGTTCAGTGGGGAAGCAATTACAGAAGCCAGACCTTCTACCTTCTGCAACCCTCAATGACCCTGGGTCCATGCTCCCAGAGGGATAGAGAATGGGAAAGCTATCAGGGGAGGGGGTGGGATATGGAGATTGGGTGGTGGGAATTGTGTGGAGTTGTACCCCTCCTACCCTATGGTTTTGTTAATTAATCCTTTCTTAAATAAAAAAAAAAATTTTAAAACCCCTCCCAAAATATGAATATCCCAGTAGATGTTCCTGTAAAAGAAAAATTATAAACTTAAGTACCTAGAGCCTAACTCCTACACACCTTAATATATTTATATATTAAAATGTTTAATATTTGTAAAATAATTATAATTGTATGCATACCATACATTAAATCATTTAATACACAAGTTATAATACAAAAAAAAGAATTACCATCATCAAAATGAATATACTACCCAGAGCCATATATAAATTTAATGCTATCCCCATGAAGATCCCAACCACATTTTTTTTAGGAGAATAGAATAAATGCTACAAATGTTTATCTGGGACCAGAAAAGACCTAGAATTGCCAAAACAATCTCTAGAAGAACAGAACTGGAGGCATCACATTCCCGGATCTCAAATTGTCATCAAAACTGCTTGGTACTGGAACATGAATAGATGCACACCTATGGACATCTAATCTTTGACAATAGCACCCATACTATTAAATGGGGAAAGCAGAGTCTCTTCAACAAATGGTGTTGGAAACAATGGGTTGAAACAAGCAGAAGTATGAAACTGAACCACTGTATTTCACCAAATACAAAAGTAAATTCCAAGTGCATCAAGGATATTAGACTAGATAGAAACTATCAGATACTTAGATGAAAATATTGGCAGAACACTTTTCCACATCAAATTTAAAGATATCTTCAATGAAACGAATCCAATTACAAAGAAGACTAAGGCAAGCATAATCCTATGGGACTACATCATATTAAAAAGCTTCTGCACAGCAAAAGAAACCAGTACCCAAACCAATGACCCCTCACAGAATGGGAGAAAATCTTTACATGCCATACATCAGACAAGAGACTAATAACCAGAATATATAAAGAACTTGTAAATCTCAACAACAAATAACCCCATGCAAAAATGGGGGCAGGGCATGGACAGAATATTCACCACAGAAGAGATCCAAAAGGCCAAGAAACACATGAAAAAATGCTCCAAGTCTTTGATTGTCAGAGAAATGTCAATAAAGACAACAATGAGATACCACTTCACTCCTGTGAAAATGTCATACATCAGAAAAGGTAGCAGCAACAAATGCTGGAGAGGGTGTGGATTCAAAGGAACCCTCTTGAACTGTTGGTGGGAATGTAAGTTGGTCCTGCCTCTGTGGATAACAGTCTGGAGAACTCTCAGAAGGCTAGTAATGGACCTACCTTATGATCCTGCAATTCCTCTCCTGGGGATATATCCTAAGGAACCCAACACATCCATCCAAAAAGATCTGTGTACACATATGTTCTTAGCAGCACAATTGGTAATAGCCAAAACCTCAAAGCAACCCAGGTGTCCAACAACATATGAGCAAGTAGTGGTATATATACACAGTGGAATACTACTCAGCTATAAAAAATGGTGACTTCGCTATTTTCAGCCTATCTTGGATGGACCTTGGAAAATTCATGTTAAGTGAAATAAGTCAGAAACTGAAGTATAAATATGGGATGACCTCACTCTCAGGCAGAAGTTGAGAAATAAGATCAGAAGAGAAAACACAAGTAGAACCTGGACTGGAATTGGCATATTGCACCAAAGTAAAAGACCCTGGGATGGGTTGGAGGAGAGGTCCAAGAAGGATGACAGAGGACCTAGTGGGGGTTGTGTTGTTATATGGAAAACTGAGAAATTTTATGCATGTACAAACAATTGTTTTTACTGTCAAATGTAAAACATTATTTCCCCAATAAAGAAATTTAAAAAAAAAAAAGAGCAATTTCTTCCCTTAACAGAACTTTCCATGCACTGAACTTGGGGTGTGCTCTCAGGAGGGCTGGGAACTGGTTCCTGCAGCTTCCTCATAGCTGAAAGGCAGGCTTGAGATCTTCCTCAGCTGAACTTTAGATTGACTAGAAGCACTTGGGCTCTCAGTGAAAATCCAGTTGAGTGAGAGTAAGCATGGAAATGGAGGATACGGGGGTGCATTAGCACAAGAGCCCTCTCGCTCACCTTGTTCCTCACCTGTGTTCCAGCTGAGAAAGTCTGTACACTCCTGCTTCCTATGAAGTGCTTTTTTCTTTCCCTGAAAATGTCATCACTAGTTATTCTGTGACCCAAAATGAAGACATCCTCCCACTTCTTCCAGTTTAAGTGTCACCTACCAAAAATGACAAACAGCCCTTTAAAATTCTATATTCCAGAAATCCTGCCCTGATTTGTCTCATTTAACTCAATTCAGAATCTTCCAGCACTCATAACTTAACTTTGCACTATGTGGCATTCATACATCTGTCTCTATGCACAGAGAGGCTGGGTCTTTTCCACTGAATAGGGATAAGGTATGAAGGTATAAAGATAAATAAGATAGAGAGGGCTCACATTCTAGCAAGAATCAATATGCTCTTGCTGCATTCAGTAATGAAGGTAAGCACTGGATGCAATGAAGTGTCAAGAAATGGGACCTTGGAACCTCACGGCTCGCACAGTGGATAAAGCTTTGGCCTCTGAAACATGACATTCTGAGTTTGATCCCCAGCAACATGTACTAGAGTGATGCTCTGGTTCTCTCTCTATTTCCCCCTTCCCTTTAAATTTCTCTCTATCTCTATCAACAAAAGAAAAAGAATGTCTGTGGGGAGAAGTGAATTTGCCATGCAAGCACTGAGCCCTAGCAATAACCCTAGTGGTTAGAAAGAAACAAAGGGGAAGGAAGGAAGGAAGGAAGGAAGGAAGGAAGGAAGGAAGGAAGGAAGGAAGGGAGGGAGGGAGGGAGGGAGGGAGGAAAAGAGGGAGGGAGGGAGGAAAAGAGGGAGGGAGGGAGGGGAGGTGGAGGGGCCTCTGAGTTAGCTTTGGAAATTAGGGAAGGGTCTGCTTGAGTGCTTAGTATTTATCACCATTTATCACATGCTTAGTATTTAGTATTTAAACCTCTCAGTAAACTAATAAGAAGGCTGCTAATACCATCACACCCATATATATACTTTAAAAATTTTTTTGAATTTATTTATTTATTCATGAGAAAGATAGGAGGAGGGAAAGAACAAGACATCACTCTGGTACATGTGCTGCCAGGGACCAAACTCAGGACCTCATGGTTGAGAAGCCAATGCTTTATCCACTACGCCACCTCCCGGAACACCCATCACACCCATTATTACCGACAAGAAAATTGAGGTAGAGAAAGGTTTAGTAACTTACCCAAATGTCACCCAGCTAATACATAACAGATCTAAGATTAACCCAGGAATTTTAGCTCCAAAGCCCATGCTACTAATCTCTATATTCCATTTCATACTGTGGGAACCAACTAGGTGGTAAGAAAAGAGAAAAGGTGTTCAGGACAGAGATAATCATGTGTAATGTTCCAGAATCTGTGGATGGAACAAGAGCAGAGGAACTGCAGGAGCCATTAGCAAAAGCATGAGAAGTTGGGTGGGTTAGAAGACGAGGCAGGGATGATCACTGTGAGTATAAGCCAAATGGAGAAACAAAGGGAAGACAGAGAGGGGGAGAGAAAGACAGACACCTGCAGACCTGTGAAGTGACTTCACTGTAGGTGGGGATCTGGGGGCTCAAACTGGGATCCTTACACCAGTCTTTGTGCTTCGCAACATGTGCGCTTAACCGCAAGCTTGGTTTTTTAAATATCTTATTTATTTTTATTAGAGCAATGCAATGAGAAAGATAAACAGAAAGAGACCACCTCACTGCTCAACTCTGGATTGTGGTGGTGCTGGGGATTGAACCTGGGACCTCAGAGTCTCAGATGTAAAAGTCTCTTGCATAAACATTATGCTGTCTCCCCATCCCTTATTTCAAACTTGTAATCCCAAATCTGTTATTTTTTTTCACCTCTCTGAGACCTCACCATTGAAATAAGCATAGTAATATCCATTTCTCAATCTTATCATTAGTATAAAACTGAGTAACCCCTGTGAGAGCATTGTGTAAAACTGTAGCTCACTTTATAAACACACATAGCTATTAGGAAAGGTTGGGGGCCAATTCACTAAAATTGTTTATTGTTTCTCTAGCAAACAGCATAAATGTAGTTAGGGTTGGGGGGGGGATGGGAAGGAAAAGGATTTTAACTCTACTGAATGGAGAGTTTAAATCTGGTGAACAGGTGTGTTCTCTTCAGGAGCTCCGGGTTCTTACTTCCACAGGGGAGCTACATACAGGCTCCTGGTCCAAAGCTAAGGTTGCTTTGTTGATGCTTCCTACTCAGGTTCTATTGGAATCAAGAATTAAGGCTTCCTGGTTTTGACAGGACCTTTTTGTATTTGTCAATTTAATTTTGACATGTCCTCTGGTTACTTTTCATTAGTGGAAAAGCTATAGTCCTGAGATTGGAAACTCTCTCTAGGCTCCTGTAGGGAGAATTTTAATCTTTGGGGTCTTGGTTTTACACAAGAATCATGGGTTGACTCTTTCCTGGAACCTTGGCTCTGACCACAGGACACAAGCCAGATGCAGCAACGATGTCTCAAGCTGCCCTCTGAGGAACCTCTCTGTCAAGAGTGAGGCAACCACATATGTCCTGAACCATGAAGCTGTCTGACCTCAGTTCTGTGTTTTATCAACGACACTACTTTCTTCTGAGCCAGCAACTGGGTTCAAGAGACAATGAGCATAGCTAAGGTCAGGGGGTTGGGAACTTCAAAGAGACATGGGAATAAATTTTCCATTGCTCTGTCATTTGTTATGAAGCCAAATAAAATAACTGAAGATTTTTGAAAAAAAAATTCTTTTGTTTTGTTTTTGCCACCAGGGTTGTCATTGGAGCTCTGTGCCTACATGATGAATCTAATCTTCCCAGTGGCTATCCCCCACTCCTTTCCTCTCTTCATTTTATTTGATAAGACATAGAAGGTAGATATGGAAAGAGAAAGAGAGGCATATGCAGCACTGCTTCATTGTTTGTGAAGCACCCCTGTTACAAATGGGAACCTGGGACCTGGACCTGGATCCTTGTACATGATAACAATGTGCTTACCCAGGACACCCCCATTTTTCCCCTTGGGAAAAAATATCCTTTGGTGGCACACCTGGTTGAGCACACACATTACAATGCACAAGGACCTGGTTCAAGCCCCCAGTTCCCAACTGCAGGGAAGAGGCTTCATGAGTAGTAGAGCAGGACTGCAGTTGCCTCTCTTCTCCTTATCTCTCCCTTCCTTTTAATTTATCTCTTTCCAAGATAAATAGATAAATATTTAAAAGGAAAAATACTTTATTTTAACATGAGAGCTAGAGCTAAAAAGGAAGAAAGAGAAATAGAGAGAAATATAGCTCTGGCTGATAGTGGTGCTGGAGATTGAATCTGGAACTTGGGAGTCTCAGGCATAAAGTGTCTTTTTGCATAACCATCATGCTGTCTCCCAGGAGTAAAAGCTTAAATTCTAGTTTTCTGTTATCTCTCATTTATGTGATCAAGGACAAGTCACTTAATATCCTCAATTGCCAAGTGGACTATTAGCATCTATCCATCCTGCATATTGGAGATGTTGAAACATTAAATGAGATACATTCCCTCTTAACCATTTTCAAGGACTTCCTTGATGGAAAAGCATGGTTAACCCATAATCTGCCTCCCTCTGATGTCCTTTGGTTATCTATGAGAAGGAAGAATAAGGATAACATTTTCACCTCCTTCTGTGAGTCATAGTATAGTAGGTATTTAAACTAACACATCAACTCCTCATATATTATAATGTATGCCTTGGCTTTCCCATTTTACAGATGAGGCAGCCAGAATGAACATACAGCACTATAACAGATAGTTGATAAATGTTAGGCTGAAAATTTGAATACACATCTGTTTTATTCCCCCAAACCTGTGTTCTTCCTTCTACACACAAGGTCAGTGTGAAAAGGAGTGCATTTGTTTCCTCCCTAGCTTTTCAACTCCAAGATCATTCTCACTTCTCAGTAATTCAGAGAGCCCCAGACCCACCATGATATGGTCCATCTGAGTCTCTTTCAGGGATGCTGCTGCCCTTTAACTTTATATTTGCCTCTGCTTCCTCAACCCCCAGCCTAGTTTAGCCCACAAAGTCAGGCCAGAATCTGTAAACTCTGTCCAGTCTTCTCAAATCTGATCTGGAATACTGTGTACTTGAACAAAAAACATAGAAGAGAAAGAAAACCTTTGAAATAGAGCAGGAATAAGAGAGAGGCAAATACGCCTCTTCCTTGGAAGGTTTGGATTGTCAAATCTCTTTCCTACTGTAAAGGAAGGACTACATTCTTCTAGAAAATACTTGGACTCTGCACTTCTACATCTTTCCAGGCAAGGAGAAACCTCTGAAAACTCTTATGATGGCTAGGAGTGGCATAGCTTTTAGAAGTCACCAGATTTAGCCAGAATTGCTATGTGGGGACTGGGAGGAGTGGGGAGAAAAGGATGACATCTGTGGGAAATACTGATAAAGCTGTTCTGGTTGAAATCCCATGGGGATTCCACAACAGAGATTTTTTCCAAATGATGGTGTAAAGTCACTCCTATCCCTCAGTATAGGACATGTTCATCAGATATGTCTTCTTAGAGTAAATTTTTAATTTTTGTTGAAAGTGACCATGTGCCTTAGTAGCAAGGAGCTGGGGGAGGTCAGGAGAGGACATCTGGGTTCCCTCAAGTTGAGGTCTGAGTCTCTCAAATTTGATCCACTGGGCAAAGCAGTAAGTCTGCTTGAGTCTACTTCTCTGTATCTCCCAGCATGTCAGACAATCCAGCTACTAACATTAAGTTGCTCCCTCTACATCTCTGCTGGGGGCTTAGAGGAGTGGAGGGAATGGGGAAAGGGCTCCGTATTTAGAAACTGCATTGAGATGGAAAGACAATATGACACATTGGCTCATGTCAAAGGAGCTCATTCTTCCCGCCTCCAGCATTAGCAATTCCCACTGAGGTCTAATGTTCTATTAGAAATTATTATTGTATTTTAATCTATTTTATTTGCAGCATAATGTAACAGAACATTGCTTCTCAGAGCAACATGGGAACTGGACCAAGTGTAGTCAGATCATTGCCTAGTAGAACTGGGGATGGAGGGACATGAGAGAGGGGTGCTTTGGATATGACCAGGGAGAGGGGAGGGAAGAGAGTAGAAGTTCTCTGGTTTTGGCCTTTTCTCATTTACCTCCCACCCCACCTCCAATGCAATTCTCTCCTTGTGAGTAGTTTGGCCTTGGGAATAAGGAGGACTAGGCTCAAGATTTATAGCAGTGACTGTAGATAAGATAGGAGCAATGTAGGAGGGGAGGCCCAAAGTGTCCCTGACATCTGTGATACCCCTGTAGGTTCCTAAAGATTTTGGATAATGCAGCTTTCTGCCTGCCTTTCTCCTTCCTCTCCCCAATCAGCTTCCTTTCCCTCTCATGAAAAATCCTAGAGTGCTGTTGCTGGAAGGAGCTTCAAAGAGCTTTTCTTTCAACCTTGTCATCTTACAGATAAGGAAATTGATATCCTGATAGGGAACATGGCTGCCCCTTGTCAGGTTAGGTGCTCAGGTCCTAGAAGCTGGCCTCCTGGCATTCTGCCCAATGCCTTTTTGCCACTATGCCATACTAACTGCCTCTGCTGCTCCTTGCTTTTCCATTCCTAAACTGATGTTTAGAATGGCCTTACTCTGAGAGATAGCATCCTTCTTACATCCTTCCTTTCCTGGTTCTAGTAGTTCAAATTTGGTCTGTTTATATTGGAAAAAGCATAGCCGTAATCTGGGATTAGACTTGCAAAGGGAAAAGGATTCTGGAGAAGTTGCCATCTTCACACAAAGGTTTCTTTTTCTGTTGTGTAGCTGGTTATGTAATCACAGATATCAACAACTGACCTAAAATGGGGAGGGTAACAAGGTGACAGGCAAGGTGGATTTTTTTTTAATTCTTTCTTTTTAGAAGTATTTTTAATTGAGAGGGAGTAAAAGCAGATCACCAATTAGCCATTTCATGTGGTGCAAGAAATTGGGTTTTGAATCCAGGATCCCACACATGCAAAGCTTGGCCTCTATTATTGAGTCACCTCCTCAAGTTTTAATGTAAAGGGACTGGATTGTGGTAAACCTGGTTGAGCCCACATGTCACAGTATGCAAGGACCAGGGTTCAAGCCCCTGTTCCTTCCTGCAGAGATATCTTTGCAAGCAGTGAAGCAGTGTTGCAGGTGTCTTTCACTTTCCCTCTATCTCCCACTCCCCTCTCAATTTCTCTCTGTCTCTATCCAATAAATAAGCAAACAATATTTTCAAAAATAAAACATTTTCTTTTATCTCTTTTTCCTGAATGAGTGTCTTTTTATAGATGTATCAGTCATTCTGTCTCTATTCTCTGTATCTTGTATTATTTCTCAGCCTCTGTCTCTGTCTTAGTGTCTCTTTCTTGTTGTCTGTCTCTCTCACACATACACGAATACTATCCAAATTCAATAGTTATTGACTGACCCGGGAACCCTAGCCCCTCCCCGCAGCCCTGTCAGAACAGAATCTCTTTCTCTCTGTTTGGCTGAGCAACGCCAGGTCCAGACCAGAGCTGCTGCGGGGCTGCCAGAGACACTGCAGAACCGCCTGCCGAGTGTGGAGGCTGGAGCCGGGAACAATGAGAAATTATCTGCTAATTCTCAGCTCCTGCCACCTGCTCTGCTCTGAACAGACCCCTCTGCCTTCCGTTTAGATGCAAATTCACTCACTCGTTGGAAGCGAAATATTGATTTCCCTGTATCCCAAGCCGGAGCCCTTGGAACATTCCTGTGTTTTCTGATCCTCTGCAAAGGCAAAACAAGGCGCTTTGTTCTGCGAATTGGGAACTCGAGAGGAGGAGGGAGCAATAGCAGCGGAGTGAGAGTTGCTATAAACACGGGCAGAGAGCAGTTCATCTCCATTTGTATTTTACATAAACACAAACCTGCCTTCCCGGAAACTGCTAATGAGAGAGTAGCAAGCGGCCTCCTCATAGCGCTAGTCTTTCCTTGTCCGGTGCCCATTGAGCTGTGCTTTGCATGGTGGAGGGGAATGTGATGGAGCTTTGGGGTTCCGCAGGTGGGTTCTAGACACACACTGCAAAGTGAATGGAGACTCCACAGCCTCACCTGTTCTTGGAACAGCCACTGAGCACCTACCCCAGGAAGACAGTCTGGATCGCAAAGGTCTCCCGGTCATGCTTGAAGGGGACTCCAGCCTGAATTTCTAGCCTTCTGCTTTCACACAAATTCCAGAGGTCAGGGTGGAATCTGAGGGGCGGGGTGGGGGGGGGAGTGGAGCTCAACCCCCATCCTGTGCTTGTCCAACTAGGTCTTCAGCACCGTGGACAGAGCCAAGGGACAAGTCCCTGGAGGAACGAACCAGCGGCGGGTTAAGCCGGGTCCTCCCAGGCCTCGGCTGGGTCCTCTGAGCCCGGGCTTCGCAGCCCCAGGACTCCCTGGCCCGGCGTGCCCAGATGGTGCGCGGTGGAGACCGCTGGGAGCCGAAGCTCCGAATCCCCCCCCCCCCCCGCCCCAGAACGTGAGTCACTACCCGAGCCACTTCCAATTAGCCTGTTAATTAGCAGAGAGAGACCCACCTCCCCCGCCCGCCACCCCGGTACACACCAGCCCCGCGGCTTCCAGAAGCTACAGCTAAAGTTTCCATCTCAGATCCGGGAAGGCAAAAGGGACACAAATCTTGGAGTTCCGGGGTGAGCTCCCCCCCACCCCCGCATCGCCAGGCAAGCGGCCTGCGCGACTCCCGCGACAGTGCTCCCAGCAGTGCGGCCCTCACTGGCGAACCTGGCATCTTGGGGGAGGGGGGGTGGAGCGCTTCGGGGAGCCTCTGCCAATCTGTTCTCGGACCTCATGCCACAGTTCCTAGAGGGGAGCTCTGGCTCCAGTTAAACCTCACTCACTGCTCCCGCGCTGTTACCTGTCTTTCTGCTCAGTGGCAGCACATGACATCTTCGGAGGTGCTACAGCAAGCTTTCTGGGAAGACAGCGCACTCTGCAGATGCGCTTTACCCCCTACCACCTAACTCCCATCCGCCTGAAACTTTCCCCCTCCCGTTGCCATGTAGAGAGACAGCCGCTGTCTCCCGTTGTCATAGCAACCACGCTGGGTCCGCGGACCGCAGAATTGCGGGGCTCACAAGTCTTTCTGCAGTTCCTGTGGCCCCACAGTCTCGAGGTCTTCGGCCTCTGAAACTGGGACTCGGAGCCGGTGTGGCTAACTTCTCCCGGTGTTCTCCTGCCGCCCCACGCATCCTTCATCCTGTGAAGGGTTTATTTACCTGGCCGCCGCTTGTGTGGCATGTGACACTTTCACCAGCACTGACTTTACACCCCAAGCAGCCGGTGAAACACTTGCAAATAGAGAAACTAAGGCCTCCCCCGCAGTGAATGCAGATCAGACCCCAGGCTCTTCCCGGGCCTCTAGGGTGTGGGACCAGAAGGTTCGCCCGCCTCGAGCCCACCCGGACACAGGCCGGTGTCCGAGTGTTGAGGGGGCGGTCGCCAGGCGCCAGACTTGCCAGCTGCCGCGGGATGCCACGTGAGGGGCGGAGACCCTGCGGGGAAGCGATTAAAAGCAGAGCAGAGCCGCTGGGGGCGGTTGCGGGGAGGGTCTTCGTGGGGCCGCCTTGCCCCGCCCCAGTCCCGGAGCTGTGCGGGTTCCTGCTGCCTCTAGCAGGGTTGGGGCTTCCCGGGCATGAGCGGGGTGTGGGGAGCCGGGGGGCCTAGGTGCCAAGCGGCGCTCGCGCTCCTGGCCTCGCTGTGCCGGGCCCGGCCGCCCCCTCTCGGGCTGGACGTGGAGACTTGTCGGAGCTTCGAGCTGCAGCCCCCAGAGCGGAGCCCGAGCGCTGCCGGCGCAGGTAAAGGCAGAGCCCAGGCCCCCTTCTTTCCGCATCTTCGCCCTTGCTGCTCCCCACCCCGAGCCCTGGCGCTCAGAACTGGGAACCTAGAGAGAAAACTCTGGATGCGGGGGCCAGCCTCAGCCAGGGCAAGCGGGTAGTCTTAAGGGGGGGGGCACAAAGATAATCCCCCTGACACCCCCCACCCCACCCTGGCGGGCGCTACCAAAGTTGACCCCGCGGAAAGCTTGGCTCCTGAGAGGAGTCGCCTCTGGGGGTCTCAGTTTCCCTAGTCTGTCTGCTTATTCTGCGGACCATCTGCCGGGGGAGGGATCAGTGGAGCGAGCAGGCGACCAGGGACATCCCGGCGGAGCAAGTGACTATGCTCGGGCAGGTCAACGTCCCGGGACCCGCCTGTCGGTCTGTGGGTCCGTAGATCTGTCCTCTCGAGGCGCGCCGCCCGAGACCCCCGGGTCTCTCCGGGAAAAACTTAGGGCTGCGACTGGCACGAGGGCTTTGTGTCGGGGTGTCTCCCGGGCTGCAAGTGGCTCCCTGTGTCTCCGCTGGGGGAGGGGGCGGGGTGGGGGAGGTGTCACGGCCTTGCTCTTCCCCCCCCCCCCCCCTCAGTATAACTAGCTCCCTGGATCTCAGTCTGACTCACTCGGACTCCCGGCCGGTGCGCGTCTGAGCCGGTGCCTACCGCCGACTTCGCTAAGCCTGAGCCCCGGAACCGCGCGAATCCTGCACGGGTCGCGGCTCCGGGTGGTTGCCGAGCCCCGGCGGGAGCCCGAGCCGAGTCGAGCTCGCGGGAGTCGGTGAGTCGGGAGCCCCAGCCCTGCGGGGCCCGGCCCGGTGTGCAGCGGCGGCGTCTCGGGAGAGTCGCGACAGCCAGGCTGGCGTGTCGCGCCCTGGCGGAAGGGTGGCAGCGTGGCGGCTGGCCGGCCCGGTATTTACCTGCTGCACCAAGGCTGCGCGGCAACGCTCTCCTGCTGCAGCCGGGCTCCTTTGTCCAGATCCAAACGACCCGAGGTTCCCGGGCAGGGGCGAGGAGCGGGTCGCGGTCCCTCGTGGGGGAGGGGCTGGGGACAGTGCGAGGCCTCGAGGGAATGCGGAGTGGGGGGTGGGGAAGACCTGCAGGGACCAAGCACTGGGGTTCTTCTAGCTCCGGAATCGCTACCCCTTCTTGTTGGTCAACCCATCTGAACCCAGGGACATTGGGCCTGGGGTTACGGGGCGGAGGGGCACCCAGAGGCTTTGCCCAGAACACGAAGAGGGGCCTCAGAGAGGTGGGAATTTCGTCTCCACGCCTTTCTTCTGGGCAGAAGCTCCTGAGTGGAGCATGTACAGGTGGGGCAAACTCCCCAAAGGCCAAAGCTGTCGGTGCCCCTCTTGTCACTTGAAGTCAAAGGCTGGAGATGCAGCTAGATTCTGGATTAAGGGAAAAGTCTCTGGGGTTGGAAAAGGGCAGTGGGCTAAAGGGAGGCTTGCGTAGGTGAGAAGGCTGTGTTCGGCCTTGGGGTGAGTGGAGCCTGCCTCTGCTCTATGTGGGTTGGGGGACGTTTCTCTCTAGCGAAGGTGAACCAATGGATTGGTGGCTGCAGCAGAAAAGATTAAGGTTAAACATGAAGAAGAACTTTCAAATGGCACAGTGATAGGGGCTGTGACAAGCAGACAGGTCGGTTCTCCCTCTGGAAGAATCCCAGAATACTTTAGGCCCAGGAAGTATTATTAGACTTTCATTTCCTCTTCCCATCACCTCCTAGACCACCCAAGTCCCTATACCCCACCACCCCACACAATTTCCCCCAGTCAGGAGGTTTTCTTGCTGACCCCTCCCCACCCCCTAGCTCTCTTCCACTCTTTCCTCCCTTGATCTATTTCCAGTGGGACTGTTCATGCCGGACCTGATCCCTCAAAGTCTAAAGGTGATCATTCAAAGTGGGAACACACCTGTCAAATTTTACCTGGGGTAGAAGCTGCCTCTGGTATCTGTGCAGAACAGCAGGGCAGGAACATGGGTGTGTGTGTGGGGGGGGAGTCCCTGGGAATGCTTTTGTACAGCGCATACTGATACTGGGAGACACTGGTGTTCTAACTCTGGGGGCCCACCCTGTAGTCTGGAATGATAAGGACCTGGATGGGTAGGCTGAGGACAAAGAGCTGGCAGACCCCAATGAATCAGTATGCTTTCTCTGCAGGCTGCTTCAGAAAGCAGAGTTTGAATTGTCAGCCCTAGGGAACTTTAACTTTGGCTGCTGAGTCACAAGCCTCAGGAAGCCCCGGAGGCTAAGCTGGGGGGCTGAAAAGGATGGGGGAGGCAGAATGAGACCCTTAATCATAGCAGAAAGCTCTAGGATCTTGGGGGGTTAGCTGAGCATGGAGTTTGTGGAGATGCCATGGTTTTCAGAATCAGACCCCTAGCTAGCTGCTAGCCCTGCTCTGAGCCTCTTTCTGCAGCTAGTGCCATTGCCTAGGTCCAGAAATGCCAGGTTTTTCATTTGCAGTTTCATGAAAAATGCAAGTGACTAGAGCATTCCCAATTCCCTTTACCATTTTATGCTCTTCCCCCTGCCTTCCTCCTGCTCTAAGTCTCTATCTAGCTCATGGAATTTCTAGTAACATCTTGAGATTCAAGAAGGGAGATTCATGCTCTCCAGTCAGTTCCCAGGTCCCTCCCATAGGCCAGGCTCTGTCCTTGGAATTTCACAGAAAATCTCAGATCCTGACTAGAAGATACCTCTGTACAAATGGTCCCCTTTAAAAGCAAGGTTCCCCTTTTTCTTGAAAAAGAGGAGAAATAAATACTGAGAAGAAGTTCTCTGCCTTTTTCGGTGCCATTTGCCTTACAAAGATAAGTGAACTTCCAGCCAAGCTGCAGTGCACTGGACATGGGTAGCACTGCGTTCTAGATTTGAGTGATGCAGAAGTGTTAAAAAAAATGCAAGAGGTTAAGCACAGGTGGCACAAAGCGCAAGGACCAGCATAAGGATCCTGGTTCAAGCCCCCTGATCCCCACCTACAGGAGAGTCGCTTCACAGACAGTGAAGCAGGTCTGCAGGTGTCTATCTTTCTCTCCCCCTCTCTGTCTTCCCCTCGTCTCTCCATTTCTCTCTGTCCTATCCAACAATGATGACATCAGTAACAACAACAATAAAACAACAAGGGCAACAAAAGAGAATAAATAAATATTTTTTAAAAAATATTTTAAAAATGCAAGAATCTGATAGGAGGTCATGAACTTTCCTGCCCATCCCAAATTAGAGGCCAAGCATGGTTCTTTCTTAGCTTGTCTTTGCTATTAGATATTGGTGACTTTTCTCCCCCCACTTCTATGGGGATTCTGTAGCTGTCCTGTGATGCAGCCGCCTGGCTTTGAAGTTGGCTTTTCACAACACATACTATTTCTCCTGCTTGTGAAGGCAAATTAACTGCACAGCATTTCACCAAAACACAAAAGTCTTGTTTTCATAACTAAACAATCAGCCACTCTCTTTCATTGCTAGGAGGAAGTAGCTTCAGCTTCTTCTTCTTGGAGGAGGGGTGCAATGGGTTCATGACTATGATATGCTAGCTCTATAGAATGACCTGGAGCTTTGGGGTTTGAGAACCAGCATCCAATACCCAGCAGTTGCAGAGCTCTTAAATTTATATTTCTAGAAGTTTTCTTCTCCCTATAACTGGGAAAACTTCAGGAATGAGGGTGGTAGATCCACAATGTTGCATCCCTCTAAGCTCTGCTCAAAAAAAGTATCCTTTTCTAAGTGTTCTGATATTATTCTGTCCTCCATGCCCACAGAGTTGGGGATATTCCATGTGGCTGTAAATAGGGCTGGGACAGAGGCATCTGGGACAGACCAAGTTTCTTCAGGGTCTCTATAGGCCTGTCCAGAGTGAGGGAGCTAGGGTAGAAGAAAATCCTGACTGAGCTAGATGTTACCCCTACTTGTCCTGATTTGGAGAACAAGACCTCAGGGTCTGAAGTATTGAGTGGCACTTAAGAACTAAGACCAGGAAGCCTTGGGCAGTAACTAGGCAAGACACTCAGCTCATCAGGCTTTAGCTATAATGAAACTACCTGGCCCCTTCTTCTGTTAGGGGTGCTGAACTGTTGGCTCTGCCCCTGTGCACACAGGCAGATCTCTCCTCTTATTAGCTGCAGGTAGGTATAAAGGAGTTTGGCGAGCAGGGGAAGGAAAAGAATCTTTCTGGTTCTCTCTCTGCTTCCCACCCCAACACACACACACACACACACACACACACACACACACACACACACACACACACACACACACACACCACCTAAGCCTTGAACTGAGAGGCTGCCTGCCCGGATCAATCAGGTGGAAAGGTACAGTTAGCATCTGCCAAAATAATAATAGTAATGATACTTAAGTTAATGCCAACTTTCTGTTAGCTATATAACATCCCACATTAGTCTTTGGCTTATCTCTGAAGCCCCTAATGAAGATGGGAGTAGGAACCTAGTCCGAAAGCTCAGTGTGACCGTAATTAGCCCAACATTGTCTCTCCTCATCACAGCTTTTTCAGGAGCATTAATTCCTTCTGTGTTTGGACTCTGCTAATTATCCCCACTGGTAGTTCAGCCTGGATTTCTGAAAGAAGGAAAGGAAACAAATACTCTTTGCCACCCCTCCCCCAGCCTGAATTTTAATTATCCCAGGTTCTCCTAATAAATTTACAAGCCACAGCTGAACATGTTATTAATGGGACATGTCTGTGAGCCCCAGAACAGAATAACTCAGGCTTCAGGTTCCCCTAAACACACACACACACACACACACACACACACACACACACACCCTTAGGCATATCTCTGGAAGAGATCCTTCCAAGGATCACTGGTATCTGCTTGATAGTTGGGAGACAATTTGAAGCACTTACACTTTCCAGAGAAAAAGAGACAAGGCAGGCCATAATGCTAGTCTCTAGGATTCTACCCAGGTCCCAAGGGTGAAACAAAAGAGCTGAGGTACTGTCTTCTGATTAGAACTAAGAAATCCCTTCTCCAAATCTTTGTCCAGCCTTCCACTAAGTAGTTTCCAGCTTAGTCTTAAGTCCCCTCGGAGGCCCAGCTCAAGAGCCTGGACTTGGCATCAGAAAGCCCCGATTCAAATCACAACTGTTGTGCTTACAATGATGTACTATTGAGCACAACTTTTAGTTAACATCTACATTTCACCAATGTTTTAGGGAGGCCAGAAAGATGAAATAAGGGCAGGGGGAAATAGCATAGCAGCTATGCAAATATACTTTATGCCTGAAGCTCGAAAGTTCTCAGTTCAATCCCTTGCATTCCCAGAATCCAGACCTCAGCAGTTACTCTGGTAAGGAAGAGTGGAAGGAAAGAAGGATGGAAGGATGGAAGGAAGGAAGGAAGGAAGGGAAAGGAAGGGAAAGGAAAGGAAAAGAAAGGAAAGGAAAGGAAAGGAAAGGAAAGGAAAATAAAGAGAGAGAGAGAGAAAGAGTATGGGAATGCAGTGCTTGCCAAGCAGAAGCAAATGACATGATAGTACTAGTATTCAAAGCAATGTCTCTGTTCTGAGTCTTTTCCTGTCTCAGTCTAGGCACTACTTCTTGCAGCTTCTGGATCTCTTCCTCTCTTGCTGTCTGTTGTCTGGGCTGTGCTTTCTCTGTTTCTGTGCCTGAACAAGAGCTCTTGTCTGCATAGACTGGCATTAACTGCTCCTCAGGGTCCATCAGCAACCCCAGAACCTGAGGCCAACGTTTTCTAGCTTTGTAGGGATTAGGGAAAATGGTCTGTCCTTTCCTTCCTCTCCGTAGTTTATCTTTTCAATTATAATCTATTGGTGTGGAAGCCTGTTCCTGTTGCAAAATGGATTTTTCCTGACGTGGGAGCCCATTAGAAAAATGGGAACAAAGGCCAATGACAAAGAACAGCTGATGAATCCTAACACGGCGGGTGGAGGGGAGGAGGGGGCAACAGGGCTCTGTCTTTGGAGAAAGACTTGTCAGTGGGGGAGATAAGAAAGCCTTGGCTGCTAATTAATAACCCAGCATTTCTCAGGAAGGATGGAGAGAGGCTGTATGCCATCACTCTTGGCAGACAGTCCCACTTAAGGTGACAAGCAGGTCCTGCCCTGATGACTTCAGGGTGATCTTAACTTCCCAGGAGAGAAGATATAGCCTTATGTCCTTTCAGATATTTCAGGTCTGGTGTCCCTTCTTCCCTGCCTCTGACGATTCAACCTTGGGTCAGTTATGAATTCAGTGAACTGTTTTCCTCTCAAAAGACAAAAGACCAAGAAAAAAAAAGAGCGAAATATGAAGAAGAGCAGTTTCCATTTTGGGAGCATTCCTTGTGTACAGACACTGTGCTTACAATCTTAGTTTCTTTAGTATTCAGTATGATTCTCTGAAGGGGGTATAATGAGATTCCCCATGAAACAAAAGAGGAAGCCAAAATTTGAAGAAGTCATAACTCGCTCAAAGTCATGCAATTAGTAATGTGGGTGAGTGTGCCTTATGATCCTTTTGACAAAGTCACTTACCTACCATGTCTGCTCAGTGTCTGCCCACCTGGTAAAGTCAAGTGTTTCAGCCAGAGCTCAAAGCCATGCTCCCTGACACAATGTCACACCACTGGGGGGTTGTTTCCAAGGCCCAGATTCATAGCTCTTTGCTCTTTTACAGCAAAAATGGGTTATTGGTGGGTAATTGGCCAAGATGGCTTCTAAAACTATGTGTCCATGGAATTCTGGGTTGCTCTGATGGCCAGAATAGAAATGTTTTCACACCTAATATTGAGGAATAGGGATTCTTTTCCAAGTATAGCCTGTTCTGAGTTGTAGGTTTTCTTTCATGGTTTAATTCTTACTCTTTTGATGCTCACTCTTGTTCACCAGCTAGCTGATGATGGTAACAACAAAACAACTGGACAAATAACAAGCAATGAATATTGACAGAAAAGCTTGGAGATGTGAGATCTTATAGGCAATTTAAATCAAGTTTTAAAATACAGAGGATAGTTAATTATATGGAATATTTATGTTATTTCTGCTAGTAAGAGTAAGATATCCTGGCTTGTAATGAGCAAGCTGAGCTCCCTCTATCTACTAGTGTTCCTGGACTGCAGGTATGAGATCCTGACCACTAAATCCATTTTAAAACTGGCGGATGTTCAATGGATGTTCAAACTAGGCTGGACAGAAATAGTTAATTCTAATAAAAATAGCTAATATTTATTATATTGCTTACTATATTCTAGATAATGTGCTTACTGTATTCTAACACTTTTGATCTAAGTTAAACCTCACAATGGCCTCCTAGATAACTATTGTTACCATGCCCCTTTTACAGGTGATGAAACTAAGGCTAAGAAAGAGTAAGATTTAGATTGCCTTGTTAAAGTCACATAGTTCAAAGTCAGTGGAGATGGAAATTGAAAGAACCCAGTCCAACCTCAAGGCAGTGCTTCTTTTTCTCCAGGCTGAAAGGAGAAATACAGAAGGAAGAAGTAAAGGAGAAAGAATACAAAAAATTACCAAACATTTCCTCTTTCTCAGTGCTATGCTAAAGTCTCTCTCTCTCATTAGAAGGTTACCTTTCTAGTTATGAAGCTATTGTACGCTATTAACTATGAAGAGCACTGGATCAGAACTCAAAAGAATACAAAATCAGGGAGTCGGGTTAAGCGCATATGGCATAAAGTACAAGGACTGGCATGAGGATCCTGGTTCGAGTCCCTGGCTCCCCATCTGCAGGGGAGTCGCTTCACAGGCAGTGTCTATCTTTCTTTCCCCCTCTCTGTCTTCCCCTTGTCTCTCCATTTCTCTCTGTCCTATCCAACAATAATGACATCAATAACAACATCAATAATAACTACAACAACAATAAAAACAACAAGGACAAC
Organism: Erinaceus europaeus; assembly: GCF_950295315.1. Taxonomy (NCBI): domain Eukaryota; kingdom Metazoa; phylum Chordata; class Mammalia; order Eulipotyphla; family Erinaceidae; genus Erinaceus; species Erinaceus europaeus. Next base: position 62,350,957 of record NC_080172.1, read on the forward strand.
AAAAAGGAAATAAATAATTAAATTTCAAAAAAAATAGAATACAAAATCAGAGATGACTTCAGTTGAGGGTTTCATGAAAATTTTCCATGCTCATAAGACTACCATTTAGAGAAAGCAAGAATGAGGAATGGGTTTTGAAGGCCACTTGTGTACTGATTGATTAAAGGGTGGGCTGACCCTAGCAGGTGTGGGGTAAAAAGATGCATATGTTGCATCTTCCGAGCTTTTGTACTAGCCTTTGGCCAAATCAGAACCTTAATCAGGCTGTGTGCTGGCTGAGTTCAAGGCCATATATAGCAGTTTTAAAGTCACTGGTAGAATTCTGCTCTTACCACACTTGCTCACCACCTTGTATCCCTCTTTAGGGGGTGAACTCACCTAGAGTTCAGGCCCCAGTTTTCACACTGCCTGCCTGCACAATGTCCTGGAAGCAGATTCTCCAAGCAGAAGTACTCCTGATCTTATGTAACCAGTACTGAGCACTGGGTGCCGACTCCCAATAATCCGTACTGTGCTTTCCCTAACTACAGCTTCCAGGGAACAGCAGGGTCATGTGGAAAGCCATTCAAAACAGCAACCACACCAAGGCAGAATTGATTCCCTTGGCCCAACCCCTTCTCCCACCTCTTTTTTTTTTTTTTTTTAAATTTATGAATTCAGCTTTTTTATAAAGCTGAACATTTAAATGCACTCTGTGCTCTCTGGATTCCCCCAACTTATCCCCCTTTCTCATTAAAATTCTTATTATTAGCAGAATAAGTAAGATGTATGATCAAAGGAAAGCAAAGCCCCAGGAATACCTTTTGTTTAAAGTGACTCATAATGCAGAGACTACACCCAAAGCAGCTGTAACAGAGAACAGATGTGAAGGGTCTAGAGATAAACAATTGGGTACTCAGAAAAAGATGCAAGAACTGTGGATGCTTTCCTGGTAAACCTTGGTGGGGGGAGGGGTCCTTAACTAAAGAAGCAGTCTCCAGATCATTTGTATTATGCACTCTTAACATCAAAAATTATCTTGATTTAATGCTTACTTGTTCCTATGTTATATATACATCCATAATGGGATATTGTGGAACCCAGCTGCCTGACTTGTATCTCCACCCTACTACTTGCTGTGTAATCTGTTTAACACTCTGTACCTCAATTTCCTCATCTGCAAAATGAGAATAAAAATCATACTTATTGGGAGTCGAGCAGTAGTGCAGCAGGTTAGGCACACGTGGCGCAAAGCGCAAGGACTGGCATAAGGATCCTGGTTTGAGCCCCTGGCTCCCCACCTGCAGGGGAATCGATTCACAGGCAGTGAAGCAGGTCTGCAGGTGTCTATCTTTCTCTCTTCCTCTCTGTCTTCCCCTCCTCTCTCCACTTTTCTCTGTCCTATCTAACAATGATGACATCAATAACAACAACAATAATGACTACAACAATAATAAAAACAAGAAAGGAAAATAAACGAATATTAACAATTATACTTATTATGCTATAGAGTATTAAATGGGCGAATAAAAAATCACTCCAACAGAGCAATAATCAAGAGCTTGATGCATCTAATGATAAAAATACTACATTATTAACCTGTATATTAACTTTCTGATTTCCCAATTTCTAAGAGAATGAGTAAATATGGAAATATTCTGATCTCTTCTCTCTTGGGTACCCAGGGTGTATGGGGACCACATTTGGAGACTTGTAGTAAAAGTTAACTTTGGATCAACTTTCCTGGCCCCTGGAAGTCTCTGAGTGGAGGATCAATACCAGATCCTTTGGGTGAAAAGGCTTTATCTCTTAGCAGGAAATATGGGATTGGTGTTGGTGGTTCAAGACTTGGAAAGTCCATATTATTTTTCTTACTCTTAGAGGTGGTGACTGATCAAAGCCAGTACCCTACAGCCTGGGAGTCAGAAGGCAGTGCTAGCTTCTCAGGAGGTAAGAAGAGCTCACCACTTTCTCAGGTCCCTTTTTTTCTGGGTGCTTGAGTGCTATGAGAGTAGTCTGAACCTATCCCCCTTCTCTCTTCCCTAGAGAGGATCTGATCATCTCTCTATACCATGCCTGGCTTAGAACCTGGCATATGGCAAGTGCTCAGTAAATGTCAACTGAGTGATTATTATATACTTTTTATGAGTCATTCATTCATCCATTCATTCATTCTTGCTGCTAGTTTCTATGCTGAGCCCTAATCCTCCCCCTCTGTCACACACACACACACACACACACACACACACACACACACACACACACCATGACTACCACAACCTGTGGTGTAATCAGGTACCAAGAGACTGAGAGAGTGGGAGGATCCTAGGCTGAGTGGTAGGCATCTGGACCTTTGCCGGGCTAGCTTTGTGGGTGGGAGACAGACGACCAGGGACTCATGGCTGAGCTGGGAATGCAGTTCAATCTTCATTGATGAGCGGAGATGCAGTGGGATCAATCAGTCTCCCTTCATTAGAAAATCCTGTCCTTTATATCTCCTGAGGCGGAAGTGTCAGGAAGAGGAAGTACGTAGGATAGGGGGTGGGGAGAAGGAAAAAAGCAAGCGAACCAGTGGGGATTAAACAGTGGAAACAGTGGATGTGACTAGGAGAGGGGGTGGAGTGGAAAAAGAGCATGAACCAGTGGGGATTAAACTAGTGCAGGTTTCAAACAAAACAATGATTATGTAAATAGACCACAGCATTAAGCGATGCAGGGGAACCTGGCATGACACAGATAGAAACAGAAGCAGAACTAGCCAAAGGAGAAATGTTGACCAACAGACCTTGGCCCAAGCTTTGCTTCTGATCAACTTGAGATGAAGGCAAGTCCCTTCTCTGACCACTTCTACCATCTGAAAATACACATAATATGTGAAGGGTCATTACTTGCCTTAAATCCTAAGATTTTAAGAGGCTGGGATAGAAGAATCAAAGACTGCAAGTCCACAAGCCTGCAGGGGCCAGGCAGGGAGCAGGCAATCTCTGTATACCCCGAGCTGGTGAGGACATATCCTTACAGAAGGAGGTACTAGCCCTTCCATACAGGAGCACAGGCTCATTTACTAAATCCCCTGACCTCTTCGAGAGAAGCTAGAAATGTGGTGTGATGGTGATAGAATTTCTTAACTCTCCAGTCATTGTACAAGCCAAACAGGACACCTCTGTTAGCTGGTCCACACCTGACCGTTGTGCCAACTGTGCCAGGTGTTGCTACAGCTGCAGAGCCTCCTGATTTCTCAGAAGAAGAGATAGCTTTTGAAGCCCATCCCTAAAGTGGTGGTGGTGGGGGGGAGCCTGCTTAAGAACTTTTCCCAAAGAGAGAAAGTCTCCAGGAATAACAGAATGAGGTAGGCTGGGAGTGGGAGTTTGAGACCCTACCTTCATACCAACCCTGGCATCCAAAGTCACCAGTATTGCAGCAATGCTCTCAAATAGACACATGGGAGGGGAGAGCTAGAGGAATAATTCACTGTGTGGACCAGATTCCTACTCCATGCAAGTTGGTGTTGAGCCTGCTCTATGTGGAGTTCTGGAAATACAGGTGAACATTATGTCTAATCTCTGCCCTCAAGGCAATCATGTCCAATTTTAATCACTTCAAGTCAACTCAGCAGCTTGATAGTGGGTTGCTTTGTATTTCGAGTGGGGGAGGCAAGACAAGAGAATGAGTAAGCCAAACCTCTGACCCTCAGCAGCCCGCTGAGAAGGAGAGCTGTCTGCAGAAATATGCCTGCCATCAGCCTGGCCATAGTGACAGCTCTGGTAGAAATTCCAGCAGTGTCCCAATGTGAACACTTCATGAATTTGCACATTTACCTAGACTGCTATTTAAATGATATTCCCTCCCCATGCACATGCCGAGAGGAAGAAGGGGAGGCAATCCAAGTACTCCCTAAACTGACAGAGATGTGGAGGGAGTGATGGAGGATAAGACAGTCTAAGGTAAGCTTGAAGCTGCATCTTATAAGGTAGACTGTGGAGTGTTGACCTTGAAAACATCTTTCCTCTGACTGGGCAGTCTTCTCATGACAATTCTTCTCTCTTCTTCTGTCTTTGTCCCTTCTGTGTGCCCCCCTCTCCCAACACCTTTCCCTGTTTGTCCCCCACCTGTGTCTGTCTGCCCCTCCCTGTCTGGCTCATGCTGAGGGCAGGCACCTCTGTCAGCCTCCTCGCAGTGGTAGTTATTGTGTGTGGCGTGGCCCTGGTGGCAGTTTTTCTCTTTCTCTTTTGGAAGCTGTGCTGGATGCCCTGGAGGACCAAGGAGGCCTCCAGCCCCTCTTCTGCTAACCCTCCTCCAGAAGCCCTCCAGAACCTCAGCTCCAGAGGCAACATGGCTGACAAGCTGAAGGACCCCAGTACCCTGGGCTTCCTAGAGACGGCTGTGAAGATCAGTCATACATCTCCAGATATCCCAGCTGAGGTGCAGATGTCTGTCAAGGAGCACATCATGCGTCACACACGGCTTCAGCGACAGACGACAGAGCCGGCGTCATCTACCAGGTGAAGGGAGCACCCCTTTGTTCCCTCATCCCACACCTCCACCCCCCACACTCCCATCTTACCTGCTCTGGAGGGTCAGAATCCAGAAATGACAATATATGTACTTTTACATTTTTTCTTTAAATTTTTATTTTATTTTTATTTTTAATTTATTTTTCCTTTATTGGGGGATTAATGTTTTACATTCAACAGTAAATACAGTAGTTTGTACATGCATAACATTTCTCAGTTTTTCACATAACAATACAACCCCCACTAGGTCCTCTGTCATTCTTTTCTAAGACTTGTACTCACCACCCCCACCCCAGAGTCTTTTACTTTGGTGCAGTATACCAATAGTATATGTACTTTGATGAGAGAATGTAGTATGGGTCATGACCAAAGATGGCAGGGATTTTTTGTCATTGTGTGAACTCATAGCATGTAGTGGCACACATGCTCCTGGGTTCCACACAGGAGACATTGTCATATATGCAGTTAATTCCTGACTGAAACATCATTGTGCTCCATGTCAGCCATCATCTAGGAGGTGGGAAGCCTTTGAGGTGGGATACTGTACATTTGATGAGCATAGAGTGGTATGTGTGTGTATGTGCGTGTGTTGGGGGTATTTGGAAGGAAGGAAGGCAGGAAGGAAGGAAGGGAGGGAGGCTGGAAGAAAGGAGGAAAGGATTTCAGCAGATGCAAGATAACAAGCAAAGGCCCAATAATGAGGAGAAAGTTGTTAGCTTCTAGGGATCTGATGATAAAGCCAGAGAGTCTGCAGTAGATGGGAGACGAGGCAAGACTCCATTCCTAACATTCTGAGAATGAAAATATTTTATTCCCTATGATACAACTTATATGGTTATATAACTTATATGATGCTTATATGGCATTCTTTAACTAAAAACAAAAAGAAGAAGAAAGAAAAAAGAACAATCACGTAATAACAGAACTTGCAGGGACCCGGTGGTGGTGCACCTGATTGAGTGCATACATTACAGTATACAAAGACCTGGGTTCGAACCCCCAGTTCCCACCTGTAGGGGGGAAACTTTGTGACACATGCAGAAACATTGCTGCATGTGTATCTCTTTCTCCCTCTCTATCTCTCCCTACTTTCTCTATTTCTGACTGTCTCTGTCCAATAAATAAAGATAATAAAAGTAATTTAAAAAACCTGCCTAATATTGAACACACTTTTAAAAAAAAGAAGGGGTATGTGTAGGCATGAGGGGGGGGTTGGCACTGTATGTATTCCAGACTTAGGGTTCTTTCTGGTGGATTGCTACATTCCTGCAAAGTTAGGGAAAACAAACACAGGAGCAGATTGGTCTTTAGGTTGGAGATCAGATATGAAAAAGCTGGGGTCTCCTGTATAGCGTTGATTGCATGGCCTCAGCTAAGTTGCTAGCCTTTCTTTTATAAAAATATTTATTTATTTATTTCCCCCTTTTTTGCCCTTGTTGTTTTATTGTTGTAGTTATTATTGATGTTGTTGTTGTTGGATAAGGATAGAGAGAAATGGAGAGAGGAGGGGAAGACAGAGGGGGAGAGAAAGATAGATGCCTGCAGACCTGCTTCACTGCCTGTGAAGTGACTTTCCTGCAGGTGGGGAGCCGGGGGCTTGAACCAGGATCCTTAAAGCTGGTTCTTGTGCTTCATGCCATTTGTGCTTAACCCTTTGCGCTACCACCCGACTCCCGTTGCTGGCCTTTCTAAGCCTGTTCTTTCTCAACTGTGAAAAAGGCCAATGACTCTTGAAAGGCAGCTGTAAGAAACCAATGAGAGAATCGATGTGATACTGGCATACACACGGATCACTTTATTACACACCTGACCCTGTTCTAAGCCTTTTATACATGTTAATTTATTTTATCCTCAACAATTCCTATGGGGTCATTACTTCTCTTATTCTCATTTTTATGGCACACAGAGGTTAATTTGTCCAAGGCCATATATGCAGACTGATTTCAAAGTCCGGTGAAGGCTGACTGGGGTGGTGGTCATTGTGGTGGTGATGATGAAAGGAAATATGTAGATGGTAGCAGGGATGGGCCTTCTCCTAAGGTTTCTCATAGTTTAGTAGGGAAACCAGAATCATCTCTACTAGGAAATAAACTGTTAGTAGAAAGCAAGAACAGGAAAGCAGGGACAATGACAGTGACAGCAATGGCTAGCATTGATTGAGCTCACTCTGTATCAGGCCCCATTCCAACTCCAGTTAACAACATGAGCCTGAACCGTGTGTGTCCATTCAGACATGGATTTATTTATTTGTTTTTACCAGAACACTGCTCAGCTCTGGTTTATGATGGTGCTATGGATTAAACCTGGGACCTTTGGTGCCTCAGGCATGAAAGTATTTTTGCATAATGGTTATGCTATCTCCCCCAGCCTGACATGGATTTTTTTTTTTTCTAGTCCTGAGTCCATGCATTCATGGATTTAACCAACTGCAGGGATAAAATTGAGTTCATGGACTATAGGACACGCAGATTGAGAGGGTGAATTATAGTGTACACTGTACCTAGTTTTATGACTGAGTACAGGGAAAGGTTGGCACCCCTCAAGCCCTGGTTATTTAAGGGCCTGCTGTGCTTACATATATCAAGATATATGAATATTGAGCTCAACAGTCTTGTACTCAAGGTGTGAGCAGAGGGAAAGGGGGTGTACAAGGCCAAGGAAAAGGAGGGTGCCAGCGGGATAGCATTACAGAAGGCTGCGTGTCTGTAGGTGTTATGCCCCTCCCCCACCTTGACATTGCTCCGCCACCCGCCCACCTCTAGGCACTCGTCTTTCAAGCGCCACCTGCCCCGGCAGATGCATGTCTCCAGTGTGGACTATGGGAATGAGCTGCCCCCGGCGGCGGAGCAGCCCACCAGCATCGGCCGCATCAAGCCTGAGCTCTACAAGCAGAAGTCGGTGGACGGGGATGATGCCAAATCCGAGGCTGCCAAAAGCTGCGGGAAGATCAACTTCAGCCTCCGCTACGACTACGAAAATGAGACCCTGATCGTACGCATTCTGAAGGCCTTTGACCTCCCCGCCAAGGACTTCTGCGGCAGCTCTGACCCTTATGTCAAGATCTACCTCCTGCCCGACCGCAAGTGCAAGCTGCAGACCCGGGTGCACCGCAAGACCCTGAACCCCACCTTTGATGAGAACTTCCACTTCCCTGTGCCCTATGAAGAGCTGGCGGACCGCAAGCTGCATCTCAGCGTCTTCGACTTCGACCGCTTCTCCCGCCACGACATGATTGGCGAGGTCATTCTGGACAACCTCTTTGAGGCTTCTGACCTGTCCAGGGAGACTTCCATCTGGAAGGACATCCAGTACGCCACAAGTGTGAGTACAAGCCTGCTTGCTGGTCTTTTTGAAGAGCTGTAGTTTTTGGTTGAGTGCCATTAAAGTTCTTCCTTGAGTGCCTCAGCCTTTGTCCTTCAGGATGTGAACTGTGACTCTGGAAACTGACTAACAGCCCACTTCATCCCACCCCACCCCAGGGAGGTCCTTAAATTCTACTGTAGGTGGGAGTGAATTGTGGGGGTGAATAGAAGGATGGGGAAGGTGAAAGGAATTTCTATCTGCTCCTTGTTACCACATGCTGTAGAGGTGGTCCTCTCTACCTGACAGACATCAGGTTTTTCCTCCTGTGCAAGAGTGCTGGAAATGCCTTTTCTCATTTTTTCCAAATAGTCTTATATTTATTCATTTTTATAATTTTTCATTTGTTATTAATAGTATGTTACAAGATTGTAATGTATAGTTCTACACCACACCCACCATCAAAACTCCTATCCCCACTCTCCTACCTCCTGAAAATAACCATCATAGTTTTCTCAAGTTTTACAGACAGTTTGCTTGCTTCTGTTTTGTTTGGATTCTTTTTGGCAAGTTCATACAAATCAGATCTCTAGATTATACATATGAGTGAAACCATTTGGTAGTTGTCTGTCATCTCTCATGTCTCTAAGAATAATCACTTCCAGTTCCATGCATTTTTTTTCCCAAAGGACACAATGTCATCTTTTTTGATTGCACAGTAGTATTCCATGGAATATATATTCCATAACTTCTTTAGCCAGTCTGTTAATGGGCACTTTGGTCTGCTTCCACTCTTTGGCTATTGTGGATAATGCAGCTATGAGCATAGGGTGCATACGTCTCTTCTAATTAGTGTTTCAGTGTCCACTGGATAAATGCCCAACAGTGGTATTTCTGGATCATAATAAGGTGTTTCCATATTCATTTGTTGGAAGACTGCCCATACAGTCTTCTAAAGGGACTGTACCAGTTTCCATTCTCACCAGCAATGTAGCTGTGCTCCCTTTTCCTGGATATGTCTTTGATCATGGAGCAAGATTAGGGAAAGTCAACATGGAGCAAGATTAGGCTGAGTCAACAGCATCTGTCCAGGGTCTAGATGTGTGCTTGCAGCATGGAGTCAGCAGTCAAGAATAAGCTATGTTAGTAAAGATCAACCAGGTTGTACAGTAGCAACAAACAGTCCTGGGTTTGGGTGTCTTGAGAAGTCAGTTAGTTCTTATTTGTATTTCATGAACTTCTGCCTGGGTAAGGTTTTAGTTTCAAGTCTACCTCTACCAAGCTGATAAGAGTCTTTCTCTCCATGGGCTCCCAGTCAACACCTCAGGAAATAACAATGTGGTCAATCTTACATTAGTTCCTAAAATTTCCTCAGAGAAGTGACAAATGTCACTTCCATTTGCATTTCATTAGCCAAGACAAGATGCATGGCATCTTGATATTTGATGCATGGCTCCTGATATTTGGGAAGTGAGGTGGGCAGGGCAAATTGGTATGGAGAATGGGGGTGGGGGAAAACGCTGGGAAGATAACATAATGTTCTGCAAAAAGACTTTCACCAAAGGGTCTCAGGTTTAATTCCCAGCATTACCATACTTCAGAACTGAACAGTGCCTGTTCAGTTAAAAAAAAAAAAAAGAAGAAGAAGAAGTGGGCATATCCCAAGCCCTTCAGTCTGGTGTGGGTGGTATGCTATGGCCCACTGGGTGGGTGTGGAGAAATATGTGCAGTTGCCCCCTCATACATATAGGTGGTGTGCTCTCTCTAATCCCACCTGACAGCTGAGACCTCCACCAAGCACCTGTGGCTTTGCAGCCAAAATCTCAAGTTAGGTGAACATCTCCCTGGAGATATCTCACAACATTTCTTTGAGCCCGAGGTGACCCCACTCCATCTGAAGACCTTCCTTTTGGAAGCCAGTGCTCAATATTTTTATGTTGAGTGTGTAAGGAGAGAAGCTGAGAAAGTCATCCCAGTTCTGATCAGAAAAGGGTAAGGACCTTGATGTGTTCTAATTAAAAAAGACATAATGGATTCTGTTCCTACCCACAAGAAGCACTCTGAGACACCCCATTTTCATAGCAGGTGCTGACTTTGCCCAGGTTGGTCTGGTGTTCCAGTGCTCTCCCACCCCTGCTCATCCCCAAGAACTGCACAGACAATGGGCCAACAGACAGGGTGGACATATAGGGTGGGCAGAAGGGGCGGGCTGGAGCAGCAGCTGTGTGCCAGCCCCAAGCCCAGGAGCTCTGCGCTATAAATCACTCTGAAGTTTGCATCTTGTGCAGCTCCTCCCTCATGGTCTCTCAGGGTAGCAGCTTTACTACGGTCATTATACAGGTAGAGGAGAACAGTTCAGTATTCCCTGCAAGTAGTAGAGAGAGGGAGAGGTAGGGAGCACAGGTTGTGGGAAACAGTTCAGCTCAGCCCTCCCACTCCTGCCTCTTTTTGCCAGTCCTCTTTTCCATTTCTTATGGCTGTAGCTGGAAGTAGGAGTGGAAGCCCTAGCCTTAGAGTTAGCAGCATGTATTCAACAACACTCCTCACTTAACTTGGTAGATCTAGGACTCCATGACTATTCCTACTCTCATCCTAACACTCCTCCCTGGCCCAGCTTCATAAAAAAAAAAAATCAAATTGGACTGAAAGATAGCTCATCTGGCAGAATGAATACTTATAGTATGCCCGAGGACCTGGGTTCAAGTCCCTAGGACCATATGGTAACACCATGCATGCCAGGCTCTATGATATCTCTCCTCCTCTCTCTCAGTTTTTTTTAACAAGAGTCTTGTTGGGTAGAATTGTGCAGGTTCAAAGCCATGCCACACACACACACAAAAGAAAGAGGAAAAAGAAAAATAAGAAGTGTCTGCTCATCCAAAAACAATGGACACACCATTGCCATCCTCATCTTCCTTGGTCAGTGTTGTTGCAGTGCTTTCCATCCCTCCTAAGCAGAGCACTGTGGCAGGCACCACTGGGGAGTGTATCCGTGTACACATGTATGTGGGGAAGGGGAACTAGACTAGAAGACTGCCTTTCTGACAGAAATTTATAATTTGACCACAGAGATAAAGGAAAAATGCTCATGTTGTGGCCAAGCAGTGAAAAGTCTATGCTGTGTGTGTGTGTATGGGGGGGGGGGTTTCTATGCCTCAAAGTTGAGGGTAAAGGAAGGTCTCCAGCATGCAGGAGAGTTGAAACAGATAGAACTTGATAGGCAGGAGGAAGGGGTAGGGTGGGGGTGGGGAGTGAGGCAGGATTGAACCAGGAGCAGGCCTAGGAGTGTCTGGGCTAGAGTGTGGAGAGTGAGGCTGCTCACACACCTGTGTCTAGGCTGGGTCTTCTGCCCAGGAGGGGCCCCAAGCTCTGGCATCTGCAGCTCTGTAAGAGCTGCTTCTCTGGAGCACAGGAGGATTCAGTCAACACAGAAGGAAGTGGAATAAGAAGGCTGGTGCTTTTACCTGCCTTTCAGTGTTGATTTGAACATTTTTTATTGTTTGGGGGCCAGAGAGGCCCAAGTCACAGTCACTGGGGATGAATGAGCACTTGCCGAACACAGAATGCTACATCCCACACTAGGGGTGTGGTTCTGTGTAATCAAGTACCACTGATGGACTCCAGCTATCCTGGCTCTAAAATCTCTTCCCAGGCCTGCTTTGTCACCAGGCTTGGAGCTTCTGCAGCAACTATGCCCCTTAGGTCAGTTCTAGGATGCCCAGCAGTTCGGCCCCTAGCCTTTGCCTGCAGGTTCCTTTATATGGGGTGGGGGGGAGAGGCAGCCTCCCCCAACTCCTCCAACTGTCTGGCCCGAACCTTCTCAAAGTTTTCCTGAAATATCTTATGTTCTCACAGCAATTGTTACTCCAGATTTAATCTCTGCTACCCCAGAGAGACCCTGAAACAGTGTCTAGGCTGCAAAGACCTCCCAATGGTTTGAATTTGTGTTCCCCATTTCACTTTCTCTGGTATTTTCTCTCAGGGTTGAATGTGTCATTTGATATAAGTGTCAGAACTCAATACATTCTCTCTGAATGACCAGTCACTTGGCTAATTTTATTTCAATTATATATTAGTGCACAAGGAGAAGATTATTAAGGTAAAATTTGGAAGACTTCCTGAAAGAGAAGGTTTTGTCTTCTGAACATGGGTGAAGTAGCTGGAGAAAGAGTTCAACTGGCAAAGCATCAGCCTTGCACGCCTAAACTTCCTGTTTCCATTCCCAACTCTGCATGTTTCAGAGTGGCGTTCTGGTGTCTCTTTCTCTTGCTATCTGCTCCATGTGACACATGCTCTCTGTCACATGTAATAGATAAAAATACTTCCTTACGAAAGAAAAGAAAATGGGGAGAGCCAGCTTGGGTGAGGAGTGATCCAGTCTGTGTTTTGCTTCAGAGTCAAGTTAAACCAGGGTGGTGGTTTGAGTTTGGAGGGGCAAAGAAATTAGCCAGTCCAGGTAGGTAGCTTGGACTTAGCAGAGTTCAGTGCCCCACTGGCTGAGTAAAATGAAAACTGAGCTCAGGAGGCTGTTGTGATTTGAAGTAGCAAAACCTAGAGTGTTTGCCTCTTTTTCTTACAGCCATTGAGCTTCCAGACTAGCTGAGGGGAAGTGTCAGGACAGCAGCCTAGCTCTGCTATATAATTGCAAATCTTCAGCCACTGGGGACACTTGCTTACCCACACCCAGCTTGTCTAGTAGGGATGTCTAGGTGGCAATGGAGCTAATAGGCCCTCCACTGAGCAGGAGAGTAGGGAACAAGCAAACCAGAAGGAGGCCTCTACTGTTTCTCTGAATCCGGAAGCTAAGGTGTGGGCAGAAAATCCAGGAAACTCATGGAATCCACTCCTGCCCTGGAAGGGCTGCCCCTGATGCTCCCTCTGACCCTGTTTCTGCCTATCTGGACCAAGTATGGTCTCCTGGGCATTGCCAGTGCTGCTGGTTCCTCTCCACTCAGAGCTTTGATTGGCTGCTACCCCCTGCTCTACCTCCTCCCCCACCTACTGCCCCCAGTCTCATTATTTCTATATGAAGCTGTAGATTTATCATTATAATAGGGCTGCCATCACTGGGATTTGTTAACATCTCTGTAATCTTGTAGTTATTGCTACAGAGGCCTCAGACCCCAGTGCATACAACTACTCCTGTTGCTCCTACGCAGCTGCAGGAGATGAGGGTTGTAATTGGGGCCATAAATATGTGTTGTGCTTGGTGGCAGCAATGAACTTGCCCATCTTCCTGCCTCACCAAGTTCCCACCAGGTCAGAGGGAGCTTGTACTTGCGTGCATGGGTGCAGGTGGGTACTGGTAGGGGAGTGATGTTGTACTCTGCAGATGTAAGGTGTCAGGACTCAGATTCTGTAGGGTGGAGGAGGGGCTTGTAGTGGGGGAGGCTCTAGCCTAGGAATGAATGGAGCTGTAGTAAACATACCTCCATTTCAGTCTAGCTTCTGAGACTATGGATCTATTATCTACACTACACCTCAGTTTCCATATCAGCAAATTTGTGATAGTGATGGTTTATAGCTCATAGTGGTATTGCATGTAGTTAATTAAAGAAAATATGGCCATGCACTATCACAGGAGTCCTTCTCATGAGGTCTGTCCTTCTAGCTCAGTAGCATCACTGAAACTTCCAGGTGTTCCCCTCGTGTTGACGAAAGCACCTGTCCTGACAGGTAGTTTGCTATTATTATTCATATCTTATTTCTTGTTCTACCAATGCTATGTGTTCTCTTAATAACTTTGGAGAAAATGGCTTGCTCTCTATGAATTGTGGTTTTTTCAATATTAAACTCAATATTAAAATTCTGAGATCCATTCTTCCTCCTCTCTTCCCCACATCCTCCTCCTTTGTCTTCCTCTTCTTCTCTTCTTTTCTTCTTCATCATCATCATCATCATCATCTTCTTCTTCTTCTTCTTCTCCTCCTCCTCCTCCTCCTCCTCCTCCTTCTTCTCCTCCTTCTCCTCCTTCTTCTTCTCCTTCCCCTCCTCCTCCTCCTCCTCCTTCTTCTTTACATCATTGGGATTGACTCCTCTGGGTTAACATTTTTAGATAGAGAGAAACAGAGACAAACAGAGGATGTGGGGAAGAGAGGAGGAAGAATGGATCTCAGAATTTTAATATTGAGTTTAATATTGAAAAAACCACAATTCATAGAGAGCAAGCCATTTTCTCCAAAGTTATTAAGAGAACACATAGCATTGGTAGAACAAGAAATAAGATATGAATAATAATAGCACCTAAACTCACCTGGGCTCACTACATGACAAAGCAGGTGATTATCCAGATGTGCTATCTTACCAGCCCTAAAATTCTAAAATTATTGGTGTCTATTAAAAGTGGTTGTTGCGTTGTTTCCTAGAACAGAACCACCTAGTTTCTGGAATTCTGGGCTCCATAGCCAAGACCTAGCCCCCAAGAGGATAAACCACTGAGCAGGATTTGTCAATAGGAATAAGTCCTCCTTTTTCTCCATGGGACTATCCCTTAGAAGGCTAGTTCCATTAGGAGGGGGCACATCCACATGCTGTCCTCTTTCTCCTGTGAGGCTCAGCTCCTTTCCACCTGTCTCCTCTCAGACAACTATTTACTGTATGCCCAGGGCTTGTACCTTGACTAATGACTAGATGCCAAGAGTAACACCAACCTTATCCCATTTCATCCTTGCCACAACCCTTGTTATCATCCCCTAGATGGAAATAAAGAAGGAAGTGCTGGTTAAGTGACTTTTCCGGTAATAAGATCCTAAAGAAAGTGGCAAAGAACCAAGATTCAAACCCAGGTCTTCAACTGGAATCCACAATGTGAATCCACAATCCTCACACATCAAAGGAGAGTGTGATGACTTTGGTCCTTGGGACACAAGGCAGGTCCTGATAATGTGCAGCTATCCAAGGTACCCAGAAGTCCTCCCTCCTGCTTTTTTTTTTTCTTGGTAGCCTGATTGGGTTCTTTCCCCTAAAATCTTGTCACTTCTGGGTACTCTTATATTGACGCTTGAGTTCCTTTACTGTTTCCCCAGTATTGTTCTGATAGGTATTAAGTGTAACATCCTTTCCTCTTTTATTTAGCTTATATTGCATGTCAGTGATGTGCTGGTCATTTGCACGGCTGAACACCTGTTGGACGCAGAGACTTGAGCTGGGCTATGGAAAGGAAGGCAAAGAGAGAGAGCCCACCACCACAGAGTGCCCAGGCTTATGAGAACTCTCACACATAATGTACACACTTGGGAACCTACCAGCTTAGGAGGCTTACAAAAAAATCTGTGCATGATCCATGATCACAAACTGCATGCAAATGTTGAGGAAAGATGGAGAAAATAAATCTGATGAGTCTCATGAAACTGATCATGGAATGATTCTAGAAAAGGAAAAAAATTCTTTTCTTCACTGGAGGGATCAATAGTCCACAATCAACAGCAAAACACAGCAGTCTGCACATGTGCAACACCTCCCAGCCACCCCCCACAACAATTCAACCCCTTCCAGGTCCTCCTCTGCCACTATGCCCCAGAACCTGAACCCTCCCCCCACCCCAGAGTCTTTTACCTTAGTGCAATACACCAAACCCAGTCCAAGTTCTGCTTTGTGTTTTCTTATTTTTCAACTTCTTTTTTATTATTAGTGATTTAATAATGATAGACAATATTGTGGGATAAGAGGGGTACAATTCATATAATTCCCACCACCAGAGTGCCATATCCCATCCTCCCATCCTCTCCATTGGGAGGCTCCCTTTTCTTTATCCCCCTTGGAACATGGACCAAAGATTTTTTTTTTTTTACCAGAGCACTGCTCAGCTCTGGCTTATGGTGGTGCGGGGGATTGAACCTGGGATTTGACGGAGCCTCAGGCTTGAGAGTCTGTTTGCATAACCATTATGCTATCTACCCCCACCCGGACCAAAGATTTTTATGGGGTGCAGAGGTGGAAGGTCTGACTTCTGTAATTGCTTCTCCACTGGACATAGGCATTGAAAGGTTGGCCCATACCCCTGTTTCTATCTTTCGCTAGTGGGGAAGGGCTATAGATAGGTGGGGTTCCAGGACACATTGGTGAGGTTGTCTTCCCAGAGAAGTCAGGAAGCCAAGTTTTGATGGCAGTAGAGGTAAAGTATTCTAAAAGAAGTAGGAGTATGTTAATTTTCTTTGGATTGGGGAAGATCTAGAGAGATATCAATGTTGGGGGTTCTTCCATTGTATAATAACTACTTGTGATGTGATTGCTTTGTATCTGGCACCAGACTAGCATTAGGGATACAAGTTCAACTCCAGTCCTGTCTCTTCAAATCCTCATGATCTAGTAGGTGAGGCAGTGAGTTAGCTCTGTTCTTGTTGGGGACATACAGGTCCTCAGTAGGCCAGAATGTCAAGGGAAGGCCTCCTAGAATGAAATTAAACTTCCTTGCCAGAAAATATCACATTACATACTCTACTCAGGCCCAGATATTCAAGTTGAATGAGTTTCCAAGGTATACATAAAAGAGCTTTTCAGTAGAGTCAAAGAATTGACTAAATCGATCTACTGTGCCTCATTCAATTACCCTAAGATGAAGCTTCCCAAAGACCCATTGAACAGCAGATTTATGCAGTTCCTTCAGAATGTCCACCTTAGATCTCAGGCTCCCAGTTCTATGCTTGCAGAAGAAAAGTTGGAGCAAAGAGAAACAGAATGAGTTTTTGTCCACTTAGCATGTTATTTCCCAGAGGACATATTTGAGGCCTAGAACAGCTGAGTATTAAGGAGATAAACAATTCTGACTTTCAAGGTGCTTACAGTCAAATGGAAGTGTCAGAGCAAGTGGAAAAGTAATAATAAAAAACCCCAGCTCTCTAATTTATATTAAAAAGAAGAAAAATGAAGATATAGTAAGTACTGAAGCAGGAAGAGTGAGTAAGATAGGGGATACAGAGGATGGAAGGAGAATTCAGGTGTAAGGACTGAACTTTAAGGACACTCATGACCAAGGAGAAGAAGGAAGTCTTGCCAATAAAAGGTACCAAGCGGAGGAGATGCAAGAGAAAGGACAAATGGAGGAAGGTAGAAGGAGGGTTTGAGAACTTTTCATTCAATAATGATCTGCCTGAGTATCTTTGAGGTGCTAAGCACAGTCATAGGCTCTAAGAATGCAGTAGTAAACAAAGTCACCTCTGGGAGACCCAAGGAAATAGCTCAGTCTCTTAGAACACAAGATTTACATTCCCAGAGCTCCAGAGGTCCCAGGTTCAATCCCTGGCACCTCCTCATGCCAGAGTTGAGCAGTACTTTCTCTCTTTCTCTTACTCTCTCTCTCTCTCTCCCCCCTCTCTCTCCCACCCTCTCTTATAATGAATATTAAAAATAGAAGTACCAATGACTTGGGGAAGGATCATTAGATCCTGAGTATATTTTGAGAGTAGAACTAGCAGAATTTGTTGATGCATTGGCTGTAAGGTATAGCATACAGAGAAATGGAATAATCAAGGCTTTCAGTCCAAGTAACTCAGGAGGGGATTTACATTAATTGATTTTTATGTGGGGTGGGACCTGGAGGAAGAACCCATCTGGGAATCTAAGGCTTAGATGCGAACCTGTTGTATTTGAGAGCCAAGTCAAATTTATACTTGAGACATCTAGGTGGAGATGTTACTAAGATCTTGGATCAACAAAAGAGATGAAAGAACAACAGCCCACAAAATCAGAGGGAAACTGGGAACGTGTAGGGCCCTGGGAAATCAAGAATGTTCCCAGGTGGAGAGAGAGGAAGGTCAGCTTAATCAGAGGCCCTGGTTTATCTTGTCAGGCCCAGACTGAAACTTGGCCATTTTGTTCAGTTTCAACCTAGACTGGAGTCATTTTGGAGGGGGTCCCAATTGGAAAAGGGATCATTTGTGCAAACTGGATTGTTTTATTTGGAAGAAGATTTCTGGGCAGACCTTAAAGTGAGGTCCAAAATCCCCAGAAGGCTAGTTTTGCAGTGTGCCAACAGTCCAGATCCCAGAGAAAGTGGGGTTGGACTAGAGGAGCAGAGAGAGGAGCTTTCCCAGGCATACAAAATTGAGAACTCAGGCCAAGATACCACATTCCATCTCATATGCACAACTAAGTCATGATAGAAAGCAGAGTGGCAGAGTCTTCCAAAACAGGCCTACAGGACAGAGCAGGGTCATGTAGAAACCCCAGGAGGTGTGAAGGGAGCAGGGCTGGCCCTGGGCTGCCTGCCCAGATCCATGAAGACTGCTCCCCAAGCCCTTCAGCCAACTCTCCTCTGAATAATGCATGAAAGTGGTCAGCCCTGCCCCCTTTTGGAGCAGCCCTGGCTGTGCCCTGTAAGCTGTCTGACCTCACTTGAGTCAGAAGGGTGGCTGAGGTTGCCTTGTTTATTTGCTGCTCCGCAGGAGCTACCTCTGCCTGCTTGTCCTTGCTGATGCTCATTTACCCCACACTCCCTGGGGCCTGACCGCAATTATCCTCATCATTCTCTGGAATGCTCAGCTCTCCTTCTGTACCAGGGTCCACGACCCCACCCACTTTACCCTTCAGTCCTGCCAATGCCATGGGCAGCAGAGAGGACTCTTTCCTTTGCTCCCGTTACTGCTGCCTCCTGAAAGGAGTTTTTGTCAGGTGGCAGCTGGGAGGAAATCACACCTCAGGAGTCTCTCCATGTTTAAAGTTCATATCCTGGGAATGCCACTCACCCTGCCAGGTGCTGAAGGCAATGGGACATTGACTTTCCTGGAACTGACTGACTATGCTGGTTCCTTGAGTAAATTTGTAAAGAACCAAAAAGTGGAACCAGGGAAAATTGCACAGTGGTTTACACAACTGATTTTTTTTTTTTTTGCCTGAGGCTCTGAGGACCTTGGGTTCAATCCCTGGAACCACCATAACTCAGAGTTATAAGTAGTGTTCTGGTGAAAGAAAAAAGGGGGGGCGAGGTGGGGAGGGGAAAAAAAGAATAAAGAAGAAGGATGGAGAAAGAAAGGAAGAAAGGGTGGGAAAACAAACTCAAAAAGGTGGAGAATCAGTTTGGGCTCTGTGCTCCTTCCCACAGGCAGCATTCACCGTCCTCTCTTTTGCCCCCCCTCCCCTAATCACAAAGCCCTCTGGATACAGGTGGTTAAAGGTCTCCCATGCCCTGCTGGAGCACAATGCTAATTGGTCCAGACAGGGCTCTGACCTGGCTGTAAGCAGAATGGTTTAATAACTTTTCTGGCCTTAGGCATTCTGGTTTAAGTCTTTTCCAAGCCCTGTCTTTCACAATGGGTTCTTCCCTGCAGATTCAGAGAAATGGCCTTAGGAGGCTGCTGGAGGCACCGAACAATGGAGACAGTTCCATTCTCACCCTTGATAGATTGCTAGCATCAAGACAGCCAGCCCCACTCGCTTAGCCTCCTGCAGAGCAGAGCTCAGAGCACAGCCACCAGCCCACAGACTTGCTCTGCCTCCCTCTTAGCACAGCCGCTTGTACAGCTCCAAGCTGGGCCAGCAGCCCTACCCCTGGACCAAGCATTCCCTCATTGGTATGCAGTGCATCTCAATGGTATAAATATCTAATCTTTTCCTTACATGAGAATGAATGGGAAATCATTAGGCAACATGCTCATGCATCAACAAAAATCAGTTCCCCTAACACAGGCGCACTCTGTGCTTCCCCTCTTGCTGTGCTGAGCACACACACACATGCCTTAGTACTTCTATCACCTGATAGCCCACAGTGATATATGTTATTATATGGAGAGACAGTTTGTTCACAGGAAAAGCAGCTGCCAAATGTCCTCTCTGGACACTGTGAGAGGCATTCCAAAACCAGGACTGGTCCAGGAGGAAGGAAAGTTTTGCACTGGCTCCCCTAGGTCAGCAGCAGCCCAGAGAGCCTAAAGTCATGGGTATGGTGGGTTGACAACAGCAACTACCTGGAGAGGATAGAGATGGTCCCTGAGAGCTTCCAGTTTTCTCCAAACCATGGTGTTCAGACTTCATGTGCTCGGGGACTTCAGGAAAGGCCATGGAGATCATTTTGTCTGGCATCTCTCTCCCACAGATGAGCACATTAAGACCAGTCACACAACTTGTCTGGGGCTTATCAATGTGTCTGGGAAAATCTGAACCTCAAGCCCAGTCTTCATGAGGGCTGAACCTGTGCTCTTCAGCTGACTAACTGGTCTTTATCTATTTACTTTTTATTTTATTTATTTATTTTGTATAGAGACAGAGAGAAACTGAGAGGGAAGAGTGAGATAGAGGGGGAGGGAGAGGGAGAGGAAGGGAAAGTGAGAGAGAGAGAGGCTTGTGCCATTTTCCCTGCAGGTACGGACCAGGGTCCTTATGTCCTTATGCACTGTAATATGTGCACGCAACCAGGTGTGCCACCTCTGACCCTAACTTCCTTATCTTAAGCTTTGACAGGGAATTCTCTGGTCCCCACCCATTATTTTATTTAACCCTACCTCACTCCATTTCCTAAACCACTGTCCACTCACTCTGTTCCCTGTGCTTCTTTGAGACTATCTGTTTGGTACCAAAGGCACCAAGGGGAGACCCAGAGTCTGAGGTATGATGTGTCAAAGACCTAGAGCATAGATGACACCTCATCTGCCGACAGTTACTTTCTGCCATTCTGAGACTTCTTGTCTCTATGAGACTGGGAATAGACAAACCAACAGATAGCATCCTGCAGGGAAACTCAAGAGGAAGCCATTTAGTAAAGTGCCCCAAACTCTAAGCTGATTCATTCCTGGCTTCAAAGCCTCCCATTACACATAAATATTTATACGGTGGAGGAGAGACACAGACCTGGCTGTGGATTTCTATGTCAACATCATCCAGTGGCTAGCATATTTTAGTGGTGTTTTGATGTCAACATCGATGCAGATAAATGAGGCCCCTACGGCAGGCAGCCTCCCCCACAAGCCTATGTCTATCTGGCCCTCATTCATCCTCATCACTCATTGCCTGTGGCCACATTCTCTTCTCACCTTTGAACTGACACCTACTCATTCTCCATGCATGGCTCATGCCTTCCTTTCTGGCAAAGTATTTGAGAGCTTGAGGGTCTCTCTAAGGCTGCAAAAGGACTTGGGGTGGAGGGTTGTCCATGGAGTCCACTTGTCCTTGAGATAAGAGATGGGAATATTAAGGGGCCAAGTGGTGGCGCACCTGGTTGAGTGCACATGTTACAATGCGCAAGGACCCAGGTCCCCATCTGCAGGAGGAAAGGTTTGCAAGTGGTGAAGCAGGGCTGCAGATATCTCCCTTTCTATTTCCCTCTCTATCTCCCTCTACCCTCTCGATTTCTGACTGTCTCTATCCAATAAAAAAGATAATAAAAAATTTAAAAAAAAGAAATGAGAATATTCAGACAGTCCCTGGGATAGAGGGACCGTCTAAGGATCACCCCTCTGTGACGAATTCACTTGGCCCACACCAGCAATCTTGGTGGTCTGGGAGCACCAGTGATCCCTCCAGAAGACTTGTGTCCATTTAGAGTTCTGGCTGATGATCTGGAGTTGAGGGAGGGCACCAGCATCAGCTTCCGCAAAAGCTCTTTCATGCTGTGACCAGACATCCTGGTGTCAGGGGTGCAGAGGCAAGGTGGGGAGTAGATAATAACAAGACCCAGATTGCTATGAGCACAATCCCAGCTGCAGGTGTCAGCGGGCTGTCAGCTGGGGCATCTCTACTGCCCACAGGCCACATTTTAAGTGCTGCCATATACTCTGAACCCTCACCACTGCCCTGCAGTCTGGGTACTGCCATTATCCCACTTCAAGACAAGAAAGCTCCCAGAATCTACTCAGCTTTACAAAACCAGTGAGTGGCAGCACCAGGCATCAAACCTGGAGGAGCTGACTCCCATCTCTCCTCTGAGATCTGCCTCTTGAGAGCTTCCTCTACTTACCAGCCTCTTCCCTGTGTGGGTAAGAAAGCAGAGGAGCTCCCACTTCCTTGGGACTCCAGGGTCCCTCCACTCTTGACAGGTTCTTCTCTTGGCCTACAGTGTCTCTGCCTCTATTTACCTGACTCCAGAACAGCAGTGCAGCCCCACACCATCCCACATGACAAATCAAGCTCAGTGTTATGGGAGGTGGGTTTCTACCCTCTCACACCAGTGAGCAACTTTATGTGACGTGGTGATTTGCTGGTGGACACTTATTCCCAGTTCCCCCACCAGCCCCCTGACCCCATCTGATGTCTGTTCCCATCCTCATCTCTTAGCTCCTTTCTACCTTCTGGAAGGTTCCAAGTCCCAATCACAAGATACTATACAAAAATATCCCTCTTGGGGGCTAGGCAGTAGTGCACCTAGTTAAGCACTCACATTATAGTGCACAAGGACCCAGGTTCAAGCCCCAGGTCCCCACCTGCAGGGGGGAAAGCTTCACGAGTGCTAAAGCAGGGCTGCAGGTGTCTCTCTGTCTCTCTCCCTCTCTATCTTTCCCTCCCTTATCAATTTCTCTCAGTATCTATCCAATAATCAATCAAAAGATTTGTAATATCCCTCTTTAAACTGACCTGGGCAACTTAGTTCTCTACAGCCCCTGTACCCATGACTTGGCTTTGGCTGTGTCTTTGAATATCCATAAGTTACCAAAAAGATAAGCAGGCTGCAGGCCTGTTTTCTTCTCTAAGAGCAGGTCCCATGCTAGACTTCTTCTCACTGCTAGACTCCATCATCCCTCAAAGTAGTTGGCACCTTTAATTTTTTTTTCGGGAGTCAGGTGGCAGCACAGTGGGTTAAGCGCACATGGCATGCGAAGCACAAGGACCAGCATAAGCATCCTGGTTAGAGCCCCTAGCTCCCCACCTGCAGGTAAGTCATTTCACAAGAGGTGAAGCAGGTCTGCAGGTGTCTATCTTTCTCTCCCCCTCTGTCTTTCCCTCCTCTCTCCATTTCTCTTCTATCCAACAACGACGACATTAATAACTACAACAGTAAAACAACAAGGGCAACAAAAGGGAATAAATAAATAGATAAAATAAATAAAATATATATTTTTTCATTTTTGCAGAGTCAGGGTCTTGCATCTGCATAATTCTACCATTCTACTTTTTCATTCATATAAAGAGCTGAAGAGAGATAGAGGGAGGGAAAAATAACTTAACGCCTGAACTTCCTCTAGTGTCTTCCATGCGATGTCAGGGTTCAAACCTGGTCTGTGCATATGGCACACTGGTGTCTCACCCAGTGAACTGTCTCTCTGGTCTCAGTTGTGACTTTGAATATCACTTACTTTTGCTTCTTGCCTGAGAATTGCTGTGACCACTGGCATCCATGAAGGGCCTGTTAAGTCACTCATGTGAATGCAGGAGAGGCCCCACCTTGGGAGGCTGAGTGAAGGAGTCACCCCAGCAGCCAGCAGGGAATATAACAACACTTCCCACCAAAAGGAGTGATAAAGACTCTGGAGCACTCTGCCTGTATGCCATGTACATTGACTCAATATTTCTTTTGCTAATCCTTAGGAAGTGTTTAGCGGAGCCCTTTCCTCCTTCCTTCCTTTCTTCTTTCTCTCCTTTGATTTGATTTTCTGATGCCTGGGTCTCACTCATAATTCTACCACCTCCTGATAATTTTGGGGTTTTTGTTTTTGTTGTTGTTTGTTTTATTTCAGATTAAGAGAAAAATAAAGACATAGAGAGAAAGGAGAGTTACCATAGCACCCCTTTACCACCTGTCCCTTGGTGCTATCCATGGCACCCCCATACGGTGCTGGGGCTCAAACCTGTACCATTCAAAAGCATGCACTCTGTCAAGCAATCTCTGTTTCCCCCTTCCCAGAATATTTCAGAGATGCAGTGATAAATGGGTGTAAGGAAAAAGGAACCAGGTCTATGCTTGGACAGGAGCCTTAAAGAGAGTGAAGGGGCAGGAGATTTCAGAGCAGCTAGAACCAGATAGAAAAGTGGGGATGGAGAAGTGGAAAGCAAATTGAGAGCCACTGCTTCAGCCTCCTTCTTCCTCATGAGTGATCCCATTGAAGAGCCCTTCCCTGCTGCCCCAGGCTTGAACAGAGGAGCCATGTCTCGGTGGAGGAGAATGGAGAGAGGTTGCTCTCATGCCCACTTGAGCACCACTGACTTGGCGCCCCTCCCCAGAGGGACTTAACAAGTCTACTTGGTCTGTGAGACTCTGGTTGACTCATGTTACTGTAGTGACACATTGGACCGTGTGCTAGAACACTCCAGTTCTTAGAGAGAGAAAAACAGTCCTGCTGGTATGTCATGAAAACATGTTAAGTGTCTCCCTTCTGGAGAAGTTGGGAACAGGCTGGCTTTGTGACTTAAAGCACCTGCTTGACGGAGCCTCCCCCACATTGTCAGATACCATCTCCAGATGAGTCATCCTCAAGGGCCCTGCAGGAGAGATGCTCAGGAGCTGGTGAGCCAAGCTCTCTCCCTAAGATCAGTAGGGCTGGTGAGCCAAGCTCTCTCCAAGATCAGTGGACCCACTGAGCTGCAAGCAAGCTGGAAAGTGAGGAAGCAGAGAAGGAGCATGAAAACTGTTGAGTTTTCTTTTTTTCCCTCTCCTGTTTCTATTGGTGACTTAACAGAGTCTTTAAAAGAAGATGAGATTCTGGGGGGTACAATTTCACAACCACACATGGTCAGTGTAAAATTTGAGTGCCTGGAAGGCAACGGGGGAAATGGAGTGTGTGATTCTAGAGAATAGTGGAGAATTCTGGAACCAGTTTCCTATTCTGGGATGGAGACCCTGCATAGGCAAGCATTTTGAAAGTGGGGGTGAGAACTCTGAGGTGGTTTTTAAAGATTCAAAGAGTGTGGAAGACCAAACTTTCTTCTTGCTTATAGGCTTCATGGATAAGTTTGGAGAGAGAAAAAAAGAGGCCAGAGGGAAAAACAGGCAGTGAGTGCCTTCATAATTCCAATTCCTGCTGACAGGGCTTTTTCTATATGTGTGTATTAGTAAATCCTATCTCCACTGGGCAGATGCCAATTCTCTTTAGAGAGTGAATATTCCCTAAGGAAAAACATTACCCCAACTCTGTTTGGAAATTGCTTACCAGAAAAACTGGCTGAGCAACTGTTTTCTCTTTCTTGAGATAGAAAGGGAGGAGGATTCTTTGTTCACCTCAACTCCAGTCATGGAAGACAAGCAAAGACAATGAGAGAGGAAGGGAATGAGAGAGAGAGAAGAGGGAGGAGAGGGGAGAGGGGAAAATTCAGGGTCCTGAAGATTAGACAGCTTCTAGACCCCACAGCTGCTTCCTCTTTTGGCTGTGTTTCTTGTGTGGAGATAGAAGAATAGAGATGATCGCTCTGTTTCTCATAAGGGGGAGCTGAGGTGGTGATAAGGGAAGGAAATCGGTCAAGAACATGTGGTCAGCTAAGGAGCAGGAGCTAGACCTGATGGGCCAGCCCTCAAGCGCCTGCTTGGAAGCTAGACTTTGGACCCTGAGAATAGGGCTTGAGTTTTCCCTTGGCTATATGGCCTCAGGCAGCTCACATCTTTTTTCATTCCTTGGTTTCCTCAATAATAAAATGTGGTAAAGAGTCAATAGCCCCCAAAGATGTAGAGAGGATTTAACAAGCATCAGTGAGAAAAGGCCTCCTGATGTTTTTGCCCCAATGTGTTGCTTCTGATTCTAACAATAATACGTGTGTGTGTGTGTGTGTACATTTACATGTACACATACATTTGTGTGGATTCACGTAATCCCTCAGCACAGGAGAAATCAGTGTTTTGATTCTAGAGATGAGTCAGACAGAAGCAATTCTCCAGAGTCATGCAGTTTTAAAGTGATAAATCAGAGAGAAAAAACATTTACCCTTTCTTGCCTTGAGGCAAAGTATTATATTCTTGTTTTAGATGTGTTGCAAAATATCACACATACACAAAAGAGAGAAATACCATTCAAGCTGAACCTATGATCCCAAGATAGCCACCATCAAGATTTGGATGAATCCCAGAGTCTTCCTAGTGCTTAGAAGATCAGACACACACACATACACAATAATAATAATAATAATAATAATAATAATAATAATAATAATAATAATAAAAGAAGAAGATCATGAGATTACTGTGAGGGGCAGGGATGTGCTGGAGCCTGAGGGAGGGCTGATATGTTGGCTAACGGAGGTCTAGAAGTTTCCAGCATGAAGTGATTCTGGCATAGTGCTAGGAAGAAGGGAAGGATATGATCTAGATATCAGAGAGAAGGAAACTGTTAGGTGGCCATGCTCAGAGCTGAAGAGTGAAGCCAGTCTCTGGGTTCTACCCACCCACAGGCTCATCTTCTCTCCACAGAACGCAGCCAGCACCTGGTCACTGGCCGCCCATTGTCCTCAAGTTCCTGAGTTTCCTCACATGTGAGGAGGGGCTTCTGAGCTTCTTTCCCCAAGGGGTGATGTTGAGACTTTCTGAAAGATAAGTTCTACCGCTGTCTACCTCACAATGTCTCTTGGAAACCTCAGTAGCCCCAAGGACATCACCTGTCCCTCTCTCGTCAGTCTTTCCTGTGGACAAAGCAGCAGAGAGAGCTTCTACTAAGGCCAGGCCTCTGAATGTGGCAAGTTTAAGCCTTGGCACATTGTTCTGTCCCCCAGCAGACTACAGTTTTTCCCCTGCTGAGGAATACACCCAGCAGCTAGTACCAGTCACACAGCTCTGGGTGTCCTCCCAGGATATAAGTCCCACCAACCAGGCCCTCCTCACCAGGCTCTGTTTTCCCTCTACTCAAGCTGCCAGTGCTCAGGGGCAAATTCCCATCTAACTACTACTAATATACATTTGTTATTGTTGTTGTTGTTGTCATTGTGGCTTCACAACTCCAGGCTGACTTTTTCAGATGGGAGAGAGAGAGAGAAAGAGAGAGAGAGAGAGAGAGATAGAGAGAGAGAGAGAGAGAGAGAGAGAGGGCGCCAGGTAGTGGCACAGCAGTTGAGCACATATGTTACCATGCACAAGGACCCAGTTTCAAGCCCTGCTCTCCAGCTCTGGAGTGGGGTGCTTTAAGAGTGATGAAGCAACAATAAAGCAGTTCTGCAAGTGTGTATATCTTTCTTCTTCTCCTATCTCCCCCTCACCTCTCAATTTCTCTTTGTCCTATCAAATAAAATAGAAAAGAAGAGAGAGAGACAGAGACTAATACAGAGAGGGAAAGACACCACAGTACAGAAGCTCCCTCCAGTGTGGTGGAGGCTGGGCTCAAACCTGAGCTGTGTGCATGACAAAGCAGGCTCACTATTCAGGTGAGCTGTCTTGCCAGCCCATTAATAATAATATTATCAGTAAGTCCACCTTGCCTTTCTACAACACTAATGAATTTCCCAGAGCCTCTGTGCGCACACTGTCTCACTTAAGCCTCAGTAAGTCCTAAGAGGAAGACGCATCATCTCAATTCTACAAAGAGAGACTGTTAAACCAGGCAAGTCTAATGGAGGAATTTGAATGTCACCCAACTTATAAAAATAAATAAATAAATAAATAACCTGTTTGTTTTTGTTCATCACTTTGGCTTCAGAAAGTACTCAGCTAGCTCATAAGGCTAACAAGATGATTAAAAAAATGTTTTGAAAACATCATGTAAATGTAGCGAGAGGACAAATGAAAGATAAATGAGTCTAGAGAGGCTGCTGCAGGGCACTTGTGTTCTTCCATGTGGATACCTCCCAGAATGACCAGAGCACTTCAAGCATCCCAACAGTGGAAGCAAAATGGGAAACAGAGTCACTGAATTAGCATTGGGGGAAGTAAAATCAGAAACTAGGAGGGAAAAGCAATTCCTGATCCTAGGGCAGGGGGGAATTTTCTGTGCTGAGTTACACAGAAAAAAAAGTGTCTTTGAGTTCTGAAACCTTTATTAATGCCTCACAGCTTCTTCAACTATAAAGTATGGAGGTAGAGCATCTCAAGACTTGCTTCATTATTATTATTTTTTAAAAATATTTATTTATTCTCTGTTGTCCTTGTTTTATTGTTGTAGTTATTATTGTTGTTATTGATGTCGTTGTCATTGGACAGGACAGAGAGAAATGGAGAGAGGAGGGGAAGACAGAGAGGGGGAGAGAAAGATAGACACCTGCTTCACTGATTGTGAAGTGACTCCCCTGCAGGTGGGGAGCCAGGGGCTCAAACCAGGATCCTTACGCAGGTCCTTATGCTTTGTGCCACCTGCACTTAACCCATTGTGGTACTGCCCAACTCCCAACTTTGTTATTTTTATTTGTGACAAATAACACTTTTTTTCCGAGAGATCTATTTTAAAAAGGTCTTTATGGGCTGGAGATGATAGTTATGCAAAAGACTTTCATGCCTTAGGCTCTGAGGTCCCAGGTTCAATCCCTAGCATTAACACAAGCCAGAACTGATCAATGCTCTAGTCTCTCTCTATCCCTCTCATTAAATAACTAAACAAAATATTTTTTAAAAAGAGGTCATTGAGGGGGGCAGGTGGTGGTACACCTAGTTGAGCACACATATTACAGTGTGCAAGGACTCAGGTTCAAGCCCCCAGTCCCCACCTGCAGGGGGAAAGCTTTGCAAGTGGTAAAGCAGTGCTACAGGTGCCTCTCTGTCTCTCTCCCTCCTTATCTCCCCCTTCCCTCTCCATTTCTGGCTATCTCTATCTAATAAGTAAAGATAATAGAAAAAGAAAAGAGGTCACTGAGATCACATATATAAACCACTATAATGACAACCAGGTGGTGATGCACCCAGTTGAAAGCACGTTACCAAGCGTTTGTGCTACTGAGCTCCCCACCTGCAGGTAGGAACACTTAAGAGTAGTGAAAGAGGTTTGCAGGTGTCTGTCTTTCTCCCACCCTCTCTATCTACATACTCCCCCTCTCAATTTCTCTCTCTCCTACCTAATAAAAATAGAAAGAATAAAAGGGGGGAATGGCCATCAGGAATGGTAGGTTCATAGTGCTGACACCGAGCCCCAGTGATAACCCTGATGGCAATTTAAAAAATTAATTAGTTAAATAAAAACACAAGTCACTGTAACACAATCAAGACTTTGTTTAAAAAAGAGAGAGAGCACTGCTTATGGTGGTGCTAGGGACAGAATCTGGGACTTTGGACCCTCAGGCATGACAGTCTTTTTGCATAATTTTTATGCTATCTCCCTCACTCCTGGAAGCATAAACGCAAGCCAGAACATTGAATAACGAGTGTCATTCCTGAGAATAACCTTTTAGAAGACTAAATTGGTTCAGAGGCTAGAGCTAGCTCAGCCAGTAGAGTGCATTGGCGTGAGCAAGAACCCAGGTTTAAGCCCCAGCCACCACATGGGAGCACCTGTACAACATTTTATGAACAGTGGAGCAATGCTGTCTCCTCTCTCTGCTTCTCTCTCCCTCTCTCCTCTTTTAATACAGGGGAGGTGAACAGGGAAAGTGACTTCTGGTAGTGGTGGAATTGTGCATGCGCAAAGCCCTACTGAAGAACCTCGGATGGGTGTGGTGGTGGGAGACTAAATTGGTTTGGCCTATGGTTAAGAGGGTGGGCTCCAGGGTGTAGGGTGGTTGGCTTGGAGGCATACTGTCATCAACTTCAGCAAAGTGTGCTAGTTAATGTCTTCGTGTTTGCTTCCTCCTCTGTAAAATGAGGGGAAGAACAATTTTTACTCTACAGAGAGTGCTTGGCCAAGTGCCCAGTGAGTGCTAGCTACAAATAGTGTCTAGAAGCTTCTTTTTTAAAAAAATATTTTTATATTACAGAATTACATGTCGACAGGGGTTTGAATCCACACCATTCCCACCACCAGAGTTCTGAATCTTCACTCTCCCCACTGCAATCTACCACAGTTCCCCTAAAGTTGGACATGGGCCAACCATCTTCTCTACAACTATCTGTCAACATTTATACATAGTTCCCCTTTCTTTTTCTGATTCAATCCTCTCTTCCTCTCTAAGCCACTCGTAGCATCGTAACTACCTCCATATGTCCCTCTCCTTTTCCTTCTGTCTCTCTGGGTGCTGATGGAGCTTGGGTGCGGAGTCCTCTTATCTTCATCTTATCACTTCTCCCCCGCTGGGAGTATGGATCAAGGTTGTTTATGGGGAGCAGAAGGTAGGAGTTCTGGAGGAAGCTTCTTTGTAGCCAGTCATCCTTGCTGTGGTAGAGACAGGTGTTCCCTGGAACCCAAGACTCTCCTCTTTCACTGCCACTCATCAGGATGGCTTACTTATGTGACCCCCTCACTCCTTAACCCTGACCTTGTGTCTAGTAGGCCCTCAATTCCTCCATGTTAAAAAACAAGAGAAGAGAATTCCAAGGTGGTCTAGAAATTGAAAAAGCTTCATCTGGTATCACTTGGGCCAGCAACCATTCAAAGCCTCAATTTTCTGATTTGTGAAATGAAAGGTGATCATTGGAAAAGCTAAGGATCGATCCTTGAGCTCTAACAGTGATGACTTTTTTTTCATTCTTTTAAAAAAGTAATTTATTTTTCATGGGAGACAGATACAAAGTGAAAGATACAGAGGAAGAGAGAGATTAAAGCACTGCTCAGTTCTGGCTTATGGTGGTACAGAGGATAGAACCTGGGACCTTGATGCCTCAGGCATTATAATCTTTCGCTCAGCCATTATGCTATCTTGTTGGTCCAGGGAGGATTTTTATGTGATATTATGAACTCCAGAAGGTGCTCAGATAGAAATTCTTTGAAGAGAGGCAACTCTGCCTTAGCTCGTATCCTTTCTAGAAACTAGAATGGGAACCAGGCCCTGGACCTATGATCTCCCACTGTCCTGAGTGCAGGCTGCTCCACTCCTGCTGGGGGCACCTGGCCCCCTGAGGAAGAGTGACCTAGCAGTTATAGGCAGGAGTTGGTCTGGTGAGAGCAGAAAAGCAGATGGTGCTGGGGGAGAAAGGAAGAGGTAAGAGAGGAAACTCTGGCTGCTGTGTGGGAAGACAGGAAACATTGGGATCAGCTTGAGGAAGGAGCCCGGGAGGTGGAGAGATTCAGGGAGCAACCAGTCCCTGCTCAGCAGCACCATCAGGCAACAGAGACCCTTGGGCTGAGGCTGGGCTGGGTTGAGTATGGGGCCTGGCCTTCTGTCGAGGGTCTTCCAAACTCACTCACTGCCCAGAGGCCATGGGAAAAGTCAGAGTTGAAAGTACTCTGGGCTCTGGAACAGGGGCAGGCCTGAGACAGCCTCAGCTTCCTGCTATCTCCAATCCTCACCTCTAAGCCTGCCCCCTGGCCTACATTCTTCTCTCTCTTCTCTCTCTCTCTCTGTCTCTCTCTCTCTCCCCGCCCCCCTGCTTGCTGCCTATGAGGGAAGAAATAACCATTTATTGTCACCTGCTCAACAGTGGGAGACATTAGCTGGCTCTGGCAGAACACACAGTCTGTAACTTTTGGAGGAGATATAATAATGGAGCTAATTTGGTACTTTATCCTTGTGTTCTGGGGCAACAGAGGGGAGAAGGGAGGCCTGGGGCCTGGCTGAAAACAACCTCTAGGCCTGGCATGGTACTCTGGCTTACAGGCCTTTTTTTTTTTTTTTTCCCTATTGGAGGAGTTAATGGTTTGCAGTATAGTTACGGTGCAGCCTCTCATCTCTCTACTACAGGTGTCTGTAAGACATACTCCCCCTTGCATAAGTCCTTGTCCATCATCATACCCTGGGGCCTCAGCACCCCTCCATCTCACCCCTTAGCCTCAATTCCCCAGAGTTTTTTGCTTTGGTGCAATATACCACAACCAGTCCAAATTTCACCTTGTTTTCCCTTACTGGTCTTGCTTCTTAAGTTCCACCTATTAGTAAGATCATCTGGTATTCATCCTTCTCTTTCTGGCTTATCTCATTCAACATGATATTGAGATCAGGAGCCACATTCCCTTGTTGTCCTCTCCCACCTAAAGCATTGTCTCCTCCCCTAAAGCATTGTCAAGACACAGCTTGGAGAAGTCTCCAGTGAACCCCAGTTATTGGCCACAGCAGGACACAGCAGGTGGGGGAGCTGAAGGACATGTGCAAAAAAGACACATATGCGAAGGCATGGCATCTAATGCAGGCACCATGCAAGGTGTCTTTTATCCTCACAGTAAACCCTAGCTTGTGGATAAGAAAATGAGGTCTCCTGGGACAATGCTCTTATTCATAGTAAAGAAACTGCAGCTCAGGGTGGCACAGGGACTTGCCCTGGCCTCTCCTGGGCTCTGGTTAGCAGCTGATCTAGGATTTGAGCACGACTTATTGGCTCTAAATACATTGCTACTCTGATGTTTATTCTGTTACTGGGGACACTGGAGCTGGAGCCTGGTGCCAGAGGAGACTTATGAGAAGCTTTCTCTAACTCCATTTGTTGAAGGAGCTGAGCATCAACGCCCAGGGCGGCACAATCTTCCAGGGGAGCTGGGTAATATTTTAAAACCAGAGCACACTGCTCAGTTCTGGCTATTGGTGGTACTTGGGATCAAATCTGGGACCTTTTACATGTAAGTTCTATGCACTATCACTATGCTATGTCCCTGGCCCTAATTCCCATGGGTCCTGAAGCCAGAAGCCACAACTTTGACTCTCAGGCTAAAAGATGTCTTCATTCCTACCCTTCAACAGTGGAATACCTAGTACATGCTCTCATGTGCTGATGAGGGCTCAAACCAGGGTCTTGTACATGGTAAAGTGTGTTATCTATCTCCTACACCCTGGATCTTCGTCTTAATATATTTTAGTCCATGTGAGGTAGGAGAGAGAGAGAGAGAGAGAGAGAGAGAGAGGGAGAGAGAAGAGAGAGAGGAGTTAAAATATCACTCTGGTATATCAGGCATCAGGGATCAAACCAGAAGCATCAGGTATGCAAGTCATGTACTCTACCAACTTGAGCCATTTCTCTACCATGTAAATCTTGGTTTTTCTATTAGAGGTTAGCAAAAAAAAAAAAAAAAAAAAAAAAAAAAGCCTTGTGATTTCCTCATCAAATGCTCCCCTCCCCATCAAGAGTTCTGTATTGATAACCATTGGGGGGGGGGTCTGCATTGGTGCCATCAGCATGCCATACATTTTAGAAAGTCAATAAAACTGATTTTCTTGACTTTAGAGAAGGGAAGACGAATTAATAGTCTCCAGTCTTCAAAGACCCAATGTCTACATTATAATAAAAATGGGCAGCAATGACCTGGGAAGCTCTGGCCCAGGCATCAAGAGGTACTTCCCTCCTGGCCCCAGGATAGTGGGACACAAGAATGTGTGTGAGTGATATGTCTTCAAAAAAAGGCCTCACTTACGTGGTTTAGCTGAGACTAAAAGAGCTAGCCAATGACTTGTGGGCTCTGGTACTCTAGGGGTGTTTGACTGGAACTGTTCTGCTCTGATCCACAGAGACCCCATACTGAGAAATAAATTATAAAATATAGGATCTGTAAATCTTCCAGGAATCCCACAGAGACTCCCCCACATCCCCTAGGAAAATGTAAGAAAGCAAGAAAATTAAAAGAAATACTCCCAGTTGTGCAGGAGATCTTGGGAAGTACTTCACCCATCCTAAGCTTCTTCCTGTACATGTTTCCTCCTCTTAGTCTAGGTGATTGTGATTGCACCCCAGAGAATCTCAGGTGGGAGAATTTGTGCAGAGAACAGAGAACAGGAGCTCCCGGCCCAGGGGTTCTGGCCCCCAATGGCCCAGCTTTCTCCTCTCAATGTTCCTCAACAAGGCAGTGTCCATTGGAGCAACTAGCATCTCATGAAATGATGACATATGGCTGAGCTGCAGGAGGAATGACGGGCTAAGGCCAGGGCGCTAGCACAAGCTGCTTGAAGTGAGGAGATTCATTCCCTGGCAATCTGTAACGCAGGCTGGCACCATTTATTTGCCTCTTAAGATGAAATAGAAGGGAAGTCAATTATTTACATCTTGGAGGTTCCTGCTCTCATGCTTCTAGCTACCACAGCACCAAGATGTTTTACCTTCTGAGTGCGCAAATGAACCCTCAACACAGCTGATCCCCATAACCAGAGGCAGAGGGGAGGGATGGGGAAGGCTGGGGCAAGTGCAGCTCCAGCAGGAGCTGATGGGATGGTGGGAAGATGAAGCCTTCAGAGTCAACGACCTGTCCCAGTCTAGACTCAGATCTGTCTAGACTCTGCTAGTCACTTACCTCTGTGAACCTCAAGATGGCTTTAATTAGGAGTTCCTGGGAGGACAGGAGAAGGCCTATCTGTCTGGAAGAAAAGAATTGGGCTGGCAAGACAACTTACCTGGATGGAGTTCCTGCTTTGTCACATGTATGATCCAGGCTCAAGTCAAGTGCCCACCACATTGGAGGAAGCTTCAATGTTGTTTTCTTTCCCTCTCTCTGTTACTATCTGAAAAAGTCACACAGACGTGGCAAAGCCCCAGGGATGACTGTCCCCCCCCCCAAAAAAAAAAGGAAAGAAAGAAGAAAAGAGTTAAGTATATGCTAAGAATCCAGCATGGTCTCTATAGACTCTTAGACACACTGTGTCTCTTTGTTCCCTTCTGTCTTGAGGCTATGGAGTAGGTAGGTTAAAAGAAATGGAAGTAACTTCAAAACCCTGGGCAGAGCTCTGTGCATGCTCAGTTGGCTCTTCTAATTTGATAATACAGTGGTTCTGAGTTGCTAAGTCATCTCTAGAGAGCGTGTTAAAGTACTGTTGTAGGTCCTCACACTCTGGTGGGTGAGGGGTAATGATTTCTGGCATTTTTGGCAAGTTCCAAGTGATGCTGATGCTGCTGGTTGGGGGACCACTTTTAGAAAGCCATTGAAATAAGGACTATTTACAGAGTGGTGTCAGACATCCCTACAACACTCATTTCTTGTTATTCGGTTTTCCTTTTAAAAAAGCTTTTTCAATTTATTTATTTATTTTTAGATATACATAGAGAGAAACTGAGAGGGTAGGGGGGGATAGAGTGTGAAGGAGATACCCACAGGACTAACTCTCCACTCATGAAACTTCTCCCCTACAGATGGAGACCAGGGGCTTGAACCCAGGTCCTTGCACTCTGTAATATGTGCACACGACCAGGTGCACCACCACCTGGCCCCATTATCCATTTTTTATAACGTGTCTTTTATGGTTTATTTAATTTTAATGAGAGAGAGAGATTAAAGAGCACTGCTTAGTTCTAGCTTATTGTTGTGCTGGGGATTGAACCTGGGACTTTAGAGCTTCAGGCATGAAAGTCTTTTGTATAATCATTATGCTATCCACCCCAGCCCTATCCAGTTTTCTTAATTTCTGTAAATTTGAATGAGATACCTTCTTTTTTATTTTTATACATTTACTAATGAGAGAGAGGGAGCAAGAACTGGAGCATTACTTCAGTACATGTGCTGCCAGGGATCATACTCAAGACCTCATGCTTGAGATCAATCCTTTATACTCTGTGCCACCTCCCAGAACTGTGCAGGGCACCTTTTTGCTAACACTTAGCATCCTGTGCATCTTTGATGCATGGGGAGTAGGTAAAGGGCATGAGGACTTTGCATGTCTTTGATCCATCAGGGAATCTTTGTCTTCACAGACAAAAAAAGAGGTTCTTTCATGATGGTAATTTTTGCCTGGTAACACTGCTGTTGATACTATAGAGGCTCTAATGGGATATGCTCCAGGGTGGTCTCAGGCTCTCCCATCCTGCTTCCTATTATATGCTGAGGATAGCTAAGAAATTACCTGGGCAATCTGTTCACCATTCTCACTTCCAGGCCCCAGCTTCAGAGATGCTGACTCAGTAGCTCTTGGGAACAGTGCAGACATCCAGTCTCCACATAA
This sequence comes from Erinaceus europaeus, assembly GCF_950295315.1. NCBI lineage: Eukaryota > Metazoa > Chordata > Mammalia > Eulipotyphla > Erinaceidae > Erinaceus > Erinaceus europaeus. The sequence continues at coordinate 62,386,449 of NC_080172.1, forward strand.
CCAAGTGAGTCAGATGAGGGTCTTAAGTCCCCCAAGAACACCTTATGAGGCCATATCCTAAAACCATCTAGCTGGGCATCTTGAACAGACCAGAGACTGTGCTTAAGCAAGGGTCTACTCACATCACCAGTCCTTTCCCACCCTTCTAACAGGTGAACCCCACAAAGCTGAGGTGCTTGTTGATTAACAGGTATGTGCTGAGCCAGTATTATGTACCATGCACTGGTCCCAGTCTTAATGAACATAATAGGAAGTGAACTGGAGGACCAGGACCAGGATAAGGTAAGCAGGGTCCTGGAGGCCAAATCAAAGGAAATACTCACTCTTGGAGATGTGTCTGAACCCCAAAGTCATGGCCTCCTTCACGTTTGCACTTTGGACACCTAGTTAGCTTCACCTTCACCATGGTCTCTATAAAGCAGACTCTTCCCCTGGCCTTGAGGAATATGGAGCCCTGAGCAGGTATGTGTCTTGGAGGAAGTGGCCTGAAAGCTGAGTGAACACATGCCATTGGAGACAGAATGTGCAAAGTCCTGGGCATAGGAAAAATTAGGAGATGGCAAGAACTGAAGGAAAGCCTATGATGCCAGAGGCAGGACCCTGTATATTTTGGTGAGGGTTTGGGCTTCTATTCCTAATGTACAGGGAAGTCACTGGAGAGGTTTCTTTGAAAAAAATATATACACATATTTATATATTATTTTTTAAAAGTACAATGTACTTTTCTTTCTTTTAAAAAATTTTTAAAGTATTTTTAAATATTTATTTATTTATTCCCTTTTATTGCCCTTGTTGTTTTATTGTTATAGTTATTATTTTTGTTGATGTCATCATTGTTAGATAGGACAGAGAGAAATGGAGAAAGGAGGAGAAGACAGAGGGGTAGAGAAAGATAGACACCTGCAGACCTGCTTCACCACTTGTGAAGCGACTACCCTGCAGGTGGGGAGCTGGGGGCTCGAACCGGGATCCTTATGCTGGTCCTGGAGTTTTGCACCACGTGTACTTAACCTGCTGCACTACCGCCTAACTCTCATTTATATATTATATATTCTTAATTTGATAGAACAGAGAAATTGAGAGGAGTTGGGGAGATCAAGAGAGATAAAAAGAGATGCCTGCAGCATTGCTTCACTACACATGAAGCTTCCCCCTGCATGTGGGGACCAGGGGCTTGAGCCCAGGTCCTGGCACCTAGTAAGGTGTGCACTCAACCAGGTGTGCCACTGCCCAGCCCTTACTGGTGTTGGAGATTTTTAAATAAAGGTATGATATGATCCATGGCATAGTTCTGAAAGCACACTCCTGCTACTCTGTGGAGAGCAGAGGCAGGTAGGACTGGACCTCAGGAAGCAGCTGCATACAAGATGAATTGGCCCTCCATGTGACAGTGGAGATGGAGACGTGGCTGGACTCCAGATCGAATTTGCAGGCCAAATTGGCAAGGCTTGGTGATGCAGGCAACAAGAGGAGGGGAAGGGGGAAAAGGCAGGCATTGATGATAATGTCTCAATTCTGTCTTGAACAACTGTGAGGCTGGAGAGTTGGAGAAAGCAAGAGAATGTGAGTGGGAGATTAGCCTTCACCTTCGGTTACCTGGCAAGTCTTAGCTTTCTGTGAAATGCCCACATGGCGATGTCATTCTGGATGTATGTGTCTGGAGTCTGGAGGAGAGGTCAGTGAAGGGGTCAGGAACTCAAGAGTAATAAGCACAGAGAACTACAGTAACATTATGGATGGGCAGGAGGGCACAGGACTTCGAATCCCAGTGAGTTTTACTGTTTAGATGCAGAGGCTGGGAGCAGGTGGGAGGAGAATTAGAAGAAGAGGACATTTTAAGAGCAAGATGAGCAGCTCCAGGATAGGCTGTAAATAGGGTCTTCACAAAGTCAGTCATAGCAAGATCAAGAGCTCCTGCCTCTCTCTTTCCCTTCTCTCTTTTTCTCCTTTTCTTTCTCTTCTGCTCCCTCTCCTCTCATTCTCTTTTTCTTTCTACTTCTTCCGTCTTTCCTTCCTTCCTTCCTTCCTCTATTTTTGATATAGGGTAAGAGACAGAGAGGTAGAAAGGAAGAGAGAGGCTGAGAGAAGGAAAGACACTTGCAGCACTGTGAAGTTCTCCCCTCCACAGGTGTGTATCTGGGGCTTGAACCCAGGTCCTTGCACATGATATCATGTGCATTGGACTAGCTGAATGACCACCAAACCCCAAGACTATAAATTTCTTGTGGCAGGTGAGTCTTCTGGATGGCAAAGCAATGATGAAACTGTTAGTTCCTCAGCCTGTAACCTTGGCCAAAACCAAAGCCTGTTAGGGGCCTCTTGTGGCACCTGTTTGCGGAAACATTCCTGAGCTGCCCCAGGAAGCCACTGGACCGAGAACATCTCCCCTCCCTCTTGCTGAGTCCTCCTCCTGTCACAGCCTTATGCTGGGCAGAGATCAGACTTTTCACCTCTGAACACCCATCAGCTCCCAAGGAAACTGATAGCTGTTTGACAGCCAGAGTTGAGACAAGAAGATGGGTCCTGCTAACTTCATTAACGCCCCTAAACTTAGTCCTCTCAGTTTAATCAAGATGTGGGTGGAAGGATTGAAGCTAAGCTGAGGTCCAGTGCCCTGGCTTCTGACAAGGGCCAGCAGTGCAGACTTACAAGCTTGCCTAGGCATGACCTCTACCTCTTCTAAAACATCCCCAAACTCCACTCCTCTTGAGCTGCTTCCACCCCCTCCTAGCCCCTCTCCCTCTCCACCCACCTTTTTAAAGTCATCAGATGTGCACCTCCAAGTGTGACTCTGACTCACGGATATTTGCCTAAAAGTAATGGTGCATGTGAAGCACTAAACCTCTTCTCAAGGGCAGGTTCCTGAAGGAGAGGCTGAGACAGTTTCCTAAGTAAAACCATCTGCTTCCCCCAAAGATGCTCAGCCACAGAAATATTTGCCTTCCTCTGAAGCATGTTAGTCTCTGCACATGTCCCTTAGGACCAAATCCAGCCATGAGGATCACACCTACTGCCTCCCTCAGCCCTACATTTTCTCAGCTTCCCACCCTCACCACCACCACCACCAGGAGCTGGAGGGTCCCATTTTTCTCTATGGCTAGTCTAATCTCAGTGTCCACACCACAGGTTGCAGCTGGAGTCTGTGGAGTTGATGGCAGGCGCCTCAATGCTGCTGGCTCATTTATCCATAAAGCTGCAAAGCCCTTGGGGCAGAAAGTGCTTGAGAGAAAAAGCAAGCATGGAGTTCAGAATAAATAGAGCCTGGGTGGCGGTGCCCAGCAGGAAGCCCAGCACCTCACAGCAGACTCATCTCACCCTTCCACCTCAGCCATCTCCAGCATTTCCCCAGAGCTTGGGGTGGGGCCAGGCTCAGAAAGGAGCAGGGAGCCAGCCCACTGCAGCCTGGCCCGGTGCTCACAGCAGGAGCCCCTGTCTGCACCCTGGGAAGGAACACCCACTCCTTGGGCTTCCTACTCCCCGCAGGGAGCTGAGCCAACCATGGGGGTGAGGGGTGGGCCAGGTGTCAGTCTCCACATCGCAGCACCCTCACCCGGTGGGTCATCAAATACTGCTCTGCCTTATCTTTGCTTCTTGGCATTTGGAAAGCTGGTATGGCAGTGGAGCACACCCCAAGTCACACCATGAGAGGGCAGGTGGCCCAAGAGAAGGAACAGCTGACATGGAAAGACAGGAAAGTGGTGGTGGGGGGGGGCTGCATGAGATTCCCAGATGGGAGGACATGGAGGTGTATGAGACCCTGGATGGCTTGGGAAGCACAGAGTTGTGGAGAGGAGGACGGTATAGTGGTTAAAACTGAGCTCTCTAGGACTCAGTGGTGCTCTGGCATCTCTCCTTCTCTCTCTGAGTTTCTCTCCTTCTGTCTCTCATGCTGTTATCCAAAGAAAAAATGGCAACTGGAAGCAGCAGAGTCATGCCAGTGCCCAGCTCCAGCGATAATCTTGGTGGCAAAAATACATAAATCAATCAATGAATATTTTTGCAAAAACAAACAAAAATCTGTGAACTCTTCAGCTTGGTTGCCTAACTTCACACCCTGCTCTGCCACTGGGTTGCTGTGTGTCCTTGGACCTGGCACACAGCCTCTCTGTACTCCAGTGTCCCCACATAGAAACTGAAAATGCTTGTGTCCATCTCAGGAAACTTCAGAGAGATCACCCTATGCAAGGTGGGCAAGGACTTGGGACTACATGTAGTAGGCACACAACAAACAGGTGCTGGCAGGTGTCATAGATGTCATGTGGGACCTCTGTAGCAGAACAGCTAATGAGAAAGGCCATCCCCAAATCATGAAGAAGTCTAAATGCCACTTGGGTCTATGGATAAGCCATCTCTTGAGTTGGCTCCTGGTAGTCCCAGGAGGTAGGCTAATGAGCCAAAGGTAGGAACTCTAGATGCCCTGTCGTAGATCCACTTTTCCTTCATTGTATGTGTTTAAATTTCTAGAAAACATTTCACTTCACTCAAGGAAAAGGTTTCCCAACTACAAAATGAGTGTGAAATGGGGAGACCCTGAGTGATTCTGAACAAAAGAGTAGCCTCCTGGTTTCATTCAGCCAGGAGAGAGCTGGTGCAGAACAATGCTAAGGACTGGAGAAAGAGCTCAGCATGTTAGAGCACTGGTTTGCATGTCTGAGGCCCCAGAGGCTACAGGTTCAACCCCTGGCATCATGTTGGGAAATTGTGCAGATGTGGTCAAACATTGGCAGGGCCCACAAACCACTACATTTCCATGCAAGTATTATTTACAGATATCCACCACGTTATCCCCTCAGAGTATTGCTAATTCAGTTAAAACCATTGCAACAGTTGCTAAGGAGGCTTCCACCTTCCCAACATACCTTTTGCCTCTCTCCACCCCCTTTCCTAGCCAATCCCATCCAGACTTGCCACTTCTGGAATCCTCCCATAAAAGCCTCTCCTATTTCCACTTTCACTCTCTTCTTGCTCTTTTCTCTTCCGCGACCCAACTTGGAGAAGGGCTGTTGGGCATAGTGGGAGACGGCCATTTTGCTAGCTCCACGTGCCTGTGCTCACACCCAATTCTGGGGCACCCGCGTGAATAAAGATTTGAGTTCCCGCTCCGCCACGAGTTCCTGGTCTCTTCTCTCTCCCCCCCAACACAACCCAACAGCATCACTTTATGCCAAAGCTCAGCAATATTCTGATTTTTCTCTCTCATTTTCTCTCTATTACTCTCTTTCTCTCTCTCTCAAAATAAATACATGGACAAATCTTTATTTAAAAAAAACCCTGCAATCTCAGAAATAGTGCAGCTGGTAAAGTCTCTGGCTTGCAAATATGAGGTCCTAGATTCAATCCCTGACATTGCATGTGCCAGAGTAGAGCTCTGATATTCTCTCTCTCTTTCTCTCTCTCTCCTCTTCATAAGTAAATATAAAATAAATCCTTAAAAATAAACATCTAAGATTGTGTATAGGGCAGTGGAAGACCTGGCCTTGAGTCTGGTGGCTCGGCAGAACTGTGTGTGTGTGTGTGTGTGTGTGTGTGTGTGTGTGTATCCGTCCCTGGGTTCATTCTACAGCATCTTATTAATTAATTAGTTAATTTTCAGACAGGAATTTGACCTTCCCTCACTTGACCTTTCCCATTGATCTCTCCCTCCAGTGGGCTGGTCTGACAACTTTTCTGTTCTGTCTGGGAGTCCCCACACACAACCCTTATTATACTCTGCTTCGTCACTGCTCCACTCCCTGTCCTCGGATACACTCTAGTTTCATTTATTTTTATCTCCCTCCCCTAGGATTCCATTTCTTGGAGGCTGGGACTCTGTCCTGTCACTATTGTTGCCCCATATTTGCGAACATCTACCAGGTGTATCATCAAAGGACAACACATGAAACAGTCTCTGCTGTGGCTCTGTGTGTGGAAGGTGACACTATGGGCTAAGTGTGAGATGCAGGGAGAAACACTTTCCCATTGCCTGTGGAGTCAAGGGCAAACTTTTTTTTTTTTTTTTTTGTCTCCAGGGTTATTGCTGGAGCTTGGTGACTGCACTATGAACCCACTGCTCCTAGAGGACATTTTCCCCATTTTGTTGCCTTTGTTGTTGCTCTTGTTGTTATTTCCAGTGCTGCTCTTCTTATTGGATAGGACAGAGAGAAATCAAGAGAAGAGGGAAAGACAGAGAAAGGGAGAGAAAGACACCTGCAGACCTGCTTTACCACCTGTGAAGTGATGCCCCTGCAGATGGGGAGCCATGGGTTTGAACTGGGATCCTTCAACTGGTCCTCACACTTCACACTATGTGTGCTTAACCCTACTGCACTACTGCCCGACCCCCAAGGGCAAACTCTTAGGGGTGAACCACAAAGCAGTCTTGGCTACTCTTGCCCTCACCTGGCCAGCTTCCCACTGCCAGCCCCTCCTACTCTCCATGTCTTCACAGGTCCCCCAAGCTCCCTACTTGAAATTCTCTTGCTGATTTTCTCTTGCTATCAGACTCCTTTTACTAAACAAGCCAGACTCATCAAATTATCACTCTTTCAAGGAAGCCTACATCAAGACTGGGTCCATTACTCCCACCTTTGCCTCTTACCCATTCTTCTATGGTAGAACTAACCAAAACAAACAGGTATTACCCCTCTCTCCCCTGCTTGAACCACAGGACGAAGTGCTCTTTATAACAGCTGTCCTTACAGCAGTAGTAGTTGTAATAGCCACTGAGAATGACTGATCACTTACTCCATGTTGGGCTCCATGCAACCCATTTTGTACAAATTATTTCATTTCATCTTTGAGGTAGCACTGGTATCAGCCCATTTTTACAGACTGGGAAACCAGAACTCTTGCCAGACTAAGCGAGGCCCATAAATGCCAGCCCTGGAACTTGGATTCAGAGCCTCTGGACCCCAAATTTATATTCTCAACCATGTGTTCACCAGCCAGTGAGCACTCAGTACTTAGCATCTGTCAGCATCGGGCTATATCACACCCCTTCCCTTTAGAAGTCTACTATGTGATTGAAGATAGAGACGGAGGAGAGGGGGGGGGTTAGGGGGAGACAACACTAAAGCTTCCTTCCATGCTGTGGGGCTTTGGCTCAAACCTGGGTACAGGTAATGGAGGTAGCATAATTGTTATGAAAGAAGACTCTCATGCCTGAGGCTTGGAAGTCATAGGTTCAACACCCCACAGCAACATAAGCCAGAGGTGAGCAGTGCTCTAGTAAAAAAAAAAAAAAAGTCAATCCTTTGTCACACACATGAAAAAGCAGCACACTAAGTGAGCTTTTTCACAAGCTCCAACATTAAAGTTATGATGGCATCAACTGTGAAGAAGACCATGATGTTGTGGGGCCAGAAGCCAGGGAAGACAGTCTTCCCTCCCAGGTGTCAGAGGTTCATAGCTAACTGTCTCTACCCCCAATATCAAGCCCTATCTACCCTGAAGACTTGCTCCCTGGCTGTTTCTTTACCCACTGGAACTAAATTGGCTTCCACCCCAGTCATCTTACAGGCCGCTTTGCCCTGGGTTAACTGAGCAGCACTTCCTGCCCAGTGCTGCAGAGACCCTTCTAGGTCTCCTGTGGCTTCCCTGAAAGTGGAGCGGATGCTTTTCTGCTGCTGATGAGAGAATCAGACAAGCCACTTAGTGATTAAGAGGCTGGGAAGTGTTCTCCAAGAGGTGGGGAGCTTTGTCTCTGCTTCGCTTAGCCTGGATTCCCAAGACAAACACAGAGGTATTGACTCCACTCAATGCCTGTTTAGGAAAATGAGGGCTGGCCCTGGAGAAGAACAGAACATCTGGGTGGCAGTGGGGACTGAAGGGAATGAGGGCTGTTGAATCTCTGAACAAAACTTTTAGCTTTCCTGAGGAGGGTAGCAGACATCAGTCTAACTCCTTTGGGCCATCTCAGCTGAGACTGGCAGTGGGTAGACTCTGCAGCTTGAACGCTTGCTCCTGACAGAATGTGTAGCACACTGCCTTTATCTAACAGACTGGGGTCCCGAAATAGGAGAGACTGTGCCCAAAGTCTCCCAGCTACTCGGCTGCCCAGGAATAGAAGTTGGGGCCCCTTGACTGCTCTTTCTTGGGAAACCCACAGACGGAGCTTGTTTTCTCTGCCTGAGATTCTGAATACCTCGAGGAGAGAGAAGTGTTTTCAGGGCAAGCCATGGCCAGGGCAGTGTTGAGCAGCTCCTAAGAAGCATTGTGCCCAGATATCTGAGCACTGCAGCCAGATCACAGAGCCTGGGCAGTGACATCAGATGAACAGGTCGTATTTAAGGACAGACATCTCTCGGTTCCTCTTCTCCCTGCGGCAGGCCCACCCCCTGCAAACGTTGCCCAAGACCTTTAGCCAAACTATGACTGGACTTGCATACAGCCCCTGGATTAAAAATCAAAAGGGTCAAGTTGGTTTTTGCCTCTCACTGAGCAGCAGTGACCTCTCCACTTGGGGAGCTCATTACTAGTCAGGGGCCCTGGGGCACCTTGCTCTGCCGGCCTCAGTGAAGAGGAAAGCAATAATGCGTTGGCTGTTCTGCAGCTCCTGCTCACCTCAGCTTTTATTAAGCCAAAGTCTCAAAGATATTTGGTGAAGATAAAAGAATGTGGGGTATGTTCCACAGAACCCAGATGGGGCCAGGAGAGGGGCTGGTCAAGCTGAGCTGGGCCCAGGCTTTGCAGAGAGGGTGGCTGCTCCAGGAGAGGTTGGCTGTTTGCTTAGCTTCCATCTCTCTATTTACTCAAAATTAGCCTGTTTATTTTCTTTTATCAAATAAACTCACTCTCAGCTGCCTGTATGTGCAGGATAACTATATCCGCTTGATCCACTGTTCAAGAGCATCCAGACAGGATCTAATCCGATCCCCTTGATCCACTGACCAAGAGCATCCAGACAGGATCTAATCCGCCACAACAGAACCCCCACTCTCACAGTGGGGCTTCCAGATGCCTCTCTGCCAGTTTTCTCTCTGCCTTCAAGTCACAGGGGAAGTTTAATGCAGACCTTTCACCTGTCTGAGTCCATTATAGAGTGTGGGGTCTGCTATTTGGAGTGCTAGCTTCCAGATTCCTCCCCATGCCCCCACTTGACCAGAACTCTGAAACTCAGAACCACTCTATAGAAGGTTATTCTAAGAAAAAAAGGGGGGGATCATCCTTTCCATGGGCATTTATGTAGCTCCTCTGGAGCACAAGTGGGTATAAAACAAATCTTTGTCCTAACAGTCCCCCCCAACTCCATACCAGCTACTCATAGGAAGTCACGGTTACAGAACCAAGAAAAGACTTGGTGACACCCCTAAGTGGCCCAGGGCAGGGAGTGCTCTGGAGAACTGGGAGGTGTGTGTGTGTGTTGGACCCTGGGTAAAGGCCTGAGGTGGGTGCTTAGCATCTTGGTCAAAAGGGTCAAAGTCATAGTAGTTGTGTGGAGCAAAGAGTTGTCATGGAGGAGTAGAGAGAGATAACCTGATGAAAAAGTACGACAGTCATTATTATAATGGCTTGAAAGTCCTGAGTGCAAGCTAAGAATATGGGCCCCGATTTCAAAAACCAAACAAGGGAAACCAGTGAAGGTGTTTGAGCAGCAGCATTGCTCTGTGAAAGTTGAGCACCCACTAGTCAGGGCACCATAGGCAAATTACTAACCTCACAAAGCACTTATTTCTCTGGTGGGCAATGGGCTGACAAGAATGTCCAGTTTGTAGGGCAGTAGGGAGATTTACTGAAATGATTTAGCAAACTGAAATGACTTGGCACATGGGATGCAGACCATAGTATCACTTCTGAATATCGTGTCATTAAATCTGAAATTTGGGCAAGATGGATAAGAACAGATGATAAGAACAGATAACTGATGAGGCTTTAATCTAAGGTTAGAGCAGCCAGGATGAGCCTGAGAGGCTCCCTGGATGAGCAGGAAAGGCTGCACTATCCTGGGCAGCTCACTGAACTTAAACAGCGAGCCCTTCATCTGAGAACTGGAGGGAATAATGACTAATGCCTCCTTCACAGAGTTGCTATGAGCCTTGAAGGTGGAAAACAAAATAGAGCTTCGTGTTGGACTGACTATGCTGCCATGGGGCTCCGTATACTGGAGGGTGGCTATCATTCAGGATGTCCTCCCTGGGGAGTTGTAAAGATTCATCTGCTGCTCAGGGATTTGACTGCCCCAGTGAGAACAAGTGGAAGGGTGGGTGTTAGTGCCATCTAGAGGAGGGCATTTGTACTACATGCTCTGGAAGGCGTGACAGAGTCTGGGATTAATCTTGAGGGAGACTCCAGACTACAGGGTTGTTCTTTGTGAGAAGGGACAAAACATATAAACAAAACTTTCTGTTCCTCTCTTGACTATTGTATTTCTCAGAATCACCTCCTCAGGGAGCCTTCTCTATTTGATCTATCTAAAATGTCAACTTCCAGGCTGGGGGTAGATAGCATAATGGTAATGCAAAGCGACTCTCATACCTGAGGCTCCAAAGTCCCAGGTCCAGTCCCCCATACCACCATAAACCAGAGCTGATCAATGTTCTGATTTTAAATATATATATTCCACTTCCCCACACAACATGTCCTATCTCCTTTCCCAGTCTTGCTTTTTTTTTTTTTTGTCTCCTACTTTTTACTGTCTATCTTATTTGCTTACCTTTTTATTGTCCTTTGCTCCAGTGATATGTATACTCCATGAGGGCAGAACTTTTTGTCTGCTTTGTTTTATCCCATATCCCCAGCCTCCAGTAGATATTCAGTTAATTTGTTGACTAAATTAAGGAACAAATGAATGGCCCATCTGCAGTCAGAGCCACCTCAGCTCCGACCTCTTTTTTCTCCACTTGGTGACCCTCAGGAATGGCATGTCTTGCTATATCAACCTTGCCTCCTGAGGAGGGAGTCCCATAGTGACAGTGCCCTGTATTGGGGGGGGGGGGGCCTTTGAAAAGAGGATTCAGCCTGGCCAAGTGCTATTTAACTCAATAGACAGTCATACTATCTATTGAAGTTTTCCTATTCCTGCTGCTCAGAAACTTCCTGGAATTGGGGTACCTGACCATGATGACTCTGGGGACAGGGGAGCCAACAGAGTCTGTGATTCAGGCTGGGGTCATGTGTGAAAGATGACCCCATTCAAGGGAAAAGGTCAAAGTGGATCCAAGACAGGCACCAAAAATTGATGGGAAAACTGGCTGGCAGCATGTTCTGGGCAGGGAATAATAACTCTTTGTGCTTCCAAACTGAGACCTGAGAGTTCAAGTGTGGAATGTGTTCAGGGAAAGACAAGAAGCTGCTGAGGTGGAAAGACTAATGACAAATGAATGAGCCAAAGGCTGAAAACAGATCTGCTAAGATAGGAGGAGCCTTATAGCCTTGGTGTGTCTTGTCCAGGACACAGTCTTGACCACAGGATACATAGGACAGGAAAACAAGGGAGTCGGTGACTATGAAGAGTGAACTGGAGGGGCCAGGTGGTGGTGCACCTGGTTGAGCGCACATGTTACGATGCACAAGAACCCAGGTTCAAGCCCCCGGTCTCCACCTGCAGGGGGAAAGCTTACAAGTGGTGAAGCAGTGCTGCAGGTATCTCTCTGTCTCTGTCTCTGTCTCCCTCCCTCTCTATCACTCCCTTCCCTCTCAATTTCTGGCTGTCTCTAGTCAATAAATAAATAAAGATAACAATAAAAAATTCTTTAAAAAGAGTGAATTGGAGAGGTGCTGGTGGGCCAAAGACCCCAGCCAATTGCTCATGCAGACCATGTCATAGCTAAAGAATGACAACTCAGATTAACACTTGGATTCTTGTGATCAGAGCTGAAAGGGCATGCAGCTGGGAATAAATCTTCCTGAGCAGGCAGTATTGTTAGCATCACCCTTTGTACCCAGTTCTTCCCAGCATGGAGGCCAGACCTGTGGGCTTAAAGAGTTGGCACTCTGCCACAGAGAGCCCCCTGGAGTGGTGCCAAAGCAGCTGCAGAGGGAGTAGTGTGGCCCTCATTTGCCCTCTTGTCTTCTTGTTTTTGCAGGAAAGCGTGGATTTGGGAGAAATCATGTTCTCCCTCTGCTATCTGCCCACAGCAGGCAGGCTCACCCTCACCGTGATCAAATGCCGGAACCTCAAGGCCATGGACATCACAGGCTATTCAGGTACCTATCCTAACCAGTGCCACCCCACCCCCACCCCCATATGGCTTCCCTACAATCTCCACACCAGCATATGTGAATTCAACAAATAGGGAAAGAACTGTCAGTATTCTTAGAACAGGAGCACCAGCCCTGGAGGTCAAAAGCCTAGCTTTGAATTCCAGTTCTGCCACTCCTTGCTGTGTGAGGAGTGTTTGCTTCCTAATCTGGAGGGGGAGGGGAGTAGTAAATTACATGGGTTTCTGTAAGAATGAATCAGTTAATTCATGCAAATTCTTAGAATCATGCCAAAAACATAACAGGCATTCAGTACCTATTACCTGTTACTCTCATCCTTTCTCTTACAGGAGGGGGAAGAGAAAAAGTAAATATGTAGGAGGAAAAATAATTCAGGAAAATCTTTCTGTGGTTATATGAAGCCGTAGGAGTTCCAAAGGTTATGTCTGAGGGTGTGAATGTTTACAGGACCACACATCCCTGCAAAATCAAGTGAAAGAAGCCAAGTTCCCCAAAAGCCAGTGTGTATCTGAACTTTTCCTGCAGGGTTCCCAGCCTGAGGAGACTTGTCAAGGAGATGCTTATTCAGGGGCAACTGAAGCCTTGCAGGGTGGACATGGCTGCAGAGGTTGCCTCCTGCCCTGTAATTCTGCAAATCTGGGTTGGAGAAAGTGATTGAGTTTTGAAATAACAGAAGAGGAGGAGCTTGGGTCCCACAAGCCTCCTTCCACCCATAAGCTCAAATTAGCCTAAAAAGTGAAATGGGGTGAAGCCTCCCCCAAAACTAGCAAATAGAACAGTCTAGGGTGTATCCAGAGTAGCAAGTGCAGAAGGCTTAAGTTGTTTCCCTAGAGGCACTTCCCGCTGCCAGCCCTCCCCACACACACACACCATGCCAGACACTCTTCTGATGATTCATATTACTGGCATAAAATCATGCCAGTGGTGCCTCTGGACTTGGGTAGAAGTCTATAGGATTTTTTTGTCTTTAATTCATTTTCTTTTATTCAACTCTTGGAAAATTCAATATGATCACAGTTGCTGTAAAGGGGTGACAGTCCAGCTAGAATAATGTGGACCCAGGCACAACCTGGTGCAACTGGAAGATGAGGTCTCAGAAAATAAAGTTTTGCAGAATTGTTAAAAGTGTGTATTTGTGAAAGTTCTGATTATCTTAGAGCCTCTGCTGCTAGTTCCCTTTGTCTGTCTGCAGCACTCACATCTCCCAGGCTTAAGCTCCACCTATCCCCATTTAGCACCCACCCTGATACCTCTCCTTCTGCTAGAGCCACCAGCATACCCCAGAAATGTGTGACAAGCTTAAAGAACCTCTTTCAACATGTGCGTAGTTCTTAGGCAGCAGCGACTCATCTTCCTCCCCAAATGCACCCAATGTAGATTAAATTTTAATATCAAAATAAGTGTGTGCTCAGGACATAAATTCACTGAGGACTTGTGAGGCTGCTGAGGGAAATAGGATTTTGCTTTCCAAGTCTCTGCATATCTCCTGTGATGTAATTAAATTGATGTACTAGTGAGAGAGCTTAGGGGAGAGCCACTGGGATAATTGTTAAGGTAGTTCCACATCAGAGGTTTGGGTGCAAGAGACTGTCCTCATGCTGAGTCCTCATAGTTGTCCCACTTTTCCACCTAGGTTTGAAATCTTATATTAAATCTCAGCTTGATTGTGAAAATTCAGGGTGCCTCTTTGTGGGTGGATGGGTAGAGAGGGAGAGTTCTGCCTGTCCTATTTACTGGCATAAGGAAGTATCTGCACCAAGCACATGGGATACCATAAGCCTTGAATAAATATGGAGTGGATGGATGGATGGATGGATGGATGGATGGATGGATGGATGGATGGATGGATCTATAACTTAAAGAACCTTTTCAGGGGGTAATGTGGTGAAGGCACCTGGTAGAGGGGCCTCTCAACCCACATCTCCTGTTTTTGAGAACCAGTTTTGAGTTGTCTTCAGCCCAGACTGCTTTGAGATCAGAATAAACTAGAAAGTGAATGGATTTCATTAATTTCCTGTTCTTGATTTATGTGACATTGACTTGATAAAACCCAAGGATAGTTCTATTATCCCTGATGGAAACTAGCTATGAATGAGTCAATTCTCTGAGCTTATCTACTGGACCCCTGAGAATAAAAGTGATATAAAACAATGAGAACCAGCCACCCTCAAAGGTGTGGTGAGCAAGAGGTCCACCCCCCTCCTGCCACAACTGATCTGACCCATTCTGAGTCTGGTGGGTAATAATGTGAGTTTGGGAGTTAGAAAGACATGGATCCAGGGGGCTGCGCAGTGGTGCACCAGGTTAAGCACACATAGTAGAAGCACAAGGACTTGCACATGGATCCTTGTTTGAGCCCCTGGCTCCCCACCTGCAGGGGGGTCATTTCCCAAATGGTTAAGCAGGTCCACAGAAGCCTATCTTTTTCACTTTCTCTCTATCGCCCACTCCCCCTCTCAATTTCTATCTGTCCTATCCAATAAAATGCAGGGGAGGGGGGAAATAAAGGAAGGAAGGAAGGAAGACATGGATCCAAATGCTACACAAGTTTCTTAAATTGTCTAGCCCTGTGCCCCTAATCTACAAAATAAGGAGAAGAATTAATATTTTATAGGGCTGATGTAAAGTTTAAATGTTGCTATATATGCAAATCTTTATTTATTTATTTATTTTTAAAAGGAAACATTAACAAAACCGTAGGGTAGGAGGGGTACAAATCCATACAATTCCCACCACCAGATCTCCATATCCCATCCCCTCCCCTGATAGCTTTCCTATTCTTTATCCCTCGGGGAGTATGGACCCAAGGTCATTGTGGGTTGCAGAAGGTGGAAGGTCTGCCTTCTGTAATTGCTTCCCCGCTGAACATGGGCATTGACTGGTCGATCCATACTCCCAGCCTGCCTCTCTCTTTCCCTAGTAGGGTGGGGCTCTGGGGAAGCTGAGCTCCAGGACACACTGGTGGGGTCGTCTGTCCAGGGAAGTCTGGTCGGTATCCTGCTGGCATCTGGAACCTGGTGGCTGGAAAGAAAGTTAACGTACAAAGCCAAACAAATTGTTGAACAATTACTGACCTAAAGGCTAGAATAGTGCAGATGAAGTGTTGGGGGCTACTCACTGCAGACTATTGTGTACTTTTGCTTTCAGGTATATATTTTGCCCTAGTTTATGGATACGTGTGAACATTTGCTCTATCTCAGGGGACCTGGTCTATATCTAGGTTTGGGGACTTTGTTAGGAAGTGAACCACCTGGAATGGAATTAGAGAATACTATGAAAGGAAAGGTCTCGCCCTAGTAATGAAGCTGAAGGGTTGTCATTCCACACCTGAAGTCTCTGGACACAGTCTGACGTGAAACATGCTGAGGTGGCACTCGTTGCACTGATTAGGTTGTGATCTGTGGGTGCAGTATTATTTGATATGAATTGAGAGAAGCATGCAGGAAACTGCACCCCACCCTAAGGTTCCAGGACTGGGGGAAATATAGGCTCTATAGTGGAAATATGAGGTTCTTGCTATCTTAGGGTTCAAGAAGACAATGGATAGTTATTGTTATCACATTATTTGGTAATAGGGTTAACTTTGAAAAGTCCCTTGGTTAGGGTTTACTGTACAATATCCAACATCGTGTATATAGCTGTGCCACCAGTTGCTTCTGTTCTCCCTGGTCTAGGCTTTTGAGAGAGTCAACATATTAAAGACTCAGCCTATGTATTAAAAAGACTCAGTCTGTGTTTTAAAAAGTTTGAGACATACAATCAATTTTCCCCTCTCATATTAATTAAATAGTGATTTATATGACTACAATTTAATAGGAGTGTACATAGACACCATTCCCACCACCAAAAGACAGTACCCCCTCCCACTCACCCCCCGCCCCCACACCCGACACCGTGGGAAGCCAAATGTTCACCCTCCCCCTTACCACAGGGTTTTTACTTTGGTGCCATACTCTAGATTTAGTCAGATCCTGCTTTTAGTTTCCCTTTCTGTTCTTATTTCTCAACTTCTGTTTATGAGTGGGATCATCCCATACTCATCTTTATCTTTCTGACTTAGTTCACTTAACATAATTCCTTCTAGCTCCATCCAATATGGGTTACAGAAGGTGGGTTCATTGTTCTTAATAGCTGCATACTGTTCCATTATGTATATATACCACAGCTTTCTCAGCCACTCATCTGTTGTTGGGCACCTGGGTTGCTTTCAGGTTTTAGTTATTATGAATTGTGCCGCTATAAACATACGTGTACACGTATCTTTTTGGTTGGGTGTTATGGAGTCCTTGGGGTATATCCCCAGGAGAGGAATTACTGGATCATATGGAAGGTCTATGTCTAGTCTTGTGAGAGTTCTCCAGACTGCTCTCCACAGAGGTTGGACCAATTTACATTCCCACCAGCAGTGCAGAAGGGTTCCTCTGTCCCAACAGCCTCTCCAGCATTTGTTGCTGCTGTCCTTTTTGATGTATGCCATTCTCACAGGAGTGAGGTGGTATCTCAATGTTGTCTTTATTTGCGTTTCTCTGACAATCAGTGACCTGGAGCAGTTTTTCATATGTTTGTTAGCTTTTTGGATCTCCTCTGAAGTGGATGTTTTGTTCATATCCTCTGCCCATTTTTGGAAGGGGTCATTTGCCTTTTTGGTGCTAAGTTTGCTGAGCTCTTTGTATATTTTAGTGATTAGTCTCTTGTCTGATGTATGTCATGTGAAGATCTTCTCCCATTCTGTGGGGGGTCTCTTTGTTTGTGTGATAGTTTCTT
Source organism: Erinaceus europaeus (assembly GCF_950295315.1). Classification (NCBI taxonomy): domain Eukaryota; kingdom Metazoa; phylum Chordata; class Mammalia; order Eulipotyphla; family Erinaceidae; genus Erinaceus; species Erinaceus europaeus. Next base: position 62,403,351 of record NC_080172.1, read on the forward strand.
TGGCTGTGCAGAAGCTTTTCAGTTTGATGTAGTCCCATTGGTTTGTTTCTGCTTTAGTTATTCTTGCAATTGGGTTTGTTTCATCAAAGATGTCCTTGAAGTTTAGGTGGGAAAGTGTTCCACCAATGTTTTCCTCTAAGTATTTGATAGTTTCTGGTCTAACATCGAGGTCTTTGATCCATTTGGAGTTGATTTTTGTTTCTGGTGAAATAAGGTGGTTCAGTTCCATTCTTCTGCATGTTTCAACCCAGTTTTCCCAGCACCATTTATTGAAGAGAGCCTCCTTCCTCCATTTAATACTTTGGTCCCCTTTATCAAAGATTTGCTGTCCATAGGTATGGAGGTATATATGCAAATCTTTTGGCACAGGGCTGGTATCTGCTAAATGCTGAATTACGCTGACTCTTGTGATAATGAGGCTGAAACACACTAGCAGTCTCTGAATGCCAGCCCTCAGCTGCATAGAATATCATAGGCTTCTAGAGAGGAAACCCTCAAAAGTCACCTGGAACCAGTTTTCCCTTAGAAATCATTTGCCCCAGGGACCACCAGGGTTATCTCTGGAACTTAGTGCCTGAATGGCAATCCCACTGCTCCCAGTGGCTTCCCCCACCCCCCTCTTTTTCTTATAGATACAGAAATAAAAAGGGAGAAAAGAGAGAGAAGGAGAAAGGCATATGCAGCACTGTTCCATTGCTTGTGAATCTTTTTCCTTGCAAACAGGGATGGGGGTTTGAACCCCTATCCTTGAGAATAGTAACTTATGTGTTCTACTGGGTGCACCACCACCCAGCACCCCTAGCCAGTCACCCCTCTGCTGAGCCTCTTAGACTTTGCCAAAGCACAGTGGGAATGCACCCACTGAGTTTTATAAATTGGATATGCCTCATGGGGATAAATAGATCGAAGCAAGGAAGCAGATTCTCCCAGGCAATCAGAAAGTGTTTACCTGTCAGCCTGTGGGGCCTAGAGACTTGTGCTATCAGAGGGGACAGAAATAGGCATAGCAAGGGGGTAAAGCAGCACAAGCAGCCTCAGGCCTAAAATCACCTTCCAAAACAGCACACAACCTTAAGGACTTTAGAAGCTCCCATGTCAATAGCAAGTCTTAGAAACTAGCCCTTCCCATGTAGGGTTCCATGGTGTAATGGTTATCAATCTGGACTCTAAATCTAGAAACTAGCCCTTCCCACCTGTCTGCTTAGACCCAAGCACCACTGCTTTGACCCTTTCCTAGGTGAACAGAGCTTGCAGAAACCTGAAAGCTGTCACAAAGAGGTTCTCAGAACTCCCCCTTCTTTTTAATGAAAATGCCCCAGAGAATCCTTTGAAATGGAGAGTTAGAGGTATCCAGTTGATATTTTTTCTTTTTATTTGTTATGAATAGTTTTTTATAAGATTATAATATTATAATGTATAGTTCCACCTACTGTCGAAGTTCTGTATCTCACACTCCCACCTCCCAAAGATAACCACCATAGTTCTGGCAAGTCTTACTAACAGTTTGCTTGCTTCTGTTTTGTCTGTATTTTTTGTTTGTTTATTTGTTTGTTTTGGCAAGTTCATGTAAATCAGATCTCTAGATTCTACATATGAGTGAAACCATCTTTCATCTCTTAATTTTGCTAATCATAACCACCTACAGTTCCATCCATTTTGTCCCAAATGACACAGTATCATCCTTTTTTAATCACAGAGTAATAATATATCCCATAACTTCTTTGTTCTGTGAAGACAAGGATTCTCTGATGGATCAAGACAAGGATTCCCTGATAGATGCAAAGTCCTCATGCCCTTCACCTTCTCCCCATGCATCAGAGATGAACAGGATGCTAAGTGTTAGCAGAAAGGTGCCTTGCACAGTTCTGGGAGGTGGCACAGAGTATAAAGGATTGATCTCAAGCATGAGGTCTTGAGTATGATCCCTGGCAGCACATGTACTGAAGCAATGTTTATTCTTCCACGTCCAGGAAAAATCCAGGAATAAGAAATGTTCTTCCACTTCTGTGTGTCCTTCTCTATTTTTTTTTAGCAATGTCTTAAGTTTTTGTTGTAAAGGTATAACAGGTTGATCAACACACTCTGGCCTTCCTGGTTCCCTGTAAAACCAATTGTTCCCATGGTTAAGACATAACCTTCTGCTGTCACACTGATTAGTCTGCAGTTCATCTAGGTGTTTAAGTAAAATGTCTTTAAACCTTAGATTTTGGGTTTACACAGTGTTCCCCAGCTTCCTCCAGCTGTGTGCTTCTTCTGTCACCTGCACAATGTCCAGGCAGCATGATGGTCTGGTAGGTGCCCAGGAGATAGAACCAGACCTGTGAATCAGAGGGTGGGGAGCAGATGCTTTGGCAAGACTCCTGACAGACCCACATGAACCCTGGCTTCCGGGCAAGGAGGTGTCTCAGTCCATCAGTATCTCAAAAGGTATTATTACCAATGAATTGCCCTCCTGTATCTTGAGCTGTGCGGCACAAATAGCAATTATGATGGTGACCCAAACACCTGTGTGGAGCAGGACAATAGGTGTCACTTGCCTCAGATGAATAGAAAATTTCAGGGTGGAACTCTGGCTGTGACATTCTCATTCAGAAAATTAAAGCTGTGACAAGGTGGGAGGCACATGGGAAGAGTTCAGTGAAAAGATGACTCCTTATGGGATGGAAAGAAGCCAGGAGCCCACTGAGAAGTAAAATGACTATGGCCAGCCTGAATTTCAGGAAGCTGCTCACTTATCCCCCTGCCCCCAGCTCCTGCCTCTTCCACTGCCCAAGAAAGGACTCCCAGGGAAGCAGAGAGCATCAGCCTCATCTTGATGCTGGCTGGCCATGAGCTTGAGACAATGGAAGCCCTCATCCTGTTGCCAGGTGGGGAGAGCACCAGCAGCAGCCTGATTGCCACTCGTCACATCCCTCTGACATGCTGCAGCTCTTTGGGCTTTGTGGAGTTCTATTTTTACCCTCTGACTCTCTGCTTAACCATACTGACAAAAGGCCCAGAGAAAAGGACTCTAAGTAGATGAAAGAAATAAACTGCCTCTTCAGCTCCACCACCCCTGGGATTAGAGCTTCAGGGCGTGAACCGCATCCTCCTGGTCAGGTGTCCTGGCTGATTTGAGGCCAGCTTCCCCATTAGTGAAAGTCCATTAAGTACTTTCATAGGAAGACTGATGTCACTAAAGACTCTGTGTTTTTGAGCACACAGTGTCCTCAGAGACAGGTGTGCTACAAACCCAAGATGGTGTAATTATCTTCACGACTCACTGATAACATCTGATGAGCAACAGTAGGGCTAGTGCTCCTATCCCCCAGGTAATGGCCCCAGACATCTGGTTAACACACTCTCTCCTTTTCCCATTGCCCTCCTTGGCACAGATCCCTATGTCAAAGTGTCCCTGCTTTGTGATGGGCGGAGACTGAAGAAGAAGAAAACCACCATCAAGAAGAACACTCTCAATCCTGTCTACAATGAGGCCATTATCTTTGACATTCCTCCAGAGAACATGGACCAAGTCAGCCTGCTCATCTCAGTGATGGATTATGACCGGTAAGTCTGGGTCCCAGAGGGGCGTAATTCCCTGCCCCTCCGCACCACTCCAGCCCAGGATAGGCCTCCTTGACCTTGGACCTTGGGGTTCAAGGCTCAGGCACCCAATAATAGCCTCCAATCTCCCTCTACTGAATAAATATGCAGGAGGTGGAGGAAGGATGTGCCCCTCCACACACACACACACACACACACACACACACACACACACTCTACATATACAAGGGTTCAAGCTGTGGTTCCCAGCAAGCCCATTTCTATCAGAGCCTGCCCCACCCACCACTTCCCTAAATTCACCCCTGCCTATTCTTTCTTATGATTTTTCTTTTTACCTCCAAGGTTATCATTGGGGCTTCATACCAGCACTGTGAATGCATTGCTCCAGGCAGCCATTTTTTCCATTTTATTGGATAAGACAAAGAGAAATTAAGAGGGAAGGAAAGATAAAGAGGAAGAAAGTGCCTGCTTCTCCCTACCTGCAGAACTGCTTTGCCACTTGTGTAATGCCCCCTTGCAGGTGGGGAGCTGGGGACTCAAACCTGGATCCCTGAACGTGTCCTTGCTCTTTGTACTATGTGTGTTTAACTAGATGCGCCACCAACCGACTCTAACTCAACCGAAAGTTATTTATTTATTTATTTATTTTATAGAGAGAAATTGAAAGAGAAAGGAGAAATAGAGAGGGAGAAAGATACCTGTAGCACTGCTTCATTGCTTATGTAACTCCCCCACACACACACAAGTGGGGGTTGGGGCTTGAACCTGGGGCCTTACACGTGGTAATATATGTGCTCTACTGCATGTGCTACCTCCTGGGCCCCATGCCCCTTGCCTGTTCTCGTTCCTTTACCTGGATCCAAGTCATGGCACCTTCCCTTTAAAATGCTTCCCTCTTCTCTCCCTTTCTACTTCTTGCTATCCTACTCCCACAGGGGGAGGGATGTGCAACCTCCTAGCTGACCTTGTCTCTAATCCAGCCAATGTACTAAAATCACATCTTCCCCCAAAATATCTGAAACTCAGGAACCATCAATGGCTCCTGCTGTCCAAGCACTTCCCCTGTATTCTCAAGACCTTCCATAATTTGAACCCAACATATACCTCCAATTTAATTTCCCATTCCTTGAATATATTTCTTCTTTTCTAACATTTCATTTATTTTACTTTAATGAGGCCAGAGTACTGCTCAGCTCTGGTTTTTAGTGGTGCCCAAGACTGAGCTCTGGACTTCAGAGCCTCCAGCATGAAGGTCTTTTGAATAACCATTAAGCTAGCTCCCTGACCCTTTCTTCTTTTTTAATTATCCAGATCCTATTTTTCCAGCCAGATGGACTCAAAAACATTGCCCAACTAGTCCAGTCAGTATGACTCCTCCTGTCTAGTTATACCTTTGTCTGAAAGAGAAAGAAATCATGTAGTGACCCTCCACCCAGATTGTTAGCACAGGTTCTTGGGCTCAATAGATGCTCAGCGAACATCTCTCTGTGATGACTGGTGTTCTTGCTTAGTAAATAAAGTTCATCCCAGCCACTGAGGGTATGGAGAAATGGCAGTCAGAAAAGGTTAGTTTATTTCCAAATATTGATGTCTTGAGCCAGGATGTGATGCTTACTGAGTCAGATAAGGGAAGAAACCTCGATTTAACAACCATTTCTTGAGATTGCAAATAAATTCATAATCTTTTGTTCACCTGTCTGACCAAGAGCAGAGCTTCACTGCCACCGGCACTTTGGGAACCTGCTGAGGGTTTATTTGCAGAGCTCCTCATTCTGATTTAGACCTGCTGGGCTGCCCCAGAGCCCTAGTCTGTCCCTTCTGAGAACACATTCCGAAAACACAAGTGTTGGGGTATCTCTCTCCTGCAGAGTGGGCCACAATGAGATCATCGGCATTTGCCGTGTGGGGATCAATGCTGAAGGCCTGGGCAGGGACCACTGGAACGAGATGCTGGCTTACCCGCGGAAGCCCATCGCCCATTGGCACTCCTTGGTGGAGGTAAAGAAATCCTTCAAAGAGGTGGGTGAGGTCATGCCTGGACCTTGGCATGTTTGCTGCATGACAGCATGGGCTGGAGAATGGCCAGTAGCAGCTGTGAGGCCATGGCGTTCATAGTCTTTCTTAGGGAGGTGGGGGACCCCTACTGCTCCCCCAACAGGCAGGACAGGAATAGAGGGAGAGAGAAGTTGCCTGATAAAAAGCCTCTGAGGTTGAGTATTTCAATAGCAACTCTGAGTTCTAAAGTGAAAACAAGAACATGGAGGCAACCTTCCCAGGAGCTCCAGAACCCTTTACTATACACCCAGGCAGGCCGCCCCATCATCCTCCAGGAGACAGTTGCAGAGGAGTGAGATCAGCACTTGGCAGAATATTCAACCTCTGTGGAAGCAGTATGTTCCCTGAGGCCAGACAGTCCTCAGAGGCTTTCACTGAGTGGATGAGGGGAGCCAATAAACAAGCCCCTCTGTAATGAAAACTGGGCTTCACCTTTGCTAGAGGAGAGAGTACAGCTTCTAGGTGTCACAATTTCAGCCTGTGTCCTAACAGAGACATAATGGAAGGAATGCACATGAACCCAGTGACTTAGGTTCCAATGTTGGTTCCTCTGAATCCTCTGAACTTGCTGTATGATCTTGTGCCAGTCATGTTTCTTACTGAGGAAAAAAAAAATGCCTTGCTCAGCGATCTTTACAATCTACTCACTCCCTCCAAATCCTACCAATTTAAGTTCCCGCCGTTTATCCCATAGGGACCCAAGTTTACGTCCCCATTCCAGTCTGCATGGAGGGAAGTTTTACGAGCAGTGGAGCAGTGCTATAGGTGTCTTTTTTCTCCCACTCTATCCTCCCTCCCCTCTTAATTTCTCCCTCTCTCTCTCTCTCTCTCTCTCTCTCTCTCTCTATATATATATATATATATATATATATATATATACATATAGTAAGATAGAAACAAAGAAAGAAGGAAGGAGAGGAGAAGAGAAAGGAGGGGAGAGGAAGGGAAGAAAGAGGAGAGAAATGGAAGGGGTGTTGGGAACCCATCATACAGGCACCAAGTCCCAGCAATAACCCTGACGCAAAAAAAAAAAATTAATTTTAAGTAAAGAAATCTTGCCATTTATCACCTTAGTGATATCCAGGCCTGCTTTTTCTCACCTGAATAGAGCCCTGGGTTTAGTTGGGCAAGGTTCAAACATTATTTTGATCATCTTTTTATCCCAATCCCTATCCTAGCTGCTTGATTATTCCCTTAGGTTTCAAGCCTAGTAAGTCTAGAAAGCTGTGTAAAGGTGAAAGATCTACAAATAAAGTTGTAGCCTATCTACCACATGGTCCCTCAGCTTGAAAACAGTGTTGACTTAAAATCAGAGGCCTCTTCTCCTCCTGCTATATGACATAGATGAGGTATAGCTAACCCAGAAGACCTGCTTACTCCCTCTCCTTCCCAGGAGGACAGTGTGAGATGTCTCCAGAAAGCAGAGTTGAGTGAACTGGACATGTGGAATTCTGGGGAAAATGGAAGCCTACAGTGACCAGGCTAACTTATTTGCCACCCCCAGTAAGCCTGTGCTTTGTGAAGTTCCTGGTTTCTGCCTCTAAAGCCAGAATGGAGGAGTGAGATGCAGTCAGCAACTTTCTTCCTATCAGTCAAAAGCCTCATGTTTCTATCTTGAGTTTCCTTTGATATTATCTCATCTGTGGAGCTTTTAGAAGTGAGACTGTTTGCTTTGCCATGAAAATCATCCAAGTTCAAACCCCTAACCCTAAGGCACTAGAGGAAGTTTCAGTACTATAGTCTGTCTCTCTCTCTCTCTCTCTCTAGCTTGCCTCTCAGTTTTCTGGATCTCTTCCCCCCCAAAAAAAAAACCCATTTCCAAAAGATCCTCTCTACAAAGAGTGTTGAGGTCCCACAGCCTGTCTCTACCCACCTTGGAGGCAGCTACTGGGCAGAACTCGATATGATCTAGAGAAATAAAGCATCTCACTGAATGTAGGATTGACTCAAGCCAGTGAGGGTTCCATACACCTCCCTTTTATTTTTAAGTCAGAGTTGGAGAATGAGCTTAGAGTCTCATGTATATGTGATATCACTGAGTAATCTCCCTGGCCCAGTTTTTAGTAAATAGACAGACAGATTTTTAGAGAAAAGGAAGGAAGACATACAGAAAGGGCAAGACACTAAAACACCACTCCATTATCATGGACTTCATTATTATTCATGTGGTGGTGTCCACAGAGCTCCCATGTTGTAGTGGGGTTGAATCTAGAACCTCATGCATTGTGAGACATACTCTCTATTTGCTCAACCATCTCTTGCCTCCCCCCTTTAAACACACCTTTTTTTAAAAAAAATTCTCTAAAGAGAGTCAAGAAAAAAAGAAGATAGCTAAGATATTCAGAATGGTTTACAAGCAGGAACATGGAATAGGAACAGAAACACTCAGGGCCTCAAGCCACTCTGGTCTTCCATTTCCTGTTTGGTAAAATGATGAGCAGTCTCCTCCCATCACTGTCTTTCTTGAAAACTCTGGCCTTAATTGCTCCCTGGGCAGACAAAAGGACCCCATCCTGGAGCACCTCTCTAATCTGGAACCTACAATAATCCATCCTGGCCACTAGGCTGGGTCTGTCCATGCACATTGGAAGTAGCTGATGCTCAGCTGCTAAAGCTGGGGGTAGATCAGATCGGGGTACTGGCACTGGGTCCCAGAAGCACTCTCCATGATGAATACAACCTAATTAAGCCAAATAATTGATTCCAAGTCCTGTTTTTTGAGAACTCCAACTCACTAGCCCAGACTATAAAATAAAGAAAGATAAAGTAGAATCAAGTCCTTGAAAATGAATATTTGATGAAGCACTAAAAGAAATGTAACAGTATATTGGAAACAAAAAGAGAATAAAATAATCCATATCTTTGGGTTTACTTTTTTCTTACTCTTACACTCCAAGCATGGGGATGCCACTTTCCCACTCCCTTTCCTACCCTTTTGTTTTTCTCCTCAGTTGATCATTTCTCTGTATGAAGATAGAATTGTTTGTCTTGACAAGTTAGGATTTCATCAGTGCCAATTTGTGTGCAATCTGTACTTACCCTTTTAGCATCCACAGTTTAAGTAGCTCTATAAAAAATTTATCTAAAAATTCACCCAGCTAGTATTAAGTGAGCCTACTTTTGTCCATGTGAAGCACTGCACTTGAACATTTATCATCTCAATCATCCTTAGAGCTTGCATTCTGCCTGCTTTCCCATCCTGCTCTGGACATTGAGCAAAAGCCTGGCTCCAGGAGCATGTTTCTTGCATTTGTATAATACATACGGAAATTCTGTCCTCCAGCAACCAGGAAGATAAATGGCACCATGTCTGGAAAGCACTCTAGTGTGTTTATATTGCACCTTTCTTTGAGGAGTTTCAAGTGCTGTAATCACTTCTTTTTTTATTAATGAGAACAGAGGGTGCCAGAGATGTTTGCTTGTTTGGAGTTTTTAAATAAGGATGAAGGGGATGGATTATCTGAAAAAGCATTCTGCCCTGCTGGATTTTTTTTTCAATGAATAAAAATTGATTAAGTCATACCAAGCATCCTTCCCCAGCAGCCTCAGCAGAACCTTTCCCTCTGAACTCACTCTCCTGTTGCCACATGCCATCACTGTCACAGAATACAAAGCTCAGATTGACTTCTCCAAGACATTTGATCACAAAGGGTCAAGTTCAGATTATCCATCAGGGATTGTAGACCTCTGTTGGAACATGACATATTTCAGAACAATACAGATCTTTCTGGAATGCAGCCACTCTGAAACAGTTCTCTTCCTGTGGGCCAAAGACCGGTCCTCTGCTATTTCAGAGCTACAGTAGAAACCTCCCAGAATCATTCACCCTTCCATTCATTGTCCATGAACCTCATCTCCTCCCTTTGTTTATCTTTAGAGGAAAAATCAAGGCAAGCTGGGAACCAGTGTCCATTCTTCATTTGCCCTGATAAACACTTAAGTTCTGTGTGACTTCTCTTTGGGCTATTACATTAAAAAAAAAAAAAAAAAAAGCAAGGAAGGAAGGAAAGAAGGAAGGAAGGAGAAAAGAGAGAGAGTACTTACTTCTTGTAGCCATTTCATTTTTTTCTCCTCTGAACTAGCCTATCAGTCAGGTTGCTAAAGCGACGTGCTTACCCAGGGGAGAAGTCAGTGATTACAGTACATCTTTCACCAACATTAAAGATTGTGACAGAAAAAAAAAAAAAGCAGTGCTTCTTAAATGAAGGTCAGGTAAATGAAAGCTTTAGTAATGGTCTTATGTCACCATCTGATTCAGAAACACTTGAGTCAGAAGTCACAATGGGATCAACAATCAGGCATTTATTTATCTAAAATATTTCACCAGGGAACCCCTCGGTTGTGATTTCATTCACGTGGATGCTGCAAGCAGTGAGACTGCCACCCGGAGTTAGGAGTAAGTACCTGGTGTGGACCCAACAAGGTTAGGCTTCCAATTACATTGTGTGTCTCCTCCCCCCTCACCCCCCCTAGTGTGGCTACAAGCTAAGATGGCAGCCGGAGGGAGTGGAAGGAGCACTGAGTGGGGGTTAGGAGACCTGGGTTTGGTTCCTGGATCTGCCCTAGCTAGCTGTGTCTCGAGTTCATTTGACTTTGCTTCCTTGTCTGCAAAATCTGGAGAGTTAGACCGGATAAGCCTGAGACCTGTCTTTGGTACTATTAATAGCATGTGGAGATGGCACAGGTCTTGTGGTTATGTTAGCAGATGAGCTGTATCCCTCCCCATCCTGCCCCCACACATATACAAATGCATGGTTGCAACTTTTAGGCAGAATCCATTCTCCACAATTAGAGATGCCACCCCCCCCAAAAAACAAACAAACAAACAAAAAAAACAACTCATGACCAGCAGAAGAGCCTGCTCTTGAGGCTCAGGCTAGCCATCCTAACCTGGTTCAGTCAGATCCTGTGGGCATCCGGGAAAGTACTGGGCCTCTTCAGATCACTAGAAGATGAAGCAAATAGTGGACACTGACTTGTTTTAAAGTCAAGTAAACATGCTCCTGCCCCTCAGCCCTCCCAAATTAGTTGAAAATCTTCAAGAGGTCAGATCTGTGTCCAGCTCTAGCTTTTTGGTTTAAAGAAGAAGGGCTAAATGACTCAGACACAGTTCCATCCATCCCCAGGCCTCTTTTTCACTTCATGACACCTCATCACATCATCCACTGTCATACAGGGGCTGGAGCTGGGGGGGGGGGGGTAGCCAATGAGGCAGGAAAGCCAAGGTGGGGTGGAAAGGGGAAGGACCACCATCTCCCCAGTCTTCCTCCTCCACAAATAGGCAGGAATGATCACAGGAAGCATCAGGGCTAAAGCACCCCAAACAAAAGCAATACCAGGGCTTTCTCTGTACTAACAGCTCCTAGACAAAATGCTAACAATTTATGATAGTAGTTCTTGGCAGTAAAGGCACACACTGCAGTCTGCCTTTCTCACTGATAACATAATCTGATTTTCAGTGTGAAAAATGGCTGAAGCATTCAGAAATGGTCCAGAGCACCTCATTAAAACACAATGCACACACACACACACACACACACACACACACACACACACACACACACACACACATGAAAACATACACTCTCTACCATGAAGGAAGCTTTGATTAGCTCTACCACAGGTCTATTTTATTTTATATCCAGCATTCCAAATTAGAAGCTGTTTCTTTACTTTTTTTTTTTTTTTGGCATGGCTAATCGCACAATTTGAGAAGCTTCTGAGAATCTGGGAAAGGTGAATTCAGTGCATGAGCCAACTCAGTCTGGGAATCTGAGATGTCAGTTCCCTGACAGTCAGAATAACTGTGCTTTTTCTCCTCTCCACAGTGGCAGGGCCGAGCTGCTAGCTTCGACAGTGAGAGCTCGTGCCCATCTCCAAAGCCACCTCCAACACCCTGAGCCACATGGCCAAGCGGCACAGATGGGACTCAGCAGCATTCATTTTGCACTTGTTCCACCGTCTCAACACAGTGTTGTGTGGCAGCGGTGGCAGCACGTCTCTCACTCCGGAGTCCACACCACTCCCATGTAGGTCAAGACCGAGACACTTGTCGTGTGGTCAGATTTGTCTTTGTCTTTCCTGTCTCCCAAGGTGATTGTTTGTGTGTTTATGTGTTTGTGTGGTTTTCACTTTTCATGGACCTGCTGTCAAGAAAAGAAGAAAACTAAGTGGGGAAATTAAAAAAAAGAGTCTCGATCCCAGCAAGTCAGTTCTACAAAGTATAATGTAAAATAGTGATCTTTTCAGGGTAGGTGGTTTTTGTTTCTGTAACTATGGGTCTTCACCAAGCTCCCCAATCCTGGAGAAGGAAAACACTGAGTGGAACTTGGGCTATTTCAGGAGTAATACAAATGGGTTGAAGATACTCTGCAAGGAGAATCATGACTCTCGGAAGTTCTTCGCTGATGTGACATAAACCGAGGTGCACCCTTGGTTCCATGTGATTTGGTGAGAGCTCTGCCCAGTCTGTAACCCTTCAACTGATCATGTGGGGCTCCTCATTAGCTTTCCTCGTTGAACTGAAAGTGGCTTGACTTCTCACAGGGATGTAGCCACTTTCTTCAGGAATGATTCTGCTGAAATTAAACATGCCATATGTTTCTCTGGTGCACAGCAGCTAATGACCACATTTGTTTGAAAACAGAATCTTTGTCCTGGAAAAAAGGAAAAACATATGTTCCAGAATGATGCCTGCATTATAATTCCTTAGCTTTGTAATTCAATAAAGTATCAAGCAGCTGTTTAACAATGCCTAAACAGGTCAAAGAAAACCCAAGATGAAAGGTTCTTTTTCTGAATAGAGACTTTGGAAATCCAAATCTGAGTAGGAGTCCGTCTTTCTATAGGAGTGTCTTCTTAACTGGAACCCAGTTACCAGAAGCCTAATTCTACTCCCTTGACTCTGGGACAATATTCATCTTAAACTTTAGTTCTATAAATTTCTAGGTATTTTCGTGTCGTTTGTTTCAGTGGTAGTGAAGGATTGTTTTATTTTGTTTTTCTTCCTTTATATCTCTCTCTCTCTCTCTCTCTCTCTCTCTCTTTCTCTCTTTAGACCAGATTCGGTTTAGGAAAAGAAAATGTTCAACTAGTCTGTATTGTAATAGTGCATTTCCATTGAGTTAATAGTGGCCTTCCCAGCAACCCTGGATAAGTATATTGATTTTGCTCAGTCTGCAGAAGTCCTGGTAAAAATGTGTGGAGGTGAACTTCCTCTTCATCTTGTAACTCCATAATGCTGATTTCCAGAGTCATGTGTGTGTGTGTGTGTGTGTGTGTGTGTGTGTGTGTGTGTGTGTGTGTGTGTGTTGCAAAAAGTAAATTCTGCTGTAAAAGGCCTTCTCTCAAAAATGGAAGGTTAAGGATGTAAATGACACCTTGTGCCCTGTTCTTTATATGTCCCATGCTTTTGGAGTAGCAACTCAATAAAATAACCCTCATTTTAAGCCAAGTTATCAGGTTTCTCTACTGATGTCACTTTGGGGAACTTTCTAGCCCTATCACCAGACTGGGCATGAAGTATCTGCTGCATTTTATTTTAACCCAACTTCACTTTGTATTGAGCCTTAAGCTAGCACAGGGACTTATGTGTTATTAGAATTAAAATAAAATAAATTTCTTGTGATGGATAGGCCATCCTTTTCAGGAAGACCTTCACTTGGTTGCATTCTTGAGAGTAAGAATAATCCCAGGTCATAAGAAGACCTCTGGCAGGTTATAAGCTTCATTTTGTTTCTTAACTCTAGGCTGAGCCCTTCAAGGTGACCTTCTCAATCACCAAGCAGATATTGTTGGTCATTCAACTCCAAAGTTGTCATAAGGAGCCCAGAAATGGGCATGAGGGGATCCTTCCAGAAGTGAGTCAAGTACATAGCTTAGGTCACTTTCATACCCAGAGGTAGAAGTGAGTGGGCTACTTCTGGAGATAGAAGTGTGTTCAGTGGGAATCATGTACTAGGTAGTGCAGGTAGTGGTTTCAGACATTCCTCCTCTGTCCAAGCAGCTGTCCCACCAGTGGTTTGCAGAAATTGTTTCCTGAGCTTGTTATGGTCAGCACCCACACCACCCCAGCCAGCTGCTACTGCTCCTGCCCCAATTGTCTTGGTATATTTTCACAAGCTCAGGAGCCTGCCATAGGGAGGATCTCAGTTCTAGGCCCTCATTCCTTCCCCTGGTATAATCAGGAGAAACTAGATCTCAGCCTCAAGCATGAATGAAACCTGAATGTCTGCTGACTTACCCAATCTCTCTCCCTCACAGATTAGAATCAAACAAATCACAAGTTTCAGAATAAAATGAGATCCAACGTGGATTCATTTCTCAGCATTCTCTGCCATGAGAAACCTCTTTGGCTCTGTTTTTCTCCCTCTTTATCTCCTGCTTCCCTCTCAATTTCTCTCTGTCTCTATCTAATAATAAAGATAATAATAAAAGCTTATATAAAAAATGGGGCAGGCAGTGGTGCATCTGGTTAAGTGCACACATTAAAGTGCACAAGGATCCAGTTTCAAGCCCCTGGTCCCCACCTGCAGGGGGAAGCTTCATGAGTGGTGAATCACGGCTACAGGTGTCTCTGTCTCTCTCCCTCTCTGTTTCCCCCTCCCTATCAATTTCTCTCTGTCTCTATCTAATAATAAAGATAATAATTTTAAAAAGTTTATGAAAAAAAAACCTCTTTGCTGTGGGAACTTTGGTAATGTCGTGATGACCGGGGTCTTTTGCACATAGACTATTTTTAATGCAAAGTACCCTTCTCTTTTATTTAGCAGTGTTTCTGGGCTGAAAGAACCCCTCTCCCTTTGGCGAGTCAAGATTTTAATTAATTGCTTCATCATTTAAAAATTATGTTGTTAATTACTGCTTTGTGTCTTCCCATGCCTGTCACAACCTAGAGTTTTTATTCAATTAAATCTGTCTCTTGCCCATTTCTCTTGTCATTGTGTGTTCCTGAGGTTTAGCAGTCAGCACACACATGGGACACTGCAAAGCCTGTTTTTCATCTTTGTCTCACATAGATAACCACTTCCCTCCCATCAGAGGTTTAGCAGAAGGACTTGTTTGTTTTCTACACCTACAGACCCCATAAGACCAGAATCCACATGTGCTTTGTCAGGCTTATGACTCATAGAACATCTGTTGAGCCAGCTAAGCTGATGCTTTTGCTGTTCAACAGCCCCTCCAGATGCCAAAGCTTATCTGGGCTAGTGGGTCACATACAAATCTCTAGAAAGTATGATGCTTTTGCCCACCAAGAGAGGAGTTCTGCTCATTATTGTAAAACAAACTTGGCTGGGTGATAATGAGAAAATCCCACTGCAGACTTACAGTGTAGAAAGAGCATTCTCACTTAGTAGAATCTCCTCTCTGCTCACCCTCGGCTTGTATAATTAATTTAGAAAGCAGCTCATAGAGAGGAGAGTGAAAGGTACCATCCGTTCTTGTTCTTGCACATCTGCATCTAAATTACTGGCACTCCACAGTGAGAGGCCACCAAGGGAGTTGAACTGCTGAGGGAAGTACTTTGCCTCCTCAAGATTCAGCTTCCCTCTGCTCTCCCCTCCCCATCAGGCCACCCATCAACCAGCAGGATTTGGGAGATGTGCTTGTCTAGTCATATCTAGAGCTGATCAACTGACAGGGCTGGCTGACCTGGGTTAGACAGCAATAACAGCCTTCAGACTTTAGTGGCTGGGAACCACTAAGACATTACTATTACTATTATTATTACTATTTCTATTACTATTATTACTGTTATTACTACTATTATTTTTTGGATAAATAGAGAGAGAGATGCTGCACTGCTTCACTGCCCATGAACCTTCCCCCCATGTAGGTGGAGGCTAGGGGCTTGAACTGGGGTCCTTTCTCATAGTAACATGGCACTGTACCTGATGCACCACTGCTCAGCTCCTGAAAACCACTAATACTTATTCCTTGCTCATGATGGGTGCCCATCACAGGTCAGCACTGAAGGGCCACCACTCAGGGGATTCATCCAGGAGGGACTCGGGATGACAGAGTGGCAGACATCTCAAACACTGCCACTTGTCATGCCCAAGGGAGATGAGTACTCAGAAGGGTCTTCTATGGGCCTATGTGCTTTGACAAATGTCAGTTTCTTTCACCGTTTATTTCCCACATCTACTCATATGACCTCCCAAACATAAGGGCTTGAGTGCCTGCAGGAAGAACAATGGGAAATATTTGATTAGCAGCACTTGGGAAGATCATGGGAAACTTAGCTGACCAGTGGTGAATGACAGCTACTGAATGGCCGCTTCAGAGAAACTAATAAAAAACTCTATTCTGTGAAATCAGTGACTATCTATTAAGCCTCATAGCTGCCTATGGGGTCATACAGCAGTGCTAGCCTCTGAATTTAACCTTGCCTACCAAAAGCTTTTAGTCTAGTAAATTAATGATTAAGAATTTGAAAAATGCAGTCAAGAAGATGAGATAAGAGGCTAGAGAAGTTTCAGAAAGGTTATCACAGCTCATTATAATGAATGACACCTTCAAAAAGGGGGGAGGGGTCTCTGTACTATAAGCCTTTTAAGGATGGATAGGATTTGTGCATATAGAAGTTATAAATAGGAGACATTACAAGTTGAAGGGTCCACATGTGAGAGTCTAGAGCAGAGGCGTCCTTGTTGTTGCTAAACCCTCTGAATCCAGGGGAGACTGTGAACACCAACGCAACTGGCACCCTGTTCACACTGGTCAGTCAGGGCAGGATGCTGAATTTCTACCCACAGAGCACTCTTGTTCCCAACCCTAAACTGGGGTCCACACCTCTTACCACCACCTCCACTAGCAACTGAAGCAGTTGCTCCTCCTCTTCTACTGTTTACTTGGCATCTGCTTCCAGATGACCCTGCCACAGATCACCTAGCACTACAGGGTTTGTCTGACACTGAGAACCAGTTGATTAGCCATTCTTTGGCCTCTCAAGCCTCAAGGAGAGGCTGGAGGCACAGAGAAAGACATGTAATCATAGTGGTGTCCTCAAGAATGATGAAGAACTGAGCCAGAGCTAGATAGTGCACAGGGACATAAGGACACTTTAGGATGTGGTTGTCACAGACTGAAAGAGAAGTAGAACTGACAGCTAGTAGGCCTGGAAGACAGGGAGCTCAAGGTGGGAGGAGGGAGGTATTCAAACCTCTTTTGTGCTTTTACATTCCAGACACCAGAAAAGTGATGGTGTCTTCCACAGAAAGCAGAAACTCAGCAGAACAAGGAAAACAGTGAATCCAGTTTGAATCAGAGTTTGAGACGCTGGAGAGTTATCTAAGCAGACAGCTAGAGTTCAAGATTCAGCTTGGTAGAGAGGTCAGACATGAGATGTTAATTTAGAGGAAGCCCACACAACAGAATGAGATGTGAAGACAGGAGGCTGACACAGTGACACCGGCACAAGTAGACACAGAGATTTTCGAAGAGAGTTTCTTCAAGGAACCTCAGCATCCCAGGTCAAGGGAAAGGAAAATGATGTGAATGGTAGCAGAGGTGTGCCCAGGCAATTATGATTGATGGGAACACTGATGAACAGAAATAGATAATGCATGGGCTTCATAAAACGATTCTTCACAACAAATTAATCCAGATTGCCTAGGCATAACTTGAGTCACACAAATTTCCTCTGTGTTTCTAGACCCCAAATCATTTATCCCCTTGGCTCTGCTCTTGATTTTAAAAATGCATATATGGTAATTCATATACATTATTTTAAAAAATCATTTTTATCATACAATTCAGTAGCTTTAAATACATCAATACATTCACATTGCTATATAATGATCCAGCCACAGAATTTTTCGTATCTTGTAAAACTGAAACTCTGTATCCATTAAGCATCAGCTCCCTATCTCCTCCTCCAGTTCCTTGCAACCATGACTCTGCTTTCTATCTCTAAGTATTTGGTTACTCTAGCTATTTCATATAAGTGGGATCATATATGTGTCCTTATGCCTGTGTTATTCGAACTCTACTAATGTCCTTAAGGTTCATCCATATTGCAGTGTCAGGAGGTTATTCCTTTTAAAGACTGGATAACATTCCAGGTATGTGTATTCTACACTTGTTTTTCATTCACCCATCAATGGACATTTAGATTGATATTGAATATTGCTGCAATAAACATGGGTAGACACATATCTCCTCCTGACTCTGCTTCCAAGTCTTGTGAATATATATTCCATGGGACATTTGTCAGGTGATATATAACACAATTTTAAAAATATTTTTAAATATTTATTTATCTATTTATTTCCTTTTGTTGCCCTTGCTGGTTTATTGTTGTAGTTATTATTGTTGTCATCATTATTGGATAGGAGAGAGAGAAATGGAGAGAGGAAGGGAAGAGAGAGAGGGGCAGAGAAAGGTAGACACCTGCAGACCTGCTTCACCACTTGTGAAGCGACTCCCCTGCAGGTGGGTAGCCAGGGCTCAAACCGGGATCCTTACATCGGTCCCTGCGCTTTGTGCCACCTGCGCTTAACCCGCTGCGCTACAGCCCAACTCCCTTTTTAAATATTTTGAGGGCTCTCAATAGTGCTTTTTAATTGTAACTGTTTCTTTTCATATTCCTCTGACAGTCCTTAAATCCTCACTAGTCTTTATCTTGATTTTTTAATAGTGGGCTTCCTAATGGATAGTACCACATAGTTTAGATTTGCATTTTTCTACTCTTTAGTCATGTTCAGTATCTTTTTTTTATAAAAAGGAAACACTGACAAAACCATAGGATAAGAGGGGTACAACTCCACACAATTCCCACCACCAGAACCCTGTATCCCCTCCCCTCCCCTGATAGCTTACCTATTCTTTATCCTTCTAGGAGTATGGACCCAAGGTTATCATGGGGGGCAGAAAGTGGAAAGTCTGGCTTCTGTAATTGCTTCTCTGCTGAACATGGGCATTGACAAGTCGATCCATACTCCCAGTCTGTCTCTCTCTTTCCCTAGTAGAGTGGGGCTCTGGAGAATAGGGGCTCCACGACACATTGGTGGGGTTTTCTGTCCAGGGAAGTCTGGTTTGCATCATGGTAGCGTCTGGAAAAAGAGTTAACATATAAAGTCAAACAAATTATTGACTAATCATGAACCTAAAGGTTGGAATACTGAAGATGAAGAGTTGGGGGGGGGGCAGTCTCCGTTTTGTAGATAGCTAGTAGACATATTTTAGTTATATTCCAAAGGGCCTGCGACTATACTAGTTTTTTTTTTTCCCTGAGCCTGAAATCTGATATGCAGATGGATCCAAGAAGTTATTGTCTGGAGGGATGATGTTATGGCTGGAAAAAGGACCAGAAAGCTGGATCAGGGAAGAGAGTAGCTCCCTAATATGGGAAAGGGCTATAAAAATTGTTGACTGTAAACCCCATAGATTTGATCTGATCTGGGGCCCATATTCAGCTTAGGAACCTATGTGACCTCTGCATTCCTGTAGATCTGAGTTCACATCCTGTGGTCATGAGTAGGAACATTCCAGGCTGCCCCAATATCAGGACCCATCTTCTTCAGATATAGCATAGAGTATGTTGTCGATGGACAACATTCTCTACCATTGTTGATCCAAGTTGAGGACAACGTCCTATGGGAGCCCACAAAGGGGTCTATTTTGTTGTTCTTAGAGATTACTGGTAACAATGGAGAGAGGGATTTATTCAAGTTCTAGGCCCAGCATGTCTGTTTGGGAATCTCAGAACTCCCCAGATAGGGCCCCAGCTGATGGTTCAATATCTATTTGTGTGTTTATTGGCCATTTGCTTATCTACTTTAGAGAAATGTCTATTCAGATCTTTTGCTTATTTTTTTATTTTTCTTTTCTTTTTTTTTTTTTAATTCCCTCCAGGAATTAAATCCAATGCTCCTAGAGGCTTTTTTTTTTCTGTTTTGTTGCCCTTGTTGTTTTATCATTGTTGTGGTTATTATTGTTGTTATTGATGTCACTGTTGTTGGATAGGACAGAGAGAAATGGAGAGAGGAGGGGAAGATAGAGAGGGGGAGTGAAAGATAGACACCTGCAGACCTGCTTCATAGCTTGTGAAGCAACCCCCCTGCAGGTGGGGAGCAGGGGGCTCGAACCGGGATTCTTACACCAGTCCTTATGCTTTACGCCACCTGCGCTTAACCTGCTGTGCTACTGCCTGACCCCCTCCTTTTGCTCATTTTTAATTGGATTTTTTTATTATTAAATTTTAGGAGTTCTCTATACATTTTAGATATTCAGCTCTTATAATATATGACTTGCAAACATCCAATTGTATCTAATTGCTGTTAGAGTTGTCATGTGTTTTGTTGCACTAAAGTTGCTGTGCTTAGGAAGCAAACTCTCACACCATGCACATTGCAAGTCATGCACACTACCTGGTGAACTATCTCTCCAGCCCTAAAATTTTTTATTTCACTGAATTGAAATTAATCTATTTTTCTTTCTCTCTCTCTTTCTTCTTTCCTTCCTTCCTTTCTTTTTCTTTTTTTTCCTTGCCTGTGTATTTGATGCAATACCTAAAAAGTCATTGCCAAATCAAATATTAGGACATTTTCCCCTTATGATTCTTTCTAAGAGTTTTATTATTTTTATTCATACAATGAGGTCTTTGATCTGTTTTGAGGGCTTTGTTTTGGGGACGGGGTGTAAGAATTCAGCTTCAGGGACTGGGCAGTAGCGCAGCTGGTTAAGCTCACATGGCACAAAGAGCAAGGGCCTGAGTAAAAATCTCAGTTTGAGTCCCTGTTCCCCACCTGCAGGGGGTACCCTTGTAATCAGTGAAGCAGGTTTTCAGGTGTCTATCTTTCTCTCCCCCTCTCTGTCTTCCCGTCCTCTCTCGATTTCTTTCTGTCCAATCCAAAAACAACAATAGCTATGACAACAATAACAACTACAACAAGGGCAACAAAATGGAAAAATTGGCCTCTAGGAGCAGTGGATTCCTAGTGCAGGCACTGAGCCCCAGTGATAACCCTGGAGGCAAAAAAAAAAATTAAAATTAAAAAAATTTTTAAAAAGAATCAGCTTAGTTTTTTAATGTGGGTATTCAATTTTTTCTTATGTTATTTGTTGCAAAGACTGTCTTTTCCCCATTGAATGACCTTGGAATCCTTACTGAGATTATTTTATTTCAATATTATGGAATTTCTATTTTGTTCAATTGTTGTATGTGTCTGTCTGTTTTTATATACATGTCACATTACTTTGGTTACTGTAACTTTGTGGTAGGTTTTAAAATCAAGAAGTATGACTTTTGCCATTTTTTTCCCCTTTGATTCTTCAGGGACCTTAGAATTCCACATGGATTTTAGAATGGATATATCCACTTGTGCAAAAAAAAAAAAAATCATTGGGTTTTTACAGTGATCACACTGAATCTGTGGGCCATTTTGGATAGTATTGACAGGGACCAAACCTGTAGGATATTAGAATCACCCACAGCAGCCATTTACTGACATTCTGCCCAAAAATATAATTCCTCCGGAGATCCCTCCTGATGAACCCATGCTGTGGTGCTTGGTACAGATCCAAAAATAATCATGAAAGTCAAACTCACAAACCAGACCTTTTACATTAAATTCAATGTTTGCAAATGTCCTTTGGAAGTTGCTTCTCACCGCTGCAAGTGTCCTGGCCCAACTCCCAACCTGCTAACCAAACTCACCCCCTACAATCCAAGTTCTGATTCTGCCTCTTTCAGCCCTCCTCCTCACACACCCTGGACACAAGAACATCAAGTGTACTGCTCCCACTTAGACATATCTCTGTTTTTGACTGCATGTGTGTATTCACTCATTCATTCAACATGAGCTGAGCACCTGGTATATATCAGGAGACTGGCTGAAGGTACACAAAAAATAATAACAACTAACCTACTCCGAGCACTTACTACTTTCCAGGCACTGTTCTAAGTGCTTTACATGCATAATCTCATGTAATTCTCCCTTTAATTCTAAGAGGTTAAGCAGCTTGCCCATTGTTACCCAGCTAAATCCAGATAATTAAAACCCCCACTGCTCTTACGTCTAAGCATGCTAAAGTTGCCTTCTAACACAAAACAGTTTTTCAAGAGCCCACAATTCAGGGAAGAAGGACACAGAAATAGAAAATTATTCTAACTTGTGGGCAGGAAATCCAAGAGATATGTTAGAGATTTAAGGCATCCTAGAGAAAGATTGACTGACTTATCCATCCATGCACATACCATTCCTAATACACTGAAAATGTACTCTCTGAGACCCCATCCCTTCTGGAGACAGCCCAGGGATGGCCTTGTCTGTGAACCATCAGTTGTGCATTGTTTCTTTGATTCCCTATACTAGGAACAGCCCACTCCTGCCACCCAACCCCAGCTAGTCAACCAGTAAACATGTCCAATATGGGGCAATGCAAGCAAAAGTGAAGTCTCAGTGTAACTCAGCAGCTCTGTTGGGAAGCTGGGGCGAGCTCAGAAAGAAATAGGAGGACTCATCCCTTTACAATATGTAGCTTCAAATAAGTCCTCTCTGCCTTTAGACCTGATGAAAGGGGAAATCTGGTGCTGAGTTGCCAGGAGAGAGGACAGAGGAAGCCTGCAAACTCAGGAACTACACAGACTAGCTCAGCTCTCCGTCTCCTTTGCTTCTCTCCTTTTAGTACCAGAGTGGTGACTCTGCTCCTGCAAAGAACTCACCCAGCTGAGGGGGACTAACTTGCAGCAAATGAACTCTAGGGGGAGGAGAAGAGGGGTGATGTGTAATTCTGCCATGAGGTGAATCTTTTCTCTGCACAGACTAGAAAAACTGCACAGACTAGAGAAACACATCATGGGCTATCCAGAGTGCTGTGGGCAGGTGTCTCGGGCTTTGCTGAGACATGAAGCATCTCTCCTCTTTGGCTTTCTATGGCTGAGCCAGGTTATCAGGGTGGGGGTGGGGGTGGGGGTGGGGGAGTGGCTATAGGCTGGGGCACTGAAGAAAAAAGATCTTCAGCTGGCTAGGTAGTCTGGAGAGTTTTAGGTCAAGCAAATCCCTGAGATGAAAGAGGATTTGCTAATCACAGTTGAAAGAGCCACGGCCCTTTGTCCCACAATTCTTTCATCTCCCTGGAGAAATTACTGACAATGACACACCACAGTTAAAATAAATTGTGAAATCAAAGAACCAGACAAGCTGCAGACACCATCACCTTTAAATTGCCAGTAACTTTTTCTCCCTGATGGTCTGTGTAGACCTAATTTCTGTGCTTTTCTTATGATTTTCTTATGTCCTACCTGTACATTAGGGTCTTGACCTGTGCTTCCCTGATAGTTCTGGCTCCCTCCCTCCCCTGACTATAAGTGAGGTGCAGAGTAGACCTGTCTATTTATTCCCATGGGCCACCTGGCATGTAATGCTATTTCCTGTCCAATTTTGAATGCATCTATCTCCTCACCTTTAATGCATTTGGAAAATTCAGGAGACTATAGCCCAAAGACCTGTGTTCAATTCTGTTCCTCAAGCTTCCCCAATCTACATGTGAGTAGTCCACAAAACCTCACTGAATCACATTCTTCTTCTCCATAAAGCAGGTGCAATCACCACCATAGCCTAGGTCAGACTCCACTTCTGATCGTCATCGTGAAAATATCTTGCAGACTAACTGCTTCACCTGTCTCTTCTTCCCTCCAAATCCACCCCTTTCTCACAACTGGGTGACCTGAGAACAAAGAGAACAAGTCATGTGCAGCTGGGGATTCCAGAGAGGGTGGGAGGGATCTGGGAGGGGAGATGTAAAGAATAAATCAAGTAGGTGCATAATTAATTTAGAATAACTTCAACACTGAGTGTTGAAGAGAAACAAAAGTGGTTACATTTAATGAATGTGTCAGTCGATATCTCACTCATTCCAGCTGTCTTTTTTAAAATGTCAAATACTTCATGATGTCTTTCCCTTGCAGCTAGATGGTTTATGCTAACAACAACAACAGACTCTGCTTTCTGCCTAATGGGTTAGCATAGGCGCATGGTTTCAGAAGCAGGAGGTCCCCAAGGCTACAGGGACAGGACACAAAACCTGTCACCCCCCCAGAGAGCAGGATACTGCAGCTGCTCCTCAGGGCCCCCATAGACCCATTCTGTTTGTCCTTCACCCACTGCTTTGTCATCAACTATAAAACCACACAAAATGTCCATGCTAAAGGTAGTGTCACTCTATTTTTTTGCCTCTTCAAAATTCTCAAGGCGTGTAAGTTTTCGAGAGAAAAACCTTAGTTGAACTGCAGAAAGCCAAGAACCAGTTGTTCCGGAGGACTCTGGGCTCTGGAATTTTTAGGCTGAACTGCTTGGCTCAGACCTCTATAAATACCAGCTACTGCTCTGCTCCTGAAATGAAGGAAGTAGCAAACCAGCTAAATGTTCCCTTTAGGGAAAGCTGGGAAGCCAAGCAGTACTGAATAGTTTTCACCCCCAAAACTCCACCCCTGCCACTTACAATGAACTTCCCTGCTATCAGCCACAGCCAGGACCCAGTCTCTCCCAGCTCACCAGGTGCTGTGGTACAAGAAGGAATAGCAATGAAGACCCAAGTAGAAAACTGGCTGGTGTTTAACCAGCCTAGAAGTTTGCACGGCCCGGGAAGATTCAAAAGTCATAGCATATTGGGGCAGCATGGAATGTTCCTACTCATGACCACAGAATGTGAGCTCAGATCTACAGGGATGCAGAGGTCACACAGGCTCCTAAGCTAATTATGGGCCCCAGACCACACCAAATCAATAAGGTTTATAGTCAACAATGTTTATACACCCTTCCCATATTAGGGAGCTACTCTCTCCCCTGATCCAGATTTCTGGTCCTTTTTCCAGCCATGATATCACTCCCCAGGCAATAACTTGGATCCACTGCCATATCAGATTTCAGGCTCAGGGGCTAAAAGAAAAAAGAAAAAAAAAAAAAAACTAGTATAGCCACAGGCCCTTTGGAATTTAACTAAAATATGCCTACTAGCTATCTACAAAATGGACAACCCCCCAACTCTTCATCTGCACTATTCCAACCCTTAGGTCCATGATTGGTCAACAATTTGTTTGGCTTTGTATGTTAACTCTCTTGTCAACCACCAGGTTCCAGATGCTAGCATGATGCCGACCAGACTTCCCTAGACAGACAACCCCACCAATATGTCCTGGAGCTCCACCCTACTAAGGAAAGAGAGAGAGAGCTGGGAGTATGGATCAACCTGTCAATGCCCATGTTCAGTGGGGAAGCAATTACAGAAGGCAGACCTTCCTCCACCTTCTGCATCCCACAATGACCCTGGGTCCATACTCCCAGAGGGATAAAGAATACAGAGTTCTGGTGGTGGGAATTGTGTGAAGTTGTACCCCTCTTATGCTATGGTTTTCTCCATATTTCCTTTTTATAAATAAAAAAATTTTAAAAAAAAGTCACAGCAACCCTAGCCTACCTGGCAGAGTGCAGCTTCAAGTTGGAGGAGCAGAGGTAAGCTATGATGTTGGAGGCCACCTGGGGGATTAGGGCAAAGTGATCCAGCTCAGGGCAGATGGTGACAGCTCAGCTTTAATCAGCTACTCAGGGAGTACAGGGTAATATGTTAAAGGAGAAGCCACCCTCTCACTATCCAGTTGTGCAGGAAGTCAACACCAGCCCCTTGGGAAAGCCAAATAGACAGGAGCTCCACCACCAAAGTACATCCTGACTTCTGGCCCAGTCATACTACATAACACTCACCCCACTGCCTTCTTTCCAGTAGGCAAGTTCAGCAGCTTTCAGTCTTCCTCCAATTCTTCACCCTCTCCCCCAACCCCAGGATTATTGTTCTAAATTCTACAAGGTATGCAGTCACAGAGGGCTGTGTTAGTGTACAGTCTTAGGCAAGACCTCTCTGTCTCTCTCTCTCTCTCTCACACACACACACACACACACACATATACATATACACAGTCTATGGGAAACCTCTGCCCTGAATGTCTCTATTTCCATCCATCCCTATGTCTGTCTATCTTCTATTTTTTTATTTCTTTATTTGGGAGATTAACGGTTTACAGTCAACAGTAAAATGCAATCGTTTGTATTTGTATAATGTTTCCACATAACAATACAATCTCCACTAGGTCCTCCTATCTATCTATCTATCTATCTATCTATCTATCTATCTATCTATCACCTATCTATATGTGTCTAAAACACACACACACACACACACACACACACATTGTCTATGGAAAGCCCACTATTGACCTGAACAGGAAAAGTTCTTAGCAGCCAAGGCACTCACACTGAAGCCCCTGCCCTGAAGGTATGTATGTATTTATGTATGTACGTATGTATCTATCTATCTATATCTAACACACACACACATACACACACACACACACACACACACACACACACACTCACACACTAATGATACCACAGCTCCTTCCCTTCTCCACAGAAAGGCAAGCCCTTTGCTTCCCATTCCTATCCTTTTACCTCTGTCTCCATAAAGGAAACACAGAAGTAGACAAGTGGGTTGTGACTGAGAATACCTGCTTTCAACCAGGGAGGTAGAGGATGCAGAGGAGAGGGGCTGCTGTGTATAGGCAGGGAGTGCTGCCTGGTTTGTCCACCTCTTTCAGAGTGCCTCCAACCAGATTGCAATGTATCTCAATTATTTCCTTAGTAGAGTCAATACCCACTTCTCAGTCCCCTGGGATCAGAAACAGGAACAGTTTAGGAAGAGGTTGGGTTGCCTGACTGCAGCAGAAGAAAAAGAGAAGTGGATGGCCTGATGGAACACTAATCTCATCCATTCATCCCAGGCATGGGATATGGGGGTAGAATGAGGTGTCAAGTGAATCTCAGATTTTCTTTCCATGACAAAACATTTTACTATGCCCCAAAGCAATGACTTCTCACCCAACCTCCTGCCTTCCTCCTGAGAACTTTACTGTTGATGACTTCAAAGACAACCAGCTCAGTACATCCCACTCTCAAGGGGCTCTTCTCCTCCAGGCCACCTGCCCTATATCCCCATATTAATACCCTTATCCTTGGACACAGGGCCTCTGAGTTATTTTCTGTTTCTCCTCCCTGCAGGCCCAGTCACTCACCAAGGTCTGCCCATTCCACCCACAGAATGTCTCCTACCAGTTCTTGCCTCTCAGAAATGACACCCACCTTAATTCAGCCCTGTGTAACTTGTAGCCCAGGCGAGTGTGGGCGCTTATTAAAAGCTCTTCAGATCTCTTCTCTTTGACATCTCCACAACCTGGCACTTTAAGATTATCTAGGGATCTTCACTATTTAGAAGAACCTATAAAAAATATACTTTGTTCATCTTGGGAGGTAGCCTAGTGGATGAAACATTGGAATCTCAAGCATTATGTCCTGAGTTTGATCCCCAGCACTGCATGTGCCATAGTGATGTTCTGTTCTCTGTCTCTCTGATAAAAAAAAACAAAACTATTTTTAAAAAAGAAGAAAGGAAGGTAGAAACAGTATTTTTCTTTTGACATAACCCTACAGAATATTAATGAATGTAACTTGTTAAATGATCCAAATCAAACCATGAGAACTATGGAGGTAAATCTATTTAAGGAATTTCATGGTAGTGAATAGTTGGGACCAATTGCCAGCCCATCTTTGCGTCATCTCAGTTAGCCAGATCTTTAGACAAAGACTGCTTTGCCTCTGCTCCTTTGTAGGTCTTTTTTGTAGCATTCAAACACAGTTGCTATTTTGCCCTGCATGTTCATCCCCCTCCACACAGGTTGTGTTTTCTAAAGAAATGGATCTCCATTTCTTCACTTTTCTAACACTATTCCTTCTTTCTAGCATGTTCTGACTTTAATCCTTTGACCCTTAAAACCTGATGGCCCTTCATGCTCCTGCTCAGATTTTCTTCCTCCACCCTCCATGAGGTGTGCACCTCCCAGGTCAAAATGAAGAGTTTTTTCTATTTTATCTTTATAAATCTTTTTCAGGACACTTTTCTTTCTAATGCAGGTTACGGTTAAACTCTTACATGTCAGGAGAAAGCTATGTCTCCACAATGTTTCATATAGTTCTTGGCATATAGTAGTTTCTTGAAATATGTTTATTGGATAAATTGGAGTGTGAATGAGTGAATTACTTCTCCTAAAAGCTAAAATCAACATCATTACAACAACACAGGATGTTGGGTCATTTCTGGGAAAAACTGACTAAAAAGAATACATTTGGGAAAGGTTCTGTAAGTGTTCCCATTGACTTTATAGTCTAGAGGAGACACCGGATAACAATGGCCATATCCTACTATGACTTGTCACTAACTTCTGCTAAATGATTACAATGTGCCAGCCACCATGCCAAGGTGTTTGTGTGTATTGCCTAACTTCATTCTGACATCAGTTCTACAATGAAGGTGTTGAAACCCAGCATCTTAAGGAGGAGCTAGCAGTGTGAAAAGCACTGCTTGGCTTCCTTTGTGCTACCCATCCTTCTTGGCTAGAAGAAGGCAAAAAAACATCTCCAGGGAAGAGAATCTGGGTTCTCAGGTGACCAGTCCTACCGCCCATCCTGAGATTCTAAAAACAGACAAGGAAGCTAAGATGAGGTGAGAATGCTTTGAGAGATGACACCCATTCTCAATATTGTACACTATTACAAAATAAAATGTTTCCCTTTGCACAATCAGTTAAAATGCAGGTCTCTATTATTGTTCTGCAATGTTGGCTTGACACTCCACTTCCAGTTCTATTTTAGTACTACTAGTATTGTCTTATTGTATTGATGGGGGAACAAATCAGAGAAGTTAAGTCATTTGCCCAAGGCCAAAGGGAGAAGCCAAGATTCAAAACCTGAATTAGTCTTGGTCTAAATGGTCTATCTTGCCTCTGGAGGTCTGGAGCACCTCCTCAGCCTGTGCCCCTTATGCCTTCCTTAAACTTCCTTAAACTATCAATATGAACGACAGGTCAGTCTCTTGCCAGGGGAATTATGAGCCTTTGTAGCAATATTGACCCCATGTCACACAAGACAGACCACTTGCCCATTCTGCCCAGCATGCAACTTCCCTCACAGTCTCCTGATATGACCCAGGAAACATATTCCTTTCCACCCTAGAAACCTGGGCCTGTGCCACTGAGTATTACCAGGCTGAAATTGCTATTTTTGCCCTAGGCCAGCCTTCTCTCTGCTAACAGGTGCTGGGAATCAGTGACTCAGTGATGGCTGTTACTGATTTTTTAGCTAGTCTCAGTAAGAAGGCTTGGCTATAAGCTGGACCAGTGGGAAACAGTGATTCGGCAATGTCTTCTGATGAAGGGGGAGGATCAGCAAGTGTAAGATTAGGGACTGTAGTCCTGGCATACCTTTATTTATTGCTATTCCACTTACACACTGAGTGGCAAATCTTGGGGAGGGGGCAGTCTACCTCTTCCCTTGTACATCTGGGTGGGATGGAAGAAGGAGGCCAAATGTATCTCTCCCCCCCCCCCAAAAAAAAGGAAAGTAAAATACAACATTCAGAAGCCTGTCTTCTTCATGCTTAGCCCTTGAATAATCAAAGGGGAACAGAAAGTCTTGAGGAGAAGGCTTTGGGGAGTCCTGTGGCAGAACCCAGGGCTAGAGGAAGGGGTAGGAATGCTGAATATCAGTTAGGCAAAAGTCATCCCATTTCAGTTCTAACAAGGCCGGTATTTGGGAGATAACAAAGGCCACTGTGTTCAATTAAGGGTATAAATGGTAGAAATATGAGACAGGAGCTTTTATGAGCTGTTAATAAAGTGGATGGGAAACCTCTAAAAATAAACCACTGGCAAGTTGAAAGGGTAATTAGGGGTGCAAAAATAAACAGAGGGTGTCAATTTGAGAAAAGTTCACAGCCAAGGCTCCTCCAACACTGTCCTCTGTGGGTGAGGCAGGTCAGAGACACTACCCCTTGGGGGCTGGGACTTGCAGCCAGAGCACAAGAGTCCTCCTAACAAGTGTTTGCTTTTTTGCTTTTTTTTTCTCCTTGGTAAACTTTCAGAATGATAATGAGATAAAGCATCCCATCCACCTAGAAGCAGCAGGGGCAGGTTAAGCCTTATTTGACAGTGAGTCCCCAAAGAAGCAAATATTTGGGAATGTGGGGCCTTAAGAAGTAAGTGATAAAAATCAATGCAGTGCCTTCCTCTGAGCTGAGTACTAAGAACTGTGCCTACATGTGTATGTACATGAACACACACACACACACGGCTCACACATACATAGACTTGGACACACACAAGCACACAGTCTAGATTGCCACTAAAACCTGTTGCTGATTTTTCTATGGATTTGAGATTTCCTTGGAAGTCTCCTGCCTCCCCTCCAGGATACTGCTCCCCTTCCACATTGCTGCTTTAAACACCACCACCTTGGGAAGTTGTTATGTGGTCAAGCAAGCTTGGGAATTTCTTCCTATCAAGTGTCCCTCAGGGAAATGCACAAGAATACACTTACTGCTCTAAGAAGAAATGTGGTAAAGAAGTCTCTGTTTATTTAACTCAGCACTTCCAAAATCATCAGACCGTGTGACCCCTTTTCCACAAAATACCACTTACCATCCTTCCCCACTACCCACTTCCAACCTATAAAATTAAGAGGACATTAAATACAGTTCTGATGAACTGGACATTGGCCTAGGGAGGGATTGCTTGGTAGTACTGGCCTTTTCTGGTTGCAAGGACCAGACAAGTCAGAGATCTCCACAAAGGATTTGTGGAGCAGCAGGTAGTTCATGGGGATGAGGGAAGGAGAAAGCCCACAAGAAGCTCTGGGGATAAGCATCCTTTGTTAATCTCCTGCAGTGTCTCTGCAAACATCATGCAATTACCCTAAACTCAGTTCTTAGAGTTATAGATTGGTGCCACCTCAAGGAAAGAATAACCCCCACCACCACCACCACCACCACCACCACCACCACCACCACCACCACCACCACCACCACCACCAAATTCTGATCCAAAGCAGGTAGCTCAGCCCTTTGAATATCTACCTGTTCCTATAGGGAGCTTACAGATGGATTTGCTTGAAAGGCAGGCCCCAGCACTATTACTGCTGTAACATTATGAGACCCCAACAGAATGATGAAGTTCGTTTTATTACCCTTCCTTATTTGTAAAATTAGGATAGTAATAGGCACAAGAACCCAAGTTCAGGCCTCTGGTTCCCACCTTTGGGGGAAAGCCTCACAAGTGGTAAACAGTGCTGCAGCTGTCTCCCTTTCTGTCTCCCTCTCTATCTTCCCCACCCCTCATTTTCCCTCTGTCTCTATCAACAAATGAAAGAAAGGGGAGAAATAGCCATTGGAGCAGTGAATTCATCATGTAGGCTCTGAGCTTCAGAGATAACTGTGCCCACATGTGTGGGTGCATGAACAGACATACAGCTACACACACACACACACACACACACACACACACACAAAGCTGTTCACATAATAAAATAATAATAGGTTTATAACAGAAAATAGAAGAAGAAAGAGGAGAAGAAGAAGAAGAGAAGGAGGAGGAGGAGGAGGAGGAAGAAGAAGAAGAAGACGAAGAAGAAGAAGAAGAAGAAGAAGGAGAAGGAGAAGGAGAAGGAGAAGGAGAAGGAGAAGAGGAAGAAGAAGAAGAAGAAGAAGAAGAAGGAGGAGAAACTAGATGGTGGTGAAACCTGTAAAGAGCACAAGTTACCACATGCAAGGGCCCAGATTTGAGTTTCCATTCCTCACATGAGAGGGGGAAGCCTCAGGAGTGTGGAACAGACTGCAGGTATCTTTCTTCTCTCTCCATCTTCTCCCCATCTCATCTTATTTCTCTCTGTCTCTATAATAATTAAAAGAAGGGGGAAAGGGGAAAAATGCCACTGGAAACAGTAGATTCATCACACAGGCACCAAGCCTCAACAATATCCCTTGTGACAATAAAATAATAGTAACAATGAATATACAGTGTACGTAAATTTTAGCAGATTTCTAAAGCACTGTGCAATATAAAATATTGATATTTCAGAATAACATTTTCTTTTTCAATCTACATTGTCCTTGGGTGATCTTTATTTGTCTTGATTCTGTGGAAATGTGGATGACTCCAGAAAACATGCCTCCAACGAGATCTCTGGTCTGAACTCTAGATTTCTTCTATAGTTTGTCATTTACTGTAAGAAAGTAGAAACCCAGTGAACTCCAAGGAAAGAAAATAATTTGCCTTATCTTAAAGGGTCTGGAACTAAAATCATAGGAAGCTATTAAGAATAGAAGTAGCAGGGACCAGGCAGTGGCGCACCTGGTTAAGTGTACACATTATAGTGCACAAGGACCTGGGTTCTTCCAGTCCCCACCTCCAGGGGGAAAGCTTCACCCATGATGAAGCAGTGCTGTAGGTATCTCTCTTTCTTATTCCCCTCTTTACCCTCCCTCTCCTCTAAATTTCTCTGTGTCCTATCAAATAAAATTAATTAAGTTAAAAAAATTAATATGCTAAAAAGGGGGAGCCAAGTGGTGGCACAATCAGTTGAGTGCACATAGTACAGTGCCACAAGGACCTGAGTTCAAGCCCCTAGCCCCTACCTGCCAAGAGAAGCTTCACAAGTGGTGAGGCAGGTCTGTAAGTGTCTCTCTTTCTCCCTTCCCATCTCCTCTTTCCATCTCAGCTTTTCTCTGTCTATATCCAATAAATGAGTAAATAAATAAAATAAAATTAAGAAAAAAGAAAAAAATTGAGAGGAAGGGGAGATAGAGAGGAAGAGAGACAAAAAGACACCTGCAGCACTATTTAACCACTTGCAAAGCTTTCTCCTTAAAGGTGAGGACTAAGGGCTTGAACCCGGGTCCTTGTGCATTGTAACATGTGCACACAACCAGGTGTGGCACCAACTGGCCCGAAGAGAAGGAGGTGGAGGTGGAGGTGGAGGTGGAGGAGAAGGAGAATAGAAGTAATTAAGGGACCTTGCAGTGATACACCCAGAAGAACACACATTACAATGTTCAAGGACTCAAGTTCAAGCCCTCTGACCTCACCTGCAGGGGAGGGTAAGCTTCATTAACAATGAAGCAGTAGTTCAAGTCTCTTTCCCTCTCACTTCTGTCTTTCCTTTCCCTTTCATTTTCTTTGTCTTAATCACAAACAAAAAATGAAAGAAAGAAAAAAAAAAAGAAAAGAAAAAGTGGCCACCAAAAGTAGGCACAGTGCCCCAGGATAACCATGGTGGCAATTTAAAAAAAAAGAATAGAACTGACGCATCTTTTTCCTTCAAGTCACTACCCTCTGTAGGGTCAAGTTTGTTCTCCTTTCACACCTCACCACCTTCCTCTGTCTATTCATCTCTCCCTGAGATTTAAGTTTCAAGTGAAAAGTCCACTCCAAATAACAATGGACCCAATGGCTCCCTTTTAGAGATTTGGAAGAGTAAGCTAGGATAAGTCTATCTTTAAGCCTAGACAGCATAAGCCACAGGACTGACTGTCCTGGGTTAGGTGACCATTGCAGGTTCAATAGCTCTGGCACTCCAGATAGAGGGAGTGATGTGGTACATAGTAGATCTTCTTTCCAACTTCACTGTGTTGGTCATTACGCCAGGTCCCCTGCATTGCTTGATGCTGTGGTCTATTTACATAATCATTGTTTTGCCTGAGACCTGCCCTGCCTTCAGGGTATTGGTTTAATCCCCACTGGTTAGATGGGAGCTTGCTACCTTCAAGCTCTTTCCTTCTCTCCACCCCCTCTCCTACCCATTTCCTTTTCCGACCTGCCACTTCCATTTCAGAAGATATTAAGGCATTTTCTCTGATCAATAAAGGCATTGCATTGTGTTCCCACTCAGCTGCTCAGTTCCTGGTTCCTCTCCCGCGTCTCTGAGTAAGCAGCAGCCCAGGTTGGCTCTGGTCAAATTCTCTCCCCTGCCACGCAACCCAACACACTGGGCAAGAAAAGAAAATATATCAGTTTCATTCTTCTGCTTCATATACATGACTCTTTCCAAAGATGCTCTCATATAACCTGATTGCATTTACAATCAGAAGTCAGGCATTTTCCTCAACCAGAAACAACATGAAGCCATATTATTCCATTCCTCATTTAGAGGTGTCACAAAGTCATCTCAAAGGTAGCTTGCCTCAGCATTCACAGTATTTAGGTTCTGTCCATCTGGGTCCTTGCTTTGTGAGACCAAATGCTCACTTTCATACAATCTACAAATTAAAAAGTATTTTTTACACTTGACATTCCTCCAATATCCAACAATGGAACAAAAGTAGGATGACAGCCAAGGGGGAACAGTTATTTACCTAAAGA
Organism: Erinaceus europaeus; assembly: GCF_950295315.1. Lineage (NCBI taxonomy): Eukaryota > Metazoa > Chordata > Mammalia > Eulipotyphla > Erinaceidae > Erinaceus > Erinaceus europaeus. The sequence continues at coordinate 62,437,189 of NC_080172.1, forward strand.
AACAGAAGAAAGAGCAATTTCTAGTATAAAAACCATGCAGTGGTTCTATGTAAAAGAACAGATCAAATCTTGAAGCAGCAGGGACCTCTGACTGGCACAGAGAGGTCAATAATATCCTCTAGAGTTCAAATGAATCTTGAGGACAAAGTCCACAAATATTCTGGTGTTTAGAACCCAGGATTAGATCCTCCACCCTTCTCTCTATTCTCTCTATACAGAGACCACATGGTACTGAAGTGCTGTCTCAGTATTCCTTTTCTGATCTGTCCTTCTTATCCATCCCTCTGTCCTTCTACCCTACCTGAGAGCTTTGCCATCTCATAGGGCAAGTTCTCTTCATTTTCTCAGGAAGGCAAAGTGAGAAATGCTTTGGAGGGGGTTGTGGGTGTCACATGTTTCCAAGAAACTCCTTCTCTCCCTCCCCAATAACTATTTTCCAATGGCCTAAATATCCATCTTTGTCAATCAGAGTTTTAATGTTAGCACTAGTAAGTCAATGAGACAGAAAATTAGAACCAGATCTCAATTTGGCAAGGTCCATTGATATCTGGAGTTAGCACTAAGTAATCAGAGAGCTCCAGCTACAGGCAAATGGGCTTCCTTGTCCAGAGTTCCATAATCACCCTGCTTTGGTCATTTATTCCTAGACAGACATTCTAGACAGAAACTTGTCTCTGCTGCTGACCTTTATCTAAGACTATAAACAAGTCCTATACATATTGTCCTTATTTCAGCCTCCAAACTACCCAAACCATTACCTCTGGTGTGCATGTGGCTTGGGCATCACAGGATAACTGGAGACAACTTAGTTGTTTTTCCACCAAAAATCACAGCTGTAAACTTCCCATCTTGCAATGAATTGTTGAATTACATCTCGTCTCAGTGGTATCATAGTCAGTTTTGTGTTTTAAGGCTCTGTTACTCAAAATCCCACTCTTGGTACCAATTTCTATTCTAATTGCGGGTTTTCTGGTTATACACCTAAAAGAACTAAAGCTTAAAAGTGTAAGCATAGCATAGTTAATATTCAAATATATATAGATATATGATTATATTTTATACTGTGCTAGTATTTAAACATGTATAAATACATGTACTGTTTTAAATATTATGTATATTTTATATAAGTGAGAAGACAAAGAGAAACAGAGATAAAACAAGAAATTAAGAACAGATAAGTTCAAAGTAATTAGAACAGAATATTAGAAAATAGACCAGGCATTTCTCCCCCCCCCTCTTTCTCAGGTATTGTACAGTCATCCAATTCTTCATCAAAGTGTTTCTGTTCTATGATCCATTCTTTCAGGCTTTTCAGGAAGACACTGCAGAACCAATTTACTGACCTCATATCAACTGCTACAGCTTCTGATTCTATAAGCCCTTCCTTCACCCATGTCCTTTAATGCCTGGTAGTGCTCAGTGATTTGTCAGAAGCTCTTCAGTGAGAAAGCCTGGTTGGCATGATTCATCTGCTTGAGCTAGATCTCCATACATGAGGTTCCTGGACAGTCAGTGTATTCACTCTTTGTGCATAGTGTTTATTCCATGATGAGTCAATATCAGTAGTTATGTGAGAACATTATAGTCTAATATCCTGTTCTTTTCTGGTATTATAATGAAGTACAAATAGCAGGATATCCAAGTACCATATACATTTTCATATAGAATACACAGACCCTGAAGATAAGTGACAGTCCATCGTGGAATTACTATCTTTTTTTTAATTTTCATTTTTTTTTATTTTTTAACCAGAGCATTGTTCAGCTCTGGCTTATGGTGGTGCTGGGGATTGAACCTGAGACTTTGGAGCCTCAGGCATGAGAGTATGTTTGCATAACCATTATGCTATCTACACTCCACCCAGAATTACCATTATTATTGGATAAAAACAGAGAGAAATTGAGAGGGGGAGGGCGAGATACACAGAGGGGGAAAAAGACAGAGAGAGACTTGCAGCCCTGACTCACCATTTGTGAAGTTTTCCTCTTACAGGTGAGGACCAGGAGCTTGAACTCGGGTCCTTGCGCACTGTAATATTTGCACTTAACCACATAAGCCACTACCCAACCCCTAGAATTGCCATATGTTCATACCCCAAATCCTCCTCCATTTCCCATGTTCCTGAGCAGATTGAATGGTACCACCATGCACACAGTTCTCCAAGGTAGCAGTGCAGGTGTTACCGTTCACTGTCTCTTCTACTCCAATATCTATATCTACTCTCATCATATTGTATTTATTTGGCTTCCCAACTATCTCTTGAATTTCTTGACATCTTAATTTTCTGGATTATCTCAGATAATGCTATTATCTGAACCTCCTAAGCCTCTTAACTGGCTTATCCCAGTAGCTTTCTAACTGACATACCTCATTCACTCTTTCAGTCTTCCAAAATATTTCTCAAAATGGCTTTCAAACATATCTAATCACATTACTCTCTGCATCAGACCTTTTGATAGTGCCCCAAATATTCCAAAACCCTGCACACTGAGACATCCAGCCGTACTGTTTGGCTTCACCCTGAGAACTATTGTGAACAATTTATAGTTCCTAGAAACTACTATTTCCCAGTCTCTCTTTTGCCTCAGTTTTTCACATGCCCAACACCTCTGCCAGGAAAACCTTCTCTGACCTTCCCTAATCTAAATTAAATGTTCTTCCTGTGTACTTGACTAAAGAAGTGAACGCTGCCCTAGTTCTTAACACTCTAAATTACAATGCTTTTTTTTCTTATCTGTATATACTAGACTTTAAGTTCCTTAGCGGCAAGAACTATGTCTTATTGATCATTGTTCTTGGAATATACTCAAATATGGTTTAGTTGCATATAAAAGGCATACATACCTGCCACTAAATATATGTCTTCCACCTGCTGTAGACAATTCTCTGTCATTACACTGGTTGCTAGCTCCTGCTCGGGTTCTTAGTATCTTCTAAAGTATATTCATAAATTGTGTTCCATTAGATCATTCCAGCAACTCCTCAAAACCGTCCCAACTAGGGCACAGTGTCAATCAAAGAGGATGGGAAAACAAGTTAGTCTTACTTACCAAGGAAAGAAATATTATGCAAACACATTAAGTGACTTACTTGCCTGATGACAAGCAGTTAAGGCTGATGAGGAAATCCATAAGTGACATCTAAAGAACAGATGCAAGTCTCTGGTGGCAGAGAAAGTATGTGAGGTGGGAACATTCTTTTCTTTTCTTTTCTTTTTCCCTTGTCAGAGCATTATTATGCTCTGAGTTATGGAGGTGCTAGGGACTGAACCTGGAACCTTTGGTGCCTCAGGCATGAGTCTTTTTGCATAACCATTATGCTATTCTCCTAGCCCAAAACCTGTACCATTCCAAGGACAAATAGGCTCTAAGCAGTGAGATTTGAAACCCTAACTCAGTAGTCTCTGAAGTTGTTAAGAAGACAATAGGGGACCAATTCCAGGATATTGTAACTGCCATTTGATCACAAAGGAAGGGGGAGACTTTGTGTTCCAACCATCAGAATGTATATTATGGCCCTTGAGTGATGATTGATGGTGTGCTCTAATGGCAGTGCTGAGTTGAGCTGAGAGAGGATTAGATACAACACAAGTTTAGCAAGCGACGGGAAATCATTGGACAGGGACAAGTCAGGTAGAGGGTGACCCGATTTTCAAGGGAACAGCATAACAAGGTAGGCCAAGGGGGGGGGGAGGGAAGGAAACTAGACTCAGAGAGAATGATGGAATACAAAACAGGCTAAGCAACTGCTGCCTAGAAGGGGTGTGGTCTGCCCAACTCACTCAGCACTGCCCCAACTGAACTCCAAGCACCACTCTGTATTGTGTGTGTGTGCATGTGCATGTGCATGTTCGTGTGCATGTGTATGCACGCATGATAGTCCCAGAACAACAACAAACAATTTTATCAACAACAGCACACATACTTCTCACATAAGGGAAAAGTCTGGCATAAAAGAGAGACCTGACCCCATCAAGCAAGATTATACCCAGAATATGTGAACCGTTCATGGATCCATAGTGACAGAGGCACATCTCCATTTGTCTTACCATTTGTATAGAAAAGAGAAAAAAAAAAAAAAAGAGTGACAGCGAAAACAAATAACTACCAAGAAGTAGCTTTGCCTCTGGGCAAATTGCAGTCAGTCGGGAGTTCCTTTGCTGGGACTAGTACTTGTGGCAGAATAAATGTTCCCTAAAAGCTGACACATGGGTTCTGGCAGACTCATAATTTATCTGACTCAAAGGAAACTGAGTGTCTGTGTCTCTGGACCCCAGTACTGAAATGGACTGTGGTGTGGCCTCATGTGGAAGAGTAAGTTATTCCAGAAACAGAGACTAATGGTTTTACCAGGAAGGTTGAGAATTACAACACTTAATGGGGAGCAATTTCTCTCCATTGTTCATCTCAGAAAATTATAGAATTTCCAGCTTCTTTTTTTTTCTCAGATAAAGATAGAAAAGGCAGAGAGAGAGAGAGAGAGAGAGAGTAAAAAAGACCACAACACTGAAGCTTCCTTCAATACAGTGAGAGCCAGGCTCATACTGGGGCTATTCACATGGAAAAGCAGAGCACTACTCAAGTGAGCTATTTTGTTAGCCTTTCAGCTTTTTTCAAATTTCTAGTTTTGTTCACTAGGCTCTTTAGTCAGTCCCCCAGCCACCCCACCACACACACAAACTTCTGCCCTGCCCTGTTGCTAGTACAGTACAGTTACATAGATTTGGTCCAGCCTCCAATTCAAAAACATGAACTTAACCTGAGATAAATAATCTCTGCCTTGTAGGAGGAGAGTATGAGGCTTCTGGCTTAATTTCCATTTCTGTCACAGCAGATACCTGGAAGGACTGACTAAATCCTGTATCGATTGTATAAAGAAATCCTCCTCTCAACAGAATGGAGCTCAGGTGATGACCCCCCAACCAAACATCTGGGCCTAAGCAACCCCAGACTCATCTGCTTGGTGCGAGTTCTTACTTAATCCAGTTTTGCCTCAGTTCATTACCATGTGTAGTTCATTACCATGTGTTCTTTTATCACGGGTCTCAGAACCAGCTATCTGCCTGTCACATCAGTAACAATAGCCACTCCTTACTTCCTGGAGGTCAAAAGACCTCACCTGCACCCATGCTGGGCCAACTGCCAGGTGCCACCCAAGTACTCTGACCCAGACTGCTGTAAATAAACTCCCAAACTTTCAGGAGTCCTGAAACACTGCCCTCATTTTATGGATGAAGATTGAGAACTGCTACTTGAATGGCTCAGGATAACAGAATTCATCAGTGGAAGGACTCTAGGCAGAGCCAGTTGCATCAGACCACATCATTTCTACCTAAGCCCCAAGCCATCACTGTTTTACATGATCTGTCTTGTCATTTTCCTGGTAGCCTTCTACCTCTGCTAGCTCCTCCACTCACCTCCCCGGTCACATCTGCCCCAGGAAGCCTGCTCTTCTTTCCTAGTGGGATGTGTCACTCAGGGGTCACATTGGGAAGTTTTTCTAGGTGGAAGGTCAGCACCAAGGTGTAGGCTTAATGAGTTTAACTGAGTGTACTGGCCCCTCCCTCCAACCCCTCACCTTTGTGATGAGGAAACCAAAGGGCTGAAACCTGAGGGCTGAAATGACCTGCCAGCACTCACTCTTCTAGCTATTGTTCAGGGTGATGAAAGTAGGAGCACTGTGTTGGTGTGTTAGAGCATGTGACTTGCATGTCCTGAGTTCCAGAGGTCCCAGATTCAATCCTGGGCAACACCATAAACCAGAGTAGATCACTGCTTTGGTATATCACTCTCTGTGTGTGGCCCTCATAAAAACAAATCTTAAGAGGGACAGGTCGAGAGGTGGTCTACCCAGTACAAAAAGAGTACAAAAATTTATCATGCACAAGGACCCAGGTTCAAGCCTTCAACCACTACCTGGGAACATGTGCATGGAAGAAGCTTCTTGGGCTACGATGTGGTGTTTTTTGTTTTTCTGTCTCTGATCCTTTATGTTGAAACAAACAAACAAAAAAGAGTGTTCTATAAGCAGATGAATAATACAGGCCTAGAGCTCCAACAATAACCCTGGTGGAAAAAAGAAAAATAAAAAAGAAGAAAGCAAGTGATATTTACACACCCCATCAGACATCCTTCACTTTGCCCATCTTTGTATGTAGTGCTCAGTGCTCTGCGAACTGAGACCGTCTCCCTCTAACACAACTTCCTTCCCAGCCAAGATTTTTCTGCCTGAGTCAAGGGGTAAGTGGAAGTACTTAGGAGTTAACCTTTGATCCTTCCTCTCTGACCTAACAAGGATGGGAACCAAGGAGTAGGTTTCTTTCTTTCTTTCTCTTTTTTAATAAAAACATGTTTTATTTATTTTATTTTATTTAATTATTTGATAGACAGCAATCAAGAGGGATGGGGAAGAAAGCAAGGTAGAAAGGCAGAGAGACCCTGAAACACAACAACAGAGGAGGACATAGAGGAGGTTGAATTGTTATGTGGAAAACTGAAAAATGTTACACATGTACGAACTACTGTATTTTACTGTTGACTGTAAACCATGAATCTCCCCAATAAAGAAAAAAACAGAAGGAAAGAAAGGAAGAAAAAGAGAGAGAAAGATGGGGGCCAGGCAGTGGCACACCAGGTTAAATGCACATAGTAAGAAGTTCAAGCACCTGCACAAGAATCCTAGTTCAAGTCCTCAGAACCCCACCTGCAGGAGAGTTGCTTCACAAGTAGTGAAGCAGGTCTGCAGGTATCTATCTTTCTCTCCCCCTTTATTTTCCCCTCCCCTCTCAATTTCTTTCTATCCTATCCAAAAAATTGAAAAACAATGTGTTGGGCTAGTGACATGAGAGAGAGATGACCCAGGAAGCAAGCTCCTGGAGGCAAGGCCATTCAAATCTTTATTCATCCTAGTGCCCCAGAGTTGAGTGGTAGCACACCTGGTTAAGCCACGTGGTGCAAACTGCAAGGGCCAGCATCAGCCTCTCAGTCCATGTGCTCTTCTCAAGGCCAGAAACCGGAAGCCCCCAAGTTGGAAACAGAGTGACTTGACAATACCATACATGGTTAGGAAAGGGGCGAAGAAAGGTAAAAAGGGGCTGGAAAAGGTAAGGACTTCCTTAGCAACTGTTGCTAGGGGTTTAACTGGTAGGATTAATAATACCCTGTGGGGAAATAGGGAGGAGGCCTTAAGTCATTTGTTAGACAAAGCAGAACATTGATATGTAGATAATAAAATGGCAGGCCATTATTTCAAGGAATGCAGGGTGAATCAGGGGGTCTGGCTTAATGGTTTAAGGAGTGCCAAGCCCCTGGAGGCAGAAAAATGCAGGGTTTCTGGAGACAGGGAGTAGGTGACAGGGAAGCGAAAACTGGGATCTGTATTTTCTCCCCAGCTCTATCTTAACAAGAGGGAGTCTGACAGGGAGATTCATTTCTTCAGTTCTCCATTTTTCAATGAGAAAAGCCTCACCATGCTCAATCTGGTTCTCACAGTATTCCCAGCAAAATGGCCACAGGAGCAGTGGATTTATGATGAGCCCTGGCAATAACCCTGGAGGCAAAATAAGGAAAGAAGGAAGGAAGGAAGGAAGGAAGGAAGGAAGGAAGGAAGGAAGGAAAAAATAAAGGAAGAAAGGAAGGAAAAGACACCCACAGCACTGCTTCACCACTCGCAAAGTTTTCCCCCTGCAGGTGGGGACCAAAGACTTGAACCCAGGTCCTTGCACATTGTAACATGTGCACTCAACCAGGTGTACCACAACCCAGGCCCTGGAGGGGTAGATTTCTGTCTTCAGTCCCCTCAGATAGTTGTCTAGTAGCTTCTTAGTCCTGAACAGTCAGGCAGCCAGGAAGTAGCCTACTTAATAATGTCTTAGTGTCAGCTCTCTGTCCTTGCTCCACTTCCTCTTACTTTCACTTAAGGTTTCCGACTCATAGTCTCCAATAAAATCGTCTCTTGTCTTCGGCTTTTCTCTCTTGGGAATTTAAACCCAGATAGAGTGACCCCTAGGAATGCCAGCTCCCCAGGGCATCCCTGAGAAGCTTTCATTTCAGTATTGGTACTCTCTCCATATCTGCTCTTCCTACCCTAGTAGTTCAGAAATGCAATTTTTTTTCAGACCCAAATAAGGAATCTCTCCCAGGGGCAGCTCACATTACCCAGACTCATAGGATCCCCATCTATTTCCTAATAGTCACAAAATACAATTGCTGTACAGGCCAGAGACTTGAATGTACCTAACCAGTACACCTTCTCCCTGAAAGTGAGAATCTTTAAAGACTGTATGGCCACAAAGACACTCAATGAGCAGTTGTAAAGGATTATCATTATCCTGGGACACATCTCTCAGCTGCATAGCTTGAAGACCTCTTAATGCTCTTTTGTAGCTTTGTCAAGGAGATCTTAATGGCTTGGTGAAGAGCTCTTCTCCCAAAATGGAGCTTAATGGGCATCATTGAAATTTGCCAGTCATATTCCTACTTTCATGTTGCTAACCATTATCATTGCCTCATCACGGCTAACATTAGCATTAAAAAAATGCAACTTTTAAAAAATTAAGATGTATGTATTTTAAGAGAGAGAGAGACCAGAGTACCACACTGTTACAAGTAGCACCAGGGATTGAACTCAGGAGTTCACAAGTGAGTCCCACTGTGCTATCTTCCCAGCTACACGAAAAAATACTCATGTGTTTTTCTGTTTTGCTTTTCAGAGACTATGACTTTATTTTTGGTTAGCCCCAAGCATCTATCTGCCTGGGGAAAGATTAAATTGTTACTAGAGAATGCAAAAAAGAAATCAAGAATTATTATTCTGCTATTGACATTTAAATGAGATTTCTCAGCAAAAACATTAATCTTTAGATTCAGGCTATTGTCTTGAGAGAGGTAGAATTACCAGTTGTCTAAAATGATGGACTTGGAGGCACGATATCTGGGCTTGAGCCCAGACTCTGCCATTTACCAGTTGTGTAACCTTGGTCAAGTTACTAAATTTTTCTAACACTTTGTCCTGTTATCTATAAAATGGGAGCAATAACAGTCTTAACCCCGAGAGGATTGTTATGGGAATTTAGCAAGCAAAAACACATAAAGCTTGCATTCAACAAACTGCATTCCTTGTAGATGCCAAGCACTCCAACATTTAGAAGTAATCAGAAAGTATCTGAAACATATTCAGTATTCAATAAACACAAGATATCTTTGTCAACATTCTTTTATTCTGGGTGTGTTGGTGCTATGAAAGTTGCCTTCCAGCATTACTTTTTGTAATGTATTTATTAGAGAGATAGGGGAAGGGAGAGAAAGAAAAAAAAAGTGGCAAATAGACAGGCAGACGTACAGACTGAAAGATAGACCTGAGCCCTGCTTCACCATTCCTGAAGCTTTCCTTCCTATAGCTGGGGACAGGGGCTTTAACCTGGGTCTTTGCATATAATAACACATGTACTCAGGTAAGGGTACAGAATTTTGGTGGTGGGTGTGGTGTGGAACTATACATTGTAATCTGACAGTCTTGTAAGAAGCCATTGATAATAAATAAAAATAATTATTGATAATAAATAAAAATAATAAATTAAAAAAATAAAGCACATGCACCAACTGAGTGCACCACTACCCATCCTCCAAGAAGATGAATTTCTTAGTTGCTGGAAATCATCACAGGTTTCCAGATCAATGTCTCTCTTACTGAGAGACCTCTTTTCTGAGCCTCAAACTGTTGCAAAATACAAAATGAAAAAAAGAGAGAGAGAAAATCTAGGGTGAAAAGACAGTATAATGGTTATGCAAAGCCTTTTATGCTTGAAGCAGCTGTGCCTGAGGCAGCAAGGGTACCAGGTTCAATCCTCAGCACCACCAGGAAAAAGGAGAGGAAAAAAAAGAAGCAAAGCTTAAATTATTTTATAAATAATATTTATTTATAAAATGGAAATACAAGACCATAGGATAAGAGGAGCATGATTCCACACAATTCCCACCACCAGAACTCCATATCCCATCCTCTCGCTCCATATCCCATCCTCTCGCTTGATAGTTTTCTTATTTTTTATCCCCCTGGGAGTATGGACCCAGGATCATTATGGGGTGCAGAAGGTGGGATGTTCAGCTTCTGTAATTACTTCTTCACTGAACATGGGCATTAATAGATCGATCCATTGCCCCCCCCCCCAGCCTGTCTCTCTCTTTCCATAGTGGAGTAGGGATCTGGGGAGGTGGGGCTCCAGAACACATTGGTAGGGTCATCTGCTCAGCTAAGTCAGGTTGGCATCATGGAAGCATCTGGAACCTAGTGGCTGCAAAAGACTTAAGATATAAGATATATCTTTTTTTTTTTTTTTTTTTTTTTTTTAACCAGAGCACTGCTCAGCTCTGGCTTATGGTGGTGCAGGGGATTGAAAAGATATATCTTAAGACTTAGAGGACTTCAACACCCCACTCTCTCAACTTGACAGATCATCCAGGCAGAAAATCAATAAAGACATAAGGGAGCTAAATGAGGAGATAGATAAACCATAACTATTGGACATTTTCAGAGTCATTCATCCCAAGAAACTGGAATACACATTTTACTCAAGTCCACATGGGTCATTCTCAAGGATAGACCATATGTTAGGCCACAAAGACAGCATCAACCAATTCAAGAGCACTGAAATCATCCCAAGCAACTTCTCAAACCACAGCAGAATTAAACTACCACTTAACAATCAACAAAAGATTAGTAATAATCCCAAAATGTGACAGTTCAACAGTACACTAAAAAACTACTGGGTCAAAGAGGAAATAAAGGAAGAAATCAAAATGTTTCGAGAGTTCAATGAAAATGAAGACACAATCTATCAAAATATTTGGGACACAGCTAAGGCAGTACTGAGAGGGAAGTTCATAACTATACAAGCACACATTAGGAAACAATAAAAAAGCACAAATAAATAGCCTGATTAGACATCTTAAAGACCTAGAAGAAGAAGAACAAAGGAACCCTAAAGCAACCAGAAGGACAGAAATCACTAAAGTTAGGGCAGAAATCAATAACATTGAAAATAAGAAAACCAAGATCAGCGAAAGTAAATGTTGGTTCTTCGAGTGAACAAAATCGACAAACCTTTAGTCAGACTCACAAAACAAAAAGGAAAGAAGGCCCAAATAAATCAGATCATAAATGAAAGAGGAGATATCACAACAGACACCACAGAAATTCAACATATCATGCAAGACTTCTAAGAACAGCTAACTATATGCCACCAAGCTAGAGAACCTAAAAGAAATGGACGATTTCCTAGATACCTACCAACTTCCAAAACTAAGAGGAAGTAGATGACATGAACAGGCCCATCAGAGCTAATGAAATTGAAACAGTCATAAAAAATCTTCCCAAAAATAAAAGTCCTGGAACAGATGGTTTTACAAATGAATTCTACAAAACCTTCAAAGAAGAACTAATACCTCTACTTTTAGAAGTCTTCCAGAAGATTGAAGACACTGGAATACTCCCTGCCAGCTTCTATGAAGCCAACATCACTTTGATACCAAAAGCAGACAGGAACACAACCAAAAAAGAAAACTACAGACCAATATCTCTGATGAACACAGATGCAAAAATTTGAAAAAAATTCTAGCCAAGCAGATACAGCAGTATATTAAAAAGATTGTTCATCATGAACAAGTGGGGTTTATCCCAGGCATGCAAGGTTGGTTTAATATAAGTAAATCAATCAACGTGATCCACCACATCAATAAAAACAAGACCAAAAACCACACAGTCATATCAATAGATGCAGAGAAAGCCTTTGACAAAATACAACATCCCTTTATGATCAACAAAAAAATGGGAATAGATGGAAAATTCCTCAAGATAGTGAAGTCTATACATAGCAAACCTACAGCCAATGTCATATCAATGGTGAAAAACTGGAAGCATTTCCACTCAGATCAGGTACTAGACAGGGCTGCCCACTATCACCGTTACTATTCAACATAGTGTTGGAAGTTCTTGCCATAGCAATCAGGCAGAAGCAAGGAATTAAAGGCATAGAAATTGGAGAAGAAGTCAAACTCTCCCTATTTGCAGATGACATGATAGTATACATGGAAAAACCTAAAGAATCCAGCAAGAAGCTTTTGGATATCATCAGGCAATACAGTAAGGTGTCAGGCTACAAAATTAATATTCAAAAGTCAGTTGCATTCCTCTATGCAACACTAAGTTAGAAGTTGAAATCCAGAAATCAATTCCATTTACTATAGCAACAAAACAATAAAATATCTAGGAATAAACCTAACCAAAGAAGTGAAAGACTTGTATACTGAAAATTATGAGTCACTACTCAAGGAAATTGAAAAAGACACAAAGTGGAAAGATATTCCATGTTCATGGGTTGGAAGAATTAACATCATCAAAATGAATATATTACCCAGAGCCATATACAAATTTAGTGCTATCCCCATCAAGATCCCAAGCACATTTTTTAGGAGACTAGAACAAATGCTACAAATGTTTATCTGGAACCAGTAAAGACCTAGAATTGCCAAAACAATCTTGAGAAGAAAGAACATAACTGGAGGCATCACACTCCCAGACCTCAAATTAGATTATAGGGCCATTGTCATCAAAACTGCTTTTGATGACTGGAACATGAATAGACACACTGACCAGTGGGATAGAATTGAGAGCCCAGAAATGAGCCCCCACACCTATGGACTTCTAATCCCTGACAAAGGTGCCCAGACTATTAAATGGGGGAAAGCAGAGTCTCTTCAACAAATGGTGTTGGGAAAAATGGGTTGAAACATGCAGAAGAATGAAACTGAATCACTGTATTTCACCAAATACAAAAGTAAATTCCAAGTTGATCAAGGACTTGGATGTTAGACCAGAAACTATCAGATACTTAGAGGAAAATATTGGCAGAACTCTTTTCCACATCGATTTTAAAGATATCTTCAATGAAATGAATCCAATTACAAAGAAGACTAAGGCAAGCATAAACCTATGGGACTACATCAAATTAAAAAGCTTCTGCACAGCTAAATAAACTACTACCCAAACCAAGAGACCTCTCACAGAATGGGAGAAGAGCTTTACATGTCATACATCAGTCAAGAGGTTAATAATCAGAATATATAAAGAGCTTGCAAATCTCAACAACAAGAAAACAAATAACCCCATGCAAAAATCGGGGGAGGATATGGACAGAATATTCACCACAGAAGAGATCCAAAAGGCCAAGAAACACATGAAAAAATGCTCCAAGGCTCTGATTGTCAGAGAAATGCAAATCAAGACAACAATGAGATACCACTTCATTCCTGTGAGAATGTCATACATCAGAAAAGGTAACAGCAGCAAATGTTGGAGAGATTGTGGGGTCAGAGGAACCCTCCTACACTGTTGGTGGGAATGTAAATTTGTCCAGCCTTTGTGGAGAACAGTCTGGAGAACTCTCAAAAGGCTAGAAATGGACCCACCTCATGTTCCTGCAATTCCTCTCTTGGGGATATATCCTAAGGAACCCAACACACCCATCCAAAAAGATTTGTGTACATATAAGTTCTTGGCAGCACAATTTGTAATAGCCAAAACCTGGAAGCAACCCAGGCTTCCAACAACAGATGAGTAGCTGAGCAAGCTGTGGTATATATATATAATGGAATACTATTCAGCTATAAAAAATGGTGACTTCACCATTTTCAGCCAATGTTGGATGGAACTTGAAAAATTCATGTTAAGTGAAACAAGTCAGAAACAGAAGGATGAATATGGGATGATCTCAGTCTCAGGCAGAAGTTGAAAAACAAGATCAGAAAAGAAAACACCAGTAGAACCTGAAATGGAATTGGCGTATTGCACCAAAGTAAAAGACTCTGGTGTGGATGGGGAGAATACAGATCCAAGAAGGATGACAGAGGACCTAGTGGGGGTTGTACTGTTTTATGGAAAACTGGGAAATGTTATGCATCTACAAACTATTGTATTTACTGTTGAATGTAAAACACTAATTCCCCAATAAAGAAATTTTTTTAAAAAAAGATACAAAGCAGAGCAAATTGTTAATGAACCTAAAGACAAGAATATTGCAGATAAAGATTTGAGGTCTCCATTTTGGAAAAATCTAGTAGGTCGGGGTGATGGTGTACCTACTTGAGTGCACATGTTACAGTGAGCAAGTTCCCAGCTTCAAACCCCCGGTCCCCACCTGCAGGGGGAAAGTTTCATAAGTGGTGAAGCAGGTGTCTGTCTGTCTCTCTCTCTCTCTCTCTCTCTCTGTCTCTCTCTCTCTATCTATCTCCCCCTTCCTTCTTTATTTCTGGCCGTCTCTATCCAATAAATAAATACATAAAGATAATTTTTTTAAAAAATTTAAGTTAGTAGGTCTATTTTAGTTATATTCCAAGAGGGCCATGACCCTACTAGTTTTTGCCTGAGCCTGACATCTAATATGAATGTGACCTAAGTTAATGTCTGGGGATATGGTGTCATAGTTGGTAAAAGGACTAGAAAGCTGGATCAGTTAAGAGAGTAGCTCCCAAATATTGGGAAAGTATATGCACATTGCTGACTGTAAACCCTAATGATTTATTCGGGGCCCATATTCCACACAGGAGTCTATGTAACCTCTGTATCCCTGTAGGTCTGAGCTCACATTCTGTGCTCACAGCTAGGAACATTCCAGGCTGCACTAATTTCAGGACCCATGATCCTCGGGTGATAGGTACAATATGTTATCCAACCTCCCTTCAGAGAAGAGAATATTCCCTACCCTTGTTGATCCACATTGAGGGCAAAGTCTTATAGGGGTCCACAGAGGGGTCCATTATGTTGTTTCTGATGGAGATAACCAATGACAGTGAAGAGAGGGATCTGTTAGGCCCATCGTATCTGTGTGGGAATCCCAGGACTCCCTGACTAGGGCCCCACATGATGGGATGGCCTGGTAGTGACTAAAAAGTCATCATTAAAATATGACAGTCTCTTGCCCTTATTCAGAAAATCCTTGCTTCAATTTCTGTGAAAATTATTTTATTAGTTGTTTAATAATGATCAACAAGACTGTGGGATAAGAGGGGTACAATTCCATATAATTCCCTCCACCAGTTTCATATCCCATCCCTGCCATTGAAAGTTTCTGTATTCCTTTTCTCTCTGGGAGTATGGACCTAAGATCTTTATGGGGTGAAGAAGGTGGGAGGTCTGCCTTCTGTAATTGGTTCTCCACTGGACATGGGCATTGACAGGGTGATCCATACCCCCCCCCCATCCTGTTTCTGTCTTTCCCTAGTGGGGCAGAGCTCTGGAAGGTGGGGTTTCAGGACACATTGGTGAGGTTGTCTTCCCAGAGAAGTCAGGTTGGCATCATGGTAGCATCTGCAACTTAGTGGCTGAAAGCAGTAAGATATAAAGCAGAAAAAAAATTTTAATAATCAGAAACCTAAAGGTGAAAATAGAGCAGATGAGATTTGGGGTCTTTATGTTGGGAGAAGCTAGGAAGTCTATTTTAGGTATAATCCAAAAAGCCCATGATTTTACTAATTTTTGCCTGAGCCTGACCTAACATGTAGCTGGGCTAAGAGTATTGTCTGGGAAGATGGTGTCAGAGTTGGGAATAGGATTAGAATGCTAGTTAACAGTATTTATATACTTTTTCCATATTTGGAAACTGGTCAAATGATTATTCTATATAATGTCATAAATGTTTATATAAAATGAGGGACTACTTTTTAATAATACTGAATGGGTCATTATGGATTGCTAAAATGCAGGACTCATAAACCAGAGTGATTGCCACAAGGGTGTTTGAGCACTCTAATGTGATATTCTGCTGAGGAAGCCATCTGCCAGGCCAAGTTAGCAATGACCAAAGACATGGTGCTCTTACAGTGCAGGCAAACACACCGCTGGAATGCCTGCCATTGGTGGTGGTGGTGGTTGGGGTAAGGAGTGGATAATGACACTTTATTATCAATGCTTTATCAGTGTTACTTTACAATAAATGTGTATTTTGATGACATAACTGCATTGATCATTAATCATAAATTACACGAATTACAATTCACTGTAAATTTAGCCTTGAGACTAGCTAACTTTGTAACTGTCAGCTTAGTTTATTGTGGTCATTGTGAGGTTTTGTATATGAGTGTGGATGGATAGTGTTGCAATAACCTATTTAAAACCCCATCACATCAGGGGCTGAATAGTGGCACACATGTTACCATGGGCAAGGATCTAGGTTCAAGCCAGTGGTCCCCACCTATAGGAAAAAACTCACCATGAGCTGTGGACTCATAGTGTAAACATCAATGCATAGAAATCACTCTGCTGGGTTATTATAAGTAAATAAACAAACTATCACATCAAACTGGATCAAAAGATCTCCTTGCTAGTTGGACAAAGTAAGGAAACCCATGTGGTGAGGAATTGTATGCAGCCCTGGGGTCTGAGAACAGCTCAGAGCAAAAAGCTAAGCCTCAGTTACTCTATCTCAAGTAAGTGCATTTTGCCAACCACTTGCCTTTAGTCAAACCTCAGAATGGAGTTATGGCTGACTGATACCTAGGTCACAGTCTTGTGAGAGCCTGCACAGAAGTTAGACCTAGTTAAGCCATACAAAAATTCTTACCCAGGGAAACTGAGATGGCACGTGTGTGTGTTGCTTTCAGTGGCTAATGTTGTAGTGATTTGTCTCAGTGCATCAGAAAACCAAGGCAGCCTCCTAGAAGCAGGTAGATCAGTGTGAAATAAAGTGAAGCCCTGGCTTCTAGTCCATTTCCTAAACTCATGACTGAGATCATCACCAAGAGAAATCAAGACTGCCCATGTAATGGAGATAGCTCCACATGGAAATGAGAAGTCCAAGAGGGAAGAAATATTTCCCCATTCCTCCTACTGTTGCCTCAGCAGGAAAGGTAGAAGGTGAGAGAGAAAGATAGATGTTAGGCAGCTCACCCACAGATAAGAGATAATGGTGCCAGGATTGAAGGGAGTAAACCGGTTTGAAACAAATGAGGGATTTCCATAACCTGCTAATTGATTGAAAACAAAGGGGAGAGAGAGAAAGGGGATGACTTGAACAACTAGGGCCACAGTCTTGGCTCTGCCAAGGTAGGTAAGGCTAGAAGAAGGATTTGGAATGAGAGTGGAAGTCAAGCATTTTATTTTGGACATGTTAAGTCTGAACACCTGTAAGACAGTCAGGTAGAACTGTCTGTAACAGGACTAGAGATGTCAGTCTGGAACTCAAAAGAGAAGATGAGACCAAGATACAAAGACATGAGTCATCAGCATAAAAGATGTTATTTAAAGCCATGGGAAAAAAGTCAGGGCGAGGGAGATAGCACAGTGGTTATCCAAAATTTTCACGCCTGAGGCTCAAAGTTCAGAGCTGAGCAGTGTTCTGGTAGGGAAAAAGGAAAGAAGGAAGGAAGGAAGGAAGGAAGGAAGGAAGGAAGGAAGGAAGGAAGGAAGGAAGGGAGGGAGGGGGGAGGAAGGGAGGGAGGATAGATGGATGGAAGGATAGAAGGAAGAGGAAGGGGAAGGGAAGGGGAGAGCCATCTAGGGAGTGAATGCCAGCGATTGCCCTTCCAGTCTCCTCCATGCTGCCCTTGGTCTCAGACTTCTCTTTCTAAAATCCAATCTTGTGGACCTGCTTCAGATGATGCAGTGGCAGTCAAAAGGCTGCTTTTCTTTTCCTTTTAAGTTTTAATTTTCCTAAAATGTTGTTTAAACTGTGAAAGGAAAGTTATGCTAACACATTGTACATTGACCTAGTTTCACAGAAGAAATTATATAGCACTGATTAAAAACCAGTACAATATTTGGAAAGTCGAGGTGACACAGGAACGCAAAAGAAATATAATGAAGGCAAGCGAATAATTAAATTATTGCAAGTGTGTCACTTTTAACATTGTTTTTCTGAGAGTAACTGAGAGAATTTATATGCCCAGTCAAAGATGCTAATTGCTTGAAAGGCCAGCTACGTGACCTTGTCAACTGCTTAAACCTTTCCATGTCTCACTTTGCTTCTTCTATAAGGTGAAAATAATGATGTTTGCACTACTTTCTTGGAAAGGTTGCTGAGAGGGCCAAATGAGATCATGGAAATAAGAACACTGAAAAGTTTACAGAAGGAGGTAGAAGTTATAAGCCTCTTAAATTCAAGGACTGTAGCTTATTGCACTTGTATCTTCTCTGCCCAGCAGAGTGCCTTCAGTTCATTATAAGATTATAGTCAGGAAGGGAAAAGAAAAGGGAAAAAAATAAAAGGGGGGGGTGAAGAATTCAGGAGCTTCCAACTGCCTTCTAAATAAATCTTATCTGGGTCCCCACCAAAGAACAGAATCTAAATTCAAGACTTGAGTGTAGGTAGTTAATGAAATTGTTCAGAAAACAGAAGAGGATACAGGAAGACAGAGAGAACAAGTCACTATATGGTACCATAGACACATCACAGCTGGAGGTAACAGATCCGGTTTCTGCCTAAATGCCCGAAATACATGCTAAGTTATTCCTAGGACTGTCTACATCCTCTCACAGAGAAGTTAGAACAGTTACCCACCACCCCATGTGGCTCTAGAGCTTGCATTTCCTTCCCCTGGGAATGTGGTGGCCCTCTCTAATCAGAGCCCTGGCCTCAAAGACACTCAGAGGCAGAAGGTGGAGTAACTCAGTGTGAGCCTGTGTTTGTACAGAAACATCTGACACTGAAATCTCAAGTGAGCCAAAGGCATGTGATATGGGGCACCCAACACTGACCCAAAACTTTTCACCCAATGCCTGTCCTCACAGAGCTCATAGCTCCTCCTCCCCAGTGGATTCTGTCACTGGACTCTGCTGAAAATGCTGCCTACAAGGTTAATCCTGGGTCTCCCAGCCCTGGTTGCCTCTCTGTTTCTGGGCTGATGAGCAGACCAAGGACAGACTTGCCAGAACTAACTTGGGCTTATATAACCAAAATACAAAGGACAGTGTGCCCTTAAAAATAATAAAATAAAAAGGAATGGGTTCCTTAGAATTTGGAGGTTGGGAAGTCTGAGATCTAGGTGCCAATCAATTCAGTTCCTGGTCAGGGCCACCATTTCACACAGCAGGGAGAGGGAAAGATTGAAAGAGTCTCTCTCTCTCTCTCTCTCTCTCTCTGTGTGTGTGTGTGTGTGTGTGTGTGTGTGTGTGTGTGTGTGTGTCTGTCTCTCTTTCCTTCTAACGACATTATTAAGCCATTGTTGGTGCCCTATCCATGACCTCATCTAAGCCTAATCACCTCCCAAATCCCCCTCCCTCACCTCTAAATATCAATGTTTCAAGCATGAATTCTGAGGGGACACAAACATCAGTCCATAACAAGTCCTAAGGGAAGCCACAGCAGGTTGTCTCTCTGGGGAATCTCGAGCTAGAAAAAGCCAAGGAATACGTCCATCTATAGTATGGAAACTGACAGAGTAAGTCCAAAGAATGAGTCTGTCTCCAGAGTGTGGAAACTGACAGAATGACAAGTACCTATGGGGTTAGACAATAGGTCAGTTTCATCAGGAGACAGGCTGTTAGGGGGCTTTATCATTAAGAGATTCTTCTCTTGAGCTGGGGACATAGCATAATGGTTAAGCAAAAGACTTTCACACCTGAGGCTCCAAGAGTCCAGGTTCAGTCTCTGGAACTACCATAAACCAGAGCTGAGCAGTGCTCTGATAAAAGAGGAAAACAGAAAAAGAAAAAAAAAAAAAAAAGATTCTTTTGACTGGGATGTAGTACAGTGGCTGGAGTGTTCAACTTAAAAGCTGAGGTCCTAAGTTATATCCCTGGTATCACATATACCAGAGTGGTACTCTGATGTCCTCCACCTCTCCCTCTCTCTCTCTCTCTCTCTCTCTCTCTCTCTCTCTCATAAATAAGTAAATAAATATTTTTAAAAGCTGTTTATTGAACTGAATCTTGAAGAGTGTCATATATTAACCATATATTCAAATGAACTAAAAGGATAAACAGACCAAAATAATGAGAAAATAAAAATTAAGGCAGAGAAAATGTTCTCCTAATAAGTGAGTGGAGTAAAGCTAACTAGAGAGACTGGGGGCTGGGAGATAGCTCATCCAATGGAGTACACACTTTGTCATGCAACAGAACCAGAGTCTGAGCCCCCAGCCACCACATGAGAGAGCATGAAAGTACTGTACACATGAACTGGGGACATTTCATGAATGGTGGAGCAGTGTTTAGTGTTTCTCTTTCTTTCTCTCTCCTCTCAGTCTGTATCTGAAATTTAAAATAAAACAAAATAACAACAAAGCTGTCCAGGCCAGTGAAATAACTCACTTGAATAGTGTACTGCTTTACCATGTGGATGACCCAGGTTCAAGCCTGGCCCCCACTGCACTGAAGGAAGCTTTGGTGCTGTGGTCTCTCAAACACACAAGCCCTTCACTGTTTCTATAAAAAAAAAAAAAAATTAAAAAAAAAAAACTCCAAGAGTAATGGAATCAGATAGGTGCAAAGCCCCAGCACCATAACTAAATTAATGACAATGAATGAATTAATGAATCAACTTAACTTCCTGAAAAAATCAGCACTGGCCTGCTGAGGTTGCTTTTGCTGCTCCTGAGGCTGGTGCTGGGAGCTCCCCCACACCCATGTCTTCTGATCACCATTCAAGTATTCGAGGTGGTTCAGGTGTTTTAGATACAAAAAATTCTGCTGCTTTCTTCACAGTCCACATTCTCTCCTGCCTCAACATTTTGGGTCACTACTGCCACTCATCTTTTAAAACTCAGCCTGAAAAAGAAAGAAAGAAAGAGAGAGAGAGAGAGGGGAAGGAAGGAAGGAAGGAAGGAAGGAAGGAAGGAAGGAAGGAAGGAAGGAAGGGAGGAAGGGAGGGAGGAAGGAAGGAAGGGAGGAAGGAAGGAAGAAAAAACAAAGAAATCACTCATCCCAGTGACCAGTAGGCAGTTCAGTAGGTATGGCACAGGAGTTGTATATGTAAGGCCCTGAGTTCAATCCTCAGCACTGTATATACCAAAGAAGTGCTCTGGTCTCTCTCTACCTCTCTCTTAATCAATTAATGAACTGAAAAAAAAAAAAACTCAGTCCAGGTCTTTGTACTGCACTGTACCTTTATAACTCTACATTACAAGCTAATCCTCCGTAACACCCCATATTTATCTCTTTTATAGTATTTTTGGAGTTCCAGTGATGTTCTTATCTTCTGTCATTACACTGAGAGCTCTCTGAGAAGAGGAACAGAGGAACAGTTCTCTTCATTCAGCAAATATATACTGAGTGCAACTATGTGACAGACACTGTTTTGGTTTTTTTTTCCTCCAGGGTTATTTCTGGGCTCGGTGCCTGCACCATGAATCCACTGCTCCTGGAGGCCATTTTTCTCCCCTTTTGTTGCCCTTGTTGTTGTAGCCTTGTTGTGGTTATTATTATTGCCATTGTTGATGTTGTTCATTGTTGGACAGGACAGAAAGAAATGGAGAGAGGAGGGGAAGACAGAGAGGGGGAGAGAAAGATAGACACCTGTAGACCTGCTTCACCACCTGTGAAGCGACTCCCCTGCAGGTGGGGAGCCGGAGGCTCAAACCAGGGGATCCTTACGCCGGTCCTTGCACTTTGCACCACATGCGCTCAACCCACTGCACCACCGCCCAACCCCTGTGACAGACACTGTTTTAAAGGTTAAGGACATGAACATGAAGAAGGCACTTAAAATTTCTACTCACATTGATCTCATACTGAATATTTTAGGGATGGATGGGTGAGTGGATGGGCAGATGAATTAATGACAGTAGTAGAAATGAATAAGAAAAAAAAAGAGCTTTTATATGTGTAGGTCATCTGTAAGGGAACAATCCTTTCTTCGGTGAAACTGTGTCACTTGTTAGTCTCTATCAGATTCATCTTTACTCTTGTACTAACTACCCACCACTGTATAACAGATTGACCCATGGACATATGTTCTTTTTTTTTTTATTCTTTTAAAAAATATTTATTTATTTATTCCTTTTGTTGTCCTTGTTGTTTTATTGTTGTAGTTATTATTGTTGTCGTTGTTGTTGCATAGGACAGAGAGAAATGGAAAGAAGAGGGGAAGATAGAGAGGGGAAAAGATAGACACCTGAAAACCTGCTTCACCTCTTGTGAAGTGACTCCTCTACAGGTGGGGAGCTGGGGGCTTGAACCAGGATCCTTACACTGGTCCTTGCACTTGGTGCCACCTGCACTTAACCTGCTGCACTATTGCCCAACTCCTGGCCATGCGTTCTAAAGCTAAAATAGATTGTTTATATCACAATTTTCATGTATCATGAATTTAGATGACGTGGATTGACTTCTCTCACTTCACAATCTCTGGGGTCTCTGTGGGATGACTAGGAAGTGAGGATCTAAAGTCAGCTGCAGATTTGCTGAAGGCAGAGACTTCTCCCACTTAACTCACTAACATGGCTGGCGTTACCTCCTCTTATAGGGGCATCTCCTCAGGGTTGATTGGCTGTCCTTAAGACGTGACATTTGGTGTCTCCTTGAGCAACTGACTCCAAGGGAGAAGCAGAAATGCCTATTATGACTTAGCCTGGGAAGTCACACTGTCATTTTTGCTATAGTCTAGACATGAAAAGCAAGTTTTTCAGCTTGGCTCACTTTCAAGGGGACAGGAGTCATATTGTACTTTTGTAGGGAATAGTGTCAAAGACTTGGTGGGTCTATTTTAAAATAATCCCAAACCCTGTTTTCTTGGGCTCAAAGACTGAAACACTTCTTTTTCTTTTTTTCCAACTATCAGCTTCTAATTTCAGACTCCCCTCCACAGACTTCTCCCCCATCCATATGGGTTTAGCCTCCCCAAATTCACCCATACCACCCTCTCCAAATAAGTATAGCCCTTGCCATGTTAAAGGTTGCTGGGAATACTATGAGAACCAGGTTGAGTGTGGGGAGGTTTTTCCCACTGAAAAATGGGGAACTGAGGAAACTAATCTCCCTGTCAGACTCTCTCTTTCTGCAGTTGAGCTTGGGAGAGAGATGGACCTCAGTTTTCTGCTTCCCTGTTAGCTTACTCCCTATCTCCAGAGACCTTGCATTTTTCTGCCTCCAGGGGCTCAGCATTCCTTAAAACATTAAGCCAGCTCCCTGCTTCACCCTGCATTCCTTGATACAATGTCCCACTCTCTTATTATCTACATACCAATGTTCTGCTTTGTCTAACAAATGACTTAAGGTCTCCTCTGTATTTCCCCACCCATTCTGCTCATTTGATATATTCTTTTTCTACCCTCAAGACCCTCCCTGCCTGCAGGATATTATTAATCCTACTAGTTAAACCCCTTGCAACAATTGCTAAGGAAGTTCCTACCTTTCCCAGCCCTTTTTTACCTTCCCCACCCCCCCATCCCCCCTCCTTTCCTAACCACTATGGTATTGTCAAGCCACTTCCGTTTCCGACTTGCCACTTCCGTTTTCCGGCCTTTAAGAGCTTGGAAGTGGGAATGAATAAAGAAATTGAACTGCCTCGCCACCACCAGCTCAGTTCCTGGGTCATCTCTCATGTCGCTGAGTGAGTAGCCATCATGGCTGCCTCCAATCACATTCTCTCCAACCCAGAGAGTACACGCTCGAGAAGAGACACCCCAACACTAGCCCAGCAAAAGGTTTTGTTTCCAGATCCACCAGAAGAGCAAAACAGTAAAAAAAAAAAAAGCTTACAAAATTGAGGAAATTATGAAGTTACAAAACACTGATAAATTTGTAAAGAGATTACTATCCTCAGAACTCCCCACCAAACCTCAGTTTTATGTCTCTCCACTTCCTACCCCCTTACATGTCCCCACAGGGAGTTCCCATCCTAAGGATTCACCTGTGCTAGCAGTCTTCATGATGGCAGGCTGAGTTGCTCAGGCTTTAGCCCAAGAATACTCATTTTGACACTTCTGCATCTGATAAAATTTGTGGTCCCTTCTAGAGCTTTCTTCCAAATTCTTCACTTATTGTATACATTCACAGCCTAGAGCTGTTCTGGACTGACTTTCAGAGAGAAAGAGAAAAATAGAAAGACAGAAACAGAGAGGAAAAGACAGCACAGCACTGAAGCTCCCCCTGGTGTGGTAGGGATTGGGCTTAGTATTTGTTATTTTATTATTTTATTATTTTATTTTATTTTTGCACCAGAGTTCTTGCTGGAGCTTCACGCCTACACATTTCTACCACACCACTCCCAATGGACTCTCTCTCTCTTTTTTAATAAAGTATGAGAGGCAGAGAGGAGAGATCATAGCACTACTCTGTTTATAAAGCTTTCCCTTTGCATGGTGCTCCAATGTGGTAGTCAGAGGCTTGGATTCCAAGTGTGCACTCTACCAGGTAAGTACCTCCTGACTCCCTAAAGAGTTATTTTTCATTTACTACCTATGAGAGGGAAAGCGAGTTGAGAGATACACAGAGAGAGAAGCCAGAACACCACTCTGGTACATGCAATGCCAGGGATTGTACTAAGGTCCTCAAGCATGCAAGCCTGATGCTCTACCAGTGAAGTTATTTTCCCAGCTGTGAGCTGTTAGGATTTTAAACTCCTCAGTTGCCCTTGCTGGCACTTCTGAACTGTGCCTTGATCCCCGGGCACTGGGAAAGGAAAGCCTAACTCCTAACACCTATAAACTTGTCCCCTAGTTTTGAGGTATCCCATACAGACCTAAGGGCCACAGCACTGTCTTCTCTTACTTTAGAAAAACTTTCCATAACCCTGGGACAATGCTAACGGTTTTTGACAAGGCCACTCCTGGCACTGCTTTGGCTCTCCTCCCCTGACCTCAGCTCTCAGCCAGGCAGAACTCACTTGTCCAAGTTCTTCTCCACCTGTGGCCTTTTACATGTGTCAACTGCAGCTGAAAAATTTACCTCTCCTGCTTCCACCTCCAACCCCATCGTATCTCAGGCCTGTCTCAGTCAGTTCATTTTTAGGCGTCAGTGAGAATATCATCTTCTCTACAAACTCATGCCTGATTGCACAGGTTCCACACTCAACAGCTTACCAGTTAGTGCACTTGCTTTGCTACTCACGGGATCCAGGTTCAAGCCCAGTCCTCACCATATTGGAGGTAGTTTCAGTGTAGTGTCTTTCCCTTTGTCTCTGTTTCCATTTGAAATGCTAATCTGAGGTGGTGAAACCCCAGTGGTGGGGAAAAAAATCGTACGAACATAATCCAGAACCTTTATCTTTACCACCTAACACAGTGTCTGCCTCACTGTACTCACTCATGAACATCTCTGATGCCCTCCAGATGTTGAGCCTCTGTTTTTTGATCCTGTCCTGTTCCTCCTGCTGCTCATAGTGTAGACCAGGGAGGTGACTCAATAGTCAAAGAGCATTTCTTGCAACCATAAGAGCTGGGGTTTGGTCCCTGGCACCACATAGGATGGATCAGTGAGTGCTCTGGTGTAAATAAACAGACATATAGAGTGGTCCGGGAGATGGCGCAGTGCATAAAGCATTGTACTCTCAAGCATGAGGTCCTGAGTTCAGTCCCTGGCAGCACATGTACCAGAGTGATGGTCTTTCTCTTTCTCCTCCTATCTTTCTCAATAATAAGTAAATAAATAAAATCTTAAAAAAATAAATAAAATAAACAGACAAATATATACATACCTTTTTTTGTCTTTCTTTTTTTTATTCTTCTTTTTTTTTTCTCTTTTAGTTTGTTTAATACATACCTTTTAAAAGCCAGAGTAGACAGATGAATTAATAGAGCCAAGCCCTCTGCTGTCCCTGGTCACTATCAGAGCTGAGTCTCCTCAGCTGCCCTGTGATGCTGCAGACTGGCATTGCCATTGCCTGCTAGGCCCACCCTGTAAACCACATGCCATTTCCCTCTAAATCTCCAATTCCCTGCCATCGTCACCCTCTCTGCACCAGTCAGTCATCAAAGCTGTGCACCTGGTAAGCCTGACAAAGTGAGTGAGACTTTTCCAGTACCGTCGGGGTGCTCTTTGCCAGGCAGTGTAGTTATATTTATGGTGGCAGTTGAAGCAGCTCTTCACCCAAGAAGGACTTCTGGGGAGTCCAGAGCTGGCACTGGGTTGTGACCATTTTGCACCAGGTCAGAGCAGGCTTTCAAAACAGTGTTGACTCACACCTGAAATCATTTCCAGCTCCTTCTAGAATGGCCTGGAGGAAGTCACATAGGCTAGTTCACCCTTTGATTGATCATCTGTAAGACAGAGATAATAGGGGCCAATGAAATAGCTCACTTGGGTAGTATGTTGCTTTGCATATGCATGATCCAAGTTTGAGCCTGGCCCCCACTACACTGAAAGAAGTTTTGATCTTGTGACATGTCTCTCTCTCTCTCTCTCTCTTTCTGTCTCTATACTGTGTGTCAGGGGGAGGGCAGATAGAGAGTGTCTTCTCTTAAGATGACCAGTAGTGAGAACACTGCTGCTTTCAAAGAGCTGAGGACACACAGGTTCTCGAGTAAATGAGAACTATTATTTACACATAGGGGAAGGTGAAGCCTGTGTGAACAGTTCCTCATTCTCTAATTCTCTTCAGAGGTCCCCTTCTCCCTCCCTCTATCCCCACTCCCTTCCTATTAGACTTCCTCCTCCAGGACACTCATCCTCTTCCACAGGGGAGAGACAGGCTCAGCCCAGTCCTTTAGAGGTACCATATTCTCTGGCCAATGTCAGTGTGTGTCCCTGCAGCCTAGCCCTTGCTAGTCCTAAGACCCTGAGTCTGCATTGGGCAAAAGAAACTGCATTTTCAGCTCCTTTCAGCTCCTCTCCGTGAGCAGCTGCTACAGTCTGCTTTTCCCCAAATGACCTAACAGCAAACACCCTCTGCTACAACAACAATTAATTTTCTCCCTAATACTATAGTCAATGATACATAAGGCGTACACATTCTCCACATTAGTACAGCTTTGACCCTACTCTTTGAGAAGTAATTATCCTGGTCTTATTATGCTGCAACACCATTTGCCCATTTCCTGGCCTGGTTTTTTATTATGAAGCATCCCTCCCTGCCCCCTCTCCCAGCCCCCCTTAACTGAAAAGACCTCAGATTGAACCAGAAAACTACCAGCACTATCTCCTCAGTACAGTTTCTCCAGTCCCTAGATTTTCCTTAATAGAAGTTGTTTTTACTTTTTTTTTTTTCCTCTTTATCCCACCATCCACTTCCACTTTCCAATTTCCAAGCTCCAGCACTGTGTGGGAACTCCCACTCAGCCACCATTCCCAGCCTGAAGGGCACCTCTTTGTCCCAGCTCAATGCAGAGATGACTAACACACCCTATAAAACAAAGATGAATCACTCAGGTTACTTACTAGCTTCAACCAATTTTCTCCCAGATCCTGTGACCTGCTGGGCCACCCACCTTATCCCACCCCTGTGCTCCAAGAGTTGTGATTCTCAGGCCAGACCCAGTCCACCCACCCTCTATGCACTTGTGCCCACACCCCTAGCACTAGGGCACCCCTAGATCTCCTGCTGCTATGTTCTGTGGCACTAATGAGACAGTCTCAAGTGATGCTCAATCTCCAGTTCTAAATCTAACCTCAGCAAACCTCCCAGACAGCCCAATGAAACCTCCATTATATTGTGTGCCAGAACTACAATCTATAAATTCCTTACACACACAGTAACAGCAAACATAATTTCTTTCAGAGCACTAGAAGGCCTATTCCCCAAGCTTCCAAGGAACCAAGGAGATTTCATTCCACCTAAATCCCAAACCCCAAACTCCCAGAGGCCACCAATAACCAGGCACCCACAATGGGTGCTTCAGCTCACGCCCCCCCGCCCCCCCACATACACACACTCCATCCCTTTGCCCCCATTTTCAAAGTCTGCTCAGCAACGTGAGCTATTAAATCCAGAAATTCATTTGTATGGAAACAATGAGGAGAGTAATAGTCTCTCTGTACGATTGCCATGGAAGGTCCTCCCTCTCCTCAGCCCTCCCCCCTCAACTGGTGCTCTGTAAAGAATGGAGAAGGGCACCTACAGAGAAATACCTATTAACATTCAAAGCCCCCTAGCGGGATGGAAGCTGACCCACCACAAAGTTGAGATCGGCCCGCAGCCCACGCACACCCATAAGCGGGTTCACATTATTTATCCTGCAGACAGAATGGCTAATAGGCAGTCCCCGTGTGTCTGCTCCAGCCACTCAGGGACAGCCTGCAGAGCCAAGCCAGACACGTGTCAGAGCAGAGTGATTTGGAAAAGGGAAAAGAGGAAAAGAAAGGAGGAACAAAGCTGGATGGGGGAGACAGAGCCAGAGAGGCTGGGAGAAATGTCAGTGGGAGGTGGAGGAGTCAGTGAGAGTCCCATCAGACAGAGGCAGTCTACCTCGCTGGGAGGGAAAAACTGATTGGGGTCTTCTGTGCTTCAGGGGTGGGGGCGAAACCTCAGAAAGAGTTAGTTCTCAGATGGGCCTCAAAAGGGCTTCACCTTGAGTCATCCCATGAGTCATAGGCAGGAAGCAGAAATAGATTGTAAGACCCACTGTTCCTTGTAACAGACATATTGTTGCATCTCCAACCAGGACTCCTGAGCTGAGATGGATTGGGGTGCTCTTGGCAGCCAGGTTGGCTCATCTGATGAGCTGAGCTGTTTCTCCCCTCCCATTACAAGGACAAGTGATTTCAAGTCTTGGTTACCTCTCTGACTCACATTAAGTATATCTGTTTACCATCCTTGGCAAAGGAACAGTTTCTTCTGCTTCTTTTCCCTCAGACAGGCTCCTCCTTTCAACACAGCAAGTTCATCTAGGAATTTGAGGTCCCACCGGATTTAGATATTGTGCACACCAGAATGCCTCTTTTGATGGGATCAATCGAGTTTTGATCATTTTTCTTGTATTCCTTTAGGGCTTGTGACAATGTAGATACTTACCACACAGCCAAGGTCCCTCCACTACCTCCAAGAGTTCTGATATCACCTTCCTTGTATGCATAAGAAAAGTCTATTTCCCAATTCTACTCATTTTTGTGAGGGTATAACTGTCTCTAAAATGTAAGTTTTAGTCATCAAAAGGTGACTGAGTCTTTTTAATATATAGGCTGTGTATTTGATTTGCAGACTCTCTCAAAAGCCTAGACCAAGTAGATCAGAGGCAACCAGTGGCACAGCTATATACAAGATACTGGGTACTATACAGCAAACCCTAACAAAAGGACTTTTCAAAGTTAACCCAATTACCAAATAATGTGATGATAACATTAACTATCCATTGTCTTTTTGAACCCTAAGAGAGCAGGAACCTCACATCTCCACTACAGAGCCTATATTTCCCCCAGTCCTGGAACCTTAGGGTGGAGCCCACTTTCCCGCATGCCTCTCCCAATCCATATCAAATAATATTGCATCTGCCGATTGCAACCTAATCAATGCGACGATTGCCACCTCAACATGCTTCAGCTCAGACTGTGTCCAGAGACTTCAGGTGTGGAATGACAACCCTTCAACTTCATTACTCGGGTGAGACCTTTCCTTTCATAGTATTCTCTAATTCCATCCCAGGTGGATCACTTTCTAACAAAGTCCCAAAACCTAGATATACACCAGGTTCTGTGAGAGAGAGCATATGTTCACACGTATCCATAAACTAGTGCAAAATATATACCTGAAAGCAGAAGTACACTAGAGTTTGCAGTGAGTACCCCCAACACTTCCTCTCCACTATTCCAAGCTTTGGGTCCATGATTGCTCAACAATTTGTTTGGCTTTGTATGTTAACTCTCTTTTCAGCCACCAGGTTCCAGATGCCATCAGGATGCCAGCCAGGCTTCCCTGGACTGAAGACCCCACCAATGTTTCCTGGAGCTCTGCTTCCCCAGAGACCCAACCTACTAGGGAAAGAGAGAGGCAGACTGGGAGTATGGACCGACCAGTCAACGTGCATGTTCAGTGGGGAAGCAATTACAGAAGCCAGACCTTCCACCTTCTGCAACTCACAACAACCCTGGGTCCATGCTCCCAGAGGGATAGAGAATGGGAAAGCTATCAGGGGAGGGGGTGGGATATGGAGATTGGTGGTGGGAATAGTGTGGAGTTGTACCCCTCCTACCCTATGGTTTTGTTAATTAATCCTTTCTTAAATAAAAAATAAATTAAAAAAAAAAGAAATACACCAGAAGTGATGCTCTGGTTATTTCTCTCTCCTCCTCCTCTGTCTCATAAATAAATAAATCTTTAAAAAACAAAAAAAGAGGTGACAGTTAATAAGGCATTGGGGTTTTTGTGGTCATGCAGTATACCTGCGACCATTGGATGGAAGTCTCAGCACAGTGCTGACGTCAGACTTGGCGACAGAGTACAAAGTGATCTGCGCAGGTGCATGGTGGACTGTGGGTGGATCCAGTCTGTGCTGGTGTGCAAAGCATTGTGGGTGGGCTGAATAGACTTAAAAGTACAGCCAGCCATAAGTCACTCTGTTTGGCTGCTGCTGCTTCTCCTGGTCAGATGTTTCTCAGCGGAGGTGCACCAGGTATTCGCCATGGCTACTTCTCCTGGGAACTGAACACGTATGACTCGCTAGTCAGTAAAATTTAAACCCCTCTACAGCCATGACCAACCTTTACCAGAGCTGATAATTGTTTATCTTATGGGACTAAACTTTTGAAAACTATACTCAGACTTTATGGACCTAGAGTACTCTTAACCCTTGATGATGATTGCTTATTTTGCCTTTTACCCATTTCACCCTAATAAACCTTGTATTGTTTAAACCAGTTCCCAGCTCCCTGCTGTGAATCCTTTTACACACCACAGCAGCCCCCCAAACCCTTTTTAAGTTAAATAACAACATTTTTAAGCATGAGGTCCCTCCCAGTTAGAACTCCGCATCCCATGAGCCAGAATGATGCTCTGATTCTCTCTTCCCTCTCTCCCTTTCTCTCTAATAAATAAATAAATATTTTCAAAAAATAAGTAAAATTCAGCTCTTTGTGTTTATTTATTTAAAATTATTTATTCATTTATTGGATAGACACAGAGAGAAACTGAAATGAAAGGGGATAGGGAGAGAAAGTGTGATACCTACAGCACTAGTTCATCACTTTTGAAGCTTCCCCCTCCTATAGTTGGGGACCTGAGGAACAGTAACATGTGTGCTTAACCAAGTGTTCCACCACTCAATTCTTTATTGTGTTTGTGATGTAGGGAAGCCAACCAATGAACAAAAGACTACCATTGATGATGCTTTGTTACTTAGATTTCCCAAGAGAAGGGTCAGTGCCAGGACCCAGGGATGGAGGTGGAAGTACTCAGAGAAGCACCAGCACC
Organism: Erinaceus europaeus; assembly: GCF_950295315.1. Lineage (NCBI taxonomy): Eukaryota > Metazoa > Chordata > Mammalia > Eulipotyphla > Erinaceidae > Erinaceus > Erinaceus europaeus. The sequence continues at coordinate 62,468,453 of NC_080172.1, forward strand.
AGTCCCTCCAGAAAGGGAGTAGAGGAAAATGAGCATTTATTGCAGTTTCTGTAGCTGTAGTGAGGTAAAGTAAAAAGATTGAGGATTAGCTAGTTTAAATAATTTCAGTAGGTTTTGAGGCATAGAAATGGTCTATTAGTTGGCACTAGATGGCTAAGGGAGGTGGTCAGTATTCAGAAAATGGAAGGGAAGCCTTAGGAGAGAGAGAGAGAAGGCTGTGAGTGAAGAATGGACTCTGAATATTTTTCTGGCATTACTATCTCTGGAGTTAGTTCTGTGAAGAGTCATTTCTCTAAAGTCAGAAATGGTTCTAGAGCTTAAAGCATCTGAAAGAGGAAATAGAAAGGGATGATTAGGGAGCTGGGCAGTAGTGCATCAGGTTAAGTGCACATGGTGCAAAGCACAAAGGCTGGCATAAGGACCCTGGTTCAAGCTCCCAGCTCCCCACCTACAGGAGGTCACTTCGCAAGTGGTGAAGTAGATCTGCAGGTGTCTATATATCTTGCCTCCTCTCTTGATTTCTCTCTGTCCTATCCAACAGCAACAACAGCTATGACATCAATAACAACTACAATAAGGGCAACAAAATAGGGGAAATGGCCTCCAGGAGCAGTGGATTCCTAGTGCAGGCACTGAGCTCCAGTGATAACCCTGGAGGCAAAAAAAAAAAAAAAAAAAAAAAAAGGAAAAAAAAAAGAAGAAAAGAAAAGAAGAGAAAAGAAAAGTGATGATTAATACAACTATCATTGGACCCACAACAGCCATCCCATAGCTATGAGAAAAAGCCACAGAATTCTGGAGAAAAAACAAAAAGAAAAAGAAAAAGCTACAAGGCCCCTGAACTTGTTACCAAGCAAGTTAAGCATCCCTGAATGCTTCACTTTGATACTCTGATTGTGCAAGACAAAGTCCTTTTGCTACAGTCACCTTCGTTCACCTATTGTTACTTGCAGCTGAAAGCATCCTAACTGATAGGGCATTGAAGCCTTTGGTTTACTCTAAAGGTATAAACTAACTCAAATGATTTTGCTGTTCTCAGATTGCTTTTGAAAAAAAAATGAGTTACTTGAAATAACATCATTTCCAGATTGCCAGAAACCTTCATGTTTGTTTAGTGCTTTATATTTTACAGTTGCCTCCTAGCCTCTCGAAAGTCAAAAAGAAAGTGGAGGGAAAAATGTATTTTCAATCCAATTGAAGAAGGTGATGTGTTTTTTGTTTGTTTGTTTGCTTGCTTGCTTGCTTATTCTTTCTCTTCTGGTTCCTGGATTGTCTCTAAGATTCTTAAGTAGCCAAGGTGGACCTTCACATTCTAAAACAAATCAGAGTATATGATTCTTTGGTTTAACCCCCTCCAAAGATGGCTCACTATGCTTGGAGTAAAATCCCACAGTCTCTGAGGCTGGGGAAATCTAGCCTTTGGTCCCTCCAGAGCCTCATGACTACCTGCTCTTTGATGTCATGCTCAAACACTTCTAGGCTTGGCTTTGTATTGCTGTTGTTTTTCACTAGAACGCACCCAGTCCTCACCTGCAGGAAGGAAGCTACACAAGTGGTGAAACAAAGCTATAGATGTCTCTTTTTCTTTCTCCCTAGCTCTTCCTTCCTTCTCAATTTCTCTCTTATCAAATGGAAAAAAAGAAAAGTAAAAGATAAAGGAACTGAAAACTCTGTTCTCAGTGTTTTCCTTAGAGGACTGTTCTCATTGAGACAGACTGATTCCCATCCACACACTCCAACAGAGTCCTAATCTCAGGGCCTTGCTCTCCTAACTAAGCTCAAATATATAAACATTTTCTGGATTTCTGATGACTTTCGACACTGAGAATACATTCAGAGCCCCCTTGCCAGTCATTCTGCATCTCTTACCACTCCAAACTGCTAGGGGAAATGAGTTTTTCTGCTGCAGGGGACAGAGAAGAAAACCAGGGACGTTTTCTAAAATTAAATCTATATTTGATGCTGTTCTCAGATGCATTGCATCTATTTGCAATAAATGAAAGTGATCCTAGGTTTCTTGGAAATTGATTTCTCCACTCCCCCTTAGACCTCTGTTTTTTGCTGATCCACTGACTTTTATAACCCTCCAAAAGCTGTTCTTGACTCCAAATTCACTGGGCAGTTTCTCCATCCCTAGCAGTGAGAATTGTGACAGCATTTTCCTTGAAGTCCCTGAAAAGTCTACTGGAAGCAGAGTCAGAAGAGGGAGAACTGTAAGCTTTAGATGATACATCCTGGGAAGTTACTGATTTTGCAAGAATATATCACATAGGACCTAGTCTCCAGCACAGTGGTTCGTACCCTATCACTGTCCCACTGTCATTGTGTTCACCCATTCTAGCTAATTATTTCAGATCAAAAAGAAGAAAAGAATTTAAATAAAGGCAAGTAAGCTAGACAGTAGCCTCTAAGTAAGTGGCAGTATTTTGGATGGCTATATTAGGAGTGACACCATCTAGAGTAAACTATCCAGATTCTACTACTCAGCTGCAGGAAAAGATAAAATCTTCTCTTTTAGAGAGACAGGCTGGGAGTATGGATCGACCTATCAAAGCCTATGTTCAGTGGGGAAGCAATTACAAAAGCCAGACCTCCTACCTTCTGCACCCCATAATGAACCTTGGTTCATACTCCCAGAGGGTTAAAGAATAGAAAAGTTATCAGGGGAGGGGATGGGATATGGAGTTCTGGTGGTGGGAATGTGTAGAGTTGTACCCTTCTTATCCTATGGTTTTGTCAGTGTTTCCTTTTTATAAATAATTTTTTAAAAAGTTGAAAAGAGTATCTTCTCGTTTGCAACATGGATGGAATTAAATGAGAATTTAATATGGGATCATATTAAAGGAAATAAGTCTGAAGAAGAACAAATACTAGATGATCATACTCAGTGGTGGGACTTCAGAAACAAGGTCAGGGAAAACACAGGGAGATGTTGATAAACTATGACCTACTTCAGCAGATCCAAGAACAGAAGGGGGGTGGGAGTGGAGTGATAGAAAGAGATTGGGGATTCAGTACCCTCCTCCAGTGGAGGGGATGACAACTTAGTGGTAGGTGGAGTGCAAAAGTAACAAAAATTCATTTGAGCGGATTCAAACAAGATAGGACAATGGGGAGTCGGGTGGTAGCACAGCGGGTTAAGTGCATGTGGCAGAAAGTGCAAGGACAAGTGTAAAGATTCCAGTTTGAGCCCCCAGCTCCCCACCTGCAGGGGAGTCGCTTCACGAGTGATGAAGCAGGTCTGCAGGTGTTTCTCTCTCTCCCGGTCTTCCCTTCTTCTCTCCGTTTCTCTCTGTCCTATCCAACAACAATAACATCAATAACTACAACAATAAAAAAACAACAAGGGCAACAAAAGGGAATAAATAAATATTTTAAAAAACAGGACAATGAATTTATGGTTCGAAAAGCATCCCAAGCTCAGAGAGAAACTAAGTATCTCAGAAGAAAGCTGAGTCAAGAGCTAGAAAACCCAGAGGAGCCAGTTTCTTTTATTGTTTCACCCTAGGGTCATATAGACCTTGACCTCTGTTTTTTTGTGCTATTTCATTATTTTGTTTGTTTGTTTTTGTTGTTGTTGTTGCTCTTACCTCTCTTCCCAGGTATCATTCATTCAACTCTTAAGTTTCTCTGTTCTCAGTTCAAGCCACACAGTCAACTCACTGTGGCCAATTGGTAGCTCCAGACTCCTGTGTGATTCTGATTGACTGAACTTGAGCTAAGTAACTAGTCCCAGTTCTTTTCATCTCAGCCAAGTGAACATGTACTAACACACAGCAGAAAACCATCCTAATAAATAGATAGGTGAGGCAGGGCAAACTCTCAGACATAGGGTCAGTGGCAGCTAGACAGCAAACCTCAAAAATATCTATTACAGGACTGGCAGAAATATGGGCTTTATAGAGAACGGGGAAGTCTCCTGTTGTCTTAGGGTTTAAGAAAGCAACAGAAAGTCATTACTATAAAGGGGGCCGAGTGGTGGCACACCCGGTTAAGCACACGTGTTACAATGTACAAGGACCCAGATTGGATCCCCTGGTCCCCACCTGCAGGGGAAAAGCTTCACAAGTGGGGGAGCAGGGCTGCATGTGTCTTTCTGTCTCTCTCCCTCTCTATCACCCCCCTACCTCCTGATTTCTACTTGTCTGTATCCAATTAATAAAGATAATTTTTTAAAAGGTTTAAAAAAAAAGAAAGTCATTACTACAATCAAATTATTTGGCAAATGGATTAACTTTGAAAATCCCATTGTAGGATTTGCTAGATCATGCAAGACATCACCATAATTTATGTCCTTTAATGCTATTTACATATAGCTCTATCTTTTTAAAAAAAATTTTATTTATAAAAAGGAAACATTGACAAAACCATAGGATAAGAGGGGTACAGCTCCACACAATTCCTACCATCAGACCTCCATATCCCATCCCCTCCCCTGATAGCTTTCCTACTCTTTAACCCTCTGGGAGTATGGATCCAAGATCATTGTGGGATGCAGAAGTTGGAAGGTCTGGCTTCGGTAATTGCTTCCCCGCTGAACATGGGCATTGACAAGTCAATCCATACTCCCAGCCTGTCTCTCTCTTTCCCTGGGGAGGAAGGGCTCGGGGGTAAGCGGAGCTCCAAGGCACATTGGTGAGGTTGTCTGTCCAGGGAATTCTGGTTGCATCCTGCTAGCATCTGGAACCTGGTGGCTGAAAAGAGAGTTAATATACAAAATCAGACAAATTGTTGAACAATCATGGACCTAAAGGCTGGGATAGTGCAGATGAAGTGTTGGGGGGTCCTCCATTTTGTAGATAACTAGTAGGCATATTTTAGTTATATTTCAAAGGGCCTATAGTTATACTAGTGTTTTGTGTTTTTTTTTCCTGAACCTGAAATCTGATATGCAAGTGAATCCTAATTATTGTCTGGAGAGATGATGACATGGCTGTAGCTCTATTTTATAAAATAATACCACCAGTTGCTTCTGTTATCCCTGGTCTAAGCTTTTAGGAGATTTAATATTTCAAATAACAATTACTAGAGAATTATTATTAGAAATGCATTAATTATTTGATCCCAGTGTTAAAATTTAACCTGGTTACCAGTTTGCATTCTTAAGGGCTTAGAATGAAGAAACATATACTCAGAGGTCTATGCATCAAAAAGTTTGAGACAAAAAAAAAAAGTTTGAGACATTCAATCCATTTTTCCACTCTCATATTAATTAAATCGTGATTTGTGAGACTATAAGTTAATAGGAGTGTTAAATAAGTTAACTATAAGTTAATAGGAGTGTTCCAACACACACACAGTGAAGCTGAACATCTACCCTCATCCTCTCCCCAGAGATTTTTACTTTGGTGCCATACTCCAAACTCAGATCCTGCTTTGAGTTTCCCATTCTGTTCTTCTTTCTCAGTTTCTGTTTATGGGTGGGATCATCCCCTAATCATCTTTCTTCCTAACTTATCTCACTTAATTCCTTCTAGCTCCATCCAGGATGGGTCAGAGAAGGTGGGTTCATTATTCTTAGTATATGTATAGTATTCCATTGTGTACATATACCACAGCTTTCTCAGCCATTCATCTGTTGTTGGGCACCTGGTTTGCTTCCAGATTTTAGCTATTACAAATTGTGCTGCTAGTGTTTCCTTTTTATAAATAAGTTTTTAAAAAAAAAATTGTGCTGCTATGAACATAGGTGTACACATAACTTTTTAGTTGAGTGTTATCCAGCTTTCTAGTCCTTTATCCAACTATGACACCATCTCCCCAGACAATAACTTGGATCCACCTACATGTCAGGCTGAGGCAAAAACTAGTAAAGCCATGGGCCCCTTGGAATATTCCTAAAATAGGACTACTAACTTTTTGCAAAATAGAGATCCCAAATCTTCATCTGCAATATTCTAGCCTTTAGGTTCATATTTAGTTAGCAATTTGTTCTGCTTCATATCTTTACTCTCTTTCGGCCACCAGGTTCCAGATGCTAACATGATGCCAACCAGACTTCCCTGGGCAGATGACCCCACCAATGTGTCCTGGAGTCCTGCCTTCCCAGAGCCCTGCCCCGCTAAGGAAAGAGAGAGACAAGCTGGGAGTATGGATCAACCTGCCAATGCCCATATTCAGAAGAGAAGCAGTTATAGAAGCCTGACCTCCCATCTTCTGCAGCCCATAATGATCCTGTGTTCATAATCCCAGAGGGATAGAGAATAGGAAAGTTTTCAAGGGAGGGGATGGAATACAGAGTTCTGGTGGTGGGAACTGTGTGGAATGGTACCCCTCTTATCCTATGGTCTTGTCAATATTTCCATTTTCTAAATAAAATTTTTAAATTTCTAAATAAATTTTTTAAAAAATAAGTATTCCATACTGTCACCCTATATGAACATAGAGCCACTTTGTTGTTTTCCCAGTGTTGCCGCACAATTTCCATAACTCCAATAGTCTTGGAGAGTTGAAAAAAAGAAACTATAGTCTGGGATTAGTAAAATAACTGACTTGTAGTGCTCCTGCTTTGCCAAATTTGAGTCTGCCCTCACTGCATTGGAGGAAGTTTCAGTGCTATGATGTCTTTCTCTCTCTCCCTTTGTCTCTCTGTCTCTCTGAAAAGGAAAGGAAAATGCCACAGCCTAGCTCTTTATGTATTAGCTTACTTATCTGAGGAAGCATCAGTGTTTTTTGTTTGTTTGGTGATTTTTTTTTAAATATTGATTCAAAATTATAAGATAATGGGGGTATAATTCCACACCATTCCCACCGCCAGAGTTCTGTGTTCCAAATCCCTGAAGTAGTTCTCCCAAGGTCACAGATATGGGTTGACTTATTACTTCTGCAACTATCTATATATTTTTGCCCAATTTTTATTTTTTTCTTCTTGTATTTATTCCCTTTTGTTGCCCTTGTTGTTTTATTGTTGTGGTTATTGATGTCGTCGTTGTTGGATAGGACAGAGAGAAATGGAGAAAGGAGGGGAAGACAGAGAGGGAAAGAAAGAGACACCTGCAGACCTGCTTCACTGCTTGTGAAGCGACTCCCCTGTAGGTGGGGAACAGGGGCTTGAACCGGATATGCTGGTCCTTGGGCTTTGCACCACTTGCGCTTAACCCGCTGCACTACCGCCCAACCCCCCCCCCCCCAATTCTTCTATGATTCTGCCTTCTCTGCCTTTCTACATCACACCTACACCTAATACTATTTTCAAGTGCTCTTCATTTTTTCCCTCTTCCCTCTCAGGGTCCTGATAGAATTGGGTTTCAGAGCCTTCTAGGCATCTTCCCCTAACATTCCACACCCCTTGGGAGTATAGACCAAAAATTTGGGGCGTTGGGACAGAAGGTGGAAGTTCTGGCTTCTATAATTGCCTTTCCCATGGACATAGACATTGGCAGGTCAGTCCATACTTGTATCTTTCTTTCCCTAGTGGGATAGGCTCTAGAGAGGTGAGGTTCTGGGACACATTGGTGAAGTCATCTGCCCAGGGAATTCAGGCATCTGCGACTTGGTGGCTGAAAGACATTAAAATATAAATCAGGGCAAAATGTTTAATAAACAGGAACCAAAAAATAAGAATAGAGTAGTTGAGGATAGGGATCTTAGGGTAGAAAGAAGGTAGGCCTCTCTCCATTGTTACTGGTCATCTCTATCAGGAACAACACAATAGACCCCTTTGTGGGCCCCCATCGGACCTTGCCCTCAAGTTGGATCAATAATGGTAGAGAATGTTCCATCCTCCAAAGGGAGGCTGGACAACATACTCTATGCGACACCTGAGGAAGATGGGTCCTGAAATTGGGGCAGCTTGGAATGTTCCTACTCATGACCACAGAATGTGAGCTCAGATCTACAGGGATGCAGAGGTCACATAGCCTCCTAAGCTGAATATGGGCCCTGGATAAGATCAAATCGATGGCGTTTACAGTCAACTATTTATACACCTTCCCCATATTTGGGAGCTACTCTCTTCCCTGATCCAGCTTTCTGGTCCTTTTTCCAGCCATGACATCATCTCCCCAGACAATAACTTAAATCCACCTGCATATCAGATTTCAGGCTCAGGGGAAAAAAAGAGAACTAGTATAGTCACAGGCTTTTTGGAATATAACTAAAATAGGACTACTAACTATCTACAAAACAGAGACCCCCCCCCAACTCTTCATATGAACTTTTCTATCCTTTAGTTTCATGATTAATCAATAATTTTTTGGCTCTATATGTTAACTCTTTTTTTAAACCACCAGGTTTCCATATGCTGTCATGATGCCAACCAGACTTCCCTGGGCAGACAACCCCACCAATGTGTCCTGGAGCCCCACTTCCCTAGAACTTCACCCCAGACAAGCTGGGAGTAGGGATCAACCTGCCAATGCCCATGTTCAGTGGGGAAGCAATTACAGAAGCCAGACCTTCCACCTTCTGCACTCCATAATGACCCTAGGTCCATAGGAAAGCTATCGGTGGAGGGGATGGGATACGGAGTTCTGGTGGTGGGAATTGCGTCTTGTACCCCCTCTTATCCTATGGTTTTTGTCAGTGTTTCCTTTTTATAAATAAAAATTAAAGAAAGAAAGAAAGGAAGGAAGGAAGGAAGGAAGGAAGGAAGGAAGGAAGAAAGAAAGAAAGAAAGAAAGAAAGAAAGAAAGAAAGAAAGAGAAAGAGAGAAATAAAGAAGCCAGGAAGTCTACTCTGGGTATGTTCCTTGGAGCCTATAACTTTAGTAATTTTGGAAGCATTCGTTTTATCAGAACTTCCCAATAGATCCTAAAAATCATGTTTCCTCGAGTAGTTTATAATTTTCTCTCTTAGAAAGAATATTATAAACTACTGAATAGGAGTATAACTAATATAACTAAAATAGGAGTCTTATTTTAGTTATATTCCAAAAAGCCTGTGACTATACTAGTTCTCTTTTCTTCCTCTGAGCCTGAAATCTGATATGCAGGTGGATTTAAGTTATTGTCTGGGGAGATGATGTCATGGCTGGGAAAAGGACCAGAAAGCTGGATCAGGGAAGAGAGTAGCTCCCAAATATGGGAAAGGTGTCTGAATAGGAGTCTATAAAAGGTTTGGTTACAATCACTCATTCTCAAAGAGTAGCTGCTAAGGTAGTTGCCCTTGAGACCATCTTAGTTAAGCCTAAGAAATAATAGCAACAATAATCATAACAGGAAGAGGAGATACAGATGTGAAGGCAAGGACTAAGTGTATATTGAATACTTAAGACCATCAGGCATTGTAGTAGGCATCTTGGGCTTCAGGGGCTTCTCTCCCTCCCCAAGGAAGATAGAGACACTGAGAGCTGTAAATGTATCACCCACCCACAGCCAGGATCACCGAGCTCTCATGCTCCTGCAAGAGCTGGGACCGACTGCACAAAATATTACTGACTATTTTCATTTACACAAATCACTTTCATTTATACCTAATCACCATGTAGCACAATGATGATTATGTGCTGATTAACTTTGCTTTAAGACTAATTTCCACATTAAACCCGACAGGCCATTTTCAGGCTTCCTAGTCTATTGTTTGTACAGAATTGATTGCCTCCTCAAACTTAATAATAATTAAAGGAAACACCAGACCGTGGGATACTAGAAGCCAATGCAGGTGGCACATGGGGAGGATAACCGCAGAGGATAATTGATATTCTGCAGAATCGATCTAATCATAAGGCAGTCCTTAAATGGAAAGAATATTAAGATAATGGAGATACCTAATATGCTCAGGTTGCATTTTGGAGGTGTTAAACAGAGAAGTGAACAGTAAGATACTGTGGAAGAGTGGTGGCACTGAAATGAAAAGTTGGGCCAGTGCAGCAATAGTGGCTTGGGCTTTCATGGCTGAAGCCCCAACCATCCAAGACTCAGTCCCGAGCACCACCAATGTCAAAACTAAGCAATACTCTGGGGTATCTTCTTCTGTTTCCTCATCTCTCTGTCTCTTCCATGAAAATAAGTGAAGAGTATGGATGGGCATTGGTGCATCCAATAGAGCATACGTGTTAACTTGCAGGAACACACAAGTTCAAGTCCCCAGTCTCCGCATGCCAGGGGGTGGAGAAGCTTCATGGGTGATGAAGCAATGCTACAGATATCTCTCCTTGTCTCTGTCTCTCTCTATTTGCCTCTCTCTGCCTCTCCCCTTCTACTTGCCCCTCCCTATCAATTTCTCTCTGTCCTGTCAAATAAATAAATATTAAGATATAATAAAAATTAAAATAAGTTGTCTTTAAATATAAAGGGACACTAAAGATCATATCAATAAAATTGATAAAATCATATCAATTGATAAATTGATAAATCATATCAATAAAATCTATCAATAAAAATTTTTAAACAGAATAAATGAATAAACATTCTTTAAAAAATTACAGTAAAGCTGAAGAGTCAGAGCCAGCCTACCTCCTGCAGTTACCAGCCATGATAACTCAAGGAAATGAGGTTGTGAAACTGTGTAGGAGAGAAAACACCCAGAATTGCCAAAACCATCTTGAGGAAAAGAAACAAAAATGGAGGCATCACACTCCCAGAGCTTAAACTATATTATAAAGCCATCATCATCAAAACAGCATGGTACTGGAACAAAAATAGGCACACAGACCAGTGGAACAGAATTGAAAGCCCAGAAATAAATCCCAACACCTATGGGCATCTAATCTTTGATAAGGGGGCCCAAAGGATTAAATGGAAAAAGGAGACTCTCTTCAATAAATGGTGCTGGGAAAACTGGGTTGTAACATGCAGAAGAATGAAATTGAACCACTTTATCTCACCAGAAACAAAAATCAACTCCAAATGGATCAAAGACCTAGATGTCAGACCAGAAACAATCAAATACTTAGAGGAAAACATTGGTAAAACACTTTCCCTCCTACACCTCAAGGACATCTTTGATGAATCAAACCCAATTGCAAGGAAGACTAAAACAGAAACAAACCAATGGGACTACATCAAATTGAAAAGCTTCTGCACATCCAAAGAAACTATTAAACAAACAGAGAGACCCCTCACAGAATGGGAGAAGATCTTCACATGCCATACATCAGACAAGAAACTAATCACCAAAATATATAAAGAGCTCAGCAAACTTAGCACCAAAAAAGCAAATGACCCCATCCAAAAATGGGCAGAGGATATGAACAAAACATTCACTACAGAGGAGATCCAAAAGGCTAACAAACATATGAAAAACTGCTCTAGGTCACTGATTGTCAGAGAAATGCAAATTAAGACAACACTAAGATACCACCTCACTCCTGTAAGAATGGCATACATCAAAAAGGACAGCAGCAACAAATGCTGGAGAGGATGTGGGGACAGAGGAACCCTTTTATATTGCTGGTGGGAATGTAAATTGGTACAGCCTCTGTGGAGAGCAGTCTGAAAAACTCTCAGAAGGCTACACATGGACCTTCCATATGATCCAGTAATTCCTCTCCTGGGGTTATACCCCAAGGACTCCATAACACCCAACCAAAAAGAGGTATGTACTTCTATGTTCATAGCAGCACAATTCATAATAGCTAAAACCTGGAAGCAACCCAGGTGCCCAACAACAGACGAGTGGCTGAGAAAGCTGTGGTATATATACACAATGGAATACTATGCAGCTATCAAGAACAATGAACCCACCTTCTCTGACCCATCTTGGACAGAGCTAGAAGGAATTATGTTAAGTGAGCTAAGTCAGAAAGATAAAGGTGAGTATGGGATGATCCCACTCATCAACAGAAGTTGAGTAAGAAGATCTGAAAGGGAAACTAAAAGCAGGACCTGATCAAATTGTAAGTAGGGCACCAAAGTAAAAACCCTGTGGTGAGGGGTAGACATGCAGCTTCCTGGGACAGTGGGGGGTGTGAGTGGGTGGGAGGGATGGGTCACAGTCTTTTGGTGGTGGGAATGGTGTTTATGTACACTCCTAGCAAAATGTAGACATATAAATCAGTAGTTAATTAATATGAGAGGGGGAAAATCAATTGTATGTCTCAAAGTTTCTCAAAACACAAACTGAATCTTCTTAATATATAGGCTGTGTATTTGATATGCGGACTCTCTCAAAAGCCTAGACCAAGTAGATTAGAAGCATCCAATAGCACAGCTATATACAAGATACTGGATACTGTACAGCAAACCCTAACAAAAGGACTTTTCAAAGTTAACCCAATTACCAAATAATGTGATGATAACATTTACTATCGATTGTCTTTTTGAACCCTAAGACAGCAGGAACCTCACATCTCCACTATACAGCCCCAACTTCCCCCAGTTCTGGAACCCTTGGATAGGGCCCACTTTCCCGTATGCCTCTCCCAATCCATACCAAATAATATTGCATCCGCCGATCACAACCTAACCAACGCAACGATTGCCACCTCAACATGCTTCACTTCAGACTGTGTCCAGAGACTTCACGTGTGGAATGACAACCCTTCAGCTTCATTACTCGGGTGAGACCTTTCCTTTTATAGTACACTCTAATTTCATCTCAGGTGGTTCACTTTCTAACAAAGTCCCATAACCTAGATATACACCAGTTTCTGTGAGAGAGAGCTTATGTTCACACATATCCATAAACTACTGCAAAATATATACCTGAAAGCAGAAGTACACTAGAGTTTGCAGTGAGTACCTCGCTAACACTTCCTCTCCACTATTCCAAGCTTTGGGCCCATGATTGCTCAACAATTTGTTTGGCCTTGTATGTTAACTCTCTTTTCAATCACCAGGTTCCAGATGCCACCAGGATGCTGGCCAGGCTTCCCTGGATTGAAGACCCCACCAATGTGTCCTGGAGCTCAGCTTCCCCAGAGACACACCCTACTAGGGAAAGAGAGAGGCAGACTGGGAGTATGGACCGACCAGTCAACGCCCATGTTCAGCGGGGAAGCAATTACAGAAGCCAGACCTTCCACCTTCTGCAACCCTCAATGACCCTGGGTCCATGCTCCCAGAGGGATAAAGAATGGGAAAGCTATCAGAGGAGGGGGTGGGTTATGGAGATTGGGTGGTGGGAATTGTGTGGAGTTGTACCCCTCCTACCTTATGGTTTTGTTAATTAATCCTTTCTTAAATAAAATAAATAAATAAAATTAAACAAAAAGAAACTGTGTAGGAGAAAGATCAACATATTTGAATATAAACTATCATAAGTCATAGTATTGCCAAATACTTGGTAATAGAAGTAATAGTAATGGCAGTGATATGGAAACAGTATAGAAGCAGCATATCTGTTGAACTCTTCCTATGTACCATGAAATGTCATTGGTGCTGTTACAGTCTCCATATTTCCAGAACAGGAATTTTAAGCTCAGAGATACTGAGGCGCCTGACAGAGGCCATACTGCTAACTCATGGGTAGTCTGGATTTGAATTTAGGTCTGCAAGACATCAAAACTCAAGATCTTTCTAGGGGTGCTATCTCCATGGTTACATGATTTCTCATCCCTAAGAATTTCAGCTTCCAAAGTAAATTGTGTCTAAGATTTTTGAGAACTATGGTGGTTATCTTTAGGGGGTAGGAGAATGAGGATACAGAACTTTGGTGGTGGGTGTGGTGGGGAACTATACATTTTAGTCTTATAGTATTATAACAAATTATTAATAACAAACAAATAAAAACAAAAAATTATAAAAAGAATCTCAGCTTCCTCATTTGTAAAGTTACATAAGAATATTTTTTACCTAAAATACATGGTCTTGATTCAGTTCAATGATATCACATACTGAAGGCACTTTACGAAATGCTAAGAGGTATAAATTTCTTGGAGACTTCAAAAGTTTGCTTGTTTTACTTGAAGAAAGTAGGTAAATGTTGCTATCTTTTCTTTCCCTTCCCTAGCTTTCTTGTTTCTCCTTTTCCCCTTGCCATTCCTTTTGTCCCTCTCTTTTGTTCTTCTGCATTTGTTTCATTCTACAAAAGCCCCTCCCTCACTCCTGTTGCTGCGTAGTTTGGGAAAGAATTAACCAGAGAGCCCAGGAGAGCATGCATTTTAATTAGTTGTCTAGGATTCACTGGGGGATGGCTTTTTACTCTGCAGACAGAAAGAGACCTGAAAGTTTCCCACACTGAGCCTCTTGCACACCCAGCAGGGTATTGAGGCAAAGTTGCTAAATGATGGATGATAGTGTTGCTCCACTTAGGCTACTCACTGCATACTTGTGAGCCATTTCTTTTTATAGGAACACCTTCAAGCTGAGTCTCAGACACCAACTTGAAATTCTTCTAGAGAGAAACTGGACATCTGCCGCTCGTTGATCAGGTAGAAAGGTATAGCACCTGTGAGCAGAGCATTTCCATCTCAATCTCAATGGTACATTTTCTGCTGTGTAACCTTGAAAAGGTTACTTAACTGGACTGAGTTTCAATGTTATTTTCTCAAAGAAAAAAAGGGGTGGGGGGGCAGGCAGTGGCACACCTAGTTAAACACGCACATTGCAGTGCACAAGGTTGCAGGTTCAAGCCCTTGGTCCCCACCTGCAGGGGAAAGCCTCATGACTGGTGAAGCAGTACTGCAGGTGTAGGTGTCTCTCTGTATTTCTTCCTCTCTATCTCCTCTCTTCTCATTTCTCTCTGTCTCTACCCAACAACAAATAAATATATTATTAAAAAGGGGGGGTAATAGCAACAGTACGTGTTGGATATACATGTATTCAGTGAGATAGTAAATATTTTGGTTTTTATTTTTATTTTATTAGTGACTTAATATTGATTTACAAAATTATATGATAATAGGGGTGTAATTCCACACCACCACCAGAGTTCTGTGTCCCTATCCCCTCCATTTGAAGTTACTGTAGTTCTTCCAACTCTTCATCTGCACTATCCCAACCTTTAGGTCCATGATTGTTCAACAATTTGTCTGGCTTTGTACGTTAACTCTCTTTTCAGCCACCAGGTTCCAGATGCTAGCAGGATGCAACCAGAATTCCCTGGACAGACAACCCCACCAATGTGCCTTGGAGCTCCGCTTTCCCAGAGCCCTTCCCCACTAGGGAAAGAGAGAGACAGGCTGAGATTATGGATCGACCTGTTAATGCCCATGTTCAGCAGGGAAGCAATTACAGAAGCCAGAGCTTCCACCTTCTGCATCCCACAATGATCTTGGGTCCATACTCCCAGAGGGTTAAAGAGTAGGAAAGCTATCAGGGGAGGGGATGGGATACGGAGATCTGATGGTGGGAATTGTGTGGAGTTGTACCCCTCTTATCCTATGGTTTTGTCAATGTTTCCTTTTTATAAATAAAAAAAGCAGGACAAGATGATTAATGAGCAGGAAACAAAAAGTAGGACTAAAGAAGATAAGAATAGGGATCTTCAGGTGCATGTTAGTTATAATGTGCAAAGACTCAAGTTTGAGCCCCCAGCCCCCACCTATAGGGAGAAAGCTTTATAAGTGATGAAACATTACTGCAGGTGTCTCTCTGTCTCTCTCCCTCTTTAAATCCCCTTCCTCTAAATTTCTGGCTATCTCTATCCATTAAATAAATAAAGATAATTAAATTTTTAAATTCACATGGACTAAAGAAAAAAAGGACTCCTTAGGCCTATGCAATAGCTCAACCAGAAGGGTGCCTACTTTGCCATGTATGTGACTCAGATTATAATACAGTCCCCTAATAACTGTGAGAAATATCACTGGTTCTCTCTTGGAAAAAAAAAAAAAAAACATCAGTCCAGAGCAGTGAAGCCCAGGAGACAACAAAAATAAAAATAAACAAACAAACAAAGACTCCATTTGCCTGGGTGCAATGAAATTTCCAGCTTTCCTAAAGCAATACAGAATACAGGGGGGCTAGGTGGTGGTGTACCCAATTAAGTGAACATGGTATTAGGCACAAGGACCCACACAAGGATTCAGTTTCAATTCCCCAGCTCCCCACCTACAGGGGATCGCTTCACAAGTGGTGAAGCAGGTCTACAGGTATCTATATTTATATATATATATATATCTGCCTCTCTCTCTCTCTTCCTTTCTATTTCCCTTTCTCCTCTCAATTTCTCTCTGTCCTATCCAATAAAATGGGGGGGAAATGGCCACCAAGAGCATTGGATTCATAGTGCCAGTACTGAGCCCCAGAGATAACCCTGGAAGAAAAGATAAAAAAAAAAAAATAGCTTTCTGCTCCCTGAAAATTAATACTATCTATTACTGAGATTAATATCAACATTTTTCCACTTCACTTTTTCCTCTCCTCCCAACTCTCTCCAGTAACACCTAGAACACTAAGGCTCCTGTGAAGCAGAGCCAGGACCCAAAAGAGAAGGGGACAGGAAAAAGAATTCCAGCTCATAATGAAACTCAGAAAGGCAGTAGTCACCCTTACAATCCCCTCAGTGCCTCTGCTGAAGTAGAAAGCAAGCTGAGGAAAGCTATCAGGGGAGGGGATGGGATATGGAGTTCTGGTGGTGGGAAATATGTGGGGTTGTATATACCCCTCTTATCCTATGGTTTTTGTCAGTGTTTCCTTTTTATAAATAAAAATTTAAAAGAAAGAAGGAAGGAAGGAAAGAAGGAAGGAAGGAAGGAAGGAAGGAAAGAAAGAAAGAAAGAAAGAAAGAAAGAAAGAAAGAAAGAAAGAAAGAAAGAAAGAAAGAAAGAAAGCTGATGAGCCTGGCTAACTGAGAGGGGAACCTGTTCTGGCTCCTTTACATTTTAAGCTTATACTTCTTCTCCTCAGTTCCTACTTCTAAATCTACCTCTAAAGTGTTGCCTGTTCCTACTCCTTTGGCTCTTAATCTTCTTTCTTTTCAGGCTTCTGGCTTCTGACTTTGATCCTCTTCCAAAGTGTTGTTCATGTTCAGTATTTGAGACTTTAGCATTTGTCTACCTTGGGTCAAGAGATCTGAAAAGATTCAAAGATAAACTGTTTCATTTCCCCCCCCCCGTGTGTGTGTGTGTGTGTGTGTGTGTGTGTGTGTGTGTGTGTGTGTGTGTTTAAGAGAGTCTCGTGGTCTGGGAGATGACACAATGGATAGAGCACTGGAATCTCAAACATGAAGTCTTCAATCCCCAGCAGCACATGTACCAGAGTGATGTCTGGTTCTCTCTCTCCTCTTATCTTTCTCATGACTAAATAAATAAAATATTTTTTTAAAAAGAGAGAGTCTGTAACTTTTTTATCTGTGACATAGATAGATCTTCTCACATGTGCATTTTAACCACTCCTTGATGGATTTTTCATTCAGGAGGAGAAAGAGAGAATATTATGAATAATGAATAATATTTATGTGGTCAGTCATGATAATGTATTCATCAAGTATGCTATAGCATATTGGTCACACATGCTATAACATATTGACAGAAGAAGGGTATGAGATGTAATGTTATTTTAATCTGCTAAGATTGGGGGTAATTTGTATTTTTCCCTGTAAAAATGAAATCAGCAGATAATGCCTTAAAATAGAAAAGTCATTAAAAAAGCAATATAAACTTGTTATTTAGAGATTTTAAAAAATCACTACTGGAAATGGCTAGCTGAAGGTGAGGCTGTAGAAGACATTTGCACAGAGTTAGCTTTCATGACTAATTCTCATTACTGACAAATTATTGGCCTTAATTCTTCATCACATGGACCTTTTGCAGGACTGATGACCATCCTTATAACATGGCAGCCAACATTCCCCAGAGTCAGCATTATAAGGGAAAAAATATGGCAGATTCTTTGATGTCTCTTGTGGTCTAGCTTCAGAAGTCATACGCCATCATTTCTGGGATATCGTACTGCTTACACAAGTCAATCCTGTTCAGTGTGGAAGATGACTACACATAGGCACAAATTGTCAGGAAGCAATGATCATTGGAAACAACCATACAACTGTTCAAAAAAGCAAAAATATGCCCCAAAAATCTTATGGCCAGTACACCTTTAGGTTGATGGAGTAGCAGAGAAACTCTGTTCCATAAACCTAGTCAACCAGAGACCAAAGTTAATTGATTAGGGACACCCAGCCCTCTTAAGATTTCTGCAGGTCTAATTCACCAATGGATAAGACTTAGGGAATCTAGAGACATGGTGGGAGTGCATATCTTTTGTCTCCATTAGTGTTTGGGGTTTTATGTTTCTTTTCTGTTTTATCTGTTTGCTTGCTTGCTTGCTTGGATGCTTGCAACAGAGTATTTGGTAAATGTTGAGCTACAAGCAACAGAACTTTTTTTTTTATTATCTCTATTTTTTAATTATTATTTATTTTCCCTTTTGTTGCCCTTGTTGTTTTATTGTTGTTATAGTTATTATTATTGTTGTTGTTGATGTCATCATTATTAGGACAGAGAGAAATGGAAGGAGGAGGGAAAGATAGAGGGGGGAGAGAGAGACAGACACCTGCAGACCTGCTTCACCGCCTATGAAACAACCCCCCTGCTTGTGGGGAACTGGGGGCTCAAATTGGGATCCTTATGCCCCTTGTGCTTCGTGCCATGTGTGCTGAACCCACTGTGCTACCACCCGACTCCCTGCTACACAACTTTTTACTCTCTAACAAGTACATGGAGTTCAACTCCTCCCCACAGCCAGTGAAAGACAGACCCACATTATTTAATAAGTTGAGCTAGAGATGGGCTGTCACCCACAGTGAAAGTTCAGAATTCTGGCTAGGATACATGCTTGACTTGAATGTGAACCCCAGACAGTCTTGGCATTTAGAGGACTCCAACTATAAGCCCACCCCCTTCTTCTTGTCCAAGAGCAGAATAACAACCCAATTCCTCTTGTAAAGTTCTATTGACCCTCAGAGTTTAGCTCAAAAGCTCCCTGTCTACCTCACTCCTCCCAGAGATACTCTTCCACCTCCTCCAGACCAGTGCCAGGCTTCTAGGTCCCTTCTCTAGTTCTGTAGCCAGGCTTTCTGATCCAGAATTTTAAGTTCAAGAAGTGTGAAACCAAGAGAGATGAACCAACAAAAGATGAATACATAGTATAGTTGACAAGGGGAAACAAAGGCGCACATATTGATCTCCCAAAGTTCCACTATCTCTTCCTGATGTAGGAAACACGTTATCCAGGGATCATTGAGTCAACTTCTACCTTCCCATACTGCCAGCCACCTGCTCACCTTTGTTTTATAAGGTATGCCTTTTGTACTCAATGATTCCAAGAACACAGACTCTCATGAAGAATAACCAAAATTTTGTATGCTCATAGATAAGTAAATAAATCTTTTTTAAAAAATAATGAGCAATTGGTTTCATATCAACTTAAAAGCTTCTGCATCATGAAAGTCACTATCTCATGACCTCAGAGTACAAGCTCAGACCTACAGGGATGCAAAGGTTACATAGGTTCCTAAGCTAAATATGGGCCCCAGATCAAATTGATGGGGTTTATAGTCAACAATACGTATACACCTTTCCCATATTTGGGAGTTACTCTCTTTCTTTATCCAGCTTTCTAGCTCTTTTTCAGCCATGACATCATCTCCCCAGATAACAACTTGGGTCCACCAGCATATCAGAAAATAACTTGGGTCTACCAGTACATAGGATGTCAGGCTTAGGAAAAAACTAGTATAGTAATGGGCCCTATGGAATATAACTAAAATAAGCCTAATAGCTATCTACAAAAAGGAAACCCCAAATCTTCATCTGCAATATTCATTCCTTTAGGTTCATGATTAGTCAAAATTATTTTGGCTTTATATGTTAACTCTTCTTTCAGCCACCAGGTTCCAGATGCTAACATGATGCCAACTGGACTTCCCTGGACAGACAACCCCACCAATGTATCCTGGAGCCCCTCATTCCCAGAGCCCTGCCCCCCTAGGGAAAGAGAGAGAGGCTGGGAGTATGGATTGACCTGCCAATGCCCACGTTCAGTGAGGAAGCAATTACAGAAGGCAGACCTTCCACCTTCTGCACCCCATTATGACCCTGGGTCTGTACTCCCAGAGGGGTAAAGAATAGGAAAGCTATCAGGGGAGGGGATGGGATACGGAATTCTGGTGGTGGGAAGTGTGTGGAGTTTTACCCCTCTTATCCTATGGTTTTTGTCATTGTTTCTTTTTTATAAATAGAAATTTTTTTTTAAAAAAGTCACTATCAGTCAAGCCTAAAAGATACCTTACTGAACTGGAAACAATATTTTCATAGTAAGCATCTGTAAACAGGACTACTATCCAAGATCTAGAAAGAACAAAGTTTATGGCTGCCCTCTGATCTGCTATAACAACTCCAGGCCCTTCCCTTCCTGTAGAGGGATAGTGACCTTAGTGTGGGAGTGGGGAGATGACAGTAGTTTTTTGGCTGTTCTTTCTCTTTCCCTTCTTTTTGCAACAGGTCGGACAATAAATAGGAAGGGATCTTGAAGGAGGTGGGAAGAATTGGGGAAATTCTATTGACTGGCAATGTCTCTCACCTATATTGTACACCTGCTTTGTTGTGCATCAAGATTCAAACCCAACCCCCCACTGCACTAGAGGAAGTTTTGGTGCTGTGAAGTCTTCTCTCTCTCTCTCTCTCTCTCTCTCTCTCTCTCTCTCTCATATTTTTATTATTTATTTATTATTGGATAGAGGTAGAGAGAAATTCAGAGGGGAAGGGAGGGAGAGAGAATGAGAGACAGGATCTGCAGCACTGCTTTACCACTTGTGAAGCTTTCCCCCTGCAAGTGGGGACCAGGGGCTTGAACCTGGGTTCTTGCATACTTTAATGTGAGCACTTAACCAGGTGAGCCACTGCCTCCCCCCTCCCAATTTTAAAATATAAAAGTCAGCCAGAAGCAGTGAAGTCCCAGTAACAACATACAAATTTTAGTGAACAAAAACAAGCAAACCCATAAAATAATGGGGAGAAGAGGTAAACAGACACTTCACCAAAGAAGACACACAGATAGCAATAGGCACATGAACATTTTCTCGTTATCACTAATTATCAGGAAAATGCAAACCAAGGTTGCAATGAGACACCACCTCATACCTCTGAAAATGGTCAGTCTCAAAAAAGCCAGAAACAGGTACTGGCCAGGGTGAAGGAGATTTTACACTGATACTGAGAATGCAAATCAGTCTAGTGCCTATGAGGCACAGTATGGAAATTTCTTTCAAGGTTACAAACAGAACCACCATACAATCCAGCAATTCAACTTCTAAGTATCTATTCAAATAACACAAAAAGCACTGATCCAAAAAGAAATCTGCATACCTATGTTCACAGCAGTATGACTCATAATAGCCAAGATATGAAAATAACCCAACTACCCAACAATGAATGAGTGAATAAAGAAGGTGAGATATTTATACACAACAAAATTCGACCTAGCTGTAGGGAGATAGAATCTTGCTTTTGTTACATGGGTGGGACAAGAGGAGATTATGCTAAGTGATATAATTTATAAGAAAAAGAAATGCCAGATGATCTCACTCATACATGGGAATTAAAACAAACAAAACAAAACAGGGGAATAGACAAGGTTAAAGAAAAACAACCCCTTAGTCTCTCCTTGCAAAACTGAGCTCATCAAAAGGGTGAGGAAAGAGTAGGCCACCAGGGTGGTAGGTGTGGAGTATTAACATATCATGAAGAGGTGTGAAAGTGTACCCTAGAGCATATAAACTTGTACACCAACACCCCCCCAATTAAAAGGAGGAGGTGAAATGGAGCAAGGAAAGGAAAAGACAGAAGAGGAGGAGGAGAGGGAAGGGGGACAAGGAGGAGAAAGAAAAGAATAGGAGGAGGAGGAAGGAGAAGAAGCAACATCGTTCTTGGGGCTGAGCAATGGCCCACCTAGTAGAACTCACACATTACAATGTGCAAGAACTTGCTTTGAATCCTTTGGCCCCAAACTTCATGATCGGTAGATCAGTGTAGCCAGTGTTTTTTTGTTTGTTTGTTTGTTTGTTTCCCCTCTCTTTCTCCATTTGTTTTTTCCCCGGCCCTGCCTCATTTCTCTCTATCCTGTAAAATAAAAAAGAAATTAAAAAACAAATGGGCTCCAGCCCCCACACCTATGGACACCTAATTTTTGATAAGAGGGACCAAACTATTAAATGGAGGAAGGATGGCTGCCTCCTTAGCACAGTAGGTAGCATGTCAGTCTCATAATGGGGGAAAGAGGCTCTCTTTAATAAATGGTGCTGGGAAAATTGTTAAAATGTGCAGAAGAATGAAACTGAACCACTTTATCTAACCCGAAACAAAATCCAGCTCCAAATGGATCAAGGACTTGGATGTTAGATCAGAAACTAGTAAATGCTTAGAGGAAAATAATGGTGGAACACTCTCCCATCTAAACCTTAAGGACGTCTTTGATGACACAAAACCAATTGCAAGAAAGAGTAAATCAAAAACAGATCAATGGGACTTCATCAAATTGAAAATCTTCTGCACAGCAAAAGGAACTATCATCCAAACAAGGAGACCCCTCACAGAATGGGAGAAGATCTTCACATGCCACACATCAGACAAGGTATGGGATACAGAGCCCTGGTTGTGGGAATTGTGTGGAATTGAATCCCTTTTATCCTATGGTCTTGACGATATTTTTTGTTTTATTAATAATTTTTTAAAAAATGGTCTCCAGGAGTGGTGAGGTAGTCACGCAGATACCAAGCCCATTAGTAATGCCGGTGACAAAAAAACAGAATCCCTGGGAGAGGACACAGACCAGGGCTCACAGGCCAGCTGTGGCCCTTAGAGATGATATGTTGGCATGCTTGGAGATTGGTGAATATTTGGCAGTTTAAAAGTCAGACACTTCTGTGGTCCGGGAGGTGGTGCAGTGGATAGAGCATTGGACTCTCAAGCATGAGGTCCTGAGTTTGATCCCCGGCAGCACATGTACCAGGGTGATGTCTGGTGCTTTCTCTCTCTCCTCCTATCTTTCTCATTAATAAATAAATAAAATGTAAAAAAAAAAAGTCAGCCACTTCTACATAAAAATGCAATGTTCTAGCTTTAGAATAAGTCATAAAATGAAGCAACCATGAGTTCATATTCCCTAGTGGCAAAATTGGCTGCTATGGTCATAGCTCCCCTTTAGATGGGGCACAGGCCCTGCCACATCAATTTCTTTCTTTTTATAATGCAGATTGATTTATTTATCTATTTATTTTTCACATTTTTTAGTTAGTGATTTACAATATTACAAAATGATAGTGGTACAATTCCACACTATTTCCATTACCAGAGTTCTCACATCAATTTCTTTTGGATGGTTCTATCTTTCTTTATTTTTACTTTTTTATTTATAAAAAGGGAACATTAACTAAACCATCAGATAAGAGGGGTACAACTCCATACAATTCCAACCACCAGAACCCCATATCCCCAACCCTCTTCTAATAGCTTTCTTATTCTTCAACCCTCTGGGAGTGTGGAACCAAGGTCGTTGTGGGATGCAGAAGGTAGAAGGTCTGGCTTCTGTAATTGCTTCTCCTCTGAAGAATATGGGCGTTGACAGGTCAATCCATATTCACAGCCTCTCTCTCTCTTTCCCTAGTGGAAAGGGCTCTGGGGAAGCAGAGCCCCAGGACACATTGGTGGGGTTGTCTGCCCAGGGAAGTCTGGTCGGCATCATACTAGCATCTGGAACCTGGTGGTTAACAAGAGAGTTAACATGCAAAGACAAACAAATTGTTGACCAGTCATGGACCTACGGGTTGGAATAGTGCAGATGAAGAGTTGGGGGGGGGGGGGGTCGTCCATTTTGTAGATAGCTAGTAGGCATATTTTAGTTAAATCCCAAAGGGCCTGTGGCTACACTAGTTTTCTGTTTTGTTTTGTTATTGTTTTTTTCTTTTTTTCTCCTGAGCCTGAAATCTGATATGCAGGTGGCTTTAAGTTATTGTCTGAGGAGACGATGTCATGGCTGGAAAAAGGACCAGAAAGCTGGATCAGGGAAGAGAGTAGCTCCCAAATATGGGAAAGGTGTATAAATATTATTGACTGTAAATCCTATCGATTTGATCTGATCCGGGGCCCATATTCAGCTTAGGAGGCTATGTGACCTCTGCATCCCTATAGATCTAAGCTCACATTCTGTGGTCATGAGTAGAAACATTCCAAGCTGCCCCAACTTCAGGACCCATTTTCCTCAGGTGTATCATAGAGTATGTTGTCCAGCCTCCCTTCAGAGGATGGAACATTCTCTACCTTTGTTGATCCAACTTGAGGGCAAGTTCCTATGGGGGCCCACAAAGGGATCTACTTTGTTGTTCCTGATAGACATGACTGGTAACAATGGAGAGAGGGATTTACTTGAGATCTAGGCCCATCAAGTCTGTTTGGGAATCTCAGGACTCCCTGACTAGGGCCCCAGCTGATAGGGTGGCCTGACAGTGACTAAAGAGTCATCGTTAAAGTATGCCAATATCTTGCCCTTATTCAGCTTTTGCAGCCCTTGCTTTGATACGGTTAGCAGTTCTTTCTGACCCTTGTTTAATTCCTTTCTTTAAAAAGAAATTTTTTTTTAACTGGGCTTTTTTTTTTTTTTTTTTTTCTTCAGCAGTTAAATTTTCCTGGTGTCAATCCACTGCTCCCCGTTCTCAGAGCTCTCTGACTTTCAGGAACACACCCTGATTTTGCTCAGATGTAAGCATTCTACATTTTCATACAGGCAATGCTCTTTTCTCCATTAAACTAACATTGTTTATAGCCTTGGGGCCAAGCAGTGGTGCATCTAGTTGAGCACACAAACACAAGGACCTGGATTTGAACCCCCACTCCTCACATATAGCTAGGAAGCTTTATGAGCAGTGAAGCAGGTCTACAGGTGTCTCTCTTCTTCATCTCTCTATGTCTCACCAATTAAGATAGAATGAAAAATAAATGGTCACCAGGAGCAGTAAAATTGTAGTGTCAGTACTGAGCCCCTGCAATAATCCTGGAGGCAATGAAATAAATTAAATAAATACTGAACCAAACCCAGGAAACCCAAAACAAAAGTGAAGTGCAAGTTAACTTCAGTGTCAGTTACTCTCCTGGCTTTTTGATAGTCTCTGGAGTGGTCCAAGGACTCCACCAAACACAACTTAAAACTTCTCTCTTGGGAGCTGGGCAGTAGTGTAGCGGGTTAAGCGCACATGGCACAAAGCACAGGACCGGCTGAAGAATCCCGGTTTGAGCCATCGGCTCCCCACCTGCAGGAGAGTCGCTTCACAGGCAGTGAAGCAGGTCTGCAGGTGTCTGGCTTTCTTTCCCCCTCACTGTCTTCCCCTCCTCTCTCCATTTCTCACTGTCCTATCTAACAATGACAATACCAATGACAATACCAATAACAACACCAATAACTACAACAACAATAAAAAGCAAAGACAACAAAAGGGAAAATAAATAAATAATTAAAAAGTAAAAAAAAAAAAGTCTCTCTTTCCTAAACCTTCCCTCAGCAGCTTGATGGAACCAGATGTCTGAGCATCATCCTTCATTTGTCTAACCCCTTTTCCATCCCCAACACAACCCCCTCCTAAATCTACCCATCTGTCCCTTTTCTCAACCTTCTGCCATCAGCCCTGCTTTTGGGAGTTTTTTCTGTCATTCATAAACTCAGCAGTTCACTCACTTAGTAAAAGTGATCAATACCTACTATCACTGAGATTACAACAGTGAATAGTCAGACATAGCTCTTCCCTCAAAGAACTTGCAGTGGACTGGAAGGAAAAAGAAAATAAACAAATATGTAGAAGATGCAATGTGGTGGGTGGGGAAAGTAAAATATGGAGGCCAGACAGCAAGAGTGGAAGGGTATAGATAGATATAGATATAGATATAGGTATAGGTATAGGTATAGGTATAGGTATAGGTATAGGTATAGGTATAGGTATAGATATATAGATAGAGAGACAGGGGTGGTGGTGGTAGCACACCTGGTTGAGCACACATGTTACAATGTACAAGGTTCAAGCCCTCAATCCCCACCTGCAGTAGCTCCAACTTGGGCTCTCTGACTCCAGTCTTCACCCTGCCTACCCCACCAGCCAGTGCAGCCAGAATCAGCTTCCTACATTATTAACACATTCCCATCTTTGCCAGAAAAGGTTGATTTTCTTTCCGATGCTTTAAAATGTGTGGTTGGCAACAGATGAGTGGCTGAGCAAGTTGTGGTATATATACACAATGGAATACTACTCAGCTATAAAAAATGGTGACTTCACCGTTTTCAGCCAATCTTGGATGGACCTTGAAAAATTCATGGTAAGTGAAATAAGTCAGGAACAGAAAGATGAATATGGGATGATCTCACTCTCAGGCAGAAGTTGAAAAACAAGATCAGAAAAGAAAACAGTAGAACCTGAAATGGAATTGGCGTATCGCACCCAAGTAAAAGACTCTGGGGTGGGTGGGTGGGGAGAATACAGATCCAAGAAGGATTCAGAGGACCTAGTGGGGGTTGTATATTGTTATATGGGAAACTGGGGAATGTTATGCATGTACAAACTATTGTACTTACTGCTGAATGTAAAACATTAATTCTCCAATAAAAAAAAAGTAAAAAAATGTGTGGTTGGGCTTAACCCCACCTCTCCTTCTTTTTGTAGAAGTCTATTTATTTACTTCATGAGCAAGAAGCCAGAGCACCGCTTCAGCAGATGCAATGCCAGGGATGGAGCCTGGCACCTCACCCATTAAGTCCAGCACTTTCACCGCTGAGCTGTTTTCCTGGCCACCTACTTCTCTTTCTTCAACCACTGTTCAAAGAGCCCCTGCTGCCCTAACTAAAGCAGAGCTGATGCTTATTTCCCAAGTGCATCTCCATCTCTTATACCCTTTATTATTCCATTTGCCTCCTCTACACACAGGGTTCACCTCCATCACTCACCCCACTTTTGACAGTGGGAGGATGGCTGCACTCTCTCCCCAGTGCCTTTCCCACTATTTCTCCACTGTCTACCCATTCATTCACCTGTCTGTTCTCATTGACAGCTGAAGACTGACAGCATCCTTTTCCTTCTAGTACCGCTAGTGCTTTCTTTTTATGTAGTAGCAGCTCAACTAAATTTCATTGTAATGAATGATCTGACTCCTATCCTCTTCAAGCTCACTCTGCTAAGGCAGAATTCATCTCTTTTTGGCTTGGTTTTGTTTTGTTTTCAACTTTTTTATTGCCACCAGGGCTATCTCAGGGACTCGGTACCTGAACTACAAATCCACCATTCCTGGCAGCTGTTTATTCGTTCTTTTTTCCTCCTCTCAATTTTATTTGATAAGACAGAGAGAAATTAAGAAGATGTGGGGATAGAGAGAAAGAGAGAGAGACCTGCAGTACTGACAGCAGCTGCATTCTGTGAATACAGGGACCATTCACATTCAGGATGAATCTGTAGAGGGCAGTGGCCTCTCTAAAGATTTCTTTTCTCATTAAAGACTCTTAGTAGAGGCTATCCACCTGCCCCCCCCCCACACACACACACACATACACACCCGCCGCCACCACCACCCCTCTGGACCTTCCCTGGGCAGCTTGAGCAATCAAATTAACCTCCTACAGGTTTGCAAGAGAGAAAATCAAATTTAATCACATATGTATGAAGAAGCCACATAGATATGAATACTAAGTGGGACAAAATGGTGTCGTAGATTCTGAGCTGAGGAATTGAAAGGGGCCTGAGATTTCAAGGAGAGGGCTTGGGGGTAAGGATGACTCACATGACAGGGACCATCTGTCTTGAATAATAATTACACATCTGCCCAACCATATATTGATAGGTTTCCCCCAACATAAAGGTTATTTCTGATCTTAAAAATATGAGTTCTGGATAATACCCCGAGTCTTGACTCTTCTAGATCAGGAATAGAGAAACTTTTTTTTCTGGCAGTCATCATTTGGATATGTGTATCATCACTTACAGGCCATTCAAAATTGTCAACTTAAAAATTAGCTGTTAGAATTGCCATATTTAAAAAAAAAAAAAAGATTTCTGAATTTCTAGTCCTGCCTGCAGTTGTGTTTGCAGGGCCAGACCAAATGTTTTCACACTCCATATACAGCCCACAGCTGGATGCTTCCCACCCCTGTTCTAGACAGTTAAGGGAATGGCAACAGTTGCTTGTGAGCCTGAAGGGCCTCAATTGATCCACCAGCCAAAGTGATGCATTTTAAGAAGGTCAACCTGAACACATTGGGGAGGCCTATCCTTCACTATTACAGGAGGCAATAAAAATCCACCACTCTAAAATATGTCCTTAAAAAAAAAAAAGATGTATCTTATGAGACAAAGAGATGGGAAGAGATAAAGAAAGGCAAAAGTAGCCCTCTGGTGTGTGCAGTGCTGGGGATCTGAACACAGGACCTCATGCTTCTAAGTCCAGACTTCTACCACTATGCCACCTTCCAGGCTAGCCAAATTAAGGCATCTAAGACCATGTGGTGATTTACTTAGTTTTCCTGCACTGTGGAGACAGAAGACAGCAGACACTTATAGGAAAGAGATTAGGACTAATGGAAAACTGAGCTATCATAACTCCTTTTTTGTTTTTAATTTTTAAATTATCTTTATCTAGGGGCCAGGCGGCAATGTACCTGGTTAAGTACTCACATTACAGTGTGCAAGGACCCAGGTTCAAGCCCCTGATCCCCACCTGCAGAGGGAAAGCTTCATGAGTGGTGAAGCAGGACTGCAAGTGTCTCTCTGTCTCTCTCTCTCTCTCCCCCCCTCAATGTCTCTCTATCCAATAATAAATACATAAATAAAATTATCTTTATCTGTTAAATAGACAGAAGTTGAGAGGGAAAGGGAGCTAGGGAGAGAAAGAGTAAGAGAGATACCTGCAGTCCTGCTTTACCACTCATGAAGCTTTCCCCTTGGACGTGGGGACCAGGGACTCAGGTTCTTGCACACTGTAACATGTGCGCTCAACCAGGTGCACCACCACCTGGCTCCCAAAATCCTTTAGTGTACTACAATCAGATCTCAAAGAGAAACTCAACTGTTGACCTAGAGTTCAGGGCCCAAGAAGAGTTCTTTTTTTCTGTTATAACTTCTACGTCCTCACTATTTCTTTCCTCCATTTCCCAGTGGAATTGGAACCATTATTCCAGAGGGAAGTCTGACAGTGTAAACTGAACTCTGATTGACTTCTAGGAGCCTACCCCAAGAAAATAATTTGGTCTGCCTTAAATGTATATGTATTCTCTTGGCAGTATTATTTGTAGATGACCCAGCAGTAAGAAATAAAGTAAACATTGTTATTTTTTAAGCGGTAGAAAACCATAAAGATATGAAATGGGATTATATTACAAAAATCTCATATGATATTGAGATTTATTATTTTTTAAGAGAGCACAGCTCAGCTTTGGTTTATGGTGGTGCTAGGGACTGAATCTGGGACCTTCAGTGCCTCAGGCATGAATGGCTTTTTACCAAACCACTATGCTATCTCCTCAGCTCTGTTATTAGGAATTTTAAAGCAATTTCTAAGACATTATTTTAGCATAGTTCCAATGATGTAAGAAACATGTACAGAAAAAAGAGTTGGAAGGTGGAGATAGATAGCATAATGGTTATTATACAAAGAGACTCTCGTGCCTAAGGCTCTAAAGTCCCAGGTTCAATCCCTCACACCACCATAAGCCAGAGCTGCATAGTGTTCTGGTAAAAAAAAAAAAAAAAAAAGAAATAAAGAAATGAAGGAAGGAAGGAAGGAAGGAAGGAAGGAAGGAAGGAAGGAAGAAAGAAAGAAATGTTATATGCTTTACATTGGGTAGTTCTCCCCCGCCAAGAGAATTGGATCAGTCCAGTTAGTTTCACGGGCCTGCTTGGCCCCGCCCCGAAGGAACCCCGAGGGAGAGTTCCAGGGTTCCAGAGTTCCAGAGTAAGAGAAAGTGCTTGCGCCGCCAAGAGACAGCAGAGTTCTGTTTGGTGATTAGTTTGGTTTAGTTTATGAATCGTTGTTCCTGAATAAAAAAATACAGCTTCCCTGCCCAGCCATTGTCTCCGCGTCTCTGTTACCCGCCAGTGAAGCTAGCCCGGCCAGCAAGAGCCTTCCGAAAATTTTTAACAACAGAAAGAAAGAAAGAAAGAAAGAAAGAAAGAAAGAAAGAAAGAAAGAAAGAAAGAAAGAAAGAAAGAAAGAAAGAAAGAAAGAGGGGGTCACGCATAGCGCAGCCGGTTAAGCGCACGTGGTGCAAGGTGCAAGGATCGGTGTAAGGATCAGAGAAAGGATCCCGGTTAGAGGCCCAGGCTCCCCACTTGCAGGGAGTCGCTTCACAGGCCATGAAGCAGGTCTGCAGGTGTCTGTCTTTCTCTCCCCCTCTCTGTCTTACCCTCCTCTCTCCATTTCTTTCTGTCCTATCCAACAACGAATGACATCAACAACAACAATAATAACCACAACAAGGCTACAACAACAAAAGCAACAAAAAGGGGGAAAATAGCCTCCAGGAGCAGTGGATTCATGGTGCAGGCACCGAGCCCCAGCAATAACCCTGGAGGAAAAAGAAAGAAAGAAAGAAAGAAAGAAAGAAAGAAAGAAAGAAAGAAAGAAAGAAAGGAAGGAAGGAAGGAAGGAAGGAAGAAGAGAAAGGAATAAAAGAAAGAAAAAGAGAGAAAAGATTGGATGGCTAAATTGCTATGTGGTAAGTTTATAGACTTCCTTTTACTTTTTTTGATCTTTGTTTGATAGAGGGTGAGACACAGAGACACGAGGAGAGACAAAGAGAAGGATAGGTGCCTGCAGCACTACTCCACCACACATGAAGACTCCCACACCCCTTTCAGTTGGAGACCAGGAACTTGAACCTAGGTCTTCGCACATGGTAGCAAACACATACTACTAAATGAACCACCTGAGCCTTGGATGACCTTTTTTTTTTCCTTTTATTTGATATAACAGAGAGAACTTGAAGAGGAATGGGGAGATTAAGAGGGAAAGAGACAGAGAAACACCTGCAGTACTTATCACTTATGAAGCTTCCCCCATGCAGGTGGGGCATCGGGGCTCAAACCCAGGTCTTTTTTTTCCCCCCTTTTGTTGCCTTGTTGTTTTATTGCTGTAGTTATTACTGTTGTTGTTATTGATGTCGTTGTTGTTGGATAGGACAGAGAAATGAAGAGAGGAGGGGAAGACAAGACACATGCAGGCCTGCTTCACCGCTTGTGAAGCAACTCCCTTGTAGTTGGAGAGCCAGAGACTCCAACCGGGATCCTTACCCCAGCCCTTGTGCTTTGCGCCATGTGCGCTTAACCCACTTTGCCATGTGGGCTTAACCTGCTGCACTACCGCCGGACTCCCGGCTTGAGTCCAAACCCAGATCTTTATGCATGAGAAAGTGTGTACTTAAGCAGGTCAGCCAATGCTATCCCTCCCACACTGTCTTTAAAGTGTGTGTGTGTGTGTGTGTGTGTGTGTGTGTGTGTGTGTGTGTGTGTATGTTTAATGAGAGGGGGAAAGGAGAGAGAGAGAACCAGAATATCACTCTGACACATGGGATACCAGGGAGCAAAATCTGGAGTTCATGCTAGAGAGCCCAACACTATCTGTTGTATGCTTTACATTGGGTAGTTCTCCCCCGCCAAGAGAATTGGATCAGTCCAGTTAGTTTCTCGGGCCTGCTTGGCCCCGCCCCAAAGGAACCCCGCCAGAATTTCAGAGTTCCAGAGTTCCTGAGTTCCAGAGTAAGAAGGGTTCCTGAGTTCCAGAGTAAGAGAGAGTGCTTGCGCCGCTGCAAAGAGACAGCAGAGTTCTGTTTGGTGATTAGTTTGGTTTAGTTTATGAATCGTTGTTCCTGAATAAAGAAATACAGCTTCCCTGCCCAGCCGTTGTCTCCGCGGCACTGTTACCCGCCCGTGAAGCTAGCCCTGGCCGGCAAGAGCCTTCCGAATTTTAACAACAACTATCCACTGTTAACATGTTTCTTCCAGGATTTCAAATAAATGGAATTATCCTGTATATAGTTTTTGTGTGTTTGGCTTCTGTTACTTATCATAATTCCTTTATGGTGTTTTTGTTTGTTTTTTAGTTGTTGCTTGTATCAATATCTCTTTTTTTTTTTTTTTTACTGTTGAGTAATATTTCTGTATATAGATAGACAGCACCTTGTCTACCCACACAGTGGTCAGTGGGCATATACATTGTCCCCAAGTCTGGACTGTTCTGAATAAAGCTACTACTAATATTCAAATAACAGTCTTTGAGGTTTCTCTCCCCTTTTAGGATTACTGAGTCACTGACCAGTTGGTTGTGGATTACCATTTTTTTAATGTCATGACTGGGAATGAACTCAGGGCATCAGAAGTATGCAGTCCTGAACCGGGGACAGTAGAAAATGAAAGCACCTGCAGTGGCCAGAAACCCCTGGATCAATAGAAGGCCCATAGAATAAGCAGCCAGACGCCATTCTCTAAACACAGATGTCAACTGATTTTTCCAGACCCCAATGTATGGCAAACGAACTGTCAGAATTACCCTCACTGTGTTGCATCCCAGAAGAAAGAGAATCCTGAAATTTCAGAGACTCCTGCCCCTCCTCCTGTATCAAGTGGATTTTCTACCTATAGATTAGCTTACTGCACCTGCTAATTTTCCAGAACCCTAAAAAAAACCAAGATAAAAGAACCCCTAGATCCCCACCACCCTCACCCTCACCACAGCTGACAGCTTCTTCTTTATGGAAGCAGGAAGTAAATTCATTAACAAGTGCACTACAGAGCATTATTCATTCTCCCTGGCTCATTCAGAGGTTTTTAATATCAGAAATTATAGTAAATCACCCCTGAGTTGTGATCACATGACTCTAACAAGGCCCAAGGAGCCACAGCCTTGCTAATAACCAGATGAAGGCAAGGTTGGAGGAGGTATGTTGATTCCCCTTGTCTACAGGGGAGCAAACTCATTAACTAACACTTGGATTAAATTATGTGCAAAGCAAATCTCTCCCCTTGCAACCAGTCACAGCGGCTGCCTGCCACAGAAATGCAAACAAATCAGTTACCAACCACAGCCAGACACCTGCCTGAGCCAGAGCTGGTGGCGAGAAAAAAAAAAAAAAAAAAATAGATGCAGAGTGGCTTAGGCAGAGATGCACATGGAAACTTCTTCCTTCAATTTCTACAGGAAATTTCCTCTGGAAAGTGAGGGTGACAAGGGGTGGGGCCCCAGTCCTACACTTACCCAGTAAACAGAAAAAGTTTTCTCATTTCTCTCTTTAAATTTTTTTAAAAATTTATTTATGTGTTTGTGAGAGAGGGAGAGAGAGATGGAGTACCATAGTATCACTCCAGTACATGGAATGCTGGGAATTGAACTTGGGACATACCTCATGTTTATGAGTCCAATGCTTTATCCACAGCTCTATCTACTTACAGGCCCCTAAACCTCTTGTTTCTTTCTTTCTTTCTTTTAATTTTTAATATTTTAATATTTATTTATTTATTTATTCTCTTTTGTTGTTTTTATTGTTGTAGTTATTACTGTTGTCGTTGTTGTTGGATAGGACAGAGAGAAATGGAGAGAGGAGGGGAAGACAGAGGGGGAGAGAAAGACACCTGCAAACCTGCTTCACAGCTTGTGAGGCAACTCCCCTGCAGGGGCTCGAACCCGGATGCTTACACTGGTCTTTGTGCTTTGCGCCACATGCGCCTAACCCACTGTGCTACCGCCCGACTCCCTATTTTTAATTTGTATTTATAAAATGGGACTATTGATAAAACTATAGGATAAGAGGGGTACAATTTCCACCCCTAGAACTCTGAATCCACTCCCCTCCCTTGATAGCTTCCTTTTTCTTTATCCCTCTGGGAGTATGGACCCAGGATCATTATGAAGAGGAAGGTGGAAGGTCTGGCTTCTGTAATTGCTTCCATACTGAACATGGGCATTAACAGGTCGACCCATACTCCAAGCCTGTCTCTCTCTGTCCCTAGTGGGTCAAGGATCTGGAGAGGTGAGGCTCCAAGACACATGGTGGGGTCGTCTGCCTGGGAAGTCGGGTTGGCATCATGGTATATCATCTGGAACCTGGTGACTGAAAATAAGTTAAGTTATAAAGCAGAACAAATTGTTGATTAATCATGAAACTAAAAGCAAGAATATTGCAGATGAAGATTTGGGGTCTCTGTTTTGGAAAAAGCTAGGAGGTATATTTTAGGTATATTCCAAGAGGTCCGTGGCTTTACTAGTTTTTGCCTCAGCCTAACAACTGATATGCAGGTGGACCCAAATTATTGTCTGGGGAAATGGTGTGATAGTTGAAAAAAGGACTAGAAAGCTGGATCAGGGAAGAGAGTAGCTCCTAAATATGGGGAAAGTATATAAATATCGTTAACTGTAAACACCATTGATTTGATCTAGAGCCCATATTCTGCACATGAGCCCATGTAACCTCTGCATCCCTGTTAGTCTGAGCTCACATTCTGTGGTAATGGCTAGGAACATCCCAGGCTGCACTAATATCAGGACCCATCTTCCTCGGGTAGTAGGTAGAGTATATTGTCTAACCTCCCTTTGGAAAATGGAACAGTCCTACCATTGTTGATCCTCATTGAGGGAAAGGTCCTTTTGGGGCCTACAAACAGGTCCATTATTTTGTTCCTCATGGAGATGACCAGTGACAGTGGCGAGAGGGATCTGTTAGACGTCTACGCCCATCATATCTGTGTGGGAATCCCAGGACTCCCTGTTAGGGCCTCAGTTGATGGGGTGGCCTGGTAATGACTAAAGAGTCATCATTGGGAGTCAGGCAGTAGCGCAGCGGTTTAAGCGCATGTGGCACAAGGACTGTGTAAGGATCCCGGTTCGAGCCCCCGGTTCCCCACCTGCAGGGGAGTTGCTTCACAGGTGGTGAAGCAGGTCTGAAGGTGTCTATCTTTCTCTCCCCTCTCTGTCTTCTTCTCTTCTCTCCATCTCTCTCTGTTCTATCTAACAATTACGACATCAATAACAACAATAATAACTACAACAACAATAAAACAAGGGCAACAAAAGGGAAAATAAATAAGTATTTTAAAAATTTTTTTAAAAAAGAGTCACCATTAAAGTATGCCAGTCTCTTTCCCCTATTTATCTGTTATAGTCCTTACTTTGTCTGACAAGGTTAGCTTTGGAGTGACTGAGGGACATGTAATAGGAAGAAGGTGAGGAGGGTATCTAGTTCTAAGTAGAAACTGTTTCATTAGGTACTTTAACGTGTCTTTTTAGGTCTTTCTACTTGCTTGCTTCATTTATTGACTCAATCCCCTCATTTCTTTTTTTTTAATTTATTTATTTCCCCTTTTGTTGTCTTTGTTTTTTATTGTTGTTGTAGTTATTATTGTTGCTGTTGTTATTGATCTCGTTATTGTTAGATAGGATAGAGAGAAATGGAGAGAGGAGGGGAAGACAGAGAGGGGGAGAGAAAGACACCTGCAGACCTGCTTCACCACCTGTGAAGTGACTCCCCTGCAGGTGGGGTGTCAGGGGTTCCAACCGGGATCCTTAAGCCAAGCCGGTCCTTGCGCTTCACGCAACATGCACTTAACCTACTGCGCTACTCCCAATCCCCTCATTTCTTAAAATGCAGAAAGCATGGAGGTTGCTCACCCCAAGGACAATTATTTTAATGCATCTGAACTTCTTCCCTCTGGACTTTTCTTTTTCATCTTGAAAAAAATGGAACAAAGTTTACTGGTCAGGAATTGTGATCAGCAACTAGTTCTGCTCCTCACTTAACACTTGCATCCTTTGTAAAGTTCTGTTACAACAAGCAAAAGCAAACACGTTGTTCCTGGGTGTTGAAGTTTGCATAAGAAAAAACATATAGATGGGTGCAAACCAGAAGGTCAACAGTGTAAAACAACCTGACCAATTGTGTGTGTGTGTGTATGTCTGTGTGTGTGTGTGTGTGTGTGTGTGTTTTGATTGTGGGGGGGTTGCAGGAACTGAAAAGTGTCCTTAAAAATCAGTCCCTACCCCACCTGCCCAGGGGTTGCTTCACAAATGGTGAAGCAGGTGTCTATCTTTCTCTCCCCCTCTCTGTCTTCCGCTTCTCTCTCAATTTCTCTTTGTCCTAAAAAATAAAAAATAAAAATAAAAACCTGGACCTGGTCTCTGGACCTAGCCAGGCCCTTACTTCCAGTTGTGGTAGGCACCTAGCACCCCATCACCCATTGTCAGTAAGAAGGTGAGGGCAGGGAGTGTTTTTTGTTTTTGTTTTAAGTTTTAAAAATTATTTATTTATTCCCTTTTGTTGCCCTTGTAGTTTTATTATTGTTGTAGTTATTGTTGATGTCGTCATCATTGGATAGGACAGAGAGAAATGGAGAGAGGAGGGGAAGACAGAGAGGGGGAGAGAAAGATAGATACCTGCAGACCTGCTTCACCGCCTGTGAAGTGACTCCCCTGCAGGTGGGGTGTTGGGGGCTCCAACCGGGATCCTTAACGCAGGTCCTTGTGCTTTGTGCCACCTGTGCTTAACAAGGGCGGGAAGTGTTAATATGTTTTTGTCTCCTCATCCCTTTCATGTCTTTAAAGTGCTTGCACTTGAATTTAAATTCCTATCTTAAATAAACCTCCCCTGAATTCTTCTAATAAAAGTTCTTGACTTGTTAATGACTTCTGGGCTTCCTGGCCTTTCTCCTGTCTGGTTAAATTTTTCTTAACACAAGAAAGAAACTGAAAATTCCCAAAAGGGTATAAATTGTCCAGCCACTGCTTCACCCACCTTTGCTTGCTCACCTCATGGAACCAGTGAGGAGACTGGAAACATTCTGCCACAGGGCTGTTCTTCCTTCTGCTAAATGGGACTCCCTCTTGTGTAAACTTATGTCTGTTTGGGAGCCTGATTCTGCACTTTGGGGACAGACAAAGAAAAGTTTTCTTTTTCTTTATAATGACCTCTCTGACTTTTGAAGACAGTGCAGTTAATCAGCTCCAAACTCTGCTGCAATGAGTGAATTTCCATGAAGTAGGATGCTTTATTTATAAATCGGATATTTTCATAGTTAGAGCATGGAAAACTTGTTTACAACCTTCTAAATATGTTTTTTGACATTATTAGAGCCCTCTAGACATGAAATAACACCCCTTAAACTTTATTTCCTTGTTGAAAAAGACAGTAGCCAGTGCACGGATGTTCTTTTTGTTGGGCAGTAAGCCCCACTGCTCCATCCTCCATAGCTGACACTATGGCCTATTTACATAATCACTGTTTTGCCTAAAACAGTCCCCACCCATTCCTGATCTATCTTCTTTCTACCTCGAGACACATCCTGCCTGCAGGGTAACATTAATCCCACCACTTAAAACCATTGCAACAGTTGCTAAGGAAGTTCCCAACATGCCTTTTTCTTTCCTCCACCCCCTTTTCCTAGCCATTTCCGTTTCCAACGTGCCACTTCCGGTTTTATCCTGTAAAAGTCACTTCTGTTTCTGGTTTCTCTCTTCTCTTTTTCCGTGTTGTGACCATTGTGGTTTGGCACCACCGTGGCTTAACCAGTTGCACTCACGCTTGACTCTGGGGCGCCTGCATGAATAAAGAGTTAAATTACCACACGGCCACGAGTTCCTGGTCTCTCTCCCGTGACACTAGCCCAGCACTTTTCATCTTTAGGGATGGAGCAAATGGTAGACTTGGGCAATCTCCATGATTTTCTTGCCATCTTTGATCATATCCAAGAGTTTCACCTTCTCTTGGGTGGTAAACATCTTCCTCCGGCTCTTAGTTTCATCATCAGAAGGCTTAGAAGAAGCAGCACATTTAGGAGACATTGTAGGGCTTAGATAAAGGCTCTCAGAAATTGCAAACACAAGAGCAATGATGCTTCTTATGGCTAGTGATGTAGAAACGTGTATGAGATAAACACTCTGATTGGCTTAGTTTCACCACACCTGATTTCAAACACACACAAGGAGTAGTCCAGCGGCTGCACCTGGCATTGAGGGATTTGCAGGGGTGCTCGAATACACAAGCCTACGGTCCATACGCACAGTCATTTTAATTTTAATAGTAGTACAGAGGTGTGTAATTGACTCAGACAACCAAGTGTACCCTATATCATTTTCACTGTCTTGATCAACTTTTTAATGAATATATTTGAAAAAAAAAGAAATAGAGTGAAGCCATGAAAGTCAAAGCTTGAAGTGTTGAGGGACAACTATATTCTTATTTCCCTCAGGTGATGTTATCTTCTGCATTTCCCAATTACCTTGGCCTATTTCAGCCTCTTGAAATGTAAATCCTAAGGGCCAGGGTAGAGCACACATGTTATAATACACAAGGATCTCTGTTCAAGCCTCTGGTCCTTACCTGCAGAGGGGGAAGCTTCACAAGCAGTGAAGCAGTGCTACAGGTATCTCTCTTTCTCTCTTTATCTCCCCCTTCCCTCTCAATTACTGTCTCTATCCAAAATAAATTAATAAGTAAATAAAATTTTAAAAAAGAAAGTCATAAGTTCTACTCTCCCATATTGCTATGGATTAAAAAGAATGTATGCAAAAATGAACAAATAAGTGTACAAGCTAAGTGTCTCACAGGAGCTTAGCACATAGGAGATGCTGAATAAATTATAGCCACTGTAATTACTAGGCACAAAAAGGAAGATGTCTTTGACTTCAGGAGAGAAACACTGGACCATTGTATCTTGGAGACAGCCATACCATACAGTGTCTGCATAGATAAACTTTAAACCAGCAAGGCCAGCTAGAGCCAATTCTTCTTTACAGCTTCCAGGGTCCCTGGTTCTTCCCTTAGGAAGGTCCACACAGCCAGGGGTGGGGTGGAGAGAATCTGAGCAAGAAGGCAGAAGATACCTAAGAAAAAAACACTGTATTGAGAATATAGTGGAATACGGTGGGGTGAGCAAGTCAAGATGCACCCCAAGAGTGGTACAAAGCAGCACCTCTTATGGAAAGAGTGCACCAACGACTCCCTGGCTATTATATATCCTCTTCCAATTTCCCACTCTTTCTTACCTAAAGGGGTCCATAGGGCACTGTCACCATTGCATGCTGTCATGCATGTTAAGCCATGTAGGTGGCTGCAGGGTGCTCATGACTGAGGTTTTAACTGTTCATCACCTGGGATGTTGTTCACCGATCTCCTTATGTTGACACCTGAAGATCTGGAAGTTTCTGGCTTCTCTCAGACTGTTTCATAGGCAAAAAGAGGGGAAGGGGAGGAGGAGGAAGAGGAGGAGGAGGAAGAAGAGGAGGAGGAGGAAGAGGAAACTAAAAGACTAATCTTCCCTCTTCCCTGGGCCTGACCCCCCCACAAGGTTTGCTACCTAACACTTCCTCCTAGAACGTTCTTTCAGCTCCATCGTCTCTCTAACTCACTTCAAATGTTGCCATTTTATGAAGTTTCTTTCGGTCTCCTTTGTTAAAACACAGCCTCTTCCTCCTTAGAATTCCTATAAAATACCTCTGTTAAGGCATTTAATCTGAGCCCCTTTGCTAGTCTTAGGCAGCTGAGGGATATGCACGGTGCTTTTTGTTTGCTTGCTTGCTCTATAAGAGCACTGCTCAGTTATGGTTTATGGTGGTGCTGGGGATTAAACATGGGACTTCAGAGCTTCAAGCATGAAAGCCTTTTGCATAACCATTATGCTGTTGCCCCAACCCCCAGGCTTACTTTATTAAGCCACCCTAACCAGCCTCTGTCCAACCCCATCAAAGTTACCAACCCCTGAGGTAGAAAAGCTATTCTCCTCCAGCACAATATGTAGTTCTCATTAAACACTTGTTGATGTCATTAGTTATTTTGAGAGTTAAATGAGGGTTAGGGAAATAGCATAGAGGTTTACTGCAACAGACTTACATGCCTGAAACTCCTCAGGTCCCAGGTTTAACCCCTGGCCCTAATTGAGCAGGGATCTGGGAAGGAAGAAAGGAAGGAAAGAAGGGAGGGAGGGAGGGAAGGAGGGTGCCGGGCTGGGCTAGCTTCACGGGTGGTAGAGAGACGACCAGGGACTCATGACTGAGCTGGGAAGCAGTATCTTGTTTATTAATCAGATACATTGCCTTTTATGCATCTCTTCACCGGAAGTGGCAAGGGAAAGGAAATGACTAGGAGAGGAGGCAGAGCAAAAAAGACCTCGAACAGAACATAGAAAGCTTCCATCTAACCAGTAGGGATTAAACCAATACCCTGCAGGCAGGGCG
This sequence comes from Erinaceus europaeus, assembly GCF_950295315.1. Lineage (NCBI taxonomy): Eukaryota > Metazoa > Chordata > Mammalia > Eulipotyphla > Erinaceidae > Erinaceus > Erinaceus europaeus. The sequence continues at coordinate 62,508,447 of NC_080172.1, forward strand.
GGACCCAGGTAAAACAATGATTATGTAAATAAACCACATTGTAAGTAATACAAGCGAACCTAATGTGATGATCAAAACAGAAGGTCTTATAAGCAGAATTTAGAAGCATACCAACAGGAGGGAGGGAGGGAAAAAGAGAGGAAGTTAGGCAGGGGGGAGGGAGGGAGGAGGAAAGAAAAATTAGTGGTTTAAATGAGACCACCACATTTATGCATGTCTGGCGGGTGCACAGGTCTCGGTGAATAGGTAGGGCCCAGAGGTGAGAGCCCTGCAGGAACCTCAGCCTAAGACAAAGGCAAAGTCGGGGGTGAATTCAGTCAGTTTAAACTCCAGGAGATGCACGACCCTGTTCCCAGGAGACTTGCAAAGAAAATTGTGAAAAAGCCAAGAAGTGAATAAAAACTCCTTCCTGAGTCCCTACTCTCTAGTCTTCAGTTGTATTTCTAAATTCAGGAGAAGAGCAGAAGTTTAGGGAGAATTTAGGCCCATGGGAAAACCTGATATATGGGTTCATGCCACCCCAGCTCAGGGAGAACATCCTTGCAAGAAGTGAACTCCTGGACAAAACACCTGCCTTTCTCCCTTGTGCATCAGTTCTCCTTGAACAGGGAACTGATGCTGGAAAGGGGGAGTTACCATGCTGCCTCTCTAGGACTGGTGCCCCACAGGAAGGGGGTCTCCTAGCCTAGTCGGGGGAGATGGTTTCACTAGGAAACTAAGACACAATAACACTCAGTAGAGCACATATTTTGCCATATGTATGGATATGTGTTTGACCCCTGGCACCACATGGGAACACTAAGCATAGCACCAAGTGAAGCTCAGCAGATGGTGGGATGGGCTATGGTGTCTCTCCTCTCACTCTCTCTCTTCATCTTTCTCTGTCTGATATAAAAGGAATAGAAACATCAGCCGGGGAGCAGTGAAACTGTGAGACACCCCACTCCACCTCCAGAACTGACCCATCACCAGTGAAGTTGGGGCAGAAGGTTCTGCTCTTACAGGGCCCTTACCACATAGTAATGTACTTGCTTGTTTATTCCTCTCTTTATCCCACAAATCCAGCAGCTGTGAAGACAAGTCAACATCCTCCCCATTCACTGTTGTGAATAAACATGTAGCACACAGTAAATACTTCATCAATATTCATTAAATTTTTAATTAATCAATTGTCTGTCCCAGTTGGCTTCAACATTGATGTGTTCTCACAGCTGCAGCCTTTCAAATGGACTCCATTCAGGCTTTAAAGCCTCTTGGGGGCCATTCTAGCTCAGACCAGCATCCTACACCATGATTTTCACGGGTTTTTGCTTTGGGGGTGTGTTATTTGTTTGGTCATCACCAGGGCTTTACCACTTCAGGCTGACTTTTTCAGATAGACAAGAGACAGAAAGGGAAAGAAACCACAGTAGCAAAGTTTTTTCAATGCAGTAGGGGCCAGGTTCAAACCCAGGTCATGCACATGGCAGAGCAGTGCATTACCCAAGCGAGCTCTCTCTCTGGCCCCACGCCTTGATCTTTCCTGTTCTCTGAACCTCACTGGACCTCATGCTCCACCGTCATCATGACGTCTCATCTTAGTAGCCTGAACGCCATCTTTGGCTTTGTCTTTTCTGCTCGACCATTCGCAGAGGTTTAGTTATATAGTGGGATACAAATAAGATTTTATAACCCGGGAGTCAGGCGGTAGCGCAGTGGTTTAAGCACACCTGGCGCAAAGCGCAAGGCCAGCTTAAGGATCCCGGTTCAAGTCCCTGGCTCCCCACCTGCAGGGGAGTCGCTTCACAGGCAGTGAAGCAGGTCTGTAGGTGTCTATCTTTCTCTCCTCCTCTCTGTCTTCCCCTCCTTTCTCCATTTCTCTCTGTCCTATCTAACAATGACAACATCAATATCTACAACAATAATAACTACAACAATAAAAAAACAAGGGCAACAAAAGGGAAAATAAATAAATAAATAAATAAAAATTTATGTCCCCTTTTTTGAGTTTAGGAGATCCACAAGTTTCTTTTATTTGTAATAATCAACTCCTCTAAGTATGACTTGTCATCTGTCTAAAAGTCTTTTTGTTCCTTCTTGCCACACAGGATCCTCACCTGTCCCAAGCCTTCGGTGTCCCCAAGTCAACACTCAAGACACTCTGCATACTATAAAATAAGTAACAGAAACCATTAGCATTTGTGTAGCTTTCTGTTTGAGAAAACACTTTCTGTACATAGATGTAGTCTTCACACCACTTCTATGAGAGAGCTATTAATATTGATATTGTATCACAGACACAGAGTCCAAGATCACAGAGGCAGAGAAAATGCCAACTTGGGCTCAGCTATCTGCTTCACATTTGTCCAACACACTGCCCCCAGGGAGAAGTAAGCCAAGCCCATCTTTTCCAAACCAAATATCAGCAAGAGTGGTGACCTGATTCAATTGCCCTTATTAAGAACCCAGGGAACAAGGGCCAGGTGGTGGCACACCCGGTTAAGTGCACGTGTTACAGTGTGTGAGGACCCAGGTTCAAGGCCCTGGTTCCCACCTGCAGAGGGAAATCTTCATGAGTGGTGAACTGAGGCTGCAGGTATATCTGTTTCTTTCCCTCTCTATCTCCCCCTTCCTTCTCAATTTCTCTCTGTCTCTGTCCATAATAAATAAATAATTTTTCTTTTCTTTTTTTTTTTTTTTAAAAAAAAAGAACCCAGAGAACACAAATCACAATTTGGGGATGATAACTTGAAAACAATTTAGATTTTCAAATAAATTTCAAGGTTTGGTCTAAATGGGACCATTCCTGCTTTGGTTTAAAATCCAGTTATACTCGGGAGTCGGGCGGTGGCGCAGTGGGTTAAGTGCATGTGGCGCAAAGCGCAGGGACCGGCATAAGGATCCCGGTTCGAACCCCTGGCTCCCCACCTGCCGGGGAGTCGCTTCACAAGCAGTGAAGCAGGTCTGCAGGTGTCTATCTTTCTCTCCCCCTCTCTGTCTTCCCCTCCTCTCTCCATTTCTCTCTGTCCTATCCAACAACGAACAACATCAACAATGGCAATAATAATAACCACAATGAGGCTACAACAACAAGGGCAACAAAAAGGGGGAAAAAATGGCCTCCAGGAGCAGTGGATTCATGGTGCAGGCACCGAGCCCAGCAATAACCCTGGAGAAAAAAAAAAAAAAAGAAGAAGAAGAATAAAAAAAAAATCCAGTTATACTCAGGGGCCAGGTGATGGGGCATACTCAGTAGAGTGCAGATGTTGCTATGTATGAGGGCCTATGTTCAGGTCCCTAGCCCCCACTTGCAGGGAGGCAGCTTCCTGAACAGTGTTGCATGTCTCTCACTCTGTGTGTCTCTGTTTCTATCTCTTGCCCTCTCAAAAAATAATAATGGAGAGAAAGAGCTACCAGGAAATCATGTAGGTACCAAGCCAGAGCAATAATCCTGGTGGTAAATAAATAAATAAATAAATGTACCTGACTCAAAAGTCACTGAGTTAAGTGCTAACACCATATGCAGAGAACACTGGATCGGGAGGACGGGGTCAGCGGCACCCTGATAAGAGCACACATGTGACCATGCACAAGTGTCTAGATTCAAGCACCCAGTCTCCCCCTACTGGGAGGCAGTAGTAGTGAAGTAGTGCTGCAAGTGTTTCTCTGTCTTTCTCCCTCTCATCTCTTCCTTTCCTTTCACTTTCTCTCTGTCTCTACCCAAAATAAATAAACAAAATTTAAAAAGACCAGTGAACAGGACAGAGTGAGTTGGAAAAATATTTGCATGGGTTGAGGGTACTCAACCAGATGATAGTAATGCCTTTTTTCCAGCTTAAAGTAAACGGTCTCTGATCCATAGAGTACTCTGCTACACTTCTTGTGACTCCAATTCAGGTACCTGGCATTCATGCCAAGTTTAGCTCTCTCAAAGTCTTTTCATTCTTGTGCTGTCCCAGCCTAGAGTGGACAGCCAATTAGATGCCATGGTGGAGACTTCTCAGAGCAGATCCAATGGCTACAAGGAAAGCTGACAAGTGACACTGAAAGGGGAGAAAAGAGAAGCTCCAAGCAGAAAAACAAAAGAGCCAGGTTCTGCATCAGATAATTGATTCTGAAGGCACCATGGCAGAACAGCTTGGTGTAGTAATTGAGATTGATACTAACTTTGAATCATCAGAAAGAGGTAAATCCATAGCTATGTCACCGTGAACAGGTCACCACCCAACACATTTACAAAGTATTTCCTAGGGCCATCCAAGTCTGCCTGATTCCATCTGCTGGCTAGGAATACAAAGATGGGTCAGGCATGGTCTTTACCCCTCAAAGATTCTGTGGACTTCAATTTCTTCAGTTACAAATGAGGAAGCCCAACTAGATGACTTGTGAGATTTCTTCCTAGAGATCCTGAAAACTTTCTGCAATAGAGCTTGACTCGCAACAGCCTTGTTAGCTGATGGAACTGGGGAGATTGTTCACTGAAAGGATGTCTGCCTTCCAGGAGTAAGGCCTTGGGTTTAATCCCTGCACCACTCAAGAACAATAAAGACCAAAAAAGGTGAGATTCTATCAATGATCAAGTAGTGCTTTGGTGTCTTTCTCTTATATTAAAAAAAAATCCATTGATATAATCTTATTTTGCAAAGGAGCAAATTAAGGCTCAAGAGGAAGTGGCATTAGGCTCAAAGTCACATAGCTAATGAGGAACAGAGCTGGGACACTGGCCACTGGGACCAGTCTGACTTAGAAAGGTCTTCTTCCCATAACTGTGCTCTTTCCACACTGTCTTCCCTTCCCCAAAAGGACAATCAGAATAAATGGAGAATTGCTCATGCGCCTGACAGCTGCATAGACTTATTGGTCTGGAATACACCATTCAGCAGCTACAAAACAAAAATCATGGGCAACTGGACAGTAATAAATATCTGCAGGACCAAGTGCCACCAAAACTGCATTGAAGGAACTATTAGAATCAACAGTGAGTCCAAAAAGTCAATTGTGAGGACTACTGAGGACACACGCCAAACAACAAAAATATCTTTGAGAGAAAATGTGGCAGAAGGAAAAATGACAGCTGGAGAGCACTGTGTTTTAAAAAGAAAGAACCCCAAACATACCATTGCTGCTAGAGCTGGCTGGATGATGGACAAAGGGAGTGGGATTGCTTCCATGCACCTTGTCTCCCCACCCCCTTCCCCCCACTACCTACCCACGGCTGTCAGTCTCCGTGTCTCTGATAAGGCACAGACTGATGATGGGGATGGCCACTAGCAGACAAAACAGCAAGAAACATGGGCCTGGAAGGGATCATTTGTGGAAGCCATGTTGTTGCTATTGTTGTTCCTGGGAGTGGACTCAGGTTCTCATGCATGTACAGTACTATATGTTCAGCATTCTTTATTGGGAGGGAGGGAGGGAAAGAAGCAGGGAGGAAGGGGGACAGAGAGGAGAGGGAGAGATATTATAGCTCTATAGTGCTCCTATGTGGTGTTGGGGCTCAAATTCAGGACTTTTCATGTAATCAGGTATGCACTGTGCAGGGGAGCCAGCGCTCAGCCCTAAGAGCAGCTTTATTCTGCTTACTATTTTATAAACATTGGCTCATCCATTTCTCACAAGTCTCTGAGGAAGATGACAATCACTACATTTCAGAGGATTGATCGATTTTACCAGGATTAAATGACTAGTAATTGGAGCTGGGGAGACAGCATAATGGTTATGCAAAAAGACTTGCAAGTCTACGGCACCAAAGGCTCCAGATTTTATTGCCCTGTCACCACCATAAGTCAGAGTTGAACAATACCCTGGTAAAATTATTATTATTATTATTAATGATGTTATTATAAAACAATAAATAACTACTAATTGACAGAGCAAGGATTTGAACTCAGCTCCAGCTGTTTCACTCCTCCATGCCACTTCCAGGACATAGGTTCTAAGCCCAGTACTTGCAGCCATGAACGTACCAGATTATGTCTAGTACTTGAGTTATGTGCAATGGAACAGTGTTTCAGCCAGTGTTGTACCATATACATGACAGCAGTCCCAATAGGTTGTGGCAGTGCCCAGGTATACCATCCAGGCTTGAGCAATGACAAGTCCCGATGTTCTCACAATGACACACTCACCTGACAATGCAGTTATTACAATGAATCCTTATCCTTAGCCAACAGGACTGTAGTAAACAAATGAGACAACTCTCTATAGTAGCTTGCCATATATATATATATATATATATATATATATCCCTTTTTAAATATATTTTTTTATTTATTATTTTGGATAGAAACAGAAATTGAGGGAGAATGGGGAGATAGGTAGAGAGACCTGCAGCACTACTTCACCACTTTTGAAACGTCTGCCCCCTCCTCACAGGTGGGGAGCGGGGTCTTGAATCTGAATCCTTGTGCATTGTTATGTGTTCACTCAGCCAGGTGCACCACCACCCAACCCCCTGTAATCTTTGTTCATCTCTGTAATCCTTTGTTCCTGATCCTATCTCAAGGAATTTTATAACTGAAAAGGTTTATGCAGCAATATATACATGTACACACATATATACTTTTTTTTTTTGCCTTCAGGGTTGTTTTCACTGGTGCTCCACTCCTACATGATTCTACAGCTTCCAATGGACTCTTCTGTTTTCAAGATAGAGGGGAAGAAGTAGAGAGGGAACCAAGAAACAGAGAGTAGAGAAGAGGTGCCACAGTGCTGCTTCACCATTCAGGAAGCTTCTGGTTTGCATGGTGCTCCTAGGGCTCAAATCCAGGTCCTTGTGCATGGTCAGGTATGTGCTCTCTAGAGTGGGGGTATAGCTCAGTGTTAGGGCATTTGACAGCAGGTATGTGCTCTCCTGAGTGAGACATCTTCTGGCACCCTCAGTGATAATATTAACACTATTAAGCACCTACTAAGTGTCAAGCATGGGACTTACAATCTTACAGAGTTTATGTCATTTATAAGTAAAGAAACTGAGGCTCCAGAAAGTGAATTAACTTGTTAGCAGGAGGCAGGGCTAGTCTGAGGACAGTACTATCTATTCTAAGACCCTTGATAGGAACCACATGCTGAACAACAAAGGTCTTCATCATTATACTGCCCTGCTTCCTGTGGGCACAGGGTTCAGATACACTAGCCTCACTTGTGAACTTCCCCTTAGATGTTAGAGCTAGAAATCATCACTGTGGGAAGGCCAGCAAACTGTGCACTTGAAAGAAGGATATGCTCAGTTTTTCTGTGTAACTTGTCTTTGTCCAAATAAATTGGAAAAGTGTCACCAAAATTTTTTTACTGCTTGCTGGTGATATGCCAACCCTGAGTTAGACAAGCAGGCACAGAATTGCAGTGCTCATATGGGGGAAGACAAATACAAACATTTTATTGAGACCATTCTATAAACCAGATCCTGAGTTTGGCTCTGGGGACAACAGAGATAAACAAAATAAGCACATGGGACATAGACTGCATTTGCCTAAAGGTATCGCTTTTATAAGTCTGCCGAGGCAGACTCTGACCTTAAGATCGCTGACTCCAAAGTGTGTGCTCCTTAGATTATGTCAAGCTGCCTCAGAGAACACTGTACAACAGCCTGAGATGGGGAAAGGACCCATATACCCTGCATGGAGAAACCAGGAAAGGGTAGGAGAGTGGGCCATCCAGAAGTTGTCACAGGAGAGGTATGACTTGGTGAGCTGTGGTGAAATGACTCAGGACAGGACTGCACAGTCTCCTTATCCCAGTGTGTCCTCTGGGGAGCATCCCAAAGGGTCAAGGCCACCTGTCCATCAGTCCAGGGGATAGGGGGGCTTTCTACCATGGAAAGGTGGTGACAGGGAGTCATCTCTGGGTTATAGGAAACAAGAGCCCACTTGTGTAAACTTGAGAATAAAAGAGTAAACAGAGGGGCAATTTAAGGATTCAGTAATTCTGTAGACTCCAAAGACTAGAAATGTACTGTGTTCACTGTGGGGAGTGGAGGTTCAAACCAGCCACTGTCCAGCTACCCCCTCAATCCTGCTCTATTTCTCTTGGTATGCATCTCCTTATTCCCTCTGCAGTCTAGCTTCCCTATCTGGGTGCAGAAGGTACTTCCTGACATTTTCTCAGATCTAGTATATCTGATCCACAGTTCTCAGCCCTGGGGAGGGGAAATCTGATTTGCTGTCCTCAGGCCACACTGCTATAGCCAAGGAGTGAGGTGTCCATTCCCAGAGGAGGAGGAGTTTGGACTGAGTTGGCCCCCAGAGGTCATACCAGAGTGTCTGGAGAAATGGTCATCTCTGGATATAGTCAGAATCCTTGTTCCAGATGGAGTGAAGGTGCAGAGAGGTCTTCATTTTTTACTTCCTGATTCTGCCCTTTAAAGTAATGCACTGGCTCCCACATTTTTAATTCTTCTGTGCAGTTATTAAATCCATAAATAAAGATTTAATCTTTTAAGCCCTGTATTGCAAGAGCAGAAGTGAAAGAACAAGCAGAGCTTACCAGCCCTGGTAGGCAGGGTAGGGAAGGAGGAAGCATCCTCCGAGGCTGCTGCTGCAGACAGGGCTAAAACTGAGCATCCCTGCTCCCTGCATGAAGGAAAAAGTACCTCCTCTCCCCTCAGTCAAAAACCACACTGTGGGGCAGCCACAGAGACATTAGACATCAGGTCCTAAAGATGCCTGTCCTGAAGGTTGAGTGAAATAGCGGGCCAGTCTCTCAACAGCGCCCCAGATGACCTGAACCAGGTAGAGAAAAGAAGCAGAGGAGGGAGGTGCTGCAGAGAAGGCTGCAGATGGAGCGCCTGTGCTGGAAAGGGATTGAGACAGGAACCTGGCAACCTGAGACTGGAGGAAGAAGAGGAAGCCCTGACAGCTGAATCAACAACTTCCTTCTTTACATGGCTGCCCTCCTCCTCTGCACCAAGCAGGGTTCAGACGCTGCAGGGTAGGCTTTCCAGATGAAGATGAAACGGTGGACACTGGTTTCTTTGCTTGGCAGACACTGACACCAGCACCTAGAAGGAAAGGACGCTGACAAGAACAAAAAAGGAAATTAGGGCAGGAAACTCTGGGAACCAAAGTCTGGTAGGAGGTCCTCTTCTCGAGCCTGCCTTATGATAGAGAAGCAGCATCTGGACCAGAGATCTCTCAAGAACAGCACCTTGCCATTTCTGGGTGCTAGTCTCACATCCCCACTCCTGGCTGCCTATGGTTCTAGGGCCAGACATTGGGGGTGGAGGTGGAATTCCTCTTTGAGCTTCTCTTGTCCCTCTCCTGACTTCAAGACCTTTGCTTTCCACTGCCTTTTGTTCAACTCAAAAGAGGTCATAGCCTGTTTCTGCCAGGCAGTGGGCTCTAGAAGGTCTGAGAAGTGGTGGGAAGGCTGTTTTCTGATAGGATTCAGCTACCAAGGCTCTCTCCCTGAGCAGCAGATAATTTAGCTTAATGAATTTGGACAGTTCACTGGATCTGCCCACACAGTTCTACTCACCTTCCAAAACACTTCTGAAATAGCACCGGCTATTGTATAGGAGCCAAAAAAGAAACAGTAAGTAATACATGACAGGGGCCCAGGGAGTTCTGCCCTTTCAGAAAAGTCTCAGTGAACTTTTCCAGAGAAATTTTCAGCCAGGCACTTTTTTTTAAAGGCTGCTCTTCCTTTGCTCATTGAGGAAGCAGGCAAAGAAAGATGCCACAAAGACAGACACACACATAGGGGAGGTAGGAGGCTGGGTGTCCGTGTGTGCTGATGTCAGTTAGAGTCTAGGAACCACCCCTAATGCTTGGTGCTCTCACAAAAAAACTCCACTACCCATAGCCACAGCCGTCCTTAGTAGCTCACGACTAGACAGTGACACACAATGTCACACTAGGAAGGACACAAGCACATACCCACATGAACACACAGTGCCAGGCTGCTGCCCCCTGTGGCCAGGACCTTGCTCTCCACTTTTTCCTCTGCACCACCCCCCTCCCCCCCACACACACCCCAAGCACTCTGCACTGGAGCCAGATGTTCCGTGGGCAGACCCCTCTGTGGGCTGACAGGCAGTGATTACTGTTGCCAGCCCCACATTAGGAGAGAATTGAATGGGAGAGAGCCCCCACCCGCTCAGGCTCCCTACAATAGCGCCTTTGTGAGGTGCTGTACTGCCTTTCTGTTCCTCTTCCTCATCAACCTACCTCAGGAACAGCTCTGAGAAGACAAAAGGAGAATCACAGGGCCCTGTCTGATCCACCCTATCCCAAGTTGGAGGGGAGGGGTGCTCCTTTTCTTTCTCCCCAATAGGGTAAATAACCCTGAGGACTCCCAAAGGCTGTCTGAGGTCAGTTCCCTCCAAAGAGCGGTGCCTCTTGTCCACCGACAAGCCTTGCTCTTGAGTGCTGGACATGGGGGCAGGGGCAGGTTGGGGTCTGGTGCAGCTAATTCCTAGAGACTAGAATCCAAATCAAACCCAAGTTCTCCTTCTGTCCCTTCTCCCTTCCCTAACTGACCTTCTACTATTGAAAGCCAGAGACCAGGGCACTAGGCCAGAAAGGGTTAAGACTGCAGGACTTCTAGGCAGAAGACTTGGGCCAGGTTCCAGGACTGGGGTGGGTAGGTTGGGGGTTATGAGGGTGGAGAAAGGCATGTATGTGTTGGGAAACTGGTAAGACCCACATCTGAGGCATGGTCAGTGCTCCCTCACCCCACCCCTCCCCTAAACCGCAGACACCATGGCAGTAGGAAAATCAGAGCAGACAAAAAACAGTTGTGCAACCTGGCTCTGGGGACCAGCCAGTGTTGAGGATGGGAGTGGGTTTGGGGCAGAGTCCACTTCAGAGGTCAGAATTAAGTTCTGACTGAAAACATATGCTTTCGAGGGCTCTGATCTCCATGCTAGAATAAAATGCAACTCAAATCCATTCTCTGGTTCAAAACCCCTGCGAATTGGAATTGGGAACTCTGTCTCTGGGCCTCAGTGTCTCGTGGCCAGAGGCACTGTGCCATCTATGGTTCTGGGAGGGCTGCTGGGATGACAGCGGATGAGGAGGGAGGCCTTCCGCCCTGCCTCCTAAAGTGACAGCATCCCGCTGCTTCCCCAGGCACCTCACTAAAATCTGGAACTAGAGAAGTTCCCTCTCCCAACCAAGTCCCTAATGTGGCCTAAGGAGTGGGATGAGGTTGGAGGAGCGAAATGGAGGGTCATGGGGAGAAATCTGATCTGAGGGTGACCCCAAACAAACACAGGAAAGGAGTGGTGGATACTCTTTTTAATGCAAAATGTTGCAATACAAAATTATGAGAAAGTCTGTGTGTATGCCCCCCCTCCATCCCCCCTTTTCTCCCTTTTCTTTTTTACAGAACTAAAAGAAGGAAGAGAAGCCAGAGCTGAACATTTCCTATTCTTCTCTTCCCTCACAATGAGTCAAAAAAAAAAAAAAAATTTCTAGTCTCTGTTTGCTGGGGCTGCCCCCACACAAGGGTAGAACTCCAGTCTTTTTCATCTTTGGCATGAAATCAGTTGACACGGGGCAGCAGAGAAGGTGTGAACACTCAGGGTTCTCTCTTTTGACTCTCAATGAAAAGGACTGATCAAAATCTGGACTGCATATGAAATGAAGAGGCTATGGGACTTGGCTTTCATTGGCTCAGAGTAGGATCTGAACTGCCATTCCCACACTTGGAGAATGAGGAGCAGATTTAATGGAGATAGAAACAAGTGGGGTTGAGAGAGACTGGAAAAATAAGACTCCCTCTTCAAACTTCTTCCTCTTTCTTCCTCATCTCCAGCTTGTAGACAATCTGGTAGCCATCATCCCAGGCATAGAGCTGGCGCTCTCGGGGGTTATAACGGAGGCTGGCATGGGCACCATATCGCCGGGGGAAGTAAGGGAGCGTTGCCCTCTCAGGAGTCAGGGTGCCACTGGCATCAAAGGAGCACTGGACACGGGCCCGACTGGCAGGGCGGGTATTATAGACAACATACAGGGTCCCACAGATGACAAAGGCTGCCTCGGCATTTTCTCTGGGACAAGGTGTGTCCCACTGTTGTTCTGTGTCCAATGTCTGTGGGTCTAACTTGGCCAGACACAAGTGCCAGTCATCCTCCTGGGTGGCATAGACAGCCCAAAGACCCTCCTCATCAGCTGCTAAGTCAATGTACGTGTCTGCTGTCAGCCCATACGGGGGGATCAGACCCTCTGCTGGAAACACTGAACTGTCCACCACTGTTCGGTTTGCCAGGTGGAATTTGATGAGCTGCAGAGTATTCTCCAACTCACCACCTCTAAGTCCTCCAGAAGGCCTCCGGGCATAATAAAGAAAGCCACCATATACCAGCTGTCCTGTGCCTACCCAGGGAAAGGGCACCCGGACTCGAGAAGCTTTCCGGGCAGCCATGGCAAGGGTGAAGTCACGAAGTCTTGGGAAGATAAAGGCTGTGTCATTCTGTGCCCCATCTAACACATAGATCTTCTCTGTTGTTCCCAAAGGATCCTTGGTCCAGAGGCCAGTTGGGCTACCAAATCGCTTCAGGATCTTCATTGATCTCACCTGAGAGATTGTGTACCCACAATCTGGTGGAGGGAGGAGAAAAGCATAGGACAAACAAGTACAGGCAAGAGTTAAGAGGCCTAGCAGAAGAACCCCCACCACAATCACTACTGTCATGTTGTGTATCGCGCCCCCCCCCCCCAATTTGGAAAGCAGTACATCCACTCTGATAGAGGACCAGGAAAAGGGCTTAACAGAGGACTGGGTCCTCCAAAACTCTTATTAATAGGCCTATATTATAAAGATTTCCCTAAAATATATTCTATTAAGAGTCAAAGTAGACTGGGACGGGGGGTGTGGGGGTGGGGGGCGTGGTGTGGAAGGCAAGAACCAAGGAAGAGACTAGATTCAGAGAGCTAGGAGCCTGCTTTCAGATCATTTACCTGTCACCATATCATATTTCTCATTTCTCCTGCCCTTGCTTTTGGTTCCTGAACCTCCAGTCACCTTCTCATCAACCTCTACACAGGGTAGAGCTGGGTTCTGGGTCTCCAGATAGTCAACCTCCCGCTCCAGACGATCCACTCTCCCTGAGATGGAGTCAGCCTCGGTCCTGAGTGCCTCTCGCTCCTTCTCAGCCACCTCCAGCAGCGGTAACATCTTGTTCTTGAAGTCCCGCAGCTCAATAGCATGCCGACTACTCTGGTCCTGGCACTGGGCCAGTCGTTCCTAAAGGAGGATGGGTTGATGGTTACAAGTCCCAGGCAGAGTGAGGCCCAGTAAGGGACTTGAGAATGGAAGCAAGTACAAATTCAGCCAAGCTTCACCACCCACTAAAGCCCCCACAGAAAGGAAACCAGATGCTGAGAAATGCTAAATGTGCAAAGAGCTCAGTTCAGCTTCACCTAGGCTCCTAAACCCAGCTCAAGTCCTGCAGTTGTGTTTACCACGAGCAGCAACACCTAGTCTTTGGAGCCACTAGGGTAGTAGAAGTACATAAAGTGGGAAGGGGCCTCTGCTCAGTTACACGATTCTCCTCTTGAGTATTAAGATGCTAGTGACATGGAATCATTAAAAAAAAAAAAAAAAAGGCAAACCATTACAGATTCTCTGGAAACTTCCAGTTTCAATAACCATCAGCTTATCTGGAAACATATTCTTATGACTCTGATTCTCATTTCCATTTTGTTCCCTGTCATTTAATCCCAGGGGGTTAAAACACAAGGGTTTGTTCACTCTTGAATTGCTCTGTGTATGAATGCAGAAAAAAGGACTTGAAAATTTGAAGATTCTCTTCTTGAAAGAAAGGTGGAGTTTCATACAGGTTATTCCAAATAATGCTCTTCATTCTTGGATCCCTAGCAAATTGGGTAAATCAGCAGATATGGAACTCTTCCAGGCTATGTTAGAAGAGAAAGTAATCAATCACTCACCTCTAAGGCAGCCAGTCTGCGTTCCATGTACTCCACAAGGTGGTGCTGCTGCCCCCAAAGGGGTCCCGGCCGTGACAAAATGAACAAGATGAGCAGAGGAGTACTGGGCCCCATGGCAGCAGGAGAGTGGGGCCAGTGTGCAGTCTTCACAGGAGCCCACGGGTAAGCTTTGGAGGCGGGTTAGGGGCGGTGCCTTCTCTCTCTGGACCTCTGGTTCTCTCTCACTACTCTGGAATGCTTTCCATTTCTTTACAGCCCCACCCCCTCTCCTTTCCGCTGGGATTGATCAAACACAGATGGCCTACAACAGACCAGCCAGAAATTTTAACCAACCTCCCGCCTGGACTGCAGGCTCCCCAGAAGGGAAGGAGATGGAAACACTAGGACAGAGGCCTTCTGGGCACTCACCCAAGAAAAGGAACTAGTTGTGGGAGGCAGCGGTCTCAGAGAAAATTCACAGCAAACTCTATGTTTAGGAGAGTGCTTTCAGTACTGGTTTAAGAAACAGACTTCATTAATCCTTCTCTTTCCCAGAAATAATACTCCGATTGTTTACTGCCTTGTCCAATGAAAGCACAAAGCAGGGGGAAGAGATTTTAAGAGGTGAGAAAAAGGACCATCACAGTCAACTTTATACTTCTATAGCTCACTGGCGCCATCTTGTGCTAAGCATTTCATGTCATTCTCAAGATTACATAGAAAATTTTCCACAAAGCAAGGTTGAATTTAGAGGGCATCATTAAAACATGTATTTCGCCTCACAGACTACACAACTACATAATGGCTACTCTAGTCTCTCTGATTTAGCCTATAGAAAAAAATATATAACTGAGATTAAAAGAAAATCACTAACAAGTTAGAACAGACCCTTTATTAGTGGTGTTCCTTTGCCTGAAAGCTTCTTGGTATCTTTTTTTTTTAATACTTATTTTATTTATTCCCTTTTGTTGCCCTTGTTTTATTGTTGTAGTTATTATTGTTGTTGTCGTTGTTGGATAGGACAGAGAGAAATGGAGAGAGGAGGGGAAGACAGGAGGAGAGAAAGATAGACACCTGCAGACCTGCTTCACCGCCTGCAAAGCGACTCCCCTGCAGGTGGGGAGCCGGGGTTCGAACCGGGATCCTTTTGCCGGTCCTTGTGCTTTGCGCCACCTGTGGTATATTATCTTGTCAAAGTCACCAGGTTCCAGGTGCTACCGTGATGCCAACTGGACTTCCCTGGGCAGACGACCCTACCAATGTGTCCTGGAGCCCTGATTCCCGAGAGCTCTGCCCCACTAGGGAAAGAGAGAAACAGGCTGGGAATATGGATTGAGATTGACATGCCAATGCCCACGTTCAGTGGGGAAGCACTTACAGAAGCCAGACTTTCCACCTTCTGCAACCCCATAATGACCTTGGGTCCAAACTCCCAGAGGGATAAAGGATAGGAAAGGTGTGGTCCGGGAGGTGGCACAGTGGCTAAGGCACTAGACTCTTAAGCATGAGGTCCTGAGTTTGGTCCCTGGCAGCACATGTACCAGAGTGATGGCTGGTTCTTTCTCTCCTCCTTTCTCATAAATAAATTCTTTAAAAAAAAAAAAAAGAATAGGAAAGCTATCAGGGGAGGTGGTGGGATAAGGAGTTCTGGTAGTGGGATTTGTATAAACTTGTACCCCTCTTACATGGTTTTTGTGTTCCTTTTTAGATATAATTTTTAAAAAAGTATTTAGTAAATTTACAATAACTTTACATTCATTTATTTAGAAGACACATGAAAAATACTTGCTAAATTCTAAATAAAAATAAATGTATCCTGGATTCCTTACTAATGGGTAAGAACAGAAAACTGGTTCACTTGGTTATAGTCCAAAAAGGGCACTTGAGGTGTTCTCAGCCCTCTATCTCCATTGTAACCACAGGAGCCCAAGATAAATTAATGGCCACCATAGTGCACGTAGATTTGGCTCAAAATATATTTGTCAAAAGAAGTCAAGTAATTTAACACTAATTCAGAGAACTACAGTGATTAAGACAAATCCCTAATTTTTAATCAAGAGAAATTATATTCCCTCTAGAATGAAATCTGATCAGAAGTACTTTGTCTCTAAAAAAGAACTATGTAACAATACAGCTTGGGGGGGTATATCTTGTGATTGATTTTATCCTCCTGCCTTAGATGTTTGATGGAACATACTAGGAACCAAAGTTTAATTATCCTGTGTCTGAAACTTCTGCCTCCTTTAAAGAGCCAAGTCCAGATGATTTTAGACTCAGGACTAGGGCCTTGCACTTGGCTCTGGAGAGTGTTGTCTACCAATCCCTGTTCATGCCTGATGTGGAAGTTTGTATGGAGAAATGACCTCTAGTGCACTACTGAAGTTCAGATAAAATTTTAAGTTTTTTTAAAATTTATTTATTCCCTTTTGTTGCCCTTGTTTCATTGTTGTAATTATTATTGTCATCGTCATTGTTGGATAGGACAGAGAGAAATGGAGAGAGGAGGGGAAGACAGAGAGGAGAGAAAGAAAGACACCTGCAGACCTGCTTCACCACTTGTGAAGCGACTCCCCTGCAGGTGGGGAGCTGGGGTTCAAACCGGGATTCTTCTGCCAGTCCTTGCGCTTTGCACCAGGTGCGCTTAACCCGCTTAGATAAAATTTATCTATATCATTCCAAAGGTGCCACTGTAGAACCGTCTTGTACACTTATAATAGAAGCCAAAAAGAGTCAACATGAGTCAGAAAATTTACCCATTTTATTGATGCATTGCAATTGCTCTACATTTTACCATATTATGTAGAAAATACTGAAAATACAAGCTACTTTGTAAAACCAAAGACAAAACATTGAATCCAAAGATAAACTATGTTTTACACAATGGACCCTTTCCCCATAGTTAGTATTAAATTTTAAATATCTATTTCTTTTTGTTAAAATGATTATTTTACATACTCCCTAAGTACATCTGCATTACAAACATAGCTCAGTAATTCTCAGAAACTGTTTCTAGAGGCTTGTTGTAAAAAGAAGCGCACAACCAGAAGAAGCAAAAAAAAAAAGTTTAATTTGCACACAATAACTAGCATATCAAATTACATTTAGTAAAGTTGGAATTCCATTGTAGTATCAAGGATTCAAAGCAGAAATACTAACATACATATAATGTACATACAATGTACTGCTACATGTAGTGAGATTATTTTTCAAGCTGAATCAAAACCACATATTATATAAAGTTAGCAACAAACAACCATGTAGACATGCTGCACCATCCATCAGTTAAAAAAAATCAAAATAGTTAGCAGGCTTGGACCATTCCTTTCACTGAGAGGCAATTTCATTTCCTATCCTAAAAACAAACCATCCAGTAGGGTTTTTGCATAATAATGCTGAATAAAAACACACATTACAATGCTTGTCTGGATAAAGGCAGTCAAGCTTTGCCCCTCTAGTGGAGGATGAGGGATGGTCAGAATTGCTTGAAATGGAGTTCTTATTCCTGGGGTTGCTATTTCAAGCTGAGCACTGACAGTAGTAGTATCACCTCTTGGGAGCTATTAAACACTCCAGAGGATCAAAGTGGCTATACTTAACCTTTCCCCACTTTCTCTCTCATCCTGAAGTTTGAGAAGCTGGAAAAGCAAGTTCTGAGAGGACTTTAAGCCTTAAGCTGGTCTGAAGTCAAGCCATTGTGACCTGGGCCAGCTGCCAGCTAAATTCACAGGCCTTCCCCTATCCAGTCATGGTCGGCAATATTAAACCCCAGGGACAGAATTTAAAGCCACAGTGAGCACATACACATTCAGTAGATACAGGAGAATTTTCATTTCAGTTAAGTCTGAAATGTCAATTTGTAGACTGAGACTAAAAATGCCTAAAGTTCTTAAAAGTCACACACTACTAGTAATGTTGCTAATGAAACAACACAAGTTCTTGCTATTGTCTTTTTCCAGTGAAGTTACGACTCTTATCTTAAATGGGTATTTCATGGACTACTGTGGAGTGTGAAGTTGTTTTTTTTTTCCTGCATCTCAATTATTTTACAAAGACAATAATCGTATCTCACAGTGGAAAGATAATGAACAGAAAGTATTTCCATTATTAACGAGTTCTGCTTTTAAGCAAGGAATCTGAATGTGCTTAAAGAAGACACAAAGACCACACACACTGACCAGAAAACTCTAACACTAGTGACAAAGTCTGTACAGGTTGTTTGGGTATCTTAACCATATAGTGCTGCAAACACAACTCAATATAGCAATAAAAAATAGAGAAAACACCATGTTCCTGGTAGGCTGTATTGACTATCTGCCCCATCCTGGAAGCCCTTACTCCTTACAATGAAGAAACTCCAAATACCTTGACAGCTCCTCAGTGTTCAACCTGGTAGAGTTTGCTGACCAGGTTCCATGAAATCTCCCATCTCCATCCTGCACCTCCTTGACACCATCACTCAAAGAACCAGTCCTAGACGTATCCCTCAAATACTTAGTTTTCAATTCAGATGGAACACATTTATATCTTAGGGTTAACCTTCTTTCCCCCAATATCTTCTAGAGGCAGGAACACCCCCCCATTCCAAGTACCCTCTACTTGACCCAGATTTGTGCAGGAGGCCAAGAGTACAAGGACAATTTCAGTTTGAAGGGACCCAAGAATATGTAAGTTGTAAAAAAAAAAAAAAAGAAAAAGAAACCCCAAAGCCCAATGACTCAGCAGGCTTTGGTTCCTTCTTCATATTCTTCACTGCCTGAGAACCTTTCAGTGAGTTCCCTGTCACCAGCGGCATCACAAAACT
The DNA here is from genome assembly GCF_950295315.1 of Erinaceus europaeus. Lineage (NCBI taxonomy): Eukaryota > Metazoa > Chordata > Mammalia > Eulipotyphla > Erinaceidae > Erinaceus > Erinaceus europaeus. The sequence continues at coordinate 62,527,098 of NC_080172.1, forward strand.
CCTCCTCATAGTATGGGGACATGGTAAGCAATACAACAGGCTCTTTGGTATAAACACATCTTTTTTTTTTTTTTTCAACAAGCAATTATTTCTCTAGGAATGTCAACTATTTGCAGGGAGGACTGCCATATGGGAAAAGAAAAAAAAAAATCTCATCCTTAAAATGATTGCACATACTTAAAAAAGAAGATGCATATATACTATTGGCTTGATTCCTCTAATCTGCTTCTCAAATTCTCACAGAAGGTAGCAAAGCACAGTGAGAGAGCCACGAGGGGAAAGCGCTTCCGTGAGAACTCAGCTGAGATTCTGAAATGGAAAGGGGTAGAGGTGACTGTAAAGGAGACAAACTCTTTTTTTCAATGTTGGCAAGGTAACTGAGAACAATGCATTTACACAATACAGCTACTAATCCTGTTCTGATAAATCCCAGTGAAGAGCTGGGGGTCCACGAGGGCTTGCTGGTCCATCCTAAGGCAAGCTCACTGTAAACTCTATTAACCACTACGTTATCATATAAGGCACTACAATAAGGGGAGAAGGAGAAAAGGAAGAAAGAGACACACACTGAACAACTCCTCACCAGACACACCTGTGCAAAACAATCCCAAGGGTCTCTTCTCCTTGCAGGCAATAACCCCTGCTCATTCAGCACTACAGTAATATGCTCTAATATAATTGCAATTAGTTCACATACATTCCAACAAGTAAGTTCATTTTGGTTTAAATACAATGGAGACATCAATTCTATCTCCAGGGTAACACTGGAGGATCAGATACACACTAAATACACAATTCAAGTGTAATCACTACACATTTGATTACAAATTAATATTTTGGGTTAGCAGGAAAAAAGTTGCTTGTTATATTTTTCTAATCAATATGTACATATTTAATTATGCAAAATATTAAAACACCACCATTACAAAACTTCTAAAATATTTTTAAATTCAGTAATAAATTTTTAAAATATTTTTTGCAATTCCTACATGCACTTATTTATTGTATTGTCTTAATAAGAGAGCATTCAATTTTTGCTGGCATACAAAGGAAGCTACATTAAAATATAAAAGCTATACACAACAATGTTCTTATCTGATTTCAGATTCTTTAGCTTTCTCCCCAAATAACTCATTTAGAACAGAAGGGAGAGATGAGGCAGAGAGAGGTGTATTATTGAAAATTCATACTGATCTTTAGGCAAAATTCATTAATGCCAACAGCCACTAGGCAAAGCTCATCAATGCCAGAATCACATAATACAAAAGAGATTTTGCATATAATAAAACCACCACCACCACCACCACCATATAATAATAACTACCTTAATGGCTTTTCCAATAATAAAATTTAAGCTGAATCAAGAGAAAGAAGAACTCTTTAAAGAATAATCTAAGAAGAATGATGGTGCTTCATTTTAAAAATACCTGGTATTTTCACGGTATGGATTCTCTCAGATTCTCTCACACTAAGTTGCCAGCTAATGGTGGGTGAGCTGCCTTTTTTAAAACACTACTTTATAATAATAAACACAGGAGCAACAGAGAGAATTTCAAAAGTAAATAACACACAGTAGCATGTAACCAGAGTTAGAAAAAAACAACCACCCATTAAATAAAATGTAATATGAAAGTAAAATAGTAAAGTTAATTTTCCATAAACAAAGGCAAAATTTTGAGGAGAAATGCCTGATAGTAAAAAGACTGGTTTGTGTAAGCTGCTCTTAAAGTAAGCACTTAAGTTCTTAGGTTTTAAACAAAGAAAAAAAATACATTTTCTCAGTTACCAGATTTCAAGTCTTTCTATCAGCATTTTTTCCTCTGATCAGCAATTATATGTAAAACTAAATTAAATGTAGAAGGGCTTCAACTGTTTTTAAAGAATTTATAGAAATAAAATTACAAAAACAAATTTTTCAAAGGCTAAAACCATCTTTTTGTTGGTAATTGCAGAAGATGGGTTTCTGAATTCTTATACCAAAAAAAAAAAAAATGCTGTCACAAAAATAAAGGATTAAAATATAGGGCAGACATGGGGAGACTACAATAATGCAGTCAACACTAACACAAGGTTCCCCAGTGAAAAAGCTTCTGCTTCAGTGGGCCCCTGCAGAACAAGTTGCTGGCTAAGGATTTTTAAGAGAGGGGAAGGAAGGAGATCATAGCCCATCACTAAGAACTCAGGGCCAGGACAGAATCATGACCCTCCCTCCCTATGCTCATCAACTACAAGTAGGAATACTGGCTGATCTTGGTAGGACTCAGTGGATATCCAGTGTAAATTGTTGAGCCTCGGGAAGACCCAATGTAGGACTGAGTGGCAAACTGGTGTTGGTACTGAGCAGGGGCCACACTGGCAGAAGTGAGGAGACTGGGCCCAACACTGACAGGAACCTGGTGCACCAGAGTGCTAGGGTGGGTGGTATAGGCGGCAGCATGCCTTGAGGAGCCCTGGGGGGAGAAGAGATGAGCAATGGAGCTGGTGGAGCCCAATGCAGCAGCAGAGGTGGGGGCAGCATACGTATACAGGTGAGGCTGGCTTGGCAGGTGAGCAGGGGCTGGGGCCAGGTGTGGGTGCCCCGTCGAGTGTAGTGGGCTGCCATGCTGGAAGGCGTAGGGGGCTTGGGAGATCGGGGCCACAAACGCCTGCTGCCTGCGAGGGGCAGGGTTGCTGCTTCTCTCCTGCGAGGTTGGAGCTGAAGATGACTGCTGGTTCTAGAAGGAGGAAGAAGGGAATGAGGAATCTTGTAGTCACTCTAGTCCAGGGAACCAAAGGTCAAGTTGAGTGTTGAAGTTTTAACTTGCTATCCCTGTGACTTCTTGGCAGAATAGATCTTAACCCTGCCAAGATAACAGCAGTCTGCTCTTAGGTATGGCAGAGGAAAGAGTGAGGTAGGGGCCACAGGAATCAAGAGTTCTTAAGGTTACCTACTCCTGCAATTTAGTAACTGTTGACTCAACTCACACAATTCTGACATCAGTGAATCTGTCCTAACCTTTCTTTCTTTTCTTTTTTTTTTAAAAAAAGATTTTATTTATTTATTTATGAGAGAGGAGGAGAGAGAGAGAAAGAACCAGACATCACTCTGGTACATGTGCTGCCGAGGATCAAACTCAGGACCTCATGTTTGAGAGTCCAATGCTTTATCCACTGTGCCACCTCCCAGACCACTGTCCTAACCTTTCTTTCTAGCCATTGTTTCTTCTTTTTTAAAATTTTGTTATTAATATTTTGTTACAAGAATGCAACATTACAATGTATAGTTCCACACTGCCATTTTGTTCTCTAAGTTTTTCATATCTCTCTTGAAATGTGGAGCCTAAAACACATGCACCAGCTCAAATGTGCATTAGCCTATGTGCATGACTTCTCTCTCTCTCTCTCTTGCACACACGTACGCACACATGTACATGCACACACACACACAGTTACGACCTCATTATTTACATATATTTCACTACTGGTAAACATCACACAAGCACCAGAATTTTAGCAGAGGAAAGAGTGAGCACAAATAGAATAGTGATCTGCCCCAGCCCATTAGAAGAAAGGTCTGATCAATCTCAGATTCCAGCAACCTGTAGGACTAGGGTCAGTTATGTGGCCAAAAAAAAAAAAAAAAAAAAAATTGCCACTGCCTCTTGCCTCAAGCATGTAGTGTGAGGTTCAGGTTATTTATACCCTGAGAGATAAAGGACTCAAGTCTGGTTTCAAAGTATGTAGGATAAGGAACAGACCAAGGCATTCCAGTCTCAAACACTTCCCTAATCTTCCAGCACAGACCAGGGAGGTCTGATGGAAAATCTGGAAAGTCAATCCTGAACTTAACAGGGAAAGAAGAGACACAGTATATGCAGCTATTGACGCAGGCTACAAAAAAACCAAATTGCTTGACACAAAAAGGGGCTTCATTTGGTTTTATTCAGCAGTCCATCCAGAAACAGGGTTCTCTTGAGAGGGATAGGTGGGGGGTCATACAGAAGGCAGCAGCCCCTAGCTCTTACCTGGCTAAGGTTGAGTGGCTGTGCTGCACTGGTTCCCCCTCGTTGAGCTCGATACCCTGTGGGGGTGATACAGCATCCAGATGACTGACCACTCACTGAGGCCACTGGCTTGGTTTTACTGCCCAAAAGACCTGAAAAAGAGTCAGAGCTTAGTCATTTATGAGTAGACATCAGTTAAGTATCACTGATATGTAACTGGGTGGAGGATAGGTAGCATTAAGGTTATGCAAATAGACTTTCATGGCTGAAGCTCCAAAGTCCTAGGTTCAATCCCCAGAACCACCATAAGCCGGAACTAAACAGTGCTCAGGTGTAAAAAAAAAAAAAACTAGTATAGTCATGGGCCCTTTGGAATACAACTAAAATAAGCCTACTAGCTATCTACAAAACGGAGACCCCCAAATCTTCACCTGCACTATTCCAGCCTTTAGATTCATAATTAGTCAACAAGTTGCTAACTCTCTTTTCAGCCACCAGATTCCAGATGCTACCATGATGCCAACCGGGACTTCCCTCAACAGACAACCCCACCAATGTGTCCTGGAGCCCCGCTTCCCCAGAGCCCCGCCCCATTAGGGAGACATAGAGAGGCTGGAAGTGTGGATTGACCTGTCAACACCCATGTACAGTGGGGAAGCAATTACAGAAGCCAGACCTTCCACCTTCTGCACCCCATAATGATCCTGGGTCCATACTCCCAGAGGGATAAAGAATAGGAAAGCTATCAGCAGAGGGGATGGGATGGGATACGGAGTTCTGATGGTGGGCATTGTGTGGAGTTGTACCCCTTTTATTCTATGGTTTTTGTCAGTGATTCCGTTTTATAAAAATGAAAAAAAAATCACTGAGTTAAATCTCAGATGACATCATATTAACTAGTACACGTTTGCAATGTGGTTTACAAAAGTCAAGGTTTCATGTTTTACCCATTTCCTCAACTACAATTACACCAGAATAGTAACTGTATTATCCATTTTCTTTTCTATTGGGCCACAAAGCTCTGAAAAGAATTTTTAAAAGGTTCTTTCCTCTCAGTAAATATCATATAATCTTCCATTCTATGTAAAATTTCTATTGGTAATAAGAACACAGGTAAGATATGGTCCCTACTCCTAGGGAGCCTTTGAGTTTTATACTGAAAGGGATAAAACAAGTATAGAAATGTGAAGCTAAGGGGCCAGGTAGTGGGGCACTTGGTTAAGTGCAAGGACCTGGATTCAAGCCTCTGGTCCCTATCTGCATGGGGGAGCTTCATGAGTGGTGAAACAGGACTGTAGGAGCAACCTCTCTCCCTATCTCCCCCTCCCTTCCCAATTTCTCTTTTTATCTATCCAGGGAGAGAGGGAGAGAGGGATAGTAGGGGTAGGGGTGGGAAGGGGTGGAGAGGGGTGGGGGAGGGGAGGGGAGGGGAGGGGAGGGGAGGGGAGGGGAGGGGAAGGGAGGAATGTGAAGCTGAGTAAGGTACTGGTAATTCTTAGGACACAGAAGTATTGAAGGGTTTGAATACATTATTAGACATTCGCTGTCTTCAGAATCAAAGAAACTGTAGGGCAGTGGATTCTTTGCAATACTAATTTTCAAAAATTTGTTTCCTACTATAGTTTCACAGGAAAACTAGCTTATTTACTCAGTGACTTGTGGAGCAGCTTACATCCTGTGGGTCCAACAGTGCATTGAGCTCCTAATAATGTTGTCCAGTGGCCTGACATCAGAAGTTTTGACCTCCCTCAAGTGGAACAGCTATCTATTTCTGATGAGAAGCACACCAAAGCTTAAAATAAATCCAGATTAGAAGTCTGGTTATGCCTCAGTTAGTACCTTATTCTAGTAAAATACTCATCTATATATGTACTGAAGACATAGTTATACTGACACCAAAAATTCATGCTTCCCTCCTTATGGGCACAATGAAATGAGAAGCAGCTGCCCGGACAAGGACTCTTTTGCTTCACCTACCTTGCATCTATCTATCTATTGGGTTGTCGGAAAAGTCATGATGTATTTTCCTGTTTTTCTACGCAAAAATGCACCATGACTTTTCTGACAACCCAAAAGGTGGTTTGTTTTCACTATGTACATGTCTTTTCCCATCTGTTTTTCTTAAATGACAAGGATTTCAAAGCTCTGACTCTTAACTTAATGCACACTGGAACACTTACATTTTAAGTTATATAAATAGGAAATAAATTATGGTGTGACACTGCAGAAACTGGGCTTTATTATTAGGATTATGCAGCAAATACAAAAACTGAATCCAAGAACTTAAGCCCAACATCTAACAAAAAAAAGAATGTGTACAAATTAGGCTGATAATAAAAACCTCCATGACAAAGGGTGGAAAAAATGATCTAAGGTAAACATTGCTTTCCAAAAAACTGATCATAATCATTTTCTTGCCATGCAGGTTTTTTTAAAAAAATCTTTACTTATTTATTGGATAAAGACAGCCAGAAATTGAGTGGAAAGGGGGTGACAGGGAGGGTGAGAGTCAGAGACACTGTAGCACTGTTTCACCACTCACAAAGCTTTCCCCCTGCAGGTGGGGACCAGGGGGCTCGAACCTGAGTCCTTGAGCATTGTAACATGTGCACTTAACCAGGTGTGCCACCACCCTGCCCTAATTGCAGTCATTTTCAGTGTTATCAAATTCCCATATACTTTTGGATTGTGCACTTTTAATCAGTTGTGGGGAGGAAGAAAAGAAAAAAGCCTAATTTTCCCTGTCATACAACATATATCTCATCTACCTTCTCCCATCAAGAGTTTGAGACTACAAATTCATTGTTATTTACTTATTGGCTGTGCTGAGGCATGAGCATGTACAATATCACCATTCTTAGGCCAAATTTTTCATTCCTTCTCTTTTCTCATTTCAGACAGAGAGGGAAAGTCACTAATATTGGAGCTTTCCCCCAATGCCATAGCATGCCCATGCCAAGGCACATATCCTATAGGGTGAGCTATCTGACAATCCTAAATTCATTTAAAAAAAAAAATATTTTTTTGCCACCACTGTGGCTCTGTACCTACACAACAAATCCACTACTCCCAGTCGTCATTTCACCACCCCACCACACCCCACACCTCCCTTCTTTTCCTCTTTTATTCAATAGAACAAAGTGAAATTGAGAGGGGAGAAGGAGATAGAGAAAGACATCTACAGACCTGCTTCATCACTTGTGAAGCTTCTCCCATTTCATACTGGGGACCAGGGACTTGAACCTGGGTCCTTGAGCATGTTAACATATGGGCTTGACCAGGTGCACCACTGACCTGCCCCCCTAAATTCACTTTTATATTAACTCCAGTAAATTAACATAAAATGATGGTAAGAATAATTTCACAGCACAAGGAATTTATGAATTAAAATCTGTTTTAAAGATAACTATTCCATTAGGTTCTGTAACTGGCATAAGCAAATTATTACATACATCAAGAGAATTTAATGTTAGCTGTAAAGACACTCACCTGAGGCCTGGGTTTGGGTTGCTACATTGCAGTCACCAAGCTGTGTTTTCAGTGGAGGCACAATGATAGTGCGGGTACCAGCGCCATCCCCCATGACTCTGCTGGGCCCTTCCAGAATGGATCCGCTATTGCCCCGAAGTGCACTCATAGTATCAGTGGAATACGGACTGCTCAAGGAAGAGTCAGAGTCTGGAGAGTCATTGACAGTAACGTAACTGATGACATTAGACCTTGACTTCAAGCCAGAGCTGAGAGGAAAACACATGAAAATTAAACGCCCTTTTAGTAGTGCTTCTTTGATGGTCTCTGAACCTCTCATGATAAGGACATTGCTACCGATAATAATAATAGTAATCATGATAATAGTGACAGCAATCTTGAGTGTTTATTATATATACAACATTATTCTTATGCTCTATATATAACTTGTTAAATCCTTACAACTTTTATTTTTTTAATTGCCACCAGGGTTATTGCTGGGGCTTGGTACCTATACTGTGTATGAATCCATCACTCCAGGTAGCCATTTTATTTCATAGGACAGAGAGAAATTGAGAGAAATGGGGGGGATAGAGAGGAAGAGAGGGGGCCAGGTGGTGGTACACCTGGTTAAGCAGACACATTACAGTAAGGACTCAGGACCAAGCCCCTGGTCCCCACCTGCAAGGGGAAAGCTTCACGAGTGGTGAAGCAGGGCTACAGGTGTCTCTCTGCCTCTCTATCTTCCCTTCCCCTCTCAATTTCTCTATTTCTCTAATAAGAAAATAAAATTTTAAAAAGAGAGAGAAGAGAGAAACACCTGCAGACCTGCTTCATTGCTCACGAAGCATCCCCACTGCAGAAAGGGAGTAGGGTTCAAAGCTGGGTTCTTGTGTATGGTAATGTGTGCTCGACCAGATGTGCCACCACCCAACCCCCTCCTCATAACTTATATCTGTGAAGTCAGTGCTAGTATCCCTATTTTCCTGATGAAGATACTGAGCTAGAGAGAGGAATTTGCCCAAGGTTATATAAGTAACCTTGGTAAGGAAAAGAAAAAAAAAAAAAAAAGAAGACCTAGGACAGAATGACTTCAGTGTATATGTATATACCTCTAATAACTACTCCATTTTCTCTCTCAGTCATTCCTGTTTAATTATTTCAGTAACAGTCTTCAAGCACCACTATTTTTTTCACATACCATCACCCAGCTACTATAAATGGCTCCTCACTCTATTTAATCAAACTTTTCACCATACATTTTTAAAAATCCCTTCACCTAAATAATTTTAGTGTTTTCTGTTCTTTTGGTTTTAGTTGTGCTGGAGCTTCAACACTCCAAGCTGACATTTTTTTTTAGATTTGGGGGAAGGTGGGTAGCCATAGCACTTGTTTCCTCCCAATGTGGTGAGAAGCTGGCTCAAACCTATTATCACACACATAGCAAAGCAGGTGTACTGTCCAGATAAGTTATTTTTCTAGCTCTTCCTTCGATAGACCAGAATAGTGTTACAGTTTGACTCTGGTCAAAATAATATTGCTGCAATCTATAAGGCTGTACAGAGGGTGGGGCACTGGATTTGCATACATCAGATCCCAAACTGGATTTCTGGCATGGCATACAGCAGAGAAATGTTCTGGTGTTGATCTCCCCCCAACCTCATTAGTAAATAAATAAAAAGACAATAGTGTTGATTATTCTTTTATTACTATTGGGCAATGTCTTCTCTCTAGGAGATTTACTTTCTTTTTTAAAATATTTATTTATTTATTCCCTTTTGTTGCCCTTGTTGTTTTATTGTTGTAGTTATTATTGTTGTTGTTATTGATGTTGTCATTGTTGGATAGGATAGAAATGGAGAGAGAAGGGAAAGGCAGGGGGAGAAAGACACCTGCAGACCTGCTTCACCACTTGTGAAGTGACTCCCCTGCAAGGTGGGGAGCTAGAGGCTCGAACGGGAATCCTTAAGGCGCTCCTTGTGCTTTGCGCCACCTGCACTTAACCTGTTGCGCTACCGCCCGACTCCCTTTCCCTTCTTTTTAAAAAAAATTTATTTATAAAATAAAAAATATTGACAAGACCATAGGATAAGAGGGGCACAATTCCACACAATTCCCATGACCAGAACTCTGTGTCCCATCCCCTCCCCTGAAAGCTTTCCTCTTTTTTTTTTGCTGAGGCTCAGTGCCAGCACTACAAAACCACTGCTCCTGGAGGCTATTTTCCCTATTTCTGTTGCCCTTGTTGTGGTTGTAAATTGTTGTTATAGCTGTTGTTATTGGATAGGACAGAGAGAAATCGAGAGAGAGATGGGGAAGATAGAGAGGGGGAGAGAAAGACACCTGCAAACCTGCTTCACCACTTGTGAAGCAACCCCCTGTAGGTGGGGAGCTGGGGGCTCGAACTGGGATCCTTATGCTGGTCCTTGCACTTTGCGCCACTGTGTGCTTAACCTGCTATGCTACCACCACCCAGACCCCAGCTTTCTTATTCTTTATCCCTCTGGGAGTATGGACCCAGGATCATTATGGGGTGCAGAAGGTGGAAGGTCTGGCTTCTGTAATTGCTTCTCTGCTGAACATGGGCATTGGCAGATCAATCCATACTCCCAGCCTGTCTCTTTCTTTAGTGAAGCAGGGAAGTTTACTTTTTCTACTCCCTAAATCATCTTGAAAGTTGTCATAGTTTCAAGTCTACTTATCATTTATAAATATTTTGTAACTATCAATACCATTTACAAACAGCCCTTTTTGTAGTATTGAATTCAGAATTAATTTTTCAAGGACATTTAAACTTCATTTTTATATGACTCTACAGTCTAAAGTTCTCAGATAAAAGGGTTATTCCCAATTCTTTATTTTTTAAATTTATTAATTAGGGGATTAATGTTTTACAGTTGACAGGACACACAATAGTTTGTACATGCATTACATTTCTCATTTTTCCACACAACAATACATCCCCCACTAGGTCCTCTGGGGTTATTCCCTCTTCTATATGCCTAATACCAAAATTTCAATGAAATCAACACAGTATAATCAAGACAATAAACTATGTACACATTCGGAGAGAGAAGGATAGTAGAGTTCCTAAACTTATTCACTCCCGTCTAGTTAAATGCCCAGTTAATGACTTGGATTAAGGATAAGCGGAAACAATCTTATAGTTGGAAAAAAGGATCAGCAGGTATAGCATTGGACTCCAACTCCTTAAGCTCCCAATTTGATTCCCAGCATATGCACCAGAGTATTTTAGCTCCCTCATCTAAAACCATGCTTCTAAATACTTTCTTCTAGTTCTTCCTTTGACAGCTAAAGCTAGACTACTTGTCTAAAGTCAGCAGTCTGTAAGATCAAGGGTAGGAGTCCAAGCCTCTGTCTTACCTATTTGGCTTATATTTGTTGTCCTCTTCCTCATCTGTGTCACTGCGAATAGTGATGACACTCACTGGAGGGCTGGGAGTATCTGGAATGATGATTGGCTGATGCTGATCTTGAACAGGGACTAGGGAATTATAAGAAGATGTGGTACGGAGGGGACTGCTGCCAACTAGAGAATATACTTGAGATGGCAAAACATCCAGAGAGGACCTACAGGGATAAAGTCACAAGAAAGGTTGTTCATAGCATGATCCCCAAGCTATACCTCACTTTCCTTTGTTCTCTGATTCCTTTTTACCAATTATTAAGCTAATACACATATCTGTGAAACTTCCATTAAAAAAAAAACTAATCACTCTAGGAAGGCTTTTCAGGGATAAGAACAGTAAGATAGATACAACAGACTTCTTATGTAGCACTAGGATCTCACTATAAAGCAGACACTTCAGCACAATTTTTATTTTTGAGCAAGAAAGGGAAACAGTAAGAGAAAAGGAAAGGTAAGAAAGTAGAGAGAGATACCATAGCATTGCTCCCACATCCATGGAGTCACCCAGTGCTCTCATTTGGTGCTGAGGCTACACATGATATGGTGCACATTCTACCAGATGAACTATCTCCTGGCCTCTAGATTTTATTTTTGATTTTACAGTATGGTCAAATTTCACTCTATAAAGTGGGAAGAGAAAATACTCAAATGAAAATGTTAGCTTCTCCTCAATTTTACAGTATTTATTTGCCAAAGTGTCAAAACCAAAACACTCTAAATGCTAGGCAACATATTTCTCAAAACAGACACAGTTTCAACTACCAGCTATAACAGAAACTTACTTAGAAGATACTGGAGCAGACTGCTTATTCTTCTTTGAAGGGAGGGAATTAGATTGCTGTTGTCTAACAACATGGGCAACACCAACATTCAGGGGTTGAGCAGTGGCCAGTGTCACATGGTTAGTCAGCAAAGATGGCTGCTGCATGATGGTGCTGTACTGGTTACCATGAGAGTGGGCATTCCTATATATATAACAGAAGAAGAAGAGGGAAAAAAAAGTAAAGAAGGGTGAATAACCAAAACAGTGGGAAATCAAGACCAATTTGGTATTAAAATAACCAAAATCAGTTGCATTTTACTTTTTAAAGGTGAACACCTGGGCTATACAGCTTTAAGTTTTCACTATATGCCACTTAATTACCTGACACTTTCCTTAAAGTAAATGATTCCTGACCTTAGAACTTATTGCTTTTCTGTATTCAAAACTTTCTTAAAATTCCATAACTTAGCCTGATATGTGGTCTTAAAAAACTTCAAACAGGGCTGAGGAAACACTAGACTTTTGTATCTCAGGCCCCAGAGAACTCCGGCACCATCATAAGCCAGAAAAGATAAGTGCTCTGGGGTCTGTAACTGTCTCTCTCTATAAATAAATAAATCTTACAAAATAGTATTTTTGAATATTTCAAACAGATGAATCTTTCCTTTTCTCATCCTAGCCTCACCAAAGCCAGTGTTCCTAAATTAATGGATCTGCCCTTGTAAATATCCCAGAGAAACACAGGGCACTTGCCTCCAGTCTGTGAGCTGCTGGCCACTGCTCATGGTCTCTGGAATCACTGCTGTGGGTTGGACAGAGTTGTGCAGAGCTACTCCAGGTAACTGTTGCCAAGTCGAAGGCAGGAGAATCTGCTGAGTTCCTCCAGGCCAAGCCTGCTATAAAGAAACACACACACACACACATACACAAGATCCAGATTTGACTTACTCTTGGCCTTTTTCCTTTTATCTTTTTTTTTTTTTAATGAAAGAAAAATTCATATCTTAAAAGAAGTTGGTTGTAAATTGTTAACTTGCAGAGATTAAAAGAGACAGGTCGGAGGGGCTCAAGGTTACAAGTCTAATGCATGGGTTAAGAAAACAAGCTGCTTTTTCTTGGCCACCTCTGTAACCTGACCACCAAGGTAATTAAAGAAAAGAAGATCCTGGTGGTTAAGAGTTTCTATGATACCACAGAGAAAAATAATCTGAAAGTTCAGGTAAACTCTAGTTCAATGAAGCATTTTTTGCAAGGACTCTAAAACATATTCCTCTAAGAAAATATTTAAGATCGCTCCCATGAGATTAAAAACAGGAATATAAATTTTTGAATGCCATTCTGATAAGCCATCAGGTCAGTTCAACCCATAAAATAAAGAAGGGAACTGTGATTCTTTAGAAGGATAGTACTTGGTAAGTGAAGTTAGGTGTGAATGATGAGAGGTCAAGACCCTTTGGTAAATGAGCCATGCCAGCAACAGAAAGCTAACTTCATCATTTATAGTCATGATAGAATTTTAAAATATGCACAATGAGTAAAAATATGTATGGAATAGATGCAGAGAGCACTCCTTTCTTAGCAGTCAGCTAAAATATATTGTTTTGAACATTATTTGCAGGAACATATTTCAACATAAATACTAGTAACTAAGAAATTAAATCGTTTCCAGTTCTCAACAAGTCATGTCACTTGCAATAGAGAACAAATGTTTTCTATACTTTTATAGAAATCTAAAAAAAAAAAAAAAACACGTAACAAATTTGGAAGTTTTCTTTTTTAACTTGAATTCTAAAGTACAATCACCTACAATGCTTGGCTACATAGGGTTCTATTTCTTAAATTTTAAACTGCAAGGCCATTGTCACATATAGTTTTAAAAATATTTCTGCAAGTAACAGCTCCACTTGTTACAAATACTGGTTCCAAACAAGAAGCCTTCAAAGCAGAGAAACTGCAAACACCACTGCTACCATAAGCAGAATTGAAAATAAAACAAAACAAAACAAAAAATAAGAAAAGTATGTTAAGTTGCACCATGCGCCTTTCCATAAGCCAACACCTGCACAAGACAAAGCATGTAGTTTAATACAGAGCAAGAAATAACATTCCAATGTGAGGCAGAAATCTGGCGTTCCAAGCGACGAACTGTTTTGACAGAAGAACAAAAATATGCAAATCTTAGCAAATGGCTAGTGCAAACTTAAAGAGAAGCAGCAAAGGAGAAATGTCAACTAACATTCCAACCTCAAAGGTATAGTCAAGCAAGTTTAAAACCAATGGCTTGGATCTATCAAGTTGAAAATATATTTGATTTCCTTGCACTCAGGTTTTATGCTTATGATATAATTAGTATGGAGGTGAGATGCTTTTAAAATCAAAAAATTACAACAACCAAAGTATATTTCTAAATGGGGTTTCACTGATAAAGAGTTCTTGAGAAACATTAAATAGTAATAATAATAATAAAATAAATAAATTTTAAAGCCACTCTGAAAGATGTACAAATATCAGGATCCACTGGTATCAATTAGGTTTCCAAATGCTTACCTAATTTTAAATCTCAAATAATGGAAGGCTGAATGGCTAATAAATAATTCTAACTAAAACATATCTGAGATCACTCTTAATGTTACACATCCTGAAATATACCTCCAGAGTATTTTTTATTTTGCTTTAAGTTCAATACTAATATATCTGCTGCTATATTTAATAAAAACTTTCCAGGATTTTAGTAACAAAGATATTATACTTGCATCAAATTCTAGTCATTTGCTCACCTTTGTAAAAAAACCTACCTAGAAATTACTATCTCCATAACCCTTACAAAGAGATCTTCAATTTTAACCAATAAGTAAAATATGGTTTAAAAGTATTCTAAAGGGAACATCTTTAAAATGAAGATATAAGCTGCCACTGACTGTGACAAAAAGTTATCTTCATGTGGTCTCAGAAAGAAAGTTCGTAACAAGTAATACAGTGGTAAATTTTAAATGACTTAAAATTTTCTATATGCATAGAAGTTTTAGAACTTCCAAAGAGCCAATAAAGGAGGAAACTAACTTGCCAAGGAGTTCAGAATTTGACCACCTGAATATGTGAAGCAGAGCCAAACTAAAGGGCAAATCTTCATTCTCAAAAGACAGGGCAGAGAGCAGATAACAGAGGAGAAGCTCTTCTGAGGCTACACCAAGAGCTTTTATCATAGTAAGCTGGCAAGGAAGAATCAAGGGATCTGGCTCCTTATAATGCCACACTGAACATCAGATTCAAACAGTGCTTCAGCAAATGTTGGGGAAGAAAACAATGAACATTAAAGATGCAGCAAGAACACAGCCACAAGATGGCACATGCTTCCATGCCCTCTGCAAAGACTAAGTTAAATTTTTTTTTGGGAAATGAGAAAACCAGAATAAAACAAAGCAAAAACAAACAGGAAAATAAATAAATAAATAAACAAACAAACAAACAAAAAGAAAGAAAAAAGAAACCAAAGATACTCCGTTAGTAACACAATCAAGTGAGGGGAATTACCAGTACAGCGGCAGTCTGTTCAACCAGCGCCGGCCGGCCGGCTGCGCAGCTCAGAGTAAAGGGCACCGCATACTGCGGTGTGATGGTGGCTACTTGAGGGTGGAGAGTTGCTACCATTAGTGGTGTACAGCTTCCCTGAAATGTAGATTAGGCAGGTGAGTGAAACAAACATGGAGGTAGGTTATCTGGATTCAGAAGGGTTCTCATTCCCCCCAAGTTATTGCCAATAATAAAATAGTCATTTTGTGTCACCTAAAACACATGTACCAAACACAACTATCCCTTCCAACCGGCCCACTAGGTCAAATGTCAATGGAATAAAGCAAAAAAGTATATTAAGTCCCTCTTGGGCCAGATTCAGAGGATCAGTTCACAAGGCATATAATGAGAATTCCTCCTCTTCCTAATCACAACATAGAAGCTTTGGATTTCAACATGGCCTATGTGTCATGGTCCACAAACATTTACATATAGAACTGATAATATGAAATCTATTCTTTATATAAACACTTGATGCTTTTCTTGACCATCTCAGTGGCAAGTTTAATCACAAGTATGAAGTTTTGAAGCTTTCTACAGCTTGGATAAACACAGGAAATAAAGCAACATAAAAGGCATCCTCATGTGATTCAGCCTCTCAATCATGATAAAAACTCTGTGGGTAAAGACATTTGAGAAAAGGAGAAACTTTAGAAAACAAATTTTTTTTTTTACATGTGTGGTGTATTTTTAAGACTGTCAAGATAAAAATGTCATCCTATCAAAATCAGAGTAAATTTACTCCACAATCTCTCAACCAGCCTTCCTGTAGATTTATATTTATCTCTGCAAGTTCAAGGAAGACAGTTGCAGTTGTTGGAGAATGTTAGGAATGAGTACATTCTTCCATGTGGATGTTTCATCTTAAGTCCACTGAATCATAAACCAAGAAAGACCTTACAGTCAAAGCAAATTATTTTCAGGACAAAATATCTGATTCTCAATAGCACTTCAGCACTACTGAATATCTCAGTTGCCTTTTACCTGCGTGAGAACTCCTGATTGTATTTGTAGTGGCTGAGCAGCTGGTGCCTGGGGAACAATTGGCACAGCATTATCCATCCTCACAGGGAATCCAGAATGTTTTGTTGTTGCTTGTAGTCCAGCTGTAGAACACACCACAGTTAAATTTTTTGCTGGGTCAGGTAGTATTATTTGTTTTGTGCTATTTATTTTTAACTTTGCTATTCAAATAATTCACTAATCAGGCATTAGTTCTAAATACTTAAAGTAAAGGATTTCATACAAGTTTTGTGAATTAAGAAAAGGGAGATGGGGTGGAGGAGATAGCATTTAAAGGTTATGCAAAAGACTTTCAGGATCCAAAGTCCCAGGCCACGCCTATAGAGGTGATGCTTCACAAGCAGTGAAGCAGTACTCACTTGTCTATCTCACTTGTCTGTCTCTTCTTCCTTTTATTTCTGTTTGTCACCCTCTGCCAAAAAAAGTGAGGGGAAATGGCCACCAGGAGCAGTGGAACCATGCAGACACTGAGCCTCAGCAATAATGGTGGCAAAAGAAAAGGATGATTTGATTCCTTAAAAGTTAGATTAATGGAAAGATGTTCTGATATACCAGGAAGGTTGGTTTAATATTTTTTATTATACAAGTTTTAAAATAAACCACATATCTCATTCCTATTCATAGTAGAGGCTAAAACAACAACCAAAGAAAAAGTCAATCACTTAATAACTTGTAGTCACCAACAACACTAGGGAAGAAAAATCTTAAGTCTTTTTCAAAGTAGAATATTAAAAGCAAAGACATAAATGTAAATATAACTTGTTTAATTAGATAAGAAAAAGTGTTAAAATCTCAATTTGCCATGTAAGTCACCTCTTTATTTAGGATCCTTAAAGAGGATGTTTTACCCTACTCAAAAAAGATAACCTAGTTCACAAATTAGTTATATTTATCTTTAACCAGCATATGAACTGAATAAATTATGCCTATGATAAAAATAGTTAAAAGCTGACATTTGGCTTATAAAAGCTCTTTAAAAATAAAGTTATTTCAGAAATCTGCTCTTGTCACTGACAGCATTCAAAAAATGTGCTTGTATGACTAAAGACAAGAAAATTAAGAACTTTTTTTTACTGCCTTTAAAACAGTATCCATGTCTGTTTCTTTCCCCCTCTCTATTCCTAAGATTTAATTGTCTGTTATGAGAGAGGAATAAGAGGGGTGAGTTGGAGTGGAGTGGGGTGGGGCCGTGAACCCGGGCACTTCTCAACTTTGGCAAAAGGTGGTGCTAGGGATTGAAACTTCAGCCTCTGGAAATCTCAGGCATGCAAGCAGATTCTAACAGGCTAACAGTTATTAAACTCTGGGCACAAATCCTAAATAAATGCTTTGGTGGGATGGGAGGGGGAGTGAGGTCAGTGGAGCACCTAGTTGAGCACATGCTATAGTATGCAAGGGACCAGGTTCTAGTCCCTGGTCCCAACCTGCAGGGGGGGATTTTTCACAAGTGGTAAACCAGTACTGCAGGTATCTCTATCTTTCTCTTTTCTCTCAATTTCTATTTTAATCAAATAATAAATGAGATATTTTTAAATGTTTCCAAATAGAGAAAGATAGTTCTTCCTCTTGCCAAAACTTGAGAAGGGAGTGCTCTAAGTTTTTAAGTCTACCATATCAAAGTGTCCAATGTGGAAAAAGTAAGTTTCTATTATGCCTCTATTCTCTATTGGCTGTTTTTTTTTTGTTTTGTTTTGTTTTTTTGCTAAGTAAGGGTGCAGCCATTTTACTAGGACACTCATTCCATTTCTAAGCCAACTAACTTTTCTCAGAATAATCATGGAGGTATCAGATAAGCATTACTCATAAAACCAAACTGCAGTGTTTTTAGCAAGTTAATCTTCTAACACTCTATTTCAGTAATTTATGAGTAATTTAAATAACAAGCTGTCCTATAAGCAAACATAATCCAGAAAAACAGAGACTGGAAAAATCAAAATTAGAACAGTATAATAGAAAAAAAATTAAATGCTACAAATATAAGAGGTAACAAAATCTAGATACTCAGTTTGTTTCTGGTTTTTTTTTTGTTTGTTTTTTAAATTACTACTCTTTCTTCCTAGATCAATGTTCTCTAATAAGAAAGTGAAGTAACATTAAATTTCTTGTCTTTATTCCCAGGACACAAGCTAATCACATGACAATTTTATTATAACAGCCTCCTATAAATTGGTAGGAAGGCAGGAGGCACTATTTAGAAAGAATAAAGCCTCATTCACTGTAAATGCTCACCTAGAGGCCCCAAAGTGATAAAGGGAGTAAAATTACAGAATAATGGTTACCAATGAACAAAATATGTAACTATTTAAGTCAACTACAACAGTGTGGAAAGTAGTATTTATAGTAATGGCCTACAAGTGTGAATCTAAGTATTAGACTGCTACAATAATTTAGGGTTAAGCCACAACAGTCAGGCTGGTTTAAAACTAGTGTCTTCCAAGGAATTACAAGTTAAACAAAAATTTAACAAACAGCAACACTTGATGGGAGTATATCCTTCTCTAAGTATAGGCAACTTGTAGAAGAGTTATGTGGTGAAAGAAAGGTAGCTACTGAGAATAACCAAAACCAGCATATGACTGACTATAGCTGGCAAGTAAATCACTATTCTTTATAGCTATTTGAATTCAAATACTGAGTAGCAGTATGTCAAAATATGTAAGCCAGAGATCCCACTGCCTGGCTTTCAGCTATGGCTATGGTTTCACCACTAACTACTTATAAGGATTTTAGGTAAATGAGGGCACTGTGATCAATTTTCTCATCTATTTGGGTTAATCACATTATCTACTTCCTAGAGTTGGCTATGAATTAATACACATAAAAGGGGCTGGGTGGTAGCACACCTGGTTGAGTGTTAAAATGAACAAGGACCTGGGTTCAAGCCCCCGGTCCCCACCTACACAGGGGAAGTTTTACAAGTAGTTAAAGCAGTGCTGCAAGTGTGTGTTTCTCTCTCTCCCTCTCCATCTTCCCCAACCTTCTCAATTTCTGGCTGTCTCTGTTCAATAAAGATAATTTTTTTAAAAAAATTAAATGCACATAAAAACCACTCAGAAATTTATTTGGCATAAAGTGCCAAATAAATATTAGTTACCACTACCATAACCTTAATTTAAAAAAAAATTCATTTGGAAAATTTTTAATTTGCTCAATCTAGTTTGATAAGGGGGAAAAAGTCTTTCCTAACACTTATAATGAGCTAATTATAACAAGAGGTTAAATCACTTTCCCCTCTACCTCCTCTTCAGCTTAAATTTTATTTTGTTAAAGGATCAGAAATTATTCTGTTTTACCTCTTAATTATCATCTCAGAGAACGCAGAAAACTTCAGAGTTCCACATAGGAAAATTGTCCCAATGAAACTCACTATGGAAAAGTTGAAGGGGTGGGGGGTAACTAGCTTGCTAAGTTTAGTAGAAGAATCACTCAATATACAACAACCCAACGTATAGAATTTACTATTATGAAGTATAGGCAGAAAATAATTTGTAAATTAATCTAAATTTGCATTTACGGGTTTTGAATCTGCTCCTCCGCTCTCCCTGTGGTTTCTCCCTGGTTTACATCGCTATCGCTCTCCTGTCCTCCCGGTAATCTCTCAGTCTCCCCTAGCCCCATTTTTCCTTCTGCTTGCTCCGACTCTGTCAGAAACCAAACAAACAAAGAGTCATAGTCAACAAGTAACTGAAGTTATAAACATAAAAATGCTACCTGCTTCTATGTAAAGTGCTATGAGAAGCCTGAATCCTGATTTGTTTCCATAGGGTAATGACACTTTCCTACTAAGAAAATGACTTAAAATGATGTAAACTTTTAAGTGGTTCACCTAATGAATAACTACACATTCCTCACATTTCAGGGGAAATATATATATATCTATATATATATATCTATATATATATATAGATATATATATATATATATAGAGAGAGAGAGAGAGAGAGATATGACAGAATATTAAGAAAATGAACAAGAGTGGGAATATGAAATTTTATAGTAACATGGGGTCAGTGCATTATTCTACAGCTATTCTGTTCCTCATTGACAGGAATTTGAGAAACAATATAATTCACAAGCTGAAACATCATTTTAATGCCTTCCCCACATAAGCACTTCAGCTTATAGAATTTCTAAGTTCATGGGCTGGGGAGATAGCTATTAATGGTTATGATAAAGACTTATGCCTGAGGCTCCAAGGTCCCAGATTCAGTCCCCAGCACCACCATAAACCAGAGCTGAGCAGTGCTTAATGTCTGTCTCTTTATCTCTCATTAAAATAATAAAGTGTTAAAAAAATAATTTCAGTTCAGCAAAAAATGATCTTTATCAATGAAGGTAATTTAAAAGGTTTCACATTCTGAAACATCTGTTTTAGAATAAAGTTACCTATTTTATTTGGAACACTTTATTTTATAATGAGATGTTATAAACACAAGACTAGTATATAGTATTTTTGTTTAGCACAATATTTTTAAAGGTGTATATTACTTTAACATTGCAAGACATTCTTATAATCCTATATAAGAATGGTAAATAAGAAAAGAAACTGATTATCAGGCAGGCAGAGCAATTAGGAAAACCTAAACTGATCTCCTATAATATATTAGATGAAATAATTAAGCAAGTAACCAAAGTAAAAAAAGGGCAATCAACTTTTGTTAATTTCAGTTATCTTCATAATCAAAGACTAAATTTGAGCATGTCAAATATCAAGGTCAAATAGGGTTTTTTTTTTTGACACCTGCAGACCTACTTTACCGCCTGTAAAGCCCTGCAGGTGGGGAGCCGGGGGCTTTAACTGGGATCCTTACACCGGTCCTTGCGCTTTGTGCCACATGCGGTTAACCGCTGCGCTAACACCCAACTCCCCAAATAATTTTTTAATATGACCTGCCTAAAGCAGATAAGTCAGTGATAATATGAACTTATATGATAACATATGATACAAGACTTTTCCTCACTTACTTTGAAAAGCAGGTGGACACACTATAAATGTTTGTTGGAATGGATCTGTCTGAGTACAAATCTGGGTGGTTCCAGGTTGCAAGGAGACACCCTGCTGGGCAACTCCAGGAACTGGTGCTGCAGATGATGGGTACAAAGTCGACTGGTAGTTGAGTAATGAGACATCTGAATTAGCCAAAGAAAGAGTAGCAGCTGCTGCAGTAGAACTAGAAGCTAGAACACTGGCCTGAAAACAAAAGGATATATAGATGTATACTACTGTATAGAAGACATTTAATTTTTTCAATCTGCTGAGGAAATTTTAATGCAAAGGAAAAATTAATATTATATCTGTCTTTGAAATAAATACTTGCATGCAAAATTTTCCCAATCTCTAAATTTAAGGCATATTAAGTTTCATAGAAAGTGGTCCCATGGAGCTCCAGTGGCGCAATCGGTTAGCGCACGGTACTTATACAGAAAGTGGTCCCACAAAAAAAAAGTGGTCCCACACTGGTTGAAACTATATTAGAGCATCTACACTTCTTGAAGATGTATACAGCTTCAGAAGCAAATACAAACATAAGGATCACTACTTACAAAACAAAAAAAAAGTGAAACTGAACGTTAATTACACACAACCAAACTTAAAAATGATTAGATTAACAGTTGGTATGAGAAGAGAATGGGTAAAAATGTTCAAAGGGAGTGAATTTCTAGTTATAAGATCAACAAATTCTTGCTAGGGAGGCATCGTAATGGTTATGCTGACAATTTTCATACCTGAGGATATGTATCACCATAAGCCAGAGTTGAATAGTGCTCTGGTTAAATAAATAAATAAATGAACAAGTTCTGGGGATTCAATGTACAGCACATATATATAGAGGAAGAGGGCTGGCTCAATGGATAGAGCACTGACTGGACTTACAGACATAAGGTCTTGAGTCTGATCCCTGGCACTGCATGTGCCAGAGTGATACTCTGATATGTTCTGTCTTCTCTCTCCATCATTAATAAACAAATCTTTAAAAAAAAAAAAAAAACACCCTAACAGAGATAAAAGTATTAACCAGCTAAAAAATTACACACACACACACACACACACACACACTGCATAGGGTGATACAATACTTATAACAAGATAAATGACATTGGTACCAAGTCTTAACGGGCAAAAAAATGGCATCAGGCAGTTCAATTAAGGAAACAGTATGTGAACTGCTACAGTATGTCAGAGAGCAGCATAATTAGATAATGTGAGGACGACACATCCCACTAACCACAATAACCAGCATGGCTCCACTTATTTCACTATACTAAAGCTGCAAAGGCATGGGTGACTGGACCTTTGTATTTAATTTTTGCTACCTAGCTGGCAGGTATTATCAGTCTACCATTACTTTAACATGGTAGAAAATTCTTACAAAGCACCAAGACCATACAAAGCCAACAGCTGCCTTCTTTACCTCATCCTGTACTCTTAACAGTTTCTATTCCACTTAGGTTTCAAATTCCAAAACCATTTACTGAATACCTGATTGTGCACTGTATTGAGTTGGTTGCTGAAGCTCATGGTTAGATTTGTGCTTGTATTTGGTGCAACATGCGTAGTGAAGGGACTCTTGATCTGACTTACAGTATCATACATATGAACCCTCCGTTTACAGATCTCCATATTCTGAAAACAAGACTTAACACTGAAAAGAAAAAAAAACAAACCTGAAATTAATAAAGAGAAATAAGCAGGCACCAAGTAACTTATGAACACAGATGGACATTTCTTGTCCCATTAAGTACTTTTAGATAGTTTTTATAACATAAGAATGAAAAAACTCCTATCTAATGCTTAATCTCACATTTTTTTCAATGAAAAGGAAAAGCATCAGTCAGTCAAGCAGACAGGCACTCAGGCTACTGCTCCACGGGAACCTCACCTACAGCCCTCCACTCTACCAGCTGAGCTATCAAAGGGTGCATAGGCTGCCGCTCAAAAGTGATGGTGGCACTTAGCTCTAAGATGGTAGGTAACTCACCTAAGAAATGCTGGGTTGTCAGAAAAGTCATCATGTATTTTTGCATAGAAAAATACATTCTGAAGGGGTGGGGGTAAATAGCATAATGGTTATGCAGAGACATTCATGCCTGAGGTTCCAAAGTCCCAGGTTCAATTCCCCACTCCCACCCCAACCATAAACCAGAGCTGAGCAGTGCTCTGGTAAAAAAAATAAATAAATAAGGGGGGAGTCAGGCAGTAGTGCAGCAGGTTAAACACACATGGTGCCGGTAAGGACCCCGGTTCGAGCCCCCAACTCCCCACCTACAGGGGAGTCAGTTCGCAGGTGGTGAAGCAGGTCTCCAGGTGTCTATCTTTCCCTCCCGCTCTGTCTCCCCCATCTCCATTTCTCTGTCCTATCTAACAACGGTGACATCAATAACAATAAAAAGCGGGGCAACAAAAGGAAAAATAAATACAATATAAAAAAATAATACTTAAAAAAAAAAAAAAAGATCAGGACTTTCCCAACAACTCAACAGCACAGTACCAGCACCACCGCCAGGTTCAATTCCCAGGTATCACCAGCAGTTACAGCTGATCAAAAACAATAGATAGGAATGTAAAATTATTCAAACCATAAAATACTCACTGATTGCTATGTGGAAAATCCAAAAGGTGAGTCATTGTCACAAACTGATGGTTAAGAGTCTTCAGAGGTGTAATTCTCTTATCTGCATCGATCGTTAGCATTTTTTTTAACAGGTCAATGTATTCTCTTCGATCCGCCTTCTCAGCCAACATGTCTGTTCCCTCTAAGTCTGTAGACATATTCACCTTTCAAGAAAAAATTAGAAATATTATACTTTAGGGAAGGGGAGACAGCATAACAGATATACAAAAAGACTTTCATGGGTGGGGGTAGATAGCATAATGGTTATACAAACAGACTCTTATGCCTGAGGCTCCAAAGTCCCAGGTTCAAGCCCCCACACCACCATAAGCCAAAGCTAAGCAGTGCTCTGGTAAAATAAAATTTTTAAAAAAAGAGAAAAAAGGAAAAAAAAGACTTTCATGCCTGAGGCTCCAAGGTCCCAAATTCAATATCCCACACCACCATAAGCCAGAGCTAAGTGGTGCTTAGGAGGTCATATTTCATTACTTAAGACTTACTTAATTAATTACATAGGATACTGACACTAAATACTTTCTAACATATAAGCACAAGCAATGATCAAGAGAAAAATCTAAGGCACTTCTATTACAGAACATCAGTTTTCACAGAAGTTCTCCTTACATTATCTTGCAAAAAAAAAAAAAATTTTAGTAAGTTCAGCAAAAGTGATTGTTATGGGAGCCAGGCTGTGGCACACCTGGTTGAGAGCACATGCTACCATGCACAAAGATATGGGTTTAAGTCCCTAGTCCCCCATTGCTGGGGTGGGGAAGAGCTTCACAAGTGGTGAAGCAGTGCTGTAGGTGTCTGTCTGTCTGTCTGTCTGTCTGTCTGTCTGTCTCTCCTCACACCCCATCTCTACGTGTCCTCAGAATTTCTCTGTCTTATCAAATAAAATTCAAAAAGTTTAAAAAGAAAACTGTAAAAAGATTAAAAAGTAGTTACTATTATTTAAACATGTTTCACTGAAAAGATTAAATTGCATATTTGTATGAAGTGGTTTTGTTTCAACAGCTCGTAACAAAAGCACTTAATAAATGTTTAATGTGCATTTAGAGAAAATGGACAAGAGGCCAGGCAGTTATGCCCCTGGTAAAGTGCAAATGCTACAAAGCGTAAGGACCTAGGTTCAAGTCCCCTGGTCCTCTCCTTCAGGAGGGAAGTTTCACTAGTGGTGAAGTAATGCTGCTGGTATCTTTTTGTCCCTTTCTCTCAATTTTTTTGTCTCTATCCAAAAGAAATACTTTTTTAAAATTAAAAAAAGAAGTTCTTATAATAATATTTAAAAATATTTATTTATTGGATAGAGACAACCAGAAAATCAAGAGGGATGGGGAGTTAGGGAAGGAGAGAGACAGAGAGACACCTGCAACACTGGTTCACCATTCGTAATACTTTCCCCCTGCAGGTGAGGACCAGAGGCTTGAACCTGGGTCCTTTTGCATTGTAACATGTGCATTCAATCAGGTACACCAACTCCCTGTCCCAATATTTCAAAATATTGACATACAACAAAACCAGTTTTAAAAGCAACAGGAAGGGAGAAATATGTACTACTAAAAGTAATTTGGCTAGGGAAAAGCCTCAAGTGATAGAACATGGAACTTTCATGCCTTAGGCTCCTGGTTTGATCTCTAACGCCACATGCACTTTCTTGTTCCTTCTCTCTGCCCCATGTGGAACTCTCCCTCACATATAATAAAAAATAAATCTTTAAAAAAAAAACCAAAAAACTAAAGTATCCTTTGTTTTATCATAACATAATTTTATGTTCATTTTTATACAAAAATTAAAATATTTATTAGAAGATAATAGATTGAATCTATCTTTAATATAACCAATAGAAGTGTCTCTGATTAAAGAGACAAATGTCTGACTTCTGAAATATCCAGCACTCACCTGAGCCATGTCATCTAAACAATTAAAGATATATTTCCGAGCTTCTTTTGATTTGATTCCAGTTTCTAATTCATGTTCTTCAGGTGTCTATAAGATAGTGTTTTTTTTTAACAATTTCATTAGAATTCTATTTCCACATTGAATTCTTAATTAAAGCCAGAATAAAAATAAGCAAGTGTCATCATCTTGCCAATCAGAGACAGCAAACTTAAAATAATAATGGGGGGGGTGCACTAAGGGAGATAGATAGCACAACAATTATGAAAGACTTTCATTCCAAAGGCTCTAAAGTCTCAGGTTCAATTCCTTACACCAGCATAAGCCAGAGCTGAGTAGTACTCTGGGAAAAAGATAAAGAAAAAAATAATAATAAAGAGAGGAAAGGGGGAAAAAGGAAGGGAGAGAGGGAGGGAGGGAGGAAGGGAAAAAAGGCAGAAAGAAAGAAAGGCAGAAAGGAAGGAAGGAAGAGAGAGAGAAAGAAAGAGAAAGAAAGAAGGAAGGAAAGAAGGAAAGAGAAAATGAAAAAGAAAGAAAGAAACGGAGGAAGGAAAGGAAGGATGGGTGGATAAAGTGAGAAAGAAAGTGAGGGGGAGAGAAAGTTAACAACTAGAAAAGAGAGATATGGTCTTATCTGGCTACCTATTCAATAGGAATAAAATAAATGTGCAAGTAATAATGGTGCACATCTCCTAATGTTAGGTAAGGCAAGACTTTACTATTTTTCTCTTAAAGCTACTTTCAAAGGAAATAATATCTCAAATGCTAATGGTCTAAACAGTTCTGAGCCAGAGAGTTAAGGAGTTAATCAAATTACTGAGCTCTCTTAAGTTATTAAGACTATTTAAGAGGTCAGGTGGTAACACACCTGGTTAAGTGCACACATTACAATGTGCAAGGACCCAGCCACTGGTCCCTAGCTGCAGGGGGAAAGCTTTGCAAGTGAAGCAGGTCTGCAGGTGTCTCTCTGTTGATCTCCCACTCTATCTCCCCCTTCCTCTCCATGCCTGGCTGTCTCTATCCAATAAATAAAATAAAAATAAAATTTTTTAAAAAGAACGTTCTCAGAAGTTAAAAAAATAGAATTTGTTTCAAGAAAAAATACATGTACTCTATAAACAACAATGTGCCATCAAGCTAGAGAACCTGGAAGAAATGGATGTGTTCCTAGATATGTTCAAACTCCCAGTATTAAGAAAAGAGGAACCAGAAAATATGAACAGGCCAGCCACAGCCAAAGAAATTGAAACAGTTATCAAAATTCTTCCCAACAGTAAAAGTCCTAGATAGTTTTGTAAATGAATTCTACAAAACCTTCAAGAAAGAGTTAATACCTCTATTTTTATTTATTTATTTTTAATTTTTCCCTTTAGTTGCCCTTGTTATTACTGCTGCCGTTGTTGTTGGATAGGACAGAGAGACATCGAGAGAGGAGGGAAAGACAAAGAGGGAGAGAGAGAGAGAAAGACAGACACCTGCAGACCTGCTCCACCACCTCTGAAGCGAACCCCCTGCAGGTGAGGAGCCAGGGGCTCGAACTGGGATCTTTATGCCAGTACTTGTACTTCGCGCCACATGTGCTTAACATGTTGCACCACCGCCTGGCTCCCAATACCTCTACTTTTAAAACTCTTCCAAAAGATTGAAGACACAGGAATACTCCACTCCAGCTTCTATGAAGCCAACATCACCCTGATAACCAAAAGAAAAGAAAAAAGAGAAAACTACAAACCAGTATCTCTGATGAACATAGATGCTAAAATATTGAACAAAATTCTAGTCACCCAGATACAGCAGTATATTAAAATGACTGTTCATCATTACCAAGTGAGGTTTATCCCAGGAATGCAAGGTTGGTTTAATATATGTAAATCAATCAACATGATCCACCACATCAATAAAAGCAAGACCAAAAACCACAAGATTATATCACTAGATGCAGAGAAAGCTTCTGACAAAACCCAAACCAACATCGCTTTATAATCAAAACACTACAAAAAATGGGAGTAGATGGAAAATTCCTCAAAATAGTGAAATTCATATTAGCAAACCTACAGCCAACATCATACTCAATGGTGAAAAAACTGGAACTAGACAGGTACTAGACAGGGCTGCCCACTATCAACATTACTATTCAACACAGTGTTGGAAGTTCTTGCCATAGCAATCAGGCAGGAACAAGGAATTAAAGGGATACAGATTGGAAGAGAAGTCAAACCCTCCCTATTTGAAGATGACATGATAGTATACATAGAGAAACCTAAATAATATAGCATGAAGCTCTTGGAAATTATCAGGCAACATAGTAAGGTATCAGGCTACAAAATTAACATACAAAAATCAGTGGCAGGAGACGGGTAGTAGCACAGTCAGTTAAGCGCAGGACCGGCATAAGGATCCTGGGGAGCTCCCGGCTCCCCACCTGGGGAGTCACTTCACAGGTGGTGAAGCAGGTCTGTCTTTCTCTCCTCCTCTCTGTCTTTCCCTCCTCTCTCCATTTCTCTCTGTCCTATCCAACAACAACGACATCAGTCATAACTACAACAATAAAACAACAAGGGCAACAAAAGGGAATAAATAATAAATATTAAAAAAAAGCAAAAAATATCAGTGGCACTCTTTTATACAAACACTGTTGGAAGAAGAAATTCAGAAATCAATCCCTTTTACTATAGCAACAAAAACAATTAAGTATCTAGAAATAAACCTAACAAAAGAAGTGAAAAAATGGTATAGTGAAAATTATGAGTCACTATTCAAGGAAAAAGAAAAAGACACAAAGAAGTAGAAAGATATTTCATGTTCATGTGTTGGAAGAATTAACATCATCAAAATATATTACCCAGAGCCATATACAAATTTAATGCTATCCCCATCAAGATCCCACCAAATTTTTAAAAATTTTTTAAAATATTTATTTATTTCCTTGTTTGTTGCCCTTGTTGTTTTATTGTTGTAGTTACTATTGATGTTACTGTTGTTGGATAAGACAGAGAGAAATGAAGAGAGGAGGGGAAGACAGAGAGGGGGAGAGAAAGACACCTACAGACCTGCTTCACCACTTGTGAAGCTACTCCCCTGCAGATGGGGAGCCAGGGGCTCGAATCAGGATCCTTACTCCAGTCCTTGCACTTTGCGCCACATGCGCTTAACCCACTGCACTACCACCTGACTCCCCCTACCAAATTTTTTAAAGAGAATAGTACAAAAGCTACAAATGTTTATAATTCTAGGCAGAAAATGCCTAGAATTAACAAAATAATCTTGAGAAGAAAGAACAGAACTGGAGGCATCACACTCCCAGATCTTAAAATTGTAGTATAGGGCCATTGTGAACAAAACTTCTTGGTAATGGAACATAAACAGATACACTGAAAAGTGGAATAGAATTGAGAGGCCAGAAGTAAACCCCCACACCTATGGACATCTAATCTTTGACAAAGGGGCCCAGATTATGGG
Source organism: Erinaceus europaeus (assembly GCF_950295315.1). NCBI lineage: Eukaryota > Metazoa > Chordata > Mammalia > Eulipotyphla > Erinaceidae > Erinaceus > Erinaceus europaeus. The sequence goes on from NC_080172.1 coordinate 62,556,306, forward strand.
GAAAGCAGAGTCTCTTCAACAAATGGTGTTGGAAAAAAAATGGGTTGAAACATGTAGAAGAATGAAACTGAACCACTGTATTTCACCAAACACAAAAGTAATTCCAAATTGATCAAGGACTTGGATGTTAGAGCACAAACTATCAAATACTTAGAGGAAAATCTTGGCAGAACTCTTTTCCACCTAAATTTTAAAGGCATCTTTAATGATACCAGTCCAATTACAAAGACTAAAACAAAAATAAAACCAATGGGACTACACCAAATTAAAAAGCTTGTGCACAGAAAAAGAAACCACCAACCAAGCAAAGGACCCTTTACAGAATGGGAGATCTTTATATGCCATACATCAGACAAAAGGCTAATAACCAAAATATAGAGAACTCACCAAACTCAGCAACAAGAAAACAAATGACTCCATCAAAAAATGGGGAGAGGATGTGAACAGAATATTCACCAAAGAAGAGATCCAAAAGGCCAATAAACATATGAGAAAATGCTCCAAGTCATTGATTGTCAGAGAAATGCAAATAAAGACAACAATATGATACCACTGCACTCTTATGAAAATGTCATACATCAGAAAAGACAGCAGCAGCAAATGCTGGAGAGGTTTTTGGGACAAGGAACCTTCCTGCACTGCTGGTAGAAATGTAAATTAGTCCAGCCCCTGTAGTGAGCAGTCTGGAGAACTCTCAGAAGGCTAGAAGTGGGCCTTCCTATGACCGTGCAATGCCTCTCCTGGGGATATATCCTAAAGAACCAAAAACACCCATCCAAGAAGATTTGTGCAAACCTTTGTTCATAGCAGCACAATTTGTAATAGCCAAAACGTGGTGATTTAAATGGTGATTTCAAAAAAATAATTTAAAAATGGTGCTTTCACTTCCTTCACTTCATATCTTGGATGGAGCTTGAAGGAATCATGTTAAGTGAGATAAGTCAGAAAGAGAAGGATGAATATGAGAAAGAGAAGGATGAATATGGGATTATCTCATTTATAGACAAAAGTTGAAAAATACTACCATGATGCTGGCCTGCCTTTCCTGGGCAGACAACTTTACCAATGTGTCCTGGAATCCCACCTCCACAGAACCCTACTCCACTAAGGAAAGGTAGAGTCAGGCTGGGGGTATGGATCAACATGTCAACGCCCACATCCAGCAGAAAAGCAATTACAGAAGCCAAGCCTTCTGACCTTCTGTGCCCCATAGAGATCTTTGGTCCATACTTTCAGAGTGATAAAGAATGGGGAAGCTTCCAGTGGAGGGGATGGGATATGGCATGTTAGTGGTGGGAGTTGTGTAAATTGTGCCTCTCTTATCCCACAATCTTGTCTACCAGTGTCAAATTACTACTACTACTACTAATAATAATAATAGCAATAAAAGAGAAGCCAAAAAATAAGATAACACAAAGCAGAACTTGGGCTGAGTTCATTGTACTTCACCAAAGTAAAAGACTGGGAGGGGGGAGGCTCAGGTCCTAGAGCATGATGGCAGAGGACCAAAGAGGGTTGAATTGTTATGTGGAAAACTGAGACATGTTACACATGTACAAATTACTGAATTTTACTGTTGATTATAAACCATTAATCCCAATAATGAAAAAAAGTTTTCTCAAAAAAACAAAAACAAAAAACACGTCCTACTTTCATGTAAACCAAAAAAAAAAAAAAAAAAAAGTTGCAACCAAATTTGAATTCAAAGTTAGGAGTAAGGAGTAAAGAGATAAGTATAATAGGAGAAACAGACCTTAAGCCTCCAGAGTGGGTATCCCAAATTTGGATCTCTGTTGAAAAACCTCGTTGTTTTTGTCCCAGCACTGAGAAGATACTCGGCTGGCAGGCCTTGTGTTTGTGAAATGTAACGAATCTGAAACATAAGAACATTGATTTGGAATAAAAAGGTAAATTACTAAAACTGTTAACAGCATAACACTATTAGCTCTAGGCAAAAAAAAAAAAAAAAGTTTCTCTAAGAAAATTAGCTCTGATCAGTACAGTTTCAAAATACATACAAAACCCCCTTACCTAGTCATTTCCAAAAACTTATTCAGTAGCTTCTCTGTTATAATTCCTGTGTTTTATATTAAAAACAATTTGAATAAATTTGAAATTTTATAGGAAGTTTTGCTTTCCTATAGACTTGAGTACAAAGTTCAGGAAATTTCTAAGACAGAAGAGTTCCCAACAAACGCCATGTTGTATATTAAGAAGATTTTTTCCATCCACCTCTCTTCTTTGGTCACTCTGTGGTACCTCCTCTAAATCACTAAATTTCTTTTTTTTTAATTTTATTTATTTATTTATTGGATAGAGACATACAGAAATAGAGAGGGCAGGGAGTGGCAGAGAGGGATAGAGACAGACACCTGCAACACTGCTTCACCACTCATGAAGCTTTCCCCCTACTGGTGGGGGCTGGGGGCTCAAACCAGGGTCTTTGCACATTTTAACATGTGAGCTCAACCAGGTGTGCCACCATCTGGTCCCAATCACTAAATTTCTTATACTAGAAAATTAAGCCTTTAAATTACTTTGCTAGTCCTATTTTAGAGGTTAGATACTGTGTTTATTCACTCATTGTTACGTAACAACTACTATACCAGTGGTTGTCAAAGTGTGATCTGTGGCTGCTGGAGGCTGCCAGGACCCTTTCAGGTTTCTATGAAGTAAAAACTAATTCTAAAATAATAGTAAAACATTAATTATTTGCCTATTTCATTCTTTTCATGGGTGTAGAGTAGATTTCTAGAGCTGGTCTGTAATGATGCCATTAAGCTGATGAGGAAGGAAACCTGTGTTTATATATTCTTGAGTCTTAAAAGTTTGACAGTACTCTGGTTCACACTTCTGCTTGTTTTGACAATTCTTCCCAAGAGATGGTTTGATTTCGCCACCCACAACTGAAGTCAATACAAGAAGCAATTTTTCTTTTCTATTTATTTATTTATTTAGCCTCCAGGGTTATTGCTGGGACTCAGTGCCTGCACCATGAATCCACTGCTCCTGGTGGCTATTTTTTTCCTTTTGTTGACCTTGTTGATTTGGTTATTATTATCGTTATTGATGTCATTGTTGTTGTATAGGACAGAGAGAAATGGAGAGAGGAGGGGAAGACAGAGAGGGGCAGAGAAAGATAAGGCACCTGCAGACCTGCTTCACCACTTGTGAAGTGACCCCTCCCTGCAGCTGGGGACCCAGGGACTTGAACTGAGATCCTTATGCCAGTCCTTGCACTGCGCCATGTGCGCTACTGCCTGACCCCCCCAAAAAGCAATTAGAAAGAATGTCAAACAAGGAAATAAGCCTTAATTTCCATATTTTCATTTATCTTTCCAATGCATAGAATTTTCAGAGATTTAAACTCTATTTACAGAGCTCTTTAGAGTCCTTAACAAAAACAAAAACCAACAAACTTTGTATGAACTACAGGTCAAGGCTAGCCTGTTATCAGACAAGACAGTTTCAGACAGCCATCAGTGTGTTACATCAAATTTGTGGGATTTACATAACTGGAAACCAAAGCATTAATAATTAATAAAATCAGTGGAGGGGATGGTTACAGAGGTCTGGTGGTGGAAATTGTGTGAAGCTGTACCCCTCTTATCCTATGGTTTTGTCAATGTTTCCTTTTTATAAATAAAAATTTTTCAAAAAAAGAAACTTAAGAAAATACCCAAGAAACAGGAAGATTTATATTCAATGCATAGCATGCATTCTTCAACATCCTATCTTCCCTCCTTACCCATTTCTGTCATTTTTATATATACTTTACATAAATGACAGCTATTGCTTCCAAAATTTATTGTTATTTTACTCTCAAGTTATGCTTGAAATTAAGAGCAGGTATTCCCTGTGAAGTGAGAAGCAGGATGCTACATATACTTACGTATCATTATTTTGCCTTTCATATTAATAATATTTTATTCCTATTGAAAAAGCATAATCTTTGTATGAAAATAAAAGTATTTTCTAGGCAAAAAAATAAAATAATTAATAAAATATACTATTTTTAAATGTGAGTTTCATTTGCATACAAAAGAGGTAAAATAAAAAATATTTCTAATCCAGGATAAAGTCTATACAATGAAATATTATGTAGATAATTAAAATGATAAAAAGCACATTTACTGATATGTGAAACTATTTTACAATATACTAAGTTTTAAACTGAAGATTACAGATTTAAAAATCTCAGTTTTATTTTTCATTTATTCTATTAAAAGTTACTGACTGTATTCCAGGTGGGGGAGGTAGATAATATAATAGTTATGCAAAGGGACTCTCATGCCTGAGTCTTCAAAGTCCCAGGTTTAATCCCCCAAACCACCATAAACAAGAGCTGAACAGTGATCTGGTTAAAAAAATAATAGTAATAAATAGAAATTACTGTATTCTATGGCTCTAAGAAACATTTTTTTGTACTAACATCTTTGAAATCAACATTTCTTATAGTTTATAAATCCCGGGACCGGGTGGTGGCGTACCTGGTTGAGTGCACATGTGACAATGCCAAGGACCAGGACTCAAGCTCCCAGTCCCTACATGCAGGGGGAAAGCTTTGTGAGTGGTAAAGCCAGGGCTGCAGGTGTCTATCTCTCCCTATCATGCCCTTCCCTCTAGATTTCTGGCTGTCTCTACCAATAAATAAAATAAAGATAATAAAAAAATTTAATTTATAAATCTTATGACATAATTGGCAGCATTCTTTCTTAGAAATAAAGAAAAATGTTGTATCTTTCAGTCATTGGTATCTTAGATTTGATGAAATACCTTATATATGTCCCTCTATGTCTAATTGTGTAGACAAATGTGTGCCACATACATGTTCTTTTTCCACCACACCCCCCCCCCCCAGACATTTATTGAGCCAGGCAGTAGTGATTTTAAAAATAGAACTGGTTCTTGCTCTTAGACTTTACGGAGACAGATACTGAATATATAGTTCAGACTGAATTGGCATTTGAGGGGGAAAAAAATGAACTTCTATAAAAATACATCATAAAGGAGCCTGACCTACCTAAACTGTAGACAAGTGAGGGAAAATTCCATGAGGATGTGACATATGAGCTGATAAATGAATGGGCACTGACTAAATGAATAGGTAGAAGAGAAGTATTTCAGAATATAGGAACAGTATGTGCAAGGGTCTGTGTAAGAAGGAAGCATAAAATTAACTGGCTCTAAAATGATGTCAACAGGAACAGAGTATGAAAAGCCAGAGGAAATGGTCTAAAACACAGTCTAGATAAGGAGAGAGGAAGAAATGGCCAATCTAGATTAAGGATTTAGCTTTTTCAAAAATAAAAAGTAAAAAGAAATAAAAAATAATAAAGTGGTCCAGAAGGTGGATAAAGCACTGAACTCCCAAGCATGAGTTCCCAAGTTCAATCCCTGGCAGCACAAGTTCCAGAGTGATGTCTAGTTCTTTCTCTCTCTTCCTATTTTCCTCAGTAATCTTAAATAAAAATAAAAATTTTTGTTTATTTTTTTATCTTTATTTATTAGATAGACAGAGAAATTGGGTGGGGGAGAGAAAGAGAAATTAAGAAGGGAAGTAATGATAGGGACAGAGAAAAAGAGACACCTGCAGCACTGCTTCACCACTTGCAAAGCTTTCCCCTTGCAGGTGGGAATGAGGGTCTCAAACCTGGGTCCTTGCACATTGTAGCATATGTGCTCAACCAGATGCACCACCACCTGGACCCTAAATGAAATCTTAAAAAATAATAATAATAAAGTAGGTGTTCTACTGAGTTTGGAGTATGGCACCAAAGTAAGAAAGCAGAAGTACACTAGAGTTTGCAGTGAGTACCTCCCTAATACTTCCTCTCCACTTTTCCAAGCTTTGGGTCCAGGATTGCTCAACAATTTGTTTGGCTTTGTATGTTAACTCTCTTTTCAGTCACCAGGTTCCAGATGCCATCAGGATGCCGGCCAGACTTCCCTGGACTGAAGACCCCACCAATGTGTCCTGGAGCTCAGCTTCCCCAGAGCCCCACCCTACTAGGGAAAGAGAGAGGCAGACTGGGAGTATGGACCGACCAGTCAACGCCCATGTTCAGCGGGGAAGCAATTACAGAAGCCAGACCTTCCACCTTCTGCAACCCTCAATGACCCTGGGTCCATGCTCCCAGAGGGATAGAAAATAGGAAAGCTATCAGGGAAGGGGGTGGGATATGGAGACTGGGCGGTGGGAATTGTGTGGAGTTGTACCCCTCCTACCCTATGGTTTTGTTAATTAATCCTTTCTTAAATAAAAAAATTTTAAAAAAAGAAAAAAAAAAAGTAGGTGTTCTGACTGTAGGAGAGGAAAGGTGATTAAAAAGAAAGAAAAAATAGTAATAAATTGCACTTTACTCAAGAAGTGGTAGAAAACCACTAAATAGCAGGAAACAGGCTTGATGAAATTTGTATTTTGAAATGTTTCTGGAAAAAAAGACTACCAGGAGGCCAGAGTAGATCAAAGGAAATTGTCTAAGTGATAAACACATCTAGGACTATGGAACCAGTAATAGAAGAAAGCAAGTATAAACAAGAGGAATAGAACACAAGTAATTAAAAGATACACAGATGCACACAAACACCCTAAACTATATTTTTCCTGCACAAAATCTAACACAACTGCATCATATAATTATCTGTATGATTATTTATTAAATTCTGTTTTCAATTTCCAAACTATAAACTCCATAAAAACAAGTACAAGGATTTTATCCACTGTGTACCCACAGTACAACACAGTGGGTATATACTGATGTGTACACACACACACACACACACACACACACACACACACACACTACTTTTGAGGGGGAGTAGAACAACTAATCACTGAATGTTGTCTTCTGGTTTACTTCATCTTTTCTACTGAGTAGTATTATGTATGTATTTTAATGTAAAACATTAACAATATTTACTAGCACAGGCAAAGAAGTTTATTCTAGTTACTGAACTTAATGTCCCTAGTTACTGCTTTTTGCATCAATAAATAAAGGATGGGGAGGTGACTCAGCACTAGAACACAAAACTTCATGTGTTGAAAACCCACCCAGGTTTGGTCTCAATCCCAGTCACTAAATATGAAGAAGCAGTGCACTGTTTCATTCTCTCAATAAATGAATAAATCATTTTTAAATCTCTAAAAGTGGTTGTGGTGGTTTACAACCTTATGGCCATACTAAATATCAAGAGTGAACAATTAGCAGAATTATACAGTATATGAATTCTATTTGAAAAGCTTAGCTATGTTAAAACCAATGACTATGTCATGGAATCTTTACTGTGTGGCCACAGATGTATCAAGAAAAACTATTCCTAAGGCCCAGGTGGCGCAGTCCATAAATTGTAATCTAAGATCCTAAATTCAATCCCCAGCATCACACAGCTATTCCAGATGTTCTGGTTCTCTCCTCCTCTTCCTCATAAATATTTTTAAGAAAGAAAACCTATCCCCAACTCTACTCTACAACAGCAACATTCTATTTATTCAGCACATGAAAAATTACTTTCTTCTACAATGTTAAAAATAAAACTCCAGAATATAATGCTATTATTTTTGCTCTTAAAAAGTAGGTTTCTAAGGGTACTAAAATAGTCGGTTTAAAGTATTAAAATAAAATTATTTCTTCTTTCCACTTGTGTTTTCCTATCTCTGTAACACACCCCTTTTAAACTAGATAAAGTATCTGAAGTTCATCTGTTTTTGAGACACAGATAATTTACAATACTATTAAATTCATACTAATTTTGGAGACCCACCATATATGGGGTCCAATGTATTTCAATATATAGAGTACTTATTTCAGTACTTGTGAAATACACACATACACACACACACACATTTATTTATTTAAGTAACAGCTATGAGTGAAACAAAAGTCAATTTTAAATGTCTAATTCTTCAGCTTTGCTTTATTTTCTTAGTTATCTTAACTCAAATGAGAATAATTAACCAAAGTTAATAATGATTATGAATCTTGAAAAGTACCTATCTAAAGTAACATAAAACAAATCCCTTTTAAACTCCCACGTATAACAAGATAAAGATAAAAAATTCTATTCTTTAAGGAAACTAATTAGCCTATAGTTTTCCTATTTAAATGTTTCATTAATATATCTCTTCCTATAGAATCTATTTCAGAGGGGCTGGGTAGTGACCTATACTTTTCCTATTTAAATGTTTCATTAATATATCTCTTCCTATAGAATCCATTTCAGAGGGGCTGGGTAGTGATGTACCTGGTTGAGCCCACATGTCATAATGTGCAAGGACTAGGGTTCAAGCCCCCAGTCCCCACCTGCAGGGGGAAAGTTTTACAAGTGGTGAAGCAGTGTGACAAGTGTCTGTCTCTCTCCCTTCTCTACCACCCCTTCCCTCTCGATTTCTGGCTGTCTCTATCCAATAAATAAATAAATAAATAAATATTTTAAAATAAAGATACTCTGATCTCCCCATATTAAAGAGTCTTTAAAAAAATCTATTTCAGCAGCCAGAGAAAAAGTTCAACTGATAAAGAGTACAGGACTAGCACACCTGAGGTTCCCAGTTCCATCCCAGGCACCCCAAGTAATGGAGGAGTGCTCTGGCTTCTCTTTCTCATTTAAAATAATTATTTTAAAAGCCAATTTCAATAGTAACTACTTGCTTTATATTTCCATCCAAATAAACACTCTTACCTGATCATATTCTGAAGCACCAGGATAAAGAGGCCATCCCAGGAACAGCTCAGCTATCACACAGCCCAATGACCACATATCAATAGCTTCACAAAATGGTAATCCAAGAATAATTTCAGGGGCCCTAACAAAAACAAAAGAGGATAAAAATTAAAGATTATTTGGGGAAATAATGGTGTCACTTAAGTATTGTTTCAGTATCAGCTAAAGGCACATTGATTTAATTAAACTAAAAACAATCTTTTGCATAAAGTTCATCTCTTGAAGCTAGATGTTTACTAGAATTCAGAAATTTTAGCATTTCAGAAAAGTACTGACATGTACAAAGTACATATTGCATAATAATCAAAGTATATTTTGTGAAACACTCCATAGTTAAACACTAATATTCCCAAAATGAAACATAAAATAGTCATAGTAAGCCAACTAAATAAAAACTAAGTAACCTTACACTGGTTCAGATCAAATCTTGCCAATAAATAAATCTGTACCAAACTTAGAAAAATACTGTTTTTTTTTTTGCATCCAGGGTCATTGCTGGGGCTCGCTTGGTGCTACCACTATGAATCCACTACTCCTGGAGGCCATGTTTTTTCCTTTTTATTGGATAGGACAGAAAAATTGAGAGAGATGGGGAATAGAAAGATAGAAACCTGCAGACCTGCTTCATTGCTCCTGGAGTGGACTTCCTGCAAGGGAGGTGGGGGTGCTGAACAGATATCTTTGCACAGGTCCTTGCGCTTCCTACTATGTGCATTTAACCAGGTGCGCAACCGCTTGGCATGCTATATAGTATTTTCAGCACCTTTTAAATTATGAAAATATTAACTAAATGGCTTGCTCAATAAATACCCCTTCTGGAGACATTGCAGCTGCTAGTATAGAGTGTAGAGCAAACTATAAAGATTCAAATCCTGAGTTCATTATTTTTATTATCTTTATTTATTTATTGGACAGAGACAGTCAGATATCAAGAGGGAAGAGAGAGATAGAGAGGAAGAGACAGAGAGACACCAGCTACACAGCTTCACCACTTGCAAAGCTTTCCCCGTGGAGGTGGGGACAGGGAGCTCAAACCCGGGTCCTTGCACACTGTAACTAACGTGCACTCAACCAGGTGTGCTATCACCTGTCCCTTTTAATTTTATTATTTGATAGTTGTAGACAGTTATTTAATCTGTGATTCAGGTTCCTCATTCATAAAGTGAGGATTTAAAGCAACAAAGGTCTATGCAACAGGGTAGTTACAATATTTAAATATTTATTTAATAGTGATGTTAAATATTAAAGCTCTTGGCCAGTGGTAGTTGGTAGTGGTAGATGGCCAGCCTATGTAAATGCTACATATGATACAACTAATACTGTTGTATTATTATTTTTAAAAATTTTGAACTCTTGGTTTTCTTTTAGATATATTAATTTCCATTAATGTCCCAAATGAGGAAGTAACCCTCTGGAAACTTAGAGAGAGGACTGGAAATACCAGTGTCCTCCCCATTTATAGTGGAAACTAAGGCAAAGCGAAACTAAACAAATGGGTGAGGGTAGATAGCATAATGGTCATGCAAAGATACTCTCAAGCCTGAGGCTCCAAAGACCCAGGTTCAATCCCCTGCACCACCATAAGCCAGAGCTGAGCAGTGCTCTGGCAAAAAAAGAAACTAAACAACTTACCTCAAATCACATAGTTAATAATAAGTGGTAAAAGCTAGAATTTGAATCCTGCATTCTGGTTACAGAGCTGAGCATGCACCAAGTACAAATGGCCTGGTGAAAGAGATGACCTTTTTCACACTATGACTAAAATCAAGAGATAAATGAATCTAAAAAAGAAATAACAATAGTACCACTAACACTATTATTAATATACAGCACAAAGTACCACACATGTCATAAGGTTCTTTATAACTGTGGAGTAATTTAATCCTTATAACAACCTTATGAAAACAGGCACTGTTAAAATTAAGTAATTGATTTATGATGTACATTTTTTCCAGATTTGACATATCTGAAATGAAGATTTATGCAAACGATGCTATATTTTAGTTTAATCCAAGTGTGTGTCTACTGAGCACAAATATGAAACCCCATTTCCAGCAATAAATAGAATTTGAATCCACAGACACTTCAAATCAAAGCTCATTTAATGGGAATTAAATGAAAAAGGAAATCTCTTTGTAAAGAAGACTCTAACAGGACCTGTCTCCTCAGGGAATGCTTAGGTTTCCCAAACTTTACTTTCAATATGTACTTATGTTGCTTTGAGTGTGGAGGTGGCAAGAATATGTGTTTGGGGTGGGAAACAAAGTCAGAGAGAAGCAGATGTAAAAATATTTCCTAAAATAAAAATATCCTCCCAAAGTAAGTAATTAGCCACATATTACTAATTAAATATCAGAATCTGATTAAACTCCCCAAAACAGCAGAAGTTTAACAGCATTAATAAACTAAAGGGGTAGGGGCCAGGTGGTAGCATACCTGGTTAAGTGCAGGTGTTACACTTGTTCCCACTCGAAGGGGGAAAAGCTTCAGTGGTGTGTGTGCATGTGCGCCCATGTCCCTCCTCTATCTCCTCCTTACTAATTTCTCATGTTTTGTTATGCCATTTTCTTCTTTTTTTAATACAGTTTTTATTATTTTTATTAAGAGAGAAACTGAAAGGGGAAAGGGAGAGAGACACCTACAGCCCTGTTTCCTCTATCTCCTCTTTACCTCTCAATTTGTTTCTATACAATAAAAAATAAATATACAAAATATTTTAATGTATAAAAAATAAGGGGGGTAAAAAAATAAAAAATTAAAAAGGGGGTGAAGTATTCAGAAATATAAAATGTTTTCTAAAACTATGAGTGGAATAGGCCAGTGAAATAGCTCATTTGATTAGTGTGCTGCTTTTTCATATGCAAAACCCAGGTTCAAGCTCAGCTCCCACTGCACTAAAGAAGTTTTGTTGCTGTGTGTAGTGTGGTAGTCTTCTTACTTTCCCTCTCCCTTCCTCCCCCCTCCCTCTCCTTCTTCCCTCCCCATCCCTCCTTACCCCCCCACCTCTCTCTCTCCCTCTCCCTGCTTTTCTACCTATATTTAAAATATTAAATTAAAAAAATAAAACTGAAAAGGAACAATTCTTTTCCCTTCAGTGAGCAAAATCATTAAATTTCCAAGTTCATGGCCATGCCAAAAATAGCTGGCAGAGAGAACGCAAATGGCTTTGTGCCAGAATAAAAAACTAGGCTCACAACATTCCTAAACATCAACCAACGAGCAGCAGATTGATTTTGCCATTCCCAATATACGAGGATGACATTTCAAAGTCTAAAAGGTAGGTCATAAAGGAGGGGCCAGGCCGCCTACTCAATAATTTGCTTCTTTTAAAAGGCAGCAGTAATACGTGATCATTGTTAGGTTTCTAAAGCTTAAAGTTTCAGGGAAATTAAGAAACACACCAATTTCAGCCCTCAAACTTCATTAAATAAAATAATCATGATGGTTAGTTGGAATCGGTTTTTCCATTTGGTCTCACCCTGCTTTTGGAGTGGCAAAAATAGCTAAGGATTTCCAGCAAAAACTTACTCAAAACAGCAATTATCATACCTATCATACAAAGGGTAAGTGGCAAAAACAAAATCAAAGTAGCAAAGAAGAAAAGAGGCTGCTTAGCCTACTGAGGGCATATCACTGGAACTCAGAAATCTTGTTACTTAAAGTCAAAGAAACAAACAAACAAAAAAGTGTAGTTATTTTCTCTAAGCTCCAAATTCTTTATTTGTAATCCTTGTAAGAATTATTATTAAATTAACTTTCTCCATAGCCACCATTACTATTTCTCAGTCTATTCCTCAATTTAAAAAGGTGGGGAGGATGTTATAAGAGGTGGCACAGTAGAAAAAGCATTGGACTCTCAAGCGTGAGGTCCTGAGTTCAATCCCCAGCAGCACATGCACCAGAGTGATGTCTGGTTCCCTAGCTCCTTCTCTGCCTCCCTATCTTCTTCATAAATAAATAAAATCTTTTTAAAAGGGAAGGGGAGAGAGAAATCCTGTAAATACTGAAATTTGTTTTTTGCCTCCAGGGTTATTGCTGGGGAATCCACTGCTCCTGGAGGCTATTTTTTCCCCTTTATTGTCCCCCCCTTTTAAAATTGTTGTTTTTTGGTTATTGTTGTTGTTTTGGTTATTACTGTTGTTGTTACTGCTGTCAATGTCATTGGATAGGACAGAGAGAAATGGAGAGAGGAGGGGAGACAGAGCGGGGGGGGGGGGGGGAGAAATGTAAGACACTTGCAAACCTGTTTCACCACTTGTGAAGCGACGCCCCTCCAAGTGTGGAGCCGGGGACTTGAACTGGAATCCTTACAGCAGTCCTTGAGCCTCAAGCCAAGTGCGCTTAACCTGCTGCACTACCACCCGACCCCCAAATACTGAATTTTTTATTCTACTCTACATCTATAGCTAGGAGATTAAATCAGATTACTCTTCTATGTATCTTCCTAGTTATCACATTCTAACAGCTGGGCAATTGGAAAAATAATTCACTACTAAAACACAGGGAAGAAAAAGTTGTCAGTATTTACTTTAGTAGAAAAATAGTATTAGGGTGCCAGGCAGTGGTGCACCCAGTAGAGCATACATGTTACAATGCTCAAAGACTGGGGTTCAAGCCCCTGGTCCCCACGAAGCGATGCTGCAAATACCTCTCTCTTCTCTCTCCTCTTTGCCTCTTGATTTGTCTCTAAGAAGGAAAGAAAGGAAGGAAGGAAGGAAGGAAGGAAGGAAGGAAGGAAGGAAGGAAGGAAGGGAGGGAGGGAGGGAGGGAGGGAGGGAGGGAGGGAGGGAGGGAGGGAGGGAAGAAGGAAGGAAGGAAGGAAGGAAGGAAGGAAGGAAGGAAGGAAGGGAGGGAGGGAGGAAGGGTACTGATGTCCTTTATGGGTCCCTTCTTTGATAATATAGTCCATCATAAGAAAAAAAAAAAAAATACTAAGTGGAACCAGGGAGGTAGTACAGGGGTAGACGGCATTCCTTGCATGCATGAGACCTGGGTTCATGCCCTAGCACCACATATAAATGACAGCACAAACAGAAGATCAAAAGTTGCAGAAAAGTGTCCCTCTCACACATATTAAAAAAACAAAAAACTAAAACAAAACTAAACAGGCTACAATTACCATAGTTAGGTGGGAGGAAAAAATGCCAGTCTTTTGAGTTTCTGGACTCCAAATTACCTTATATTGGAAAATCCTCTCAAAGTCATAAAGCTTTAGTCTACTCAAACCCAAAGCAAGCTGATGGTGGAATGACTTAACAAATCATTCTCTAGCCATATTATTCCATACTCTTGTTTCTTCCTGCCTATCTCAGAGGTATTAAACCTAATCTACAAGATCAGAGCAGCAATAAAAGTCCAACTCCCTGCATCTAGGATTTCAGTGAACGTTTTACTGTCAGTTGAAATTAGACTGCTTATTTGTCTAGAATAAACTGAAAATATGCTTTCCTTCTCTGGGCCTTGTTCTTCCATGCATAACTGTGATCTCAGTTTTAAATGGCCAATTAGTTTGCTCAAAATGAAAGAGTATACACAATACATATTCAGTAAGTACAAAGAAAAAACACGATTTTTAAGGAATATACTTAATGCCTTTTAAAATTACTTCAACAGTCAACAAATAAAATTGGTTTACAGAGATCTTTCTTGAAGCAAATTACCAGTGGATTAAAAACACTGAAAATCTATTGCACCAAAGTAAAAAAAAACTCTGGGGTGAGGAGAAGGGTAGATTTTCAGCTTCACTATAGGGATGTGGGGGTAGGGACAGAGACCTTTGGTAGCAGGAATGGTGTTAATATACACTTCTATTAAAACAAAACAACTGAAACTCTTGGTCTCCACAAAACAGAACACTCAAATGACAAATTAAAATAATAAGGAAAGGAGCACAGACCAAGAACTTAACACTGAAAATATGCAAATGAGCTACATATAGAGAAAGCTAAGCAATCAGAACTGTTTATCTAAAAATCCCCATTTCACTTTCAGAGAAAATTCAAATTTACATCATGAAATAATCCTTATCTTGACTGCTCTGCCTCTTTCAATTTTAAAATTGTTTCTGCTACTACAAGAAGATGAACTTTATCTTTGACAGGGCAGACTAGCAGTTAAAGAACATCTGCAGGCACTAACTAGAAAAAGATCAAGAATTGATGAACCCTCAGTTGCAATCTTCTTTTTACTTCTCCAGTGCTCAGAATGGAATGTACAACTGAGTTCTTCAGTGCACCTGTAGAATGTACACATTCTACATACATATGAGGATGGGGGGGGCAGGGAAGGCTACTCAAAGGTGAATATTAGAAGCAAAAGAAACTGGAACTTGTGGCCTGGAAGGTAGCGCAGCGATAAAGCTTTGGACTCTCAAGTGTGAAGTCTAGAGTTCGATCCCCGCAGCACGCTTGCCAGAGTGATATGTGGTTCTTTCTCTCTCTCCTGTATTTCTCATAAATAAATAAAATCTTTAAGGAAAAAAAAAGAAGAGAAAAGAAAAGAAAAGAAACTGGAATATAAGCCTCCAAACTGTCAACAAATGATTTTCAAAGCTAGTCAAGTTGTCTAGGGCAACAAGAAACTAGAAACCAAAACCCCAAGGAATTTCTTTACAAAATCTCACTGAAGTAACAAACATCATAGTTGTATAAAACCATAGAACTATAAAAAGTGAGGGTGGATCAGAAGAACTCAGTATTAAGGTATCAATATGGGGCTGGGTGGTAGTGCACTGAGTAGAGCATACTAGTCACCATGTGCAAGGACTTGGGTTCAAGCCCTTGGTCTCCACCTCCAGGGGAAGCTTCACAAGCAACAGAGCACTGCTGTAGATTTCTCTTTCTCTCTCGTTCTCTCTCTCTCTCCTTCTCCCTCTCCGACCTCTCCTCCCTTCTCAATTTCTATTTCTGTCATAAAAAATAAGTAAAGCTTTTTCAAAAAAAAAAAAAAAAATCAAGCTATCAATACTACCGAAATTAATTTACAGATTTAGTGCAATCTCCATAGAAAACCAAAAAGAAATTTTTTAGAAATAAAGTAATCTTAAATTCAAGTGGAATCTCAAAGAATTCTAAATAACCAAAACAGCCTCAAAACAGAAGCTGGCAATTTTACACTTCATTTCAAAATGTATTACAAAACTACAAATAATCAAAGTGATATGGTAAACACTTGGACATGTGGTGAAAAATCTCTGACTAGGATATCCTGGGAGGTGGCACAATAGGTAAGCAAGCCTTGGTCTCTCAAGCATGAGGTTCTGAATTCAACAGCAATCATTCTATGTGCCAGAGTGATGCTCTGGTTCTCTCTCCGATGAAATAAATCTTAAAAAAAAAAAAAAAAAAAAAGACTCTGGCCTCTGCATGCACAAGAAAATTTACTTCATAGTCTAAAATCAACTCAAAATGAAACAAAGGTCTAAATATACAAGCTAAAATTATATAAACTTTTAGAAGAAAACAGAGAAGAAAGTTCAAAAGAATTTGGTTTGGTAATAATTTCTTAGATATAACAAAGGCACATACAACAAACCTATTCCTAACTATAAACCGAAAAGTTGAAAAAAGGAACTTAAATGCTTATATGTCAATGTTCATTATAGCTTTACTGATGTCAAAAATGTGGAAACAACCCATGTGTCCATTAATGGATAAATGGAGAAGCAAAATGTTATTTGCATACAATGAAATATAATTCAGCCATAAAAGAAATGAAAATATGTTGGGGAGATGTGATATTGAACTCCTAAGACAGCAACGTTGTAAAACAGTATTTCCACAATAAAAATTTAAACTGCAGCCCAGGAGAAGGTGATACTGTGGATAGAGCATAGGACTTGAAAGTCCCAATTCTGATCCATAGCATGATCTTCCTCCCATCCCCTCTCATTAATAAAAAAAAAAGAAAGAAAGAAAGAAAGAAAGAAAGAAAGAAAGAAAGAAAGGAAGGAAGGAAGGAAGGAAAAGAAAGAAAGAACTCTTTTTTTAAAAAGTATAACATGTGATCCAGGAGGCGGCGCAATGGATAAAGCACTGGATTCTCAAGCATGAGATCCCGAGTTCAATCCCCAGCAGCACATGTACCAGAGTGATATCTGGTTCTTTCTCTCTCTCCTATCTTTCTCATTAATAAATAAACAAAATCTTTAATGAATTAAATAAATTTCAATAATCTTAAAAACTGTACGCAAAGATAAAGTGTTGGTATCTTCTAATTCTGCTTTTAAAAACCCCTTCTGTTTCATTTGGTTTAAATCCCCCCTGCTTAACACTGTATTCTATTTACATAACCACTGTATTCTATTTACATAACCACTGCCGTCTATTTACATAAATCACTTTTACATTTACATAAAGCACCACCTTCCCTCCAGGGCATTGGTGGTTTAGTGGTAGAATTCTCACCTGCTCCACCCCCTCTCCTTGAAACACCCTGATCCTCTCCTTGTCACACCCTGATTTTCACCAGTCATTTTTCTCTCCACCCTCTCTGCATCACATCCTGTTCACACCCTACTTGGGAAGTATATATAAAGACAACATTGTTCGTTTTAGTGAGTTGTTAGTTTAGTCTAGCTTGGTATAGAATGCGCTGTGTCCTGCATGAATAAAGAGATACTGCGTACAGCTCAACCAGTCCCTGGTCGTCTGTTACCCGCCCATGAAGCCAGCCCGGCGAAAACAACATAGCCCATCGAAAACAACAATAAAGGGACAAATATTTTATAATTCCATTTAAATGTATCAACTAGAACTGACAGATTCATAGAGATAGGAAGTAAAACAGTTTACCAGTGGTAGGAAAATGGATGAGTTACTGTTTAATGCTTACAGAATTTCTATTTTGGGTGACTAAAAATCTGGTTAAGATTAAGCAAAAATTATCAATATATTTAACAATACTGAATGATAAACTTAAAATGGCACTACAGCTTTTGATGGAGACTTATGGAAGTATGAAACCATTCTCAAAACTTATGTAGTATTATAAAGCAATGGTAAAAACACTAAAATCTGAATTTTAAAAAGTAGTTAAAATGTTACATAGATTACACCACAATTAGTAAAAAGAATATATATTTTCTCAGACCTTTTACAAGTTAAAATATCCTTGTATTATTTTCACACATAATGCCAAATTCTTAGTTAAGTTTTTTTTTTTTTTGCCTCCAGGGTTATTACTGGGGTTTAGTGCCTGCACTATGAATCCACTGCTCCTAGAGGCTATTTTTCCCATTTTGTTGCCCTTGTTGCTGTCATTTTATTATTGTTGTCATTGCTGTTGTTGGATAGGACAAAGAGAAATCGAGAGAGAAGGGTAGACAGAGGGGAGAGAAAGACGCCTGCAGACCTGTTTTACCACCTGTAAGGTGATCCCCTTGCAGGTGGGGAGCCAGGGAAGGAGGGGGTCGAACCCGGATCGTTACACTGCGGGTCCTTGAGCTTTGCACTTAACCTGCTGCACTACTTGCCTAACCCCCAGTTAAGAATTTATTTCTTCAAAGTTATAGGCATTTGGCATGTTGGAATTATCTCCTGATAAACATATTTTATGGTTATTTATTTATTTTGCCTCCAGGGTTATCGCTGAGGCTTGGTGCCTCCACCGCTCCTGGAGGCCATTTTTCTCATTTTGTTGCCCCTGTCATTATTATTATTATTATTGCTGCTGTTGTTATTGGATAGGACAGAAAAATCGAGAGATGGGGAAGACAGAGAGGGGGAGAGACAGACACCTGCAGATCTGCTTCACCGCTTGTAAAGCAACCCCCCTCCTGCAGGTGGGAATCCGGGGGGCCAAACCGGGATCCTTATGCCCATCCTTGTGTTTTGCCCCATGTGCACTTAACCTGCTGTGCTACTGCCCAGTCCCCAGTTATCATTTTTAATATTTTATTTACTTACTTTTTAAATTTTTTAAATTTTTGTATTTATTTTCTATTGGACAGAGACAGAAAAATTGAGAATGGAGAGGGAGACAGAGGGGGAATGAGAGAAACAACTGCAGTCCTGCTGCTTCACCACTTGGGAGGCTTTCCCCCTGCAGGTGGGGATCAAGGGCTTGAACCCCCGCCCTTGTGCGCTGTAACCAGGTGTGCCCTCGCCTGGCCCCTGGTTACCGTTTTTGGGTTTTTTTCTCCACCAATTTTGACTGAGTGAGAGTATAAGATTTGCATTTCATGTATGTCCATTAAAATGAAATGCTATATTCCTTTATTTACTAAACAGAAATGATTAAGAAATAAAAGCTCACTTAAAAAAGCTTTTCCCCTCAAGCCGGGAGGTAATATAGCTGGGAAAGTGCTGAACTCTCAAATATGAGGTCCTAAGGTAGATCCCCAGCACTGCACCTGCCTGAGTGAGGCTTTAGTTTGTCCCCCCACCCCCAGCCCCTTTTCTTTCTCTCATAAACATAAATTTTAAAAAAGAGAGAATTCCCCTTTTCATTAAGTTTTGTTTCTCAATTATGGTACAGATAAAACTGTATATACTACCATTTAAGTACTGGCCAATGATAATTAAATATGAAAAAGGTAGCCATGTTAGAAGCATCTATCTGGAAATATAAATCACTAAAGTACAAGGAACATGGTGTTAGCTCAATCTAGAATAATAAAATAAATTTCAAGTATTATAGACAATGTTAAAACAGGAAGAGACTTTTGCAAACATCAAATCAAATTCTCACTATTATGTAAGAAAGAAAGAAAAGTATATGTGAATAAAATGTTGCTAGAGTTAAGTGTAGAGTTATTCCTAAAGCATCTTACCTGCCAAGTCAGGGCATGGCATGTGAGAGGGTAGCAATGTGTCCAAATCCAATATATAAGCATCCTTATATATTGTTTTTAACAAACAAAAAAAATTAAATGAGAGGTTTGGGTATAATGGTACTAAAGAAAGAACCAGGAAAGAACCAGAAGAACCAGAACTATTTTTTAAAAAAGAAAAAGAGATGCTAATATAATTCAAGTATGAACAACCTTCAAAATCAGACTGAATTAGTATTATGATAAATTTCAGAAATAACACAATGTTATATATTTAATAATGTCACATATGGAATGAACTAAAACATTACTATCCTGACATCTGTAAACAAATTCATTGTTATATGGATTCTTGTGTAAATATATTAAATACAAGAGTAGATTGTTAGACTAAGATATGTTTTTTAGAGCTGGGGTAGATAGCATAATGCTTATGCAAACAGACTCTCATGCCTGAGGCTTCAAAGTCCCAGGCTCAATCCCCTGCACCACCATAAACCAGAGCTAATTAATGCTCCAGTTTTTAAAAAAAAAAAAAAAGAGAGAGACATTTGTCACTTGCCTGTAGTAACGTGACTGTAAATAGGTTGAGCACACTGCTTTGGAAACGTGACTAGCAGAACCAAAGTCAATGACCTTCACTCGGTAGGGCTGGCGGACTGGGTCAACCAGCATTATGTTTTCAGGCTTAAGGTCGGCGTGAATCAAACCAAGGCTCTTGAGCTTCATCAGCGCTGTAGCCACCTGCTGTAAAATTGGTCGGATGTACTTCAGTGGCAGTGGGCTAAACTTGTTCTGCTTTAAGAAATCATACAAGTTCTGCTCCAGCATCTCAAACACAAGGCAGGTGTGATTCTTATGCTGAAAGCACTCATAGGAACGGACAAAATTATACTCATCAGCATTTTCACTACTTAGGCGGGAAAGAATGCTCACTTCAATCTGTCCTTGTCTGGCATAAGAGGGGTGGTTCTTCAAGATTTTAATAGCCACAATTTCCTTGGTGCTCCGCTTCCAGCACTTAGCCACCTGACCAAATGTCCCCCGGCCTAGGAACTCCAGGACTTCATAGCTGTTGGTCATAGAGCAAAGGATCTCATGCTGTACCAGCTGGTAATCTCCTTCTCCACTAGAACTGCTACTCTTTGTGGTCACAGTGGTGGTCGTGGCAGCAGCACCCACCACAGTCCTGTTTTGCAGCATGAGAGGGGGATGTTCTTCTATGATCTGCACACTACCGTTGCTGTCAACTTCTTCACTTTTTCTTTTCAATCCACATTTTTGATATGGCTCAAGCAAAGAAACGTTTCTGTGAGTGAGGGTTTGGCTGCTTTGGAAGGTGGATGTAGCAGCAGTGGCAGAGCTGTCAGCGGCTGTTACAACAATATGCTCCACTGCAGGAGCTGGGAGGAGGAGGCCCTGGTCGTAAGCAGGAAGGTTGAAATTTGCTACCTGGTGAGAGGAGTTGGCTTGTCCTTGTGTGGCTGGGAGGGTTTTGTTGTGGGTATAGTATTTGTCGTTGCTGCTCTGTCCTGAAACATCCCAGCCAGAGGGCTCTATTTTCAGTTTCTTTGCACTGCAGAAGGCACTCGACGACACTGATGGGGGGGAAAACACCTGCAGCTGTGATGCCATACCTACATCGAAAGGAAGTGAAAATTAGGCCTTCAACTTTATACTACCCTTCAATTAGCACATAAGAAAACTTACAGTTTAGAAAAACCACAAGTAAACATGAATCTGGCCAGGTGTTTATACATTTCCTAATGCATGTTTCCTGCTTTAGAAGGATAAACCTTTAACTACACATCCTTAATCACTTTTTGAGACTTAGCAACAATGTGGACATTTGTTAGAATATGAATATATATGATGGTTTATAAAATAATAATGGTAGGCCCAGGAGATGGTGGTGAGTAGGGTGCTGAACTCAGAAGCATGAGTTTGATGGACTGGTTCTCTGTTTCTCTCCTTCTTTCTCCCTCTCCCTCTTTTTCTCTCTTCCTTTATCTTGTGTTAATAAACAAAGGATGGCAGAGATAGCATAATGGCTATGCAAAATACTGTCATGCCTAAGGCTCCAAAGTCCAAAATCCAATCCCCCACACCACTTTAAGCCAGAACTGAGCACTGCTCTAGTCTCTGTTTCTCTCATTAATGTAAAAATAACAATAATGATGATGACAATAAATATATTTTAAAGTAATAAATGAATAAATAAGATCTATAATAATAATAGTTTAGATGAAATCACTTACTAAGTGCCAAGGATAGTTTAAGTACTTTACATACACTACGTCATGTAAGTCTCACCACAACCCTTTGAAAAAGATATTATTTCCATTTTACAGATGAAGGAATGAAGGTGAAGAGAGGTTAAAATAACACAGCTACTAAGTGTCAGCACTGAAAGTCAAATACAGGTTCTTTGGTTCCAGAGCTCATTGCACAGCTGTCTTCATACTGCCCTAATTAACTTTTTAGTCAATTATTTAAACTTACATATATACGGTATGCTTATAAGACCCAAGAATAAACCAAATCTGGGCAAGATCTATAACTTTGCTAATTAATAGGTCCATTCTGTAAGGAATCTCTTTGGGTGGTGGTTTCTTTTGCTATGCAAAAGCATTTGTCATACATCAGCCAAAGGCTAGTAAACTACATATATAGAGTTCACCAAACTCAGCAACAACAAAAAAAAAAGACCCCATCCAAAAGTGGGGAGAAACTATGATCAGTGCTTTCATTAAAGAAGAGATCCAAAAGGGCAACAGACATATGAAAAAGTGCTCCAAGTCATTGACTGTCAGAGAAATGCAAATAAAGACAAAAATGAGATATCATTCCACACATTAGAAAAAAAAAATTAAAAGAATGTCATACATTAGAAAGGATAGTAACAACAAATGCTGGAGAGGTTGTCACATAAGGGACCCTCCTGCACTGCTGATGGGAATGTAAATTGGTCCAACCCCTGTGGAGAGCAGTCTAGAGAATTCTCAGAAGGCTAGAAATAGACCTATCCTGTTACTCAGCAATTTCTCTTAGAGATACATCCTAAGGAACAAAACATATCCATACAAAAAGATCTGTGTATACCTGTGTTGATAGCAACACAATTTGTAATAGTCAACCTAGAAGCAACCTAGGTGTCCAACAACAGATGAGTGGCTGAGAAAGCTGTGATATATATCATGATACATATATATATATAGCTACTATGATGAATTCACCTTCTTTACCTTGCCTCATCTTGGCTGGAGTCTAAAGGAATCATGTACAGTGAAATAAGCCAGAAAGAAAAAGATGAATACAGGATTATCTCACTCATAGACAGAAGTTGAAAAGTAAGAAGAGAATGGGAAAATACAAAGTAGAACTTGGGCTAGGCTTGGTGTACAGCACACCAAAGTGAAGGACTCTGGCGGGGGGTGGGGGGGGAGGGAGCTTTACAGGTCCTGGTTCATGATGGTGGAGAACCTAGGCTGAGGATGAGAGTATTTTGCAGAAAACTGAAAATTTTTACACACGTACCAACAAGTGTCTTTACTATAAACCATTAATCACAATAAAAGTTAAAAAATAAAGTAACAGGTCCAAAAAGATAGCCAGAAACCACAAGGCAAATCTAGCAGATGAAGTCTAACACAAACATACTCCAAAATATGACCAACACAAAGCACAAGAGGGAAACATGCAGAACTTAGCAAACAGCATACATGAAGAAGTTTCTGTTTATAAAAGAATCATGATGCAGTAATGTTTCCCTTCCCTCAAAAAGCTGATTCAATCTTTTATTTTATTTTTTTAATCGCCACCAGGGTTATCGCTCGGGCTCATTGCTGGCACTACAAATCCAATGCTCCTGGTGGCCATTTTTCCCTTTCTATTTTTATTTGACAGTACAGAAAGAATTTGAGAAGGGAGGGAAAACAGAGAGGGAGAAAGACACTTGCAGACCTGCTTCACTTCTTGTGAAGTGTCCCCCCTTCCTCCTGCAAATGGGGAGCAAGGGCTCAAACCAGGGTCCTTGAGCATGGTTAATATGTGCCTTACCCAGGTATGCCATTACCTGGCCCCCTAGCTAATTCAGTCTTAAACCACATTCACAGAAAGTGTCCAGAAACATGTTTAAACAAGGAGAACAAAGTAAAGGCTAGCCGCACTGCTCAGATTACTAAATCATACATAAAATATAGCCCAGTTCTAGGCCTGTATCAGAAGCACCAATAAAGTAAACAGAAGAAAATAATCAGGATGTTGCAAAACCTAGAGAGGATCTTCTCAAGAATTACAGGAAGTTGCTCTTTAAAAAACAAGAGGAAAAGAGTAGAACAGTTCAACCTCTGTCCCTGAAATGTTCTTTAGACACCTCAGGCTTAATAAACTCACAGAGTAATTCCAGTTATTACTTTCAGAAAAACATCTGCCAAAGCACAGCCATTTCTCTTTTTTCTTCTCTCTTCTCAACCCTATAACCCTCATACACCTTTGACCTCTATATATTCTACCCTTGTTTTTTTTATTTTTTTTAATTTATTTATTTTCCTTTTTGTTGCCCTTGTTGTTTAACATTGTTGTGGTTATTGATGTCATTGTTGTTGGATAGGACAGAGAGAAATGGAGAGAGGAGGGGAAGACAGAGAGGAGGAGAGAAAGGCAGACACCTGCAGACCTGCTTCACCGCTTGTGAAGCGACTCCTAACCCGCTGCGTTTTTTTTTTTTTTAATATTTATTTATTCCCTTTTGTTGCCCTTGTTTTATTGTTGTAGTTATTACTGTTGTTGTTGTTGGATAGGACAGAGAGAAATGGAGAGGGGAGGGGAAGAAAGAGAGGGAGAGAGAAAGACACCTATAGACCTGCTTCACCCCCTGTGAAGGGACCCCCTACGGGGGGGGGGGGGGGGAGCCGGGGGCTTGAACCAGGATCCTTACTCTGGTCTTTGCACTTTGCTCCACTTGCACTTAACCCACTGTGCTACTGCCTGACTCTCTATTTTTATTTATTTATTTTTTTTACCAGAACACTGTTCAGCTCTGGTTTATGGTGGTATGGGGGATTGAACCCAGGACTTTGGAGTCTCAGGCATGAGTCTCTTTGTTTAACTATTATGCTATCTACCCCTGCCCTCTACTCTTATTTTTGCTCCACACTTTCATCCTTCTCATGACTTCCCAGGATTCCAGCAAAAAAGTCCAAAATCTCTAGAATCTCTAATCCAGACTTGTCTCTTGAACTCCAAGTTCTAGATCTCTTGAATTTCAAATCTTTTTTTTTTAGATCCAAATGGCACCCACCCCTCCCCATGTAGCAACATAACTTACAGGTATCTTAAATTCAATATTCAATGTGCCAAAATGAAACACCCCTATTCTACCCCAAGTTTTCTATCCCAATGATTATGTCACCACACACCCAGCACTCAAAATTCTAGGAGGTCATGTATCTGTTTCTTCAACTATAAAATGGGGATAGTAGTTAACTATTTCATAGGATTGTTCTGATGATGGGGCCAGGCAATGGTGCACCTGGTTAAGCACACAAATTCCAGTGCAGAAGGACCTGGGTTCAAGCCTTTGGCTCCCACCTGAATGGGGAAAGCTTCAGGAGTAGGGAAGCAGGGCTGCAGGTGTCTCTCTGTCTCTCTTCCTATCTCCCTATCTCCCTGTAGGTGTCTCTCTTCCTATTTCCCCCTCCCATCTTCAGATTCTCAGTCTCTATCTAATAAATAAAAAAATAAAAGAATTTTTCTGATAACCAGCAAATATATATATATGAATCCATCCTGATTCATTTATCTTTTGTGATCCCCATATCTAATCTATAATCAAATCTTATTTTTTCTACTACCTAAGTATACACACCAGGCATTTTTTTCTACCTCTGCTAGAATCATTCTACTTCAAACTTCCAGTAGCTTCTACACTTATCTTTCACGCACTTGAGAAATTTTGTTTTCTAAACTACTAAAATCAGATAACTGTTCTTTCTTCAGTCTATCACAACTGCCCCCTCCAAGCTTTTGCATTGCTTAGGAAACAATGTCCAAAATCTGTGCCAAAAGTCCAACTGCTCTCTTCCAGAGTCTCCATCTGATAGCTCCATTCCAATCATAGTTGCCTTTCACTTTTCTCTCCCTCACCTCTAGACCCCCTAGTATATATTCAAGAATTTCCACTGGAAAACTTTTCACACACACACTCCCAACAATCATCACCAACATCACTGTTTTCCCTCTCTCCCAAAATGCCTGCCCACAGCAGCCTGACCCTTCCCTTACACCTTGAAATTATTTAGTGCTATATTCCCAATTACAGTATAACTTCCATGAGGGCAGTTAACATATCTGTCCTGTTCTATGCTTGTGTCATCAAAGCTTTCCACAGACTCAGGCAAATTCTAGACCCAATATCCATTGGATGATTTCCAACCTCATGTCTACTCCATATTATTCATATTAAGCAGCAGGGTTTTAAATGCTTGTTTTACCTTTGTAATATACCCTCCATTTCACCTGTATAATCCTTGAGATGGAACTAAGTTTCCACTTCAATACACAGTCTAATTTTACTATTCATAAGAGAATAAACACACCAACAAGAAATGTAGGAAGTATGGTGAAGAATGTTATAGAACATAAAAGACCAATGTGTACATTTCTATGTGTCATCTGCACTAAAGATAGACTTCTGGATTAAGGAAAACCCTCAACCCTCAATTTCTAAGATGCAGTCTAGGTTTACTTTAAACATGAGTTACCATAAATTATATGAGCCTTAAAGAGAATAAAGTATAAACTAAAAGCTAAAGTCAATACAATTCATTTGACTCTGAGGCTCTGGATTTACAAGTCATTCTGTTCTACCTACATCACTGATATAACCCCAAATTACAATACAAGCCTGGAACTAATTAATATCTTTATAATACTTACCTATTAACATGTATGCAAAAATATTTTACCATCATGTAATTGACCCAATCTTAATGATGAAACAGATTTCTAAAAATTGTCTTCTACCATATATTTGTAGAGTTACTGATTTTAACAAACAAAAAACCACAAATACAACTTTATATTAGTAATTTGAGCACAAAATCTGCAGTATGTAATTATGTTTAGGCATATGGAAGCTTAAAGTAATAATACTGAAAACTACACTGCTGTCTATGAAGTATAAGACCACATATTTTAAAGAATGTTCAGAAATAGAATCATCAGAGCTGGGAGACAGCATAATGGTTACACAAAAAGGCACCAAAGGTCCCAGGTCCCAGGTTCAACCCTCAACACCACCATAAGCCAGAGTCCTGAGCTGAGCTGAGCATCTCGGATTAAAAAAAAAAAAAAAATGGGTAAATGACGTATATTCTACAAAAAAACTAAAAGTTGGGAAGAAAAGTCACCTCAACATCAAATCTCTCTCTACTGTACCTATTTTTCTTCACCCCTACTGCACCAGCTTGGACTACTTTCAACAACCTATCCTGAATCAACCTCCCCTCCCCCAATATTATTAAATCCTACATTTAAGCTTCCTTTTCCCAAACCTTCTTTGCCTTACCACTGAAGCTTTTAAAAAATACCTGTTATGTAGTCCTGCTTTAGGATAAAGTTCAAAATCTCTCATTTGGATTGTCAACCTTCCTAAGAAGTGAATACTGATTATTTGTATAATCTGATTTCATCTACTTTTTCCCCACTACATTCTTCCAATAGGACTAATTTTCTGTATTCCTAGAAAAGGCCTTGCTTTCCTACCTTTAAGGTTCCTTCATATGTAATATTCAATTTCCCAGCTTCATTTTCCCCTCCTAGTCTTCTCTTTTCCTGACTTCTACACTTAATAGTGGCACAAGCTGTTGGCATGCATCAAAATCTACTCTCCCTTTCAGCCCAGGCATATAGACTATATTTACCAATAGATTTCTGCACTGGTACACAGTGTGTGGGTGAGTCTTTCATGATCCTTTCCCTTTCCACCAGCAGGAAACCATAAGGAGCCAGTTTCCATCTTGAGAGAACACCCAAGAAATGGCAGAGCAACAAGATGAAAAAAAACATGGGTCTCTAACTGATCATATAGAACAGAGTTGCCTGCCCACCGGGAATACTTATTTCAACCTGAAACATATAATTCAGGCTGTTACAAGACAGAAAAACTATTTTCCTTTAGCTAGACTACTGTTTCGCCAACTTTACACTGACAAGCACTCTGGAAAGGCCTATTCCACTACTTCAAGATACTAGATTAGGCTTCCCAGTAAAAGTTGCATAGAATTCTCTGTGACTGTAGTACTTATCACACCTGTACTTATCTATATTCATACATTCATTTAACAAACAAACCAAGTATACCTGCCAGATACTGTACCTGACACTAGGGATACAAGCAGTATTGCAGAAAGACAAGAGTTTATACTTTCCACCAGAGTGATTCATACAAATACTCTGCATGTGCACATACACACACGCCAAGAAAATACAACATACTGTAATAAATTCCATGATGAAAACAAAACATAATTTAGTATAGAGGGTCAGAGGAGAAACTCTATGATTAATGGTTAGGGAAGTCCTTATAAGAGGTATCACTTAAGGGAGCCAGATGGTGGCACACCTGGTGAAGTGCTGGTATTACAATGTGCAAGAACCCAGGTTCAAGCCCCCAGACCCCACCTGCAGTGGGTAAACTTCACAAATGGTGAAGCAGTGCTACAGGTGTCTGCCTCCAACTCCCCCCCACCCCCAACCCACACCCATACCTTCCCTCCTTAATTTCTCTCTGTTCTATCAAATATGATAGAGTTCTTCCAGCGAAAGAGAACAGTTAGTGCAAAGGTGCATGCTTGGCCTACTTGTGGGCCATGCTGGACTTTATTCTGACTATACTTATAAATTGAATGTTCTTTTAAAAAGATTTATGAGAAAGACCTAAAAGATCACCCTGAAATAGGTTGTGATCAACCTTGCTAGTTTAGTGCTCTACCACCGAGTATCCTGCCTAGCTACAATTTCTCTCTGAAGCTCCAAATCCCAAGGGCAAATCTCAAGACTAGAGTGATTGTCTGGGTTTTTGTTGTTTTCTTTCTCCTGTTTTGGTCACCAGCATCTACCACAATGGCTGGCATAGAGCATATGCCAAATGTTTCCTGAATAAATGACTATCAAGAGATCACATCATATATAAATGTAAAGTCATTTTGACTACACTCATATGAAGAAATAAGTGTATCTCGGGCCAGCAAAATAGCTCACTTGGAGAGTGTGCTGCTTGGCCATGTGCAGGACCCAGGTTTAAGGTCAGTTCCATCTCATTGAAGGGCTCTTCAGTACTGTAGTCTCTGTCACTCTCTCTATAAAGCAAAACAAAAAGTAGTCTTTTGAGGAGATAGCTCACTTAGTTGAGTTCCTGATAACACACAGGAGTATAAATAAATGACACCAGTGGAAGTTCCATGAATGACAGAACTCTTGTGGTAACTCTTCTCTCGCTCTCCTCTCCCTCAACCCTGTCTCTGTCTCTGCCTCTCTCTCTCTCTCTCTCTCTCTCACACACACACACACACACACACACACACACACACACACTTCCTCTATCTCTTTCTATCTGAAATTAAAGGGGTGGGGAGGTCACTGGAAGCAGTGAATTCCTGTATGTGCAAAGTCCCATTAGAGAGAGAGACAGAAATTACAATCTTGTATCAATATGTATTAATTTTCTAAGTACAGTGATTCAAAAAAAAAATCCTCAACAAGGGCAACAAAAGGGAATAAATAAAATAAATATTAAAAATAATAATAATAAAATAAAAAAATCCTAAGTACACCACCATTTGAACCAAACAGTTCCCAAACTAGCTTGAAAAAGTTGTGTGAATAGGTGGTATTAGTCATGGTCCAGAAGGTAGTGCAGTGGATAAGGCACTGGACTCTCAAGCATGAGGTCCTGGGTTCAATCCCTGGCAACACATGTACCAGAGTGATATCTGGTTCTTATCTCTCCTTCTGTCTTTCTCATGAATAAAATAAGTTCTTTAAAAAAAATTTTTTTTTAAGGTAGTGTTAGTCTACAAAGGAAACTATTATTCTCTAATTGTATATAAGATCCAGCCATTTAAACCAAATTTTCTAATATTATGGGGCAAAGTGGCCAAGGAGTGCTTGCCTGCTAGACAGAATATTTTGTCCTAAATGTCAACAATTCTCATAGATCCATTAGGAATGGCACATCTTTGGTAACAGAAAGAAAAGTAGCTACTTTTGGGGGGGGGCATAAAAAAAGATATTCAGTCTGTGCACAGGACAGTATAAAGTTTAGAGTAATTTATACCTTGAAAAGCTTCTGGTAAAAGAAAAAATGTTAAACCAACACAAAGATCAAAATGAAATATAAACACCGGTAGTGCAGCGGGTTAAGCGTACCTGGCACAAAGCCCAAGGACCGGTGTAAGGATCCCAGTTCCAGCCCCCGGCTCCCCACCTGCAAAGAAGTTACTTCACAGGCAGTGAAGCAGGTCTGCAGGTGTCTGTTTTTCTCTCCCCCTCTCTGTCTTCCCCTCCTCTCTCCATTTCTCTCTGCCCTATCTAACAACAACATCAACAACAATAACTACAACAACAATTAAAAACAAGGGCAACAAAAGGGAAAATAAATATAAAAAATAAATATAAATATAAATACTAGGAGATGATACAGTTCAGAGTTTAGATTAGCCAGCAAAAGTTTAAGAAAATTAGGTCTTAAAAGTAGCAATAGTTTGGCAGATAGAAGTTCTTCAGATTAATGAGAAGGTTTTTTTTGCCAATGACAGGATGTGAACAAATGAAAAACTATTTAAAGGAGATATATTTTTATTGGAGCAGAAGACACTAGCAAAAATATATATATACAGAAATTCTTACAACTAGAATCCCTAAGTTCGATATGAGGAGGAGACCCAAGAAAGCCAAAGAAGTTTTATACAGAGCTAATGAGTGGTACTGCTGACCAAGAACACAAGCCTTCAGATTCTATTTTGCTAAGAACTCTGAGAAAGCAATATACCAGGTACCCTTCAAGAATCCAAATATATATATATATATACGTTTGTCTTCAAAGAAGCGAGGATGTTGCTTAGATACTACATACAAAAAAGAATAGAGGAAAAAAATTATAAGAACAGGATGTAAATATTCTAAGTACCAAATTATGCTCTACAAAGATACAAAAAGCACTTGGAGAGCTGAGTTAACAACTAAAAGGAACATTAAGAACAAAAAGAAAAAAAAAACCCAAAAGTGAATGGGTTGTGGAAGT
This sequence comes from Erinaceus europaeus, assembly GCF_950295315.1. Taxonomy (NCBI): domain Eukaryota; kingdom Metazoa; phylum Chordata; class Mammalia; order Eulipotyphla; family Erinaceidae; genus Erinaceus; species Erinaceus europaeus. Next base: position 62,587,106 of record NC_080172.1, read on the forward strand.
GGTACTTGACAGTAAAATGACTGAGCTCAGAATATCATGAAAATTAAAGGGAAAAGCTGAAGAGGAATTAATAACTATAACTTTAAGGAGGAAACAGAAACTTTAAAAAAATATATAATGTGGTGGCTGTAGAGGTGACTAAGCCCTGAAATACCAGCCCCACAGAGTTAGGTCCCCCACCACCACGCCCCTCCCTCTACTGTATATGTCCGTGATGGAGCAATGATCTGATTTTTCTCTTTCTATCTACCTCATAAAATAATATTTTTTGAAACAGATTGGTTTAAAATACACACAGAGATTGGTTTCAACAGTCATGGAAATGAAAATAGCAGAGTAGGAAGCATATATTTGCAAAATCACTTCAAATTACAAAAGAGCCAGTTACAGTACATAACTAAAAACAAACTGCAGAAGTTCCAAGTGTAGTAAGTTTACAAGGCAGGCTTGGCTCACTGATTTCTACCAATACAACCACTGAGCTATACTTATAAAAACAAAGCCACATAATGAAAGAATTCTACTTTCCAAAGAACTGTGAACTTTGAGCTTTTTTTGAAGCGATTTCTGGTTTGCTTTTAAATTCTCCAGTTACCTTTAACCACACAAAACTACAGTGTCCAAAGACAGGATAAACTGTCACCAATTACTAAGAGCCAAAATACCTACAAAATCAGTCACCATTTTACTCCTCAAATGCTTTCCTGGCTTGGTTTTTCAGTTCCAACCACAAATATTTTACTAAAATATCTTTCACATCAGAAACAATAACTAAAAGTCAATGAAATTACATGTGAAGAAAAAAAAAACTGACTAACAACGATTGGGGGAAAAGATCTGCTAAAAAATTTTAATTTACAGAAAGCTTTATACTTACATATAAAAAAGGTGGGATAATGATTTGCATTCTCTATAATCTTTTTTAAAAAATCTACAGAGCAGGAATCAAAAATAGCTCTACAGAAACAAGAGCAAAACTGTAGCTTCTGCATAGGGCACCAGCCACTAAATTTAAATCCACTTCATCAGGAGCAGGAAACTGCTGGGTTTTTTTGTTGTTGTTATCATTGCTGTTATTTATTTTTTTATGGGGATTTTGCTTGCTCCTTTTCATCAGAAGTTACTAGACTTGTGAGATAAAAGATAGATTGGGCAGAGCAGTGTATAGTTGAATATTTTGAGGTAATTATTAAAAATCCCCCCCCATGTGTCCAAAAAAAAACACCCTGGGCGAGCAGAAGGATCCGTGTGTCACCAAGTCAGTCAGAGGTTTGTTTAAGTGGAGTGAAGAGAGGAACCTAGGGTTGTTTTCCCCCCTTCTCCCCACCCCTTCCCCCTTCCCCGCACCTAAACAGGAAAGAAAGCGCGCCCAGTGTAAACACAGGCCAGGGCTCCAGGTTTTGTCACCACAACAAACTGGAGGGTGGACCCCGCGCTCCAGGAGACCAAACCCCGGGTCCTGGTTGCTAAGCGCAAAGTGGGGCCTCTCTCACCGAAAACATGCACAACGGGGCCTCATCCAATATAGTTTTGGTTGGAGAGAAAGAAGGAAAGAAGGGAGGAAGGGAGGGAGGAAAGAAAGAAAGAAATGGAGAGAAAGAGAAAGGAGAAAGAGGAAAAAGTAAGAAAGAGAAAGGAAGGAAGGAAAGGAGAAAGGAGTAGGGGGTGGAGGAAGAGAGAAAGAAAGGGGCAAAGAAAGGGAGAGAGAGGAGAAGAAAGGAAAGAAGGAAGAAAGAAGGGAGGGAGGAAGGAAGGACAAAGAAAGGCTTGGGCAAGTGGAGACAGCAAAAGTTTCCCTAGAGTCCGACCTCCGTCCGGGTCCGCCCCGCACACACATTAAGTGGCTGGTCCCGCGCGGTCCCCGCGACCTGGCCAACTACACAGATGCGAGTTAAGGAGCCGCGGCGCGGAGCTTCCACACCCGCCCCGGCGCCGCGTCCAGCTTCCCCACAGCACAAACAGCCCCGCAGCCGGGCGGCTGGCAGAGCCGAGACACAGCGCACACCGCACTGGGAGCCGCCGCCGCCGCGGGGACCGGCCACCGAGCCCCTGTCATGTGAGGACGGCGCGCCCCGCAAGTGCAGGAGACCCGGGAGCTGCCCCGAAAGCCGGCCCGGGCCTCCCAGCTCTTCCAGCGACGCGATCGCCGCCGCCGCCGCCGCCGCCGCCGCCGCGAACCACTGAGGCCCGGGGTCCCGGACAGGCGAGGCCGGAGGAGCCCACCCCAGCAGGCCCGGAGCCCCAGTCCGCCCGACCCCGTCTCGGGGAGCGGCTGGGAGGTCGCTCGCCGCCTCGAGAGGCCCCTTCCCGCCCCGACTCACCGCCGGTGTGTCTGGTTCTCAGCCGCGAGCTGGGGCTGCTGTGAGGAGGCGGCGGAGGAGACGAGATCCGGGGCTCCGCCGCCGGGTCATCATACCCTCCGCGCGAGCCGGCCCCGGCCGCCGCCCCCCGGCGCCGTCCCCGCGCCCGTCCCGCCGGGGGAGCCCCCTCAACCTCCCGCCCGCTCCGCCGCCCGGGGCCCTGCCGCCGCCGCCGCCTCAGCCCCGCGCGCTCCCGCCTCGGCCTCCCGCTGCCGTCCGGGGCCACCACCGGGCCCCTCTCTCCGCAGCCGCCGTTGTCGCCAGGCCCGACGAGCTGAGCGCCGAGCGGCCGCCCCATCCGGCCGGCCCCGCCTCGCGGGAACTATTCACCCGCCCGGCGCCATGACACCTACTGAGGCGGAAGAGACCGAGAGCGAGCGGATCAGGACGACTGCATCGTGCTGCTGGGGACGGGGGTGGGAGGGGGAGGGCCTCCGTGGGGAGCCAGCGTGGACCGGTTGCGAGGGCAGGACTCCCCGCCCTCTCCGCACCGCTGCCTCTGCTGTGGTTTTAAGGTGCTTGGTGGCTGTGCGGCCGACGAGGTGGGGTGCAGATGTAAATGTTAGCCCAGCCAGTGTGACGTCACCCGCCTAGTGTGACACCCCCTGAGATTGGACTGCGCGAGGGGAGGTAGCGCCTACCCGGGAAGCCTCCTTGCTGGAGAGGACTTGCCTCGGGTTAGGCACTGATGTCTCATTACCAACGAGAGCCATTCTAGAATGCCACCCTTGCAGAGTCCGCAGCCTCCGTGATGATCCGGAGCCCCTCAGAGAGCCTGCCCATCGATGCTTGGGAACCTGTGTTTGCATTCTCTGGGCAGAAATGGCTGTGCTTTAAATCCAACTCCGCAAAACCTGCAGCCAGAAAATGATGCCATCATTTTCATGCCTTAACCAGGAGGTAGTGAGGTCAGATAACTCCTCAAAAGGAGTATCTTGGGCACACGATGTGGGGGAGGGGGCGGCGACGACTCTGCTGTGAAAATTAGGTTGCCCTAATTCAAAAGCATTTGCAGCTTCCAGGGTCAAGGATTCCAAAGGAGTTAAGATTTTGTACACAATGTTGTCATTCCTAAAATGGGGGTGGGGGGGCACTTTTAGGGAAACTGTAGTGTATCTTTTCTCCATGCCCCAAGTGCTGGAGGCAACAGTGATCTGAGCCCTAGAAAGTGACTGTCGAGCACCTTGGGTATTTGTAAGGATGGGTTTTGTATTTGTCCGTGAATTTATATGTAGACACACACACACACACACACACACACACACACACACACACGAAAGAATTAGGGGAGAGGGACAAAGGGGGACGAGAGGCAATAGAAACCTGCAGAACTGTTTAAACACTTGAGGCTTCCTCCAGCAGGTGGAGCGAGGTTTGAACCCTGCCTTGTGCTTGTGGATAGTAACAAGTGTGCTCAACCAGGTGGGTCACCAAACCCTTGCTTGTAGTTTTTTGGGGTTGGGGGTCGGAGGGATGGGTGCGTAGGAGTGAGGTAGATGTAAAGACAAGAGTACTATCAAGTTATATTTCTCAGACCTCACCCATACATTCTTGACCTCTGGGTTTCTCTCCTACCTTAATAACACTGGGAGCAGTTCTTTTTTTATTGAGAACAGGGAAGTTTATTTCTCTAGAGAACCAAGAATAGCAAAAAATTTTAGTCCCACAGAGGAGTTTCATTGCTTATTTTCACAGACTTACACTTCATAAAGTTCTGTTTGCTCTGACCTAGGAAACATTAAGACAGAAAGATGTGGAAAACAGTTATGTATGTACAAACTATTGTATTTACTGTCGACTGTAAAACATTAATCCCCCAATAGACATTAAATCATAATGATCATGCAAAAATCTGTCCCAGATTCAATCTCCAGACCTGAGCAGTGCTCCAGTAAATACAAAGAAAAATGTGAACGATTAATTCCCTGAAGGAGCCTAAAGCTTATCAGAGAAGTGGCAGGATATAGAATTAGTAAAGTGGGGGGTCAAGTGGTAGCACACCTGGTTGAGTGCACATGTTTCAATATGCAAGGACCCAGGTTCAAGCCCCCTGCCCCGACCTGCTGGGAAAAAGTTTTGCAAGTGGTGAAGCAGTGTTGTAGTGCTCTCTCTCTCTCCCCCTATCAGCCCTTTCCCTCTCAGTTTTTGGCTGTCTCTACCCAACAAATAAAGATAACAATTAAAAAAAAATAATTAGTAGAACAGGATGGCAGAGGATCTATTGGAGGTTGTATTGTTGTGTGGAAAAATGAGAAATGCATGTACAAACTATTGTATTTACTGTTGATTGTAAAACAATCCCCCAATAAAGAAAAAAATGACAATTCAAAAAATAATAATAAAGTAGGCTGAATCAGATTTCAAAAGATAATGGGGGGCCTAAGTAGTGGTTAAGCACACACACTACAGTGCACAAGAATACAGGTTCAAGCCCTTAGTCCCCATCTGCAGGGGTAAAGATTCATGAGTGGTAAAACAAGTATGCAGGTGTCTCTGTCCTTCTCCCTCTATCTCCCCCTACCCTCTCAATTTCTCTCTGTCTCTATCTAATAATAAATAATATGTAAATAAATCTTTTTTTAAAAACCTGAATACTTATTTTAGGGTGGGATGTAGATAGCATAATGGTTATGCAAAGAGGCTCTCATGCCAGAGGCTCCAAAGTCCCAGGTTCAGTCTCTGCATCACTCCATAAACCAAAGCTGAGCTGTGCTCCCAGTAAAAAATAAATAAATAAAAATTAAAAAGAAGGGAAGTGCCAGACTAGCTTCACAGGTGGGAGACAGATGACCAGGGACTCATAGCTGAGCTGTACGCAGTATCTCTTTATTCATGCAGAACGCAGCACAATCTAAGCCAAGCTAAGCTAAACTAAACTAAACTTAAAACTCACAATACTGTCCTTATATATACTTGCCAAGTAGGGTGTAAACAAGATGTGACATAGAGAGGATGGAGTGAAAAGTGACTGGTGCAAATCAGGGTGTACTACGAGAGGGGGTGGAGTAAAAAGACATATTAAGCCATTGGGGATTAAACCAATGCCCTGCAGGCTGCAGGGCAGTGCTTAGTTAACAGTGGTTATGTAAATAGAATACAGTGTTAAGCAGGGGGAATTAAACCAGTGAAACAGAAGGGGTTTTTAGAAGCATACCAACAGGGAAGGAAAGAAGGAAAAGAAAGAGAACTATTAGAGCAGCCTGAGAGATGGCTTAGCAGGTAGACCACAGAACTTACATATATGAGGTGTTGGTATTAATGCCCAGTACCACATAAGCCAGAGAGAGCAGTGCCCTAGTCTTGTCTCTATATTTCATGTGATAAATCCTTTAAAATATTTTACTTATTTATTGGATAGAGGTAGAAGTTGAGACAGAAGTGGGAACTAGAGAGAAAACTGTAGCACTACATCACTGCTCGTGAAGCAGGTGCAGACCAGGACTTGTATACATTGCAATGTGCACTCTACCAGGTGCACCAGCACCCAGCCCCAGAGCACTGCTCAGCTTTGGTTTATAGTGGTGTAGGGGATTGAACTTGGGACTTTGGAGCCTCCAGCAGGAGAATCTCTTTGCATAACCATTATATTATCTACCCCCAAGATAAATAAACCTTTAAAAAGAAAAGAGGTATTAGATGCTTTAGCAGGCAGTCAATATAAAGGAATCTGGTGGGGTGGGGTTTTTTGTTGTTGTTGTTTTTTAGTGTAGCACTGGGAAATGAACTCAGAGTCTCATGCATGGGCAACAGTAGTAAAGCCTTATCAGAGCTAATTTTTCATTTTGGCTTTATTCTAGAGAAAGAGAGGGGCCAGGAAGTGGCATACCTGGTTAAGAGCACATATCACAGGGAATTGGGCAGTAGCACAGTGGCTTAAGCACAGGTGGCACCAAAGCTCAAGGACAGGCTTAAGGATCCCGGTTTGAGCCTCTGGCTCCCCACCAGCAGGGGAGTCACTTCTCAGGCTGTGAAGCAGGTCTGCAGGTGTCTATCTTTCTCTCCCCCTCTGTCTTCCCCTCCTCTCTCCATTTCTCTATGTCCTATCTAACAATGACGACATCAATAATAACCATAATAACTACAACAATAATAAAAAATAAGGGCAACAAAATGAAAAATAAATATATATATAATTTTTTTTAAAAAAAAGCACATATCACTATAAATCCACTGCTTCTGGTGGCTTTTTTTTTTTTTTTTTTTTGACAGGACAGAGAGAAACTGAGAGGGAAGGGGGGAGATAAGAGAGGATAAGAGAAAGGCATGGGCTGTGTGGTAGCACAACAGGTTAAACGCACATAGTACCAAGCGCAAGGGCCTATACAAGGATCCCAGTTTGAGCCTTCATCTCCCCATCTGCGGGGGGGGGGGGGGGGGACTGTCACTTTACAAGTGAAGTAGGTCTGAAGGTATCTATCTTTCTCTTGCCTATCTCCCCTTCCTCTCTCAAATTTCTTTCTGTCCTAACCAATAAAATAGAAAAAAGGGCCCCCAGGAGCAGTGGATTCATAGTGTTGGTACCAACCCCCATCGATAACCCTGGAGGCAAAAAAATAAAATAAAATAAAAGTACTACAATCATGGGCCCTTGGGAAAATAACTAAAATAGGTTTCCTAGCTTCTTACCACCCTAACATCCCTATTCACTCTCTCTTTTTTAAATTTTACTTATTATTGGATGGAGACAGAAATTGAGAGGGGAGATAGGAAGAGCTGCAAGGGAAAAGCTTCACTAATAGTGCAGCAAGTCAAGTACAGAGGTATCTATTTCTGCCTCTTTATCTTACCCTCCCATCTCACTTTCTTTTTTTTTAATATTTATTTTATTTTATTTATTCCCTTTTGTTGCCATTGTTGTTGTCGTCGTTGTTGGATAGGACAGAGAGAAACGGAGAGAGGAGGGGAAGACAGAGAGGGGGAGAGAAAGATAGACACCTGCAGACCTGCTTCACCGCCTGTGAAGCGACTCCCCTACAGGTGGGGAGCCGGGGTTCGAACCGGGATCCTTATGCCGGTCCTTGTGCTTTGCACCACCTGCGCTTAACCCGCTGCGCTACAGCCCGACTCCCATCCCATCTCACTTTCTATTCTATAAAATATAGAGAAAAAAGAAAGAAAGAAGTGGCTGCTGGGAACAGTGGATTCACATGCAGGCATCAAGTCCAATCAACAAACTTCATGGCAAAGAGAGAGAGAGAGAGATTGATTTCCTTAATTGAGAAACCATTCTTTTCCAGTCTGAGACATCTATGCTTCTAACTGGCAACAACAGTTCCACTTCCATTTCTAGATGCTCTGATATTATCTGGGAAGAAACAGCTCTTTCCATAATCCCTGCTTGATCAAACCCTTGTTAGTTTTCTAATGGGGACACAGAACTCATGCTGGGAAAGGTGTGGAATTGTACCCTGTATTTTATAATGTTTTATTTTATTTTTTTAATATTTATTTTCCCTTTTGTTGCCCTTGTTGTTTTATTGTTGTAGTTGTAGTTATTGTTGTTATTGATGTCGTCGGATAGAACAGAGAGAAATGGAGAGAGGAGGGGAAGACAGAGAGGGGGAGAGAAAGATAAGACACCTGCAGACCTGCTTCACCCCTTGTGAAGCGACTCCCCTGCAGGTGGGGATCCGGGGGCTAGAACCGGGATCCTTAAAGCCGGTCCTTGAGCTTTGCGCCACGTGCGCTTAACTCACTGCGCTATGCCAGACTCCCTATCTTAAAATTTTAAATCAATAATACAAAAAAAAATTTTTTCTCCTCGAAGGTTAATGCTGGGGCTTATATTAGTGTCTAAACTATGGCTCCTGGTGGCCATTTTTTACTTTTTTTTTTGATAGGGCAGAAAGAAATTGAGAGGGGTGGGGGGGAGATAGAGATAAAGATAGACACCTGCAGACCTGCTTCACTGCTTGTGAAGTTTCCCCCTCTAGGGCTGGGGAACCAGGGCTCAAACCACTATCCTTCCATAGATCCTTGTGCTTAGTATTATGTAAGCTTAACTTCTATGCACCACAGCCCAGTTCCCTTAATAACAGATTTTAAAAAACTAAACAAAAATACCTGAATCCACTATAATTTATCTTTACTGATATAGTCTATGAAATGGAAAAAATCTATGAGAAGTGAAATAGTGATAATATGGATTTTTCAATCCTATCTTGATCAAAAGGGAGAGCCGGTTTTAATTATATTAGCTGCCTTTAAGATACAGAATAAACTATCTGAACCCTAAAACTGTCTTTTTCAAATTAAATTGTTGAGTTAAAAAGACAAACTCAGGTTATATTTGACTATGCTCTGTTCTGCATACATAAAACAAGTAGTATTTCCTGTAAATATTATGATTTAAATGTCCTAATAATTGGAATGATTTAGATAGTACTCTCTGATGAATTACATTTTTTTTTTTACTCAAGTCACAGTCTTTCAGGAAATGTAACCTCTAACCCAAAAGCTTGTGCTGATTCTAAAGCAAATAAAGCATTTTTCCTCTTAAGTACATAATGGTAAGACATGTCTATTAGAGAAATTAATGTTAATTCATAAATTATCCCACTTACTTGAATTGTAAAAATAGATTTTTTTAATTTTTAGGGTGTTTTTTTTTTACATTTCAGATATTTCCTAATCAGTGTAAACCCCAATAATACACAAACATGATTTTGTGTATTTAAAGGGGAGATAATTCCTGGTTGTTGGGAAATTGTGTGGATGGCTTCTGGAAGACCTTAATTTTAAGCAGTTGTATAGTAAATCATTCTATTTAGAAGTCTGGACCTTCTTTCTTCAGTTTGCTATAGTCTGCTCTGACTGAGTAGAATTTGTATTGATCATTGGGACCCAGTTTGTTCCAAGGCTCTGGGTTATTCTTTCTGTCCTGACATCTGGATTGAACAGTGCCAGGTGCATGATCTACGGTGCTGCTCCAGTACCTCCAACTCCAATAAAGATGAAGAGGGAGATCAAGCTAGGATGCTTCTTGGCCTGAGTGAGAATTTAACCAAACATGGTTTCAGCAGAGACCTTGAGCCGATAAGCTTGAGCTTGAGATCAGACATGCAAGGCCTGGGACTGTACACTCTATTTTTATTTATTTATTTATTTATTTATTTGGTGTCCAGAGTTATTGCTGGGGCTCGGTGCCAGCACTGCAAATCCACTGCTACTGGAGGCCATTTTCCCCCCATTTTTGTTGTCCTTGTTATTATTGCTATTATTTTTATTGATGTCGTTGTTGTTGGATAGGACAGAAAGAAATGGAGAGATGAGGGGAAGACAGAGAGAAAGATAGACACCTGCAGACCTGCTTCACCGCTTGTGAAGTGACCCCCCTGCAGGTGGGGAGCCAGGGGCTCGAACTGGGATCCTTAAGCCAGTCTTTGCGCTTCATGCCATATGCACTTAACCCACTGCGCTACCACCCGACCCCCTATTTATTTCTTTTTCACCAGAGCACTGCTCAGTTTAGCTTTGGCTTTAAGTGATGTAGAGGGATTGAATATGGCATCTCTGGCGCCTCAGGCATCCACTGTGCTATTACCTCCCTATATCACCATTCTTTCTCGTCTTCTTCCTCTTCCTCCTTTTTCTAAGATTGATTTATTTATGACAGGGAGGAGGAGAGAACCAGAGCATCACATGTGATGCTGACATGTGATGCATGGGCTTAAACTCAGTCCCAACACTTTATCTATTGCACCACCTCCCAGGGCTACACCACCATTCTTTCTTTTTCTAATTAAGACGGAGAGAAATTGGGGCGGGGGGTGGGGGGTCAGGCTGTGGTGCACCTGGTTAAGTGCATATATTATTGTGTAAAGACCCAGGTTCAAGTCCCTGTTCTCCACCTGCAGGGGGAAAGCTTCACAAGTGGTGAAGCAGGGCTGCAAGTGTCTCTCTCCTTCTGTCTCCCCTCCCCTCTCAATTTCTCTGTCTCTATCCAATAATAAATAAATAAAAATATTTTTTAAAAGAGATATACAGAGGGAGAGGGGGAGAAAGAGACAACTGCAGCTCTGTTTCAGTTCATGAGCATCCCCCCTAGAGAGAAGTGACATGATCTGATGTATATCATACTTACTTTGGGGCTACACTTTGCATTTACAGAGAAGGGCAGCATTGAGAGCATTTAAGAAGATTTTTACAATAACTTAGAACAGAGGTAAGTGTTGCTTGGAGGAATAATGATGGTAAAGATACCTAAGTACCAGCTCCTAACTAGCCTGTTTTTTGTTAGTTTGTTTGTTTTTCTTTTTGTCTTTTTACAGAGCTTATTTAGGAAGATGAGTGAACTTGATTTCATCTTTATTTTTAATGGTGGAATTACAGCACTGAGGATAAGCAAAAAAGTTATCCTTTACTCCTCAAGCTACTATAAAATGTTGGGAGAAGCCAGAACTGGTAACATGGTTAAATACAATGGTGTTTTAAACATTCGAACACCAGGCCCGAGGATAACCAAAAGTCTTATTGGACTGAAAGATGACTTAATAAGCTATCAGTCTAGGAAAAGAACCAAGTCCACATTTTGAGACCTTTATGTGATCAGGTGAGTCAATGATGTGTTCAAAGAAAAAGTGACCAAGGGAAAAAGAAAAAAAAAGGAAAGAAAAGAAAAAGTGACCAAGGACTGAGATATAGTCAGGATTGAAGTTTATAGCTAAATAAAAGCATTGCAGTCAAAATGAAGACAAAATTGAGGCTGGCAAAATAGCTCACTTGGATAGTGCACTGCTTGGACATATGTACGACCCAGGTTCAATCCCAACTCCCAGTACATTGAAGAAAACGCAGCTCCTCTGTTTTCTTTCGCTCTCTACCTGTCTCAATCTAAACATAAAGTGAAGAGGAACCAGGGGGTGGTGCAGCTGACTGAGCACACACATTATATGAGCAAAGATCTGGGTTCAAGCTTCAGTCCCCACCTATGGGGGTGGGGAAAGCTTCACTAGCAAGGAAGCAATGCTACAGGTCTCTTGTTCTTCCCCCCCCCCCACCGTCTCCCTTCCCCCTCTCAATTTCTCTGTTCTATCAAGTAAATAAAAAATAAAATAAAATAGACAAACTTATCCATTCTGAGAATTATAAGTTGTAGATGAAGTGAGGGCAAGCAGAATCTTTCTATATTGATGTAGGTGTGGCATCCTTGAGAAAAGAAAGGAGAAAACACCAAGGTGGCGGTGGTGGTGGCTGTTGGTGGTGGTGGCTGGAGAGAGTAACAGACAGATAGCAATGAAGTGACTTAGTCACTCACTAGTGGTAGCATCAAAAACACATGTACTTGAACCCTCAGATGCAGATTCTCCTAAAAATCACCCCAAAAGTAAAAGATTTTTCTTCCTCAGAGTGGGCTTGAGCTACAGAACCCAGGTTCCAATCCCTCTTCTTGAGAAAAGAACAAGCAGACTCACTTATCTCTACTTTGTACAACAAAGGAAACGATGGGTCATGAGTAACAGATGGTCCCCAAATCCAGTCATGCAGACTTTTTTTTCTCTAAATGGACATATACCATTTCCAGTCTCCTTGTGGAAAAGTACAAGTTTTCCCACAGATCTTAAAATCAAATAATTTAATTGATCTCTAGGGAACTTCATTTCTCCTAGTACCTTTGAGCCTAACTGTAAGATTCCCCACAGATCTATGGGGTCATACTTAGCTTCTAAAAATACATTGAATTGAATTCTTAAAGACACATGCAATTGTTCATATTCTAATTTTCAAAATCTGTAGCTATATTATCTTACATGGAATAATTTTTATTGCCACCAGGGTTATTATTGGGACTTGGTGCCAGCTCTATGAATCTACTATTTCAGCAGCCATTTTTCTCCTCCTCCCCCCCTTTCTACTTTATTAGATAAGACAGAGAAATGAGAGGGTGGGGGGAGATAAAAAGGGTGAGAGGATAGACTCCTGCAGCCTTGCTTCAACATTCATGAAGCTTCTTCCCTGCAGGTAGGGAGTGGAGACTTTAACCTGGTTCCTTGCACATGGTAACTTGTGTGCTCAACCAGGTGTACCACTGCCAGGCCCCCTGGGGGAAAAAGACACATGAACTATATTCAGTAGTATTTTTATAAGAATACTGATAATCAAACAAATTCAGTAATTATCCACCTTGAATTTGAGCCATAGACATTTACTTAGGATAGTGCAAAATTTCCCCATTATTAAACACAAACAAAGGCCTGGGGGGAGATAGCATAATGGTTATGCAAAAGACTTCCATGCTGGAAGCTCCAAGGTTCCAGGTTCAATCTCCCACAATACCATTAGTTAGAGCTAAGCAGTGTTCTAGTAAAAAATATATACAAACAAAAACCACAAACATGTGGTCACCAACAACTAAATTTTTCAGACTCCCTCTGCTTCTACTCCATTTGAACTCACATAGAATCCAGTTCAAGGAATATGTGTGACACAGCATATGTCAAAAGTGGACAGGACCCTGTGTTGCTAAAAGATAATACCAATCTGGGGGCCTATGTACTAAATACTACCTTATCTCGCTAAGTCACCTTTTGGCAGCATGGAAATGAAACAGGCTCGTAGAGGGAGCCAGCTTAAGCCTTGCCCACGTATCTTAGTAACTATTTATTAACTTAAGAGATATCCCGCGTGTCAACATGTACTGGCATCATTTGAGCATAAAGAGTCTTCAGTGTATTTTAATGCTGTCCTGCAGAAATAATAGTAAGGAAATCTTTCTAGAAGGCAAGTGCTCATAATATACATTAAAAAGTTTAAAAGCTGGGACACCTTTCCTAGAAACCTAGTCTAAGGAAATGCTATGGTCGATGCAAAAAGGTGTTCACTGTTCTATGTATAACTGACAAGAAGAATACAAAATGTTGAACATGGAAGTGGTTTAATAAAGGTATACTCATAAGAAAGTATACATGAATTAATTATAATTGACTTTTAATTTTTTCCTTATATACATATTTCTTCCCCTTTTGTTGCCCTTTTTTTTTCTTCCTTTTATTGTTGTAGTTACTGATGTCATCACTGTTAGATAGGACAGAGAGAAAGGGAAGACAGAGAGGGGGTGTGAAAGACACCTGTAGACCTGTTTCACTGCCTGTGAAGCGACTCCCCTGCAGGTGGGGAGCCGGGGGCTCGAACCGGCATCCTTACGCTGGTCCTTATGTTTCGTGTCACATCCGCTTAACCCACTGCCCTCCGCCCAACTCCCTTTTTCTTTATATTTTTACTTTTTCCAAAGTGTCTCATTTTATATGCAGAATATTTGTTTCAGAAAATCAGAAGCTAAAGATAATATTTAAAACTCTTATCATGTGGCAGGCATTGAGCTAGGAATTTTTTGCTGGCTCTCACAGCAGTAAGGAGAGGTAGGTATCGATGTATCCATTGGGCATGATGAGGAGGTTGGACACCACTGTTTAAGTGTAGTACCTCTACCTGCTGCCTTGCCTGCCTCACCTGCTGGGCTCCCACACAAGGCTCAGAGTGAAGGTCACTGACAAAAAACACCTATGTACAGCTTATCCAAGAGCCAGGCCTTATCCTGCTTTCTAAACACTTCAAATCTTCCCAAAGTAGCAAACCTTTTCCACCTGCTAGACAAGAAACAGAAACTTCTTCATTGCAAAGGCTCAAGGCTCCATTCTGAAGCAGTTTTTATCCATCTGCCTAGCTCCACATGCCTGTGTCCTCTCTAAGCATGTGGTATCTGCTTGTCCTGCTTATTGGTAAGCAGGACAGGGCAGAACCATGTATCCCCCACCCCTTCTACCAGCTGCCCTGGATACTAAAACAAACAGGCTGTGTGCTCTGGCTCTCTACTCAATCCAAAGGGAGGTAGGGAGCTGCAAATATCCCAGCTATGTGAACAATCAGGAAGATCTGGCAGCACATTTGATCTTTTGTAACTTTAATTCAGCCAAGTAGTCAGGGCTTCTAAGAGGCCAGTTATACCCTCTGCCTAATGTTCAGCTGGGTTCCAAGTACTGCCTTGTTGAAGGGTACCCAATCCCCAGCTGGCTCTGTTTCAAAGAGGTCCCCAGTGACACTAATTACAAATTCTCATGGAGGAAGAGGTGGAATTTCCATCTCCCATCCACTCCCCCAGTGTTACAAGACTCTTCATTTCCTGTTTCCTCCCAAAGGCAGAGACAAGGAGTCAACTTGGATGGGTTCACAGCAAGTCAGTGACTGGAACATGCTGCCTGGATTGTCACTTTATCCTCCAGTACTGGTTATTAATTAAAAAAACAGAAGTACTCAGGGAATTCTTTTCTAGGAAGAGGGAGAAGGGGACATGGAGAATAACACGATATACAAAATAACAATGGAGATAAACTTGGCCATTTTAGACTCAGGATCCTTATCTTTTTCTGTATCTCCCTAAGAGGACTGCGTGATCAAAAATGTAGGAAGAATATTGAATTTAGCACAGCAAAGCAGATTAAGTTACTGTAGGATTTATCAGAATCTTTAATGTACTCCTATATACTGTGAAGAGATCATAACAAAAAGTGTTTCTAAAACATAGCTATAAAGCTAAGGAGTCCATGGACACTAAGATTCCAATGGGATGTTGTGAAGACAGCAAAGTTAAGGCCCCAAACAAAATATCCGTATTAGCTATCAGCCACTATCTTCAAAGCTGCAATATCAGATCAAGCTCGATTATCTTTCTGTACTCTTGTACTTCTGCAAGGTTTATGGTATTTTTCCACTTGCTGGTCAAAACCCCTAGAAGAGAACCTTACCTGGAAAAAGTTCACTGGAGTCAGGAGGTATTTTAGTGCCAGGTCTGTGAACTCAGGAGCCAGAAGAGAGGCAGACTTGCTGCTGTGAACCAAAGGAGAACCTTGACCTACCCAAGTAATATGCTTCCCTGTAGCTTTTGAGCCACTGTTTCCCTTGGATGTCAAGTGTGGCTCTAGACTAATTTCCTCTACAGTTTCTGGAGAAATAAATTCCTCATCTTTGGTCCTGAAGTACACTGGAAAATCCATGGACTTAGTTAGCACAGCCTCTGTCTTCTGGAACTGAGAGAAAGGTATGGCCCCATCCCATTCTTTGCTGCAGAGATCTGGGCTCAATTGCTTCTGGGTCTGCAAAGTGCAGAGGGAAAGCTGCTTCTCAAGGTCCCCACCAAGGTTCTCATTCTTGGTCTTCTTTGAGTTGCTGTCAGCTTGAAATTGATCGGAATTTTCCTCAAGAGATTCAAACACAACACCCTGAGTTCTTGGCCTCTTTAGTCTCTTTTTTAAAAACAGCCAGAGAAAGTTTGGTTTTTTAGGAGAATTCATATATTGCTGCACAGAGTCTGGAGTCAGGGGAATAGAGAGTCTGGGGCTCAGGCTGTCCTGAAAATAGTCCCTGAAGGGCTGTCGACTGACAATGGGCACCACCTGGCAAGGTTTCAGTGCTGTGACAAAGGCACAAAGCTCAGAGTAGGAAGAATGGTCAGAATAAGGGACTATGTGGATGTCAGGGTGAGAGCTGCGGATTCTCCGGCTTGTGGGAAGAATAGCGATGGTAGGGTGGGTGAGGTTCCAGTGCAACATGGCAGAACGGCAGATATCCATGTGGTCTACGGCATGGATGCGGCCAGCTGTCTCCTCCATTGTGAACACATCTGCCAGGCCCAGCAGCTGTGCCAATTCCAGGCGCCGAGGACTCAATACCACCCAGGTCTGAAACTCCAGGGCCAGGTATTCCAGCAGTGACTCTTTTCCCAGGTTATAGAGTCCTAAATAATGTTGAAAAGATTGGAGGGAAGAGAAGGAAGAGATTGAAGTTACTGGGAAATCTTAATAAATCAAAAACTTAGAAATTGAAGGGGGTAACTAGGGAGTATATAGGGGCAGGGAAGACGTAGTGTTTGAGCTGACATATACAGAAAATAGGAGGAGAAGGTAATAAAGAATCCACTCATTTACTCAGTTAGAAAGCAGCTACCAGGAGCTGGGTGGTGGTGAACTTGGCAGTGTGTGTATTACCACCTGCAAGAACCTGGATTCAAACAGGGGGGGAGGCTTCACAAATGGTGGATCAGTGCTGCAGGTGTCTCTGCTCTCCATCTCTTTCTCCCTCCCTCTCTCTCTCTCTCTCTCTCACCCTCTATCAAAAACAGGAAGGGGGAGGAGGGAAAGGCCACTGGGAGTGGTAGAGTCATTCAGGCACGAAGCCCCCGCAATATCCCTGGTGGGAAAACAAAAACAAAAAAGCAGCTACCAAGTATGAGGCACTGTGAAAACAAAGTCTCATGGTCCAGGAGGTGGAGCAGTGGATAAAGCACTGGACTCTCAAGCATGAGGTCCTGAGTTCAATCCCCGACAGCACATATACCAGAGTGATGTCTGGTTCTTTCTCTCTTCTCTTATCTTTCTCATAAATAAATAAATAAAGTCTTAAAAAGTAATAAAATGTGTTAAAAAAAAAAAAAAACCAAAGTCTCACCCTTGAGGAATATAATCTACATGGAGACCCAGAAATAATGTGATCAAGGACAGTGGTAGGGCTATACACAGAAAAGTATCTACCAGTTGATGAGGTGAGGGATATGTCCTGAAGATAGCCAAGTGAAGTCTTATAGTATAGATCTAAGCTGATCTTTAAAAAAAGGGAAGGGATGAGAGAACTTTCAAGAAGGGTCAGTTCAGTGTGACTGAAGCACAAAGGAATTAATAAGAAATGACACTGGGTCTGGAGCTTAGGTAATACATTCCATGGAATAGAGGGCCTGTATGTACTGCTAAGGAGCTTGAACTTAATTCTAATTTGATTTAAGTAAGTAAGGAAAAGTCACTGAAAATTCTGATGCAGGAAATGGTTAGTTTTAATTATAGGAATATGATCAAAGCAGGGCTTTAGAAAAAAAGAAGAAAAAGCAATAGCAAAGACCTAGGAGATGGCACATGGATAAAGCTTTGGACTCTCAGGCAAGAAGTCCTGCGTTAATCCCTGATATTACATGTACAAGAGTGATACTCTGGTTCTCATAAATAAATACGTTTTAAAAAATGAACAGTAGTATGAGGGAAGATAGCATAATGGTTGTTATGCAAAGAGACTCTCATGCCTGAGGCTCCAAAGTCCCAGGTTCAATCCCCTACACCACCATAAGCCAGAACTGAACAGTGCTCTGGTAAAAATAAATAATAAAATTAAAAAAAAAAAAGAGCAGTAGTGTTATTCAACAGCCTGGATGAGAAGACAACAACAGAAGTGCCAGTTTAGAAGGCCCAAACAGTACTTATAAAGAAATGAAGGGGTGGGGTCATGCAGTAGCATACCTAGTTAAACACATACATTACAATGTGCAAGGACCCAGGTTCAAGCCCCTAGTCCCCACCTGAAGAGGGGCAGTTTCATGAGTTATCTCCCCCTCTCCTCTCAATTTCTACCTTTATCCAATAAGAAAGAAAGGAAGGGAGGAAGAAAGAAAAAAAGAGAGAAAGAGAGAAAGAAAGAAAGAAAGAAAGAAAGAAAGAAAGAAAGAAAGAAAGAAAGAAAGAAAGAAATGGGAAGCCTGAATGTGGGTAATGGTAGTTAACACATGTGGGAGAAAGAGTGTAATAACTGTTCTCAGACATATTCTAAAGGTGTATTTTATGAGGCAGGGGTAGATGGCATAACAGTTATGAAAAGGAACTCTCGGATGTGAGGGCAATCTGGCTGCAACATCTGTCACCCCATTGATCACCAGGGTTGAAAAGGGACTCTCATGTCTGAAGCTCCAAAGTCCCAAGTTCAATTCCCTGCACCATAAGCTAGAGCGGAGCAGTGCTCTCGTAAAACAATATTTTATGTGCAAAACTAGATTTTGAACTCGTTCAAAGAAATTTAAATTATTTTGTATTCATTTTCTTCCTCATCATAGTTTTAAAAAAATCTGACTATTTTCCACAAATGTGGCTGATTTTCTTCTCTTTCCTTTTTTAACTTTTTTCCATTCCTTTTTACCCCATAATCTCTTCTATTTTTTTTTTTTTTACTACTAACTGGTATGCTCCCATTTAGTCACCTTTCACTCCCCAGTGCCTACTGAAATATCCGGTACAGAATAGGCACTTAATACATATTTGAAAAATTAATCAAGCCCTACTATCACTGTGCCCTCTGAGGTAGCTATGCTTCTCTGGGAAACCTAGAACAGGTATTTCTTCATGAGCAGTCAAGCAATCTTACAAGGAAGGGGTACTTCTCATTTAGTGTTGCAATTTATTTATTTATTTATTTATTTATTTATTTATTTATTTTACTAGAGCAATACTTAGCTCTGGTTCATGGCAGTGCTAGGACATTAAAGCCTCAGGCATGAGAGTCTCTTTGCATAACCATAATGCTACCTAACCCCAGGAAGGGGTATTTCTAAACCAACAAAACAGTCACTCTGGGAGTGACTTTTTTTAAAGTAAATACTTCTTAATTAAAATTTTTAATTTTATTATTTTTAAATAAAAGTATTCATTTATTAATGACAGAGAAGCAGAGCATCCTTCTAGAACATATGTTGGCGATCAAACTCAGCAACTTTTTTTTTTTAATTATTTTATTTTTTAATTTTTTTAATTTACTATTGAATAGAAACAGAGAGAAATTGATATGGAAGAGGGAGACAGAGAGACACCTGTAGCCCTGCTTCACCACTCATGAAGCTTTCCCCCTGCAGGTGTGGACCAGGGGCTTAAACCTAGATCCTTGCACATTGTAATGTGTGTACTTAACCAGGTTACCCACCATCTGGCCCCCCAACTTTTTTTTTTAGTGCCATTCTTTAACTTCATTTTGAATCTTCTTTCAAAGTTTGTACATAGCCTTTAAAAAATATTCTTCTTGGGCAATGGAGAGAGCATAATGATTATGCAAAAAGATTTTCATTACTAAGGCTCTAACATCCCCAAGTTTAATCTCTGGCACTACTGTAAACCATCTTTGAGTAGCACTCTGGTAAAGAAGGGGGGGCTGGTAGGTAGCACAGCGAGTTAAGTGCACATGGCTGCAAAATGCAAGGACTGGTGGAAGGATTCTGGTTTGAGCCCCGCCTCCCCACCTGCAGGGGGGTCACTTCACAGGTGATGAAGCAGGTATACAGATGTCTGTCTTTCTCTCCCCGTCTTCCCCTCCTCTCTCCATTTCTCTCTGTCCTATCCAGCGATGACGACAGCAACAATAATAACTACAACAACACTAAAACAGCAAGGCCTACAAAAGGGAAAATAATAATAAAAAAAAAGAAAAAGAGAGAGAGAGACAGAGATAGGGATATGGAGGACACATGGCCATGAAGTAACAGCAGCAACTGACCAGACTCTTCCCCAGAACAACAAATATATAACATCTGAACCTAACAAAATTCACCAACTACAACTGAGACATCTGCAGAAAAGCCAGAGCCTCAAGTAGGTACTCACGCCTGGTTGGGGGTGTGAAGGGGCATCAGACTAAAGTCAAACACAATGAACGTAGAGCTCCAGCAGAGCATGGTGCCATTTTCCCTCTATACTCAGTAGTCAAGACAACACACAGTGCTGACAGTGAGAGAAATGAATTTATAAACTTTTAATCCATGGCCTCAGGGGTATTAGCCTACTGAATTACAGGCAAGGTCACACCAAAAAAGCAGGGAGCATTTATGAACAAAACAAGTCCAGTCTGTCACCAAAACATACAGGTAATATGTGGCAACTGGTGGCAGCTAACTGGTAAAGTTAGCCCTGCTTCTATGAGCACAGCTGCAGCCCAGCAACAGACCTGAGGCTTGGTTTCAGAATGAAATTATAGAGAAACCATATACATGCACCACACGGAGCACAAAACAGCTCAAGGAAACAACAAAAAAAACCTAACCCTAGCCCCCACACCTCCAACACACAACATATAAACAAAGCGAAGCCAGAGACCATGACAACAGCACCACCTGCTGGCCAGCAATAACTAGCACAATAAATGTGTAAACAAGGGGGCCGGCTGGTTGTGCACTTGGTTGCGCACATAGTTGAGTGCATGTGTTACAATGCAAGGACTTAGATTTGAGACCCAGGTTCAAGACCCAGCTCCCCACCTGCATGGGAAAAGCTTTACAAGTGGTGAAGCAGTGTTGCAGGTGTTTTTCTCTCTCCATGTCTACCCCTTCCCTCTCAATTTCTGGCTGTCTCTACCCTGTAAAGATAATTAAAAAATTAAAAATTAGGGGTCAGGCGGTGGCGCAGTGGGTTAAGCGCATGTGGCGCAAAGCACAGGGACCGATGTAAGGATCCCGGTTGGAGCCCCTGGCTCCCCACCTGCAGTGAGTCGCTTCACAGGCGGTGAAGCAGGTCTGCAGGTGTCTATCTTTCTCTCTCCTTCTCTGTCTTCCCCTCCTCTCTCCATTTCTCTCTGTCCTATCCAACAACGAATTGCGTCAACAAGGGCAATAATAATAACCACAACGAAACTACAACAAGGGCAACAAAAGGGAGAAAAAAAAATGGCCTCCAGGAGCGGTGGATTCATGGTGCAGGCACCGCGCCCAGCAATAACCCTGGAGGAGGGGGAAAAAATTAATAAATACATGTGTAAACAGAAATAATGCAGAAACAAACTACCAAACATGCCAAATCAGACAGACAGAAATGAAGGACTCCAAGAAAATACAGACATAGAAGGGCTATTAGAGAAAGACTTTAGAAAGCCCATTATGAGGACTCTCCAAGAACCTAAGCATAGCAGGGAGAAGCATGTCCAAGAGTTTAGGGATTCGGGCAGTAGCGCAGGGCTAGCGTGTATAGCGGGAAGTGGCCATTTTGCCAGCTCCACGTAGCTTAAACCTGCTGTGCCCGCACTCAACTCTGGGGCATCCACGTGAATAAAGATTTGCATTCCCATTCTGCCACGAGTACCTAGATTCTTCTCTCTCCCGCGACGCACACCGACATCTGGCGCCTGAACAGGGACAGTTTCTGGAGACTTACAAAAGCACCCCAGATAAGTATACAGCCGCTTGGCTCTCTGCAGCCTCGTGTTTAACAAAGGCACTGCAATTCCTTTTCTCCCTCTTCTTATTTCTCTGAAACCCCTCCACCATGGGCTACCTTCCTTCTCATGAGGAGGTTTCCCAAACCCTCTACTCTTTTTCTCTAGACAGTTTTTATATCTCTGGGACATTTTGCTTGGGGCCACACCTTGGATCCTCTTGACCATGGTCACAGCTTTCAGCGGATATGTAGGGCACCCTCCCAAAAGGCTAAGGGACCTTGAGGCTGTAATCCAAGAGTTAAAGGAGATGGTCATTTCACTTACTCAGCACCATACATGCTTTCTAGAGAAAGCAAAGCCTACCCCGATCCTGACCCACCCTAATCCATCTACATTTTGCCCAGAGGCTCCCGTTTTGGCAGACATGTGTCTGGCTGCAGCCGCCACTTCTGCGGCCCCTTCCCCCACTGCTACGACACTATCAGACACAGAATACCTATGCCAGCTTCGCAACAGAGCTTTTCCTCCGGAGAAAGTCCACACATTCCCGGTAAACATTACCCCCAATAGACAGAGACCTCAGAGGAGGTACCCATATTCCTCCACAGATCCTTTTTTTATATATATCTTGCTCATTAATTTTTTTAAAAGAAATATTTATCACTATTATATATATGGGGGGGTGAGATTGGGCACACTAGGTAAAGTGCAAATAAGTGGTTTCTAAACTGAAGTTCTGGGAGAAGCAATGCTATAGAACTCTTACTCAACTTTTCTTCTTCGCTCAGTCCCCCACTAAATTTTCATGGTACCTACCAAAATAAAGTGGAATCTAAGGTACATAATTACAGAGCAAAGAAGTAGAAGAGTAATATAAATTAAAAGAAAAAAAGGTAATTAGAAATTCTTTCCATAAGCTCGGCCAGAAAGAGAAGTATTAAGAACTATCAGTATATAACCTTAAAGTGAGATCCTCCACAGATCTTAAAGCACTTCGTCAAGTAATTAAGGAGGATGGTATTCATGGAGTTCATGGACCAGGTCCATTTTACAAGGCCTTTTCCAGAACCTTAATACCCCACAAGTCTGGAGGGACGTAGCTCGCAATACACTCCAAGGCCTGCTCTTCCTTCAATGGGAGGCATTTTTTAGAGATGAATGTTCACAGCAATCCTGGAAAAATACGCAGAATCAGCCCAAGTGGGATTTTGAGGCTCTGTTTGGAACGGGTCATTTGGGAACCAGAATTCAACAGTCTGAGGCCAAGTTTCCACCCGGTTACTTTGATCAGGCACACCTTTGCACATTACAAGGATGGAGGAGGTTAACACCCCCCACAGGAACAGCCTCAGCACCCATACTCTCCTTTCGCTAAGAACCTGATGAATCCCTAGCTAAATTCATTACCAGGATCCAACCAGGTTTGGAGAGAAAGATTTATGATCCTGATGCCTGTTTTCTCTTCCTGCATTCTATTGTCTGGGATGGCATATTTCTGGATTTCCATCAGGCATGCCTCAGTCTTAAAAACGAATACCCAGACACCTGTATTTTAGCAACACAGGAGCTTAGATCAAGCTCTTATCAGGCACCCATTATGACACAGGCCTTTGCAGCTACTCTACATAAGCGAAAGGGGGCTTGCTTTCAGTGCAGTCGCCAAGGGCATTGGTGTATCCAATGTTCAGAAAATAAACCACAACCCTGCTTCCAGTCAGAGAGCCAGAGGCCTGGAACGCCTTGTTCTAGATGCCAGAAAGGTTTTCGTTGGAGGAGAGATTGTTGGTCTGTTTCATAGAAATATCACACCACTGCCGAATGTAGATTTAAACAGGGATTTAAACTAGATACAGAGCATCCCTCAGCCCCATCTTCAAGAGGGAGTCAAGTGGGTCGCCCACTCAGCACAGTGCCTTCCTTCCATAAACAAGAGCCCAGCCAGGGAACCCAGTGTAAAAATAGCCAGCTGAAGCAAGTGAACGGCGTGGATTCAGAGCCTGAGATTTTGTGGACCACCCCTGTTTTAGAAAGGGGTCACCTTACTATGACAATAAGGTAATATTCCTTTTAAGTGTTTGATTGATACTGGAGCAGACAAGACAATTTTAAGGCAAGCAGAGGTTCCACAGAGTTCCTCCTTCCAGGACCACGTCTACATGGTGTTGGAGGATTGACACAATTTCCTCACATGAGATTCACTTGTGTGGGAAGACCCGGAAGGGACAACCAGTCACTTTTATCCTTTGATAGCTGATATTAGCACCAATTTATTGGGCAGAGACTTGCTGGAATCTCTTGATGTGGTAATATCCTCAGACACCTCTGCAGGGTGCCACACTCACTCCTGTGAGACTTCTAGATCCGACCAGCATGCCCAATACTAACTGCCACTGTCTGTAACAGAACTCCCGCTTAGATTGGCTTTCTAACAAGCCTGTCTGGGTGGAGCAGTGGCCTTTGCCTAGGGAGAAGCTAGAAATCTTAAAAGAGCTTGTCCAAGAGCAGTTGTCCTTGGGACACATTTGCCATTCCCAGAGCCCAAGGAATACTGTCTTTGTGATTAAAAAGCACTTGGGGAAAATGGCGCCTCCTCCAAGATCTCCATGCGGTTAATAAAATCATGAAGGTTTGGGGCTCCCACCAATGTGGTTTGCCTCTTGCTTCTGTAATTCCCACAGGAATTCCAATCATAGATATTGATATACAGGATTGTTTTTTCTCTATTCCCTTGCACCCACAAGATTGTAAATGTTTTGCCTTCTCTCTTCCTTCTATTAATAACGCCAGCCCTGCAGATAGATTTGAGTGGGTGGTACTACCCCAGGGTATGGGCATACTATATATCGTCCTACTATTTGTGAAGAGGCTGTTAAATCTGCCCTTTTCCCATATATTCATAAGAGCCTTAAGGTTTTTAACTATATTGATGAAGTTTTAATATGAGGAGAATTAGATACAGATCTCTCTGCCCTATGTGATTTTCTTATCCTGCCTTAAAGAAAAATGACCTTAATGTAGCTCCTGAGAAGGTACAGCTAATTCCTCCAATATCTTTCTTAGGCTCAGAGATTTCTCTAAAGCAGATTTGTCCCTTGAAACCTTGTGTTATTTTTCCTTCTAATCTCACTCTTTCAGCTTTACAAAGTTTTCTTGGAAATTAAAATTGGCTTAGGCTGTATCTTTATCTCCCTACTAGCTGCCTGCAACCACTGTTTGATCTGTTAAAAGGAAACAAACAGCCCTCCTCAAAGAGTACGTTAATACCCCCAAAGCCTCCTTGGCACTGGAAAGGGTAAACCAGGCTCTCCAGGACATGCACCTCGTTCGGTTCTCCCCCTCCTCTCTGATAAATCTTCTAATCTTTAATTCCACCCCCACAGTGGTGGGTCACTGTGGCAGAAGCATGGGGTTTTTGGGTGGCTTCATACACCAGTAGGGGGAGCTCCAAGACTTGGTACCGAGATTGATGCCTTTAGCATCTATGATTCACCAAGGAACAGACAGATCAATTCAGGTCTTAGGAAAGGAACAAAATTCAATTATTCTTCCTTTTTCTCTCACAGATACAGAGTGGCTAATATGCCACTATTCTCATTTTGCCTTAAGTTTAATGGGTTTTCCAGGACAATTAATCATTTTCCTTCTAATAAATTGACAGCCTCTTCACCTCTTTTGCCTCTACTAGTACCTAAACTTTTCTCTCGAGATCCCATCCCCTCTGCTCCTGCAGTGTTCACTGATGGTGGAAAAAGGGAGCTGCTGCCCTTATATATAATCCAGACAAGCAATATCCCAAATCTCTCTTTATTGAGCTTCCTGATAATTCCCCTCAGTACAAAGAACTTTATGCTGTTCTCCTAGCCTTAAAAGCTGTACCAGAATCCTTCAACCTTTTTTCTGACAGTGTGTATACTGTTAACCTACTTCCATGGCTTGCTCGTTCTTATGTGAGAACTGATAACAACCCACTTTCTCCTCTCTTAATTCAAATTGCCTCTATGCTCTGTTCTCGACCCCAACCACTGTATGTTCAACACCTTCATTCCCACAGCCCTCTTCCTGGTCCCGTCCAAAGGGAATGCTGCAGCTGACCACCTCGCCTCCACAGGAATTCTCCTAGCCTCTGTCTCTAACCCTGCTGATTTTCATTCCCTAACCCATGTTAATCTTAAAGGCCTTTGAGCTCGATTTCCTGATATTCCTCTGGCACAGTTGAAACATATTATTGCTACATGCTCCTCTTGTGCAGGTCTAATCAAGATATCTGCTGTTCAAATTCTTGCAGTTAACCCCCTGAGTCTTAAAAGCCAATGCTCTTTAGCAAATTGATGCCACCCACTTACCTAACTTTGGCAAACAAAAATATGTGTTTGTCTCAATTGATACCTTCTCTAAGTTTATGTGGGCTACAGCTCAGACAGGAGAAAGCTCAAAAAAGCTTATTAGCCATATGCTCTCCTGCTTTGATGTAATGGGCATTCCTCTTCTACTTAAAATGGACAATGGACCTGCTTATACCAGCAAACAATTTAAAAATTTTTGTTCCCTCTGGAACATTACTCATACTACAGGCATTCCCTATAATCCACAGGGACAAGGCATTGTTGAGATGGCCCATCAAACTCTTAAGGCTCAATTAAATAAATAAAAAGGGGGGATATACTCCCCAATATCTAGCTAGAAAAAGCCTTAACTACATTAAATCTCTTTAATATTTACAAAAATTCGAACCAACATCCTATTATTCTTCATTGGCAAACACCACCCACCCTCCCAGCTATTAAGGTCAAATGGAAAGACCCACTCGATAAAATCTGGTAAGGGTCTGACCCCCTATCAACCATGGGGAGTGGTTTCATGTGCATTTTTCCACAGAATTACTCAAAACTTTTCTGGTTTCCTGCCCGCCATGTCTGGAAATACCTGCATGATGGCGCTGCTATCCCTGAGGAACAAGAAACACTGCAAGAGGACTGGCTGCAGGATGCACACCAGGACCCATAATACGACATGGTGGAATCTGAAAAATCTGATTTACATAGCCCTCTCACCCCCGCATCTCTGAATATCTTATGCTATGTCTGGCCAGTTGTGTTTTGTGAGTGAGTGAATTGAATGACTAAAAAAAACTTTTTTTAAGTGAGTTGAATGACCAAAATTTTTTGTACGACCCATTTTGCTCAGAGTACTGTGAAACAACTTTATATAAAAATGCTGGACACAGCTATGGTTTCTGGAAACGTCCAGAAACAGTCCAAAAAAATTGTTTTTCCCTCTTTTGATTTTTTTTTAAGTCTTGGTATAAATGTGAAACATATAGTTGTAAACTGTGTGAGTAAAGATGGCTCAAGTAAGACAGTACAGATCTAAATTTGTGTTTGAAATCATATGTCTTCATAACAAAAGTTTTTCTCCTCCTGTGTGTTATAAACTACATGTTTATTGTGTGTTTCAAGTTTGGTAAACATTAACCTAATGATTAAAAGTGTACCTTTGAAGCTACATTCTTACCAGGCAGAGTTAAATGAAGGAGTTTTCACCACAATTCTTATAAAAGTAAAATGAATTTTCTAAAGTAACTGAGTATTTAAGGTAAAGTCTAAATATTTAACGTGACAATTCATCTCCAAAATTAAAATACAAATTCTCTGTACAGGACATTTTTGGAGGGCCCCCAAAAATACCCTGTAAACTAATCTTGTGAAAATTAATCCACAACAAATCTGTCATTGTAAATGTTAAAAAAAAACAACTCTCTAAGTAACCTGAGTTTATTTAAAGTCTAAAGTAAAAAATAATTAAAAATCAATATATATTTTAACTAAATTTGGTCTGAAGATCCTGCTGTACAGAGACTGTTACACGAGGTCACATAAGATGACCTTTAAACACACTTATAAATATACTTAAACCAATTATAATCATTGAGTTATCAATTATAGTAAACTTCTAACTTGCTAAAAGTTTTATTTTCTTCACAAGTAATTGACCACAACTATGCCAAAGCCTTCACATGAAAAAGCATCTGCTCATATGGTAAGATATTAAACTATATAAGAAGTTCCCCCATATACAACTTACGTAAATTAACAACATTCACATATTTTTCTACACTCAACTGGTGTATATCGCTTTGCCACTATAGGCCTACCTTTGTCAGCCAACAATTTAAAGACTTTTTTCCTTTATAACATCACCTATACCACAGACACCCCTTACAATACCAAAGACAAGCAGTTGTTGAGATGGCCCGCCAAACATCTAAGCCCAATTAAGTAAAGAAAAAAGGGGATACATCCCCCCAATATTCAGCTGGCTAAAGCACCAACTACATTACACCTCCTTTAATATTTATAAAAATTTGAACCAGATGCCCTGCTAACCACAGGAAGCAGATTTGTTTGTGTTTCCTTCACAGGAATCCCCCAAAAACCATTTGGACCCCTACACACTCTGACATTGCCCACTAGATGGCAATGACTACAGCGGCGCGCCCCCCTGAAACCCATGTGACCTGACACGATCTGAAGAACCTGATTCACAGACTCCAAGGACAGAACTTTCTTACTGCCTTTCTCTCGCCCATTGCTGTCTGCCCTTTCTGCTTCTGCTTCACCTGTCACCTTTTGGCGGTTCCAGCTCACTCTCTACAGAGAAGCAAAGTTCCAGTGGCTGTCCTCCCCCATTGAGACAGACATGCAGCATGTCTTCCCCTGGTCGTTAGCATTGGACTAACACTTCTATCAGACTTGCTGATACACCTTTGGACACTCCCTTTACACTGCTGGACTTCTAGAAGACTGACTGTAGCAGTCCATGGACCTTACATCCAGCTGTCTCAGGACTTTGCAACCCCAGATCACCCCTCTCACCCCTCAGCTAACAGGGCCCCACTCCTCCACCTATCAGGCAGTGCCCCTTTCCACCCATCAGGCAGCCCCCCCCCTCTGCCTACCAGGCCTCTCTTAAGCCTCACGCTGTCTCTTGCTACTCTTACTTATCAATTCCTGTCTTATTCAGCCCTTAAAAAAAAAAAAAGCCTGCATGATATCATTCAGGTTTCTGCCCAAAAGGTTTCTGTTCACCCCTACACTGCTATTCCCCTGACAGAAATGGAGTCTTTTACAGACATTGACCCATTTAAATATGACAATTAGATAAGAAGACAGGGAAAGGTGCAGAAAAATTATAAGGAGATGGTGGAGCCTGGCAGAGCTTAACCTATGAGAGGAGTTCCTCCAGGTAAGTCTCCCTCTCTACAGAGGGGTTGAGAAAAAGGGGGTACACATAAATCTCACAAGGCTGGCAGCTAAGTCTCCCCCCCCACATCTTCCTACCAGAGCCTGGCATTGCTTAAAAAACATTAAGCCTGCTCCACTCTAAATTTCCTATTCTATGGCCATTAGATAAAAGGAAAGGGGGAGGTGTTGGGAAATTGTGCAGATGTGGTTGAACATTGGCAGGGCCCACAAACTTTCCATGCAAGTATTATTTACAGATCCCCACCACATTATCCCCTCAAGGTATTGCTAATTTAGTTAAAACCATTGCAACAGTTGCTAAGGACACTTCCACCTTCCCAGCATGCCTTTTGCCTCTCTCCACCCCCTTTCCTAGCCAATCCCATCCCGACTTGCCATTTCTGGTTTTTGCCCTATAAAGCCTGCTGCTGTTCTGGTTTTGCTCTCTTTCTCTTCTGTATCCCAACCTGGAGAAGGGCTGGCGTGTATAGCGGGAGGTGGCCATTTTACTAGCTCCACGTGGCCTAAACCCACGGTGCCCACACCCAACTCTGGGGTTCCCGTGTGAATAAAGATTTGTGTTCCTGCTCCGCCACGAGTTCCTGGTCTCTTCTCTCTCCCGCAACGCACCCCGACACATGGCACTAACATTAAAGCTATATTTGGAGACTCCACCCCATGGACAAGGAAAACAAAAACAAGATTGAACAAATGAGACTATATCAAACTAAAAAGTTACATCACAGTGGGAGTTGTATTGTTAAATGGGAAACTGGGGAATGGTATGCATGTACAAACTATTGTATTTACTGTTGAATGTAAAACATTAATTACCCAATAAAGAAATAAATTTTTTTTAAAAAGTTACATCACACACACACACACACACAAAACCATAAGAATAAACAGGAAACCTAGGAACTGGGAGAACATATTTACACACTATACTTCAGACAAGTGGTTGATATCAAACAGCTATAAAGAACTCATACATGTTGAGTGAAATAAGTCAGAAACAAAAGGATGAATATGGGATGATCTCACTCTCAGCCCGAAGTTGAAAAACAAGATTAGAAAAGAAAACACAAGTCGAACCTGAAATGAAATTGGAGTATTACACCAAAGTAAAAGACTCTGGGGTGGGTGGGTGGGGAGAATACAGGTCCATGAAAGATGATGAATGACATAGTGGGGGTTGTATTGTTAAATGGGAATCTGGGGAATGTTATGCATGTACAAACTATTGTATTTACTGTTGAATGTAATACATTAATTCCCCAATAAAGAAATAAATAAATAAAAATAAAATTAAATTAAAATAAAATAAAAATAAATTCTTAAAAAAAAACTCATACAGCTCAACAAAAAGAAAAAGAACCCAATTTTAAAAAGTGGGCAGAAGATATGAATAGACAGTTCTCTAAAGAGATACCCACCTTTGACCTTCCACCTTCTGCACCCCATAATGATCCTGGGTCCATACTCCCAGAGGGATAAAGAATAGGGGCTCTATCAAAGGAGGGGATTGGATATGGAGTTCTGTGGGGTGGGAATTATGTGGAAATGTATCCCTCTTATCCTATAGTCTTGTCAATATTTCCAATTTATAAATAAAAATTTTAAAAAAAGAGATACACATGGCCCACAGATACATGCAGAAATTCTCACATCAATACAGAATGCAAATTAAACCATATGATAGTCTACCTCTTACCTGTGGGAATAGCCTTCATCAATAAAACAGGAGAGGATAAGTGCTAGAAAGGATGTGTAGAGAGAGGAACTCTATTACACTGCTGGTGGGAATGCAAACTGATGCAACCACTATAGAGAACAGTATGGAAAATCCTTAATCAAATACAGCTGGAAATACCTTATTATCCAGCAATCCCACTCCTAGGCATTTATCCAAATGAGGTAAGAACACAAATTCAAAGGGATATATGTATCCCCATGTTTATAGTTGTATTATTCATAATAACCAAAACATGGAAGCAGCCAGAATGCCTTTTAACAGATGACTGGATTAAAAGTTATGGGACACAGGGTAGGGGGTAACTAGCATAATGGTTATACAGACTCTCATGCCTGAGGCTCCAAAGTCCTAGGTTCAATCCCCTGTACCACCATAAATCAGAGCTGAGCAGTGCTCTGGTATTTAAAAAAAATATATATGGGACATATAGTTAATAGAGTATTTACTCAGCAATAAAGAAAAAAGATAATATTGTGTCCTTTGGAATAAAATGGGTGGAAAAGGAGAAGATTATGCTTACTGAAGTAAGTAAGGAGGAAAGGGACAACTACAGGATGGTTCACTCATATGTGGAATTTAGAGAAACTGAAAACAAAGAAAAAAGTCAACCCATATCCAAGACTGTGCACAACTATAGTGGTTATCTAGAGGAATTGGGGGTGGGCAGATATAGAGTTCTGGTGGTGAAAAGGTGTGATATTATAACCCTATTAATTTATAATCTCTTGTACCCCTCTCTTATCACACAATCTTGTCAATCATTACTAAAATCACTAATAAAAATTATAATCTCAGGTGGGGGTAGATAGCATAATGATAATGCAAAGAGACTCTCATGCTTGAGGCTCCAAAGTCCCAGGTTCAATCCCCTGCACCACCATAAGCCAGAGCTGAGTAGTGCTCTGGTGTTTCTCTCTCTGCATCTCTCTCTCAAAAAGAAAACATTTTAAAAAAACTATTAAAAAATTATAATCTCAAAAATGACTATTAATTTAGCATGTCAGGAGTGAAACAGATTCAATATTTCAAGTTTTTTTAACTATTAGACCATACCTCTGAGTATACATATTTTCTTCAAACTAAGTTTTTAATGTTTCAGATTTGTAAAATGATAAAATGGTGGTGCAGGGGATTAAACCTGGGACACTGGAGCCTCAGACAAGAGAGTCTGCTTGCATAACCATTATGCTATGTAAACTCTCCCAAATATATTTGTATATATAGTATTTTAAATATCTAAGTTACTTACAACTTTAGGCCAGATAGTTCAAAACCATTTGGCCCAGTATCTAAGATGGGGTAATTAGTAGATACCCCAAAAGGGGGCAAAGCACAGTGAGGTCAAGTATATTACAGTAGAGCCTAACCATCAGATTTTTTTAAAATATATTTTTATTTATTTGCTTATTTACTTATTTATTAATTATTGGATAGAGACAGAGAGAACTTGAGATGGGAGGGAGAGATATAGAGAGGGAGAGGGAGAGGGAGAGAGACACCTACAGCCCTGCTCCATCATTCATATAGCTTGCCCTCTGCAGGTGGAGACCAGGCACTTGAACCTGGGTGGGTCCTTGTGCATTGTAATGTGTGCATTTAACCAGATGTGCCACCACCTGGTCCCACCATTGGATTTTCATAGGAAAACAAACCCCCCATGACATCATCTCCCCGGACAATAACTTGGATCCACCTGCATATCAGATGTCAGGCTAAGGAGAAAAAAAAAAAACTAGTAGTCATGGGCTCTTTGGAATATAACTAAAATAGGACTACTAACTATCTACAAAACAGAGGACCCCCCCCCCCCGCAACTCTTCATATGAACTATTCCAGCCTTTAGGTTCATGATTAGTCAACAATTTGTTTGGCTTTATATGTTAACACTTTTTTCAGCCACCAGGTTCCAGATGCTAACATGATACCAACTGGACTTCCCTGGGCAGACACCCTACCAACATGTCCTGGAGCCCCGCTTCCCCAGAACCCCACCCCACTAGGGAAAGAGAGACAGGCTTGGAGTATGGATCAACCTGTCAGTGCCCATGTTCAGCAGGGAAGCAATTACAGAAGCCAGACCTTCCACCTTCTGCACCCCTTAATGACCTTGGGTCCATACTCCCAGAGGGTTAAAAAATAGGAAAGCTATCAGGTGAGGGGAGGGGATGAGGAGTTCTGGTGGTGGGAATTGTGTGGAGTTGTACCCCTCTTATCCTATGGTCTTTGTCAGTGTTTCCTTTTTATAAATAAAAATTTAAATAAATAAATAAAAATCAATAGCAAATTAAAGTGCATAAGAAATACATTAGGTGATGAATATTATGAAAAAGAAGTTGACTAGTATAAGGGATCAAGATTAGGATATGTGGAAGAAGTGACTGTGGTCAGATTTCAATTTTAAATAAGGTGGTCAGGGTAAATTTCATGGATAAGGGGAGAGCTGCAGGGACTTGAAAGATATGAGGAAACCTTCAAAGATTCTAGATCAACTAGATATGTATGGCAGAGAAAGGGAAGGAAACCACTCACCTATCTTCACATTATGTTGTGGGTGCTTTCGAATGATCTCAACAATCTGGTGGGCAGCTTCTTGCTGAGAAGGAAGAACTTGGCTTGGGTTACAATTAGTATTGTCTAGGTATAAGGTATCAATCTGTTTCCCTAATCTTAAGGCTGGCTCCTTCAACATGGATGGTGTATATCGGAAATCACCTGGAAGAATATAAGGGCAGGTAGAGTGTGAGAAAGAGAAGGTAGGTTGTTCCAACTTCCAATAGATAAGCATGTGTTTACTGGCCTGTAGAAAAAACTATCAGTAAGCCTGGCACTGAAATAGAAAGAGAAGGTAGGTTGTTCCAACTTCCAATAGATAAGCATGTGTTTACTGGCCTGTGGAAAAAACTATCAGTAAGCCTGGCACTGAAATAGCTTCTATGTGGATATATATCCATCCTATTTTTACTTTTTTACTACTTTTCACAAGATTTGGGCCCATAAAGAATGGGGAATCAATTGAAAGAGAGTCATTATATTTATATGGGATGAAGCTAGGAAACCTCCAAACTTTATTGAGTTAAGATTGCTCAAGAAGCCAATAGATAGCATAATGGTTATGCAAAAAGACACTCATGCCTGAGGCTCCAAGGCCCCACGTTCAATCCACCACACCACCATAAGCCAGAGCTGAGCAGTACTATGGTTGAAAAAAAAAGGGAGTCAGGCAGTAGCGCAGCAGGTTAAGCACTCGTGGTGCAAAGCAAACAATGACCGGTGTTTAAGGATCCCGGTTTGAGCCCCCGGCTCCCCACCTGCAGGGGGGTCGCTTCACATGCTGTGAAGGAGGTCTGCAAGTGTCTAGTCTTTCTCTCCCCCTCTCTTTCTTCCCCTTCTCTCTCCATTTCTCTCTGTCCTATCCAACAACGACAACAAAAGGGGATAAATAACTTTTTTTTTTAATTGCTCAAGAATGGGTCCAGGAGATGGCGCAATGGATAAAGCATGAACTTCCAAGTTCAACACCCAGCATAACATGCCAGAATGATGATCTTGGTCTTTCTCCTTAGCAAATACATAAGAAAAGCAGTGTGTAGGCTAGGAAGTTGGATAGAAACCATCAAGAGGCCCACCTGTATAGAGGATGGTTCCAAAGTATCCTTCAAAGAGAAACATGACAGAACCAGGGCAGTGATTGGCATCCATGAGGGTTACTGTCATGGTCTCTCGTCCAATTTCATCTAGAGGAAGGACATGGCTCTCACCAACTTCCAGGGCTCGGATCCACTGCTTAGATACCTAAGGAAATACATAGTTATCCCATTGAAGACAGACTGACTTCCCTGACATCTCTCTGGATTAGAAACTATCCTATCCCTGAATCAAGAAAAAAATGACCAAATCTGAACCACTTGAATCAGAAGCTATAATTCCCAAGAAACCTCCTTTCCTCCTCCAGTTCCCCAGTCCCCACTAAGTTGAGAGCTCAGAAAACAACCTAGCAGAAGTTGGGCGGTAGCGCAGCGGGTTAAGCACAAGTGGTGCAAAGCGCAAGGACCAGCTTGAGGATCCTGGTTCTAGCCCCGGCTCCCCACCTATAGGGGAGTCGCTTCACAGGCGGTGAAATAGGTCTGCAGATGTCTTCCTCTCCCCCTCTCTGTCTTCCCCTCCCCTCACCATTCCTATCCAACAATGATGACATCAACAGCAATAATAACTACAACAATAAAAAACAAGGGCAGCAAAAAGGAAATAAATAAATATTTTAAAAAGAAAGAAAAAATCTTTTTTTTAAAAAAAGAAAAGAACCTAGCAGCCTGAGAAGTGGTACAGTAGATAAAGGGCTTGGACTCCAAGTATGAGATCCTAATTACCAGCATCATTGTGTCCGAGTGATGATGCTCGGTGTCCTCTCGTCTCTCAAATATACATTAAACAATCTATTAAAAAGTGGTGGGAGAGATAGCATAATGGCTATGCAAAAAGATGTTAATGCCTGAGGCTCCAAGGTCCCAGGTTCAATCTCCCACACTATCACAGGCCTGAACTGATAAGAAAGAAAGAAAAGAAAAGAAAGTGGAGGAAAGAAAGAAAACCACTTAATCAAGAATTCTCAACCTTCTTGGTAATAACACGTTAAGACTATCTATTTAGGGCAGGAGTAGATAGCATAATGGTTATGCAAACAGACTCTCATGCCTGAGGCTCCAAAGTCCCAGGTTCAATCCCCTGCACCACCATAAGCCAGAGCTGAACAGTACTCTGGTAAAAAAAAAAAAAAAAAAAAATTATTTAAACAATTTGAATTAGAGAACTCAGGAGATAACTTAATGTAGAGAACAGAAACTGCATACATTAGGTCGCAGGTCCCACCCCTTGCACAGCACATACCAAAACTGAGTGGGGCTCTGTCTCATAAAAATAGTAGTAAGTCTTAAGGGGGGGAAATGCCAGTTAGATTTTGAAGACCACATCAGTGATATCAGAATGCTGACCTGTGTCAGATGAGAGAGGGTCAGTTAGAAAATCTATATTTCGTGGTCTGGGAGATGGTGCAGTAGCTAAAGCTATGGACTGTCAAGTATGAGGTCCCCGAGTTCAATCCCCAGCAGCACTTGTACTAGAGTGTTGTCTGGTTCTTTCTCTCCTCCTTTCTCATTAACAAATACAATCTTAAGGGAGAGTGTGTGTGTATAACTATATTACCCAGCACATCAGCTGGATTCTTCTAATGAGGCAAGTTTGAAAAAACACTAACTTATGAGAAAAGACAGGAACAACTTTCTTGGTTAGGCTAAAAGTTCTCCCCAATTTACGGCGGAAACTACATATTATATATTTATATTGCGCAGTATAGCTGAATCTGAATTTGGGCTAAAGATGCATTTCTGGGTTCCAACAACTGCTGTCATCAAAATTAGTTTGCCTGGTCTCTAGGACTGAGGTTACGACAGATCAGAAGCCCCCACCCAGATGCCTGGGCTAGCGCCCCCATACCTGTAGATGACGCCGCAAGAGGTAGGCAGTGATTGGGGAGCAGTAGAGGGGCCGGGCCCAGGTGCTAGACAGGCCCACCGTGTGGTCAGAATGCATGTGGGACAAGAAGAAGAGTCGCGCTGAGCCCGCCCGGCGCAGGCTCCAAAAGTCCACAGCGATAGGCGTGTGGGGGATCAGGACCCCGTTCATGGTGGCGGGGCTGGCGAGTTACCAGTAGACTCTTCATGGGATAGGGCTCCAGCCTGAGGCTCCTACTGTGACACCTGAGCAAAAGTCATGTTGGGGCAAGAGCAGGGCCACTGAACCTAAGGTTAGGCCAGCCCCAAAGAGGAACAAGTTACTAGGGTGGGCAGAAAGGAGAAAGAAGCAACCTCGCTCTCTGAAGTCTGGGGCGGGAATCAACGCATACAGGAGCTCGAGCAGCGAGCCACTCCCACCCGCGCGCGCCGCGGCCGCCGCCAGCCCCGCACTCAAAGGGCGCGCTTCTGGGTAGAGGCAGGCCGAAGTAGCCGATTTCCGATTGCTCTCCAGAGAGGGCCGCGCGACTGCGGCAAGGCGGGAGGTGAGAGGTTGGGGGAAGGGCTCCTAAGGTCGGACCTAGGCTCGGCTCGGCGCTCTCCAGGAGAGGTTGAGTGGCAGCTGATCTGTGCGTTCTCTCACGGAGGAGGCGGGACTTCCTCTGGAAAGCGTGATTAGGTTTGGGAGTGACAGCCACCGCCTGGAGGCGCCAGAAAGACTGCTGTGGGGGGAGGGAGGGGGTCTGCAGACAACCACGGCCGGGCAGGAAGTCAGGCCCAGGACCTAGAGATAGCCTAGGAGGTCTGCGAGCTAGGAACCCCAGAGCGTAGGGTGGGGTCGCCGGGGAGAAATACAGGAAGTCCTAGTGTGCTGGGCTGGGTGTTGGCTGGGAGGCCCAGGCTGCGACGATCACGCAGTGTCTTCAGTGTCTTCTCTGATTGACATTTCCTTTACTTAGGTGCTCCCGTCAGGGCTGGGAGGAGCCCACGAGTTGCCTAGAGATCTGGGCGAACGGCCCGCTGACTGTCGGAGAAGATGCCGTACCTGGGCTCCGAGGACGTGGTGAAGGAGCTGAAGAAGGCTCTGTGTAACCCGCACGTGCAGGCCGACAGGCTGCGCTACCGGAATGTCATCCAGCGCGTGATTAGGTACCACCCACCTGACACCCCCTGCAGCCCCCATCCAGGCCGCTGGAGAGTCTGTGTACATCACACTCAGTTTGGGCTTCCGATTTGTCATCTCAGTCTCCTTATGTAACATTTTTTAATCTTTTTTTTTTTTTAACTTAGCTGAGTGGTTTTATCCATTACTTGAATTTTTTTTAGTCACTTTTTTTTCTTTTTTATTTAAGAAAGGATAAATTAACAAAACCCATAGGGTAGGAGGGGTACAACTCCACACAATTCCCATCACCCAATCTCCATATCCCACCCCCTCCCCTGATAGCTTTCCCATTCTCTATCCCTCTGGGAGCATGGACCCAGGGTCATTGTGGGTTGTAGAAGGAGGAAGGTCTGGCTTCTGTAATTGCTTCCTCGCTGAACATGGACGTTGACAGGTCAATCCATACTCCCAGTCTGCCTCTCTCTTTCCCTAGTAGGGTGGGTCTCTGGGGAAGCAGAGCTCCAGGACACATTGGTGGGGTCTTCAGTCCAGGGAAGCCTGGCCGGCATCCTGATGACATCTGGAACCTGGTGGCTGAAAAGAGAGTTAACATACGAAGCCAAACAAATTGTTGAGCAATCATGGACCCAAAGCTTGGAATAGTGGAGAGGAAGTGTTGGGGGGGGGGTACTCACTGCAAACTCTAGTGTACTTCTGCTTTCAGGTATATATTTTGCAGTAGTTTACGGATACGTGTGAACATATGCTCTCTCTCACAGAAACTGGTGTATATCTAGGTTTTGGGACTTTGTTAGAAAGTGAACCACCTGAGATAGAATTAGAGTACTTTGAAAGGAAAGGTCTCACCCGAGTAATGAAGCTGAAGGGTTGTCATTCCACACGTGTAGTCTCTGGACACAGTCTGAAGTGAAGCATGTTGAGGTGGCAATCGTTGTGTTGATTAGGTTGTGATGGGCAGATGCAATATTATTTGATATGGATTGGGAGAGGCATACGGGAAAGTGGGCCCTATCCAAGGGTTCCAGGACTGGGGGAAGTAGAGGCACTATAGGGAGATGTGAGGTTCCTGCTGTCTTAGGGTTCCAAAAGACAATGGATAGTTAATGTTATCATCACATTATTTGGTAATTGGGTTAACTTTGAAAAGTTCTTTTGTTAGGGTTTGCTGTACAGTACCCAGTATCTTGTATATAGCTGTGCTATTGGTTGCTTCTGATCTACTTGGTCTAGGCTTTTGAGAGAGTCTGCATATCAGTTACACAGCCTATATACTGAAAACATTCAGTTTGTGTTTTGAAAAACTTCGAGACATACAATTAATTTTCCCCCTCTCATATTAATTAACTAGTGATTTAAATTACTACATTTTACTAGGAGTGCCATGTCTTGAATTTATACTGCTCAGGAGTAGGGCGGTAGCACAGCGGGATAAGCGCAGGTGTTACAAAGCACAAGGACCGGCTCAAGGATCCTGGTTCGAGCCCCTAGCCCCCCACCTACAGGGGAGTCACTTCACAAGCGGTGAAGCTGTTCTGCAGGTGTCTGTTTTTCTCTCCCCCTCTCTGTCTTCCCCTCCTCTCTCCACTTCTTTCTGTCCTATCCAACAACAACGACATCAATAATAACTACAACAATAAAACAAAGGTAACAAAAGGGAATAAATATTTTTTAAAAAGTTGAATTTATACTGCTCAACCTATAGCTGAAGCATATCCATCACAAACCTTTTGAGTTTTTAAATATTTAATATTTTTATTTTTTTAATTTTTTAATGATTTAATAATAATCGACAAGATGGTGGAATAAGAGGGTTACAGTACCCACTACCAGAGTTCTGTATCCCACCCCCTCCATTGGGAGGTTCCCTATTCTTTATTCCTCTAGGAGTATGGACCAAAGACTAAAGATTGTATTTTATTGACTAAATATTAGAGGGCTGAGGAGATAGTAAGCTAAGGCTCTGAGCTCCAAGGTTCTGTCCCCACCATCACAATAAACCAGAGCTAAGCAGTATTCTGGTGGGGAAGTAAAACAGATATACACACAGACACAACACAAGAAAGAATTTGACATGAAACAGACAAGGGCCAGGAGAAGCTAGAGCCCACCCTGGTACATGCGGTGCTGAGGACTGAATTGGGACCCTCAGGCATATGCGTATAAACCCAATGCTTTAGCATGTTGAGCTGTTTCTCTAGTCGCCAGACCTTTCTTTTTTCATCTTCATACCCACATATCCTGCTGCCTACTTGGCATTCCCACTTGGGTATTTCTTCAAAGATATGCAAAGTAGCACCTGCATAACTTCCAACTCCCCAGACCTGCTCTTCTGCTTATATTAGTGTTGATGACCCCACCCAGCAGTCAACATGATGACACTTGATTTTTCACTCAGAAAGTCAGATGGTATAGAGATTCATGGTTCTAAGTGTCCTTTCTCTTTCTTTCCTCCTCCTACTTCCTCTCCTCCTCCTTCTTCTTTTTTTTTTTAATTCCCTTTTATTGCCCTTGTTTTTTATTGTTGTTCTTATTGATGTCCTTTTTGTTTCATAGGACAGAGAGAAATGGAGAGAGGAGGAGAAGACAGAGGGGGAGAGAAAGATAGACACCTGCAGACCTGCTTCACCTCTTGTGAAGCGACTCCCCTGCAGGTGGGGAGCCGGAGGCTCTAACCAGGATCATTACCCAGGTCCTT
The DNA here is from genome assembly GCF_950295315.1 of Erinaceus europaeus. Lineage (NCBI taxonomy): Eukaryota > Metazoa > Chordata > Mammalia > Eulipotyphla > Erinaceidae > Erinaceus > Erinaceus europaeus. Next base: position 62,626,730 of record NC_080172.1, read on the forward strand.
GAGCTTTGCGCCACGTGTGCTTAACCCGCTGTGCTACTGCCCAACTCCCCCCCCCTTTTTTAATTTTTAATTATTTTTACTATTTATTGGACAGAGAACCAAAAATTGAGGGGGAAGGGAGAGATAGAGAGGGAGAGAGACAGAGAGACACCTGCAGCCCTGCCTCACCTCTTGTTAAGCTTTCCCCCAGCAGGTGGGGACCAGGGGCTCAAACCTGGGTCCTTGCACACCTTGTAACGGGGGGTTCAACCAGTTGTGCCACCACTCAGCCCCTACAGGTCAATTTCTTTCTTTTTTTTTTTTTAATATTTTATTTTATTTTTGAGAGGGGTGCAGAAAGACATAGAGAAACACCAGAGCACTGCCCAGTTCTGGCTTATGGTGGTGCGGGGGATTGAACCTAGGACTCAGGAGTCTCAGGCATGAGAGTCTGTTTTGCATAACCATTATGCTATCTCCCCTGCCGTAGCTCAATTTTTTAAAAAAATTTATTTCTTTATTGGGGAATTAATGTTTTACATTCAACAGTAAATACAATATTACATGCATAACATTCCCCAGTTTCCCATTTAACAATACAACCCCCACTATGTCATTTATCATCCTTCATGGACCTGTATTCTCCCCACTCACCCACCCTAGAATCTTTTACTTTGGTGCGATATGCCAATTACATTTCAGGTTCTACTTGTGTTTTCATTTCTGATCCTGTTTTTCAACTTCTGCCTGAGAGTGAGATCATCCCATATTCATCCTTCTGTTTCTGACTTATTTCATTCAACATGATTTTTTCAAGGTCCATCCAAGATCAGCTGAAAACGGTAAAGTCACCATTTTTTACAGCTGAGTAGTATCCCATTGTGTATATATACCACAACTTGCTCAGCCACTCATCTGTTGTTGGACACCTGGGTTGCTTCCAGGTTTTGGCTATTACAGATTGTGCTGCCAAGAACATATGTGTACACAGATCTTTTTGGATGGATGTGTTGGGTTCCTTAGGATACATCCCCAGGAGAGGAATTGCAGGGTCATAGGGTACGTCCATTTCTAGCCTTCTGAGAGTTCTCCAGACTGTTCTCCACAGAGGTTGGACCAATTGACATTCCCACCAACAGTGCAGGAGGGTTCCTTTGACCCCACACCCTCTCCAGCATTTGCTGCTATTACCTTTTCTGATGTATGACAGTCTCACAGGAGTGAAATGATATCTCATTGTTGTCTTGATTTGCATTTCTCTGACAACCAGAGACTTGGAGCATTTTTTCATGTGTTTCTCTGCCTTTTGGATCTCTTCTGTGGTGAATATTCTGTCCAAGTCCTCCCCCCATTTTTGGATGGGGTTATTTGTTGTCTTGTTGTTGAGTCTGACAAGCTCTTTATATATGTTGGTTATTAAACTCTTATCTGATGTATGGCATGTAAAGATCTTCTCCCATTCTGTGAGGGGTCTCTTGGTTTGGGTAGTGGTTTCTTTTGCTGTGAAGAAGCTTTTTAATTTGATGTAGTCCCATAGGATTATACTTGCCTTAGTCTTCTTTGTAATTGGATTCGTTTCATTGAAAATGTCTTTAAAATGTATGCGGAAAAGAGTTCTGCCAATATTTTCCTCTAAGTATCTGATAGTTTCTGGTCTAACCTCCAAGTCCTTGATCCACTTGGAATTTACTTTTGTATTTGGTGAAATACAGTGATTCAGTTTCATTCTTCTGCATGTTTCAACCCATTGTTTCCAACACCATTTGTTGAAGAGACTCTGCTTTCCCCATTTAATAGTCTGTGCACCTTTGTCAAAGATTAGATGTCCATAGGTGTGGGGCCTCATTTCTGGGCTCTGAATTCTATTCCACTGGTCAGTGTGTCTATTCATGTTCCAGTACCAAGCAGTTTTGATGACAATGGCCCTATAATACAGTTTGAAATATGGGAGTGTGATGCCTCCGGTTCTGTTCTTTTTTCTCAAGATTGTTTTGGCAATTCTAGATCTTTTCTGGTTCCAGATAAACCTTTGTAGCATTTGGTCTATTCTCCTAAAAAATGTGCTTGATGGGGATAGCATTAAATTTGTAGATGGCTCTGGGTAATATATTCATTTTGATGATGTTAATTCTTCCAACCCATGAACATCGAATATCTTTCCACTTCTTTGTGTCTTTTTCAGTTTCTTTGAGTAGTGACTCATAATTTTCAGTATATAAGTCTTTCACTTCTTTGGCTAGGTTTACTCCTAGATATTTTATTGTTTTTGTTGATATAGAAAAAGGAACTGATTTCTGGATTTCAATTTCTTCTAACTTAGTGTTTGCATAGAGGAATGCCACTGACTTTTGAATGTTAATTTTATAGCCTGACACCTTACTGTATTGCCTGATGATTTCCAAAAGCTTCTTGCTGGATTCCTTAGGTTTTTCCATGTATACTATCATGTCATCTGCAAATAAGGAGAGTTTGACTTCTTCTCTTCCAATCTGTATGCCTTTAATTCCTTGCTCCTGCCTGATTGCTATGGCAAGAACTTCCAACACTATGTTGAATAGTAATGGTGATAGTGGGCAGCCCTGTCTAGTACCTGATCTGAGGGGAAATGCTTCCAGTTTTTCACCATTGAGTATGATGTTGGCTGTAGGTTTGCTATATATAGACTCCACTATCTTCAGGAATTTTCCATCTATTCCCATTTTTTGTAGTGTTTTGATCATAAAGGGATGTTATATTTTGCTTTCTCTGCATCTATTGATATGACCATGTGGTTTTTGGTCTTCCTTTTGTGGATGTGGTGGATCACATTGATTGATTTACGTATATGAAACCAACCTTGCATGCCTGGGCTAAACCCCACTTGGTCATGATGAACAATCTTTTTGATATACTGCTGTATCCGGTTGGCTAGAATTTTGTTCAATATTTTTGCATCTATGTTCATCAGAGATATTGGTCTGTAGTTTTCTTTTTTAATTGTGTCCCTGTCTGCTTTTGGTATCAGGGTGATGTTGGCTTCATAGAAGCTGGCAGGGAGTATTCCAGTGTCTTCAATCTTCTGGAAGACTTTTAAAAGTAGAGGTATTAGTTCTTCTTTGAAGGTTTTATAGAATTCATTTGTAAAACCATCTGGTCCAGGACTTTTATTTTTGGGGAGATTTTTGATAACTGTTTCAATTTCATTAGCTGTGATGGGCCTGTTCATGTTATCCACTTCCTCTTGACTTAGTTTTGGAAGTTGGTAGGTATCTAGGAAATCGTCCATTTCTTCCAGGTTCTCTAGCTTGATGGCATATAGTTGTTCATAGAAGCCTCGCGTGATATGTTGAATTTCTGTGGTGTCTGTTGTGCTATCTCCTCTTTCATTTACTATCCGATTTATTTGGGTCTTCTCCCTTTTTTGTTTTGTGAGTCTGGATAAAGGTTTGTCAATTTTGTTTACTCTTTTGAAGAATCAACATTTACTTTCATTGATCTTTTGTATGGTTTTCTTATTCTCAATGTTATTTATTTCTGCCCTAACTTTAGTGATTTCTGTCCTTCTGGTTGCTTTAGGGTTCCTTTGTTGTTCTTCTTCTAGGTCTTTAAGATGTGCAATCAGGCTGTTTATTTGTGCTTTTTCTTGTTTCCTAATGTGTGCTTGTATAGCTATGAACTTCCCTCTTATTACTACTTTAGCTGTGTCCCAAATATTTTGATAGCTTGTGTCTTCATTTTCATTGAACTCTCGAAGCATTTTGATTTCTTCCTTTATTTCCTTTTTGACCCAGAAGTTGTTAAGAAGTGTACTGTTGCGCTTCCACATTTTGGGACTGTTACTAATCTTTTGTTGATTGTTAAGTGTTAGTTTAATTCCACTGTGGTCTGAGAAGATGCTTGGGATGATTTCCATGTCTTGAATTGGCTGATGCTGCCTTTGTGGCCTAATATATGGTCTATCCTTGAGAATGACCCATGTGGATTTGAGTAAAATGTGTATTCCAGTTTCTTGAGATGAATGACTCTGAAAATGTCCAATAGTTCTAGTTTATCTATTTCTTCATTTAGCTCCCTTATGTCTTTATTGGTTTTCTGCCTGCATGATCTGTCCAGTTGAGAGAGTGGGGTGTTGAAGTCCCCTACTATGATTGTGTTGCTGTTAATATATTGCTGTAGCTCTTTCAGTAGAAGTTTGATGTATTTAGATGGCTTCTCATTGGGTGCATAGATGTTAATAATTGTTAAGTCCTCTTGATTGACTGATCCTCTGAGCATTAAGTAGTGTCCATTCCTATCTTTTTTAATCTTATCTATTTTAAAGTCTATCATGTCAGATATGAGAATAGCTGTTCCTGCCCTTTTATGTGGGCCACTGGCTTGTATGATAGTTTTCCTTCCTTTCACTTTAAGTCTGTGTTTGTCTTGTTGAGTTAAGTGGGTTTCCTGTAGACAGCATATTGTTGGGTTGTGTTTTCTTTTTTCTTTTTTTTTAAATTTAATTTCTTTCTTTTTTAAAGGATTTTATTTATTTATTAATGAGAAAGGTAAGTGGAGAGAAAGAAGGAATCAGACATCACTCTGGTACATGTGCTGCCAGGGATTGAACTTAGGACTTCATGCTTGAGACTAGTATCTTATCTACTACACCATCTCCTGGATCACAGGGTTGTGTTTTCTGATCCATCTTCCTACTCTGTGTCTTTTAATAGGTGAATTCAGGCCATTGACATTTATTGATATTAAAGATTGAAGATATTTTAGTGCCATCCTTGTAGAGTTTAGAGTGTTTTGATATATGTCCTATTTGTGGTGGTCTGGTTGTTTATAGGAGACCTTTCAGAACTTCTTTCAGGGCAGGCTTGGTGATAGTTGATTCCTTCAACTGTTGCTTGTCTGAGAAGGGTTTGATGCCTCCATCTAGTCTGAATGACAGTCTAGCAGGATATAGTATTCTTGGTTGAAAGCCTTTCTCATTGAGCACTCGATAGATATCTTGCCATTCTCTTCTGGCCTGTAGTGTTTTTATGGAGAAGTCTGCTGCTAATCTTATGGGTTTTCCTTTGTAGGTGACTCTTTGTTTTTCTCTTGCAGCCTTGAGGATCCTTTCTTTATCCTTATTCCTTTCCATTCTAAGTATGACATGTCTTGGTGTCTTTAGGTCTGGGTTAATTCTGTTTGGGACCCTCTGGGCTTCTTGAATCTTTATGTCTTTGATGTTGTTTAGACTAGAGAAATTTTCAGCTATTATGGCCTGGAGAATGCTTTCTTCCTCTCCTTCTCTTTCTTGCTCTGGTATGCCAATAATGCGTATATTGTTTCTTTTGAAGTCATCCCATAGGACTTTGTTGTTTTTCAGCATCTCTTAATATCTTTTTGAGATCTCTTACTTCTTTTTTAGTTGTCTCTGATTCGTCCTCTATCTTGCTAATTCTGTCTTCAGCCTCATTGATTCTATTCTCTCTGCCCTCCACTGTTTTCTGGAGTTCATCTATTTTGTTGCCCTGTTCTGATACTGTTTTAGCTTGTTCAGCTAGTTGCGTTCTTAGCTCCGTGATTTCAGCTTTCACCTCTCTAATAACCATGAGATAATTAGTACTTTCTTCCATAGTCTCATTTGTTGTTCCTGCATTTCTGATTACAATTTTTTCAAATTCTTCACTCACTCCTGTTATTATTTCCTTAGCTAATGTTTGGATGTTGAACTCGTTATTCTGTGCTTCACCCTCTGGAGGACTTTTAGCTAGACTCTTGTCCTGGTTCGATTCTCCAATATTTCTTCTTGTTGTTTTAGCCATTTTATATATTATGTTATGAGTTCCCTTTATCAGTACTTTTCAAATTACTGATCACTATTGCCTGGATTGACTTGTGTCTAAGTAAGTTAATTAAAGGGTTCACAGTGGTAGAAGTTAATAGTTGTTTCAATAGTATTTTAATCCCTGAGTTGGAGCTCAGTGATTTAAAAGCCTCTTTTTTTTCTTCCCTGTAGGCTATGGGAGCCTGAGGGCTTTTAAACTATCAATAGGCTTCTTAGCTTAATCACTTCTTCTTCTAGCGTTTGCCCTTCTTCTGTAGCCAGTCAACAGCGTCAGGTTGAGCCTGATGTAAAGTTTCGAGACCTCCTTTGAATTTGGAGAGGTGGCAGTCGTTGACTATGTGGGTCATAGTCTGTCTGTAGCCGCAGGGACAGTTCGGGTCGTCTCTGGCTCCCCAGCGATGGAACATAGTAGCGCAACGGCCATGGCCTGTTCGATAGCAATTGAGGAGGGCCCAATCATAACGTGCTAGCTTAATCACTGACTCCTGACCAAGAGATAAAGCAGGGTGTGGCAGAGATAATCCAGTGGTTATGCAAAGAGACTTTCACAGCCCCTCAGCTATGCCACCAAGGTATAGGTCTTCTATACCTTGATTTTCCTGGTTAGATCTCTGTCCCTTGGTGTCCCTCCCTGTTGCTGCTCCAGATTCTGAGGGTAGTAGCAATGGAGACTCAGAGTTGCACTTGGTGAGTCTCTGGGGAGTTCTCTCCTCCCTTCAGCTGTCCCCTTGTTGGTGGAGCAGACTGGAGGTGGTGTCTCAACTGATAAACTGCTGGACTGTTAGCAGTCACTTAATCTCTCCTTACGCTCCTCTTTCCTCTCTGTCACCAGCCACACGTGTTTGTACTCACCAGTGATTTAGTAGATTCCTGAGGTCATTCTAGTCCTGTCTTGTTTCGGTCCCAGGTGGTCTCCTTTGGTATTCCTAGTTGATCCAGGAGAGGAGAGGAGAGGAGAGGAGAGGAGAGGAGAGGAGAGGAGAGGAGAGGAGAGGAGAGGAGAGGAGAGGAGAGGAGAGGAGAGAAAGTGATCTGCTGCTGCTCGTAGCTTCTCAATTTCTTATAGTCAGAATTCTTCTGATAAAAGAATTCTTTTTACTAGAGCACTGCTCAGCTCTTGTTTATGGTGGTTGGTGCTGAGGATTGAACTGATACAAGAATTTGAATCTCAGGCAGGTGGTGGTGCAACCAGTTAAGAACACACATTACTATGCGTAAGGGTCTGGGTGAAGCAGGTCTCTTTCTCTTCCCCTTTTTATCACGCCTTCTCCCTCTTAATTTTTCTCTGTCTTATCAAATAAATTTTAAAAAATTTTTACATTTATTTTCCCTTTTGTTGCCCTTTTTTATTGTTGTTATAGTTGTTGTTATTGATGTCGTTGTTGTTATATTGGACAGAGAGAAATGGAGAGAGGAGGGGAAGACAGAGGGGGAGAGAAAGATAGACACCTGCAGACCTGCTTCACTGCCTCTGAAGCAACTCCCCTGCAGGTAGGGAGCCAGTGGCTCCAACCAATTTCCTTAGGCCGGTCCCTGTGCTTTGTGCCACGTGCACTTAACCCACTGTGCTACCACTGACTCCCCTATCAAATAAAATTTTAAAAACTTTGTGGTCCAGGAAGTGATGTAGTGGATAAAGAATTAGACTCTGAAGAATGAGGTCCTGAGTTCAATCCCCAGCAGCACATGTATCAGAATGATGTATGGTTCTTTCTCTCCTCCTACCTTTCTAATAAATAAATAATCTTAAAATTTTTTTAGTAAAAAATCATTTGAATCTATAATTCCTTGCCTGTGGCAGTGTGTGGCACTGACTTTAGTGTGCACAAAAAGCCCTGAAGGTTGCTTTTTTCTTGAAATGTAAATGCTCTCAAAGAAATCCAATCATTCTGATTGCTGTAGGATTGGATGGAACCCACTATAGGGTACCACAGTTAGAGAAACAATAAAATTCAAACTTATACTACCACTCAGCTACCAACCTGCTCACACAACTACCTACAGACTCAAAAGATGTGCTATTCTTGCTATATATTTGGGCCTTATCACACCAACCAATAGCTATCTACCACACCTCCCTGATAAGCTTCTGCTCATTCAGCTAAAATATTGTTTCCTCTTTGGAAATAGTTTCTGGTTTCCTGGCAGTATTCAGCCTTTGAATTCCCATTATAAGGTGTTCATAGTTTACTATAACTAGTTGTGTTTTTTTTATCTGCCTCCTTAGTAGGCATTTGAGTTCTAGACATACAAGATAATGATAATCTCTCCAGAAAGTCTTCATAGTGATCTCTTTAGAGCATTTCCCTGAAATGTAAAAGCTAATCTTCACCTGAAGGTACTGAGGATTCAATAAGTGTGTATATCAAATAAATAAAACAGTGTTTGTTGCAGGCCTGTGATGCAAACTGTCGTGTGATATAATAGGCAAGTCAGGTCTGGTTGCTTCCCTCTAAGAGATCATAATCTGGTTGGATAATCAGGACATGTATAAGTAAAATGCCTTCTGTCTGGAGGGACCACTGTGTATTTTACTTCCTTCTCTGTGTGTTGGTTTCAGGCATATGACTCAGGGATTGGACATGTCTGGTGTTTTCATGGAAATGGTGAAGGCCAGTGCCACTGTAGATATTGTTCAGAAGAAGTTGGTTTACCTGTATATGTGCACATATGCTCCCCTGAAACCAGATCTAGCTCTACTGGCTATCAATACACTATGTAAAGACTGTTCAGATCCTAACCCTATGGTTCGAGGACTTGCACTACGGAGTATGTGTAACCTCAGGTGAGTACATATTCCCTACGTGTTTCTCAGTGATGGATAAATTTAGGAGGTCATGGGGCAGATTTTTAATGATGATGATCTGAGCTCCTCGTTACTGGGGAAAATGCTATTGTGACCAGACCTCAGGTTTTCAGCCATTGTTTTGGCAAAACAAACAAACAAAACCACCTTATTAGATAGCTTCATTATTATTATTTTCATTCTCTGAAATGGTTCTTGATTTTGTTTAAAGTTTTTCTAGGTGATTATGTAAGTATGCATGTATGAACTCCCATACACATATTCTTTACTGCCTATGCAGTATTATTGAAAATAAATATTTATTTTATTTATTCATTCCCCTTTTGTTGCCCTTGTTGTTTTTTATTGCTGTATTTATTATTGATGTTGTTGGATAGGACAGAGAGAAATGGAGAGAGGAGGGGAAGACAGAGACGGGGAGAGAAAGACAGACACCTGCAGACCTGCTTCACCACCTGTGAAGTGACTTCTCAGGTGGAGAGCTGGGGGCTTGAACTGGGATCCTTACCCAGGTCCTTGAGCTTTGCGCCACGTGCGCTTAACCCACTGCACTACCACCCAACTCCCTTGTATTGTTGAAAATAAAAAGGCAAATATAGCCTTTAAAGTTTGGCAGTTGCTTTCACCAAATCTTCATGATCTGGTAGGTGCACTGCAAATATCCGTTAAACCCTATGTTAAGTGAAGAGAAGGTGAGTTTTGTTGAAACTAGTATTTTAAGATCTGGCTGACTCCAGCATGTATTTCTTAGGATGCCTGGTGTACAAGAATATGTCCAACAGCCTATTCTCAATGGTCTGCGGGATAAAGCTTCATATGTCAGGAGAGTAGCAGTCCTTGGTTGTGCCAAGATGCATAATCTTCATGAAGATTCTGAAGTGGGTATGTCTCAGTGTAATCCATGATGATCAAAGTTTACATGTGTCTCCATTGTATATATGGCTTTGCAAATTATTATATATGTAGCTTTGATGACTTTTTTGTTTTGTTTTTGTTTTTTCTTAGAGAATGAGATCACAACACTGAAGCTTCCTTCAATGCAGTGAGGACTGGGCTCAAACCTGAGTCTTCCACACAGCAAAGTAGTATACCATCCAAGTCAGCTATTTCACTGGCTCTGTGTAACTTTGATAGAAAAACAAAACAAAACTGCCCCTACTTCTGTACATGTATTTTTTAAATTTTTTAATATTTATTTATTTATTTTCCCTTTTGTAACCCTTCTTGGTTTTTATTGCTGTTGTAGTTATTGTTGTTGCTATTGATGTTAGATAGGACAGAGAGCAATGGAGAGAGGAGGGGAATACAGAGAGGGGGATAAAAAGATAGACACCTGCAGACCTGCTTTACAGCCTGTGAAGCGACTCCCCTGCTGGTGGGGAGCTGGGAGCTCCAACCCAGGGTCCTTAGCCGGTCCTTGCACTTTGCACCACATGCGCTTAACCCGCTGTGCTACCACCCGTCTCCCTGTACATGTATTTTTAGGTATGATGTGAGACTTTATTTTCTGAGGTAGAGAAGTCTTTTCATTGAAGTTCAAATAAGACCCTTTGCACTAGCCACTTAGAACACAAACGTACACACACACAAAAGAGAAAGAGAAAGAAAGGAAACAACAAAGAACAATCTAGAGATTGTGTTTACTTCTTACTGTCTGTCATTTTTATGGCACATCCAACTTTGTCTATCTGGAGCTCTAATTCTAGCTATTTCCCTTTGACCCTAAAGCTTTTCTTCTATATCCACAACCTTTGTTCTCTTACAGATGGTGCCCTGGTAAATGAATTATACGGTTTGCTTCGTGATCAGGATCCAATTGTGGTTGTGAATTGCCTGAGGTCTCTAGAGGAAATTCTGAAGCAGGAAGGAGGTGTTGTTATCAATAAGCCTATCGCTCACCATCTCTTAAATAGGTTTGGACACTTTAATGCTGTTTTTATTCTTTTTTTTAAGATTTTTATTTATTTATGAGAAAGATAAGAGAGAGAAAGAACCAGGCATCACTCTGGGGGCCAGTCAGTGGTACACTTGGTTAAGTGCTCACATTACAGACATCACTCTGGCACATGTGCTGCCAGGGATGGAACTTGGGACCTCATGCTTGAAAGTCCAAAGCTTTATCACTGCGCTACCTCCTGGACCATTGCTGTTTTTATTCTGATAAGCTCTACATCCAAGTCAAATCTTGTTGTCTAATTAAGAAGAATTCTTGAACAACTTCTGTGGAGTAGAAAAGAAAGTTAATAACAATTATTAACTTCTTTTTTAAAAATATTTTTATTTATTATTGGATAGAGACAGAGAGAAATTGAGAGAGGGGAAATAGAGAGGGAAAGATACAGAGAGACACCTGCAGCACTGGTTCACAACTTGCATGAAGGTTTCCACCTTGCAGGGGCTTGAACTTGGGTCCTTGCACACTGTAATGTGTGCACTTAACCTTGATATTAACTTCTTCAGATTTCATTGGAAGAATTTCTTTTATTTGCTTTAGTTTCTTTTGGTGATACAAAGAGATTGTGGAAATACCTTGTCAGGGCAGGGTCTGCTGTCTATAGTCTTTGTGTGTACTTTAAACAAAGCCATTTATGCTCTCAGAAAATGTACAGAATATGGATCTTGGGTCTACTGATAATGTCTTTGACCTTAGGTAAGTATGCATTTGTACTGTAAACTTGTCTTGGAATTTAAAGCCCATTTTGTGTAAATATTAAATAGTATGTAAAAGCTGAAGAGATAGCATGATGGCTGTGCAAAAAGATTTTCATGCCTGAGGTTCTGAGGTCCCAGGTTCAATCCCCAGCACCACTATAACCCATAGCTGAGCAGTGCTTTTGTTAAAGTAAAATGGAAAATAAGATGTGTGTAAAAAGGATAGACACAAATTGTTTATATCAGTACTCCCCTAGTTATGATGAACGATGACTTCTGATATGATAGAAGCTTGGAGATGTTCCTAGTTTTGTTGCTAAAATAGCACTTTTGTTTTCCTTTTTGAGGTAGAATGTCAAATCTGGACCAGTGGGGCCAGGCTGAAGTATTAAACTTCCTGCTACGCTACCAACCCCGCAGTGAAGAGGAGCTCTTTGATATTCTCAATCTCTTGGACACTTTTCTCAAGAGCAGTAGCCCAGGTGTGGTGATGGGAGCCACCAAACTCTTTCTGATCTTGGCAAAGAATTTCCCCCATGTACAAACTGACGTGCTGCTGCGAGTCAAGGGACCCTTACTGGCTGCCTGTTCTTCAGAGAGTCGTGAGCTTTGTTTTGCTGCTCTCTGTCATGTGCGCCAGATTTTGCACAGTTTGCCAGGTCATTTTAGCAGTCACTACAAAAAATTTTTTTGCTCCTACTCGGAGCCCCACTACATCAAACTACAAAAAGTAGAAGTGCTCTGTGAACTGGTGAATGATGAGAATGTACAGCAGGTACTAGAAGAGCTTCGAGGGTACTGCACTGATGTGTCTGCTGACTTTGCACAGGCCGCCATCTTTGCCATAGGTACGTGTCTACTGCCTTTCCTTTTTGGAATCCTAGAGCAACCAGCTAGAAAGCTGTGGAACCATAGAAAGCAAAAAGTTGGTTAACAGTGCTTTAGAGACAAACAGTTATAAATGTGGAGGGAGGGAGGCTTTTGTGCCCCCTCCCCTTTTTTTCGGTCAATACTTATATTGCCATATTTTCCAGGATAGAGAAATATAAGCAACTCAAACAATATTACTAATTATCTGAATTGTGTTTTGTTGCCTGCTACCCAAAATGTTTTCCTAATTATCATCTTACCACAGCATTATAAGGCAGACAGGAGAAGTGTATAAAGTTCATTAAATTGGGCAGAGGGTAGATAGCATAATGGTTATGCAAACAGACTCTCACGCCTAAGGCTCCAAATTCCCAGTTTCAATCCCCCATACCACCCTAAGCCAGAGCTGAACAGTGCTCTGGAAAAAAAAAAAAAAAAAAGAATGGAATTTTAAATAAATTAATAAATATCATTAAATTTATTTCAAAGATGAGGAAACTCTGGCACAAAGTTACTAAATTGTCAGGAGGTCATATATTTCTTCATCTAGACTGGAACTAACCTTCTTAATTAATAGTTCCTTCATAGTCCGGGAAGTGGCACAGAAGATAAAGCACTAAATTCTCAAGCATGAGGTCCTGAGTTTGATCCCTGGCAGCACATGTGCCAGAGTGATTTCTGTCTTTTTTCCTATCTATCTCATAAAAAACAAATAAATAAGTAATATCTTTAAAGAAAAAGCAAGTTCCTGCGTCAACTGACTGTTGTTTATTAAGCTTCTTCCTGGAAAAGTTCTAAGCCTTACAGACTTTTTCTGATTAATGTATCTGGAATGCATTCCAGAAAATAGAAGCTGCTAGGAAGTTAAATTTGGGGGGGGCCTTCACATGGGACAGAAGGAACCATTATATGTAGGCTGGTTATTTTTAGGGGAAGAAAAGAATGAACAAAGAGGAAAGTAGAAACCCCTCAGTCAGGAGACCACCATCAAGTGTTCCTACCAAGAACATTCTGGTGCTGCAGGTGGCAGCAGCAAACAGTATTCATAGCTGAATGCCACACAGATACCTTTGCTACTAAAAGCTTTTAACCTTGTTTAGTGGTAAGTTCTTTGTCCATGAACTTTTGGTTTTCTAGTTGTTGGTAGGGGAAAAAGTCAATTCATTTTTATCAGAATTAGCTTTATAGCAAACTTAGATTCTCACTTCAGCAAGCAAGGGGTGCTATCATAGCTGTCATTTTGTCTTTGGTTGGAAGTTATTTTACAATGAGTTATTTGACTTAACACTGTTTTTTGTTCTCCTTTTCTTTGTAGGTGGCATTGCCAGGACCTACACAGATCAGTGTGTACAGATACTAACAGAGTTGCTGGGGCTCCGACAAGAGCATATTACCACAGGTAATGGCCACCTCTGTAAGAATTTTCTCTCTCTCTCTCTCTTTTTTAAATATTTATTTATTTATTCCCTTTTGTTGTCCTAGTTGTCTTCTCCGTGTAGTTATTATTGTTGTTGTCGTTGTTGGATAGGACAGAGAGAAATGGAGAGAGAGGGGAAAACAGAGGGAGAGAGAAAGATAGACACCTGCAGACCTGCTTCACCACCTATGAAGGGACTCTTCTGCAGGTGGGGAGCCGGGGCTCAAACTGGGATCCTTAAGCCAGTCCTTGCGCTTTGCGCCTTGTGCACTTAACCCGCTGCGCTACCGCTGGACTTCCTCTTTCTTTCTTTCTTTCTTCCTTTCTTTCTATTTTTTATTAATTGCTTGGCTTAATGGAGTTCTCCAAAAAACATTTTTTATTTAACCTTTTTTTAAAAAGAGTTTTCATGTTTTATATTTATTTGTTTATTTGTATATATGTAATAGAGGCAGAGAGACGGTGAGAGAGAAGTTGGAAGAGAGATATTCCTGCAGCACTGTTTCACTACTTGTAAAGCAAGAGAGGACCAGAGGCTTGAACCCAGGTTACTTGCATATTCCGCCTGGCCCCATATTTGTTTTATCATTTTGTTTTTATTGCCACCAGGGTTATCACTAGGGTTTGGTGCCTATACAACGAATCCACTGCTCCCTGTGACCATCTTTTTTCTTTATTTTCTTTCTTTTTTCTTTTTTTTTAATTTATTTGATAAGACAGACAATGAGAGGGATGGAGGAGGTAGAGAGGGAGAGAAACAAGAGACACCTGCAGTACTTGCTTCACCAGTCATGAGGCTTCCACCCTGTAGGTGAGGACCAGGGGCTTGAACCTGGGTGCTTGAGCATGATAATGTGTGCACATTTTAATATATATATATATATATATATATATATATATATATAACTTATTTATTTATTTATTATTGCATAGAGACAGGAATTGAGTGGTCCAGGAGGTGGCACAGTGGATAAAGTGTTGGACTCTCAAGCATGAGGTCCTGAGTTCAGTCCTTGGCAGCACATGTACTAGAGGGATGTCTGGTTCTCTCTGTTTCCTATCCCCCTCATTAATAAATAAAGGATTAAAAATATATATTAAAAAAGAGAGAAAAAAATTGAAAATAAACAGACAGAGAGACATACCTGCATCCCTGCTTCACCACACATGAAGCTTTCCCACTGCAGGTGGGGACCACAGGCTTGAGCATGGGTCCTTATGCACTGTAATATATGTACTTATACAGGTATGTCACCACTGGGACCCCCCCATATTTGTTTTATCTAAAGATCTATTTGTTTTAAATTTATTTTACTTACTATGTAACAGAAAGGAAGAGAGAATGAGAACACTGATATATGCAGTGCTGGCGATCAAAGAGCCTCATGTATGACAGTCTAAGACTTTACCAGTTGAGCTATTCCCTCAGTTATAGTAAAGATTTATTTGTTGGGAGTTGGGCGGTAGCTCAGTGGGTTAAGCGCACAAAGCGAAGTGCAAGGATCGGAGGAAGGATCCCGGTTCGAGCCCCCAGCTCCCCACCTGCAAGGGTGTCCCTTCACAGGCGGTGAAGCAGGTCTGCAGGTGTCTTTCTCTCCCCCTCTGTCTTCCTCTCTTCTCTCCATTTCTCTCTGTCCTATCCAACAACGATGACATCAATAACAACAACAGTAATAACTACAACAATAAAAAAGGCAACAAAAGGGAAAATAAATAAATATGAAAAAATTTTAAGATTTATTTGTTTGTTTATTTATTTATGAGAGGGAGAGAGAACCCAAGTACCAGTCTGGCACATTTAATACCAGGGACTGAATTTGGGATCTTATGTCTGAGGACCCAATTGGGTCCACTGGATCACCTACTAGGCCACACAAAAATATTTGCTGATGAATAACATAGATAATGTTTTACTTTGTTTGCATCATTATCTGTTGTCATCAGAGAAGCACAGTCTAGATCTAATGATCTTCAAACTGCCATGAAGCTACAAAACTATGTTACAGATAAAAATGGATGTAAAGATGATCTTGCTCTGTTGTTTGGCAGCATTCTTTATGCCATAGTTTCTAAGGCTAGGACTAGGGGGAGGCAGGTGAGGTACTTAGCATGCAAAAAGAGATATTCACTTTCAGGTCTGTGCAAGTGTTAACCATACATGTCTGAAATTTCACACCTGGGGCAGCTTGCCTCACTGTAGTCCCAGCCCTTATGTCTCTTGATACTGTCTTCAGCATAACATTCAACACTGCCCCACATCTACACAGAACTTTACATTTTACTAAGTGCTTTTGAACACATTAGCTCATTTACCCTCATAGCAATTTAATAGGAAAAGTATTTATTCACACAGTTATTGTCCATGTCAGATATTTCTCAGATAATCAGTGACCACAGCTCATTTCATAGACATTCATCAAGTTATATGACAGAATATATTACTTTGCTTATGATTCCTTCCTGCATGGAAACTATATTACTTTGCCTATGATTCCTTCCTGCATGGAAGCTCTAACCCAGTGCTTTTATATTCTGAACTGTGTTGTAGTGGTGGTGCAAACTCTCCGGGACCTGGTTTGGTTGTGTCCTCAGTGTACAGAAGCTGTGTGTCAGGCTCTGCCCGGCTGTGAGGAGAGCATTCAGGATAGTGAGGTAGACTTATTTTACTTCACTTCTAGGCAAAGGGGGAATGGAATGACTAGGATCCTGCTTTCTGAAATCGATTCTACTTAGGCTTTTTACCCATGTCTGGAGTAGAAACTCATTCATACTCCCTTCCTTCCTTCCCTCCCTCCTTCATTCCTTCCTTCTTATCTTTCTTTTTCTTTAATATTTTATTCCTATATTGGATAGAGGTAGAGAAATTGAGAGGAAGGAGGAGAGAGAGACACCTGCAATACTATGTGAAGCTTTCCTCTTGCAGGTGGGGACCAGGGGCTTGAACCTGGATCCTTGCTCTCAACCAAGTATACCTCCACCTGGGCCCATGGAGTAGAAATTCTACTTATTTATTTATTTTTGCCTCCAGGGTTACTGCTGGGGATCAGTGCCTACACTACAAGTCCACTGCTCCTGGTGGATATTTTTTCCTTTTGTTGCCCTTATTGTTTATCATTGTTGTTTTTTTATTGTTTTTATTGTTGTTTTATTGATATAAAACATTTGGAATTTGCATATGTTCTTATACTTTAATACTGCTATACCCTTTTATAGTTTTGAATTAAAGATTTAGAGAATGGAGTTTTACACTAAGATAATAATCAAAATCATTTCTTGTATTTTCACAAATATTTGTGTTTTATCCCAGGTCTCCTGATATAAATACTCAGATGTGGTAGACCTTTCTTTTTAAATATATTTTATTTGGTGGTCTGAGAGGTGGTGCGGTCGATAAAGAATTGGACCCTCAAGCATGAGGTCCCGAGTTTAATCCCCTGCAGTACATGTACCACAATGATGTCTGGTTCTTTCTCTCTCCTCCTATCTTTCATATATATATTATTTGTTTTATTTAAACAAGTAAGCATGAGGGCTATGTATATATAGAGAGATAGAGACAGGCCAGAGCATTGCTCAGTTTTGGTTTATGGTGGTACCATGGATTGAATCTGGAACCTTGGAGCCTTAGGCATGAAAATCTTTTTGCATAACCATTATGCTATCTCCCCACCCCTACACTTTTTTTTTTTTTTCCAGAGCACTACTCAGCTCTGGTTTATAATAGTTCTGGGGATTGAACCTACAACTTTGGAACCTTAGGCATGAGAGTCTCTTTTGCATAATCATTATGCTATGTCCTCCACCCACTATACACATTTTTTAAAAACTTCATAGATAACTCTGCTGTGCACGCTACGTTGATGGCTGCTTTTGTGAAGTAATTTGGAGTATCTTTAAGTATCTTCCATTGACATTCAAAGTTACAGTTTAGGGTAAAGAACCCCAAAGTTGAGGCAATTTTATTGTTTAATTAAAACAGACTATGAGAGTCTTGAGTCTGCTTTTATACATTAGAATTTAATTCCTGTTTGTTACATAAAGTGTAGTGTGGCTGTGGAAAAAGGGAAAATAAACAATACGAATTGAAGTAAATAAAAGATTACACTTTTTCTGTAGGTGCTAGGAAAAAAATCAAAGCCTGCAACTTTTTTAAAAAGTTATTTATTTATTCATGAGAAAGATAGGAGAGAGAAAGAGAGAAAAGAAAAATCAGACATCATTCTGGTACATGTGCTGCCAGGGATTCAACTCAGGACCTCATACTTGAGAGTCCAGTGCTTTATCCACTGCACCACCTCCCGGACCATAAGCCTACAACTTTCTATTATCTTTGTTTTGGGAATGTCCAAGTAGTAAACTCCTGTTCTTGTTCCTTCATTGCCTAGGGGAAGCAAGCATTTATTTGGCTACTTGGTGTCCATGGAGAAAAAATTCCCAATGCTCCATATGTGTTAGAAGACTTTGTGGACAGTGTGAAATCAGAGACATTTCCAGCTGTTAAAATGGAGCTACTCACTGCATTACTGCGCCTTTTCCTCTCCCGACCTGCTGAGTGTCAGGACATGCTAGGGTGTTTGTTACATTACTGCATAGGTAGGTTCTTCTGAAGGAGGTAACACTGGTCACGACCCATTTTTTTTTTTTTTTACACATTTCATTGTTTGGTGAGTCATAGGAGCCAAATTGAAAATATTTCTGTTTTGCTCACTCTACCCCCCCCCCCATTTCAGTTGGTATCAGGGTAGAGGGACAATGTTTTAGTTTTGTGTTTCATTAACTCAGTCTGTTGTCTTACTTCAGAGGAAGAAAAGGACATGGCAGTCCGGGACCGAGCTCTCTTCTACTATCGCCTCCTCTTAGCTGGCATTGATGAAGTTAAACGGATCCTGTGTAGCCCTAAATCTGACCCTTCTCTAGGACTTTTGGAAGATCAGGCTGAAAGATCTGTGAACAGCTGGGCCTCAGACTTCAACACTCTGGTGCCAGTATATGGCAAAACCCACTGGGCAAACATCTCTAAATGCCATGTGGCAGAGCATCATGGCCCAAAATGTTACAGCTCTGCATCCTTTGCCATATCAGGTAAAATTAGTCCTTTCTTATATTTTGTCATGAAAGATATTTATCTTGAGGCTAAAGAAACAGCTTAACTGATAGACTTTCATGCCTGAGGTTCCCAGTTTGATCCCCAGCAATACATGTATTGTTTGCTGCTCTGGCTTATGTCTGTCTGCCTCTCTCTTCTCTCTCACTCTCTCTGTGCTTCATGTAAAATTCTCTCATACATGATAACTAAAAACAAATCCTTAAATATATATTATTATAAAGATACTATTATAAATATATCATTATAAAGATATAGATTATTATAAATAAATATGTTATTATATGTATTATTATAAAGATATATATTTTTCAATGACTGGTAAAAATTAAGAGTACTCAGGGGCTGGGCACAGCAGGTTAAGCGCACATAGCGCAAAGTGCAAGGACCAGCGTAAGGATCGCAGTTCAAACCCTGGCTCCCCACCTGCAGAGGGGTCGCTTCACAAGTGGTGAAGCAGGTCTGCAGGTGTCTGTCTTTCTCTCCTCCTCTATGTCTTCCCCTCCTCTCTCAATTTCTCTGTCCTTGTCGAACAACAATAGCTATAACAACCACAAGGGCAACAAAATGGGAAAAATGGCCTCCAAGAGCAGTGGATTTGTAGTGCAGGCACTGACCCCCAGCTATAACCCTAGAGGCAAAAAAAAAAATAAAATAAATAAACTAGAGCACTGTAACCAAATCTCAGAATATTACCTGAATTTGAATTCTCTGGGCAGAGGTAGATAGCATAATGGTTATGCAAAGAGATTCTCATGCCTGAGGTTCTGAAGTCCCAGGTTCAATCCCCCACACCACCATAAACCAGAGCTGAGCAGTGCTCTGGTGTTTCTCTCTGTGTCTTTCTCTCTCTGCATCTATCTCAAAAATAAAAAAAAATTAAAAAGTTGAATTTGAATTCTCTGTGAACCAGTAAATTCATCATTAGTTATTGAAACCATAGATGCAAAGATAAAAAGCCACATTGTGCTTTTGTGGAAATCTAGATTTAAAGAAATCTAATTGCTGGGCAAGGCAGTGGAGCACCTGGTTAAGTGCTCACATTACAGTGTTCAAGGACCCAGGTTCAAGCCCCTGATCCCCACCTGCAGAGGGAAAGCTTTACAAGTGGTGAAGCAGGGCTGTAGGTGTCTCTCTGTCTCACTATCTCCTCCTCCCCTCTCAATTTCTCTCTGTCTCTATTCAATAATAAAAATTTTTAAAATAGAAATCTCATTTCTATAGATTAAGATAATCTCTTTACATTGGTGTATTGCAGCAAAGTAAAAGGTTCTGGGGTTGAGGCAGCAAGGATCAGGTCCTGGAACATGATGGCAGAAGAGGACCTAGTGGGGGTTGAATAGTTATGTGGAAAACTGGGAAATGTTACACATGTAAAAACTATTTTATTTTACTGTTGACTGTAAAACATTAATCCCCCAATAAGAAATTTAAAAAAAAGAAAGATAATCTCTTACCTGAATTTTCTGACTCTTTTAGGAACCTTGATTCCTGAAGAAAACAAGGAGAGGGTACAAGAACTCACTGATTCTGGAGCCCTTGTGCTAGTACCTAATCGCCTACTTACTGCTGAGTATTTTGAGAAAACTTGGCTTAGCCTGGAAGTTGCTCATCAGCAGGTGTTCCCTTGGCAGGGAGCAATTCATCCTGACACCCTCCAGATGGCCCTGCAAGTAGTGAACATTCAGACCATTGCAATGAGCAGGAGCAGGTCCAGGGCCCAGCCATGGAAAGCTTACCTCAGTGCTCAAGATGACACAGGCTGCCTGTTCTTAACAGAACTGCTGTTGGAGCCAGAGAGCTTGGAAATGCAGATCTCTGTGAAGCAGAGTGAGGCAAGGACTAAGACACTGAACAGTTTCATGTCTGTGCTAGAAACTGTGATTGGAACAATTGGAGACATAAAGTCATAATAGATTTATTGCTGCCTCTTCCGAATGATATGAACAGCTATCAGAGTTCCTTAGTTTTTTTTCTTACTAGAACTGCTTAAGTCCAGATACTATCAAAAACAAAGGAAAATGGGAAAACTAGGAATCAGGAGTCTTATGTTTTCATTTAAGGATTATTGACTTATTCCTCTCATACCTACTTGTAAATGACCTCAGATTTCCAGGCCATGCTGTAAAGGTTGACGTTGATAAGAGAATGGGGATGGAATGAAGATAGGATTTGGACTGATTTACTAATTAAAGATGTCTGATATGGCTAGAAACTAATGTGTCATCATTTGTGGCAGTTATCTATAATTAATGTAGTGAATTCCCAACTGTCTTCATATTCCTAATCATACTATTCTTTTTGTTTTCATTTAACACAGTACTGCACATTTAACACATTACTGTATTTGTCTGATCAGACTGTTTTAGACCAAATTCAAAGTCTATAGTATGGTCTCCAAAGTACCCCTTCAGTGTCTTGTCTCACCACTCCCCAGAATACCTTCTAGTCTGGTGAAAGGTGCATCTTCCCTGAATGTACCATGCACTCACTCTCTCTCACCTTTGTGGTTTGGCAAATGCTTTTATTTATTTATTTACTGCCTAGAACATTTCCTCAGCCTCATATCTTACTTACTTAAATAACATACAGTCTGTTTTTCAGTGCTTAACTCAGTCCTGAGTTCTTTCAGGAGGTGTCTTATGGCACTGCTTTCATTAAAGGTCTGAATTGTCAAAAATACTACGCATCTAGCAGTTGGTACCTGAGTCATAGGTATCTCCTCTGCTTTCTCTTCCCTTTCCCACCCACTCCTTCTCCTCCTCTTCCTTCTTGGGTAGAGACATGGAGACAGAGAGAGAGTAGAAGAGACCACAGTACCAAAGCTCCCTTCGTTGTGTTGGGCACTGGGCTCAAACCTAGGTCACATACAGGGCACAGCAGCCATGGCACACTATCCAAGTGAGCTATTTTTCCAGCTCTATGGGTTTCTTTGTGTCATTCTTCCTCACTTTTAATTTTTTTCATACCTGGCCACATTCTACACATCAATTAATACAACTTATGGTAAGAAGAAATGTAATAAAATGATGATAAAGTATAAATAGCTAGAGGTCTGGGTAGCAGTGCATCTGGTTGAATGCACACATTAATAATAAGAGAGAAAATGAGAATACCAGTTTTAAAAAGCTGGGTAGCAGTCCAGGAGATGGCACGGTAGATAAAGTGCATGACAAGCATGGAGTCCTGAGCTCAATTCCCAGCATGGCATGTGCCAGAGTAAATACTCAGGTATTATTTCTTTCTGCCTCCTCTCTTTCATAACTAACTAAAAAAATTAATCTTTTTTTAATATTTTACTTATTTATTTACTAGCTAGAGACAGAGAGAAATTGAGAGGGGAGGAGGAAGACAGGGAGAGAGACAGAAAGACACCTGCAGCATTGTTTCACCACTCATGAAGCTTTCCCCCTGCAGATGGTGACCAGGGGCTTGAACATTCATCCTTGTGCACTGTAACATGATTGCTTAACCAGGTGTACTACCACCTGGCCCCTTAAATATTTTTAAGAACATTTTTTGGGGGGTTGGGGTAGAGAAATACACAAATGTTTAGACAGTAAAGATACGGCTTGACTAAAGAAGCTGAAACTTGGATTTAACTCTGATTTGGCACTCAGAATGAAGAGAAATTGTAAGTTATAGTTGTCATTGAAAAGAAAGTGACATGGGGCCAGGCAGTGGCACACCAGGTTTATCACACATCATACCAAGCACAAGGGCCCATCCAAGAATCCGGTTCAAGCCACTGGCTCCCCACCTATAGGAGGTTTGCTTCACAAGCAAAGCAGGTCTACAGATGTCTATTTGTCTCTCTCCCTCCTCCTCCCTTTTCAATTTCTCTCTGTCTAAAAAAAAAAAAAATTGAAAAAATGGCCTCAGGAGCAGTGGATTCATATGTAGGTACCAAGTCTCAGCAGTAACCCTGAAGGCAAAAGTAAATAAATAAATGTAACATTCCAATTCTGATATCTCTCTTAATTATTTTTTTATTGCCACCAGGGTTATCACTGGGGCTTGCTGCCTGCACAATAAATCCTGCTCTGTTCCCAGAGGTCATTCCCCCCCTTTTTTTTTCATATGACAGAGAGAAGTTGAGTGGGGGTGGGGTGGGGCAAGATAGGTAGAATTTAAGTTGCAAAATTAGTTGCTGGAGATGGTGGTGCACAAGGACCTGTGTTCAAGCCCTTGGTCTCTACCTATAGGGGAAAGTTTCAGAAGTGATGAAGTTATGCTTTAAGTATGTCTATCTCCCCCTACCATTGCAGTTTCACTCTTTATCCAAGAAATAAATAAACAAGATATATAAAAAATTATCTGAGCAACCCAGAGGTGGAACAGTGTGTTAAGCATTGGACCCTCAAGAATGGGGGTCCTACCATTTGATTCCTGGAATTGCATGTACTAGAGTAATACCTTAGTTCTCCTTTTCCTTGTCTCTTATACATCTTTTTTTTTTAAAAAAATTAGCTATAATGACTATGAAAATAAATGGAAAAAAAAAACCTCATGGGGGTCGGGCGGTGGCACAGTGGGTTAAGTGCATGTGGTGCAAAGTGCAGGGACCTGGGTAAGGATCCCAGTTCCAGACCCCGGCTCCCCACCTGCAGGGGAGTCACTTAACAGGTGGTGAAGCAGGTCTGCAGGTGTCTATCTTTCTCTCCCCCTCTCTGTCTTCCCCTCCTCTCTCCACTTCTCTCCTATCCA
This sequence comes from Erinaceus europaeus, assembly GCF_950295315.1. Taxonomy (NCBI): domain Eukaryota; kingdom Metazoa; phylum Chordata; class Mammalia; order Eulipotyphla; family Erinaceidae; genus Erinaceus; species Erinaceus europaeus. Next base: position 62,650,062 of record NC_080172.1, read on the forward strand.
ACAATGAACAACATCAACAATGGCAATAATAATAACCACAACGGCCTCTCCCGGATCAACTAGGAATACCAAAGGAGACCACCCTGGACCGAAACAAGACAGGACTAGAATGACCACAGGAACCCAGTAAACCACCCGTGAGTACAAACACATGTGGCTGGTGACAGAGAGGAGAGAGGAGCCTAAGGAGAGATTAAGTGACTACTAACACTTCAGCAGTTTATCAGTTGAGACACCAACTCCAGTTTGCTCCACCAACAAAGGGACAGCTTAAGGGAGGAGAGAACTCCCCAGAGACTCACCAAGTGCAACTCTGAGTCTCCATTGCTACTACCCTCAGAGTCTGGAGCAGTGGCAGGGAGGGACAGCAGGGGACAGAGATCTAACCAGGAAACTGAGGAGAAGACCTATACCTCAGTGGCATAGCTGAGGGGCTGTGAGAGTCTCTTTGCATAACCACTGGTTTATCCCTGCCACACCCTGCTTTATCTCTTGGTCAGGAGTCAGTGATTAAGCTGAGAAGCCTATTGATAGTTTAAAAGCCCTCAGGCTCCCATAGCCTACAGGGAAGAACAAAAAAAGAGGCTTTTAAACCACTGAGCTCCAACTCAGGGATTGAAAAAACTGTGAACTTCCACCACTATAAATCCTTTAATTAACTTACTTAGACACAAGTCAATCCAGGCAACAGTGATCAATAATTTGAAAAGTACTGATAAAGGGAACTCATAACATAAGTTAAAACAACAAGAAAAAATATTGGAGACTCGAACCAAGACAAGAGTCCAGCTAAAAGTCCTCCAGAGGGTGAAGCACAAAACAACGAGTTCAACATCCAAATATTAGCTAAGGAAATAATAACAGGAGTAAGTAAAGAATTTGAAAAAATTGTAATCAGAAATGCAGGAACAACAAATGAGACTATGGAAGAAAATTCTAATTATCTCATGGTTATTAGCTGAAAGCTGAAATTGCTGAGCTAAGAATGCAACTAGCTGAACAAGCTAAAACAGTATCAGAGCAGGGCAACAAAATAGATGAACTCCAGAAAGCAGTAGAGGGCAGAGAGAATAGAATCTATGAGGCTGAAGACAAGAATTAGCAAGATTGAAGATGAATTAGAGACAACTAAAAAAGAAGTAAGAGATCTCAAAAAGAGATTAAGAGATGCTGAAAACAACAACAGAATCCTATGGAATGACTTCAAAAGAAACAATATACGCATTATTGGCATACCAGAGCAAGAAAGAGAAGGAGAGGAAGAAAGCATTCTCCAGGCCATAATAGCTGAAAATTTCTCTAGACAACATCAAAGACATAAAGATTCAAGAAGCTCAGAGGGTCCCAAACAGAATTAATCCAGACCTAAAGACACCAAGACATGTCATACTTAGAATGGAAAGGAATAAGGATAAAGAAAGGATCCTGAAGGTTGCAAGAGAAAAACAAAGAGTCACCTACAAAGGAAAACCCATAAGATTAGCAGCAGACTTCTCCATAAAAACACTACAGGCCAGAAGAGAATGGCAAGATATCTATCGAGTGCTCAATGAGAAAGGCTTTCAACCAAGAATACTATATCCTGCTAGACTGTCATTCAGACTAGATGGAGGCATCAAACCCTTCTCAGACAAGCAACAGTTGAAGGAAGCAACCATCACCAAGCTTGCCCTGAAAGAAGTTCTGAAAGGTCTCCTATAAACAACCAGACCACCACAAATAGGACATATATCAAAACACTCTAAAACTCTACAAGGATGGCACTAAAATATCTTCAATCTTTAATATCAATAAATGTCAATGGCCTGAATTCACCCATTAAAAGACACAGAGTAGGAAGATGGATCAGAAAACACAACCCAACAATTTGCTGTCTACAGGAAACCCACCTAACTCAACAAGACAAACACAGACTTAAAGTGAAAGGAAGGAAAATTATCATACAAGCCAGTGGCCCACATAAAAGGGCAGGAACAGCTATTCTCATATCTGACATGATAGACTTTAAAATAGATAAGATTAAAAAAGATAGGAATGGACACTACTTAATGCTCAGAGGATCAGTCAATCAAGAGGACTTAACAATTATTAACATCTATGCACCCAATGAGAAGCCATCTAAATACATCAAACTTCTACTGAAAGAGCTACAGCAATATATTAACAGCAACACAATCATAGTAGGGGACTTCAACACCCCACTCTCTCAACTGGACAGATCATCCAGGCAGAAAATCAATAAAGACATAAGGGAGCTAAATGAAGAGATAGATAAACTAGAACTATTGGACATTTTCAGAGTCATTCATCTCAAGAAACTGGAATACACATTTTACTCAAATCCACATGGGTCATTCTCAAGGATAGACCATATTTTAGGCCACAAAGACAGCATCAACCAATTCAAGAGCACTGAAATCATCCCAAGCATCTTCTCAGACCACAGTGGAATTAAACTAACACTTAACAATCAACAAAAGATTAGTAACAGTCCCAAAATGTGGAAGCGCAACAGCACACTTCTTAACAACTTCTGGGTCAAAGAGGAAATCAAGGAAGAAATCAAAATGTTTCAAGTGTTCAATGAAAATGAAGACACAAGCTATCAAAATATTTGGGACACAGCTAAAGCAGTAATAAGAGGGAAGTTCATAGCTGTACAACCACACATTAGGAAACAAGAAAAGGCACAAATAAACAGCCTGATTGCACATCTTAAAGACCTAGAAGAAGAACAACAAAGGAATCCTAAAGCAACCAGAAGGACAGAAATCACTAAAGTTAGGGCAGAAATAAATAACATTGAGAATAGGAAAACCATACAAAAGATCAATGAAAGTAAATGTTGGTTCTTCGAAAGAGTAAACAAAATCGACAAACCTTTAGCCAGACTCACAAAACAAAAAAGGGAGAAGACCCAAATAAATCAGATAGTAAATGAAAGAGGAGATATCACAACAGACACCGCAGAAATTCAACATATCATGCGAGGCTTCTATGAACAACTATATGCCACCAAGCTAGAGAACCTGGAAGAAATGGACAATTTCCTAGATACCTACCAACTTCCAAAACTAAGTCAAGAGGAAGTGGATAACATGAACAGGCCCATCACAGCTAATGAAATTGAAATAGTTATCAAAAACCTTCCCAGAATAAAAGTCCTGGACCAGATGGTTTTACAAATGAATTCTACAAAACCTTCAAAGAAGAACTAATACCTCTACTTTTAAGTCTTCCAGAAGATTGAAGACACTGGAATACTCCCTGCCAGCTTCTATGAAGCCAACATCACCCTGATACCAAAAGCAGACAGGGACACAACCAAAAAAGAAAACTACAGACCAATATCTCTGATGAACATAGATGCAAAAATATTGAACAAAATTCTAGCCAACCGGATACAGCAGTATATCAAAAAGATTGTTCATCATGACCAAGTGGGGTTTAGCCCAGGCATGCAAGGTTGGTTTCATATACGTAAATCAATCAATGTGATCCACCACATCAACAAAAGCAAGACCAAAAACCACATGGTCATATCAATAGATGCAGAGAAAGCCTTTGACAAAATACAACATCCCTTTATGATCAAAACACTACAAAAAATGGGAATAGATGGAAAATTCCTGAAGATAGTGGAGTCTATATATAGCAAACCTACAGCCAACATCATACTCAATGGTGAAAAACTGGAAGCATTTCCCCTCAGATCAGGTACTAGACAGGGCTGCCCACTATCACCATTACTATTCAACATAGTGTTGGAAGTTCTTGCCATAGCAATCAGGCAGGAGCAAGGAATTAAAGGCATACAGATTGGAAGAGAAGAAGTCAAACTCTCCTTATTTGCAGATGACATGATAGTATACATGGAAAAACCTAAGGAATCCAGCAAGAAGCTTTTGGAAATCATCAGGCAATACAGTAAGGTGTCAGGCTATAAAATTAACATTCAAAAGTCAGTGGCATTCCTCTATGCAAACACTAAGTTAGAAGAAATTGAAATCCAGAAATAAGTTCCTTTTTCTATATCAACAAAAACAATAAAATATCTAGGAGTAAACCTAGCCAAAGAAGTGAAAGACTTGTATACTGAAAATTATGAATCACTACTCAAAGAAATTGAAAAAGACACAAATAAGTGGAAAGATATTCCATATTCATGGGTTGGAAGAATTAACATCATCAAAATGAATATATTACCCAGAGCCATCTACAAATTTAATGCTATCCCCATCAAGATCCCAAGCACATTTTTTAGGAGAATAGACCAAATGCTACAAAGGTTTATCTGGAACCAGAAAAGACCTAGAATTGCCAAAACAATCTTGAGAAAAAAGAACAGAACCGGAGGCATCACACTCCTAGATCTCAAATTATATTATAGGGCCATGGCCCCAAAACTGCTTGGTACTGGAACATGAATAGACACACTGACCAGTGGAGTAGAAGTGAGAGCCCAGAAGTGAGCCCCCACACCTATGGACATCTAATCTTTGACAAAGGTGCCCAGAATATTAAATAAGGAAAGCAGAGTCTCTTCAACAAATGGTGTTGGAAACAATGGTTGAAACATGCAGAAGAATGAAACTGAAGCACTGTATTTCACCAAATACAAAAGTAAATTCCAAGTGGATCAAGGACTTTGAGGTTAGACCAGAAACTATCAGATACTTAGAGGAAAATATTGGTAGAACTTTTTTCCGCATAAATTTTAAAGACATTTTTAAATGAAACGAATCCAATTACAAAGAAGACTAAGGCAAATATAAACCTATGGGACTACATCAAATTAAAAAGCTTCTTCACAGCAAAAGAAACCACTATAGAAAGCAAGAGAACCCTCACAGAATGGGAGAAGATCTTCACATGCCATACATCAGATAAGAGTTTAATAACCAACATATATAAAGAGCTTGCCAGACTCAACAACAAGACAACAAATAACCCCATCCAAAAGTGGGGGGAGGACTTGGACAGAATATTCACCACAGAAGAGATCCAAAAGGCAGAGAAACACATGAAAAAATGCTCCAAGTCTCTGATTGTCAGAGAAATGCAAATCAAGACAACAATGAGATATCACTTCACTCCTGTGAGACTGTCATACATCAGAAAAGGTAATAGCAGCAAATGCTGGAGAGGGTGTGGGGTAAAAAGAACCCTCCTGCACTGCTGGTGGGAATGTAAATTGGTCCAGCCTCTGTGGAGAACAGTCTGGAGAACTCTCAGAAGGCTAGAAATGGACCTACCCTATGACCCTGCAATTCCCCTCCTGGGGATATATCCTAAGGAGCCCAACACATCCACCCAAAAAGATCTGTGTACACATATGTCTTGGCAGCACAATTTGTAATAGCCAAAACCTGGAAGCAACCCAGGTGTCCAACAACAGATGAGTGGCTGAGCAAGTTGTGGTATATATACACAATGGAATACTACTCAGCTGTAAAAAATTGTGACTTCACCGTTTTCAGCCGATCTTGGATGGACCTTGAAAAAATCATGTTGAGTGAAATAAGTCAGAAACAGAAGGATGAATATGGGATGATCTCACTCTCAGGCAGAAGTTGAAAAACAAGATCAGAAAAGAAAACACAAATAAAACCTGAAATGGAATTGGCGTATCGCACCAAAGTAAAAGACTCTGGGGTGGGTGGGTGGGGAGAATACAGGTCCATGAAGGATGATGAATGACATAGTGGGGGTTGTATTGTTAAATGGGAATCTGGGAAATGTTATGCATGTACAAACTATTGTATTTACTGTTGAATGTAAAACATTAATTCCCCAATAAAGAAATTAATTATAAAAAAATAACCACAATGATCCTACAACAGTAAAACAATAAGGGCAACAAAAGGAAATAAAATATAAATTAAAAAAAAACAAACCTCATGCCTAAGTTTCCTATGTCCCAGGTTCAATCCTCTGCACCAGCAGTGCTCTAATAAACAAGCAGATAGTTGCTAACCTTAAGGAGTTTCCCTTACAGGTAATTCTTTTTTAATTTGTAAATATTTATTGTACTAGTGATTTAATAATGATAACAGGATTGTGGAATAAGAGCAGTACAATTCCATACAATTCCTAGCAACAGAGTTCTGTTTCCCATCCCTTCCATTGGCAGTTTCCCCACTCTTCTGTCCCTCTGGGAGTATGGACCAAAGATCTTCATGGGGTGCAGAAGATTTGCAGGTCTGACTTCTATAAGTTCTTCTCCGCTGGACATGGGTGTTGACCGATCAATCCATACCTCCAGCCTGTTTCTATCTTCCCTTAGTAGGTAGGGATCTGGGAAGGTGGAGTTCCAGGACACATTAAAGAGGTTGTCTATCCAGGGATGTTGGAGAATTGTGAGGATGTGGTTGAGCTTGGCAGGGCTTGACATTAGGAGTGCGTCTTTCCTGTCAGTCTCTCTCTCTACCGAGAGGTTGAGCAAGGAGGGACAGGAGTAACCCCAAAGGTGTGTCTCATCCTATCAGAATCCCTGCCTCACAAAGCACCCTGCATTCCTGATACTATGGCCATTAGATAAAAAGAAAGGGAAATGTCAGAAAATTGTGAGGATGTGGTTGAACTTGGCAGGGCTTGACCTGAGGAGTGCATCTTTCCTGTCAGTCTCTCTCTCTACCGTGTGGTTGAGCAAGGAGGTAGAGGAGTAACCCCAAAGGTGTGCTTCATTCTATCAGATTCCCTGCCTCACAAAGCACCCCACATTCCTGATACTATGGCCATTAGATAATATGAAAGGGGAAGATATCGGGAAATTGTTAAGCCAGCTCCCCCTGCTGCATCCTGCATTCCTGATACTATGGCTTATCTAATCATTGTTTTGCCTGAAAGATCCCCACCCATTCCATTCCTCTGATCTATCTTTCAAGACCCTCCCTGCCTCCAGAGTATCATTAATCTCACCAGTTAAAACCCTTGCAACAGTTGCTAAGGAAGTTTCTGCCTTCCCAGCACCCTTTTGCCTTTCTCCACCTCTTTCCTAGCCATTTCCATTTCCGACTAGTCACTGCTGGGTCTGGCCTTTAAAAGCATTGCTCTGATCAATAAAGACATTGCATTGCCACTCCGCCACAAGTTCAGGAGTCATCTCTCCCGTGTTGCTGAGTGAGTAGCAGCCCAGGCTGGCTCCAGTTGAGTTCTCTCCAACCCAGAGAGTACGTGCCTGGGAAGAGGCACCCCCACACTAGCCCGGCACAGGGAATTCAGGTTGGTATCTGCAACTTGGTAGCTATGAAACATTAAGATATAGGGGCATGCACGCATGCAGGTGGAGGAGTTCCTTGTCTTGGACCTACTCCAAGGACAGTAAGATACCACCCAAGCACATAGCTAAAAGAAGATCACCCCCAGAAGATGCCCTCCCCAAAAGCAAGAAGGTGAAGGGTCTACTCCTTTGGCTACAATGATGAAGATGCCCTTGGAAGAGGCTCAGAGATGATCCCTGGGAAAGTAGAACTATAAGAGAAGGTGGTACAGGTGTCAGCAGGAGACAGTCACACAACAGCCCTCATTGAAGATGGCCGTGTCTTCCTCTGGGGCTCCTTCCAGGACAATAATGGTGTGATTGGACTCTTGGAGCCCATGAAGAAAAGCATGGTACCTGTGCAGGTGCAGCTGAGTATGCCTGTGGTAAAGGTGGCCTCAGGAAGTGACCACTTGGTGATTCTGACAACTGATGGTGACCTCTACACTCTTGGCTATGGGGAACAGGGCCTGCTGGGCTGTGTGCCTGAATTTTGCAAACCGTGGGGGCCATCAGGGTCTTGAACAACTCCTGGTCCCCAGTTGTGTGATGCTGAAATCCAGGGGAAGGCAGGGTCATGTGAAATTCCAGGATGCCTTTTGTGGCACCTACTTCACCTTTGCTATCTCCTATGAGGGTCATGTATATGGTTTCGGTCTTTCCAACTACCATCAGCGAGGAACTTTAGGCACAGACTCTTGCTTCATATCCCAGAATCTGACATCCTTCAAGAATTCCACCAAGTCATGGGTGGGCTTCTCTGGTGGCCAGCACCATACAGTCTGCATGGATTCGGAAGAAAAAGCATACAGCTTGGGTGGTGCTGAGTATGGGCAGGCCTTGGGGAGGGTGCTGAAGAGAAGAGCATACCTACCCTCATCTCCAGGCTTCCTGCTATCTCCTCAGTGGCTTGTGGAGCCTCTGTGGGATATGCTGTGACCAAAGATGGTCATGTTTTTGCCTGGGGCATGGTCACCAACTACCAGCTGGGCACAGGACAGGAAGAGGATGCATGGAGCCCTGTGGAGATGACTGGTAAACAGCTGGAGAACTGAGTAGTCTTATCTGTGTCCAGTGGTGGCCAGCACACAGTCTTACTGGTCAAGGACAAGCAACAGAGCTGATGAAGCCTCCAAGGGCCTGACTCCTGGCCCCCTCTGCTCCCTCTCAGAACAGGGAAGCCATAAGGACTACAGATTTCAGCAGGCTGCCCCAACCCTGAGTACTCTGTCATCTCCTGCCTTTTTCCAGAACAGAAGAACAGAACAGAATCCTTTTCCTCTTTTCCTTATTCCTTTCCAAAATCATCCTGGGATCTGCAGGATGAAGAAGGGGAGGAGATGATGGGAAAGGGGAAAGAGAGTGTTTTGTCTTAAGAATATTGCTCATCCAAGAGCTGTGTGGTCAGCCCTTTCCCCCTCAGCTCCAATGGCTATGGTCCCAGCTGTTGCGAGCTTGCTTCACGGGCAGGAGAGATGATCCAGGAACCAAGCTCGTGGCAGTAGCAATACAAATCTTTATTCATGCGGGAACCCCAGAGTCGGTTGTAAGTGCAGCGGGTTAAGCCACATGGAACCAGCCGCAATGGCTGGGTCCACCTCCCGGTCTGCACGCCTGACCTCCTCTAGGTCGGGATGCGGAAGAGAAGAGAAACCAGAAACGAAAGTGGTTTTATAATACCATAATGGTAGGGGCTTCCCTAGCAACCATTGCCAGGGATTCAGTTGGCGGGAATTAGCAATACCCTGTGGGGACTTAGGAGGGAGACCTTTAATCATTTATAAGACAAAGCAGAAGATTGGTATGTAGATAATAATACTAGCATGGAAAATAGGGTGGTTTGTGAGCCCTGTCAAGTTCGACCACATCTGCACAATTTCCCAACAAGCTGAACCTGGTTTTGCCCACCAGAAACCACAACTCTGTCCCCTGGAGTTAGGTGCTCCATCAGCTTCACTCTGGTTATGCACCACCACTCCTTCCTTTCAGACAAACAGTACAGTCACTAGATCCAGATGTCATGGATCTATGGCTGGGGATAACTGGAGAAGGATCAGGGATACCTGGTGGCAGGCAGCCCCACACCAAATATTTGGCCCTGAACAGATACCCTGGAAGGAAAAAAAGAAAATCTCCATTTGATCAAGAAAAAAGCCAATCAGCCTTTCTCTCAGAGCACAAAACATTCTTTCATTCAGACATTGCCTGCTGTATCCAATCCTTCCAACATCCCTCATCTTCAAGGCCTCGGATCTGGAAAGGAAGCTTTGCCTGCAGGGCAGGACATACTGGGAGGGAGGAGGGGGCCTTTATAAACAAATTTATAGCTGGAATGAGAGTGATATGAGGGTGAGGAGGGGTGGAGAGGCTGGCCCCTAGAAAGGAAAGCAGCAGCTTGTATGTACACTGGCTAAGAAAATAGAAAACACTTTTTAAAAAAATGTATTTTGGAGGAAAGTGGAAACCTTTTAACACTTTAAATAAATTTAGAGCTTTATAAATCAGGGGAAAAAAGATATAAAGAAGCAAGAGTTCAGCAGTAGCACAGCAGGTTAAGTGCACTGGTGCAAAGCGCAAGGACCAGTGTAAGGATCCCAGTTCGAGCCCCCGGCTCCCCCCTCCCGCAGGAGAGTCACGTCACAGGCGGTGAAGCAGGTCTGCAGGTGTCTGTCTTTCTCTCCCCCTCTCTGTCTTCCCCTTCTCTCTCAATTTCTCTCTGTCCTATCTAAGATAACAGTAATAACTACATCAACAATAAAAAAAACAAGGGCAACAAAAGGGGAAATAAATAAATAATAAAAAGCAGAACAAATTATTTAATAATTAGGAACCTAAAGATAAGAGTATAGCAGATGAAATTTGAGGTCCTCGTGTTGGAAGAAGCTAGGAAGTCTTAGGTATATTCTGATGGGCCCGTGGATTTACTAATTTCTGCCTGAGCCTGACAGCTAATGTGCAGGTAGGATAAAGGTATTGTCTGGGAGGATTGTGTTGGAGCTGGGAATAAGAATAGAAAGCTGGATCAGGGCAGAGAATAGCTTCCAAATATGGGAAAAGTATATAAATACCATTAACTGTAAAGTGCATCAATCTGACCTAGGGCCCATGTCTATTCACATTTAGCACAGGAGCCTGTGTAACCTCTGTATCCCTGTCAATCTGAGTTCACAGTCTATGGTCACAGCTTGGAACATTCTAGGCTGCACTGATTTTAGGACTAGTCTTTCTCAAGTAGAGTGGCTGTTCCAGCCTCCCTTTGGAGAGTAGGGCAATTTCTACCACTGTTGTTCTACATTGAGGGCAAGGTCCTGTAGAAGCCCACAGAGGGTTTATGATGTTGTTCCTGTTGGATATGACCAGTGAAGGTGAAAAGAGGGATCAATTAGAGGTCTAGGCCCATCATATCTGTATGGGAATCACAGGATTCTCTGAATGGGGCCCTGGATGATGGGATAGCCTGGTACTGACCAAAGGGGCCATCATTAGAGTGTGCTGGTCTCTTGCACTTATCCAGCTCTTATAGTCCTTACTTTATCTGATAGGGTTAGGCTTAGAGTGACTGAGGAAAGTGAAATGGGAAGTAGGTGAGGAAGGTATCTAGGTCTAAATAGAAAATATTTGATTAAGTACTTCACGCTTTCTGTGTTAGGTCTTTCTTCCTGTTTGCTGTACTTATTAAGTCACTGTAGACTATTGTGTCCTTTTACTTTAAGGCATATATTTTCCCCTAACTTATGGATACATATGCACATGTGCCCTATCTCATAGGCCCGGATCTATATTTATGTTCTAAAACTTTGCTAGGTGGTGTGCCACCTGCAATGGCACTATGGAGTCCTATGAGCTAGGAAATGTCTTACCCAAGTATTGGAGCTGGAGGGTTGACATTCCACGCCTGGTGTCTCTGGACACAGTCTTAAGTGAAATGTGTTGAGGTGGTACTATTTGCATTGATTTGGTTGATTTGGCCCACTGTGCCACCTCCCAAACCACGTGGTAAATTAAAATTTTTTTAAACTTAAAAAATAGGGGGTGGGGGGGTAAATAGCATAATGGTGATGCAAACAGACTGTCATGCCTGAGGCTCCAAAGTCCCAGGTTCAATCCCCCACACCACTATAAACCAGAGCTGATCAGTGCTCTGGTTAGAAAAAAAAAAAAAAAAGAATGGGCGGAGGTAGATAGCATAATGGTTATACAAAAAAAGCTCTCAAGAATCAGGCAGTAGCGCAGTGGGTTAAGTGCACATGGCGCAAGAGCAAGAACTGGACATAAGGATCCCAGTTTGAGCCCCGGCTCCCCACCCACAGGAGAAGCAGATCTGCAGATGTCTATCTTTCTCTCTGTCTTCCCCTCCTCTTTCTATTTCTCTCTGTCCTGTCCAACAAAAACATCATCAATGACAACAATAATAATAACCACAATGATAAAACAACAAGGGCAGCAAAAGGGGAGAAAAAAATAGCCTCCAGGAGCAGTGGGTTCGTAGTACAGGCACTGAACCCCAGCGATAACCCTGGAGGACAAAAGAAAAAAAAACCTGTCATATCTGAGGCTCTAGAATCCCAAATTCAATCCCCTGCACCATAAACCAGAACTGAGCAGTGCTCTGGAGAAAGAAAGAAAGAAAGAAAGAAAGAAAGAAAGAAAGAAAGAAAGAAAGAAAGAAAGAAAGAAAAAACAAAAAGTTAAAGAAGAATAAGGAGCCAGAAGTGGTTCAACTGGCTAAGTACACATTTTATCATGCAGGAGGACTTGGTTTGAGCCCCCAGACATCACACGGGAATATCATGCAACGGGAAGCTTCGTGAATGGTGCCACAGTATCTCCTGTCCTCTCTTTGTCTGCCTCCATCTGTATGGAAAAAGGACATGAAAAAAAAATCTATCAGGAGAAGTGAAGTCACATAGGCATAAAATCCCAGTTTGAACCCGACAGAAAAATATGTAAAGACTATAACTGGAGTGTAGACCTCAAGTAAATTAAATATAGCTCAGAAATTAAATATTACTAATTTCCTTTAAACTATTGAAGCTTTTAAAAGATTGTTCTACATGGTTGCTCTCCTATAATATGAAGGCCATAATCGAAATTCAAAATAATATCAGTGATACTGAGATTATTAATGATAGCTTGGTTTTCACAAATTTATAAACAAAATAACTAAAACTTAAGTGGGGTTGTTGTTTTTGTTTGTTTGCTTTAATTTTTGGTCTTCTCTGAGATGGCATATTTTTTTAGGGAGTGAGTGGCAGAAAGAGAGGAAAGATACCACAGCACCAAAGATGGCTTCCTTCAATGTAATGTAGACTGGGCTCAAAACTAGATCATATGCACAGTAAAGCAAGTACTTTATGCAGATGATCAATTTAGCCATCCTGAGATTAATTATTCAATAGTCCTTCCTCTTAAGAATTTTTAAAAAGATTTTATTAATGATTTAATATTGATTTACAAAATTATAAGGTAACAGGGGTATAATTTTCCTATAGTTCCCACCACCAGAGTTCTGTGTTCCCACCCCCTCCATTGGAAACTACAGTAGTTCTCCCAAGACCACAGGTAAGAATTGACTATTATTTATATATAATATTTATATATTACCTATCTTTTTCTTTTAATTTTTATTTACAAAAAGGAAACACTGACAAAAATGATAGAATAAGAGGTAATTCCCACACAATTCCCACCACCAGAACTCCATATCCCACCCCCTCCCCTGATTCTGCCCATGTTTTGCTATGGGTCAACCTTTTATTTCTTTTCTTTCTTTCTTCCTTCCTTCCTTCCTTCCTTCCTTCCTTCCTTCCTTCCTTCCTTTCTTTCTTACCTCCAGGGTTATTGCTGGGGCTCAGTGCCTGCACTACATATGCACTGCTCCTGGAGGCCATTTTCTCCATTTTGTTGCCCTTGTTATTGTTATTGTTGTTATTGCTGTTGTTGCATAGGACAGAGAGAATCGAGAGAGGAGGGGAAGACAGTGACGGGGAGAGAAAGATAGACACCTGCAGACCTGCTTCACCACTTGTGAAGTAACCCCCCTGCAGGTGGGGTGCTGTGGTGCTTGAACCTTGTGTGCCTGTCCTTGTGCTTTGCACTATGTGAGCTTAACTTCTCTTCCTTTCTAAATCACACCTATATCTACTATTAATTCCAAGTGTCCTTTTATTTTTCCTCTATTCTCTCTGGATTCTAATGGAATTGGAGTTCAGAGCCCTCTGGTCATCTTCCCCTAACATTTCTCCCACCCTTTGGAGTATGAACCAATTTTTTAAAAAAAATTTTATTAGTGATTTAATATTGGTTTACAAAATTACATGTCAACAGGGGTATAAATCCATTCCATTCCCATTGGGGCTGGATGGTGGCACACCTAGTTGAGCACACATGTTATAATATGCAAGAACCTGGGTTCAAGACCCCCAGGGGGGAGTTTTGTGAGTGGTGAAGCAGGGCTACAGGTGTCTCTCCATCTCTCTTCCTCTCTATCACACCCTTCCCTCTCAATTTCTGGCTGTCTCCAATAAATAAATAAAGATTTAAAAAAAAAGCCACCCCATTCCTATTGCCAGGGTTTTGAATCTTCAGTCTCCCCACTGCAAGCCATTGCAGTTCCCCTAAGGTTGTAGATATGGGCCAACCATCATCTCTACAACACATTTATACATAATTTCCCCCTTTTTATTCCTAATCCAATCCTCTCTCCCCCTCCATATGTTACTCCATAAATTACTCATGACAACATTACTACCTCCATATGCCCCTCTGCTTTTCCTCCTCTCTTTCTGGCTGCTGATGGAGCTGGAGTTTAGAACCCTCTTATCTTCTTCTTCTTCCTATCACTTCTCTCCCCACTGGGAGTATGGGTCAAGATTATTTTGGGGATGCATAAGGTAAGAGTTCTGGCTTTTGTAATTGCTTCTCTGCTGGATGTAGGCATTGGCAGTTTGATCCATACCCCAAGCCTGTTTCTGTCTTTCCCTAGTGGGCCAGAGCTCTGGAGAGACGAATGTGTTGGAATGCTTCTAATTCTGCTTCTAAAACCCCCTTCTGTTTCATTTGGTTTAATCCCCCCTGATTAACACTGTATTCTATTTACATAACCACTGTTAACTAAACACTGGCATGCCTGCATGGCATTGGTTTGATCCCACTTAAAGCTGCGGTCTATTTACATAAACCACTGTTAACTAAGCACCACCCTCCCTCCAGGGCATTGGTGGTTCAGTAGTAGAATTCTCGCCTACTCTGCCCCCTCTCCTTGTCACACCCTGATTTTCACCAATCTCTTTTTGCTCCACCCTCTCTATGTCACATCTTGTTTACATCCTACTTGGCAAGTATATATAAGGACAGGATTGTGATTATATTTAGTTTTAGTTTAGTTTAGTTTAGTTTAGCTTGGCTTAGGTTGTGCTGCGTTCCACATGAATAAAGAGATATTGCGTACAGCTCAGCCATGAGTCTCTGGTCGTCTGTCTCCCACCCTTGAAGCTAGCCCGGTAGAATGAACCAAAATTCTTTATGGGTTATATAAGGTGGAAGGTCTGGCTTCTGTAATTGCTTCTCCATTGAATATGGATGTTGGCGGATTGATCCGTATTCCCAACCTGTTTCTGTCTTTCCCTAGTGCAGCAGGACTCTGGAGAGGAGAGGTTCCAGGACACATTGGTGAGGTTGTCTACCCAGGAAGTTCAGGATGGAATCATAGTAGCAATGGAACTTGGTGGCTGAAAGGTGATAAGATAAAGCAGGACAAAATGTTTAATAAACAAAAACCCAAAAGTAGGACTAGAGGAGATGCAAATCCCTATTAGGATAGAAAGAAGTTAGGAAATCTATTAAAGGTATGTTCCTAGGGGCCATGACTTTAGTAGTTTTTGCTTGAGCTTGGTAGATAACATAAAGATGGAATTAAAATGTAGGGAAGGTAGTGTCAGAGGGCTAGAAAGCTGGATTAGGGCAGAGAGTAGCTCCCAAACATGAAGAAAATATATAAATACAATTAACTATTTACCTCATTGATCTGACCCAGGGCCCACATATATATTCACATTTGGCACAAGAACCTGCATAGCCTCTGATTCCCTGTCAGTTTCAGCTTACAGTTCATGGTCACAGGTGGGAACATCCTAGGCTGCATTTATTTCAGGACCAGTCTTCCTCAAGTGGCAGAGTAGGCTGACCTAGCTTCCTTTTGGAGAGTGGGACAGTCCTTACTATTGCTACTTTATAGTGAGGGCAAGGTCTTAGAGAGGCCCAGAAGAAGTCATGATGATGTTCCTTATGGAAGTGTCTAGTTATGCTGGAGAGAAGGATCTATTAGTAGCCTTGACTTGTGTTGTCTATGGGGGGAAGTCAAAGATTCCCTGACTAGGGCACCAAATGATGAGGTGGCCTGATACCAAAAAGTCAATCATTCGATGAGCCTGTTTCTTGCCCTTATCCAGCTTTCATACTTGCTTCTTTACCCGATGAGCTTAGACTTCTTTAAATTACACCATATGCAAACTCTAACAAGAAATACTTCTTAATAAAACCACTGAGGCACTTCCTTTTATCTTCTAGACCAACTATATAGAAGTTATTTATTAATCTCCCATACTGATATTGCCAAGGTGTGGTTCTCAGATAAGGAACTGAAAGTCTTCTACAAGTTCTGTGTGGGTAAGCTCTTTAGAGAGGTTCCACATTTCTGAGCAGCTATTTTTGAAGAAAGTTGTTAGGAAAGGATCTAGCAAGCACTTTCCTGTTAGGAAACTACAAGAGGTAGAACTATCTGCTGATTTACCAGTGTTTCTGACTTCCAGTTAAGCTGAAAATTACTTGTTTTGTGAAAAAGCAAAACTTCAAGCATCTAGAATGAAGAGTCCTCAAACTTTTGAGGAGAAAACAGAATGCATTGTGAATGCCCTACTCACAGATTTCTTGGGCACTACTTCACTTGTTTGTAACCGGGAATTAACTGGTACATATGAAACAGATTCAGGTAAGATTCTGATCTGAGGTGGTAATTGCAGAACAGTAAGAGACTCTGGGAAGGCATTCTTATTTCCACATACGTTTCAAAAGGTAAACTCTAAACTTTCAGCAATACCTAAAGTCCTCAAAGGATGGTAAGAAGGTTCTTAGTGAAGGGAGTTTTTTCTGACTATTGGTGTTGACATAAGCTGAAGATATTCTTGCCAAAGAAAAATGCCAAGCCCGTCTCAAAGTCTAAAGAACTTTTTCTAATGCTCAGATTCCTGGGACTTGCTGCTCCTTAAAGTATTATAACAAATATAACCCGTGTTCTCTCTGTCTAAGGAGAAGTTTACTCTTTTGATGCTGCCATCATTGCTGGTCGCCTTAGGATGTTGGGTGACGAGTACAATGAAGAATTGGAAGCTTCTGTCCAAAGCATCATTAAAGGAGCCAAGACTGAACAGGTCAGATTTCTATTTCATTCCTTTGTCTGATAATTTTGTTCTATCTCATATATCCTTTATTTACTAGTATTATACAATCATGACTAGAAAAGCTCAGTTGAAAACTTGGGGACTTAGATTCTAAGCTGGAAGGCTCCACCTCCCACAAATGCCAGTTCTTATAGGTATTAATGAAAACTTAAATGATGTTGAGATGAAAAGCTTTTGGCATAAGATAATCAATCTATAGATTGTTTCCTCTTGATTTTCATCAGAACTAAATTTAGTGGCATAGAACATATCTATAGCACTTTATTCTTTAAGATTTTGTTTGTTCGATTGTTTGTTTTTAATGAAAGGGGGAGAAACCCAAACACCACTCTGGCCTTATGTGGTGCTGGGGATTCAACTGGCACCAGGGAGTTTAGGTTGTAAATTATGTGGTCTACCTACTGAGTCTCTCTTGGGCCACAGCTTAATTTAACTTGTTATTATTATTTTATACTTTTACTTTAATGTTGACACTTCACAGATATCTGATATTACTGCTGCCAGGGGACAGGTGTGGCACAACTGGTTAAGCACACGTTACAATGCGAAGGACCTGGGTTCAAGCTCCCAGTTCCCATATGCAGGGGAAAGCTTTTGCAGGTGGTAAAGCAGTGTTGCAGGCATCTCTCTTTCTCACCTCCTTCCCTCTTGGTTTCTGACTGTCTTTAAAAAAAGAAGAAGAAGGGGAGTCAGGCGTTAGCGCAGTGGGTGGCACAAAGAGCAAGGACCCGAGTAAGGATCCTGCTTGGAGCCCCCGGCTCCCCACCTGCAGGGGGGTCACTTCACAGGCGGTGAAGCAGGTCTGCAGGTGTCTGTCTTTCTCTCCCCCTCTCTGTCTTCCTCTCCTCTCTCCATTTCTGTCTGTCCTATCCAACAATGATGACATCAATAACAACAATAATAGCTACAACAATAAAGAAAGAGGAGGAGAAGAAGGAGAAGAAGGGAGAGGGAAAGAGAGATAGAGACAGGAGAGCCACCATACCATCCACGGTACTCCCATGTGATACCAGGACTCAAATTCAGGGCTTTGTGCATGGGAAGATGCACTATTTGTTTGTTTATTTATTTTTACTCCAGGCTTATCACCGAGGCTCAGCACCTGCACTACAAATCTTCCACAGCCCCCTGTCCCCCTTTTTTTGATAAAACAGAGAAATTGAGAAGAGTAGGGGAGATACAGAAGGAGAGAGACAGAAAGACACCTGCAGACCTGCTTCACCACTTGTGAAGCATCCCTGCTGCAGACGGGCACTAGGGGCTCCAAACCCAGACCTTGCTCATGGTAATGTGTGCACTTAGCCAGGTACGCCACTGTCAGACCCCAAGAAGATATACGCTTTAACTGGATGAACTATTTTCCAGTCCCCAGCACTTTATTCTAATTAATTAATTTTAATTAATTAATTTTTCCAGAGCGTAGCTCAGCTCCAATTTATGCTGATGTGAGGGACTGAACCTGAGGCCTTAGAGCCTCAGGCGTGAGAATCTTTTCTCCTCTTCCTCATATTCCTCCTCCTTTTTTACAAGAGCACTGTTCAGCTCTGGCTGATGGTGATGTGGGGGATTGAACCTGGGACTTTGGAGCCTCAGGCATGAGAGTCTGTTTGCATAACCATTATGCTATCTACCTCTGCCCCATGAGAATCTTTTGTATAACCATTATGTTATCTCCTCCCCAGAACTTTATTCTCAGTAAAGTAATATATTCATTTACCTGCTTTAATACTTATTTTAGGGGAGCCAGACAACGCTGCACCAAGTTAAGTGCACATAGTAGGAAGCGCAAGGACCCATGCAAGGATCTGAATTCAAGTGTTCCACTCCTCACCTGCAGGAGGGAAGCTTCACAAGTGGCGAAGCAGGTCTGCAGGCCCCTCTTTCTCTCTCTCCTATCTCCCCCTCCTCTCTCAATTTCTCTCTGTCCTATTAAATAAAAATGCAAAAAAAAGTCCACCAAGAGTTGTTAATTCAGTACCGACACTGAACCCCAGTGATAATCCTTGAGGAAAAAAAACACCCTTATTTTACTGTAAAGAAGCATCTCTTTCTTCTTTTCCACTCTCCCACCCACCCTACCCCAATTCACTAATGAAATTATATACAGGAATGATAGGCTATTGAAAAGTAAGGGATAAGTCCTTATAGTAAGCCACTAAGGCATATCTAACTTTTCATCAGAATTCTGATTGCCAGCAATAGCTCTTAAACTTTGCATTGTATATAAAAGTCTTTATATACAATAGATGATAATCTACAAGTGGTTGCTGATTAATACCAATACTGAAAGTAATATTAACTAATTATTTACCATGTGCCACAAATTATTCTAAAGTTTTCCTTTTATTACCTCATTTAATCCTAATACCATGTATTATGAGGTATTATATCAATAGAAACTGCTGTCCACAGCACACCCTTTTCCTATTAGCACATATCACCAAGACCATTGTTTTGTTCACTGCTACATTCACAGTCTGTAGTAGTGACCAATACACACAAAACCTTCAGTAAGTATTTTCTGATTTGGTAACCACTGATAACAATAAAGAAACTAAAGATGGGGCGGGGGAGACAACATAATGGTTATGCAAACAGACTCTCATGCCTGAGGCTCCTAAATCCCAGGTTCAATCCCCCGCACCACCATAAACCAGAGCTGAGCAGTGCTCTGGTATTTCTCTGTGTGTGTCTCTCCCTGCATCTCTCTCTCAAAAAAATAAAATAAGTAATTAAAAAAAAAAACCTTTAAAGAAAAAGAAACTAAAGATGAAAACAAGTATTTGGCAAACACTAAGGTTAGAATTTGACCCTCAGACTGATTCTGGTAGCACAGTCTTCTGTTTGTTTCTTTGTTTTTAAGATAGAAGAGGGGAAGAGAGAGAGAGACTGAGAGTTCAAAGCACCAACACTTCTTTCAATATGGTAGGAGCTATTAAACCTGGGTTGTACACATGGCAAAGTAGAATACTATCCAAGCGAGTATTTTGTTGACTCCACTTTATTTTTTTAACCTTTATTTATTTACTGGATAGACACAGCCAGAAATTGAGAGGGAAGGGGGTGATAGACAGGGAGAGAGACACCTGCAGCACTGTTTTCACCACTTGTAAAGCTTTCCCCCTGCAGGTGGGGACCAGATATTCGAACCCAGGTCCTTGCGCACTGTAACATGTATGCTCAACGAGGTGCGCCACCACCTGGCCCCCATCCACTGTTTTTTTTTTTAAAGTCTTATTTTATTGATTGCTTGACTGATTGAGAGAGAAAGAGAGACCATACTACCACTCTCATAAATATGGTGCTGGGGGACTTGTTGGGGATCAGAGGCTCTAAAATCCCGGGTTCAATCCTCCCCACACCACCATAAGCCAGAGCTAAACAGTGCTATGGTGTTTCTCTCTGTGTCTTTCTCTCTCTGCATCCCTCTCAAAAATAAATAAATAAATAAATAAATAAATAAATAAATAAAATACTTTACAAAAACTGTTTTGAAACATCCTTAAACTGAAAAAATAATTTTGCACATGCTATTCTAAGAATTTCTCTCTTGAATCATTAGAGAGTAAAGTAGTCAGAATGATATCCCATCATCCCCTAGTATTTTTTTTTAATTTTAAAAAATATTTATTTATTTTCCCTTTTGTCGCCCTTGTTGTTTTTATTGTTGTTGTAGTTATTATTGTTGTTATTAATGTCCTTTTTGTTGGATAGTACAGAGGCAAATGGAGAGAGGAAGGAAGACAGAGAGGGGGAGAGAAAGATAGCACCTGCAGACCTGCTTCACTGCCTGTGAAACGACTCCCCTGCAGGTGGAGAGCCTGGAGCTGGAACCCAGATCCTTACGCTGGTTCCTACGCTTTGCGCCACGGGCGTTTAACCTGCTGCACTACTGCCGGACTCCCCATCAGTATTTTTATATTCCATTAAAATCAGGACAAGGTGTCTGGTGGTAGCGCAGCGGGTTAAGCGCATTGGCGTGAAGCGCAAGGACAGCCAAGGACTGAGCCCTTGGTTCCCCACCTGCAGGGGGCCACTTTACAAGCAGTGAAGCAGGTCTACAGTTGTCTCTCTGTCTTGCCCTCCTCTCTCAATTTCTCTCTGTTCTATCTAACAACAACAACAGCAATGGCAACAACAATAACAATAATAACAACAAGCAACAAAATGGGAAAAATGGCCTCCAGGAGTAGTGTATTTGTAGTGCAGGCACTGAGCCTCAGAGATAACCCTGGAGGCTAAGTAAATAAATAAATAAAAGGAGAAACTTCTGTATAACCATCAAAACCAGAGTATTTGTTGTCTCCACATCCAGCACGGAGTAAAGTTCAATAAGCCTGAGAGAAGGTATGAAAGATGAATGAGGTAGGGAGGGCCATGCCAGAGACAAGGCAACTTTATTGCTGAGTCTCCAAAATTTATACAGAAAGCAAGCAGTTCTACACAATACAAGATTACACAAGGTATCATGGTTTACTGGCAGTTAGTTAAAGATCAATCGATTACAGTAAAGATCAATCGGTTATGGTAAAGATCAAGCGATTACCGGATTTTGCTCTCCTCCTCTAATGATTTACTTACAAACTTATTTTTCCACAGTTGCTATGTTCCCATTACTATTATCCTATATGTAGCTAGTTCCAGGAATATGATCAACTGAGCATAACAGTAAAATAAGGGAGTGGTTACTGGATTTGCTTACTTTCACATACTATACTATGATTATTCAGCAGCCACCTACTTTATCTTAAGATTAATATGTCCTGCCTGAATCAGCAGAGCACAAACAGGGGAGCAGATACATGCCACCAAGTCCACATCAGATAGCCAGGCATAAATAATAATAGGGGAATTTGCAGAGCACAGCCAAAGGCCATGGTGTTATCCATGTCACCCCTCCTGGCTAAGCCCCTTCTCGAGGGGCCTGCATGGGGTACCATGCCACCCCTCCCAGTCATCCCTCTTAACGAGGGGCCTGTAAGAGGTTTAGCTTGAACGCTGCTCCCAACAAATATTAGCATTGATACATTATCATCTCTTTCCTATTTAAATTTTACAGTTTATGCTAATTATGCCATTTATTGAACTTGGCCAGAACTGGTTGTTGCAGTTAGCTGTTATGTGTCTTTAGTCTCTTTCAACCTGAAATAAATTTGCAGTGTTTCTTTAATTTTAGTGACTGACATTTGAACGCTGTGGGCCACATATTTTGTAGAATGTCTCTTAGCTTTATTTGATGTTTCCTCCTTTTAAAAAAAAAAGATTTATTCACTTTAACTTTTTGTTGTTGTTTGATTATGCTGGGTTTCACCATTCTAGCACGACTTTTTTTTTAAGACAGAAAGAGAGAGATGGGGCTGGGGAGACAGCATAATGGTTTTGCAAAAGACTTTCAAGCCTGAGGCTCCAAAGTCCCAGGTTCATTCCCCAGCACCACCATAAGCACCACTATGAGCAGTGCTCTGGCAGCTCTCTCTTGTGTATCTTTCTCTCTGTATGCCTCTTTCACTAAAAATAAAAATAATATTTTTTTTAAAAAAAGAAAGAAAAAGAGATGGAGACAGAGAGACAGAAGAAGAGAAGACAAGATACCACAGCACCAAAATTTCCCCAGTGCTGTTTGAGTAGGGCTTGAGCCTGGGTTGAGTGTACCACACAGCAGGAACACTCCCAGGTGAGCTATCTTGATGATATAATTTAGTTACGAGAAAGAGAGAGAGAGAGAGAGAGAGAGAGAGATTGTAATGCCAAGGATGGAATTTGTGAATTCATGTAGGCAAGTTTGCTGCATCACCTACCTCTAGGACAGTGATATTTCCTCTTGAACAGATTCAGGATGTGTTCCTTTGATAGGAATATCACAGACATGCTGCTGTGTTCTCATCACACCATATAACACAAATTCCTACTGGCCTCATTACTGGTGATAATGTTAATTATGTAAATATTGCCCATAAAGCCTCTCTCCTTTGAAGTTACTTTCTCCCCCTTTGTAATTAACAAGTCTTTTTTATAGAAATACTTTAGAACCATATAGTACCACATTTTCTGATTCAAATTCAATCTAGTTTGCTATCAACATGAGTTCATGACTTCCTATCTTTATCCAGTGTGTTTATTCTAATACAGTCATAATGTATTTAGATGTTCAAATTGTCTCAGTTAGTATTTTTCAATTTGGATTGTGTCTTTTGGGCTTCTCCGAAAAATTCTCTGAAATTTTTTCTTAATTTTTTTTCTTAATCTCTAACAGAAGATCTGACATTTTCTTTTTTAAAATTTTATTTATTTATGAGAAAGATAGGCAGAGAGAGAAAGAACCAGACATCACTCTTGTACATGTGCTGCTGGGGATTGAATTCAGGACCTCATGCTTGAGAGTCTAATGCTTTATTCACTGCGCCACCTCCCAGACCACTATCTGACATCTTCTCTTCTCTTCTCTTCTCTTCTCTTCTCTTCTCTTCTCTTCTCTTCTCTTCTCTTCTCTTCTCTTCGCTTCTCTTCTCTTCACTTCTTTTCTTTCTTTTCTTTTTCTTTTCTTTTTTTTTGCCAGAGCACTGCTCAGTTCTGGCTTATGGTGGTGTGGGGGATGTTTATTGTTTATGGTGGTGTGGGGGATAGATCTGACATTTTCTTTTTTAAAAATAGATTTTTTTAATCTTTATTTATTCCCTTTTGTTGCCATTGTTGAGATCTGACATTTTCTAAGGTCAAGCCTGAAGGCAGCAATTCATTTAAAGAAAATGCTATCTGGACACCAGAATTTAGGTATTCTTTAGTGCATCCCTGCCGGGCTAGCATGGAGGTGCCTCTTCCCAGGCAGACAATAATGGGTGAGAGAAGGGAAATAGGAAAGTTTTGGACTCTGTGAATCAGGTTCTTCAGATCATGCCAGGTCACATCTTGGGTTTTGGGGGGCGTTGTAGTCATGCCATCTTGTGGGCAATGTCAGAGGGCACAGGGGTCCAGATGGTTTTGGGGATTCTGTATGAGCAGTTGGTTCTTCATGTGAAGGCTTGACATAGCTATAATCATGTACATGTGAAGAAAAAACTTGTACCAAGTTAGAAGTTTACTATAATTGATAACTGGATGATTAGAATTGGTTTAAATACCTTTATAACCAAATTTTGTTAAAGTATATTGATTTTTTAAAACTAATTTTTGCTTTAAACTTTAAACAAACTCAGGTTACTTAGAGAGTTAACACATGTTAATGACAATGTTTCTTAGAACATTTACAATGCCAGATTGATGCCAGATTTGTTGTGGATTAATTTCCACAAGATCAGTTCACAGGGTATTTTGGGGGGCCCTCCAAAAATGTCCTGTAACTCTTTTTAGTTAAATTAATAGGGAATTTGTATTTTACATTTGCAGATAAAGAATTGTCACATAAAATATTTAGACTTTAAAAAAATATTTAGACTTTTACTTTAAATACTCAGTTACTTTAGCAAATTAATTTTACCTTTATAAGAATTGTGTTGAAAACTCCTTCATTTAACTTTGCCTGCTAAGAATGTAGCTTCAAAGTTACACCTTTAACCTTAAATTTAATGTTTACCAAACTTCAAACACACACATAAACATGTAGTCTATAACACACAAGAGGAGAAAAACTTTTGTTACGAAGACATATCATGCCAAACACAAATTTAGATCTGTACTGTCTTAGTTGAACCATTTTAACTCACACAGTTTTCAAGACTAAATGTTTCACATTTATACCAAGACTTAAAAAAAAAATCAAAAGAGGAAAAAACAAATTTTTAGGACTGTTTCTGGATGTCTCCAGAAACTATGGCTGCATCCAGCATTTTTATATAAAGTCAATTAAGTTTCAGAGTACTATGAGCAAAATGTGTTGTACTTAAGATTTTCAGTCATTCATAACGCTCACTTACAAAAACACAACTGGCCAATCATAGCATGGAGCAGGGGTTTAAAGCTGTAGAATTCTTGCTGGGATAGTGACAGCAGACTGCCCAACATGATATTTTCAAAGGGTGATGGGTAAATCAGAGGGGGCAGACAGAAAGCTTAAGATATTCAGAGATAATGAGGGGGGAGAGAGAAGTGATAGGGAGGTTTTGTTTTGGGGCTCTTTTCCAAGACAGGAGTGGCCCACAAAGCACTAAGCACTATGTCTGGGGTTCCTTTTGGACATCAGGCTGAGGGCGTCAGGATCAGAAATCTTTCTCTCCAAAACTGATTGAACCCTGGTAATGAATTTAGCTAGGGATTCATCAGGTTCTTGGTGAAGGGAGAGAATGGGGGCTGGGGTCACTCCCATGGGGGGTGTTAACTGCTCCCACACTTGTAATGCACAGAGGCATACCTGATCAAAATAGCCAGGGGGAAATTTCGCTTCCAACTACTGGAGACCTGTCTCTCAATGTCCTATTCCAAAAAGGACCTCAAAATCCCAGTTAGGCTGGTTCTGACTGTTCCTACTGGATTGCTGCAGGCATTCACCACTGAAAAATGCTTCCCATTGAAGGGAGAGTGGGCCTGGGAGCGTGCTATATCTTTCCAGTCTTCAGGAGTGTTAAGGTTCTGGAGAAGGCCTTGTAAGATAGATATGGACATGAATTCCATCCTCTTTAATGCCCTGACAAAGTTCCTTAAGATCTGTGGAGGAATACAGGTACCATGCCTGAGGTCTCTGTCTTTTGGGGGTTTCGTTTACCAGGAATGTTTTCCTCTGGACTTGCTCCAGAGGAAAAGCTCCATCATGAAACCAGCAAAGGTATTCTGTGTCCAATAGAGGCATAGCGGCAGGGGGAGGAGCCACAGAAGTGGTGGGGGTAGCTGGAGATGCGTCTGCTGAAAAGGGAGCTGCTGGGTGAAGTGCTATGGGCTTAGGGTGGGTCAGGATTGGGGCAAGAGGTGGAACAGGCTTGGGAGGTTTTGCTTTCTCTAGAAAGCATGTAAGGTGCTGGGCAAGCAGAATGACTGTCTCCTTTAAATCTTGGATCGCAGCCTCAAGGTCCCTTAGACTGGGGCTGTTTTCCAAGTTAGAGTTGCCACTCTCCACAGGAGACTTGGGAGGGGAAGTCAGGGAAGTTTTAGTAGGAACTTACTTGGTCTTTTTGGAGGGGGACCCTGCATATCTCCTGAAAGCTGCAATCATGGTCAAGAGGAACCAAGGTATGGCCCAGAGCAAAATGTCCCAGAGACAGAGAACCTGTCTAGCAAAAAAGGAGTAGAGGATTTGAATCCTCTTGATAAGAAGGAAGGTTGCCTATGAAAGAGGGGTCTTAGGAAAATAAGAAGAGGGAGAAAAAGAACCACAGTGCCTTCGTTAAACACAAGGCTGCAGAGAGCCAAGAGGCCGTATACTTATCTGGAGTTGGGGTGCCTTCGTACATCTGCTGCTTGTGTGGAGCTGAGGGGGGGTAGGTCCCATGTTTGGGTGCCAGATGCTGGGCTAGCGTGGAGATGCCTCTTCCTGGGCATATACTCTCTATGTTGGAGAGAACTCAACCGGAGCCAGCCTGGGCTGCTACTCGCTCAGGGTCATGGGAAAGATGACTTGAACTCATGTCTGAGAGGCAGGCAATGCAATGTCTTTATTAATCAGAGAGCAACACTTTTAAAGGCCAGACCTGGAAGTGACAAGTCGGAAACAGAAATGGCTAGGAAAGTGGTGGAGAAAGGCAAAAGGGCACTGGTAAGGTAGAAACTTCCATAGCAACTGTTGCAAGGGTTTTAACTGGTGGGATTAATGATACCCTAGAGGCAGGGAGGGTCTTGAAAGATAGATCAAAGGAATGGAATGGGTGGGGATCTTTCAGGCAAAACAATGATTATGTAGATAGGCCATAGTATCAGGAATGCAGGGTGGAGCAGGGGGAGCTGGCTTAACAATTTCCCAACACATCACCTTTTTAGTTTGTGTTCTGATACTCTTCTCTGACCAGTGTGGGCCTCCCTACACTATACCATATCAAAACATATTTGGCCTCACCTTGTAGCTTTTAGACTAATCATCAGCTTATCTCTCAACCCCTTAATATTTTTTCTTACAAATCTTTCTGCTTTTCTTTCCTTCTTCTTTTTATAATTCTCTTTTTTAAGTATTTTATTTATTTTATTTTTAAGAGAGATGTAAGAGAGAAAGGCACAGAAACATCAGAGCACTGCACACCTCTGGCTTATTGTGGTTCGAGGGATTGAACCTGGGACTTTTGGAACCCCAGACACTAGAGTCTCTTTGCATAACCATTATGCTATCTACCACCGCCCTTTTTTTTTTTTTATTTACAAAAAGGAAACATTGACAAAACCATAGGATAAAAGGGTTACAACTCCACACAATTCTCACCATCAGAACTCTGTATCCTATCCCCTTCCCTGATAGCTTTCCTATTTTTTATCTCTCTGTAAGTATGGACCCAGGGTCATTATGGGATGCAGAAGGTGGAAGGTCTGGCTTCTGTAATTGCTTCCCCCCTGAACATGGGAGTTGACAGGTCGATCCATACTCCCAGCCTTTCTCTCTCTTTCCCTAGTGGGGCTCTGTACCCCTGCCCTTTCTTTTCTTCTTTTTCTTTTTTTTTACTAGAGCACTTCTCAGCTCTGGCTGATGATGATGCAGGGGATTGAACCTGGGACTTTGCAGCCTCAAGCATGAGAGTCTCTTTGCTTAACCATTATGCTATCTACCCACCACCCTCTTTCTGCTTTTCTTCTTGAGACATTTTACTCTTCTAAGAGATATTATCTGAAATCAGAAGTTTGATAGACTATTGTGGCTTTTCTAGTAACTCTATTACAGTTAATAGCAAAACATTAAACTGAGAAAAGTGTAAGCATGTATCTCTAAGACTACCTGAGTGCTACCAGTGGTTCAGGCCACAGCTTAGATCTGGTTTATGGTGGTGCAGGGGGTACCTGGGATTTGAGAGCCTCAGGTATGACAGTCTTTTTGCATAACCATTATGTTATCCACCCCCACCCCTGAACTTAATTTTTTTTAATGATACTCCTCTTAAAGATACTGTATCTCTCCAGGGAGGAACTACACTTCAAGAAACAGCAACATCTCTCAGCAAGGCCTGGTGTGATCAGAATTCCACTTTAGCTTATGAGAAAGCTTTCCTGGCTGTGTCAGTGAAACTTGTTAAACTTGTGGTCCAAAAAGCTCCTGAAATGGCAAGAAATATAGCTATCTCCATGACAAATATGATCAATGAGAGCCATGCCCTCCGGGAGTTCATCCATGACCAGGGAGGCTGGGTATGTATGGTAAAACCCCTGGCTTTGCTAGGCATTTATATTAATATATTAGTCTCATATTCATGTTTTTTTTTTTCCCTGTAAGTTGGAAACCATTCAGGAAAATGAGTCTCTTATTTTGATGAAAATACTAAGTTTTTCTTGATATGGAAAAGTGGAATAGTTAGAAGTTTGTCCTGTGGGTGTTGGACCTGAGTCATGCTTTCTATAATATATATATTTAACTATAACTCTGTAAATTTAATTTTCAATTCCTATACATAATTATCAATAATGTATTTATCAATATATTAGTGTTGAAGTACTACTTTTGGCCTGTTTTTTTGTTTGTTTGTTTTTGCCAGAGCACTGCTCAACTCTAGTTTATGGTGATATGGGGTATTGAACCTGAGACTTTCAAGCCTCAGGCATGAGAGTCTGTTTACATAACCTTTATGCTATCTACCCCCATCCAACAGTCCCCTTCATTTCCAAGATCAGCAGGTGCTTTGGGAGCCACATTGCCTGAAGGTATTTGTAGATTGTTCCTGGCTACTTGAATATGTTCTTGAAGGCATCCCTTTGATCATTGATTATTCTCTGTCTTTTCTAGGAAAATCTGGAAAGCTGAAGAAGAGGTGGAGCCATTTGCCAACCTGTGCCTTACTTCCTCTTTGACTGATTAGGCAATTGTTCTCTAACAATAAAGATAACCAAATAACCACTTTTTGAGGACAGAACTGATCCTAATGGGGTAATTTATTTTCTGCTAAGTGTTAAAGGTTAGGAGGAGCCCTGAGAGGACTACAGAGACTTTCTACTTTCTGTTTTTAATGTGCATTTTAGTGAGGTTCTGATGAAGCAAAGACCTACAAACATAAATAATAACTTGTTTGTAGTGGACTTTTCAGACAACTAGGGGGAACTTTTCTATGAGTTTTGTAATCTAAAAGATTTCAGGGAGATTTTGGGTTGGAAAATATATTAAATTAAATAGAAGACTTTCTTTTAAATTCAGAGTCTAAATTTCAGGTTAATTTTACTTGGGCAAAATTATTAGTATGTGTATTTTTAAGGTTGGAAGTAAAACAAAAACAAACAAACCAAAAAAGCACTATGTTCATCTGCCTTCTACTAGAAAGGACCATGAAAAATAAGGCAGTAACTGTATTTTTACTTCCACAGAATGCAGGAAATACTGGCCCACATCTTAGGACCACCAAACTACCCCCATGTAGGTTAAGCCAGATTCATATTGTGTTTATGAAATACATAATTTTTTTTCCACCTGCAGGCCTTATTTCGATTTCCAGGCCACATCCCGAGAGATTTTTGTTTTGTAGTGATGGACAGCTCATTTGGTTGGCTTGATAACCAGTTCCACAGGGGATTTTGATGTTTTTTTTTCTAAGAGATGACTTCATTTTTTTTTATTAATTTTATTTTTGAGAGAGATGCAGAGAGAGACATACACAGAGAGAAACACCAGAGCGCTGCTCAGCTTTGGTTTATGGTGGCGCGGGGGATTGAACCTGGTCCTAGATGAAGAGTGGACTATATAAGACCTATCACTTTTAGACTAAAAGGTAAACAAAGAGGTATGCAACAAAATTTAAGTTACTCAGGAAGTGGTAAAGTGTGCACTGTACCAGATGAACTATCATCTGGAGTCTCAGGCATGAGAGCTGTTTGCATAACCATTATGCTGTCTCCCCCGCCCTGGTTTTGATGTTTGTATGGAGGTTGAGAATCATCACTTTACAGCAAAGATTAGTGATTATTGCCACAGATCAAATTTATCCTGCTAACTTTTAAAATAAATAAATAAATATTGAAATACAACTACCTCTCACTCTGTCTCCCCCACCCCCATATTTTTTGTGGTTGGTTTCACGTTGTAACAGAAGACTGAATACTCATGGCAGACACCATTCAAGTTTGTAAATTACAGAAAAAATGTGCAGACCTCTTCTCTAAAGTTCAGTGAACATTTTGCTTTAAGTAGGAGCCAGGAGATAGTTCATCTGGTACAGTGCACACTTTACCACTTTCTGAGTAACTTAAATTTTGTTGCATACCTCTTTGCTTACCTTTTAGTCTAAAAGTGATAGGTCTTATATAGTCCACTCTTCATCTAGGACCATTGACAAATCACACTGCTCTGTGACTGGAGTAATTGGTAAAGGAACAAGTAATTGGAAACAAAGAGCATGTTTTCTATGTCTGTGTATCTCATAACTGTTCTTAGTAATTTCATAGATTAGTAAACACTAATCAAATAGAAACTCTCTTATCCATAATCCCCTAAATAAACTACTAACCTGAATGTGAAGAAGAAACACATTGCTTATCTATTTTAGAAGAGAGGCATTAACAACTTTAGCTAAAGTTTAACAAAGCTAACCACATCCCACGCTCCGTAACTTCCCCTTCAGGCAACCAATAATCTAGTTCTAAAAGCATAGAAAATAAAGATGCAGTACTGCTGATGTATTCTGGCATTTTTAAGTTATACTATCTCCTCTATTTTAGGATAAAGCACAGTTGGCTAATAATCCTGAAATGATATTTCATGTTTATTTTTACAAGTTGCTTTTTTTTTTTTTTTGGCTTAGCATTTAAGCTATAACTCCTTTGGTTTCTTATATAACAATACAACCCAGTGTGGTAAGTTTCATGGTATTTGACCACTTAAGCAAAATTATTATTTGTGTTGGCAGCAAGGGGTTGGGTGGGTAGGTGTATGATGGCAGTTGACAGGACCTTGAAGCCCCTGGAAGGAGAGTTAAAGACCTCTTCGGAAGTTCAGAAGCTACTCCTTTAAACAGATCAAACAGGATGATCATCACTTTTTTTTTGACCCAAATGAAGAACCCCAAAACATACCTAAAAGGACCAAGAGGCAGAGGAAGTGGTTATCTACAATTGCAGAGTCTGAACCCACCAAGTCAGAAGAAAGACCAGTATAATCTTTTGTTCCCTATTCACCACCACTGCATTCTTGGCACACCAAAAAAACCCAAGGGCCATGTGTCCATGTGAGAAGGTGAAGATCTGAAGATGGAGAAGAGCCAAGAAGCAGAGCTTCAGAATGGTGGAAGACAAAGCTACCTCGCCCACATAGATACCATAAACCCAGGTTGAGAGCTCCAAGTTCAGAACACAAGGGGGTCTTGAACTCACTCAGTAGCAAGTCTAGCCTCTTCTACTAAGAAAAGCTGTTATTCCCCATGCCAGACCAGAACTTGAGATAGGATTTCCCAGGCTGTAGTTTATCTGGGCACAGCACAGCTGAAGTAGGAGAGGGTTTGTTTTAGCTCTTGAGTCCTGAAAGAAATCAACACCTGGCCTTCCAGATTCATATATATATATATTCCTGGGGTAGGATGTGACTCCTGGTGTCTGCATGCTCATTCACAATTCCGGGTATTCCAGGGGCCCTGGGGTTGAGGGTGATTTTTCTCATCAGCCTTCCTATCCTGTTTGTTCCACTATTCCCAGCTAACTGGGCATCTGTTAGCACAGCAGAAGCCGAAACACCTGTCTGTGGGATCCAGGAGTGAGGTATGGCTCAAACGCTAACACCGGTCCTTTGAATTTACCCCTAGCCCCTCATCCTAATGTGTGTGCTCTTCTTGGAAGTTATGTTCCTGAAATGCTCTGCTAAGAACCATCCTTGGCACCCCAACCCCTAGTAGTCTGCAGCACACTCTAAAAACATCTCACTTTCTTGGCAGCAGTCAACAAAGCCAAAAAAGTTGTTCTCATTCCTATGTTTGAGTGAAAGTTTTTCTATCTTTGCAGGGTGAAAATAAGTAGGTAGAAGGGAAGAAAGAACCAGAATATTACTCAGGCATATGTGATGGCAGAGATTGAGCTTGAAACCTCATACTTTCTCTTCATTGATTCTCCAATATAAGTCAGTCTTTAAAAAACATATTTTAAATATTTTTATTTATTTATTGTTGGATAGAGACAGAGAAAAATTGAGAGAGATGGGGAGATAGGGAGGGAGAGAGTGGAGGGGGTCTGTCAAGGATCCCGGTTCAAGCCTCTGGCTCCCCACCTGCGGGGGGGGGCGGGTCACTTCACAAGTGATGAAGCAGGTCTGCAGGCATCTTTCTCTCCCCCCCTCCCCTCTCAATTTCTCTCTGTCCTATCCAATAAAATGGAAAAAACAGCTATCAGGTTGCAAAGCTTTCCCCCTGCAAGTGGGGACTAGGGAATTAAACCTGGGTCCTTGCATACTGTAATGTGAGCACTAAACCAAATGTAACACCATCTGGCCCATTTTTGTGTGTGTGTGTGTGTGTGTGTGTGTTTTAATATTATTTTAAAACTTATGAGACAATAGGTATAATTCAATACTGTTCCCACCACCAGAGTTCTATTCCCCATTCCCTCCGGAAACTGCAGTAGTTTTCTCAAGGTCTCATATGTGAGTTGATTATTATTTCTATGACTATCTGTATATATGTATATATATATTTTTCCCTTTTTTTCTATGGTCCTGGCTTTCCTCCCTTTCTAAGGTATAGTCTTCCTATACCTATTACTGCTTACAAATGTCCTTTTTTCTCTTCTCTCTGGGCCCTGATAGAATTGGAGTTTAAAGCCCTCTGGCCATCTTCCCCTAACAGTTCTCCCCCTCTGGGAGTATGAACCAAAATCATTTATGGGGTGCAAAAGGTGGGAGTTTTGGCTTCTGTAATTGCTTCTCCTCTGGACATGCCTGTTTCTATCTTTCCCTATGAGTTAGTGCTCTGGAGAAGTAAAGTTCCAGGACACATTGGTGAGGACCTCTGCCCAGGGAGTTTAGGCTGGAATCATAGTAGTAATGCAACTTGGTGGCTGAAAGACAGTAAGATACAAAGCAAAACAAAATGTTTAATAAGTAGGTACCAAAAAGTAGAAATAAAGCAGATGAGATTAGGGATCCTTGAGTGGAAAGAAGCCAGGAAGTCTATTAGAAGGATGTTCCTAGGGGCCCATTATTTTAGTAATACTTACCTAAGCTTGATAACTAACATGGAGGTGGACTACTAATAATGTCTAGGAAGATGGTGTCAGAGATGAGAAGAGAGCTAGAAAGTTGGATTAGGGCAGAGAGTAGCTCCCAAACATGAAGAAAAAATATAAATACAATGAACTATTTACCTCATTGATCTGACCCAGGGACTATATACATACATACATATATATATACATATATATATATACTCACATTTAGCACAGAAACTTTTATAACCTCTGAGTCCCTTGCAGTTCGTGGTCACAGGTGGGAACATCCTAGGCTTCACTCATTTCAGGACCAGTCTTCCTCAAGTGGCAATGTAAGCTGATCTAGCTTCCTTTGGAGTGAGGCAATTCATATTATTGCTACTTTAAGTGAAGGCAAGGCCTTGGAAAGGCCCAAAAGAGGTCATATGATGATGTTTCTTATGGAAGTGACTAGTGAAGGTGGAGAGAGGGATCAAGTAGCAGTTTTGACTCATATTGTCTATGGGGGAAACTAAAGATTCCCTGACTAGAGCCCCAAATGATGGTGTAGCCCGTTATTGACCAAAAAGTCAATCATTGAGTGAACCAGTTTCTTGCCCTTATCCAGCTTTTGTAGTCCCTTCTTTATCTGATGAGTTTAAACTTCCTCCCAGTATTGAATGTCATCTGTTATATCCAAACTGGCATTAGGTTTGTAGGTCTTGCCTCAAGTTAGGGAGGAATTAGACCTAGGGTTTTAGTGTGGCCTAAGTTAACCTTAAATTTTACTGCATTTACTTGTTTGATGATTATAATAAAAGTTGCCATAGGAACAATAATTGTCCTTTAGTTGATATATAGCCAGTCTATCTCTTGAACAACTGTATATGATTTTTCTTCTAAAGACTACCAAGGGGTGACAATAATGTTTGATGCTATCAGAAGAAATTAGGAGATATATCTTACTTTTGTGTAGTTAGTTGAGTAAATAAGGTGTTTGAGGGAAGTGAAATAGAAGTTATATGACAAGGGTGACTAGGACCATATAATAAATATTTGATTAGAAAAATGTATGGTGCCTTCTACTTGTTTGCCTATACATCCCTTTGCTTGCCTATAGGCCTTTCTACTTGCTTTGCTGTGCTTATTAGGTCTAAGTCAGAGGACTATTAAGCATTTTTATTTTGAGGTGTATAGTTGCTCCTAATTTGTGGATACGTGTATACGTGAACCCAGCCCTCTTGGCCCTACCCTATATCTATGTCTATAACTTCATTAGAGAGTGTACCATTTGAAATGGAATTAGGTAGTCCCTTGTGCTAGGAAAGGTCTCACCAGATTATTGGAGTTGAAAGGTTTACATCTAAGGCTTGGCATCTCTGGATTCAATCTGAAGCAAGCAGGCATTGGCAGCATAACGTGGCATGTTGGCACTGGTGTACTGATTTAGTTGAGGTCAACAGAGACAACATAACAGGGTAGGGGATCAAGAAGAGGCATAAAAAAATACAAGCAAAGTTCCAGAGGTTCTGGGACTGGGAGAAATACAGATTTTGAAGAGAATGGGGAAGATTCCTTGGAGTCTTTAGAGTTTAAGAAGTCAACAGATAATTTTTATCATAACCTAGTTACTTGGGAGCTTGGTTAATTTTGAAAGTCCTAGGGTTAGTATTTATTGTTTTTTAATCTTTATTTATTGATTTATTATTGCGTAGAAACAGAGAAATTGAGAGGGAAAGGTGAGATAGAGAGGGAGAGAGACAGAGAGACACCTGAAGACCTGCTTTACCATTCATGAAGCTTTCCCCCTGCAGGTGCAGATCAGGGAATTGGCCTCGGTCCTTGAGCATTGTAATGTGTGTGCTTAATCAGTTGCGCCACTGTCTGGCCCCTGGCTAGTATTTATTATATCATATTTTACCTCACCATGCTTTATGTCATTTAATGCTATCTACAAATAACTTTTTTTTTCTTACCAGAGCACTGCTCAGCTCTGGCTTATGGTGGTGCGGGGGATTGAACCTGGGGCTTTGGAGCCTCAGGCATGAGAGTCTGTTTGCATAACCACTATGCTATCTACTCCTACCCTCTACAAATAACTATATTTTAGTTACTGACAGGACCAATTGATTCTGCACTATCTGGTCTAACATTGTAGGTAACTTAGTATTTGAAAAAAAGTTAAGTTTAGAAATGTTTTAAGCTCACTATCAGAATTCAATCAGTTTATAAATTTGAAACATTAAGTACTTAGATTAAATTAACATATACTCACACTGAAATGTAGGCAGTAAGAAAACTTGAGATATTCAATCTATTTTTCCCTGACATATTGAATAGTGATTTATGAGAATATAAGTTAATAGGGGTATAGTTTAACAGCTTTCCCACCACCAAAGGTCTGTGTCCCTACTCCCAGATCATGGACCCAATAGTCCACCATTACCTCAGAGTCTTTTACTTCAGTACAATACTCCAAACCAAGTCCAGGTTCTGCTTTGTGTTTCCCTTTCTGTTCTTATTTTTAACTTCTGTTTATGAGTGAGATCATCCCATTTTCATCCTTCTCTTTCTGGCTTATCTCACTTAACATAATTCCTCTAAGCTCCATCCAAGATGGGGTGAAGCGGGTGACTATTTAAAGAATTCTACAACATAGGAGCCAGGTAGTGGTGCACCTGGTTGAGTGCACATGTTACAGTGCACAAGGTTCGAACCCCTGGTCGATATGATGACATCAGCTATGCCATCTAGAAAAACAAACAGTGTGTTAAAAATTCAGTAGCAAATAATCATCAATCATGTAGCAGGAAAATACAAAATATCTTACAATCTCAAAATGTCAAAAATCATTTAACAAAACAAAACACTATAACAATAAAACAACATAAATAAAACAAAAGAACATATAACAAATGTTGTAACTGTTTCAAAAATTATTATAGACTACTCCCCAAGAATATGAAACATACAAGGAAGTCAGCTTTTTTTTAAAGAATTTTTTTAAAGAATTTATTTATTTTTTCATGAGAAAGATAGGAGAGAGAGAGAAAGAAGCAGACATCACTCTGGTTCATGTGCTGCTGGGGATTGAACTCAGTACCTCATGGTTGAGAATCCAATGCTTTGCTGTCTCCCAGACCAATTTTTAAAAAATTTTTTTATTTATAAAAAGGAAACATTGACTAAACCATAGGATAAGAGGGGTACAAATTCACACAATTCCCACCACCAGAACTCTGTATCCCATTCCCTCCCCTGATAGCTTTTCTATTCTTTAACCCTCTGGGAGTATGGACCCAAGGTCATTGTGTAATGCAGAAGGTGGAAGGTCTGGCTTCTGTAATTGCTTCCCTGCTGAACATGGGCAGTGGGAGTGGGTGGGAGGGATGGGTCGAAGTCTTTTGGTGGTGGGAATGGTGTTTATGTACACTCCTAGTAAAATGTAGTCATATAAATCACTAGTTAATTAATACGAGAGGGGGAAAATCAATTGTATGTCTCGAAGTTTTTCAAAACACAAACTGAATCTTTTCTCAATATATACAGTGTAATTGATATGCAAACTCTCTCAAAAGCCTAGACCAAGTAGATCAGAAGCAACCAATAGCACAGCTATATACAAGATACTGGGTACTGTACAGCAAACCCTAACAAAAGGACTTTTCAAAGTTAACCCAATTACCAAATAATGTGATGATAACATTAACTATCCATTGTCTTTTGGAACCCTAAGACAGCAGGAACCTCACATCTCCACTATAGAGCCTCTACTTCCCCCAGTCCTGGAACCCTTGGATAGGGCCCACTTTCCCGTATGCCTCTCCCAATCCATATCAAATAATATTGCATCTGCCCATCACAACCTAACCAACACAACGATTGCCACCTAAACATGCTTCACTTCAGACTGTGTCCAGAGAGTACACGTGTGGAATGACAACCCTTCAGCTTCATTACTCGGGTGAGACCTTTCCTTTCATAGTATACTCTAATTCCATCTCAGGTGGTTCACTTTCTAACAAAGTCCCAAAACCTAGATATACACCAGTTTCTGTGAGAGAGAGCTTATGTTCACACGTATCCGTAAACTACTGCAAAATATATACCTGAAAGCAGAAGTACACTAGAGTTTGCAGTGAGTACCCCCCCCCCCCAACACTTCCTCTCCACTATTCCAAGCTTTGGGTCCATGATTGCTCAACAATTTGTTTGGCTTCGTATGTTAACTCTCTTTTCAGCCACCAGGTTCCAGATGTCATCAGGATGCCGGCCAGGCTTCCCTGGACTGAAGACCCCACCAATGTGTCCTGGAGCTCTGCTTCCCCAGAGACCCACCCTACTAGGGAAAGAGAGAGGCAGACTGGGAGTATGGACCGACCAGTCAACGCCCATGTTCAGCAGGGAAGCAATTACAGAAGCCAGACCTTCTATCTTCTGCAACCCACAATGACCCTGGGTCCATGCTCCCAGAGGGATAGAGAATGGGAAAGCTATCAGGGGAGGGGGTGGGATATGGAGAATGGGTGGTGGGAATTGTGTGGAATTGTACCCCTCCTACCCTATGGTTTTGTTAATTAACACTTTCTTAAATAAAAAAAAAAATAAAATAAAGGCTAGAACAGTGCAGATGAAGAGTTGGGGCTGGGGTGTCTCTGTTTTGTAGATAGCTAGTAGGCATATTTTAGTTATATTCCAAAGGGCCTGTGGCTATACTAGTTTTTTTTTTTTTTTTCTTTTTGCCTGAGCCTGAAATCTGATATGCAGGTGGATCCTAATTAATGTCTGGGAAGATGATGATGATGTCATGGCTGGAAGAAGGACCAGAAAGCTGGATCACCACTTTTTTTTTTTTTTTTTACTTCTCTTCAGTACTAACAATATAACCAGAGCAATGTAATAAGAATGAAGAAGTGTAGTACTCCTCTTCCCCATTATTTTTATTTATTTATTTATTTATTGCTACCAGGGTTTTTGCTGGAACTATAAAATTCTACCATTCCCAGTGGACTTTTTTTTTTTTCTTATACAGAAGGTGAGTGGAGCAAATAGAGAGTCACAGGTGGAGGTAAATAGCATAATGGTTATGCAAACAGACTCATGCATGCCTGAGGCTCCAAAGTCCCAGGTTCAATCCCCCACACCACCATAAGAAAGAGCTGAGTAGTGCTCTGGGAAAGAGAGAGAGAGAGACAGAGACAGAGAGAGAGACAGAGAGAGACTATAGCTCTGATACACCACTCCTGGAGCTTCCCCTCTGCATGGTACTTCCATGTGGTGCCCAGGGGCTCTGACCTGAGTATTAACAAGAAGTGAAGTGTGCACTCTGTGGTCTGAGGGCTGTGTTTCTGAACAGAGTATGATTCTCTATGTAGAAGGCGGCAAGCTGACTATGAAGTTCACAGCAGGTAAGATGAAGAGTTTGATGGGGTCTCAGAATGCTGTGGTGAGAAGACGCAAATGGAAAAATGGGTATCCTGTAGATGATGTGAAGCATGAGCCAAACAAACTAGCTTTACTATAGGTACTTTTTAAATAAAGACTTTCTTTCTCTCATTCTTTCTTTTTAAATTCCTTATTGGGGGACTAATGCTTTATAGTTGACAGTAAATACAATAATTTGTACATGCATAACATTTCCCAGTCCTCCACATAACAATACAACTCCCACTAGGTCCTCTGCCATCATGTTCCAGGACCTGAATCCTTCCCCCCACCCACCTTTTTTAAAAAGGTTTTTAATCACAGAACTAAGTATTCAAAGATGAATGTCCCCCCCAAAAAACATTAAAAGCCGTTACAGTTGTCTGTCTGCTGCTGATTGTAGCAATGAGAGAATAATCCTATCAAATGTCAAACAAAGAAATGTCTAGACAAGAGCCAAGATGTAAGGACCTTGTTTGCCATTGACTGTCTTGGAGAAACTCATCTGTGATTTTGCCATTCAGTGGCTTATGTTCTTAACTCTTGAAATATACCTTTTCCACTTTGGAGGCATTTTTTTTAAAAAAATTTTTTCTATTGGGGAATTAATGTTTTACATTCAACAGTAAATACAATAGTTTTTACATGCATAACAATTTGGAGATATTTTATAAGCTCTTCGGTGTCCATTTATAAAGGGGAAACAGGTCTATATGGAGGTAAAGGGAGGTTACTTTTTCTAATCCATTGTAGCTCTTCAATGCTGGACTCTATGCCTCAGCAGTGACACTCCTTTCATAACAATACCCCTACTGCTTTTGTAGCAAAAATTCAGGGAGGTATTCTTTGTCAGGCTCATACCCACACACCCCAACACTCAAGGCCCATCTGTTCCTGGAACAAAGTGCTATTCAGAGACTCACATTGGCAGCATTAGGCAGGAGACCTGGAGCAATAGATGTAGTAGTAACCAAGTTGAGTGGCTCTCTCTCCAAAGCATAACTAAGTTATTTTTATCACAACAGATTTTAAGACTTATCCAAATACATAGAAGACACTGTAATTGTCTTTGACAAACTTAAAACTATAGGGAGGTGGCATTTTTGGTTTTAGTATGCATTAACTTTTAAATAAATTTATGGAAGATGAGGAACATGTGAAAATATTAAGATAATTTCAATAACTGAATGAAAATTTTGCATTGCAATGATTCAAACTAAGAAAGTCCTGATGAATTGGAGTCAGGGGCAGGTTTTTTATATATAAAACTAACTAGACTTTATGGTTTCATTTTTAGAGACAAAAATGAGAAGGAGCAAAAGAAGTGGCAATAAAGTGAACAAGGTCTGTGGGCAATGTGGTTTGATAGGATGGGTGGAGACTCTTAACAGAGAGGGTTTTAGTGACAAGTTGTAGAGACTGGATTTGTTCTGCTAGATTATCAGTTAAGCCCTTTAGAGTTTAAATATCTAAGTGGAGTTCTAAAACTTTTCATTCTGCCAGGAAACACTAGAATCAAAGATAAATAGAAAAAAAGACCAAGAGGAGGAAGAGGAGGAGGGGGAAGAGGAGGAGGGGGAAGAGGAGGAGGGGGAAGTGGAGGAGGGGAAGAGAGGAGGACAAGAAGGAGAAGGGGGAGGAGGAGGAGAACTACTAGTAGTGCTCATGAGACATATACTCATCAGTTAAAAAAAGGCTGTCTTG
This sequence comes from Erinaceus europaeus, assembly GCF_950295315.1. Lineage (NCBI taxonomy): Eukaryota > Metazoa > Chordata > Mammalia > Eulipotyphla > Erinaceidae > Erinaceus > Erinaceus europaeus. Next base: position 62,690,115 of record NC_080172.1, read on the forward strand.
TGTCTTTGGGAAAAAATGAACAGAACTGACAGTGATCATGCCTAATGAAGTATTCGGTTGTTGGAAAAATCATGATTTAGGGCTGGGTGGTGGTGTACCTGGTTGAATGCATATGTTACAATGCTCAAGGACCCAGGTTCAAGCCCCTGTTTCCCACTTGCAGGGAGAAAGCTTCACAATTGGTGAAGCAGTGCTTCAGGTGTCTCTCTGTCTTTTACCTATCTATTTCCCCCTTCCTCTCAATTTCTGGCTGTCTCTATCCAATAAATAAGTAAAGATAATAAAAATACTTTAATATTTTATTTTACTTATTCCCTTTTGTTGCCGTTGTTGTTTTATTGTTGTAATTGTTATTGGATAGGACAGAGAGAAATGGAGAGAGGAGGGGAAGACAGAGAGAGAGAGAAAGACACCTGCAAACCTGCTTCACTGCAAAGCGACTCCCCTGCCGTTGGGGAGCCGGGGGCTCGAACTGGGATCCTTGCGCTGGTCCTTGTGCTTTGCGCCACCTGCACTTAACCTGCTATGCTACCACCCAACTCGCAATAAAAAAGTATATATATATATATAACTTATTTATTTATTTATTTTTAATCAGAGCACTGCTCAGCTCTGGCTTATCGTGGTGCGGGGAATTGAACCTGGGACTTTGGAGCCTCAGGCATGAGAGTCTCTGCAAAACCATTATGCTATCTACCCTCCTCCCAATAAAAATATTTTTAAAAGAAAAGTCATGGTTCATTTTTTGCAAAGAAAAATATGTTAAGACTTTAACAACACAGTAAGGAAATGAAGAAAAACTATGAGATGATTTCACTCATATATGGAATAGAGAGAACTGAAACACAAGAACTTGAAAAAATAAAAAGTATATATACATAAGCAACTCATATCTATGTCCTTGGGAGAATTATGGTGGCTATCACTGGAGGAGAGGCACAGAATTTTGGTGGTGGGAGTAGTGTAGAACTATATCCCTACTATTTTATAATCTTGTAGATCACTATCAAATTGCTAATAAAATATAGTAATAAAAATAAGATGGCTACGACCAGGATGACTGTTAGATTTGTACACCTTTTTATTTAGAAACCGCCCACTTCCCCCTCTGCTCTACATTCTTGTAATAAATCATTCTGGATTCCTGAGAAAATAAATAAATAAATAAATAAAAATAAAAAAATAAAATAAAATCAATGCTTGGAAGTCGGGCTGTAGTGCAGCAGGTTAAGCGCAGGTGGCACAAAGCACAATGACTGGCGTAAGGATCCCGGTTCAAGCCCCGGCTCCCAACCTGCAGGGGAGTCACTTCACAATCGATGAAGCAGGTTGCAGGTGTCTATCTTTCTCTCTCCCTCTCTGACTTCCCCTCCTCTCTCCATTTGTCTGTATCCTATCCAACAATGACGACATCAATAACAACAGCAATAATAACTACAACAATAAAAATCAAGGGCAACAAAAGGGAATAATAATAATAATAAAGATGGAGAGGAAGCTAACTAAGAACTTATCACTGCGAGGAATCCAGGAGTGAAAGTGAATGGAAAGGATAAATTGAATCTAACAGACATTAAAGAGGAAGAACTAATAAGGCTTTGGTAATGAAAAGGATGCTGACAAAGAACTGGATGTTTCACAAATAATATGATGTGTGGGCAACGTTCAGATACAGGAAAAGGCAAAGATAGTGAAACTAAAGCAAAGAATGATGGGTGATTTGCTTTCCCTAGGATCTTAGAATATACCTCCTCCTAGACAAAGTAGAATGTACTAAGAAACCTGACTGTCTTTTCTTTCTTTCTTTTTTTTATTTTCCCTTTTGTTACCTTTTTTTTTTTTTAAGATTTTATTTATTTATTTATGAGAAAGATAGGAAGAGAAAGAAAGAACCAGACATCACTCTGGCATATGTGCTGGCTGGGATTGAACTCAGGACCTCATGATTGAAAGTCCAAAGCTTTATCACTGCTTTTACCACCACCCGGACCATGCCCTTGTTGTTTTATTATTGTAGTTATTATTGTTGTCATTGTTGTTGGATAGGACAGAGAGAAATGGAGAGAGGAGGGGAAGACGGGGGGGGGGCAAGACCTGCTTCACTGCTTGTGAAGCGACTCCCCTGCAGGTGGGGAGCGGGGGCTCGAACCGAGATCCTTAGTCTGTTCCTTGCGCTTTGCGTGCATGACTAGTTTATCATGTCCTAATAGTCCACCCAACATTCTCTTCGACACAAGCCTTTCTGGTCATCTCAGTCCCTACCTCCATGATATTAAAGTTTCTCCTAAAATGTCACATTGCTCTGTTGGCGCAGGTGGCAGTGTAACTGGCACTTTTTGTCTTCTCATCTTCCTTCTGAGCAAACACCACATGGGGGAGCAATGAGAAGTTCTTTCCTCACTTCTCTTCAGCCACTGATTCACAATTTGACTTTCCACTACAACTCACCTTTGATATCTCTGATAAAGTCTTTGTGCTATATTTTACTGCATGGAACTATTGTGTTCACTTAAGGCTTGTGCCAGACTGGGTTAAATGCTTCATCAGAAAGTTTTAAATTCTTTGATACATGACTTGTTTCCTCTCCCCAGCTCTTGACTGTCCCACACATTACAAATGAGTCAAAAGAATCTTTGTTAAAAAGCATTGTGTTCTTATTCCTCCCCTCCATTCTGTAGAAGGAAATGTGAAAAGTTAAGGAGCAGCTTAAAGTTATTCAAAATAAAACTGATGTTTTGTGCTTTCTCTCTCAGTTTGCTTTTTGCTTGCTTGAGTGGTCTGATCAGGAAATAGCCTTTAGCTAAGTGGGTTTTTGAGGTTTGCTTATTTCATGACATATATATATATATATATATATCTTTTGGGTTCAGTATAGAACTGAGTCCTAAGCATTGCTGCTTGTTTTTGAAAAAGCTCTTCAGTTCTTCTAAGATACAACTTTCAGGTCCTTATATATTTGGGTAAAATGTCTACGGAGGGCATCTAAACAAGCTTTTCTTTCTTATATCTATCTCCATCACCTTCTCTTGCTCCCAAAAAGAAGTAACAAAGTTAAAAATTGTTCTGAAATGTGGATCTGAGGAAAGTAGATTTAAATTTTATCTTCTTAGGTATCTTTTCATTATTAAATAACATTCTAGGTGACAGGGAGATTAGAAAACTGTATATCTCATATTTGTTCATACAGAAAAAAATCATCTTTTTAGGGTAGTGCTTTGCTAGTTTGTAAATAAGCAACTTAGTTTAGAATGTTTCAATTTGAACTGGTAGTTAAGTCTGTGACTTTACTTCTGAGCTGTTTTAATTAAAGTGGTTGAGTGTATTTTTCACCATATTCCAACTTGTTTCTAACTATTGCACGCCTAGCCCCCAACATAGTACCAAGCATTTCGTGGATACTCAATAAACTTGTTTAAAGTGTGTGTGTGTGTGTGTGTGTGTGTGTGTGTGTGTGTGTGTGTACTGGTCATCATCAGGCTTTACTGTTCCAGGTCAACTTTTTCAGACAGAGAGATAGAGACAGAGAGATGGGGAGGGAGACACCACAGCATCAACACTTCCCCCAGTGCCATTGGAGTCAGGCTCTAATTGAAAAAGATGTTTAAGTGGACTGGGAGATGGCACAGTGAATAAAGTATTCAGTTCTCAACCATGAGGCCCTGAGTTCAGTCCCTGGCAGCATATGTACCAGAGTGATGTTTGGTTCTTTCTCTCTCCTATCTTTCTCATGAATAAATAAATAAATTCTTGAAAAAAAGATACAATATTTTTTTTCTAATTATGTAGCATCTTAAATTTTTGCTGTTACACAGTTGGTTCTCTTTGCATCTGTTTCCTTTTAATCTTGTGTATGCTTTTACATGATTTTAGTTATTGTGAACTTGAACTTTTGTTTTTTATAATGTTCCCACATCTTATATACTTTATAATAGCCAAATTAAACATTGCATTAATAAGAGCAGTAATAATTTTTCCTACAGTGCTAGAATGGGATAATTTAAGGAATATTGACCAAAGTTAAACAAATATTGAATAATTATGGTTCAGTTTCATTCTTAATGTGAACTGGGATAGAAATTCCTTAGTGATTCCACATAGTCTATATGTAGGACACCTTTATTACCTTCCTATTCCTGTTACAGAATTTAATAAAGTAGGTGTAGTCTGATAGTACTCTGAAACAGTTTTTTTTCTACCGGAGCACTGCTCAGTTCTGGCTAATGGTGGTGTGGGGGGGAGTTGAACATGGGACTTTGAATCCTCAGGCTTGAGAGTCTCTTTGCATAACCATTATGCTATCTATCCCTACCCTAAATTGTAATTTCCTAGAGGTAGTTTGAATAATGTTGCAGAAAAGAAATATTACTACTATCTGAAATAGAAAAAGTTCTAACAGCATATTTTCCAGTTATTTTTTTTCAGGACTATTTCAAACATGTTTTAATATTTTATCTATTGAGTTTCTGACTTCAAACAGAGCTGACATGCTGATTTGGGGTTGCTTTTACACTGATTGGGACACTATTGAGTAGGCCTGTCCCCACTGAGGAAAGAGCTGATGCAAGATGAGATATGAAAGATTTTTCCAAAGCAGGCTGTCTTTCAGACAAGATGAAAATGCTATATGCATAGTGTTACTTCCTGAAATAATGGCCTTCTCTGAGGCACTTGCTGCAGAGTTGAAAAGTATTTTCTAGAAATAATGCCTCAGACTGTCTGTACAGAAAGGTATATTGATGCAAGCAAGGGGATTGACTTTACTCTTTTTCTATTTCTTCATATGCCACTAATATGGTAATACAGGGGTCACTGTGTCAACTTTTTAGTCAGGCGCTACACTCAAGGCCCACTGGATAGAACAGTTGTTTTTATATCCAGGAGCTCAAAAGTACTGGAGGATATGAGAGGTCTTGAAATCAACACTTCCTTTAATGGAGGGCTCCACTTCCTCAGCTTTGGGAGAGACTGTCAGAACCACCTGACTTTGCTTCATCGAAAAAAAGAGCTTGAGGTCTACACGGTTGTCTTGAGAGTTGTGAATAAAAAACACCATGTCTGATGCACAGAAATTTACCACTGATCACAATGACAAGACAGCACAGGTAGACAGTGTCTAGCTCCCAACAATGTCTTTTCCAATTTCTGGTTTTAATTGAACTTTGCAAAGTTCATTTGGGACATGAGGAAACAGAATGTTTATGTGCATTGTGGGAAAGAGGGTGAAATAGAACTTATCTGTGAGATCTGTATTTCTTCATTTTCTCTAGGAAGCAAGAAAGCAAAGAGCAAAAGGGGAAAAAATAGGCGCATTTTGCTTAAGAGTGATGGAGTGGAACAGTCTCAGTAAAGAGCAGACCACATGTTATGTTCTGGTTAGCCTCTTGTTTGTTAAAAACTTGAGTTGTAACGGGTTCTTTGGCTGAGAAGGAAGGCACTAGGGCCCTGGGGTGAGATGATGGCTTTGTTGTGTGACCACAGAGGCTGGAGGCTGGTTACGTACTAATTTCCTATAGGGCTTGTGATGAAGTCAGTAAACCACAGCTTTCAACATGCTCTGCTTAGGCTGCAGCAGTGGCTGTTCGGTGGTGTCTTGGCCATGACACACATTTGACATGCGCTCCTCTAACCCACTTAGAAACAGTCTCTCTTGCCCTGTAGCATGGACCAAAGAAAAATTCTGCAGAAGTTCCTGGATGAGGTCCAGAACAAGAAAATCAACAAAAGGGAGTTTGCCAGTGAATTTCTGGTGAGTCTCACGTGTGACACTCTCAGAGTAGTTCCACAGTCTTTTAAACTGACTGTGGTGGTCCAGTTCTCCTGGACCAAATTTCTCTTGAGATAAAGTGAAATAGCAGACCTTGCAGGGGGAGGAAAGCAATCTGAAAGTTGGACTTCTCACTGTGGCTTATGTGTAGTTTATATATTTTCTCTAAAATAATATTATTTAAAAAAAATCTTTATATATATATTTTTTTAAATTAATTTATTTTTCGCTTTTGTTGCCCTTGTTGTTTAACATTGTTGTGGTTATTGATGTCGTTGTTGTTGGATAGGACAGAGAGAAATGGAGAGAGGAGGGGAAGACAGAGAGGGGAAGAGAAAGACAGACACCTGCAGACCTGCTTCACTACTTGTGAAGCGACTCTCCTGCAGATGGGGAGCCAGGGGCTTGAACCGGGATCCTTACACCAGTCCTTGCACTTTGCGCCACCTGCGCTTAACCCGATGCACCACCACCCAACTCCCTAAAATACTATTGTTACTATTTTGGAGTTTGACTAGAAATCCAATTGGAAGTATATATTAATTAAATATCTGGAGTTCAAAGGTATCTGAGTTGTGATTTATGCTTCAAATGATCAATTTTAATTAATATTAAGAGAATGTATACCAACATTAAATTTCCCTGGACTGCTGTTTTCAGCCTCCTCATGGGAGGCCACTGGGATAACAAAAGGTCTTGAGGAGCACCAAGACTACCAGCTGCCACATTCTGTGATTTTCTTTAAAAAAAAAAATTAAAATGCATTTTTCCCCCAAATAAAGAACTGTCTTAATATTCTTTTGCTTAGGGAGATGGTGTGGGGACCGGTACAGTGGAGACAAGGGAGGGAGATGGAGAGAAACAGGAGCACAATGCAGCTCAGGGTCACCTGGGTTTAATTACCCTGTGCGACACTGCTCTCCTTGGAGGGAACAATGGTTATTGAAGCAGTGGCAGCTGGGGAGGTCTCATTCATCCTGCAACCTACCATATCCATGAATAAGATGTCCGATAGAATCAATGGACACCGCACATTTTAGAATACATCCAGCTGCTGCTTGGATTTATTTCAGCTTCAAACTCTAATTCTTCCACTGTGGAGAAATGGGAAGAACAAGAGCAGTGAAGGACAGAACCTGAAATTAAATCATGGCTCTGCTATCAACCAAATTATCAAACTATTTGACATGTCCTTTTATCTCCAATATCTGTTTTAATTTATTTTTTAAATGTTTATTTATTAATTACTCACCTTATATGATAGGGCAGAGAGAATTTGAGAGGAGAAGGGGAAATAGAGAGGGGAAAAAGACACTTCAGCACTGCTTTACCACTTGTGAGGCATTCCCACTGCAGGTGGGGACTAGGGGCTTGAACCTGGATCCCTGCGCATGGTATATGCACTCAGTCAGATGCACCACTGGCAGGCATCTGACTTCTTTTTTTTTTTAAGATTTATTTTAATGAGAGAGAGAGATGGAGAAAGAGAGGGAGAGAGAGAGAAAAAAAATCATGGCTCAGCTTTGGCAACTGTATTGCTGGGGAATCAAACCCAGACCCTTAGGCAAGTAAGTTCTGTGCTCTAGCTCATGGAACCATTTCATCAGCCCCTTCCTTTTTCTAGCTTGCAAAATGAGACAACTAGTCCCATCTTTCCTATCCCTGAGGGTTTGTTGGTGATTAAATATCAGTAGCAATAATGACTAAATGTGGCCATTTATTTAATAACATTTAAAAATGTTTTATTATTTTTATTTATTTATTGGATAAAGACATACATCGAGAGATAAGGGGGAGATAGAGAGGAAGACTGACAGAGACACCTGTAGCACTACTTCACCACTCTCAAAGTTTTCCCCCTGCAGGTGGAGATCAGGGGCTCAAACTCAGGTCCTTGCACATTGTAACATGTGCGCTCAACCAGGTGTGCCACCACCCAGAACCCTACTAATATTCTTTTATTAGTGATTTAATACTGATTTACAAAATTGCAATATAACAGAGGTACAGCAATGCACTGTTCCCACCACCAGAGTTCTGAATTCCCAATCCCTTCATTGTAAGTTACAGCAGTTTTCTTAAGGTTGTAGATATGGGTCAACTATTATTTCTACAACTATCTGTCTATATTTATATATATCTGTCCCCCCTTTTTTGGGGGGAGTGGCCCATCTTCTCTTCTTTTCCAAGTCATACATCCACCTATTATTATATCTAAATGTCTCTCCCTTTTTCCTCCTCTCTCTCTAGTTCCTGATGGAGTTGGAATTCAGAGCCCTCTGGTCATCTTCTCCCTATCATTACTCCCCCACTGGGAGTATGGATCAAAATTGTTTTTGGGGTGCAGAAGGTGGGAGTTCTGGCTTCTGTAAACTGTTTCTCTACTGGGCATAGGCACTGACAGGTTGATTCATTACCTCCCCACCACCAGCCTGTTTCTATCTTTCCCCATGTGGTAGGACTCTGGAGAGGTGAAGTTCCAGGATACATTGGTGAGGTCCAGGGAAGTTCTGATGGAATCATGATAGTGTATGCAACTTGGTGGCTTAAAGTCTGCAATATTTAAAGCAGGAAAAAACGATTAATTAATAGAAACCAAAAAGTAAAAACAGAGCAGATGGGAATAGAGATTTTGTGATGAAAAGAAGCTAACAATTCCATTTTAGGCATTTAGTCCATTTGGGCATTTCCTAGGGGCCCATGACTGTTGTTTTTACTTGAGCTTGATACCTAACATGGAGTTGGACAAAAATATCATCTGAGAAGATGGTGTCAGAGTAGAGAAAAGGGCTAGAAATTTGGATTACAGCAGAGAGTAGCTCCCGATCTTGAAAAAAAAAATCTATGAATAAAATTAACTGTTTGCCTTATCCACCTGTCCTAGGAGATATATATATATATATATATATATATATATATATATATATATATGTGTGTGTGTTTATTTATTTAGTGGAGTCCCTGTCAGTTTGAGCTTGAAGTTCATGGCCACAGCTGAGAACATTCCAGTCTGCACTTAATTCAGGACCAGTTTTCTTCTAATAGTAGGGCAAGATGACCTAGCCTCCCAGGTAAAATTGAGGTGGTTCCTACTATTGCTGCTTTATACTGAGGACAAGGTCCTGGGAAGGACCACAAGATGGTTTCTGAAGCCAAGGATTTCCTGATTAGGGCCCCAGATGATGAGGTGGTCTGGTATTGACCAAAAAGTTTATCATTAAGTGAGCCACTATCTTGCCCTTATTCATCTTTGGTGGTACTTTATCTGACAACCTTAGACTCCTAGTTGTTAACGTGTTGAGTGTAATTTGTTGTGCCCAACCAGAATTAGGTTTTGGGGGTCTGTCTTCTTTTTTTTTAAATATTTATTTATTTATTTATTTATTTATTCCCTTTTGTTGCCCTTGTTGTGGTTATTGTTGTTGTTGATGTCATTCGTTGTTGGATAGGACAGAGAGAAATGGAGAGAGGAGGGGAAGACAGAGAGGGGGAGAGAAAGATAGACACTTGCAGACCTGCTTCACCACCTGTGAATCGACTCCCCTGCAGGTGGGGAGCCGGGGGTTTGAACCGGTATTCTTATGATGGTCCTTGTGCTTTGCGCCACCTGCGCTTAACCCTCTATGCTACCGCCCGACCCCTGGGGGTCTGTCTTCTTTGGGCCTTTCTGCTAAATTACCAAGCTAATTTGGACTAAGTCTGATTTATTAGAAAATTTATGATGCCCTCTTTAGGCAGTTCTACTAAGATTCCAGGTTTATTAGTTCTAAGCCTATTAATGGAGGCCCTTTTACTTTGCACTTTTACTTTGAATTATGTAATTGCCTCTTGCTTATGGACACATGTACCCTTATGCTTATGGATACATAGTACCCTAAACCTTGGCCTGTATCCAGTATCTGTAACTTTGTTAGATAATGGATCATCTAAAATGGAACTAGGTAGTCCCATGTATTAGGAAGATCTCACCAGATTAGAGGAGTTGGGATTTTGAGATCTCAGGCCTGGTATCTCTGGCGACATTCAGCAGTAAGAATTCGGTAGCAGCATAACGTGGGATGGCAGCACTGAGGCTGCGTATGTCTCAGTTGTAGCTGGTGAGTTTAACAAAAGTTCAATAGCTATAAATGTTTGCTATTAGTGGGGAAATAGGTTCTGTTCCTTGTTACTCCATGGTCATGCCTCCCAGAAGTCCTCATTTAATAATATTTATTATACTGTGGGTTAGTCCTAGGCACTGAGCGTAAAGCAATGAACAAAAAAAAAAAAAAAAAAAAAACTTTGTTCTTACGGAGCTTATTTTCTGGAACCAAATAGATGTGAAAGTGTTTGAGGGCCGGGTGGTAGCACACTTGGAAAGCATACATATTATCATGCACAAAGATCCAGGTTCAAGCCCCTGGGTTGATGGTACCAATGGACACTATCATCACAGGTGGAAGAGGAGAGAAAGATAGAGAGAAAGATAGACACCTGCAGACCTGCTTTACTGCTTGTGAAGCGACCCCCCTACAGGTGGGGTGCCAGGAGGCTCAAATAGGGATCTTTGTGCAGGTCCTTGCGCTTGGTACTATGTACGCTTAACCCGGGGCACCACCACCCACTCCTCTTTTTTTCTTTTTATTTATTAAATTTTATTTATTTATTTATTTACCAGAGCACTGTTCAGCTCTGGCTTATGGTGGTGCGGGGGATTGAACCTGGGACTTTGGAGACTCAGGCATGAGAGTCTGTTTGCATAACCATTATGTTATCCACCCTCCACCCTAATTTTATTTGCTATTTTATTTCATAAGGCAGAGAGAAATTGCGAGGATAGGAGAGATAAAGATAGACACCATACAAACCTACTTCACTGCTCATGAAGCATACCCCCTGCCAGTGGGGAGCAGGAGGTCAAACTGGGTCCTTCCACATGGTAACGTGCATTCAAGTGGTTGTTCCACCACCTGGCCTTATTCAGGTGTCTTTTTAAAGATGATGTAGACTGAATTCTCAATATTTACGTTCTCTTAACTTACTCATTATAAACTTATCTAAATAATAGCAGCCACTTTACCTGCTGTATTTTTAAAACTCATCTTCTGTTTTACCTCCCTCTAGTCCTGTCCTACCTTCAATCAATTTTACAATCATCACCCCAATAAGTTTTTAATAATACAAGTCTGATCATACCCCCCTTGAAAACCCTTTTATAGTTTATAGTTTTTCAGCTGTGAACAGTTACATACATTAAAAAATAATGCAAAATATACTGAAGTATAAAATTACAAAGCGGGAACCACATGGGAACATCACACAAATGGGAAACTTCATGAACAGTGCTGTGATGTCTCCCTTCCTTGTCTCTGACTCTCAACTCCTTTCTGAAAAAGGAAAAAAAAAATCAACCTACCAGAAGCAGTGGAATTATGAAGGCATGAAGCCCTGGCAGAAAAGAAAAATGAATATATATATATATCATCTACCACCCAAGTCAAGGAAAAGAACAGTCAGGTTTCAGAAAACTCCATCTAGCCCTTCCCCATCACCCTCACTCCAGCCTAGTCCTGCCTTATCCAGTGAATAATCACTGTTTTCTCTCTCTCTCTCTCTCTCTCTCTCTTAATTAATAACTTCCTTGCTTTTCTAGCTCCTGATTCTGAGGACCTCATTTTTGGGTGGTGATTAAGTGGAATCTTACTATTCACTGACTCATGTCTTCCAGTGGAAAACAGTTTTGCCCTCAGTTCTGCTTTATGGTTCAGCTAGGGTACATACCAGAGGGAGTAGCTTTGTAGGGAATTGGGAGACCAGACTGTTTGCTTGGACAAGGTAAATACTGCCATTCAATATTTATAAGGACTTTCCACCTGCCCAAGTCCCACATTCCACCTAAGTCTTTCATGCATTTTCCCAGGGGTTGACTACTTCTGAGGCTTAAGGACTGATTCAGTAACACAAAGTGACTGTACCTTTATGGAAATCATCTTCTCTTCTTAAGAACATTTATTTATTTATTTATTATTTTTGCCAGTGTGGTTTATTTATTTATTTAACCAGAGCACTACTCAGCTCTGGCTTATGGTGGTGTGGGGGGACTGAACCTGGGGCACTGGATCCTTAGGCAGGAGAGTCTCTACATAACCATTATGCTATCTGCCTCCACCCTTATTAATGTTTTTTTTTTAATTTTTTAATTTGCTTTCCCTTTGTAGCCTTTGTTTTTTTATTGTTGTAGTTATTATTGGTGTTATTGGTGTCATTGTTGTTGGATAGGACAGAGAGAAATGGAAGACAGAGAGAGAGGGGGAGAGAAAGACACCTGCAGACCTGCTTCACCGCCCTACAGGTGGGGAGCCAGGGGCTCAATCCAGGATTCTTCAGCTGGTCCTTGCGCTTTGCACCACGTGCGCTTAACCTGCTGTACTGCTGCCCAAATCCCCTTATTATTGTTTTTTTAAAGACACATTCAGCGTCATGATCAGACTATTACATTTAGCAATCAACAGCATGGGTAAAAAAAAAAAAAAAAAAAAAAAAGCTACATTAAAGCCCTTTGTTAGAATGCCTTACACTTTCCACAAAACAGAAACTAAAATAACCTGGTATAAAATTAGTCACACATACAGTCCTCCAAAGTTTTTTGCCCATACATAAAAGTATTGTCTAACACACTCTTCTTTGTAGCAGTTAGGCCCTGCCAGCACTGTGCTTGGCTGAGTTCACAAATCTGTTGTAACCTGTAGTTTCCCTGTCACTTCTCTGTCTCTCCTCTCCTCCTAAGTTTTTTTTTTTTTTTTAAATCTCCAGGGTTATTACTGTGTCTCGGTTCCTGCACCACAAATCCACTGCTCCTGGAGACCATTTTTTCCCCTTTTGTTGCCCTTGTTGTTTTTATCATTGTTGTGATTATTATTATTGTTGTTGTTGCTGTCATTGGATAGGACAGAGAGAAATCAAGAGAGAGGAGGGGAAGACAGAGAAGGGGAGAGAAAAATAGACACCTGCAGACCTGCTTCACCGCCTGTGAAGCGACTCCCCTGCAGGTGAGGAGCAGGGGGCTCGAACCAGGATCCTTACTCTGGTCCTTATGCTTTGTGCCACTTGTGCTTAACCCGCTGCATTACCGCCCAACTCCCTCCTCCTAAGTTTTATTTCCTGGCAATTAAAACCTTCTTCCACTGCCATAGCTACTGCTTTCCTTTGTCCACTCCTCTCTACATGGTTCCTTCTTTTTGTCTGTGTCAGAGTCTCATGTGATTCTACTACTTCTTGGCCTAGTTTTTTATTTCCAGTAGAAAGTAAGAGACAGCACAACATTACTCCACCACCTGTTAAGCTTCCCCTGATTCCATGGTGCTGCCATGTGGTGTCTGGGTTCCATCCAAGGGCCTTATGCATAGTAATGAATGCACTCTTCTAAATGACAGAACCCTCAGTCCTCCAGTATTATTTTTAAATTAAATTAATTACTATTATTATATTTTTATTTTTACCAGAGTACTGCTCAGTTCTGGTTTACTGGTTCTGGAGATTGGATCTGGGACATTTGATGCTTCAGACATAAAAGTCTTTTTATATAACTCTCTTATTAGAATCACTCTCCTATCAGTTCTTATCTGCCAATTTTTTCCCCACTTCGCCAGAGATGAGCTCAAGACCTCAAGTTGCATAGTATTGTTGAGCAGCCTCCTGAGTCCTTTTTTTTTCCTTTCCATTTCTTTATTTAGAGAATGGATGGGACTAGAGAAAGAGAAAAGAGAGAGACACCACAGTAGTGAACCTCTGGTGCCATCCCTGGTGTTCCTAAATGCTATGGGATTCAAACTCATAGCCTCCTGCATGCTGTGGAGCATGTTCTACTGGGTGAGCTATCTCCTGGCACCCTAAACTTCTATTTAAAAAGAAAATGGCTTGCCCCCACCCCCAGTTTTATCAAGGTATTCATAGTAGTCACGACTGTTAAAGTTTCGTGCATATTTGTGGGATTAATTAAGATATGCTCTCCAGAAAAAAGATATGCTCTCCCATCAGATCAAAGTTCAGCAAAGGTAAGGTGTGCGTTGGAAAGATAGCTCACCTGGGAGGGCGTCTGATTTGCCTTACAGGAGACCAACGTTCAAGTCTGACCCTTGTCACACTGGGGGAAGCTTCAGTGATGTGGTGTTTTACCCTCCATCCTGTCTTTATGTCTCTCTTACTCTCAGAAAAAAAGTCAGACTGGAGTGAAGTTCTGGTGGTAACAATAACAATAACAACAGAAAAATGCAAGATTTGGATTTAGTTCTGCTAACCAGTAACTAGTGAAGTGTTTGACATGTAACAAACATGAACAGAGAAGATTAAGCAACTTAATCCAATTACACGTAGTTCATAAGTGATGCAACTAGGATTTCGAATAAAAATAAGCCTGTACTTTAAAAATGACTAGTACGATTGGAAGATAACAGGGGTACAATTCCATACAGTTCCCACCACCAGAGTTCTGTATTCCATCCCCTCCATTGGAAGATTCCCTATTCTTTATCCCTCTGGGAGTATGGACCAAAATTATTTATGGGGTGCAGGTGGAAGGTATGACTTTTTTCTTCTTCTTCTTCTTTTTTACTTTATTTATTTATTAGATAGAGACAGCCAGAAATCGAGGAGGACAAGGGTTAGAGAGAGGGGGAGAGACAGACACCTGCAGCCCTGCTTCACCACTTGCAAAGCTTTTCCTCTGCAGGTGGAGGAGACCAGGGGCTCAACCTGAGTCCTTGAACATTGTAATGTGTGCTCAACCAGGTGCTCCAACACCTGGCCCAGAAGGTCTGGCTTCTGTAATAGCTTCTCAGCTGCACATGGACCTTGGCAGTTTGATCCACATCCCCAGCCTGTTTCTTTTCTTTTCTTTTCTTTTCTTTTCTTTTCTTTTCTTTTCTTTTCTTTTCTTTTCTTTTCTTTTTATTTTGCCTCCAGGGTTATTGCTGGGGCTCAGTGCCTGCACCATGAATCCACTGCTCCTGGAGGCCATTCCCTCCCCCTTTTGTTGCCCTTGTTGTTGTAGCCTTGTTGTGGTTATTATTGTTGTTGTTGATGTCATTGTTGTTGGATAGGACAGAGATAAATGGAGAGAGGAGGGGAAGACAGAGAGGGGGAGAGAAGGATAGACACCTGCAGACCTGCTTCACCACCTGTGAAGTGACTCCCCTGCAGGTGGGGAGTCCGGGGCTGGAACCAGGATTCTTATGCCTGTCCTTGAGAGAAAGACAGACACCTGCAGACCTGCTTCACCTCCTGTGAAGCGACTCCCCTGCAGGTCGGGATCCTTATACAGGTCCTTGCGCTTCTCCCTAGGGGCACTTAACCCGCTGTGCTACCGCCTGACACTCCCCCCACCTCTCCCCCAGCCTGTTTCTATCTTTCCCTAGTTGAGTAGGGTTCAAGGGAGGTGGGGTTTCAGAACACACCGGTGAAGTCATCTGCCCAGGGAAGTCAGGATGGAATCATGATAACATCTACAATTTGGCTGAGAGGTGGCAAAATATAAAGCAGGACAAATTGTTTAATAAACAGGAAACTAAAGGTAGGAATTGAGCAGATGAAATTAGGGGTTTTTCTGTGGGAATAAGGTAGGAAGACTATGTTAGGTATGGGTCCAAGGGACCCATGTGTTTAGTAATGTTTGCTTAAACCCGATAGCTAGCATACAGGTAGACTGAAAGTATTGTACGGGAAGATGGTGTCAGAGATGGTGTCAGAATAGGAATAGATATGGAAAACTGGGAAATGTTATGCATGTACAAACTATTGTATTTACTGTCAAATGTAAAACATTAATTCCCCAGTAAAGAAATTAAAAAAAAGAATAAGAATAGAAAGCTGGATTAAGGCAGAAAGTATATCCCAAATATGAGGAAGTATATGAATTCCATTAACTGTTAACCCCATTGATTTGACCTAGGACATATATATATATAATACAGGAGCCTCTGTAACCTCTCAGTCCCTGTCAGTCTGAACTCACAGTTCATGGTCACAGCTAGGAACATTTGAGGCTGCACTCATTTCAAGACCAGTCTTCTTTGAGTGACATAGCTCCTCTTCCAAGTGTGGGGCAGTCCCTATCATTGGGCTCTACAGTGAGGGCAAGATCATGGGGAAGCCCACAAGAGAGCTTATGATTATTTTCCTGTTGGAGATGACCAGTGATGGTGGAGAGAGAGAGAGAGATCTAATAGATCATGTGGGCCTATGTGGGAATCCAAGGATTACCTGAGTAGAGCCCCAGATGATAGGGTGGCCTGGTATTAACCAAAAAGGTCATCATTAAAGTGGACCAGTCTCTTGCCCTTATCAAGCTTTTGTAGTCCTTACTTTATCTAATGAGGTTAAGCTTAAAGTGATTGAAGGAAGTAAAGTAAAGGGTAGGAGAAGAGGGTATCTGGCCCCAAGTAGTAAATATTTGATTAGGTACTTTATGGTGTCTTCTTTAGGTCTTTCTACTTGCTTGCTGCACTTATTGAGTCTGTCTACTCACAGTAGATTGAGCACATTTACTTTGAGGTATATATTTTCTCTTAACTTACATGCACATATATGTGCACACGCACCCTGTCCCTTAGGCCCTGGTCTATATCTAGGGTCTGTAACTTTGTTAGGGAGTGTACCATTTGAAATAGAACTAGGTAGTCCTATGTGTTAGGAAAGGTCTCATCAGATTATTGGACTTGGAGGGTTGACATCTTAGGCTTGGCATCTCTGGATATAGTCCAAGGTGAAACGTGGTATGGTGGCACTGGTTGCATTGATTTAGTTGAGGTCAAAGCCTACACTGTTAGTCCCTACTTTCCTTCACACTCTGTTGCTACCTGTTTATCCATCAGTCTTAATTTTTTAAACATAAGCTCAGAAAAATGCTTGACATAAGGGTCCAGTTTGCAGTGCACCCGGTTGAGAACATACATGGAGAGATGATAGCACATATCACATAGTTGGTAGTTTGGTTGATGGCAGAGTCATGAATTAATTTCAAGTTCTGTCCTTTAGGTTACCATGAGTAATGACCCAGTTTCATGTCCCCAATCCCCACCTGTAGGGAGAGAGCTTTGGGAGCAGTGAAGTGGAGCTGAAGGTGTCTTTTCTTTTCTACGTCTATATCTATGTCTCTTTCTCTCACTATCAGAAACAGAAAGTAAAATAAACAATGTTTTAAACACATCTATGCAATTTAACAACTAGTAATAAAGCAGGCATTCATATAAGCACCCAGATCAAGAAATAGGAATTACCTGTGTAGGGTGTCCTTCCATAGGAATCCTGGCCTGCCCTTCCAGGCTAGCAGTAAACACTGTTTTTTTCTGTACAACTTCAAGACTAAATTATGGGAATTTGTGTGGTCCAGGAGGTGGCACAATAGATAAAGCTTGGACTTTAAAGCATGAATTCCTGAGTTTGATCTCAGCAGCACATGTACCAGAGAGATGTCTGTTTTCTTCTTTCTCCTGCCATCCTTCTCATTAATAAAAAAATTATGGGAATTTGTGTTTATCTGTTTGTAGAATTTATGTCAATGAAATGATGTATTTTGTCTTTCTTTGATCCCTCTGTGGAACTTTTATAAAGTTTACCAATCTATTTTTATTTTAATTAATTATTTTATTTTATTTTTTCTTTCAAGTTCACCAATTTTTTACATGAACCTAGGCCTAGCCATTTTTATTAGTTATGTCACGGTTCAATATAAGCAATTACTGGTGTAATTATAGAGGACATTGAGAGTGGTCAGGTAGTCATGTAGAGTAGTAAGTATCTATTTTGGATGTCACATCCAGTGTCCTGGCTTTAGTTTTGTTGGTCAAAAGACTCAATTTTTTAATATGCCTAGACTTGATCAAGACCAAGAAAATACATAAGAAATTCACCAGAAACAAAAATGCTAATTCATTACTTTTTCAGAGGGGAAAAAGTGCATGAATGAAACCTAGTTTAAATTCTTTTAATAACAACAATAAAGACAGAGCAAATGGAAGATGGTGGAGCAGTGCTTTGTGCTCTCTCTCTTTCTCTCTCCCTTCTCTGTGTCAAAAAAGTGTGTGTGTGTGTGTGTGTGTGTGTGTGTGTGTGTGTGTGTGTGTGTGTGTTGAATTCTGTGGCTTGAGAGATAGTTTGTTGGATAGGGAGTGTGCTTTGCCATGTGAATTACCCAAGTTACAGTTTCAGCACCACACGGCATTGGAGGAAGCTCCATTACTGTAGTTTATCCATCTCTGAGTGAAAAACCTGTCTGAGAGCAATAACATTAATATGCACAAGGCCCCAAAACAAAAGAGGAGAAAAACTTAAAATTTTAAATATCTTTCACACTGTTTCTTTTCTAGCTCTGACAGGTCTAATGTTGGCTTATAATACGCTAGAAATATGACTAATATTGTAGTAATTCCTAGAGATTTCTCATAGACCATAGAAGACATGGAGTTTCATGGAGAAAAATATAGGTTTATCTGTTGCTGAGGAGTTATTCTGATGCAGTCTCCGCCCCCAGGTTTTACTAAGTGCGAAACCCTAGCATTGCCCCCTTCAACCAATCCTGGCCCTACACGTCACCTCTGGTTGTCGCCCAATAAAAAGCCCCCTCTCTCTGGGCTCTCAGCTCTCCCTCTCTGAGGTCTCTGGATACAGCCTGAGGTGAAGCATGTTTAGGTGGCAATCATTGCTTTGGTTAGGTTGTGATCGGCGGATGCAATATTATTTGGTTTGGATTGGGAGATGCATACGGGAAAGTGGGCCCTATCCAAGGGTTCCAGGACTGGGGGAAGTAGGGGCTCTATAGTGAAGATGTGAGGTTCCTGCTGTCTTAGGGTTCAAAAAGACAATTGATAGTTAATATTATCATCACATTATTTGTTAATTGGGTTAACTTTGAAAAGTCCCTTTGTTATGGTTTGCTGTACAGTATCCAGTATCTTGTATATAGCTGTGCTATTGGATGCTTCTAATCTACTTGGTCTAGGCTTTTGAGAGAGTCCGCATATCAAATACATAGCCTATATATTAAAAAGATTCAGTTTGTCTTTTGAGAAACTTTGAGACATACAATTGATTTCCCCCTCTCATATTAATTAACTACTGTAAAATGCAATTTTTTTAAAGCTACCACACAGATAAATATACCGCATCACCCAACTTCATCTTTAACCTACCAGTCCCATGCTTTCAGTTACTCATAGAACATATTCTTTTTATCATTTTATTCAGGGAGTTAATAGTTTACAGTACAGTTGTTGACACACGGGCACAATTTCTATCTCCCCATGATAAGTGTCTGAAGAACAGCTTCACCCCCAACTTCAGTCCTTTTTTACCATCATACACATCATGGCCTCCTTCACCCTCTTATCCAGAGTTATTTGCCATGGTGCAGTATGTTCATAGGACATTGTCAATACATTCCTTGTCATTTCTCACATTTGACACAGCTGAAGTTGAACCTATTGGTTTACTCACCCCTAGTTAGCTATTGCTCTTCCACTTACTTGACTACTGGACTGTAGCATAATTCCTATACCAGCTGTCTCCATCCCTTCTAATAGTGCTCTCCTTTATTTAAACCAGAAGCTCAGCCTCAACTTACTTTCTGTATCCTTTTAGAGATTGGAATAAATTTGACCTGAAGTTGTAAGGTATTGTGGAGTTACCTTGAGACACTCTAGAGACAGTCCAATTTTGTATCTATACTCCTACCTAGCACAGGAGGGCTAAGATTGATTTCTGTTACTTTTCCATACAATAATGTAGTCCTTTAAAGCAAAGATATTGTCTCCTGTGTCCCCTGTTTTTCTTCCTTCCTTCCTTTTTTTTAAAAATAATTTATTTATTTATCCATGAGAAAGATAGGTGGGGAGAGAAAGAACAAGACATCACTCTGGTACATGTACTGCCGGGGGATTGAACTCCGGACCTCATGATTGAGAATGTTGTGCTTTATCCACTGTGCCACCTCCTGGACCACTTGTTTTTATTTCTGTTCTCATTTGGGGTTCATTTACCTGAACAGCAGGTACTCAAATAACTTTGGTTCAGGGGACCAGGCATTGGTGCACCTGGCTAAGCGCACAAGTTATAGTGCTCAAGGACTCAGGTTCAAGCCCCTGGCCCCTACCTGCAGGGGGAAAGCTTCACCAGTGGTGAAGCAGTGCTGCAGGTGTCTTTCTATCTCTCTTCCTCTTTATCTCACTCTCCCCTCTTCGTATTTATCCAACTTCTCTCTGTATCTATCAAACAATAGGTAAATAAAAATATTTAAAAACAACCAAATAAAAAACTTTGGTTCAGTCACTGTTGTTCTGTTATGAGAGTTGAGGAAGAAAATATAATCTAGTCTCTGTTGAGTTGGAGGACATGCTTTCATTATGTCGCTTCTCTTAAAGTCACAGTTTCCAGGAACCTCTTGACATTAAGCAAAGACTTACTGGAATTCATTTACTAGTCACTGAGAATAGCATGCAAAAGACTTGGTCCTGAAGCCAGGACCCCAGTTCTGTTTTTCATGTCTTGAAATGAAAGGTGTGTTTCGTTTCCATGAACCAAAGGAATGAGTACATTAGTTTATCAAACAAACACAGAATCTGGTTTCTCATATAGTTCAATGTAAACGGGCACAGGAGGGATACTAAACCACCACCCCACCCCCGTTCCTTTAGACTTCCAGCAAGTTTTTCCCCGATTTATCTTGTTGGTTCCATGTCCAATGAACCTGCACCCCAACTTGATGGTGGGCAAGCAAATGCCTCCCCTTTGACCTGTCTTCAACTCCAACTGCACCCATAGCCCTACTTTCTCTTGTTTTCTTTTTTTTCTTCCTACTTTTAGAATTTCTTCTTTTCTGGTGAAGTTTATTAACTCAACTGTCCTCTGATTTGCTCTCTGGTGTGGTGTTGAAACTGGGTGTGTGCTGGAAATAAAAGGAAAGAATAGATTTTCAGTTCAGACTTTAAGGTAAAGTATCTGAATAATTCCTCTACACTTTCAAATTCATACTTTTATAAACATCTCCTTTCCTTAAAAAAATAAAAATAGAAAAGCCTCTTTGTCATACAACCTAATGGCCACAGGATGAGGAGCAGAATAGGGGAAAAAAGTCACTGAGCCTCCTTGTTGAAGGTGTCAGTTAAGGCAGCTAAACTAGAATAGATTATACACATGCACATAAACTTTGCTTGTGACATTTTACCCAGTTAGCTAAGGCATAGTTTACAAAATGGGTTTTGTCTATAGCTAGCTCCTGGGGAAGAATCTATAAGCAAGCAAAGAAAACAAACAGCACAACAAGGAGTATGCACTAGAGGTCTTTGAGATTTCTTTTATTTGTTATTAGTGATTTAATAATAATTAACAAGAATGTAGGGTAAGGTAAGAGGGGTACAGTTCCATATAGTTACCACAACCAGAGTTCTGTATCCCATATCCTCCATTGGAAGTTTTCCTATTTTTTATCCTTCTGGGAGCATGGATTAGAATATTTTTTATGGGGTATAGAAGGTGGAAGGTCTGGATTCTATTACTGCTTCTCCACTGAGCGTGGTCATTGACAGGTCAATCCACACCCTCAGTTTGTTTCTATGTTTTCAGAGTAGGGTAGAGCTCTGAGGTAGTGAGGTTCCAGGACATATTGGTGAGGTAGTCTCCCCAAGGAAGTCAAGATGGTGTCATGGTAGCATCTGCAATTTGGTGACTGAAAAGTGGTAAGATATAAAACAGGACAAACTGTTTAATCAACAGGAACCTGAAGGCAAGAATAGAGCAGATGGGACTAAAGGTCTTCATACTGGAAGAAGCTAGGAAGTCTATTTTAGGTATATTCCAAGGGGTTCACGACTTGATTTCTGGAAGAAATTGTTCTGGAACTTGAGACTATTTTAGCAACCCCTGAGTCAATGGCATTCTGACAGTGATCATTCTACAGGTGTACAAGAGAAAAACAAAAGGCATGTTTTGAATAAACTTACTTTGTAGTCATCTCATGTGTTTGTGCTATGTTCTTAGTTAAATTCCCAAAGAAGCTCATGTGTATCCACCTTGGCATTAAAAAAAATAATGCTGGGGGCCAGGCAGTGGCACGCCTGGTTAAGTGCACATACTACAGTGCACAAGGACCTGGGTTCAAGCCCCTGGTTCCCACCTGCAAGGGAAAAGCTTCATGAGTGGTGAAACAGTGCTGCAGGTGTCTCTCTGTCTCTCTCCCTCTCTTTCTCCCCTCCTTTCTCATTTTCTCTCTGTTTCTATCCAATAATAAATAAATAAATTTTTAAAAAAGAAAATTTTTTAAATGCTCTATAGTAATCACTTTAGAATCTCTCATCCTAACTCCAATTCTGAAAGTCCCCAAGAATTCAAACCATGGTAAGAAACTAGAACTTAAAAACTCACTAAATGCTTTTTCTTCTTTCTCTTCTTCTTCCTCTCTTCCTCCCCCCTCTTCGTCTCTTTCTCCTCCTCTTCCTACCCCTCCCCCTCCTTATTTATTTATTTATTTATTTATTTTATTTATTTATTTATTTATTTTGTCATTTCTGGAGCGTCACAGCACCAGTTTTACATTTTTAGAGAGAGAGAAAGAGAGATCAAAGAGAGAAAGATGTTGCTGTAACAAATCTTCCTTTAATGCTTTGGGGGCTAGGATTGACCCTCAGTCACACAAATGGCAAAGCAAAGGCACTATCTAGGTAAGCTATTTTGCGGGTCTTGAATGCTTTCTTTTAAATAGAGTGTCTATTTCTGTTCTAACTCATTTACTGTTCCACATGATGGCATTTGTAATCCAGCAAGTTACTGGGCATAGCTGTTGTATTTAGCATTTTTACTTGCAAAAAAAATTGCATGCCTATACACTAAGTTGTTATAATAGTGTAATGATCTACTTATTTTTAAGTATCCATGTATTAATTATTAATTAATAGGAGGGAAAGGGAAGAAGAGATAGGTAGATAGATAGATAAAACCAGAGCATTACTCTGGCACAGGTTATGCTAGAGATCGAACTCAAGACTTCATGTCTAAGAGTCTAGCACTTTATCCATTGTGTCACCTCCCAGGTCACAATGATATATTTATTATTTGAGGAGTCCCAATTTAATTATATTTTAAATATTTGATAATTCTCTTTTTAAAACTTTTTTTATTATCTTTATTTATTTATTGGGTAGAGACAGCCAGAAATTGAGAGGAAGGGGAAGATAAGGAGAGAGATAGAGAGATACCTGCAACACTGCTTCACAACTCGAAAAACTTTCCGCTGCAGGTGGGGACCAGGGGCTCGAACCTGGGCCCTTGAACATTGTAACATATGCGCTCAATCAGGTGTGCTGTCACCCGGCCCCAGTATATGATAATTCTCTGTGCCAAAAATTCCTAGCTAACAAACATCTCATGCCTCATCTTTTCTCCTCTTGTTATTTACCTAGTTATCAGGTTATTCTGAGCTAATTTTTAACCTAATGATAAACTGAGATGATTTATCGGGAAATTTTTTCTATTTTCTCCTACCTCTTTTCTCTGTTTCAACCCCTGACTTTGTGCTCTCCTTCCCTCATTTACTTCTTTTTACTGGAACTAAAGTGTCTGTTTTAGTAAATATCTACAGACAGACACACATTCACTTTATTTGAAAACACCATATGAATTGTAAATAACTATGTTCTTTTTTCTTTTAAAATTTTGAAACATTCAATTTTTTCATGAGAGTGTCATCAAAGCACCACTCTGACATTTACAGTGCCAGTGATACAAACCCACACCCTGTATATGCAAAAATTCTTTCCTTTTTTGTTGCTCATCACTTGAGAAAAAAAATTCTTCCTCTAATTCCTTTTCTCTCTTTACTAGTTTAGTTTGTGTATGGGGTGGGAAGGGGTAGATCATAATCATGATTGAGACTGTAAAAGCAGTACTGATAAGTATTTGTATACTTTTATGAGAAGAGAAAAGAAAACCATAGTTTTTTTTTAAAGATTGCATTTATTTATTCATGAGAAGTGATAGAAGAGAAAGAACCAGACATCACTCTGGTATACATGCTGTCGGGGATTGAACTCAGGACCTAATGGTTGAGAGCCCAGTGCTATATCCACTGTGCCATGAAAACCATAGTTTTAAAGAAACATTATTGCACATAATTATCAGTTACATCAATGAAAGCAAACTTAAAAGAAGTCTCATAATTTTTTTCTAAAAATTCGTTATTTTATTTCAATGAGAGAGATAAAAAGGGAAAGATACACAGAGAGAAAAAGACCAGATAAAGCACTGCTCAGCTCTGGTTTATGGTGGTGCTGAGGGCTGCATTTAGGTCATTCTGCACCCCATAGTGAACCTGGGTCCATACTCCCAGAGGGTTAAAGAATAGGAAGGCTATCAGGGGAGGGGATGGAATACGGAGTTCTGGTGGTGGGAATAGTGTGGAATTGTACCCCTCTTATGCTACGGTTTTGTCAGTGTTTCCCCTTTATAAATAAAAAAAATTTTTTAAAGTCTTTTTGCACAATCAATATGCTCTCTCCCCTGTCTGAAGTCTCATGATTCTAGTGGGAAATATGAGTTTTCCTTTCCTTTCCTTTTCTTTTCTTTTCTTTTCTTTTCTTTTCTTTTCTTTTCTTTTCTTTTCTTTTCTTTTCTCTTCTTTTCTCTTCTTTTCCGAGAGTGCGGCTCAGCTCTGGCATATGGTGGTGCAGGGAATTGAACCTGGGACTTTGGAGCCTCAAAGAATCCCTTTGTATAGCCTAAATTATGATATCTCCCCCATCCAAGAACATTTTCTTTTCTTTTTCTTTTAAAGATTTTATTTATTTATTCATGAGAAATGATAGAAGAGAGAGAAAGAACCAGACATCACTCTGATACATGTGCCACAAGGATTGAACTCGGGATCTCATGCTTGAGAGTCCAAAGCCTTAGCCACTGCAGCACTTTCTGGACCACCCAAGAACATTGTCTTAGGATCCAGTTGAGGGGAGCCCTCAGTATTTGGCTAAGTAATTGCACTTTTTCCTTGTAGCAAGGAGTGTTTGAACATGACAGAAATGTGGAAGCAACATTTTAGTAAGATAATTTGGCATAACTGAGTTAAAGGTATGAAAATGAATGAAATAATTGTCACAATTCAAGTTTATGGGGAAGAACCTGTGTTAAGATATCTGTAGTAGGCATAGGAAGGAAGACTGATTTGACGTATTGCATGAGAAGAGTCAGCTGATCTTGTTGACTAAATAGGAGGTAGGATATGTGAAGAAGGGGAACCCAGAAGTGACTCTTAGTTTCTAGAATACGGTTATCTGGGATAAAGACAGTGTCATTGGTGTTGACAATGGGACTATATTTTTAAATGTACTGAGTTTGTGGCTCTAACAAAATACCCAAGAGGAAATATCTAAGACATAACTGGAACTTAGTAATTGAATATCAGTATAGGATTTTGAGAGTATTGCAGGAGGGAGTGGAATTGTAATTTAATTTGAATTAGTTAAATAATTAAGGGGAGAAGTAGAGGTGTCTCAGGGGTAGAATATATGCCTTGCACACATGAGGCCCTGGGTTTGATTCCTGGCACCATATAAAATGATAAAGTGATGCTTTGGTTTTTATAAATAAGCAAGCAAACAAATAGGTAAAAATTGGGGGCACATGAGATACCTCACCTGGGTGGGTGCTTGCTTTCTCATGCACATGACCCAGGTAGGAATCCCCAGCATACTAATATATATATATATATATGAAAAAGTTGGCCTGAAGCAGCAAAGTCTTGATCATAAATAAATAAATAAATAAATAAATAAATAAATAAATAAATAAAGGGGCTGGGTGGTGATGCATTGGGTTAAGCATACATGGTAGGAAGTGTGGGAACCGGCTCAAAGATCCCTGTCTCCCCACCTGTGGTGGGGGGTTGTTGCTACACAAGCCGTGATGCAAGTCTGCAGGTGTCTTTCTCCTTCTCTATCTTCCTCTCCCCTCTCAATTTCTCTTTCTCCTATCCAATAAAAACTGGGTAAAAAACGGCCACCAGGGGCGGTAGATTTGTAGTGTCAACACTGATAGCAGTGATAAGCCTGAAGGCATAAATAAATAAGTAAATAAATAATCACAATGCCTTTGATAAAAAGCACATGATGTCCATGAGAAGATGTATATATAGTAAGAGAAGAACAGGCAGTTGAAGACTTCATTTTGAACTCTGAGTAATTCACGGAAGATGTAAGTGGAGTCAGTCTCACTCAAATGAGTAAGAAGTGGGAAAGAGAATTCAGAGGGGGGAGAAGTCAGGAAGAGGAAAACTAAGGTAATGTAGACTAATAAGGGCCAAGGAAGGAAAAAAGATCAAGAAGAAGTTAAAGAGAATGAATATTAAGTAGATTCTGAGTGATTTAAGCCATAGGAAGTAATTAATGTTCTTAACCCACCACTAGGCAAGAGATAATGAAAATTATTTTCTGTAGTTCAAATCAACAAATTTGATGTTTTTCCCTTATCTTTCTTATATTGTTTAAGAGTTTGCAAAGGTTCCATGTGTTAAGTGTGGTTTCTTTAAATGATAAGGGAATGAAAATCTGAGGCAAGGAGATTCCTAAGAAGAAACTATATAGATTAGCTATCATTTCTTTTTACCTGAAATTTTGGTCTTTAATTTAACATTGATCACTGGCAAAATTTTTGAGGAGTTACTTTACTGTTTTTTTAACTATTGAAAATAATTTAATATTTATTTGATCTGTGATTACTCTGATATAATAATTCATGCATGCTTATTTTTTTTTCAGTTTTTTAAATTCTCATTGGAAACCTTCAAATGGGTGTAAAAGTAGTATGGCACTGTAGTAGGGGGGTATTACATCTGGTTGTGGGTTATCATTACAATGTGTAAGGACAGAAGCTTCATGACTGATAAAGCAGTGTCACAGGTGTCTCTCTTACTCTTTCCTTCTCGGCCTCCCCCTCCTTTCTCAGTTTCTCTCTGAAATAAGTTAATTAAACAAAGCAGTATGGCATTAACTTTTACTTAGCTTTCATTCTACTTCAATTTTGAACTTAGACTAAGGTTGCTCTGTCTAGATTTCCGACCACTTCTTATATCTCCCTGGAGTCTTTTAAAGCAAATTCCAGGTCACATACCATTTTATATAAATCTAAAGGATTTTTAAAAATATTTTATTTATTTGTGAGAAAGATAAGAGATAGAGAAAGAACCAGACATCACTCTGGTACATGTGCTGCCAGGGATTGAACTCAGGATCTCATGCTTGAGAGTCCAATTCCCCATCCACTATGCCACCTCCCAAACCACTAAAATTTTTTTCTTTTTTTATCCTTTGGTTAAAAGGAACAATACAGCAAAATCAATTTTTTTTAACTGTTCAGCTCTGGATTATGGTAGAGTGGGGGACTGAACTTGGGGCTTTGGAGCCTCAGACATGAAAGTCTGTTTGTATAACCATTATGCTATCTACCCTCCACCCAACTTCTATTTTCTTTAATCAAATTTAAATAATGTCACAACCAGGATTGCTTTCTATGTTTCATGTCTTTTTAATATTTTAATTTAATTGCATTTACTCTCTCATTCCTTTATTTCCACCAATTTACATGTGTTGTTAAAATTCATCGGCTCCAGCTGGCCGGGCTAGCTTCACGGGCGGGTAACAGAGACGACCAGAGCCATACGGCTGGGCAGGGAAGCTGTATTTCTTTATTCAGGAACAACGATTCATAAACTAAACCAAACTAATCACCAAACAGAACTCTGCTGCCTCTTTGCCGCGGCGCAAGCACTCTCTCTCTTACTCTGCAACTCTGGAACTCTCCAACTCTCAAACTCTGGAACTCTCGAACTCAGGAACCCTGGAACTCTGGCGGGGTTCCTAGGGGCGGGGCCAAGCAGGCCCACGAAACTAACTGGACTGATCCAATTTTCTTGGCGGGGGAGGGCTAGAACAAACCAATGTAAAGCATACAACATACATGTAAAGAAACCAAGTCATTTTCCTAGAGTTTTCCACACACTAGACTTGGTAGAATATATTATATATATTAAATAGTTTTGTTTTGGATCTTGGTAATTCTGTTACCTTAGCTACAGTTTCACAGAATCCCAGACCAATTAATTGGGATAGTTCTATAAAAAAATTTGAGAGGTCTCAGTTTGGACATTACCAACAGTGTCTGAGAAAAGTATTTCTTCTATTCATATAAGGGACACATTTTCTTCTATTTTCTAGCACATGAAAAGTAGTGCTCAAAATTGTCAATTTCATTAAATTTTAATATAGTAAGTATAAGATCTACTAACAAAGGCAATTGTAAAGTGCTAGAGATATAATATAATGATTATGCAAAGACTTTACCACCATAAACCAGAGCTGAACAATGCTCTGTAGGGAAAGAAAGAACGAAAGGAAGGAAGAAAGAAAGGAAGAAAGGAAGGAAGGAAGGAAGGAAGGA
The DNA here is from genome assembly GCF_950295315.1 of Erinaceus europaeus. Lineage (NCBI taxonomy): Eukaryota > Metazoa > Chordata > Mammalia > Eulipotyphla > Erinaceidae > Erinaceus > Erinaceus europaeus. Next base: position 62,718,328 of record NC_080172.1, read on the forward strand.
AGGAAGGAAGGAAGACTGGGTGATGATGCACCTGGTTGAGATCACATGTTACAGTGTTCAAGGACCTGGGTTGGAACCCCTGGTGCCCACCTGCAAGGGGAAAGCTTTTCAAGTGGTGAAGCAGTGCTGCAGGTGTCTTTCTCTTTCCCTCTCTATGTCCCTCTATCCTCTCTATTTCTGACTGTCTCTATCCAATATATAAAGAAAATAAAAAAAAATTTTAAAAGAGGGCTCGAACTGGGATCCTTACACGGGTCCTTGTGCTTTGCCTCACGTGTGCTTAACTGCGCTACCACTTGACTCCGGGATTATTTCTTGTATAATTATTTTTAAGACTATTTTTAGATATTATTTATTTATTATTGGATAGAGACAGAGAAATTGAGAGGGGAAGGGTATATAGAGAGGGAAAGAAACAGAGAGACACATGCAACCCTGCTTCACCACTTTCTCATGCAGGTGGGGACCAGGGCTTGAATCCAGTCCTTGTGCACTATAATGTGTGTACTTAACCAGATGTGCCACTGTTTTATCCCCTTAAAACTTCGTTTTGCTTCACAGGCGGTGAAGCAGGTCTGCAGGTGTCTATCTTTCTCTCCCCCCTTTGTTTTCCCCTCCTCTCTCTATTTCTCTCTGTCCTATCTAACAACGACGACATCAACAACAACAAAACAACAAGGGCAACAAAAGGGAAAATAATAAAATAAAATAAAATAAAATAATTAAAATAAGTGGGAATATTTGGTGGGAATATATACTCACCAGTCTCACCTCTAAGTGTTAGCTATTTGTGGCTCAGCTATGGTCAGTGTGAGCTTCTCTCTTCTCCAAATGTCACTAAACTGCTGTCTTTATACTCTGGGACTCTGTCCTCAGTGGAATCATCCCAAGAGATTGATAAAAAGGTTAAAATGAGATATTTGGGTGGTGATGAGGGAAAAAGCTTGCTACTTCTTCTTTTTTTTTTTTTCTTTCTTTTTGTTTTCCTCTTTGTTTTTTTTTTTATTTTTTATTTAAGAAAGGATAAATTAACAAAACCATAGGGTAGGAGGGGTACAACTCCACACAATTCCTGCCACCCAATCTCCATATCCCACCCCCTCCCCTGATAGCTTTCCCATTCTCTATCCCTCTGGGAGCATGGACCCAGGGTCGCTGTGGGATGCAGAAGGTGGAAGATCTGGCTTCTGTAATTGCTTCCCCACTGAACATGGACGTTGACTGCTTGGTCCATACTCCCAGTCTGCCTCTCTCTTTCCCTAGTAGGGTGGGTCTCTGGGGAAGCAGAGCTCCAGGACACATTGGTGGGGTCTTCAGTCCAGGGAAGCCTGGCCGGCATCCTGATGGCATCTGGAACCTGGTGGCTGAAAAGAGAGTTAACATACAAAGCCAAACAAATTGTTGAGCAATCATGGACCCAAAGCTTGGAATAGTGGAGAGGAAGTGTTGGGGGGGGGGGGGTACTCACTGCAAACTCTAGTGTACTTCTGCTTTCAGGTATATATTTTGCACTAGTTTATTTTATTTATTTTTTTTTTTACTCAACCTATATCTAAACATACCTTAGACTGTGGGAGAAATATGGTGGTTATCATAGAGGGTGAAAGTAGGGGACACAGACCTTTGGTGGTGGGAGGAGTAAGAAACTATACCCCCGTGGGGCCGGGTGGTGGCGCACCTGGTTGAGCACACATGTTACAGTATTTTGCACTAGTTTATGGATAAGTGTGAACATATGCTCTCTCTCACAGAACCTGGTCTATATCTAGGTTTTGGGACTTTGTTAGAAAGTGATCCACCTGGGATGGAATTAGAGAACACTATGAAAGGAAAGGTCTCACCCGAGTAATGAAGCTGAAGGGTTGTCATTCCACACCTGAAGTCTCTGGACACAGTCTGAGCTGAAGCATGTTGAGGTGGCAATCGTTGCGTTGATTAGGTTGCGATCGGCTGATACAATATTATTTGATATGGATTGGGAGAGGCATGTGGAAAAGTGGGCCCCACCCTAAGGTTCCAGGACTGGGGGAAGTAGAGGCTCTATAGTGGAGATGTGAGGTTCCTGCTGTCTTAGGGTTCAAAAAGAAATGGATAGTTAATGTTATCATCACATTATTTGGTAATTGGGTTAACTTTGAAAAGTCCCTTTGTTAGGGTTTGCTGTATAGTACCCGGTATCTTGTATATAGCTGTGCCACTGGTTGCTTGTGATCTACTTGGTCTAGGCTTTTGAGAGAGTCCGCATATTAAATACACAGCCTATATATTAAAAAGACTCTGTTTTAAAAACTTCGAGGCATACAATTAATTTTCCCCCTCTCATATTAATTAACTAGTGATTTATATGACTACACTTTACTAGGAGTGTACATAAACACCATTCCCACCACCAAAAGACTGTGTCCCATCTCACCCACCCGCCCCCACCCCCATCCCCAGCCCCCACCCCCATCCCCCACTGGCCCAGGAAGCTGCATGTCCACCCTCCCCCTCACCACAGGGTTTTTACTTTGGTGCCCTACTTGAGCTCTCTACTTCTTACCTCTTTTATCTAAGAAGATTTAATTATTCTTGGAATTTTCTTGCAGAGACTGAAAAAACAATCTACCAAGTACAAGGTAGACAAAACCTACTCCACAACTGTGGCTGAGAAGCCCAAGAATATCAAGAAAAACAGATATAAGGATATTTTACCCTGTAAGTTGAGTTTCTCCTTGTGTCTTTTCAAATACTCTCTTTTTACCTGTTATTCATTGTTCCTCACCCCGGAACATAACTGACAAATAGATTGTACTATGCATAACTTCCAAAGAACTTTCACTGGGAGTCAGTGGTGGTGTACCTAGTAGAGCGTCCAATGCAATATTACTGTGAGCCAGGATTCAAGCCTTTGGTCCCCACCTACAGTGTGGTAAGTTTCACAAATAGTGAAGCAATACTGCAAGTCTCTCTCTCTCTCTCTCTTTCTCACAAACACACATAATTTGTTTGCTTCTAACCGAAAATATATGATTACATATTTTTTAACTCAAAAGAATCTTCACTCACTGATAAAACACTTAAAACATCTACTTTTCCTAGTGTTAATCCCTATTTACTGTCAACCTTCTGACTCACACAATCAATTACATTTTGTCTTTCTTTTGTATTGTAGATGATCATAGCCGGGTAGGGCTGTCCCTGATAACCTCTGATGAGGATTCTGGCTACATCAATGCCAATTTCATTAAGGTACACTCATATCCCAGATTTCTCTAGATGCTTAAGGGTGTGTGTGTGTGTGTGTGTGTGTGTGTGTGTGTGTGTGTGTCCAGAGTAGTTACTCCAAGAAATTTCTGTTCCCTTTTAGGGAGTTTATGGTCCCACAGCATATATTGCTACCCAGGGACCTTTGCCTACAACTCTCCTGGACTTCTGGAGGATGATTTGGGAATACAGTGTCTTGGTATGTGCAGAGTTAATTTTCTTTTTTATATTTCTTTCTCTCTCTTTTTCTCCTTCTTTCTTTCTTTTTTCCTTTCTTCCTCTCTTTCTGCCTTGGCTATCTCTGGGGCTCTGTGCTTGTACAATAAATCTTGCTCCTGGTGGTCATTTGCTCCTCTTTTCTCCCCTCTTCTCTTTTCTTTTCTTTTTTTCTTCTTCCCCATTCTTATATTTGATATGACAGAGAGAAATTGAGTTGGGAGAAGGAGACATAGAGAAAGAAAAACAGCTGCACCACAATTTCACCATTTATGAAGCTTCCCCTTCAGCAGGTGGTGACTTGCTGAAGGGGAACTTGCAGCCTGGTTGCCTGAGCATTATAACATATGTGCTCAACCAGGTATACCACTCTGTGGCCCCCCAGAGTTCTAGAGATACATATGAAGTGAGTAAAGGTCAGGACATGTAACTAAAATTTCCTTTATACCAAGATAAGTTTTTTTTTTTTTTGTCAGTCACTAGAACTTCAGTCCTCAGGCAGCTTTTAATAAAATCCTAATGTCATTCTTGTTCAAGGAAGTGAAAGTTTTCATCTTGACAGCTTCACTTATTAATAAGAATTTAATGATTTGAATAGAGAAAAGGGAAGTGAGGATAGAAAGGAGAAGGGGTAGAAACAGCATTTTACAATATATCAGGATTTCTTTTTGGTTAAAAATTGAAACAACAGAAAAAATATTAATAATTTCTGAACCTCAAACCACTTTGTTAACTGCTCTACGTATCAATAGATGTTTAGATATATCTGTTCCATTCCCACAGATCATTGTTATGGCATGCATGGAGTTTGAAATGGGGAAGGTGAGTAGCTTTCTAGTATACCTAGAGAAGATGAAGATAAAGAAGGGAGAAATTGGTGGCTCAACTTTCCTTAAGTGTGCCTAGGGAAATACTGCTCTTATCTTCCTGGTTTTCAGTTTGAAAATAGCAGATGATTCTCAAGGTATTCCTTTAAATCAACTTTTAAAATGTTTATGTATGTATTTATTGGGTAGAGACAGAGAGAACTTGAGAGGAAAGGGAAGATAGAGAGGAAGAGAGGAAAAGAGACATCTATAGCTTTGCTTCACCACTTGTGAAGCTTCCTCTTTGCATGTGGGAACCAGGGGTCTGAACCCAGGCCCTTGTGCATTGTCACATATACTTTCTACCAGGTGCACCACCTGCTGGCCCTTCTTGAGGGATTTTCTAAGCAACAAAGAACCCATTTTGTCCATTTCTCTAGTAGAGTCTATGTTATATGTTATAAAGTAAAAATTAGGTATGCTTTTTAAAATCATTCATTTTCACATTTTTATTAGTCAGACATTTTTAAACAGAGTTTCTGGCCCTGTGCTATTCAACACAGCATCCAGTAGCCACAAGTAACTGTTGGTGTTCTGACTTCCCTGTTTTGTTTTTTTTTTCTTTCTCACTGAAACTGCTTCATATGAAATTCTCTCTCACACATGAAATAATCAAGATAAATATCAAAAAAATTATAGCCTAAGGAGCTTAGTGAAGGTTAGTCTAAGATGAGGGACCAGAACTGAATTTGTTTCTGACTGTGGGAACAGCTAGACTACAGAGGGAAATCACGGGCAGGGGTAGATAGCATAATGGTTATGCAAAGAGACTCTCCAGCCAGAGTCTCTAAAGTCCCAGGTTCAATCCCCTGCACCACCATATATCAGACCTGAGCAGTGTTCTGGTAAAAATAAATAAATAAAAAGAATTAAAGAAAGAAAGAAAAAGAGGGAAATCACTACATTCTGCTTTATACAACAGAAAAAATGTGAGCGCTACTGGGCTGAGCCAGGAGAGACCCAACTACAAGTTGGCCCTTTCTTCATATCCTGTGTAAGTATCATCGCTATTCCCACTTTGCCTGAGCAAATTCTTTAGTACCTACTTCATAGAAATAGCTTTTGAAATAACTCATATTTTTCATCTACTTTTTAGGAGGCTGAAAAAAGAAAATCTGATTACATCATCAGGACTCTAAAAGTCAAATTCAACAATGTAAGAATAAAATGAGAGTGGTAAACTCAGAGGCCTACAAAGATCAGGCAGGCAAATGCATATTCATGACTCAGGCTGGGAAGAAGGCCTTCAGTGTTTGAAATAAACCTTCATATTCAAAAGAAGTCTGTTGTGTAGGAGGCTGGGCGGTAGAGCAGCGGGTTAAGCGCAGAGGGCACGTGAAGCACAAGGACAGGCTTAAGTATCCCAGTTTGAGGCCCCCCCCCTTCGATCCCTGGCTCCCCACCTGCAGTGGGGTCGCTTCAAAAGTGGTGAAGGAGGTCTACAGATGTCTATCTTTCTCTCTCCTTGTCTTCCCCTCCTCTCTCCATTTCTCTCTGTCCTATCCAACAACAAGGGCATCAGTAAAAACAACAATAATCATAATAACCACAACAACGATAAAACAACAAGGGTAGGGGAAAATACAGGTCCAAGAAGGATGACAGAGGACCTAGTGGGGGTTGTATTGTTAAATGGGAAACTGGGGAATGTTATGCATGTACAAACTATTGTATTTACTGTTGAATGTAAAACATTAATTCCCCAATAAAGAAATTTAAAAACAAAACAAACAAACAAAAAACGACAAGGCAACAAAAAGGGAAATAAATAGTCTCCAGGAGCAGTGGATTCATGGTGCAGGCACCGAGCCCCAGCAATAACCCCAGAGGCAATAATAATAATAATAATAATGATTGACTAAAAAAAAAAAGTCTATTGTGTAAACTGTATTTCCCATCAATTTCATACTATGGCATGCAAGGGGTTGGGTGGTGGCGCACTCAGTAGAGCATATTACCATGCATATACAATGGGAATATTTTAGGCTGAATAAGGATTGTATAGTGAATTGAAATTGAGGAAAACCTGAGCACTCAGTCTGCCCATGCTAAGATAAAGGGATTTAATATATCAGTGTTCCTATGATCCATCTGACGCTAATTGACAAGTTCTTCATATTGACCTCTTCTTGTAAATTGGGCAGATAGACCATGGGCAATAAAAAATGACCTAAAAATCATGTAAGTGCCCGCAGAAAGCACCTGTGTTGGGAGTCGGGCGTTAGAGCAGTGGGATAAGCGCACGTGGCGCGAAGCGCAAGGACCAGCTCAACGATCCGGGTTCGAGTCCCGGCTCCCCACCTGAGGTGAGTCGCTTCACATGCGGTGAAGCAGGTCTGCAGGTGTCTGTCTTTCTTTCCCCCTCTCTGTCTTCCCCTCCTCTCTCCATTTCTCTCTGTCCTATCTAATAATGACGACCTCAATAACAATAGTAACTAACAACAACAATAAAAAAAACAAGAGCAACAAAAGGAAATATAAATAAACATAAAAAAATTAAAAAACAAAGCACCTGTGTTACCAGAGGTCTACAGTGAATAGAATATAAATTATAACAATATAATATAAATTATACAAATTAAAAACAATATAAACTAAAGCAAACCAGAGATGCTACTTAGAGTATTCTTGTGCTAGAATAAGATAGTGACCTAACCCTGAGCCTACTTTGTGTACTGGCTATATTTTATAGGAATCACGAATTATCTACCAGTTTCATTACAAGAATTGGCCAGACCATGATGTGCCTTCATCTATAGACCCTATTCTTGAGCTCATTTGGGACATGCGTTATTACCAAGAAGACGACAGTGTTCCTATATGCATTCACTGCAGGTATGAATCTGTTATATTCCCAGAGTGGGGGTGACTATTACAGTCTGGTCAGGACTTCTGATCTAACTAGGAAGACTGACTTTGCTGGAGCTTAAGGTTAATTGTGACACGTGGCAGTTGACAGTTGTGTTGAAAAATGGTAGGGTTTAGGGGTTCATTGCCTTTAGGTTCTTCCTTCCTCAGATTTGTTGGCAAAATCTTCCAATTATAATGATTCACTGTGCACTAATATGTGCTGCTGTAATCTTTCATTTCAGTGCTGGCTGTGGAAGGACTGGTGTTATCTGTGCTATTGATTACACACAGATGTTGCTGAAAGATGGGGTGAGTTCCTCCAGCAGGCACTGCCCATTTGCTTACCCTGCAGCTGAAAAACTTAGGAATTGTTTGGTTCTTTGATACATTCATCTCCAGGATTTGTAAAATATTTAATTTTAGTCCGGGGTTGGGGGAAGCAGCATAATGATTCTGCAAAAGATTTTCATTCCTAACGCTCCAAGCTCCCAGATTTAATCCCCAGAGTTAACCATAAACCAGAGCTGAGCAGTGGTGCTCTGGTGCTTCTCTCTGTACCTCTCTCATTAAAATAGAATAAATAGGGGGTCAGGCAGTAGCACAGTGGGTTACATGGCGCAAAGCACAAGGACTGGTATAAGAATCCCAGTTCGAACCCCCGGCTCCCCACCTGCAGGGGGGTAGCTTCACAAGTGATGAAGCAGGTTTGCAGGTTTCTCCCTCTCTGCCTTCCCCTCCTCTCTCGACTTCTCTCTATTCTATTTAACAATAATAACAATAACAACAAGAAAAACTTCAGTGATAACCCTGGAGGCAAAATAAATAAATAAATAAAATAATGAAAATAAATAAAATATTTAACAGGAGTAGATAGCATAATGGTTATGCAAAGAGAATCTCATCCCTGAGGCTCCAAAGTCCCAGGGTCAATCCCCACACCACCATAAGCCAGAAATGAGAAGCGCTCTGGTAAAACAAAACAAAACAAACAAACAAAAAACAACAAAGGAATTCTTTTAGGCCCACTTTATCACATGACTAAAATAGCTGGTGCTTCTTAAAGTGTAGTCCAGAGACCACCACCAGCAGCACCAGATCACCTGAGAACTTGTTAGAAAAGCAGCTCTTGGGACCCACCACAGATAGATGAGAGCAGAATCCCTGGTGGCAGAGTCCAGCAAGCTCTCCAGTTGCTTCTGATTGATGTAACTAGTTTGAGAGCCATTGCCCTAGATTACTGTTACGTTTCCTTTATCCAAACTGCTTTCATAGATGGACTCAATCACGGTGATCAAACTTGGTGTTCTAATTCAGAAATCATTTTCAAAATCTAATAGAATTTAAAAATATGGGTGTTAGACCCCTCTGCCAAGTTGTGTTTCACAAAACTCCCAAGTTTGCTCCCTTACTGAGTCTTCTCCCTCCTCCTCCTAGCTTTAACTTCAGAGAATTTGATCACCCATATGAAATCATTCTGCATGATTTCTTTGGTTTTTCATAGGGGAAATAGTAGGTTCTAAATCAAGGTGAATGTGGTGAGAAATCTAATTGACTTAAAAATATACATTATTTTTTTATATGATACCATATTGGGAAAATAGATATCACACAGATAATAACTATGAGTAAGTAGCAGAGAAAATTATTAACAAAACTAAGATCAAAAGTGTAAACTTTATTTTTTATTTTACTTACTAGGTAATTCCTGAAAACTTTAGTGTTTTTAATTTGATCCAGGAAATGCGAACACAGCGACCTTCATTTGTTCAAACTCAGGTACGAAATATGGTGAATGGATCATAACATGGGTCTTGTTCTGTTTAATTAGATGTCAATAAAAAACAGCTGTTACCAGGGGCTGACTTTGGTGACTTCCCTCCTCTCTTTTTCTCCCTCTCCTGTTTCTCTTTCACCTTCCAAAAAAATAAAGTACGAGGGAAAAATATATACTAAAGTAGAACTGAGGTGACACCACTTGGTAGTATTGCGCATATATGAGGCTCTGCCCTTTTTGTTTTTTTTTTAATAAACTACATAAACTTTATGAAGCAACTATAAACAAAAAAACAGTTGACTGTTTAGCCATCACAACAATTTACTGTTGGATGTATTCATCCACTACCATTTCTTCTAGCCCTGAATATCCCAGTATTTTTTTTTAAATTTTTTTTATTATTAATTTTATTTTTGAGAGAGATGCAGAGAGTGAGACACACACACAGAGAGAAACACCAGAGCACTGCTCAGCTCTGGCTTATGGTGGTGCGGGGGATTGAACCTGGGACTTAGGAGCCTCAGGCATGAGAGTCTGTTTGCATCACCATTATGCTGTCTCCCCCGCCCCTATCCCAGTATTTTTTCTGTAGCCTTTGTCCTGGGTCAAGTTCTTTTTATTCCTTACATTTAATGTCTGCTCAGAAAATATAATAAACCAGTGCATTTCTTACAAAGGATATTGAAAAATTGAACAAGATATTCAACTTATTAGAAATTAATAATTGGATGGATTAACTTGAAATATCTAGTAGTTAAATCATCTTAAAATCAGAGGTTTGTAATTTATACTTTAGAGTATAGTCACAGAGAGAGTCTGGAAGCAGTCTATAGATTTGCTACAGGAAGTACTGAAAATTAAAGTAAAATCAGCCATAATCTTATCATGTAGAGGTGACCATTGTTACTATTCCTCTGTATTGTCTTCCGGTTCTTATTGATGCGTACTTTAAAATAACACTATAGACATATTCTATATATATGATTATATATGTAGCATGACATTTTAACCCACTCCAGATTGTTCTCACTTTTTCATTCCATTAGAATTATTCTTCTCTGTTTCTCCTTTTTTCCAGCTCAAATTCTGTTGCTTAAGTAAAACATATCCAGCCCAAATATTTCACTATCTACAATATTATTTTCATCACTAATAATGTTTCTCACATTTTTAACTGGCTTACATCTTTAAGACAGATTTCAGCATTCACTAATCACTAATTTATCATTTATTGATATTTACTATGTAACAGACACTTTTTGCATATAGGCTAGAACTACATTTTACTATTCAAGTCATAAATATTTAATGCGCTTACACTTGCACATAAGTCTACAAATCAAACAATTTACAATGAGTGTTCAGAGGTTTTCATCTTGAATTTGTGTATTGAAGGGGAAAGTAAGAGCTATTATAATATAAGCCTTTTGTTTGATCAGCTTTTCCACTAATAGTTAGTGGAAAAAAATTTTGGGGGGTATGTTGACTGTAAGTGTTTTCCATATTCAACCTGGGAGGGAAAAAATGTGAAATGAAAATCTTAGTTTGTTCAGTGCTATCAGGCTTAAAGGAAGACTGATCCATGTAAAAGTTAAGGACTCCAGGAAATACACAAGTACTTATGTATCAATATAATTAAGTTATAATAATCAAGAAATAAAACAGTACCTCATTTCAGAAAAAAAAAGTCTGTTTATGTTGTACTTTGAAGAGCTGGATGATAGATAAAACTATTTTAACTTAGCCTTCACATTTTAGTAGTACCAATGGCCAGTTTAAAAAAACATCTTAGCAATTGTAGCTGTCCTTATTGACACTGTTCTAACCAGGAAGTAGCACTGTAACCCTGTGAGTGCTTCCTGTCTGATTTTTCTTTTTTCTTAAAAAATCAAAGTATGTACCAGAATCTGTGTTGAGTGATATGACTCTGCATTGTTCTCCTGATAAAATGATCTGTATAAAAAGTTATATTTTACACAAGATTGTGGTAATAGGGAAATTCAGAAGGCCTCTTTAGGTGAAAGCAGTCAAAACAAAGTAGTAAAAACTATAAGCCTTGTCATTGTAGAGGCCTCAATTATCTATGTTGAAATTTTTTTATAATCATTTATTTCCAAACTCTATTTAGAAATCATCTTTTCGTTGTCATATTTGCTAGGACAGAATTTCAACACCTTGACCTAAGTAAATAGACTAAGAATTAGAAGATTCAGATTCTGTTTCAAGTCTTGACAATTGCTTCTGATTGATCTTGGACAAATTGTAGGCAGGAAGGGAGAACAATCTAGCTACTTTATAAGTCAATTGTGAAGGTCAAGTTAATTCATATATACTTAAGCTATATTTCTACCCACCAGCTACACTCTATCTACCTTTTTTCCAGAAGACATAAATGTAGATTCTTCATCCAAAAAATGCATCCAGAATGAACAAATGTTTAAATGTGTGCAAGAAAAACAGAATTAGAGAATGGTTGAAGGGTAGAAAAAAAGAAGAAAGTGTAGTTAGAATATTAAAAGAATAGGACCACAAGGTCCTTGTATATTAACTACAAGTAAACCAACTACTTATCTATTTGTAGTAGCCTAAAAGTGCTTTGAAATCTGAAATGTGTGGCATAAATAGTAAACACTGTAATTAAACTAATATTTGCTGGGGCTTTTTTTAGGTCTGTTATACTGGAATTGGAACAGTGTTCCTATTCCTGAAGTCTGATTCCGTGTTTCACCAAGTTTCTTATTTGTTTTCATATGTGATATTCTTCAGGAACAGTATGAACTGGTCTACAATGCTGTATTAGAACTATTTAAGAGACAAATGGAAATTATCAATGATAAACACTCTGGAACTGAGGTAAACATTAATCTTGATATTTTGTCAAAATTTTCACATTTAAATTTGGTCAAGGGATCTCATTTGTTGCATCAATTATTTTTATCACAACTAAGTTGGAATATCAGTTGTACATGGGACTGCACTCACTGCAGATCTACAGGGAAGAACAAATGAGTTATTATAACTTAAAAAATAATCTCTTTGCCTACCTATTGCATACTGATTTAAGCTGAATTAAGAAACATTGAGGGGGGTCAGGCTACCGCAGCGAGTTAAGCGCACATGGCGCAAAGTGCAAGGACTGGCTTAAAGATCCTGGTTCAATCTCCCACCCCACCTGCAGGGGGGTTGATTTACAAGCGGTGAAGCAGGTCTGCAGGTGTCTATCTTTCTCTCTTCCTCTCTGTCTTCCCCTCCTCTCTCAATTTCTCTCTGTCCTATCCAACAACAATGACAATAATAACATTCACAACAAAAGGGAGTTGAGCCGTAGCGCAATAGGTTAAGCGCAGGTAGTGCAAAACGCAAGGACCAGCATAAGGACCCGGATTCAAGCCCCTGGCTCCCCAGCTGCAGGGGAGTTGCTTCACAGGTGATGAAGCAGGTCTGCAGGTGTCTATCTTTCTCTCCCCTCTCTATCTTCCCCTCCTCTCTCCATTTCTCTCTGTCCTATCCAACAATGACGACATCAATAACAACAACAATAATAACTACAACAATAAAACAAGGCAACAAAAGGGAATAAGTAAATAAATATTTTAAAAATAACAATTACAATGATAAACAAGGGCAGCAAAAGGGAAAAATAGCCTCCAGGAGCAGGGGATTCCCGGTGCAGGCACCAAACCCCAGTGATAAGCCTGGAGGAAAAAAAAAAAAGAAACACAGAGTTAACTATGCCTTCGATGTTACCAACAAAATTGTGGTCTTCTAAACTGAGTCCAGCTAGCTAAATATAAAATAAATATATTTCACATATATATGAAATGAGAGTAAGGGCATGTATTTTAGATAGTGTTGAGGTTAGAACAGAGAGCAACAATTACAAAGTGAAATTTTGGTTAAATACTAGAATGATTTTTTTTACAGTAATTGAACCTAATTTTCATTGTCAATACTTCATAAAAATTTGAGAATACTTTAGAATTGCCAATGGATTTTATTTGATTTCTCGTATTGATTTTTTTATTTTATATTTATTTTCCCTTTTGTTGCCCTTGTTGTTTTTCATTGTTGTTGTAGTTATTATTGTTGTTGTTATTGATGTCATTGTTGTTGGATAGGACAGAGAGAAATGGGGAGAGATGGGGAAGACAGAGAGGGGGAGAGAAAGACAGACACCTGCAGACCTGCTTCACAGTCTGTGAAGAGACTCCCCTACAGGTGGGGAGCGGGGGTCCTGAACCCCGATCCTTAAGCCGATTCTTGTGCTTTGCACCACGTGTGCTTAACCTGCTGCGCTACTGCCCGACTCCCTATTTGATTTCTTAAGTAGAAAAACAGTTATGATTTGGCTAAAAGCTAATTTTAAAACATTGAGTATTTGGTGATATGCTATTTTGGTCACATTGAAAACAACTACTACTGTATGTCAAATACTGTGCAATTACAAAGAATTAGGCTCTGAACAAAACTTAGACAAAGTAGCTGATTTATTTTCATATGTGTGTGTGTATGTATGTATTATTACTTTTTGAAAATATTTATTTATTTATTCCCTTTTGTTGCCCTTGTTGTTTTATTGTTGTAGTTATTATTGTTGTCGTTGGTGTTAGATAGGACAGAGAGAAATGGAGAGAGGAGGGGGAAGACAGAGAGGGGGAGAGAAAGATAGACACCTGTAAACCTGTTTAACTGCTTGTGAGGCGACTCCCCTGCAGGTGGGGAGCCAGGGCTCAAATCGGGATCCTTACATTGGTCCTTGCGCTTTGTACCACCTGCGCTTAACCCACTGAGCTACAGCCCAGCTCCCGACATACATATTATTTTTAACATCACATTTTGAATGATTAGCCTGAAAACATTTGCTGACAGTTCACTATTTTCCACAGTATAAGGAATACAAAATATGTAAGCCATGACCCTGATTATAATCAGTTGAGTGATAAAGTATGGGAAAAGGTTGAGGTTAAGGAATGAATTAAGTAATCTTGCAGTTAATGTCAACTATAAGAAGGAACAATGTGGTAGAAGACTTGAAAATAAGAGTGTAGTTGCCAGAAATTGTAACTTACATCTTTATTATTATTATTATTATTATTTATTTTCCCTTTTGTTGCCCTTGTTGTTTTTTATTGTTGTTGTTGATGTCATTGTTGGATAGGATAGAGAGAAATGTAGAGAGGAGGGGAAGACAGAGAAGAGGAGAGAAAGATAGATACCTGCAGACCTCCATGTGGTTATTTTATAAATGTGAAAATATGTAATTGACAGAATTCAACATTCTTCCTGGAACAAAAAAAGTCAATCGAGCAAACTCAGATTAAGGTAAATTAATTTTTTTGCTTCTATCTTTGTTTTGCTGCATTAATGTGAAGAGTGGATGGAGAATGGATTGGACTTTTTTAATATTTATTTTATTTATTTATTCCCTTTTGTTGCCCTTGTTGTTTTATTGTTGTAGTTATCATTGTTGTTGTTGGATAGGACAGAGAGAAATGGAGAGAGGAGGGGAAGACAGAGAGGAGGAGAGAAAGATAGACACCTGTAGACCTGCTTCACCACTTGTGAAGCGACTCCCCTGCAGGTGGGGAGCCAGGGTTGGAACTGGGATCCTTAGGCGGGTCCTTGTGCTTTGCACCACGTGTGCTTAACCCGCTTCGCTACAGCCTGACCCCCCACTTACATCTTTTTTTTCTTAATTTTTTTTTTGGTTTTTCTTTTCCAACTTCAATGTCATTTTCTTGAGGAAATGTTGATTTGCAGAGTTATTGTTCTTACAGTTCCCCCAAGATAGCTGTCAGTACACCTCACCCTCCATCAAATTATGATCTTCCTCCACCATAGGACACTAGATCTTTTTATTATTATTATTATTTAATTTTTTTTAACCAGAGTATTGCTCAGCTCTGGCTTATGGTGTTACAGGGCATTAAACCTGGGACTTTGGAGCGTCAGGCACGAGAGTCTGTTTGCATAACCATTATGCTATCTACCCTCCACCCAGGACACTAGATCTTATTTGTGCCAATTTCAATGCCTATTATATCACTAGGCATAGTGTACATAGGAGTACTGGTGCACCACTGCCTAGCCCCCAAGAAAAATTTTCAGGTACCAAGAAATAGCTCATCTGGTAAGCATATGTTTTATACCATGAACAAGACGCTGGGTTTGATTCCCAGCACTACATAGAGACATTGTGGGTCTCTCTTTATTTCTTTCTCCCTTCCTTCTCTCTAGGTTTAAATAAATAAATAAATGGCCAGGGGGCCAGACAGTGATGCCCAGTTAAATGCACATATTACCACACTCAAGGACCTGGGTTCGAGCCCCCTCTCCCCACCTATAGAGGGGACCATTCATTATCAGTGAATCAGGTCTGCAGGTATCTTATTCTCCCCCTTTTCTTCCTGCCCCCCTTTTCCATATTCAACAAAATAGAAGTTAAAAAATAAAAAAGGAAAAAAAATAGCCACCTGGAATAGTGGATTCATACTGCTGGCACCAATTCCCAGATATAACCCTGGCAGGAAAAAACAAACCAACCAGGGAGCTTCTTACTGGTATTGTTTCATGCATAAGACCATGAGTTCATTCCCCAGTGCTGCATTTTTTGTTCCAGGAAGAATGTTGAATTCTGTTAATTACGTATTTTCACATTTATAAAATAACCACATGGAGTTCTTCTTTAACATATTAATATAGTCATAGTTTAATGGGTTTTTTGAATGCTTCTCAATTATAGAATGCTGTTTTCATGTGTTGCTGGGAATACATGAACGAATATTTTGTTTGGGTCTCTAGAAATGACAATATTTAAATTTAGCTCTGTAGCAGTGCCATGGTTCCAGATAGTTGAGCTGTTAGAAGAGGGCTCTTAGTAAATGGGAACATAAACAAAGTTCTACTTATCACAGGGGAAATTGGCTCATGTACCCCATAGAACTTTTGTTTCTGGAAATTCTGAGTACACATACTTCTTTTCTGTTCCTCCAAGTGTGACTAGGAACCCTGAACATTATATGTATATAACAAACACAAAAAGATCCTGAAGGTCAGGATATGGTTCACCCAGTAGATTGTACATGTTACCATGCACAAAGACCTGGGTTCAAACCCTAGGTCCCCACCCACATGGGGGAAGCTTCAGTAGTAGAGCTGCACCACAGGTATCTCTCTTTGTCTCTACCTCTCTTTCTTTCTTTCTATTTCTCTTTCCCTTGCCTTCTATCAAAAATAAAGTAAAGGGAGGAGGGGGAGTGGTCACCAGAACAGTGGAGTCATGCAAGCTTCAAGCCCTGGTAGAGAAAAAAATTATATATATAAAATCAGATTTACTTCCTGTCTAGCTTTCCTTTATTTTTTTAAAGATTTTTTTAAAATTTATTATCTTTATTTATTGGATAGAGACAGCCATAAGTTGAGAGGAAGGGAGAGACAAAGAGGGAAAGAGCTAGACAGACACCTGCAGGCCTGCTTCACCACTTGCAAAGCTTTTCCTCTGCAGATGGGGATCAGAGGGTCCTTGAGCATTGAAACAAGTGTGCTTAACCAGGTTCACCACCACATGACCCCCATTTATTTATTTATTTATTTATTTATTTATTTATTTATTTTGATAGATCCAAAGAAAACCAACTAGCTGGGGACTTTGAAATATGAAAGAAGAGATAAATTCCTAGGGGTTTCCTTAGCCTTATATACCCCAGACTTGGAATTGAAGAGGCCAATGATCTAAAATCACAATGCTACAGACAAGAAAAGTCTCATAAAAAACCTGCTCTTTCTAGGCAAAAACACTGCTCAGCTCTTGTTTATGGTGGTTTGGGAAATCGAACCTGGGACTTTGGCACCTCAAGCAAGAACATCACTTTGTATAACCATTATGCTACCCCCCCCCACTTCATTGATTAGAAAACAAACAAACAAAAGAAAACAAACAAACAAAAAGGTTGACTTCCAACCCTCCAGTGCTAACAAAAGCTGAGTGGAAAACACGAATGTCTGCCCTCACAAGACTGTTACGTGCTAGGTAGTGTCTGTCAGATAAGGCCAATAGACAGTCCTTCCCCCACTCATCAGTACTGAGGTTTCCCTGAAGTGTGGGAGGCCAACCTGGACTTCTTCAAGGCATAACATGATATCACAATGCCTCCACATTGAAGTAGTGTCAGAAGAGGTCTAGCGGTGGGGCTGGAGGTGTGACTCAGAGGGTAGAGCATATGCCTTTTTGAAAGGCTGAGTTCATCCTTGGAATCTCAGAAGAGCACCTAAGATAAAAGTGGGTGGAGCTGCATGTGTGCTGGAATCGTGTTCTGGTTCTTCCCTAATTTTCTATTTCCCATAAAAATATAGAAACAAAATAAATTGGATTGAGGCAGTAACTCAGTAGTAAAGAGCATGCCTGAGTCCCTGTGTTCCATCCCTGATACCACATTAAAAAGAGAGACACAGAGAGAGATATCAATCTAATAGACAGTTTGGATTTTCACTACCACCCAGCTGTAATGAAGCCACTTAAACCACACTGTCAATGGGGATCCTCCTGTATTTTGTCTGTCCTTGATTGCCATCAGAAGTGAAGTGATTAATAGGCACACTGACAGAGTGTATTACAAATATGATCCGGGCAGAGGGTAGATAGCATAATGGTTATGCAAAGTGACTCTCATGCCTGAGGCTCCAAAGCCCCAGGTTCAATCCCCTCTGCACCACCATAAGCCAGAGCTGAACAGTGCTCTGGTAAAAAAAAAAAAAATATATATATATATATATATATATATATATATATATATATTTATATTCCAATGGGTAGGCAAAATAGCTCACTTGGATAGTGTGCTGCTTTGCAAGGTTCCATCCTAGCCCACTGCGCTACCTTCTGTGTATATATATATATATATATATATATATATATATATATATATATATATATTCCCTTTTGTTGCCCTTGTTGTTTTTTATTATTATTGTTATTGCTGTCATTGTTGTTGGATAGGACAAAGAGAAATGGAGAGAGGAGGGGGAGACAGAGAGGGGGAGAGAAAGATAGACACCTGCAGACCTGCTTCACTGCCTGTGAAGCGACTCTAATGCAGGTGGGGAGCTTGGGCTCGAACCGACATCCTTATGCTGGTCCTTGCGCTTTGCACTGCTCTACCGCCTGACCAGTCTGGAAAAGAGAAATTTCCCACGAGTGGTCATCCCACTTCCGGTTATCTTGTCCATCTCCAAAACTCTCTCCCTTTACACTGTCTGAACTGGAAGACGCTTTGAAGAGGGTTAAACCGGGAACAGCTGCTGGCTATGATAACATCACCCCAGAACTCATTCTTAACCTGGGTCCCGCAGGAAAGAAGTGGCTCGCTTCATTCCTGTCCCACATCTTGGAATCTGAATCTATGCCCAAAGTTTGGCGTCGTGCGAAGATAATAGCGGTTTTAAAACCAAAGAAAGACCCAACACTGGCTGCCAGCTATAGACCAATTTCTCTCCTTTCCGTGTGTTACAAACTCCTTGAGAGGCTGCTTCTGTCACGTATTTCTCATCTTACAGAGAAATTCCTATCACTCACCCAAGCTGGTTTCCGCCCAGGAAGATCTACCTGCGAACAAGCCCTGGCCCTCTCAACTTACATTGAAAATGGATTCCAGAAGAATTTAAAGACGGGTGCTGTCTTTGTTGATCTCACAGCAGCCTATGACACGGTCTGGCACCGTGGTCTCCTAGTCAAGAACTCAAGATGCCTGCCTCCATGGGTGGCCAACACTATATCGTTTCTTCTCCAAAACAGAAGATTCCGGGTGCATCTGGGTGACAAGTCTAGCAGATGGAGACTTGTCTCAAGTGGCCTCCCCCAGGGCTCTGTTCTGGCTCCTACGCTATTTAATATTTACATCAATGACCTCTCAGAAACTTCTTCAAGGAAGTTCATCTATGCCGATGACATCTGCTGTGCAACTCAGGCATCCAAGTTCGACATCCTCGAGGAAACACTCACGAAAGACATGTCTCTGATATCTGATTACTGTAAAAAATGGCGACTAATCCCTAGCACTGCAAAAAACAGTGTCATCTGTTTTCCATCTACACTATGCCTCGGCCTTGCGTGAGCTTAATGTGCAGCTTGGTGATACGAGAATCCGGCATGAAGTCCAGCCAGTCTATCTTGGCGTTACTCTCGATCGCACTCTGTCATTTCACGAATATCTCATAAAAACTGCAGCAAAGGTGGGCGCGAGGAATAACATCATTGCAAGACTGGCCAGCTCCTCATGGGGCGCGAGCGCTTCCACACTACGATCATCATCTCTGGCATTATGCTATTCCACTGCAGAATACTGTGCCCCAGTATGGTTCCGTAGCCCCCATGTCCACTTGGTCGATTCCAAATTATATTCCTCCATGAGGATAATTTCTGGAACCATCTGTTCCACCCCAGTCCCATGGCTGCCAGTTCTTAGCAACATCGCCCCGCCAGATATTCGTCGGGATGCGGCATCATCTAAGTTCATTTCCCACGACGTCTACGCTCGACCGGACCTGCCAATATACGCGGATATCTTCGCCCACCATGTCCAACGCTTGACGTCTCGTCACCCAATCTGGTCCCCTACGCCTACACTGAACTTCTCTGTTCCAGACTCTTGGAAACAGAGTTGGCAGTCAGCTGAGGTCAAGAACAAACACCTCATCATAGACCCCTGCAAGCGTCAACCCGGCTTTGATCTAGCACGTTATGATTGGGCCCTCCTCAATCGCTATCGAACAGGCCATGGCCTGTGCGCCTCTATGTTCCATCGCTGGGGAGCCAGAGACGACCCGAACTGCCCCTGCGGCTACAGACAGACTATGACCCACATAGTCAACGACTGCCACCTCTCCAGATTCAAAGGAGGTCTCGAAACTTTACATCAGGCTCAACCTGACACTGTTGACTGGCTACGGAAGAAGGGCAAACGCTAGAAGAAGAAGACCGCCTGACCCCCACAAAATATTTTTAAAAGACACAACTATATGCTGTCTATGAAAACCACTCTACAATTACATAGGCTGGCTTAAAGTAGAAAATTGGGGGGAAATTATATATCATGTAAACATGTATAAAATAAAGTAGGAGTATGGGGTCAGGTGGTGACA
The DNA here is from genome assembly GCF_950295315.1 of Erinaceus europaeus. NCBI lineage: Eukaryota > Metazoa > Chordata > Mammalia > Eulipotyphla > Erinaceidae > Erinaceus > Erinaceus europaeus. The sequence goes on from NC_080172.1 coordinate 62,738,416, forward strand.
CATGTGGTTAAGCACACACATCATGATGTACATGGACTAGGGCTTGAGCTCCTACTCCCTATTTGCATGGTGTGTGTGTGTGTGTGTGTGTGTGTGTCCTCCCAAGCCATGAAGCAAGTATTGCAGGTGTCTCTCTCTCCTCCTATCTTCTCTTCTCTTCTCTTCTCATTTCTTTTTGTCCTATCAAATAAAGCGGGAAGATGGAGGGGAGTGGAGGATTCGTCTTGCAGGCACAGAGCCCCAGGGATAGCTCTGGTAGCAGTAAAAAAGAAAAAAAGGGGGGAGGGCGGGCAGTAATGCAGCAGGTTAAGCGCACATGGAGTGAAGAGCAAGGACTGGCTTAAGGATCTGGGTTCCAGGCCCCGGCTCCCCACTTGCAGGGGGTCGTTGCACAGGCGGTGAAGCAGGTCTGCAGGTGCCTATCCTTCTCTCTCCCTCTCTGCCTTCCCCTCCTCTCTCCATTTCTCTCTGTCCTATCCAACAACAACAGCAATAACAGCAGCAATAATAACAACAAAGATAAACAAGGGCAAAAAAAGGGGGGGAGAAATAGCCTCCAGGAGCAGTGGATTAGTAGTACAGGCCCCAGCAATAACCCTGGAGACAAAAAAAAAAAAAAAAGATAGAAAAAAAAAGAAAGAAAAAGGAAGTGGGAGTAGCTATACTGACATAAGATAAAGTAGACTTCAGAGAAAAGAAAATTATTACAGACAGTGAGGGGTTACTACACAATGATATAAAGAATAAATCAGGGGCCAGGTTGTGGTGCACCTGGTTAAACACACATGACACAATGTGCAAGGACCCGGGATCAACTGGCTTGAATGTGAGGGTTTTTGAGTGTGAGGGTTTGAGTAGTGAAACAGGTCTGCAAATGTCTCTTTTCCTCTCTCCCTCTCTATCTCCCCCTTTCCTCTCGATTTCTGGCTGTTCCCATATAGTAAATAAATATAATATGTTTTTGGAAGTCGAGCGGTAGCACAGCGGGTTAAGTGCACTGGCACAAAGCCCAAGGACCAGCATAAGGATCCCAGTTTGAGCTCTCGGCTCCCCACCTGTAGGAGGGTTGCTTCACAGGTAGTGAAGCAGGTCTGCAGGTGTCTATCTTTCTCTCTCTCCCTCTCTGTCTTCCCCTCCTCTCTCCATTTCTCTCTTGCCTATCCAACAACGACAGTAATAACAACAACAGTAATAACTACAACAATAAAAGGCAACAAGGGCAACAAAAGGGAATACATAAATATTAAAAAAAAGTTCGGGGCCAGGTGGTGGCGCACTTGGTTAAGCACGCACATTACAGTGCTCAAGGATCCAGGTTCAAGCCCCTGGTCGCCACCTGCAGGAGGAAATCTTCACAAGTGGCGCAGCAGGGCTGCAGGTGTCTCTCTGTCCCTCTCCCTCTGTATCTTCCCCTCTCAATTTCTCTCTGCCTCTATACAATAATAAATAAATAAAACACTAAAAAATTTTTTACGTTCAACTTTAATAAATAAATAAATATAATACTTTCTTTAAATAAATAAAGAGAATAAATCCATCAGTAAAGTCTAACAATCCTAAGTTTCTCTGGACCAAGCTACAAAATATGTGAAGCAAAAATCTGTAAATCTAAAAGGAGAAATATGTAACCACAGTTTTAATTAGAGACTTCATTATTCCTCTCAACAACTGATAGTAGACAGAAAATAATCAAGAACATAGAACTCATCAACATCAATCAGCAGAATAAAGTTCAGATTTATATATAGATCATTCTATAGAACAACACACACAAAATACATATTCTCCTTTAAGTGCCAATGGAACATATACTAAGAGAGATCTGGTCTATAAAACAACGTCATTTTTTAAAAATAATTGAAACTATCTAAGTGAATTGTTTGACTTGGTGAATCAAACTGGAAGTCAGTATTATAAAGATAACAGGAGTGGTCCGGGAGGTGGCACAGTGGATACAGCATTGGACTCTCAAGCATGAGGTCCTGAGTTCAATCCCCGGCAGCACATGTACCAGAGTGATGTCTGGTTCTTTCTCTCTCTCTCCTATCATTTCTCATGAATTAATAAACAAAATTTTAAAAAAGATAACAGGAAAACATCCAAAATACTTGGAAACTAAAGCACATTCTTCTAAATAATCCAAAGAGGAAGTTTCAAGGGAAATGAAAAAAAAAAAAAAAGACACATTGAACCAACTAAAAAGTACTTACTGAAATTTATGGAACAAAGTAAAGCAGTTCTGAGAGGGAAGTTTATAGTATTCTTTCTTTCTTTTTTTTTTCTAGAAATCTTTTTTTTTTAATTTTTATTTATAAAAAGGAAACACTGACAAAAATCACAGGATAAGAGGAGTTCAACTCCACAGAATTCCCACCACCAGAACTCCTTATCCCATCCCTTCCCCTGACAGCTTATTCTATATCCCTCTGGGAGTATGGACCCAGGTTCATTCTAAATGCATACATCACATACAGTGAAAGTCTCAAATCAATAATCTGAGCTTCCACTTTAAGAATGTAGAAGAAGAAAAAAAAAAAGCAAAAATAAACCTAGAAAAATAAAATCGAAAACAAAAAAGTGAGAAAACAATAGACCAAAGAGTTAGTTCTTCAAAAATGATCAAGAGTTGATAATTACCCAGGGAGATAGATATAGAAAAAAAGTGAGAGAAAGAGAATAAAGATATCATGAATGAAGCAGGGAATATCTCTACAGACCCTTAACTGTCAAAAGGATAATAAAGGGAAATAATACGAATGACTCTCTACACACTGATAACTAGACAAAGTAGATGACTCCTCCAAAACTATAAACTGCCACATCTCACTCAACATGAAATAGATCATTTGAATCGCCGCACACTATATATTAAGAAAAAAACTCCTTCAAATGAAATCTTGAGGCATATACAATATCACCTGAGAATCCTACCAAATGTTTTTTTAAATACCATTTTATTTTATTTTATTTTATTTTATTTTATTTTATTTTATTTTATTTTATTTTATTTTATTTTAGCTGCCAGGGCTTTCGTTGGGGCTCAGTGCATGCACTATGAGTCCACTGCTCCTGGAGGCCATTTTTCCCATTTTGTTGCCTTTGTTGTTGCCCTTGTTGTTGTTATTATTATTGTTGTCATTGCTAATGTTGTTGTTGTATAGGACAAAGAGAAATCGAGAGGAGAGGAGACAGGGAGTGGGAGAGAAAGACAGACACTTGCAGACCTGCTTCACCTCCCATGAAGCGATCCTTCTGCAGGTAGGGAACCAGGGGCTCGAACCGGGATCTTACTCTGGTGCATGAGCTCTGCGCCACATGCACTTAACCCACTGTGCTACCACCTGACCCTAATTTTTTTTTAATTTTTTAAAAATTAATTTTTCCCTATCGCTTTAAAAAAATTTTTTTATTGTATGTCTCAAACTTTTTTTTAAATATTTATTTTATTTATTTATTCCCTTTTGTTGCCCTTGTTGTTTTATTGTTGTAGTTATTATTGTTGTTGTCGTTGTTGGATAGGACAGAGAGAAATGGAGAGAGGAAGGGAAGACAGAGAGGAGGAGAGAAAGATAGACACCTGCAGACCTGCTTCACCGCCTGTGAAGCGACTCCCCTGCAGGTGGGGAGCCAGGGTTCGAACCGGGATCTTTATGCCAGTCCTTGTGCTGTGTGCCACCTGCGCTTAACCCGCTGCGCTACAGCCCGACTCCCCCCTATCGCTTTTTTTAAAAAATATTTTGTTTATTAATGAGAAAGACAGGAAGAGAGAGAAAGAACCAGACATCACTCTGGCACATGTGCTGCCGGGGATCGAACTCAGGACCTCATGCTTGACAGTCCAAAGCTTTATTACAACACCACCTTGGGGACCACCTTGATTTTTTTTTTAATGTTTCCAGGGTTATCTCTGGGTTCAGTGCCTGCACTACGAATCCACTGCTCCTGGCAGTTATTATGATTATTATTATTGTATAGAACAGAGAGAAACTGAGAGAGAAGGGGACATAGAGAAGCAGAGAGAAAGACACCTGCAGACCTGCTTCACTGCTTGTGAAGTGTCCCCACTGCAGGTGGGGAGCTGAGGGCTCAAACCCAGATACTTGTGTGGGTACTTGGCTTAGTACTATGTGTGCTTAACTGGGTGCGCCATCACCTGGTCCTCCACAAATGTTTAAGAAAGACTTAACACCAATTTTGTACATCCTGTTCCAGAAAATAGAAAAGGAACACTAGACTACACTACACTACTTAGTTTTTTTTTTTTTTTTCTGTGATAAGGTGTCTTTCTGGGAGTCGGGTGATAGAGCAGCGGGTTAAGCGCAGGTGGCACAAAGCACAAGGACCAGCGTAAGCATCCCGGTTTGAGCCCCCGCCTCCCCACTTGCAGGGGAGTCACTTCACAAGTGGTGAAGCAGGTCTGCAGGTATCTGTCTCTCCCCTTCTCTGTCTTCCCCTCCTCTCTCCATTTCTCTCTGTCCTATCCAACAATGACTACAGCAATAACAACAACAATAATATCTACAAGGACAAAAAAAGGAAATAATTTTTTTTTTTAAAAAAGGGGTCTTTCTGTCTCTTTCCCTCTCTATCTCCTCCTGCAGACACGCTTTACCTCTTCCGAAGCGACCTCCTGCAGGTGTGGAGCTGGGGCCTTGAACAGGGATCCTAATGCCGGCCCACAAATTTTTCCTTTTTTATATTTCTATTTATTTATTTCTGGATAGAGACAGAGAGAAATTGAGAGGGAAGGGAAAGAAAGAAAGAGGGCGAGAGACAGGGAAATTTTTAAACTTCCACACTTAAAAACATGCTATGAGCAAATCCTTTCTAATATCTATAGCAATACTAAGCATTACTCTCAGTATGTTATCAGTTCTTGGGGTCAATTTTTTGGAAACTCTAAGTCAAATTATTTTGAAGTTTTTATATTTTCTGAAGAATAACTTCTCAGTTTTTTTCTCTGTGTACATGGTACTGAAGCCTCACATATATGTAGTTCTCCTGCTCCTGTGTTGATTTCTTTTTGTTTGTTAATTTCCGCTACAAAGAGAGAGACAAAGAGAAGAGGTAGAAAGAGAGAGAAATCAGAGTACTGGGTCAAGACTCATAGTTTCTTCTAGTGCCTAGTATTCTCATTTGGTACTGGGGCTCAAACCGAGGATTTCTTTCATGCATGGTAAGGCCTACACCCTACCAGGTGAGTTAATGTTTGACTCAAATTTCTCAATCTTATGAGTGATAAAATATCTTATTGCCATTACTAAAGATCAATTTCATGCTTATTTCTCTTGAAGATTCAAGAAAAGCGTTCAGTTCCTCAGCAAAATCCCATGTCAGAAGACTCCTATTCTCTTAATTTACCAAAAAGGTACTACAATTTAAAAACCTAAATATTGTCTAATCAAGTCTGGGAAGAAAATCTCAAATGCATAACTCATTGAGATACTAGAAGGAGGACATGGGAAATGTCTTCTTTGGGATATGGTATCATCATTACTTCTTTTTTTTCCCAACAGCCTGAAAGAAGAAAAAGTGATGAACCAACAGAGCAAACAAAAGATGGGGATGGAAAATGCAGACACTTCTTCTGACCTTGGGACTTTTGAAATAAGTGAAAAGGAATGTTTAGCTTTGTACCCTGCAAAACAGAGTAGTTCTTTTGACTTTTTGGAACTAAACTGTAGTTGTAACAGAAATATTCATACAAGCTCAAAATGGGATATCAAGTCATTTCCAGTAGCTGGAGAGCCTCTTCAGAAGCATCAAAGTTTAGACTTGAGTTCCATCTTTGAATCATGCTCCAATTCTAAATCTGAAAATACAGATGAGAGATATTTTCAGTCAAAGAGGATAATAACACGGACAAAGTCAATACCCTTTGAACTGATACAGCAAAGAGACACCAAGGAATTAGACATCAAGGAAAGTTTTCCTGATTTGGAACTTCAACCACACAATTCTTGTCTTGAGCAGGATCAAAAGTCAAAGCATGTGTCTTCAGCAGAACTGAATTATTCACTGTCAAATGACTCTAAGTACCAAATATGTAATGCCTCTAGTGCAAAGCAGTATGTTTCTAGTGCTTTTAGTTCATATTCTTACATGTCTTTAGTAGAAGATCCTTATTTTTCATCTTTGTCTCCAAGTAGTGCTGGCTCTAAAATGTCCCTTGATTTACCAGAAAAGCATGATGATGCTGTCTTACCTTGTTCTTTGCCAACATCCACTATGACTCTACTTTCATATGATAATTTGCATGATTCTTTAACACTGAATCCCCCTACTATTTGCCCCTCATCACTGAGTCAACAGGCATCAGTGGTAGGTAAGTTATTATTTTTTAAAACCTTATTTGTCATTATAGGGGCCAAGAAAGAGTTCACCCAGTAGGGTACATGCCTTGCTGGTTGTGGGACAAGGAAGGGTTCAAATTCTGGCACCACTTGAGAACACCACAGAAACTCCCTCTCTATGGAATAAAAAAACTGAAAAAGTTGGCCTGTGAATGATGGGATTGCACATGTACACAGTCCCAGCACTGTAGTGTGTGTGTGTGTGTGTGTGTGTGTGTGTGTGTGTGTTACTTACTCCCATAGATTTATGTTTCTTCTCACTTTTCCCTCCTTATCGTTTCCAGTTCCATCCTTTTCTTCTCTCTTAAAAGAGAGAAATTCCAGAACCAGAGAATAACTCTGGCACATGCAGTACCAGAAATTAAATGCAAAACCTTATACTCAAGAGTCTAGTGCTTTATCCATTTTGCTACAGGCAGGAAACCCCAGCACCCAAAATATGCAAATGATAAAATTCAGACCCTTAGCTTCAGAGTATATGCCTGCCACCTGGTGGTCATTTCTTATAGTAACATTTAAATTTTCTTTCTTTTTATTTTTAATTTTTTTATTATTATCTTTATTGGATAGAGAGCCAGAAACCTAGAGGAAATAGGGTGATATAGAGGGAGAGACAGAAAGACACCTGCAACACTGCTTCGCCACTGGCAGCTTTCCCCCTGCATGTGGGGACCGGGGGGTCAAACCCCGGTCCTTGAACATTGTAACACGTGCACTCAACCAGGTGCGCCACATCCCGGCTCCACATTTAAATTTTCTTAAAGAATTTTTAATATTTGTTTCTATGTAGGCCAACTATGCCACCACATTATTTTGTAGAAAGAAAAAATTCACATTAATAATTCTTGTTGCTTGAAAGAGAGATACTAAACTCTATTAATTTGCCTATCTGTAGTTGAATCTTTGGCACTTCAAAGTGTTTTAGGATGCCTGACTGTACATTCTCTGTAAAACAAAAGGAGTTATGTATAACATAACCTAGTGCTTCCTAAATTAATGTAATGCTTTACATTATGCTGACTTATACCCAATCAAAGTACTTTTGGGATTTTAAGATATGTGATTTTTTTGGAGAAGAAGAAGAAAAAGACTGTTGGGTTTGCAATTTAAAATGATATGATTTATTTTGCTTTTTTCCTTAAGTGAAGATACTGTCTTAAATATTATAATTCTTGATAGAATTTATATTGATTTTAGAATTTAACAGATTTCTTTGAATTGGTCTAATTAAAAACTGTAATTGCATTTCTGGCTTCCTGGATAGAAACTTCTCCAAGAATAGATGATGAAATTCCCCCTCCACTTCCTGAAAGGACACCTGAATCTTTTATTGTGGTAGAGGAAGCTGGTGAGTATAATCCAGTAAAATAAAATATAAATTAACTAAATTGCTTCTCAGGTCCTTCCTTTTATGTGTTTCATGCTATTTGTGAGTCAGAGTACTTATATAAAGAAATTACAGCACTCCTAAAAAATTGGACCATGTTTATTTCTCCCCAGGAGAATTCTCATCATGTGTTTGTAAGTCCTCATCACCAGCTGTGAAAATGAAAATTGGAACATCACTGGAATGGAGTGGAACAACTGATTCAAGGAAACTTGATGATTCTGTGAGACTCAGACCAAGCAAGGTCAGTAACTTTTCTTTTTCAGCTCTGGCTTATAGTGGTATATGGGACTGACCCTGGGACTTTGAAGCCTTAGGCATGAAAGTCTTTTCTTGCATAACCATTATGTTGTCCCTCTACCCAGTAACTTTTCATTTTAACTGGTGATCCCTTGGGTTTGAAAACTACATTCTTTTTATTTGTAACAGTTTCATAAGAAGACAGTATTTATAAAACAATGTTTCAGAGAATGTGAGGCTAAAAAAGATGTCTAAGACCCCATTATTGACCTTAAGAAACATATAACCTAGAAGAAATAGGATGGATCCTCAAATCTTAACTTCTGTTTTTACTTAATTTCTAATTATTTGCATTGGTTTTCAGACTAATAAGATTTTGGATAAGGGGCAGTGAAATGGCTTATTTGGATAGGGTACTGCTTTATTATGTGTGTGATCGATGTTCAAGCCCAGCCCCCACACTATTGAAGGAAGTTTTGGTGCTATGATCTCTTTCATTCTCTGTCCTTGCCTTTTTTTTTTTTTTAATATTTATTTATTTATTTCCTTTTTGTTGCCCTTGTTATTGTTATTGTTGTTATTGCTGTTGTTGCTGTTGGATAGGACAGAGAGAAATGGAGAGAGGAGGGCAGAGAGGAGGAGAGAAAGACACCTGCAGACCTGCTTCACCACCTGTGAAGTGAACCCCCTGCAGGTGGGGAGCCAGGAGCGGGGGGGGGGGGAAGGGGGGGGCTTGAACCAGGATCCTTAAGCGGGTCCTTGCGCTTTGTGCCACGTGCTCTTAACCCAGTGCACTATTGCCGGACTCCCTGTCTTTGCCTCTAACCTAAAAAAGAAAAGATCTCAGAGGCACAGTCTCACACCTATATCTATGTGTATACAATTTACCTCACTCAGTACCAAATTGTGGTATCAAATATCAATTGTATCCTCACCACCCCCCCTAAGATAAGCGCTGGTAGTACTTTTATCATTATTATAATATCAAATATACTAGTGCCTTATGAAAATTAATAGATTCAGGTTGGAAATGAACATGGAAAACTTAAAGAAACATCTGAATAATATTGGGTTGTCAGAAAAGTCATGATGTTTCTTTTCTATTTTTTTTCAAATGTCACCTATTTATACAAAGAACAAAGATCAATTAATGATATATCACATCCCCCCCCCATAACCTTTTGCCATCTTTCAGTGAGCTTCATAATTCTTCATTCATAGAAGGACCTGTCTTTATTAGTGCAAAACTGATCAAAATAATGATTTATAGCCTCATCTGAATTGAACATTATGCCATGCAATGAGTTTTGAAGAGTGAAACAATGAAACAAATAGAGGTCTGACTGTACAGAGGCAGGCGAGTATGGTGGGTGTGATAACACTTCCCATCCAAGCTCCAGTAATTGACAGGTGGTCACACTTGGTGTGTGGTCTTGCACTGTTGTGATAGAACACAACTCCCTTATGATTAATGAGCTCTGGACATTTCTGGATGCCAGATTTGTTCAAATTATCCAATGTTGACAGTACTCGAGTTCCTTAGTAAGAGCTTGAAAAACAGGACACCTTTAAAATATCCCATCATATTGAGAGCATATCCTTCTTCTGCTGAGTATCTGCTTTTGATGTTGTTTGAGGTGTATCACCCACATCAGGACCAAGACTGGTTGTGCACCACGTTGTTGAAAACTGCACTTCTCATCATCAACTACCAGTCACTCCAAAAAAGAAGCTTTCCTCACATTTAATGAGTATACAGAAAATGTTTATATACGCCATCAAATAAACACCTTTGAGTTCATGTGGAACCCAAGTATCAAGCTCACTTATGCATACCAGCTTCTTCAGGTGGTCATGAAAGCTTGAATGATTGATGTTCAATGTTTCTACAATCTCCTGTGTTGTGCAACATAGGTTTGACTCAATCAATGTATTTATTTTGTTGTCATCAGCCTCAGTGGGCCTCTCTGACCAAGGGGCATTGTTTAGATCAAGATCACCAGCATAGAATTTTGTGAAGCATCATTGGAACTGGCATTCTTGTAGAACATTGTCACCTTAACTTTACATGATTTTTCAAAAGCTCTTCCCTTTATGGAAGTGAAATAATATAATATGGCAAAAATGAACAGTATGGTCTTCTATCTTCAATTTGTTGTAAAATCTCCAAAATTCAACTGAATCACTCAATTTTTTTAAATGATTATATAGCTGTCATCTGTTGATTGGCAACAATACTATATCTAAAATGACTCTAAAACTTATAAAAATGAACTAGTACTATGTTACAAAAATGTATCACGACTTCCCCAACAACCCAATAACAATAATAACATATTTATATAATATTTATATGATTATATATAATATACATATAATAATAATAGTAAGGCACCAGGTTTATCACAGGGGCTTGGTGCCTACACAACAAATCCACTTCCCTGTTGGGCATCTGGCCATTTCTTTTTAAAAATTTTATTATCTTTATTTTTGGATAGAGACAGCCAGAAATCGAGAGGGAAAGCTGATAGAGGGGGAGAGAGAGAGAGAGAGACCTGCAGCCCTGCTTCACCACTTGTGAAGTTTTTCCCCTGTAGGTGGGAACTGGGGGCTTGAACCTGGGTCCTTGCACTCTGTAATGTGTATGCTCAACAAGGTTCTTCCTTTTCTTCTTTCCTTTTTCTTTTCTATCCTTTCTTTCTTTCTTTCTTTCTTTCTTTCTTCCTTCCTTCCTTCCTCCCTCCCTCCCTCCTTCCCTTCTTTCCTTTCTTCTTTCCTTTCTGTATTTTTGGTAGAAACAAAGAGGTTTTTTTTCTTTTTTTCTTTTTTCCCCTTTGTTGCCCTTGTTGTTTATTGTTGTCGTCGTTGTTGGATAGGACAGAGAGGAGGGGAAGACAGAGAGGGAAGAGAAGAATAGACACCTACAGACCTGCTTCACCACCTGTGAAGCGACCCACCTGCAGGTGGGGAGCCGGGGGCTAGAACTGGGATCCTTACACTGGTCCTTGCGCCTTATGACAAGTGTGCTTAAGCCGCTGCGCCACCGCCGGGTTCCCAGAAACAAAGAGAATTTGATGGAGGGGTAGAGAGGGAGAGAGAAACAGTGACACCTGTAGCACTGCTTCGCCACTAGTGAAATTTCTCCCCTCCAGTGGGGAACGGAAACTTTAACCCTGTACATGGAATGTGTAATTTACCACATGAGTCACTGCTAGACATCTGAATTAATTCTTGAAGGATATTTCAGGCAAAAGTAAATGTTTCATAAGTAGGAAGCTTATTTATAGTAGTAATTGGGTATTTTTGCCATGATAACTTATGCAGAGTAATTTTTGAATGAGATATACATATAAAGATAAAACTTTTTTTGAACAATTGCCCCCTGGTTCTGGAAGAAAAATCTACAATTTTGATATTTATACCATCACCCAACTATTCTAAAATTTCAGGTATGAACAGAGAATCAATAACTAAGCAGTTAAAAGTACCTACAATTACAATGCTGGTAGACAAATATACTCTGCTAGTTATATTTTAAATTTGCTTGTAATTGTTACTCTTATTACATGTTTATGTAATATTTTTATTTTAGTAACTCCCAGAGAAAGAACAATCTCTTCTTTTCTGATGTCAAGAGTTAACTTTAATTTCAATAACTTCCTGTCAAATGTTCAGGAAAGTGTTCTGAGCATGAAGGAAGATGTTAAAAAAGGATTAATTTAGAATCATTTGTCATAGCACATGAAAATCACTGCAAGAATTAGTGATAAATTTTATAACTCATTACACTTCAAAGAAAAAATAGGGCCAACATGTTATAACTATATATGTATATTAAATATACTTTCAAAAATATAATTTATTGTTTTGAATTTGTATAATTGTATAGTTATTCTTCTTTCATTTTTCCTTTCTTTTTTTTTTTCCTTTAGAGTGTAAAACTCCGGAGTGCTAAATCAGGTAAAAATTTCCCTTTGGCTTTAGATGACTTTTTAATTTTTCAAGGTTTTTAAAAATATTTATTTATTATTTATTCCCTTTTGTTGCCCCCTTGTTTTATTGTTGTAGTTATGATTGATGTCGTTGTTGGACAAGACAGAGAGAAATGGAGAGAGGTGGGGAAAGACAGAGAGGGGGAGACAACTGCAGACCTGCTTCACCGCTTGTGAAGCAACTCCCCTGCAGGTGGGGAGTCTGGGGCTCAAACCGGGATCTTTATGCTGGTCCTTGGTGCTTTGCACCACCTGTGCTTAACCCGCCACACTACTGCCCAACTCTTGGCTTTCAATGACTTTTAACCCTAAGAATCTATCAGGGAAGCAGTTATAGAAGCCAGACCTTCCACCTTCTGCATCCCATAATGACCCTGGGTCCATACTCCCTACGCCCAGAGGGATGGGGAATAGAAAAGCTATCAGGGAGGGGATGAGATGTGGAGTTATGATGGTGGGAATTGTGTGGAGTGTATCCCTCTTATCCTATGGTTTTGTCAATGTTTCCCTTTTATAAAAAATAATAATAAAAGAATGGTTTATAAGAATATTTTACCCATGTGGTTCGGGAGGTGGCGGCACAGTGATAAAGTTTTGGACTCTATGTCCTGAGTTTGATCCCCGGCAGCACATGTACCAGAGTGATGTCTGATTCTTTCTCTCTCCTCTTATCTTCTCATTAATAAATAAATAAAATACTGTGATTCTACAAAAAAAAAAAATTATCCTTGCCACTCAGTCTTTAACTTGCCAGTCACTTATCCATAACTTCCCTGAGCTTTGTTTTATACATTGAACAATAACATCACATTAATTAGCACCTACTGGAAACTTTACATACTTTAGAATAGGTGGTAGTCAGCTATATTAATATATTCAAACACATAAATACTAGTATGGAAAGGTAAAAAAGCATGCACTTTGGAAAAATAAAAACAAGGGCTTTGGAATCAGGCAGACTTTCACACCCCTAGTTTACTGATAGTTATCAAAATGCATAACCTTGGCTAAATTCTGTACATGATTGCTTTTTCTCATTTGTAAAATGAGAATAGTAGAACTTCTTTCTTAGTGGATTTTTGCATATGCATGAGGATTGAGATGGTCTATAAAGTTCTAAATGTAATATTGTCAAATACTGCGTTCTTGCTACCTATTGTAATTTCTACTAGATAATGATTAAATGAGAATTCCTAAGCAAGTGCTATGTGCCTTGAACAGTGCTAGTATAAGCAGAATTAGGGTGGGGAGATAGCATAATTGTTATTCAAAATGACTTTCACACCTGAGGCTCTGAAGTCCCAGGTTTAATCCCTACTGCCACTGTACAACAGAGCTGGGCAATGCTCTGGTAAAAATAGACAACAACAAAACAATACATCAGCTGCATATATACTAAGAATGACATTTCTTCTTCTTTTTTTCCCCCTAATGTCACTGAGACCTTTTAAAAATGTTCAGAATCAGGAGCTGGGCAGTAGCACAGCGGGTTAAGCACATGTGGCTTGAAGCACATGGACTGGCACAAGGATCCCAGTTCGAGCCCCTGACTCCCCACCTGCAACGGGGGAGGGGGTGTTGCTTCACACGCAGTGAAGCAGGTCTGCAGGTCTATCTTTCTCTCCCCCTCTGTGTCTTCCCCTCCTCTCTCAATTTCTCTCTATCCTATCCAACAACAACAACAGCAATGACAACAATAGCAATAATAACAACAACAAGGGCAACAAAAAATGGGGGTAGGGGAATGGCCATCAGGAGTAGTGGATTCATAGTGCAAGCACTGAGCCCCAGCGATAACCCTGGAGGTAAAAAAATGTTCAGGTTCTTGTGCATGTGCAGTACCACTGAGTGCCCTGACCCAAACCTCTATCATTCTTATTACATTTTTGAGAGGGAAGATATCATAGTATGGCTCCACCATCCTTGGAACTCTATTAATGTTGAGTGTGGTGTTTCAGTATTGTGCTGGAGCTGGAACCTCATAGACCTCACACTTGGTAGGTGAGCTGTATCCAGGTCCCTTTAGTTCTTCCATTCAAATAGGTGGGACAAAGTTGATACCAAGTGATAGTCTGGTGGCATTGATTATAATTACCAAGAGTCTGAACAAAAAGAGGGAGTATCACTGAAGTGGTTAGGAAAAGCTTTGCTGAATAGAAAGAAATAAATTTAAGAATATGAAGAACAGAGTTTGAAAAAAAAGAGGAAAGTCTAGGAGCAGGGATCAAGGTAACTGACTTATAAGTAGAAATGAACATGATGAACACAGAAACACAGCAAGAGTAATGTAATACTAATGGAGGTTTTGTTTGGGGAAATATGGAAAATAAATTTGATCAGATGAAATGTTGGTAGAGTCTGAAGGACAGAAAAGCTAGGCGGGTGAAATACTCAGACTTGGCAAGTCCGTAGAGACAGAAAGCAGCTGGGTGCTTATCAATCTAGTCTCTCTGGAGTGGGGGGTGGCTACTACATGGGTGTGGAGTTTTCTTGTAGGGGAATGAATGTGTGTTGCAACTGGATAGTAGTGAATGTTGCACAACAACATGAATGTACTAAATGTCATTAATGACAGGTTGTATGTGTATCTCATCATATATGTAAAACAAAGTAGAAAAATTAGACTTAACACACTAACCAATGAACATTGTAGGTGCTTCCTCAGGGAAGTATTAAAATGAAGATAGGATTATTGCTTACTAAAACTTATCTTTAGTTATCCTTCCTAACATAAAACTCGAAGATGGTAAGCTACTTCAAAGTAGCTATCAAATATGTACTAACGGTCTACTATGTGGCATTTATTGTATTAAGTGCCAGAAATAAGTGAGAAATAAGAAAGAGAAGAAGAGACGGGAGGGGAGGGGAGTGGAGGGGAGGAGAAAGGAGAGGACAGGAAAGGAGAGGAGACCTGTAGCACTGTCCCACTACTTATGAAGCTTCCCCCCACAGGTGGAGACCTGGGTCTTGAACTTGGGTCCCTGTGCATGGTAAAGTGTGTGCTTTACAGGGTGAATCACCAGCCTGCCTGCTTCTACCCTTCAGTTATTATAAATCTCTAGCAGTTTTTCCCTTTTTTATTTTCACATGCCAGTCATCTATTTTTCATTTATCCTAAACATAACTGATATTCTGGACTTGGCTGCTTGCATTTTCATGGTTTTACTTAACATATTAATTTAGTCTCAGGATTTTATGTAAACTAGTATTTAGATCTAGAAGCCTGCTAAAATTCAGATTCAAATATCTATGGAAGAATACTTTTGCAACTGAGCTACAGTGTTTGATGAGTAATAATCAGTTCATTGGTAAAAGAACTGTAAGACTAAAGTTTTGTAGGCTCCAGTCATCATTTAGATACTATTTTATTCAGTTGTTGAAGGTTATTATTGAAAAAACTGTGAAAGTTATAAAAAGCCAGAAGGGGTCATGACCTAGGAGTTTTAATTAATGGCTTTTTTGGTTTGTTTTGTTGTACACCCTTCTTATAGCTATCTATGAAGCTCGTTCTTCACCCTCACCACCTCCACTCCCTGAAAGAACCCTAGAGTCTTTCTTTCTGGCTGATGAAGATCGTAAGTGACAGTACTTTCTCTCAAAAAAAACTTTTAAAAATGAGATTATTAGAAATCTAACATGAAGTAGGATATGAATGGAAAAGATATAGAAATAGTAAGTAATATATATATATTATATTTATATAATATCGTTATTTTTATCTTTCACTTTATTATTTATTTTTTAAATTTATTTTCACATTTGTCTATTTATTTGTTTATATTTGATAGGGACAGAGAGAAATTGAGAAGGAAGGAGGATATAGAGAGGGAATGAGACAGAGAGACATTTGTAGCACTGCTTCACCACTTGTTAAACTTTCTCACTGCAGATGGGGACTAGAGGCCTAAACCAGGGATCTTGCATACTATAATGCACACACTCAATTAGGTGCACCTAAATACTGGCATTATTATTATTAGTTATCATTATTTTAACCCGATCATTGTTCAGCTCTGGCTTATGATATCAGGCACTGAATCTGGGACCTTGGAGCCTCAGGCATAAAAGTCTTTTGAATAATTATTGTGCTTTCTTCTCACTATAAAACCACTATGTATTGTAAAATCAATGCACAAAAAAGTCAAGCTAGGGGCCAGGAGATAGTGCATTCAGTGGAGCACTAGGGCCCAAGCTTAAGCCCCCAATGACGATACAGTAACAGCACACAAAGTGAGAAACTTCATACGTGGTACAGCAGTGCTGTGGTGGTTCTCTTCTTTCTGTCTCTTTCCCTCTATCTGGAGAAAAAAAAAGAGTTTTCTGGAGGCCTTAAAACCCAGAGGAACACTGACAGGGGCACAAAATCAAATTAAAAATTAGCTATATATACATACATGTATATATAATTTTTAATCATATATATCTGAGGGCTTCAGAAACAATGCAACAACATCTCTTTCTCTCTCTTTTTCTTCCTTTCTTTTTTTTAGATATGCAAGCTCAATCTACAGAGCTTTATTCTACTAGCTGTCCTAACACTGTAGAAAATCCAACATCTTCTAAACAGGCATTGAAGACTCCTGGAAAAAGCTTCACAAGAAGTAAGGTAAGAAAGATGGGAGTTTTAGGAAACCTGCTAAAAGCTTTCTGTCATTACAGAGGTCCTTATCAAGTCTTTAATTCCAAAAGCCAGCATTTAAATATGGTATTGGATTGAAAATCTCCACAAAAAGCTGACTATTGGTTTCACGACATTCAAAAGTAATAAAAAGAAAGCCAAAAAAGAAATAAAAAAACAACTTAAAATTATTTTTTATTATTTATTTATTTATTTTAGATAGGACAGAGAGAAATGGAAAGAGGAGGGGAAGACAGAGATGGGAGAGAAAGATAGACACCTGCAGACCTGCTTCACCTCTTGTGAAGCAATTCCTCTGCAGGTGGGGAGCCGGGGGCTCGAACCGGGATCCTTATGCAGGTACTTGCGCTTCACACCATGTGCACTTAACCCACTGCGCTACCGCCCAACTTCCTATTTATTATTATTATTTTTAAAGAATTTATTTATTTATTCATGAGAAAGATAGGAGAATAGAAAGAACCAGACATCACTCTCGTACATGTGCTGCTAGGGATCGAACTCAGGACCTCATGTTTGAGAATCCAGTGCTTTATCCACTGTGCCACCTCCCGGACCACAAAATTATTTTATTTTTAGTATTTATTTACTGATTTATGCATGACTACCTCTTTATGCAGTTTATGGTGTTGCTGGGGACTGAACCCTGAACCTTTGATATCTCAGGCATGAAATAAATTTTACATAACAACTACACTATCACTTCCCTACAACTTAGAATTACCGAAGCTTCACTAGTAAAACTAGCCCCCCCTTTGGAACTAAATGAAGTTATTCCACAGTTCCTACTGGGGGGAAAAGAAGAGCAAGAATAGCCAGCAATTTGCAAAAATAAATAAAGAAATAAATATATGTGATGAATATAGGGTAGTCATATCAGATATTGAAACAATGAGATAATTTACCAGAGAGGACACATGCCATGTAATGCCCACAGCCCAGGATAGAGAGCTGGCACCACATCTCATTTTTGCTCTTTCCGTCTGTCTGGATGAAAACGTGGCCTAGGAGCAGTGAAGGCCCTGGCTCCACCAAATAAATGAATTAAAAAAAAAATTGTAATGCCTCAGTACTTTAAACTGTATGATATTGATATATAAAAAAAGAAATGTAGATGTAGCACTGAATTAAAATGAGAAGATGGGCAAATAACTACACCTTTTTGATGGCTATCTTTAAGGAAATTAATCACTTAAATTAAATTAATGTCTGAATTTTTAACTGATTAAAATACATTGAGCTTTACAGGAAAAAGAAAAAAAACCTAACTTTTTTTTCTTCATTTTTCTAGAGTTTGAAAATTTTGCGAAACATGAGAAAGAGTAAGTTTCTTAATATGGATATTTTAACTACACATACCACTTTAACAATTACATAACTTTTCCTTAAATAACTCTATGGAGGGGCCAGGTGGTGGCGCACCTGGTGAAGCACTCACATTACAGTGTGCTAGGACAAAGGTTCAAGCCCCTGGTCCCCGCCTGCAGGGGGAAGCTTCATGAATGGTGAAGCAGGGCTGCAGGTGTCTCTCTGTCTCTTCTCTTCTCTCTATCTCTCCCTCCCTTCTCAATTTCTCTTTCTCTATCCAATTAATTTAAAAAATAAAGAAAATGTTTTTAAAAATTAAAAAAAAATAACTATGGAAAACTAAGAATATGTTTTTTTTCACAAGGGCACTATGGATCAAAATAATCATTCCCCAGGCCTTGTACTTCTCTGGGTTTCACAATGCTAGTGTAAGAGAGGAGAGGAAAATTTTCAGTTTGATGGACAAAAATAGTAAATAGTTTGATGACTGGCACTTTCTACTTATGCTAAAATGCTGTTATACAAGTGTGTTCCAGAAAATCCCCAGCAATCTAAGCTCAGATGCATAATCTTTGACAATAGTCACAGCAAAACATACTGTGAAACAAATGTGTTGATTTAATGAAATAAACAAAGTATTGACACATTTCCATTTTTCACCAAATATTAGCAATAAAAGTCAGCTGCTTACTATTTTAGCTACATTGCAATGAAAACAAAACCCAAAGACTATTGAAGCTGTGGGAAACTTATTTTCTTAGACATTCCTATTCACAGCTACAAAATATATGAAACATAGTGCTATACTTAAAAAAACAACAGTACTAGTGATTGAATAGTTGTCTACAAGATCATAAGATTGTAGTAGTATGTTTTCATACCCCACCCACAACCACAGTTCTGTGCCCTCTTCTCCCTCTTCAGTTCTTTCCTCCCCAAAACTAACCACCATAATTTACAAAGTCTAAGCAACAGTTTGACTACATTTTAAAAATATTTATTTTCCCTTTTGTTGCCCTTGTTGTTTTTTATTGTTGTGTAGTTATTGTTATTGATGTCATCATTGTTGGATAGGACAGAAAGAAATGGAGAGAGGAGGAAAAGACAGAGAGGGAGAGAGAAAGATAGACACCTACAGACCTGCTTCACCGCTTCAACTTGTGAAGCGACTCCCCTGCAGGTGGGGAGCCAGGGCTAGAAAGGGGATCCTTATGCTGGTCCTTGTGCTTGGCGCCACCTGTGCTTAACCCACTGAGCCGCCTGACTCCCTTGACTACATTTTTTTCTTTTAACAAGCTCATGTGTTTCAGTTCTTTATATTACACAGTTACACTGCCTTTCACAGAAATGCAGGCCATTTGGTGGTAGATATAAACTATACCCTTGAACCTCCTCCTTGAACATATAAACTCAGCAAATTAAAAAAAAAAAAACCTCAACGTGCTATATATGATAAAGGGGCGGGCAATAGCACGAAATTGTAAGATCAAGAATACTGGAGAAGGGGGCTGGGTGGTGGCGCAGCGGGTTAAGCGCACATGGCGCAACGTGCAGGGACCGGTGAAAAGATCCTGGTTGGAGCCCCCAGCTCCCCACCTGCGCGCGGGGGGGGGGGGGGGGGTCTCTTCATAATCGGTGAAGCAGGTCTGCAGGTGTCTTTCTCTCCCTCTCTGTCTTCCCCTCCTCTCTCTCCTCGATTTCTCTCTGTCCTAGCCAACAACAATGACAGCAGTAACAACAACAACAATAAGCAACAAGGGCAACAAAAGGGAAAAACTCCACTCCTCCAGGAGCAGGCATCAAGTCCCAGCAATAACCCTGGAGGCAAAAAAAAAAAAATACTGGAAAGTGATGTCATTTAAAAAGACATAGAGGACTGTATACATGTAAATGTGTTATACATATAAGTACTATATAACATATATAAATACATCTAGGAGAGTTTTTTAAACTGTCTTTTTTCATCATTGTGCGAATATCCTCTATTTCTTCTCCTTTCTTATTTTAAGGTTGTCTCATATTTCTAGGTCCATTTTACTGTGTATCAGCTTGCTGAGAGTTAAATGCTCCTTGTTTCTTTCTCTGTGCCACTCCTTTAAGTAACACTCAAAAGACAGGTGTGATAATGTTAAACTCCTTTAGTTTTTGCATGTGTGATACTGTTTTGATTGCTCTGTCATATTTGATGATAGTCTTGCTGGGTAAAGTATGTATGGTTGGCAGTTGTTTTCTTTTAGAACCTTGAATATGCCACTCCATTCTTTCCTGGCCTCCATGGTCCCTGCAGAAAAATCTGATGCAAGTCTGACAATACTTCTTTTATAAGTCACTTTCTTCTTTTCCCTGGCAGCTTGTAATATTTTTTTGTTCTTGACTTATTAAAGAGCTATTTAAAACTTTTTTAAAATTTATTTATTCCCTTTTGTTGCCCTTATTGTTGATGTCGCCGTTGTTGGATAGGACAGAGCGAAATGGAGAGAGGAGGGGAAGACAGAAAGGAGGAGAGAAAGACACCTGCAGACCTGCTTCACTGCCGGTGAAACGACGCCCCTGCAGGTGGGGAGCCGGGGGCTCAAACTGGGATCCTTACGCTGGTCCTCACACTTTGTGCCACATGCACTTAACCCGCTGTGCTACCACCCGACACCCAAAATATTTTATTTTTAAAAAATTTTGAATAGAGATAGAGAGAATTTGAGAGGGGGTTAGAGAGGGAGAGAGAGAGTCACCTGCAGCACTACTTTACTGCTTGCAAAGCTTCTCTCCTGCAGATGGGTACTGGGGACTTGAACACTGGTCCTTGTGCACTGCAATGTGTGACCTCAACCAGATATGCCATTACCTGGCTTCTTTTGCCCTTGACTTTCTTTTTTTATTGTCACCAAGGTTATTGCTGGGGCCTGGTGCCCACACTATGAATTCATCTCTCCTGGTTGCCATTTTTTTTTCTTTCTAAATTTTATTTGATGGGACAGAGAGAAACTGAGAAGGGCAGGAAAGATGGGGAAAGAGAAAGAGAGCTGCAGACCTGCTTCACCACTTGTGAAGCTTCTTCTCTGCAGGTGGGGAGTATGGGCTCAAACTGATGTCCTTGTATATGGTAAGAAGTACACTCAACTGAGTGCCATTGCCCAGCCCCCTGCCCTTGACTTTTGATACTTTTGCAGTGATGAGTCTTGAAGGTCTCTTTGAGTTTAGGAATTTGGGAGTTCTACTTTCTGAACATCTATATCTAAAATTTCTATTTTTTTAAATTTTTAAAATTTTTCCTCCAGGATTATTGCTAGGGCTTGGTGCCTGCACTGTGAATCCACTGCTCCTGGAGTCCATTTTTTCCCATTTTGTTGCCCTTGTCATTGTCATTATTGTTATTTTTGCCACTGATGTTGTTGTTGTTAGACAGGACAGAGAGAAATCAAGACAGGGAGACAGAGGGGGAGCAACCCCCCTGCAGGTGGGGAGCGAGGGGCTTGAACCAGGATCATTAGGCCAGTCCTTATGCTTTGCGCCATGCACACTTAACTGCTGTGCTACCACTCGGCCTCCCTTCCATTTTTTAAAATATGATTTCTACTTCCTTTTTTTTTGCTCCTCTCCTTCTGCAACCCCTATAATTCTGATATTTGCTTTTCTAATGAAGTCTTCAATCTCCTAAAGAGTTGCTTCATTTTTTCTCCTCCTCTGAAGTAAAAGAGTCAAAGAGAAGTTTGCCTTCTATTTCTAATGGTCTCTCTCTTATGTGGTAAGTTGCTATTTGAGACTTGAATATCTACTATTTGAGACTTGAATATTTGCAATACTTGCTGTTTGAGACTTGAATGCAGAATAGTTCCCACTGATATATTTGCACAATTTTTGTCTGCTGTTGTTAAAATAAAAACCTACTAGTCCCTTTTAGGAGAGTAGTCTTTTTTTTTTTTTTTTTTTTTTTTTTTTACTAGTAATAATGGTCTATAGGACAATGGTTTCCTTTCTGAGCTCATGTGCACTAAAAAAATTATCTCCTGGAATTTCTCATCTTCATCTTCATCCTCTTTTTCTCTTCCCACTTTTTAAGGTCTCCATTCATAGTGCCTGGTCAGTAGGCTTTATTCTATACATACTTTTTTTTCTCCTCAATCAGGGTCATTGCTTGGGCTCGGTATCTGCATGATTACATTGTTCCCAAGGGTTATTAATTTTTTATTAGTGATTTCATAGTGGTTTACAAGACTATAAGATTACATAGTATAACTATACACACTACACCTACCATCAAAGAAAGTTTTGTGTTTCCACCCTTTCAATGATAATCACCATAATTCCCACAAAGTCTTTTTAAAATTTTAAAAAAATATTTATTTTCCCTTTTGTTGCCCTTGTTTTTTATCATTGTAGTTATTATTGTTGCTATTGATGTTTCTGTTGTTAGGACAGAGAGAAATGGAAAGAGGAGGGGGAAGACAGAGGGGAGAAAGAAAGACATCTGCAGACCTGCTTCACCAGTTGTGAAGCAACTCCCCTGCAGGTGGGGAGCCAGGGGTTTCAACAGGGATTCTTACGCAGGTCCTTGCGTTTTGCGCCACTGCACTTAATCTGCTGCACTATCACTGGACTCCCAGTTCCCATAAAGTCTTAAGGACAATTGGTTACTATTTTGTTTTTGCAAGTTCATATATCTCAACTATCTATGTTCAGCAAATAAGCCATTTTCCACCTCTTTAATTTACTAGGCATAATCACCTTTCTTCTATCTTGTCTCAAAGGATACAATATCATTTTTTTTAACTGCAGAATAGAACTCCATTGAATAAGTACCCCCAATTTTTTTTATATAGTTATCTATTGACTGGCAGTTAAGTTTCTTTCAGAAGCTTCATGGATCTCCATCCTAAATTCTTTTATCTTTCATGATGGGCTTTATAGTACAATCTGCTTTCAAACAAGGAAAAAAGAAAAAAAAAACACACATAAAAATCGGATTTGTGTCAACTCATTTATAAGCATCTGTATTGTGTTCTTTGATAATGGTATAGTATTTGGGGATATTATGAAGGAGGAAATGTTTAATCTTAATAATGGTGTGGTCTGAGAAAAAGTAATGTATGTCTTCACTCTTCCCCTCTTTTAATTGTTGTTGTAGGTATCTGTAATTCTTCCTCACAGAGCAAGTCTGCAGACTCTGTTCAGTCAAATAACTCCATCTCCTTCCTAAATTTTGGTATGTCTGTCATTTTCCAGAAAGTTAAACATGTTCAGCTGAAATCATTCATTTATAGTACAAGTGTACGTAATATGATTTAAGGCTGCAAATATAGGTTCTTATTTTAAAATTGAGATATAATTGTACATGTATTTATATTCTTTCCCATGTAATTTCCCTTTTAACTTTTGATTTCAGGTTTTTCTTAACATGTTACATGGGACTGAACTGCCTATCATACTCAGAAAATAAAACTAGGCAATCAAATATATTGTTGGCATGTAATATATAAATAATGACCAGCCAAATGAAGAAATTCTGGAGATGCTACAGTACTACAGTTTATATCTAAACAAAGTTAAAAATATATTAGTTGGGGCCAGGCAGTGGCACACCTGGCTAAGTGTACACATTACAGTGTACAAGGACCTAGCTAGGCTCAAGTCCCTGGTCCCCACCTGCAAGGGTGAAGCTTCATGAGTGGTGTAGCAGTGCTGCAAGTATCTTTCCGTCTCTCTCCTTTTCTCCCCCTCAATTCTGTCTCTGTCTCTATCCAATAATAAAGATATTTTTAAAAATGCACTAGTGTGATAAAAAATACAGTAGTGGGGGCTGGGAGGTAGTACACCTGGTTGAGTGCACACATCACCATGTGCAAGGACCCAAGTATAAACCCCTGCTCCCCATCTACAGGGATGATGCTTTGCAAATGGTGAAGCAGGTCTTCAGGTGTCTTTCTCTCTTCATCTCTCACCCCCCTTCTTTCTCAATTTATCTGTCCTATCTAAGAAAACAGAAAAAAAAAAAAGGAAAAATGGTGGACAGGAACATGGATTTGTACTGTAGGTACTAAGCCCCAGTGATAACCTTGGTGACAGTTAAAAAACAAAAAAAAGGAGTCAGGCTGTAGCACAGCGGGTTAAGCACAGGTGGCGCAAAGCGCAAGGACCAATGAATGTAAGGATCCCGGTTTGAGCCCTGGCTCCCCACCTGCAGGGGAGTCGCTTCACAGGCGGTGAAGCAGGTCTGCAGGTGTCTATCTTTCTCTCCCCCTCTCTGTCTTCCCCTCCTTTCTCCATTTCTCTCTGTCCTATCCAACAACGACGACAACAATAATAACAACAAGGGCAACAAAAGGGAATAAATAAATATATATATAAAAGGGAGTCGGGGGGTAGCGCAGCGGGTTAAGCGCAGGTGGCGCAAAGCTCAAGGACCAGTGTAAGGATCCCGGTTCTAGCCCCAGGCTCCCCACCTGCAGGGGAGTTGCTTCACAGGTGGTGAAGCAGGTCTGCAGGAGTCTAACTTTCTCTCCCCCCTCTGTCTTCCCCTTCTCTCTCCATCTCTCTCTTTCCTATCTAACAGGGACAACATCAATAACAACAACAATAAAAAACAAGGGCAACAAAAGGGAAAATAAATAAATAAAAAGTTTTCAGTAGTTACTGTGTAATCCTGTATAACTGATTCAATAGCAGGAGTTGAAACTCAGCCATGACAGTTTAAAAAATTGTTTGCCCAGTCACTCCCGAATACAAGACATAAACTTAAAGTGGTAATTTTATATTAAGTATTTTGTTATTCTGATATAAACTCATCAAACTATTTAAGATAGTATCACCTGGGGGTCCGGCGGTAGCACAGCAGGTTAAGCGCACACGGTTCAAAGTGCAAGGACTGTAGTAAGGATCCCAGTGACCAGCCCCTGGCTTCCCACCTGCATGGGGGTCGCTTCACAGGCTGAGAAGCAGGTCTGCAGGTGTCTATCTTTTTCTCCCCTTCTCTGCCTTCCCCTCCTCTCTCCATTTCTCTCTTACCTATCCAACAACAGCAGCAATAACAAGAACAATAATAACCACAACAATGATAAAACAAGGGCAACAAAAGGGAAAAAAAAATAGCCTCCAGGAGCAGTGGATTCGTGGTGCAGACACTGAGCCCGAGCTATAACCCTGGAAACAAACAAAAACTATGACCTATAGGTTTTTAAAAATTTATTTATTTACTTTTTAGCAGAGCACTGCTCAGCTCTGGCTTATGGTGGTATTGGGGGGTTGAACTTGGGACCTTGAAGCCTCAGGCATGAGAATCTTTTTGTATAACCTTTATGCTATCTCCCTGCCCTATACTATATTTCTTATAGTGACTCTGTTAAGGGATGGAGTCACTAACTAACCTTAATTTAGTAATCATTCCATAATCATTTTGCAGTACATAGATGAATAGTCACCTTAACTGGCAGTGACATGCCAATTCTTCTTCTTCTAGCGTTTGCCCTTCTTCCGTAGCCAGTCAACAGCATCAGGTTGAGCCTGATGTAAAGTTTCGAGACCTCCTTTGAATCTGGAGAGGTGGCAGTCGTTGACTATGTGGATCATAGTCTGTCTGTAGCCGCAGGGGCAGTTCGGGTCGTCTCTGGCTCCCCAGCGATGGAACATAGCGGCGCACCGGCCATGGCCTGTTCGACAGCGATTGAGGGCCCAATCATAACGTGCTAGGTCAAAGCCGGGTTGATGCTTGCAGGGGTCTGTGATGAGGTGTTTGTTCTTGACCTCAGCTGACTGCCAACTCTGTTTCCAAGAGTCTGGAACAGAGAAGATCAGTGTAGGCGTAGGGGACCAGATTGGGTGACGAGACGTCAAGCGTTGGACAGGGTGGGCGAAGATATCCGTGTATATTGGCAGGTCCGGTCGAGCGTAGACGTCGTGGGAAATGAACTTAGATGATGCCGCATCCCGACGAATATCTGGTGGGGTGATGTTGCTAAGAACTGGCAGCCATCCGGGGTGGAACGGATGGTTCCAGAAATTATCCTCATGGAGGAATATAATTTGGAATCGACCAAGTGGACATGGGGGCTATGGAACCATACTGGGGCACAGTATTCTGCAGTGGAATAGCATAATGCCAGAGATGATGATCGTAGTGTGGAAGCGCTCGCGCCCCATGAGGAGCTGGCCAGTCTTGCAATGATGTTATTCCTCGCGCCCACCTTTGCTGCAGTTTTTATGAGATGTTCGTGAAATGACAGAGCACGATCGAGAGTAACGCCAAGATAGACTGGCTGGGCTTCATGCCGGATTCTCGTATCGCCAAGCTGCACATTAAGCTCACGCGAGGCCGAGGCATGGTGTAGATGGAAAACAGATGATACCGTTTTTGCAGTGCTAGGGATTAGTCACCATTTTTTACAGTAATCAGATATCAGAGACATGTCTTTCGTGTTTCCTCGAGGATGTTGAACTTGGATGCCTGAGTTGCATAGCAGATGTCATCGGCGTAGATGAACTTCCTTGAAGAAGTTTCTGGGAGGTCATTGATGTAAATATTAAATACATGCCAATAATACCATAGTACAGTGAGGGGAAAAACTTACATTACCAAATTACTAATGGCTACTATCTTAGGGTTTCATACTACTATTATTATTCACAGAGTTTGGGCTTTATGCATGTATAAATCACCAGTCCTGTGTTAACTACTGAGAGAAAGGGAAAGACACAATAGCATTGGGGCTTCTTCGGGTGCTCTGGTACTCTCAGGAGGCATTGAGGTATGAACCCAGGTTTTACACATAGCAAGATATGTTCATGGCAAAAAATATGTCCTATCTCTCCAGTTCTTCAAACAATTATTACAATTAACAAATTTAAAAGTGTTCTCTTGATTTAAAATGTAACTAGCTTCTGTGTTATCATGTAAATTTTAATTTAATAACTAAATGCCTTTATGATGTACCAATTAAAGATATTTCTTAACTTAAAAAAGAATCTAAGTGTTTGCATATAATACATTCTAAAATCTAAGTGCTAATTTCTATGTAAAAACTTTTCCCATTCAACTTTATTTCTATTTCCAGGATTTGCAAATCGTTTTTCAAAACCTAAAGGACCGAGGAACCCACCACCAACTTGGAATATTTAATACAACTTGGAGTAGAGACTGCAAGACATCTGCAGATAAAACAGAATACTGCTAGCTAAAATACATGCATCTATGTTCATAGTATCAATGATAAAGCTGTAGTAATATTAATAGCTTTTAAAAGAAAATCAAGACTCAAAAAATTGCCAGAACTTTATTCTTTACCTCATTTGCATTGGGCTAGAAATAAAGTTTGTCGCTTGAGTTTATGTAGACTGCTGCAGGAAAGAGTTTTAAAATAAATTTATTTTTCATTTATGGAAGTTAATTTTATTTTACATTGTTTCTCTGCACAGATACAAACTAAATGATTTCAAGGAATTAGGATACCAATTCTATACTGTAGGGTTGGGTGGTGGCCCACCGAGTTAAGCTTGCATGTTACAATGTGCAAGGTTTGAGCCCCCATCCCCATCTGCAGAGGGATAGCTTTGAAAGTGGTGAAGCAGTGCTGCAGGTGTCTCTCTTTCTCTCTGTTTTCCCCCTGCCTTCTCGATTTCTGGCTGTCTCTATATCCGACAAATAAAGATGAAAATTTTTCAACTCTATATTAACAGTTTTAACTATAAAAGGTGTTTTTTTTAAAGATAAAAAAAATATTCCCTTTTGTTGCCCTTGTTTTATTGTTATTGATGCCATTGTTGTTGGATAGGACAGAGAGAAATGGAGAGAGATGGGGAAGACAGAGAGGGGGAGAGAAAGATAGACACCTGCAGACCTGCTTCACCGCCTGTGAAGCAACCCCCCTGCAGGTGGGGAGCCAGGGGCTCGAACTGGGATCCTTGGGCTTCACGCCACAGGCGCTTAACCCACTTTGCTACCTCCCAACTCCCAAAAGGTGTTTTTAAAACCATTATCTTTGGCTAGGAAGATGGAGCACCATTATCTTTGGCTAAAACCATTATCTTTGGCTAGGAAGATATATAGTGGCTGGGTAAAGAACTTACAAACCTAAGAACCCAAGTTGGATTTGGTTTCTTTCTCAGCATCACGTATGTGAAAACTAAGTTGTGTTCTGGTCTGTTTCTCTTCTACAATAAATAAATAAATCTTAAAAAACCTAAACTAAATAAGCATCTTGTGGTTGCAGTACATATTTTGATAACTACTCCACTAGAGTTATTTTTGCCTAAATATAGTATATTTTGTTAATCTTACCAAATGTTGTAACAAAGAAAAATATGAATTGGGGCTGGGTGGTGGCGCACTTGGTTGAGTGTACATGTTACGATGCACAAGGACCTGGGTTTGAGCCCCTAGTCCCCACCTGCAGGGGGAAAGCTTCACAAGTGGTGAAGCAGGGCTGTAGGTGTCGGTCTCCTTCTTTGTCTTCCCCTTTCTCTCAATTTCTGGCTCTCTCTATCCAATAAATTAAGATTAAAAAATGTTTTTTTTTTTAAAAAGAGTATAACCTTTTTCTTTACTTTAAAAAAATTATTTATTATTGGCTAGAGACAAATGAAACTGGGAGGGGGAGATAAAGAGACAGATAGACACCTGCAGCCCTGCTTCACCATTCATGAAACTTTCCCTCTGCAGGTGGGGATCAGGGCCTTGAACCTGGGTCCTTGAACACAGTAATGTGTATGCCTAGCCAGGTGTACCACTTGGCCCCTCCCCCTCCTCCTTTTTTTTTTTTTTTAATTGCTACTAGGGTTATAGCTGGGCTCAGTGTCTGCACTACAAATCCACTATTCCCAGCGTCCATTTTTTCTTTTTTGTTTTCTATTTTATTTGCTAGGAGAGAAATTGGGTAAAGGGGGAGGTGGAGATGGAGACAACTGTAGACCTGCTTTACCTTCTGAAACTCCCTTCCCTGCAGGTGGGGACCTGGCACTTGAAACCAGGTCCTTGCTTACTGTAATGTGTGCACAAAAACAAGGTGCGACACTGCCTGGCCATGTAAATATGAATGCCATAAGAAAATCTGTTACTTCAAACCTAACTTCCTTTAACAAATATTAGTAATTACTACAAAGGATTCCAAGTTCCCCTACTGATTTGCCTTTTTACTTAAAAAACATTCATACCTTTTTAAAACATGAAATACTAAAAAGCATCTATTCTTCGAATTTTAATTAGGAAGCCTAATTATGGACAAAACATCAAATATTACCTGTTTACTATATAGTGCAATGGCTGCAATAACGTTCAAGATTTTTTTCTTTTTTCCCTTATCAGCGCACCGCTTAGCTCTGGGTTATGTTGCTGCTGGGGATTGAACCTGGGACCTCTGAGTCTCAAGCATTAAACATCTTTTGCACGACCATTATGCTATCTCCCCGGCCTAGCTGTCCAAAACCTTTTGTTTTTTATTTAGGATTAACAAGAGAAAGAAGCAGCGAGAGAACCAGAGTATCACCCTGGCACATGCCATGCCATGAGCTGAAATCAGGACTTCATGCTCTTAAGTCTACAGCTCTATTGCACCACCTTCCAGAGCACAAGAAACTTTATTTTCCAAACTTTACCCTAGTGTTCACTTAGTGGAACACATCTCCAGGCGCTAGTGCAGACATGGCACCCTAATGCAGAGAACTTTCATGCAAGCTATCATCCCCAAACTTCTTTCTCGTTGGCCATTTTCGAGGAGATTGTACAGCAACCTCTGGTCAAGAGCCAAGTATCTGGGTAGTGTTCCTCCAGTAGCAGCACTTTTCAAACTGCTGCAAGTCGACATTAGCATTTGGGGAAAGAAAGCTGCAAAAAAATTTTAAGGAAGGCTTTCCGTTTGACCCCCCCCCCCCCATGTAGAGATCTAGTGACAATCAATGAGGCGGGAGCGGGACCCGGCTCTCGGCAAAGTGGCGCTCCCCAGGGTCCAGGCAGTTCTTGCACCTGCCCTATTACGCCTGGAGCTGTAATCACAGACCATGAAGAGGTCAGGCAGAAACAAAACAAACACACACACACACACACACACACACACACACACACACACACACACACACACACACACACACACACACACACACACACACACACACACACACACACACACACACACACACACACACACACACACACACACACACACACACAACACACACACACACACACACCCCCTTGCGGACTGCAGCCCCATTCGACCTTAAAAGCAAAGTCGCCCCCTCGTTTTACGTCATCACTAAAGCCCCATCTACTCTCCGCGGCGTCGCCGGCTCAAGGCTTAAGGGCTGGAGATTCTTTTACCTCATAAAGGACGAGCGAGGACTATGAAATTTAAGAGTAACTATGGAGACCGCCCACTCCGGGTAAAATGACCAAGGAGCACAAGAAGATGACAAGGGGAGCGTGCCGACTGACTCGGAAAGCCATTAACATTGTTTCAGCCGTTAAAGCGGTTGGCGGCAACTCTGCCCAGCGGCAGTTGCGTCGCGGCCCGAAGCGTGACTGCGCACGCTCCCTTTCCGCTCCTCCACTCCCGGCGCGGGGGGGCCCCGGGCGCGGGCGTGAGGAAACTACCGTTCCCATGAGGCTCCGCGCGGCCCAGGGTCCCTTACAATAGAGTTCGGTTGGAGAGGCCTGCGGAGAAGTGTTGGGCACAGCTACTTCCGGCATGTTCAGCTCCGGACGAAGAACCGCGGGGAACTGGAGGGCGGGAGAGAGACTCCAATGCCCAGCGGGCCGTGCGCGGGCGACGCTTGCGCGATACGGGGACGGGGGGGCGGTCGGGCCATTTAAATGTGTGTTTGTGGGTGAAATGGCTGCGCAGGTCGGAGCGGTGCGCGTAGTACGGGCGGTGGCGGCGCCGGAGGAGGCGGACAAAGAGGGGAAGGAGAAACCCCATGCTGGGGTCTCGCCGCGGGGAGTGAAGCGGCAGCGCCGAGCGAGTAGTGGGGGTTCCCAGGAGAAGCGGGGGCGGCCCAGCCAGGACCCCGCTCTCGCTCCTCCTCACCGGCGGCGTCGCAGCCGCCAACATCCCGGGCCGCTGCCGCCAACGAATGCAGCCCCAACCGTCCCGGGCCCAGTCGAGCCTCTGCTCCTGCCGCCTCCGCCGCCGCCTTCGCTGGCTCCCGCCGGGCCGACTGTGGCCGCTCCGCTCTCGGCCCCAGGCACCTCGGCTCTCTTCACCTTCTCGCCCCTGACGGTGAGCGCTGCCGGGCCCAAGCACAAGGGCCACAAGGAGCGACATAAGCACCATCACCACCGCGCCTCGGATGGTGACCCCAGCTCCTGCGCCCCGGGCGATCTCAAGCACAAGGACAAGCAGGAAAACGGCGAGCGGAGCGGAGGGGTGCCTCTAGTCAAGGCCCCCAAGAGAGGTGAGAGCGGGCGCAGTGGCCCGAGCTGGGGCTCCGGGTCTCCCTTCCCTGCAGCCCCGAGACCTCCGTTCACCCCCGGCGGCCGGCCCCCCTGTGCACAGCGAGGGGTGGACTTTGCATTTCAAGCCGTTGACACATTTCTGACCTAGTTGAGGCTGCGGGTGTGGAGGCCGAGCTGTCAGTTGCCCATCTCCCGGCCAGTTCCCGCCCCCCATTCCCAGGCGGCGCCCCCCCCGCCCCCCTTTTCACCGACGTTTGTTTTCAAATTCCGCCCAGGTTTCCGCGCCGCCGAGTCCTTGGCGTGGGCTGGTAGGTGGGGTATTTAAAACTAACCGCCTTTCCGAAGGCATAGTTTGTCACTAGATCCCAGTATTCACCCTCGGCTCCAAAAGAATTAACGAGCTTTAATGAGTTTGGGTTTTTATAGAGGTTGTTCAACTCCCGGTGGCTTTGCTTCTCTGCAACTGGAGGCATGAGACGGAGAAGTAGGGCTTATTTTGGTTCTTTATCTCGAGGTAAAATTTTAAAACCGTGTCCATGTTACATCTCGATTATCTAGAAAGGGTGGAGGCAGATTTTTCTCTTCTTTTTGGTCCCAGGAAATAGGAACAGCCTTGCTTCTGAAAAGTGTGATGTGTTCAGCCTTAGAAGACAGTAGAGACAAGGATTCCATTTGCGTTTTATTTTGCCTAGCACAACTGAAATTGGAAATTTTGTTTCCCTAACCCTCATTTAGCCCAGAAAACGCAGGACTACCTCGTTATGAGTGAGTTCTATAGATAGTATGGTGACCAAAAATTGGTGTCTTCCTATCCCCAACCGACTGTAAGCACAAGTTTACATTCTCTACATTGGGGTGGGGAAGGTAATATGTGTTTGTACTTTGTATATGCTTTTATATAATTTGTTGATTGTAACTCTTTCAGATACTTATTTACATAATTGTACTAAGCCTGTTAAATTAGTACATGTTAGTGAACCAGTCTTTCAATCTAATTACCCCATAGGTATTTATTAAATTGAGTTAATTTTTTTGGTTAGGATAGAGACAGAAGCAGGGTGAGAGAGAGATAGAGGCACACAGACACACACCTGCAGCGTTACTCCGTTGCTTCTGAAGCTTTCCCCTTCAGTGGGGACCAGGAGCTTGTGCCTGGCTCTTTGCACACAGTAAGTTAAATGCTTTACCAATTATGCCAGAGCCCTGCCCCTAAATCTTTCTTTGCTGATATCCAAATCTTATTCTCAATTACAGAACTTGTGCCAAACTGATAGGAGTGCCAGTTTCCACCAACAGTATGGAGTCGTCTAGCTCTATCTTTTTTAAATTTTTAAAAATATTTATTCCCTTTTGTTGCCCTTTTTTTTTTATTGTTGTAGTTATTACTGTTGTTGTTATTGATGTCGTTGTTGGATAGGACAGAGAGAAGTAGAGAGAGGAGGGCAAGACAGAGAGGGGTAAAGATAGACATTTGCAGACCCGCTTTGTTGTCCGTGAAGCGACTCCCCTGCAGGTGGGGAGCCGGGGGCTCTAACCGGATCCTTGCGCTTTGTGCCACCTGCGCTTAACCCGTTGGGCTACCGCCCAACTCCTGTCGAGGTCTATTTTATTTTTACCATCTCACTTTATTCTGTGTATATAGCGCTTGTGGGAATTATAGAGATCATTCCCTTTAAATCTGTATTATAGGAGAGGAAACTGAGGCCCAAAGTAGTGGGGAATTATCAAGTCACACTTTATTAGTGCCAAGTCTGAGAATGCTTTACTGAATCATTGGCATGATAGGTAG
This sequence comes from Erinaceus europaeus, assembly GCF_950295315.1. Classification (NCBI taxonomy): domain Eukaryota; kingdom Metazoa; phylum Chordata; class Mammalia; order Eulipotyphla; family Erinaceidae; genus Erinaceus; species Erinaceus europaeus. The sequence continues at coordinate 62,771,496 of NC_080172.1, forward strand.
TATTAATAGAATTCTAGTTGAAGTTTCATCTCCCCCCCTCACCATTCCTATTTCTTTCTCTTTTTGTTATTACTTTCTCCCTTTTTCCTGTGCATTGCTCTTAGTGTGCCAGTTGCCAAATCCGTTAACCTCCTTTTATGGGGGTGGGAGAGTGGCAAGCATAAGATAGAATAATTAACAAGTTGCATCTCTGAAGATCGCACAGATCCTGCATTCTTTAAAAAACAAAAAATAATTTCCCCAGCTCCCCACCTGCAGGGGAGTCCCTTCACAGGCGGTGAAGCAGGTCTGCAGGTGTAAAAAAAAAAAAAAAAAAAAACTTTAACCCAGTCTTCTTTGATACAACTTTCTCCAAGGATAGAAATTCTGTGTGTCCAGTATGACAGCTTATAGTCAGTTGTGGTCCTGGCAACACGTTTTGTAAGAGTTGAAATGTGACTAGTGTGACAGGAACTAAATTTTAAATTTCAATTGTAACTTATAGTTAAAGAGCCCCTTTTGGTTAGTAGCTACCACATTGAACAATGTAGCTGGAACCATTTGTAGTTTGCCAATATATGGAAAAATGAAGTGGGTTAAAATCATTAACTTTTGCATAAGACATTGTTGACTTACATATTCTGAGGGTAAGGACTTCTTGGCTATTTGGAAATGGATTGTAATGTTCGTGGTAGCCTTCTAGATGCACAGTATTTCACGTTTTGAGAACCCTACAGAAATCTAACAACCTTGTTTGATCTATTTTTTGCACACACACATTTTATTTTCTTCTGTACATACATTAATGGAATGTAGGAGGTTGGCTGGTGGAGTAAATAGTAGTGTAAATTGTGGCTCTTCTCCTTACTGAATGTCCAGAACCAAATTACTTTTAGCTTCTTCAATTTTAGTTTTCCTGTTTGTAATTTTTTAAAAAATATTAATTATTTTTATTACCTTTTATTTATTGGATAGAGACAGCCAGAAATTGAGAAGGAAGGGGGAATAGAGAGGGAGAGAGACACCTGCAGCCCTGCTTCACCACTTGTGAAGCTTTCCCTCTGCAGGTGGGGACCGGGGACTTGAACCTGGGTCTTCGTGCATTGTGACATGTGTGCTCAACCAGGTGCACCCCCCCTTTTTTTTTTTTGGATTCTTTTGTAAGATTGTTAAGGTACTATGTCATTGTAAGGGCCAGTACATGGAAAAATACATAAAATTGTGTCTGACTGATGTTAGGCATTGTTAAAAAATACTAGACTTTTGGTTATTTTATCATCTTCGACCTTGAAATAGCTCTTAAATTAATAAGAGTGGCAAGATTCTTCCTATTTACGAAATTATTTTTTCTTTCTCTTATTCTTAGATTTCTTTTAATTCAAGAATTTATTTATTAATGAGAAAGATGGGAGGAGAAAAAGAAAGAACCAGACATCACTTTGGTGGTACATATGCTGCCAGGTATTGGATTTGGGACTTCATGCTAGAGAATCCAGTGTTTTATTCACTCAGCCACCTCCCAGACCACTCTTATTCTTAGATTTTTTTCAGAAACTTTTTTTTTTTTTTTGACTTAACTACCTGTTAACAGAATTTACAAAAATAGCTCTGGGAGTGGGTCAGGAGATAGCCAGCTGTTAAGGGTACAAACCTTAGCCTTGTGAAGCCCTGAATTCCATTCTTGGTACCACATAAAACCACCATGGAAACATCAAGGGGGACCTCTATGGACAGTGAAGCAATGTTTTGATATATCTCCCTTTCTCTTCTGTCTCCCTCTATAAGTATGTAGAATCAATTAAATTCGGCCAGGAACATCGATTCCCAGTATCAAACATGGGTAAAGCACTGAATACTGTATTTTACACACACACACATACACACACTCTCTCTCTAGTATCAAACATGGGTAAAGCACTGAATAGTTACTATATTTTACACACACACACACACCCTACTCCTTACTACTATTACTTTAGCCTTCCCCAATGACTACAGCTTATGAAACTATTGTATGATATCAACAGCAGGAAATTGATTTATGGTACAATGTGTATATATATTTCTGTGCCATTTTATAACCTATAGATTATTTTAGTCACTGTTGTAATCAAGATATAGTTTTACCATAAAGACCCCGCTTCTTCTATCCTTTCATTGTTTTTGTGTCTTCTATACTTCACCACCTTCCTTTCACTCGTAGCTACCACTATTCTCCATCTTTCTAATTTTGTCATTAAAAAAATGTTATGGAAATGAAATAATAGTGTAGTCTTTTGAGATTTACTTTGTTTTTCACTCAACATCATGTCCTTGATTCATTCAGATACTTTTTATCAGTAGCTCACCTTTTATTTCTTCTGAATAATAGTCTATGTTCTGAATATGTCAGTTTAACAATTTACCTATTGAAAGACATTGGTTGTTTTCAATTAGGCCATTATAATTAAAGCTGTGAACATTCATGTTTGGACTTTTTTGTGTGTGTTTATAAATTTTAATTATTTGGGGGCCAGGCACTCATTTGAGTACACAGGTTACACTGTACCAGGATGTGGGGGCAGAGGGCTTCACACACTCGGAAGCAATGCTGTAGGTCTCTCCCTTCCTTTCCCTCTCTACTTCCCCCATCCTTCTCAATTCCTCACTCTCTCTACCCAAAATAAACAATTTCATTTTTCTGGGAATGTAATAGCTGGCTTGTATGGTAGGTGTATATCATTTCCTTTACATCCTTGTCAGTATTGCTACTATTTTTATTTAATATCTTTTCATATTATTCTGTGCTGTTCGTATATCTACATTAATAAGAGTCTGTGTCTGTTTACTAACTGAATTTATTTTTAACTATTATGTTTTGATACTTTGTATATTACAGATAGAATCGGTATGGCTTAGATGTATGGTTTACAAATATCAAGTATTTTCTTCACTCCTTTGGTTACCCCCCCTTTTTTGAATGTTTTATTTCATAGTTCATAAAAAAAGCTTATATGTACAAGACAAAGTAATAGAAGGGCGGCTTTTGATCACAGATGGATGAGACAGTAGGCATTCAGATTCTATCCTGAATACAAATTTAATGCACTCTTCAGTGTCATGTGTAATTTAAACTATGTAGTCCAAGATCATCTGTTTTATATCATAACTAACTTTAGGTCAAACTTTAGGATTGATGAACTCAATTTCAAGCTGTTTATGTTTGAGTACAGGTTTCACTACCACAAATAGATGATGTTAACTAATAAAACAGTAGTCAAGTCTCTTTGTCCCATGCTCATATATTTGAGTTGCTTGCTAAATTTACTTCTTGAAGTTGGGCTCTTCAAATTATGCATTTCATTCCCTATGCATCTCATTCATTTCTTTTATCTCAGCTTTCTCATACTTACTTGATCTGTTTCTTCTGGAAATAACCAGCACAACTATTCCAGCAATAATTGCTATAGTCACAACCACAATGACCAGCCTGTAGACCATGCATGGAAAATTCTGGTGGTTTTTCATCAACATAGAAAATCAAGGTTGGGCAGGGGGTAGATAGCATAATGGTTATGTAAAAGAGACTCTCATGCCTGAGGCTCCAAAGGCCCAGGTTTAATACCCTGCACCACCATAAGCCAGAGCTGAGCAGTGCTCTGGTAAAAAATAAAAATAATAAAGTAAATAAATATGAAAAGCCAAGTTCTATACAAAGCTTTGTATATTCCACAAGGATTAAGGCAAATAAGACACTTCCATCTGGCGACTGTAAAACAGTAATCCCCCAATAAAGAAAAAAAAAGAAAATCAAGGTTTGACCAGGATCCAGATTCAGTTGCTCCCTATTCACTGTCAGGTCCATTTTTTTGGAAAAGAACAAAGATTCATCTTTAACATCTTTTTCAAAATAATAGGCCACATCAGTTAGCTATGTCCACATCACTTTGGGTTTTTTGAGAGGAGTTTTGTACCAGATCAATAGTGATAATGTCATTCTCATACACGATATTTGTGATATATTTTGGATACAGTTGCTAACGAGATGTGACTACCTGCTTGAATGCACTTTATTTATTTGATAGAGACAGTCAGAAATTGAGAGGGAAGGAGGGGATAGAGAGGGAGAGAGACAGAGAGACAGCTGCTTGAGAGTCCAAAGCTTTATCACTGCACCACCTCCCGGACCACTTACTGTACTTTTTGTGAGAGGAGTGATTGTGTGTGTGTGTGTGTGTGTGTGTGTGTGTGTGTGTATGTGTGTAAGAGAGAGAGAGAGAGAGAAAGAAATTGGAGCACTAGCTCTGGCATATGGTGGTGTAGACACCTGAGCCTAGACCTTTGGGACTTAAGGTATTCAGAGCCTGTGTTTTAATGATGAGCTTTCTTTTGTCCCCAGTAGCCTATTTTTGTATAACTTGTGAGCTAAGAATAGGTTTTACATTTTAACTGGTTGAAAAAAATAATTCCTGTGACACGGGAAAAGTATGAAATTCAAATTTAGTGCCCAGAAATGAAGTTCTTTTCCCTGTCCTCTTTTTTCTTTTCTCATTAATGGGGTTGCATTGCTCTAGGCCAAATTTTTTAGACCGAGAGAGACATAGGGAAATTGAGAAAGACGCCACAGTACTGACGCTTCCCTCAGTGCAGTGGGGACTGGGCTCAGCTCTAACCTGGGCTGTTTACATAGCAGAGCAAGCATCTATTCAGGTTAACTGTCTTGCCAGCCCCAGAAATTAAGTTTTGTTGGAATGTCATTTTGCTTATTCAAATGTATTACATATGGTGCTTTTTTTTTTTTTTTTAAAGATTTTGTTTATTTATTCATGAGAAATGATAGGATAGAGAGAAAGAACAAGGCATCACTCTGGTACATATGCTGCCGGGAATTGAACTCAGGACCTCATGCTTGAGAGTCCAAAGCCTTATCCACTGCACCACCTCCCGGACCACTACATATGGTACTTTTTACACTACAGCAGCAGAATAAACTAATTGAGACAGACCACATGCCCTGGAAAACTTACCAACAACTCTTTATAGGAAAACGTTTTTTCTTTTTTTTATTTATTCCCTTTGTTGCCCTTGTTGTTTTTATTGTTGTAGTTATTATTGTTGTTGTCATTGTTGGATAGGACAGAGAGAAATGGAGAGAGGAGGGGAAGACAGAGAGGAGGAGAGAAAGATAGACACCTGCAGACCTGCTTCACAGCCTGTGAAGCGACTCCCCTGCAGGTGGGGAGCCGGGGCTCGAACCGGGATCCTTATGCTGGTCCTTGTGCTTTGCGCCACCTGCGCTTAACCCACTGTGCTACAGCCTGACTCCCACGGAAAACGTTTTCTAATACCAGAAGTCTTTCAGTTAAGGGGCATCTTCCTGCACATCAACAATACTCATTCCAAATTCATGTATATATGTTCATCGCACATACAAATTTGAGGCTTGTAGAGTTGCTTACAAATTGAAACATTCTGTAAATGTGAAAGTAAACTTGCTATTTGCCAGCTATAAAATGGGAAGTATTTTAACTTTTAAAGAGGTGAGTAGACATGTTTAAAATTTCCTGGATATGAGTAATAAGTGATAGAACTGGATAAAAAATCCAGTGTTTTTTTATTCATCAACCAATTTACTTTTCCACTGAACACATTTGAGTTACTAAATTAAAAATACTATTTTTTTGTTGTTGTTTTGTATTTTATAAGCTTAAGACTTGAGTCTAAATTGACAGCTGTCTTTTTGAAATGTTGGTTTTTGGGGACTTGGTGGTGGTGCACTTGGTTAAGTGCACATGTTACAGTGCACAAGGACCTGGGTTCAAGCTTGTGTTGTGTAATTTTCACAAGTGATGAGGCAGTTCTGTAGGTGTTTCTCTACCTCTACATCTTCCCCTTCCATCTATGTTTCTCTCTGTGCAATGAAGAAGTGAAAAAATGAAAAACAAAACAAAACAAAAAAACCTTATTCTTTTCTGTGCTTTTCATTGTTTCTGAAAAGCACTGAATGTTCTCAAGGAAACTCAGCAAAGAATTCTTCTTTTATTCTTCTTTAGTAAATCTATGATTTTAGTATATTTTTTAAGGGAAGGGGGAGTTTATCCCCATAGCTCTCTTCACCATTGTAAATATTTCTCTCTCTTTTTTTATTTCAAAGAGAGAGGGGGAGGAAGAGAAGGAGGGAGGTACCTAGTACTGATCTACCGTCTATGGGGGTTTTCCCCAGTGACGGGGTGTTCCGCTGTAGTGCCAGGCCTTGAACCCTCTATAGACCTCTGGCATGACAAGGTTATTGGGTGAGCTATCTCCTGCTTCCCTCCATTGTCGTTAAGTGATGGGACTACTTCTATGTGTTCTCTGATGAATCAGCCTCCCCTTTTCACGTTTTTTCCATCTTTGAACAACTGCCCAAATGCAATCATACGGAAAGTATTTCTAAGCCAGACAACTAATGGAAAATTTCTGTGATATCAAAAAGCTATTAGCAGAAACAGTCACTTTTTGTTGATAGGAATGAGAGTTATACAGAGGACTAAAATAAACAGCTACTGTAATTTAGAAGAGCAGAAACTTTAGGGATTGATCTTTTTTCTTAGGTTAAAAAGACTTCTAAGGGCATGAAAATGTTTGTATAACTTAAATAATGCCATTTCTTTTTCTCATGCAGAGGTGTCAAACTTTCTGGCCTGAACAATATATCTTGTTTCAACCTGTTTTCTTCTCTGTAAAAAGGATTTATTTATGTACCTCACTGATTCGAGGATTAAAATGAGATAACATGATTCCTAGCAGACATCTGTGAAAAATAGTTTTCTTTCCTTTTTCATGTATATATATATATAAGTGTATACATATATATATATATATATATGTATGTATACACACATTCTTTTCATACATATATATGTAGTTTTCTTTTTATGTGATCCTCTGTGGTACACTGTATGACAATTTTTAATTTTGAAGTGTTTACTTGAGTCTGGCGCCTTAGACCACTCAGCCATCCTGACACTCAATTTTTAATTTTGATATCCTAGGGTTTTGCTAAGTATTTCACAGAATATTAACAAATACTGTAAAATTGATAGTGAAAACCGTAAGGATTTATTCTGTGTCAAGTGCTGTGATGAGGGCTTTATATGAATTGCCTCATTTAACCCTTATAATAACTCTGTGAGATAGATGCCAGTATTAGGAACATTTTAAGATGAGAAAAATCAAAGTTTAAGATATTTACAGGCTTGCACAAAACCTTAGTAAACTAAAGAGCTGGGACATTAACTTATCTGACTAAAAATACCTATTCTTAAATAGTACATTCTGTTGCTTCTGAGTTAATTTTGGGGTAGTAACAGAATATTTGTTATCTCTTATGATAATTGAGTACTTTATAAGCACTTAAGTCTTTGACTCTGCTTACTATTTTATGAGGAGGTACTATTATTTTTCCAGTGAGAAACAAGGTAAAAAAAAATTAATTTGCAAGTTAAACTATCAGGAAGTAGTAGGATAGGAATTTGAATCTGACTAGTCACCTTTATTTGTTTTGACCAGAACATTGCTTAGATCAGGCTATATAGTTAGTGCCAGGAATTGAACCTGGAATCTTTTGCATATAAGCCGTGTGTGCTGCCACTATGCTCTCTGGTTTTGAGTTCCAGGACACAGAGGAGTACCATGGGTTGTGTCTGAGAGCTCTTTGGATAGTAGAATGGTGCTGTGGTACTGCTTTTCTCTCTCCAAGAATGAAAAAAATTGGCCAGGAACGGGGTGGGGGGGGGGCATTCCGTAGTGATAGTGCACGTGGATGAGGTCTTGGGTCAATACGCACTGCCACCAAAACAAGGGATCTATAACTTGTCTCTCAGATGAGTATATCTTCCTCTATAGAATGATATAAGCCTTTATATTGTGCATAGTTTTATGTGTGAGTACTTTGTTTAATCTTAGACTTAGAGACTATATATCTTTTTTTTTTTTTTTTTTTTTAACCAGAACACTACTCAGCTCTGGCTTATGATGGTGCAGGGTATTGAACCTGGGACTTTGGAGCCTCAGGCACAAGAGTCTCTTTGCATAACCATCAAGCTATCTACCCCCTATCATGTTTCCCCCCCTCCCCCTTAGTACAGTCTGTTTTGGGAAGCTAACACACTCCACTAAAAATTGAATGTGAAACCATGAGAAAACCTTTTTTTTTTTTTTTTTTTGACAATTTAGACATATGCCATATAATTGGCATATACAGTTGTGTATGTTTAAGGTATGCAGTATATTGACTTGAAGTTTTTATATTGCAAGATCATTGACTTTTAAATAGCCTTATTAATTTAAGGCAAGGTAACTCAGGTAACACTCTACTAAAGCAAGGATGGTCAACTTTAGTGTATATCTTTAATACCTTTGTATATGTATGCTATTCTCAGTTAATTACCTTCACAGTAATTATAAATAAAATTTGCCTACTTCACTGATTACTTTAAGTGGTTTCAAATTTATAAATAGATGAGCTTAAATTTATTTTATATTTATCATGTTGATGTATGAAATGACTGTCAATTTATAGTCCATTTTATTTTCTTGTATAGTTTTTTTCTTTTAAAGATGATCTGTGTTGGACTAACTGGTATTTATATAAATGCATTTTGGAATAAAATACATAGAAATTTGACCATGTTAGAAATATTGTAAACTGATAGTAATATAGAAAATGTGTTAACATTAAGGCAGCTTCTTCATAGTGTTAATTTCAGTGAAAGATCTAGATCACAATTCATCTTGTGCATAACAAATACCTATTCTGAAGCTTAAAATAAGAGGATCTATTGAAACTTTTTTTTCTTCTGTGAAATTCCAAAGACATTTAGCAAAGGGTAATTAGATAACTATTTTAAATTGGGCTAACTTTTATATTTAATAGTATTAACATTTAATTGCTTTGAAGGGTTGCCTGCATTAATGATTTGATATATGGAGCAATGTTTAGATTTGTTTTATTTTGCTAAGAAATTTGAATGACTTTTGTAGATTCTTAAAGGTTTAGCTGTGTAGAGAGTAAAATATATTTTTCTCTTGTAAATTTAAACAGTCTGATTATGTGTGTATTTTGGCATCTCAGTTTACTTCCAAATGATGTTTGCACATGAAAGATTTTCTTTTTTAGTTAAAAGTCAGTAATAAAACACAAGTTCATTTTTTAAATCTATGTACTTTAAAGTTTTACTTGCACTTTTAAATATTTTCTTTAGATAGTTTCAAAACTGTTGTAATTTGGTGAAATCATATGACATCGTGGATATCATTAGATAAAAAATATAGTATTACAGCCATATTTATAAATTATACCAAATATTTTTTCAATATTTTTATATTTTACTTATTTTTTCTTTAGTTGCCCCTATTGTTTTTCATTGTTGTTGTAGTTATTGTTGTTGTTACTGATGTCGTTGTTGTTGGATAGGACACAGAGAAATGGTCTAGAGAGGAGGGGAAGACAGAAACGGGGGGGAGAGAGATAGACACCTACAGACTTGTTTCACCACTTGTGAAGCAACTCCCCTGCAGGTGGGGAGCCAAGGGCTTGAACCGGGATTCTTATGCCAGTCCTTGCGCTTTGCGCCACCTGCATTTAACCTGCTGCACTATAAAATTTATTGAACATGCTTGTTCTTCCCAGATGTTGTAACAGGATTAATTAGAATGTTTTTCTTAACATTGAATTATATGGATCATGTCAGCAATGTTGTTGAGTAAATAAATTCTGTACACTAAATAGCTTACCAGCTTTGAAGGATACCTGATATTTAGTCCTAAAGTTTCTTGCTAGGTATATATTTCAATTAGTCAATAAAAGCATCTTTTTTCTTTTTTGGGGGGCTGTCAATTTCTGATAATATTTTAGAAAGTAAAAATAAAAATTTTAATTATAAATGCAATATATTATTGTAGAAAATTCATCTAAGCAAAAAGGAAGCTTGCTAGACATTTATAATTATATTATCCCAGATAACCACCATTTACACCTCACTATCTATTTCTCCAAATATTTTTTTGTAGTGTATATATATGAATCATATATAGACCAGCCAGCCGTCTCCCTCTCTTTAGGTCCCTTCCTTCTCCTTGGAATATTTTCCCATAAATGCTCACACACCTAGCTTCTCATATTATTTCATGCTCAGTGTAGATACCACATCCCAAAGAGAGCTTTTTGTTCTTGAGTAGCCTACTGGCACTTTTTTTCTCTTGTTCAACTAGATTGTAAAGACGAGAGTAGGGTTATTATGCCTATCTTAGTATTATACCCCAGAATTGTCTCTAGCACTGAATAAATATTTGTATCATATTCCATGTCTCTAGCATTTAATAAATATTTGGATGTTTAGTATATAGACAGTATCAGATTACTCATGTGTTAGATGCTTCTGGAGAGAATGGTGAGATGTTCTTCCTTAATCTTAGGTTGCTTATAGAACAGAGGAAAAGTGGAAAATCAAATACATAATAACAAGAGTAGTGAGTGCTGTGATAAGGGAACTTTACTGTTAAGCGCAAAGCAGGAGTAGCTGCAAACTGAGTGAGAAAGACCAGCTAATGACTTTTTGGTAGAGCATTAGTGTAAACATTGTATCATCTTGTAATAATTTGTTCATTCTTTTCATCCATAACTTACAATAGTTAAGTATCAGAGTTTAATCAGTATCTTACTGGACATTTAGGGGAGTCTCTGTTGTTTCCAGTAATAGGGGCATGGATTTCTTTATTAGCTTTGGTTACTTTTTTAGGTATTTTCTAGTTGGGAGTAGAATTTCACTGGAAATTTAAAGATTTTCCAGATTTTTGATACATATTACCAAGTTGTCTTCCATGAGAGTTGTACCAGTTTATACATCTTGCAACAGTATATAGAATGCCAAAAAGAGATCTTGCCAACTTGGTTTGGTACAACATAATTAGCCTTTCTGTATTTTAGTAACTATTAGACTGGTAACAAAATATGAACTTCAATTTGGACTTTACACTGGTTACTGTGTACTTCATTGTATGGCACATGTGAAATTACATGGGCATTTGCTTTAGTTTTGATTGCAAATTATATTGAATTATGTGCCTACCTTTGTATTTTCTACTTTTTTGCATAATCTTCAACCCCAGTATATTTTAAGATGTTTCTCTCATTTATTTTATAAACATGTAAATTGTAATGACACTTAGGAATAGGCTATATTGAAGTCAGGTAATTAACTTGTTGATACCAGGTCTAACAACTAACCTCTTTCTAATTATTGTGGCCAGAAACACCAGATGAAAACGGTAAAACCCAGAGAGCTGATGATTTTGTCTTGAAGAAAATAAAGAAGAAAAAGAAAAAGAAACACCGAGAAGACATGCGAGGAAGACGCCTTAAAATGTACAATAAGGAAGTACAAACCGTCTGTGCTGGCCTGACCCGCATCAATAAGGACATTCTCACCCAAGGACAAATAAATAGCACTTCAGGAGTTAATAAGGAGTCCTTCAGTTATCTGAATGATGAACAGCTGTGCCGATTAAATGTGGGCATGCAAGAATATCGGGTACCCCAGGGAGTACAAACACCTTTTGTGACTCACCAGGAACATTCTATTCGTAGAAATTTCTTAAAAACAGGTACTAAGTTTAGCAACTTTATTCATGAGGAACACCAGTCTAATGGTGGTGCTCTTGTCCTTCATGCTTACATGGATGAACTCTCATTTTTGTCTCCAATGGAGATGGAGAGATTTTCTGAGGAATTTCTTGCTTTGACATTCAGTGAAAATGAGAAAAATGCTGCTTACTATGCTTTAGCAATTGTGCATGGAGCAGCTGCTTATCTTCCAGACTTCTTGGACTATTTTGCTTTTAATTTCCCCAGCACTCCAGTGAAAATGGAAATTCTGGGCAAGAAAGATATTGAAACAACCACCATTTCAAATTTTCACACTCAGGTAAGGAAAAATCAAATTTTGTTAAATTGTCTAATATATATAGTTTCAGGATCTTGTTTTTCTGTGGCGTAGCACATCACAGCACACTTTTATAAAAATGCATGGTGGTAAAGGTAGCTTGAATTGTTTTTTTCCTGTTAACTGTAAACTCTTCATTGCTGAGTTCTTTAGGGCATGTGATTGTTTCTTGGTCTAAGAAATACTTTATATGTGTTATACATTATATAAATCCTTACAAAAAGGAGCTTGAAAAGTAGTCTAGTCTTTCACGAATCAGGCAATGTTAGTATGAAGGGTGTGACTTAAAGCTGGTAGGCTTAAGGCAACTGTAGTTAAGAATTAACCTTTTGTCATAGTAAAACACATGAGGGCAATGCCTATTTATTTGCCAGGCTTTTGCTGTTTTTATCTTCTTTCAGTAACTTGTTGGCAGTCTATCCCAGAATCATACCCTATTTATATGACTTGGAAGTGTCACTAGGAAGACCACCGTAGCCTCTGCTCCTTCTGCCTATGCACTATTGTTAGGTGAAGACATTTTCTGAAGCCTTGCTTGGGCAGCTAGGCTTAAGTCAGCAGGGAAACCCACTTCTTCCTAACCAGTGGTTTTTAACCAAATTTTTTTTTTTCTTTTTCAGTGAAGTTTACTAGGGCATAGAAAGTTGATACTGTGTCATCATAGTTTTTTCTTGCTTGTTTTTCTCATAAAGATTATGAATAAGAATGGTCAGCTATAAGTTTGTAGTATAGCTATGAATTTTACACAAAATTAGTAGAGAATATTTAACTTTTCAGAGATTTATAATTACATCTTTTTTCCTTTTTTTTTTTTTTTTTAGTTTACAATTTGCTGCCATTCTTTTTTTTTTTTTTTTTTTCCAGGTAAATAGACTGTTGCATAATAAGACTCTCAGCTGCCTATGGTGGTTTCAAGCCACTTAGGTTTAGTTAAAACCTCTTCTAACTGGAATCCTCTTAGTGATTCTAACCATCTTTACCTCCTATGAGGGGAGTATCCAGTTTAGATCTATGGGCTTCAGAATTTCTCTAATTAAAGTTCTCTCTGCAGTAGAGAGAGCAGGAGCAGCCAATCTGGAGAGGTCGCAAGATGGGGCTGCCCAAGATGTTGGAACACGATGTGAAATAAAGGGCTTCGTCTTGGAATTTGGCCTTATTACCACAATCAGGTACTGAAGTGCTGAATTTTGTAGTAGATTTTCTTTTTTCTTTTTTTTTTAAAGGGGTTTTTCCCTTTGAAGGTTAAGAAATCCTATTTTTATAAATATTGCAGAAGAAACTTTTAAAGTTTCCTAATACAATCTATAACCCCTATACGTTCTTATTTACCAAAGATATTGCTGAGAGCAGAATCAACATGCTCTATCAATTTTTTAGTTTAGAAAAATGCAGCAAATTTTCTCTTCTGGTTAATAGACCAGTAAGCACAATTGAGAAATAAGCCAGGAACTTTGGGGGGTGATGGTGGGGGGGATACCTGGTTTTATAATGGTGGCTTTTTATTTTCATGTTAGTTAGTCTGTGATTAAGTTTATATGTCAGAAAGTGCCTGATCTAAATACCCACAAAAGAACTGTCTAAATGTTCCCTGCTGATTTTTGTCTTCCAGTTATATTTTTTAATGGAGCTGAAACTTAAATGACTGTACCAACAACTTACCTTGAGATTTAATAACCACTTTCAAAGGTGTAGGAAATAAGTAAATTAAATATCATTGAACACTTGAACCATATATGAGTATTGAGTAAGTCTCATTTTAATGATGCTGGACTTATTTCTGAGGGAAAAATCATTGGGGAGAAGTATGGGGTAGATTTGAGGTTGAATTAACCCACAAAACCTTAAATTTTCGTTTGTAAAATCTTTGGTAGAGGGTAAGCTCTTCATATAAAAGTTCAGATTTCATTTAGCACTTTGGTTTATAGAAATATTCTCATGTTCTTTTTTTTTTTAAAGATTTTATTTATTAATGAGAAAGATAAGGGAGAGAGAGAGAGAGAGAGAGAGAGAGAAAGAACCAGATATCACTCTGGTATATGTGTTGCTGAGGACTGAACTCAGGACCTCATGCTTGAGAGTCCAGTGCCTTAGCTACTGCGCCACCTCCCAGACCATTCTCATGTTCTTATCTGAATACTTGAAATAGCCTATGGGGAATAAACAGTTTCGTCTCTTCCACTGAAGACTCTGAACTTCGGAGATTCTCATTGTTATTTAAGTTTATGTTATTAAATAGACGTCTGGGTGTAAACCAAGGCCACATGAACAGTGTGTCAGTGTGCCATACTCTCCTTCTCTTATTTCATCCATTGGAGAAAAGACTAATGCTTCTATTTCTCTAATGCAGTAGATAGAAAAATTAAATGATCTTAGTTTTCAGAAGATTTATTATTTTTTTTGGTTTGAGGCTTCACTCCTCTGAACTGATTTTCTTCAGATAGAGAAGAGAGATACCACAGCACAGAAGTTTCCCCAGTGCCATGGTATTTCCATGTTATATACTGGGGGCTTGAACCTGGGTAGCATGCATGGCACAGTAGACACCTTCCCAAGTGTGCTATTCTGTCTGTTCTACTTTTAAGCTAACGTTCTTAACAAATGCTTTTGGAGTGTTGGAAATTAAATGAACAACTTGGGAATTTTGGACTTCTATTTCTGTGAAATCTTACGAAATCTGTTTAACTTACAAATAAAGCTGTGTAAACTTTTTATTACCTTAGAGATAACAGTTACAAGTTGTTTATAGTTGTAAGTATGTAGTCATGATAATTTGCATGACTACATTTCAAGATAGCTTATTCAGCAGACATCTTTTGAGAACCCACCATATACTGGACAGTCTTAGGACTAATTGATGAAGTCAGTGAACAAACCAGCAATTGTAACTTAATATAAATAGTAGAGCAGAGGTATACATAGAGAAAACTCTCAAATAGGAGGAGCACAATTTGTGGTGTCATCTAACTCAGAGTTGAGGTGATTAGAAAAGGTTTTTTTAAAGCATGTGATGCTTAAGTAGAATTTTGAAAGAGGATTAATACTTAGCTTAATAAAGGCTTAAGCAGAAGGAATAATAGCCTGTGCAAACACACACAGGCACTGGAGAATTTGGCACTTTTAGGGAGCTGTGAGTAGATTGATAGGGCAAGAGTACATGCTGACTGTTAAAGGATAGTCTTAATTGTTGAGATTAGATAGATAAAAACTAAGCAAAATTGTGTATGATATGCTAAAGAAGTTAGTGGTAATGTTTCATACAGGTGATGTTTGCAAGTATATAGTTAATGAAATTGGCTTGGAAGAGGTTGGAAGCAAGAAAACTGGTGAGGTTATTTATGGGAACCAGATCAGATATCACTCATGTCAAAACTGGTGTTGACAACAAAGAAGAAAAATAAGTTGAAGAATTAGAAAATGAGATTAATTGTATTTTGATGAAGGAGAATGATTATCATGAGATGTGGCTTGGATAGATGAGTGGAATGTGGTAGTGATAGCATTGTCAGAATAGGGTTGAAAAAGCTGATTTCTGTGGTCCGGGAGGTGGCGCCGTGGATAAAGTATTGGATTCTCAGCCATGAATTCCCGAGTTCAATCCCCAGCAGCACATGTGCCAGAGTGATGTCTGGTTCTTTCTCTCTCTCTCTCCTCCTATATTTCTCATAAATACATATATATATATATATATATATATATACAGATAGGAACAGAGGCAGAGAGAGAGGGAAAGATACCATAGCACCAGAGCTTCCTCTGGCGTGGTGGAGATTGATTATGTGCATGGCATAACTGGTAAGTATCCAGGTCTGCTATTTGCCAGCCCTTAAAAAAAAGATGTTTTCTGCAGGCAGAAGATGTTGATGAGAAATTCATCTTGAGATTTTTTTTTTCAATTAAAAATTTTTAAAATTATCTTTATTTATTGGATAGAGACAGTCAGAAACTGAAAGGGAAGAGGGTGATAGAGAAGGAGAGTGACAGAGAGATACCTGCAGAACTGCCTCACCACTTGCAAAGCTTTCCCCCCACAGGTGGGGACCAGAGGCTCAAACCCTGGTCCTTGTGCATTTTAATGTGCACTCAACCAGGTGTACCATCACCTGGCCCATTGCGATATTTTTTGTTGGAGTTATTTTTGCAAATAGTTAGAAATGCAATTACAGTAGTTGAATATTTGAGTTTACGACTAGGAGACATGTCTAGTCTGGAGATGCAGAAGTTGAATTCTATAAGCATATAGATGATCCAAAGTTAGAATGGAAAAGAGGTGAAACTAATAATACTTTTTTTTTTAAATATGGAATGCTTCATGAATTTGCATGACATCCTTATGCAGAGGCCATGCAATTCTTCTCTGTATCGTTCCAATTTTAGTATATACGCTGCTGAAGTGAGCACAAGAATACTTTTTTTAAAAAAGGGATTCATTTATTAATGTGAGAGAGAACCAGAATACCACTCTGGCATATACTATTAAGTCCAAAACTGTAGCCACTGTGCCACCTCCTGGGCTGTACACCTAAGTATGAGGAACATGGGAAGAGGCTAGAAAGAGTAAAGGATTAAAATCCCTATCTCCTGGGTTTTAAGAATGAGGAAGTAGTGACATATAACTTCTGTTTGAGGTGTCAAGAAAATAATGGAAAATGTTAGGCGAAGGGCTGGTTGGTGGCGCACTTGGTTGAGTACATATATTACACTGCACAAGGAACTGCCTGAGTGGGTTCAAGCCCCCAGGCCTCATCTGCTAGAGTGAAGCTTCATAAGCAGTGCAACAGTGTTGCAGGTATCAATCTCCCTCTGGTCTGTACTTCCCTTTTGATTTCTTTCTGTCTCTAGTCAAATAAAAGAGACCACTGAAGTTTGGATTTTTTTTTTTTTTTGCCTCTAGGGTTATCACTGGGGCTCAGTGCTTGCACTATGAATCCACTGCTTCTGGAGGCCATTTTTCCAATTTTGTTGCCCTCGTTGTTGTTGCATTATTGCTATTGTTGTTGGATAGGACAGAGAGAAGTGGAGAGAATAGGGGAAGACAGAAAGGGGGAAAGATAGACACCTGCAGACCTGCTTCTCAGCCTGTGAAGTGACCCCCTTGCAGGTGGGGAGCTGGGTCCTCGAACTGGGATCCTTACATGGTCTTTGTGCTTTGTGCCATGTACACTTAACCTGCTCTGCTACCACCCTGCCCCCGAAGTCTGTAATTGGAAACATCAAGACCAGAATTTTGCAAACTATGTTCATTTAATTACTGCGAGTTGAGCCCCCTCTCCCTCTTTATTTAAAGTATTCTCTGTGCATGAATCAGACAATGCCTTGAACTTGCCAGAAAAGCAAATTCAGGTTCCAACCTATATATATATATTTTTTAAAATAAAATGGAAATATTGACAAGACTAGAATAAGAAGAGTACATTTCCACACAGTGCCCATCCCCTGAGCTCCATATCCAATCCCCTCCCTTGATAGCTTCCCTGTTCTTTACTCCTTTAGGATTATGGACCCAGAATCATTGTGGGGTGCAGAAGGTGGAAGGTCTGGATTTTTTATTTTCCTCCAGGGTTATTGCTGGGGCTTGGTGCCTGCAGTACAATCCACTGCTCCTGGAAGCTATTTTTCCCTTTTGTTGCCCTTGTTGTTTATTGTTATTATTGTTATTGCTATCGTTGTGGGGTAGGACAGAGAGAAATTGAGGGAGGAAGTGAAGACAGACAGGGGGAGAGAAAGATAAACACCTGCAGACCTGCTTCATCACCTGTGAAGCTACCCCCATGCAGGTGGGGAGCTGGGGGCTCGAACTGGGATCCTTATGCCAGTCCTTGAGCTTCCTGCCATGTGCGCTTAACTTGCTGCTCCACCACCTGGCCCCTGGAAGGTCTGGATTCTGTAATTGCATCCCTCTCATCACTGTCACTGGTCTTCTCCACCAGGAACAACATAATGGACCCTTTTGCACGCCCCTATAGGACTTTGCCCTCAGCGTGGATCAGTAATGGTAGGGAATATTCCATTCTCCAAAGGGAAGTTGGACAACATATTCTACTTACCACCTGAGGAAGAGGGGTCCTGAAATTAGTGCAGCTTGTACTGTTCCTAGCCGTGAGCACAGAATGCGAGCGCAGACCTACAGGGATGCAGAGGTTACATAGGCTCCTGTAATGACTATGGGCCCCAGATCAAACCGTTGGGGTTTACAATTAACAATATTTATATACTTTCCCTGTATTTGGGAGCTACTCTCTTCCCTATCTTTTTAACCAGTCTGCATTTGAATAAAATCTCCAGATGATTCATATGCATAGAAAGTTTTGAGAAGTACTACTTTAGAATTTATTTCACTAGTTTGAGGTTTACTTTCTATAGTTACTTCTAAAATGAAGTTTGTTTTTTTTTAATGCAAGAAAATTATAGCTTTTGTTATCTTTTTTTCTTCTTTTACCAGAACACTGTTCATCTCTGTCTTATTCTGGTTGGGGGATTGAACCTGGGATATTTGGTGGCTCAAATATGAGTCATTTTGCATAACAATTATGTCATCTCCCCTGTCCTATTTTTACATTTCTTAGTTGTTATAATAGCAAAGGTAGGATGCATGCATGGTTTTTCCGTTTATTTTATTTTTTTGTTAAAATATTTATTAATTAATGTGAAAGATAGGAGGAGAGAGAAAGAACCAGATATCACTCTGGTACATGTGCTGCTGGGGATTGAATTTAGGACCTCATTCTTTTTTTAATTTATTTTTTATTTAAGAAAGGATAAATTAACAAAACCATAGGGTAGGAGGGGTACAACTCCACACAATTCCTGCCACCCAATCTCCATATCCCACCCCCTCCCCTGATAGCTTTCTCTATCCCTCTGGGAGCATGGACCCAGGGTTGCTGTGGGTTGCAGAAGGTGGAAGGTCTGGCTTCTGTAATTGCTTCCCCGCTGAACATGGACGTTGACTGCTTGGTCCATACTCCCAGTCTGCCTCTCTCTTTCCCTAGTAGGGTGGGTCTCTGGGGAAACAGAGCTCCAGGACACATTGGTGGGGTCTTCAGTCCAGGGAAGCCTGGCCAGCATCCTGATGGCATCTGGAACCTGGTGACTGAAAAGAGAGTTAACATACAAAGCCAAACAAATTGTTGAGTAATCATGGACC
This sequence comes from Erinaceus europaeus, assembly GCF_950295315.1. Taxonomy (NCBI): domain Eukaryota; kingdom Metazoa; phylum Chordata; class Mammalia; order Eulipotyphla; family Erinaceidae; genus Erinaceus; species Erinaceus europaeus. Next base: position 62,790,582 of record NC_080172.1, read on the forward strand.
CAAAGGTTGGAATAGTGGAGAGGAAGTGTTGGGGGGGGTACTCACTGCAAACTCTAGTGTACTTCTGCTTTCAGGTATATATTTTGCACTAGTTTATGGATAAGTGAACATATGCTCTCTCTCACAGAACCTGGTCTATATCTAGGTTTTGGGACTATGTTAGCAAGTGAACCACCTGGGATGGAATTAGAGAATCCTATGAAAGGAAAGGTCTCACCTGAGTAATGAAGCTGAAGGGTTGTCATTCCACACGTGAAGTCTCTGGACACAGTCTGAGCTGAAGCATGTTGAGGTGGCAATCTTTGCATTGATTAGGTTGCGATCGGCAGATGCAATATTATTTGATATGGATTGGGAGAGGCATGTGGGAAAGTGGGTTCCAGGACTGGGGGAAATAAATATAGGCTCTGTAGTGGAGATGTGAGGTTCCTGCTGTCTTAGGGTTCCAAAAGACAATGGATAGTTAATGTTATCATCACATTATTTGGTAATTGGGTTAACTTTGAAAAGTCCTTTTGTTAGGGTTTGCTGTATAGTACCCAGTATCTTGTGTATAGCTGTGCCATTGGTTGCTTCTGATATACTTGGTCTAGGCTTTTGAGAGAGTCCGTATATCAAATATATAGCCTATATATTAAAAAGACTCAGTCTGTGTTTTAAAAACTTCAAGACATACAATTAGTTTTCCCCTTCTCATATTAACTAGTGATTTATATGACTACACTTTACTAGGAGTGTACATAAACACCATTCCCACCACCAAAAGACTGTGTCCCATCTCACCCCCCCACTCCCACCCCCCACCAGCCCAGGAAGCTGCATGTCTACCCCTCACCACAGGGTTTTTACTTTGGTGACCTAAGGACCTCATTCTTGAGAATCCCATGCCTTGTGCACTGCACTATTTCCAGAACCACCATGGTTTTTCCTTAAATTTTTTTTTTTAAATTATCTTTATTTATTGTATAAAGACAGCCAGAAATTGAGAGGGCAGGGGAGGTAGAGAGGGAGATAGAAAGAGAGACACTTGTTCGAACCTTGGTCCTTGTGCATTATAACATTTGCATTCAAACTAGATGTACCACCACCAGGGCCTGGCTTTTCCTTTTTAAATTCTGTAAAACTCAACTAGTCTAACTTCAAGAGAGGTAGACTCATGGTAATTACCAATTGAAGCGTTACACTGACTTTAAATTTGATTACTTAACTTTCAGCAGTTGATACAAGATAATATAAAGTTGAGTTTCTGATCTATAGGATTTACATATTTTGAACACAGTATCATATCTTTATAGTCCTGTGGAATTATTCAGGTCCAAGTAAACTTTAAAAACATGTGTTTGTGTATTTTGAACACAGTATTATATCTTTAAGTTCTGTGGAATTATTCAGGTCCAAGTAAGCTTTAAAAACGTGTTTGTGGGAGTTGGGCAGTAGCGCCGCAGGTGGCACAAAGCGCAAGGACTGGCAGAGGGATCCCGGCTCTCCACCTGCAGGGGAGTCCCTTCACAAGCGGTGAAGCAGGTCTGCAGGTGTCTTTTTCTTCCTCTCTCTGTCTTCCCTCCTCTCCCCATTTTTCTCTGTCCTGTCCAACAACAACGGCATCAATAACTACAACAATAAAGCAACAAGGGGAACAAAAGGGAATAAATAAATATTTAGAAAAATATATATGTATTTATGTAGGAGAGGAAGAGACATAGTGGGAGAGGGGGAGAAAAGGGAGGGAAAAGGAGGAAGAAAGCCACAAGAGCACTGTTTTATCCTTAGCACAGGAGATAAAACGCAGGGTTTCATGCTTGCTTATAAATATTCAAAATTGGAACCATTTTGCTGACCCCCCTAATTTTATTTAGCATTTTAGTAACAATTTTGACCAAAAAGTTGGTGCTTACAGAATCTTTTGGTCAGTCAATAGAGAAAAATTAGTGTTCACCACCTAGGAATATGTTTCCTGCAGGGGAGTCGCTTCACAGGTGGTGAAGCACGTCTGTAGGTGTCTGTCTTTCTTTCCCCTCTCTGTCTTCCCCTCCTCTCTCCATCTCTCTCTGTCCTATCTAGCAACGACGACATCAATAATAACTACAACAATAAAACGACAAGGGCACCAAAAGGGAATAAATAAATAAATATTAAAAAAAGAAGAAGGTGAGAGATGGGGGTGGAGGGGAGAGAAAGGGAGATACCTGTAGCACTGCTCCAGCACTCCTGAAGTTTCCTACTGCAGGTGGGGACCTGGGTCCTAATACTGCATGGTAATAAGCACTCTACTGTTTGACCATCACTATTGAAATGGTTTTAGCCACTGAAGTGTGACTGTTCTGCAGTTAGTATGCAGTCTTTGACTTTCCTCCTTATAGAAATCCTCTGGCAGCTGATAAACTAAAAATGGTCATTAGTAAGCCTTGTGTTAAATAAAGGTGGTCACTTTTTGTTTTGACCTTTCCAAGGTTAAATAGTGGCACTTCTTTATTTAAAGAGGAATTGTTTTTCCATGTCTCTGAGTGATGTTAGCTTCTATGTGGGAGGCTTAGAGAATTTTAATGTGCTATATGAAATGAAGATTTTGATTTCATATCTGGGTTGAAACTTTACATCCTGCATTTCTAACAAGTTCCCAGATGCTGCTGCTGTTGCCAATTCACAAACTAGCAAGGTTATCTGTCTGAAATTCTGTACATCAGTTACAAATAGAAATAACAAAAACTAAAAGTAGAGTGAAGTTAAGTGGGGAATTGTTTTAAATATCAGCAGCAGGGAGTATTTTCACCATACAGCAACTTATATAACTAATTGAAGAGTAAATATTGGAAAGTGTTTAATTAAGAAATATAGTTACCAAAATAGGATAATTGAGGGGATTTTTGTTCTCTTTATCTGGCAAAGGTACTGATCTTAAGTTAAAAAATCTGCATGTGTACAACAAAAAGATTTTTCTATTCTATTTTCTTCTTTACCGGTTTTTGAGGATCATAGCTCCTTAGGTGGTGGTAGACTGTTTTTTGTTAGTTTTACTGTTTCGGAGAGAAACATGCTCTTTCTGCTCTGTGTGCTGTGGTAGATCTAAAATGGGATTTTAGGTGCTCCCCACTTTGACTAATATAATGGACATTTTCTAGTGACTTGGTAGGTAAAGAATTAAGTGAGTAGAACTAGCAAATTATTTTGTAGATTGGGATATAACTGAGAAGCTTCTAGAAACTGGACATTACATGCTATGTAAAGGGAGAATTAAACATGTTAAGTGGATAACTTTATAAAAGAAAATAGCATTACAGTGGTAGGTTTCTTCTCCCCCCCATTCTCAGTATAGCTTATAATAAACACATTTGGATTCACATTGGGTTCATAATGTATGTTTTAAAGAGTGGATGCTTTTATTATTTTTTTAAAAATTAAATTAAAAGGTTAAGATTGTTGACTTTTTCCTTTCTGCTTTTTTAAATAGGTTAAATGAGCTTCTTTCTGAAACATGAGTTCTATGGTATAATTATACATCCCCCTGCCACCCCCTAGATAGTGTATTTCTAGCTTGGTGTTTTCTCACCATGTGTGCTTAACCCACTGTGCTACCACCTGACCCCCAAGCTTGGTGTTTTCTAAGCCCACCTCACCCCCAGGATGATGATGATTATTTTTTTTAAACTTAAAAAAACTATTTGTTTATTTTCCTTTTGTTGTTGTAGTTACTGTTGTTATTGATGCCGTCATTGTTAGATAGGACAGAGAGAAATGGAGAGAGGACGGGAAAACAGAGGGGGAGAGAAAGATAGACAGCTGCGGACCTGCTTTGACACTTGTGAAGTGACTCCCCTGTAGGTGGGGAGCTGGAGGCTCTAACCGGGATCCTTAAGCCGGTCCTTGCTCTTGATGCCATGTGTGCTTAACCTGCACATGTGATACTGCCTGACTCCCTATTTAAAAAATTTTTTTATTATCTTTATTTGTTGGATAGAGATAGCCAGAAATCAAAAGGGGTAGGGGAGATAGAGAGGGAGAGAGACAGAGACACCTGAGCACTGCTTCACTACTCGTGAAGCTTTCCCCATGCAGGTGGGGACTAGGGACTCGAACCCTGGTCCTTGTGCACTTAACCAGGTACGCCACTACCCGGCACCCAGGATGATTCTTTTAAAAGATATATTTAAAAATTTTTATTATCTTTATTTATTAAATGGAGACAGCCAGAAACCAAGAGGGTAGGAACAGAGAAGAGAGAAACCTGCAGTCCTGCTTCACCACTTGCAATTCCCACTGCAGGTGGGGACCGGGCCCTTGAACCTGGGTCCTTGTGCACTGTAACATGTGTGCTCAACCAGGTGCGCCACCATCTTGCCCTCAGGATGGACTTTTTAGAGGAGTATTTGGTTCACAACAAAATGAGGGGGAAAGGTATAGAGTTTTCCTATATAGTCCCTGCCCTCATGTATGCATAGCCTACCACATTATTAGTATCTTCCATCAGATACACTTGCTGAATTGTTAAAATTGACGAATCTGCATTGACACATTCTAATCAGTCCAGATCCATAATTTATGTTTTGAAATTCTTGGGATTTTACCTTCTGCATGGTGGACTAATGTATAGTGTATAAGGTGTTATCAGTCAGTATAGTTGCAGAGACAGTATTCTTCACTGCCTTAAAAAAAATCTGGCTCCTCATATTCATCCTTGTCCAGCCCTTCTATAATCCCTTGTGTAGTCTTTTTTTATATTTACTTATTTTCCCTTTTGTTGCCCTTGTTGTCTTTTATTGTTGTAGTAGTTGTTATTGTAGTTGTTATTGATATAGATGTTATTAGATAGGACAGAGAGAAATGGAGAGAGGAGGGGAAGACAGACAGGGGGAGAGAAAGGTAGACATCTGCAGACCTGCTTCACTGTCTGTGAAGTGACTCCCCTGCAGGTGGGGAGCTGGGAGTTCAAACTGGGATCCTTAAGCTGGTTCTGGCACTTTGCGCCACATGTGCTTTACCCACTGCGCTACCACCCGACTCCCTTCATAACCTTTTTTTTTTAAAATTTTAATTTATGAAAAGGAAACACTGACAAAAACCATAGTATAAGAGGGGTACAACTCCACAAAATTCCCACCACTAGAACTCTGTATCCCATCCCCTCCCATGATAGCTTTCCTATTCTTTAACCCTCTGGGAGTATGGACCCAGGGTCATTATGGGGTGCAGAAGGTGGAAGGTCTGGCTTCTGTAATTGCTTCCCTGCTGAACATGGTCATTGACAGGTCGATCCATACTCCCAGCCTGCCTCTCTCTTTCCCTAGTGGGGTGGGGCTCTGGGGAAGCAGGGCTCCAGGACACATTGGTGGGATCATCTGCCCATGGAAGTTCAGTTGGCATCATGTTAGCACCGGGAACTTGGTGGCTGAAAAAAAGAGTTAACATATAAACCTAAACAAATTGTTGACTAATCATGAACCTAAAGGCTGGAATAGTTCAGATTTGGGGGGGGGGGGGGTCTCCCGTTTTATAGATAGCTCGTCGGCCTATTTTAGTTATATTCCAAAGAGCCTGTGACTATACTAGTTTTTTTTTTTTTTTTTTTTCTGAGCTTGACATCTGCTATGCAGGTGGATTCCACTTATTGTCTGGGGAGATGATGTCATGGCTGGAAAAAGGACCAGAAAGCTGGATCAGGGAAGAGAGTAGCTCCCAAATATGGGAAAGGTTTATAAATATTGTTGACTCTAAACCCCATCAATTTGATCTGATCTGGGGCCCATATTCACCTTAGGAGCCTATGTGACCTCTGCATCCCTGTAGATCTGAGCTCATATTCTGAGATTATGAGTAGGAACATTCCAAGATGCCCCAATTTCAGAACCCATTTTCCTCAGGTGGAAGATAGAGTATGTTGTCCAACCTCCCTTCAGAGGATGGAACATTCTCTACCGTTGTTGATCCACATTCAGGGCAAGGTCCTATGGAGGCCCACAAAGGGGTCTGTTGTATTGTTCTTGATAGAGATGACCGGTAACAATGGAGAAAGGGATTTATTCGAGGTCTAGGCCCATCATGTCTGTGTGGGAATCTCGGGACTCCCTGACTAGGGCCCCAGCTGATGGGGTGGCCTGATAGTGACTATAGAGACATCGTTAAAGTATGTCAGTCTCTTGCCCTTATTCAGCTTTTGTAGTCCTTACTTGGATAAGGTTAGCTTTAGAGTGACCAAGGGAAGTGTAATAGGAAGTAGGTGAGGAGGGTAAGTCTAAGTAGAAACTATTTTCATTAGGAACTTTATGGTGTCTTTTTAGGTCTTTGTACTTGCATGCTGTATATATTGACTCACTGCAGACTACTGTGCACTTTTGCTTTTAGGTATATATTTTGCCCTAATTTATGGATACATGTGAACATATGCCCTATCTCATGGGACCTGGTCTGTATTAGGTTTTGGGACTTTGTTAGGAATTGAACAACCTGGAATGGAATTAGAGAATCCTATGAAAGGAAAGGTCTAAACCAAGTAATGAGGCTGGAGGGTTGACATTCTACACTTGACATCTCTGGACACAGTCTGAAGTGAAACATGCCTAGGTGGTACTCATTGCGTTGATTAGGTTGGGATCAGCAGATGCAATATCATTTGGTATGAATTGAGAGAAGCATGCAGGAATGTGAGCCCCACCCTAGAGGTTCCAGGACTAGGGGAAATATAGGATCTATAGAGCAAGTGGGAGGTTCCTGCTGTCTTATGGTTTAAGAAGGCAATAGATAGTTATTGCTGTAATCAAATTATTTGGCAATTGGGTTAACTTTGAAAATCCATTGTTGGGATTTGCTGTATCATACACAATCTCATCATAATTTGTCCTTTGATTTTATTTATATATATCTGTATTTTATAAAGTAACGCCACTGGTTGCTTCTGCTCTCCTGATCTAAGCTTTTCGGAGAGTCAACATTTCAAAGACTCGGCCCATGGTCGGTGCATTTAAAAGTTTAAGACATTCAATTAATTTTCCCCCTCATATTAATTAAATAGTTATTTATCTGACTTCAAGTTAATAGGAGTGTACATAAACACTATTCCCAGCACCCCATCTTATCCCCACTCCTCCTCCATGAAGCCAGTGAAGCCGAACATCCACCCTCATCCTCCAACCAGAGATTTTTACTTTGGTGCCCTACTCCAACATTTGTGTAATTTTATTGTCTCTTTGGTTTTGCCTTTTTCAGAATGTGATGGGGGTCGGGTAGTGATGCACCTGGTTGAGCATACACATTACAGTGTGCAAGCACCTGGGTTTGAGCCCGCAGTCCTCACCTTTAGGAAGAAAGCTTTGTGAGTGGCAAAGCCAGTGTCTCTGTCTCTCTTTTTTTTTCCCCCTCTCCTTCCCTTTCAAGTTCTGACTGTCTCTATCTAATTAAAAAAAAAGAAGAATGTAGTTGAAATTGCATATATTATTTAGTATTTCAAAGTTGACTTTTACTTAGTAATAGTCACTATGAGAAACTGAACTCATAGGTTAGACTATCATTTGTTGCTAGGTAGGTAGAAAAACTGGTCATGTCTGTTTTGGTTACCAGGATTATCTCTGGGGTTTGGTACAATGAACCCACTGTTTCTGGTGGCCTTTTTTTTTTTTTTTTCCTTAATTTGGTAAGACAGAAATTGAAAGAAGACAGGGAAAGAGTAGGGAGAGAGAGAGAGAGAGAGACTTCTGCATCACTTGCCTCACCAGTCATGAAGCTCCCCCTCTGCAGGTGGGGGCCTGTGACTTGAACCTGCATCCTTGTGTTCAGTGGTAATGTGTGTGCTCAACTGGTTGTTTCACCACCTGGCCTCCGTATGAAAAATAGGGAGGAAGACCTGATAACTTTGCTTAGATCCTTAGATATTTTTGAGATTTCTCAGAATTGTTAATGTGATCCTTTAAGAGTTTTCACGACCTAGCCACAGCTTTTTTCTGTGGTTTCAGCTGCATCCGTGAGTGTGTACATGTTTGTCTCCATCCATCCATAAGGTGGGCCTTGTGCATGGACAATTTCACCATACTTATGCCTCTCTTTTTCATTTAGGTAGAGAGAGAGAGAGAAAGAAGGATCATAACACTAGTGCTTCCCCCAGTGCCATAACATCTCTCATTTGGTGCTGGGGCTCAACCCTGGGCCTTGCCATTTTAAGGCTTGTGCTGTACAAGTGAGATATATCATTAGTCTACTCATTTGCATTTACCATTATTAATTTTCTTGTAGACTTCAAGAGTTTTGTTTCATAGCTCGGGAGACTGCATAATGGTTATCCAGAGACTTTCATGCCTGAGGCTCCCAAGTCCCAAGTTCAACCCTCAACACTACCATAAACCAGATTTGAGTAGTGCTCTGGCCTCTCTCCCTTCCCCATCCCATAATAAAAATTAAATATTGTTTCCTTTAAACTTGTTCTACAGATTTTAGTTCAAATTTATACCAAGAAGCACTATCCTCCTAAATCAGGATTATATTCTCTTTTATAACGTCTTCGATATTCCATTCTCAGAACAAGTTATAGTTAGCTATTTGTGCAGATAAATGTCTGTCTTTGTTGAATTATAAACTTTAGGGGTGGGTAAGAATGAGTGTGGTCTGCTCTGTATTTAGGGCAGTGCCTCACAGTAATATACAGTGAATTTTTATTGAATGAATGGCAGTCCGCTTTCTAATAATTCCCACTCCTTAAGATTAGGTAAATCAATTCTTCTACAATAAGCTTCCAAGTATTTGAAGAGAATCATGTCTCCTCTTGAATCTTTTCAAGTTAAATACTTTTGAAATGCAATTTGTTCATTTTTCCTTTAATGTGTGTTCTTTTAAATAACAAATCATTTTAATTGTTCTTAGTGTGTGCTGTAGCTATAGAATTTTTTTTAGTCCATAGTAAATGTCATTTGTATACTACAGAGTACTGCCTGCATTAGTACAAAGTACACACGGCTTCAGCTAAATTACTACAACCAAAAGGTCTTATATACCAGCGATAGAACAAAAAGTTTCAGGAGCCCAGAGGTAAGCATTCGTGTTCCATGATGTCATCCAGGATTTTACTTTCCTTCTGATTTTTTCCATTCCCTTTGGTATTGCCATATGCATGGCTAAATATCTGTCAAAAGCTAGAAAGTAGGGTGCAAGCTGCTTATAAAGACACTTGCTCTGGATTTCCATATGTAATTTGTGCCACCATCTCATTTTCTAGAACTTAACCTCAGTGCACATTCAGTTGCCAGGGAGCCTAGATCATTGGCTTTAAGCCCAGGAAGTTCTTTTACTTAAAGAAAAAAGGGTTGCATAGATACTGGAGGATAATTCATTACTTGGCAATAGTGTCAGATAGTACATGTTGAATTTCTGGTAATAAGTGCTGGCCATCTTCTGATTTGTGCTGTTACTTATTTAAATACATCATAAATACTAATATTTATTAAGTTTTTACATAAGTTACAGGCACTGTTGGATCAGTTTTATAGCCTTTTTTTAATCTGCCAGAGTTCAGTGACTACTTACTTTATTTCTAGCCTCAGCAATCAAATTTAGCATTCAGCCATTTCAGTCTTACCTTCTTTTACTTTTCAAATAGGAATGCTACTTTATACTGATTTATGTCACATATTAGTTATTGTAGGTGTTTGCATTTTAGTGCTGCTAAATTTAGTGATGTTTAAATTAGGTAAACTTGGAGTACTGTTATGTGGAGGTGTTAATTCAGACTCAACATGTATACTAAATTTAAGGAGTAGATTAACCTTTCAAATTAATAATGTGTTAAAGAAAACCAACCCCATTGAAAATTGGGGGGAAGATATAGGCAGAATCTTCTCTAAATAAGAGATCCAGAGGGCCAACAGACATAGGAAAAAAATGCTCAGAGTCACTGATGATCCGGGAAATGCAAATAAAAACGAGAATGTGAGAATGTCACATATTAGAAAGACAAATGCCTGTTGGAGAGACTGTGGTGGGGGGGAAGGGATTACTGGAAAGGGATTACTGCATGACTGGTGGGAATGTAAGTTGGTCTAAACCTTATGGCAAACAGTTTGGAGATTAATCAGAACTATAGAAATGGACCTACCTTATTGTCTAGCAATCCCTCTCCTAGGGATCAAGCCGTGGGAAATAAAAACACCTATCCTAAAAGACACGTGCTCAACAGTATTTATAGCAACACAGTTTGTAATAACTCAAACTTGGAAGCAACCCAGATGCACAACCACAGATGAATGGCTAGGGAAGTTGTAGTACATATACACGGTGGAGTACTATGCAGCTGTCAAAAATGATGGCAATCTCCTTTGCAACAGCATGGCCAGAACTCGAAGGCATTATGTTGAGTGAGACAAGCCAGAAAGAGAAAGACCAATCAGTACAGAATGATCTCAATTATAGGTGGAGTAAGGTGAAACTTGGGCTGGGAATGGCATATTGCACCAAAACAAGAACTCTGGGGAAGGAGAGATAGGGACAAGATGATTCTGTTGTGTCTCCTAGTCACCAGTCAAGGGGAGATGAGAGGCTCTGCTTATCTGTTAGACTATGCTGTAAACCACTACCCCCCATAAAAAAGATGCTGAAAAATTTATTAAGATTTGCACAGTCTTGAAGCCAGTAATTAGGTCAAACAAACAGCTGCCATATAGGAGTATACATTAGGATTGGTCTTGAGTCATGAGAATTTTAAATTAAAGATGGATCTTGAGGACATACCTCCATACAGTGCCATTGTCCTGGAGGATTTAAAAACCTTTATTGGTAGAGGAATTTCTGATAATTGGGAAGAGTTGAGGGAGGTATTTGTAGTGACTGATATTTTCTGTTCTCCTTTAAAGCTTGTGATCCTAGAACTGAGGGTTAAATCTGCTTTAATGGTTTTATGATGCTTGGCTTAGCAAGAAAACCTCTTGTCGTTCCCTTCATATCTGTATCCCATGGTTATTGGTTTCCCCAGTCTTCGTCCCATGTTTTTTTAAAGTTTTTTTTTTTTTTAATTTCCCTTTTGTTGCTCTTGTTGTTTTTCGTTGTTGTTGTAGTTGTAATTGTTGTTGTTAGATAGGACAGAGAGAAATGGAGAGAGGAGGGGAAGACAGAAGGGGGAGAGAAAGACAGACATCTGCAGACCTGCTTTACCGCTTGTGAAGCAACTCCCCTCCAGGTGGGAAGCTGGGGCTTGAACCGGGATCCTTTCCCAGTCCTTGTGCTTCGTGTCCCCTGTTTTTAAAGCAAAATGCTCATACAGATGGATGGAAGCAACTTACACAAATACATACAAATACAGGTCAGTTTTGGTCTAGGTGGTTGTTGCTTTAGATCACCTAAGTTGATTTTGGTGGTACAATTTGTATGGGGTTAAGAAATCCCTCCTACTCGAGAACACGGTCTTAAGATTTTATTTTCTGTGTGTGTATGTTTGGAGGTGACAATAAATTGTGTATGGAAAAAATAGTGGCTTGAGTCAAAGAACCAGTAGTGAAGAGCTGTATAAGAAATGCAGGTTGGTGGGGGGAGGGTGTCGTTTTTTGAAACAGTAACAATTGAGCTCAGGGAATAGGTCTTATTACACCAGGGTGGAGCTGTGCCGTAGCCTTTGATCTCTCTTTCACCTCTTTCATCTCTATCTCTTTAGTGAAATAAATAAATACAGTCTAAAAACAAAACAAAACAGTGTGGCCTGGGAGGTGGCACAGTGGATAAAGCACTAGATTCTCAAGCATGAGGTCTTGAGTTCGAGCCCTGTCATCACATGTATGGATGATGCTCTAGTTCTTTCCTCTGTTTCAAAAATTCATAAACAATTTATTTTATACAGTTCTCTCTTTTATATTTATTTATTTATTTAGTTAAAGATGAGAAATTGAGAAGGAAGGGGGAGATAGGGAGAGGGATACCTATATAGCAGTGTTTCAACACCCGTGAAGCGTCTCCCTGCAGGTGGGAATTGGGGCCTTGAACCTGGGTTCCTGTGCATTGTAATGTGTGCTCTACTGGGTGCATCTTTGACCAGCTTCCCCATATATAATATCAAAATAAAATAATAACAGGTATTTAATTTTTTTTTTTAATTGCCACAGGGGTTGTTGCTGGGGCTCTGTGTCTACACAGGGAATCCACTTCTCCTGGTGGCCATTCCTCCCACTCCTTTTTTTCATGATAGAAACAGAAATTGAGGGAGCCAAGTGGTGGCACAACTAGTTAAGTGCACATAGTACTAAGTGCAGGGATCCGTGTAGGGATCTGAGTTTGAGCCTCCCACTCCCCACCTGCAAGGAGGAAGCCTTACAGTTGGTGGAGCAGGTCTGCAGGTGTCTTTCTCTCCTCCTCTCTATCCTCCTCCTCTCTCAATTTCTTTCTACCCTATCAACACACACATACACACACCACTCCCACCACCCTGCCCCTGCCCCACCCCCAACCCCAAAATGTTTTCTTTATTTTGGATAGAAACAGAGAAATTGGGGGGGGGGGATAGAGTGAGTGACACCTGTATTGTCTCATTGTTCATGAAGCTTCTCCTTTTGGAGGTGGGGACTGGGAATTTGAACCTGGGTACTTGTGTATGGTAACATGTATTCAACCAGGTGTGCCACCACCTGCCACCGCCCCCCCCATTGATTCTTAAAAAAAAATTTTTTTTTTTTTTAATGGGAGGTGGCTCAGTGGGTAGTATGCATGCTTCCCATGTATGAGACCCTGGATTCAGTTCCAGATACCACAAGAGTGCAACAAAGACAAAAATAAAATTTCGTGGATGGCAAAATGGTACGTTAGTGTCTTTCGCTCTTTCATTAAAATGTTTTTTAATATTAGAGATTCCCTTATAATGATACAATTATATGCTATACTTTTAAAATTTAATCTGCTTTTTAACTAAGAGAATGTAAGATTGTTGATCTGAGGTGGAAATTCTGGTTAGAATACAGCATAGGATCTGTCTCTAGAATCATTTTAAATTAGATGTACGAATATAAGAACTTGCATGGAATGTCTAGAAAAATAGGTTGCTATGGGATCAGTTTGAATGGTTAGATTCTCTGGGCTACTTATTTGTACTAAAACATGCCCTAACTTTCACTAGAAGGTTGTTATAGAGAAAAATACATGTGTATTTTTAGGTAGCATTAGAATTAAAATGAAAGGACTGTGAAGGGTCATTTGAAAGTTTTCCAGAATAATTGAATTCTTGAAAGATTAGATTTGGCTTGGCAGAAGGAAGACATGCTAAGTAAGGCAGATTCATGAGAAAGTTATTGCAGGAGGGGTGGAATAATAGTTCACCTAAATAGTGCACCTAGTTTGCCATGTGTGAGAACCAGGTTCCAGGTTCAAGCCTGGCCCCTACTGCACTAGAGGAAGCTTCAGTACTGTGGTATATTTCTTTCTATTTTTTCTTTCTAACTGAAATAAGCCAGCCCAGAGCAGTGAAGCTCCTGTGACTACAGAAACAAACAAGAAGAAAAAAGAAAAAACAAAAGTTACTGTAGTTAGAAGTGTTTGGTAAAATTGAGTAGAGAAAAATGTCAGCCTGCTTAGAGTGGAGCATCTTGCATGGCATTATTGGAAGATTGGTTTTGATAAGTCATCCTGGTATCTGGCTTGATTTTTTTTTTCCCCCTGCCTTAACTACTTAACCATTATTAATTTTGTTTCCTAAGTAGGTTCACTTTATAAAGTATTTACAGAGTTCAAAAATAATCACTTAAACAATTTAAATACATCTTAATGCCTGTAATATTTGAGATACTGGGACCATATAGACTAACTTACTTACACATCTTGAAATTTGTGTTTGTGACATATGCCTATGTGTACTAGGCTAGAGTTCCTTTCTGTAAATATTGACTTTATTCAAGATACTATCCATTGAGTTCTTAGTATGTAAACTATGTTTTTATTCTATTTTTTTCTCTATTTTTATTTTCTAGATATTCTCTAAATTAAGCATGTTTTAAAATTTAAAGAACCTAGTGTGTAAAGAAAAGTATTGGAGGCAGTAGTCTATTCTGATACTTTTTTTTTTTTAGAAAATTACATTACTTTAGTCCTTTTTCCCCCTCTCTTCATTTTACTTCAGGTCAACAGGACATACTGCTGTGGCACCTACCGAGCAGGTCCTATGCGGCAGATAAGTCTTGTTGGAGCAGTAGATGAAGAAGTTGGTGATTATTTCCCAGAGTTCCTTGATATGTTAGAAGAATCACCATTTCTGAAAGTGAGTGTTTTGTTTATTCATGTTATTATTATAGTTCTTATCTGTGTGTTCCATTAAAAAACACTGTATCAGTCTTATCACTTGAAATTAAATTTTATCCATGGTTTTGAATTGAAATGTCTTGAAAATTATTACTTAAGTTTTATTCTTTTTTATTGGATTGTTGGAGAAGTCATGACATTTTTCTATGCAAACATGCACACCATGACTTTTCTGACAACTTAATAATACAAATTAGTATGTAGTGTAACACTTCACTTACACATATAAAATCAGTTTCCTAGAGCCTTCTTTTGAGTGGGTGGTGTTAATATATAAATATTTAAATAATATTTTTAATGTGTCTCATTCATGGACTTCCAGATGACTTTGCCCTGGGGTACACTTTCCAGTCTTCGACTCCAGTGTAGGTCCCAGAGTGATGATGGGCCTATAATGTGGGTAAGACCAGGAGAGCAGATGATCCCTACAGCAGACATGCCAAAGTCACCCTTCAAAAGACGACGGTAAACATTTATCTTTCTCAAATAAGCAAAGAAACTTTACAAGTTTGTTATTTAAATGAAGGAAAGAGAAAAAGATACAGACAGACAGATGCACCAGAACACTGATTAACTCTAACAGATGGTGGTGCTGGGGAGTGAACCTGGGACATCAGACGGAGCCTCAGGCGTGAAATTGTCTTTGTATAATTATCATGTTACTTCCCCAGCTCAGTAAAGGCACTTTCTAAAAAATTGGTTGTTTAAAAATTATTGTGATATGAGCACAATTTGAAAACCATTTGTCTAGGTGAGTTCTCTTAAATAAATCCTTCAGTGTTCACTTGTGTAAGCCAGTCAGTTTATTACATATACATCAGTGAGGTAGCCTTGAAAAAATCAAGTATAAGTTTTACTTTTCTTAAGACTTGGATCCTATCTACATTTAAAATAAAAGCCCAATTCTTTTGTGTGGCCTACATATTTCATAATATAGGACCAAGATTATGTTGAAAATTGGGAAATATACATTGGCCATCACTTTTTTTTTTTTTTTTGAGGGTTTGCTTTGTTCTCCTTGACAATTGTTTTCTTACAGATTTTTTTTAAACTAGAGCACTGCTCATCTCTTGCTTATGGTGGTGCAGGGGGATTGAGCCTGGAATTTTGGACCCTCAGGCATCAGAGTCTTTTTTGCATAACGGTTATCCTATGGACCCTCACTCCTAGTTGTTCTTTTCTTAATGCTCCAGTATTGTGTTCATTAGTAATATTTTTTTCTTTTCTTCTTCTTTTTTTTTTAATACAAAATTTGGGCTTTTTGATGGCAGGGATTGCATTTTAGTCTTAAGCATGACACAAATAGCAGGTAACAAGTGTTTGCTGAATGAACCTAACAGTGTATTATCCTTTAGTAAGCCATTCATTTTGTGTTAACTGTTTTAGACACTTAAGCCAAAGTTTGTTAACAATACTATGAAAAAAATTTTTATGAGACAAAAATTAGACTTTGAAAATAGCAACTCAGATGTTTAACTTTATTTTTATTTATTAAATATGAGAGACAGTTTCACATGAGAGAGAGAGAGACAGAGACAAGCCAGAACACCATTCTGGTATAGGCAGTGCTGGAATCGAACTGCAAACCTCAGGGCGGTTTGCAGTTGATTCTTTTAGTTGAGGTATTTTCCTGAATGCCCCCAAGTAAGTTTTAATGGACCAGTCTAGCCCTTAAAACTCATAGAAATTCTAGAACTAAATATAGAAAACCTAGATACTCGACTTGTTGTATGAAAATTCTTTGTCAAAACTGCATATGAAAATTCAAGGTTGATGGTATAGCAAACCCTGGCAGTAAACAAAAATTCCAGTATATTACTAAACTTTGGCAGTTCTGTATGTCATGGTGATGAGTCTGGGGATTCTAAATTCTTAACTACTATATACAATTTTTGTTCAATAACAGTATTTTCAAAAAAAAAGAAGTGATTTGTCTCTTGATTGCTGTAAACTTAAAATAGGTAATAGAAAAGAGTAAAATCAAATAAAGAATGTCTACAACCACATGTATTTAGGTATGTTAACTTTTCAAATTTTAGTTCATATATAGACTAAGTTTTCATTGCATTTACACCAGTGAGCTCTTTCTTTAAAATGATAATTATTTTAAAACCTAGTTTTATTTTTCCCTTCAGCAGATAGATTCAGCCATATTATAATTAGTACAAAGTGTTTTCAATTTTCCAATCTAAGCCATATATGTTTTTGTCCATTCTGAATCATATTTTATCAAATATGACTGTGGTGTGCTGGAACCATTTTGTAGTGATTCATAAGACCAGTATTGTTCTCCCAACTTTGCATTGCTGCTTGAGGTCAAAGTTAAATTGACTGTGTTGAGAGTATTTATACCACAAAAAAGGGGACAAATCAGCTACAAATCAGCCATCTCCCAGGGAGACAATTTGCTAAACTTGCACAGTTACTTTGAGTTGTTTATTATTTATTTATTTAATTAATTTATTTTTTAACCAGAACACTGCTTAGCTCAGGCTTATGGTGGTTTAGGGGATTGAACCTGGGACTTTGGAGCCTCAGGCATGAGAGTTGTTAAATTGTTAAATGACCCCCACTTATTCTTGCATTCTTATTTTTTTGTCAGATTTTACATACTGCTGAGGTTAGTTCAAGTTCTCCTTTAAAACCATAGTTAGGCTTTATACGATCTCTAATAGGTGTATTCTAAACTTTGAAAGCTAATGGCATTATGAGTAGGAATGATTACTTTAGATGCAATGAGTAGGCTTAACAGTATTTTCTATGGTTCCTATATTATATAATCACCCAAAGGAATACTATACAAAATCATCTTTTTAATATTTCATCTTGATACTGAAACATTTCTATCATATTTTATCTTGTTTAATATATGAATTATGCTGACATTTAAAAAAATTGTCCTGTAAAACATTAATCCCCCAATAAAGAAAAGAGAAAAACACCATGTAGAATAAACAGATACTGCTGTTCTAAGTAGAAGAAAAAAACAACTGGAAAAAGAAATTGTTCTGTGCCTCCTGCAATTTATGATTGCTCCTTTTTGAAGGGGTACACACACTTCTTTTGAACATAGTCCTGATATTTTCTATTCTCTTTAGTGCTTAGGATACATTACTTTCTTCTAGGATCACACTGACTTTTTCCTTTACTGTTACAGCTATGACTATGGCTTTGTTTTTTTAAAAAATACTTATTTATATAGTCTTTTTTTTTTTTTTTGCCTCCAGGGTTATTGCTGGGGCTCGGTGCCTGCAATACAAATCCATTGCTCCTGGCAGTCATTCTTTCCTTTTTTTTTTTTTTTGTTGGATAGGACAGAGAACTTGAGAGAGGAGGGGGATGACAGAGTGGGAGAGGGGAAGATAGACACCTGCAGACCTGCTTCACCGCCTGTGAAGTTATAAACTATAAACCCCATCAATCTGACCTAGGGCCCGTGTGTCTATTCATATTTGCACAGGAGCCTGTGTAACCTCTGGATCCCTGTCAGTCTGAGCTCTCATTCCATGGCCATAGCTAGGAATATTCTAGGTTGCACTCATTTCAGGACCAGTCTTCCTTAAGTAGCAGAGTGATTGTTCCAGCCTCGCTTTGGAGAGTGGGGCAGTTTTTATCACTGTTATTCTACATTGAGGGCAAGGTCCGTTAGAGGCCCACAAGAGGGTTTATGAGGTTGTTCCTGATGGAGATGACCAGTGATGGTAGAGACAGGGATCTGTTAGAGGTCTAGCCCATCATATCTGTGTGGGAATCCCAGGATTCCCTAAGTCCCCGGATGATGGGTTGGCCTGGTAGTGACCAAAAGGGCCATTATTAAAGTGTGCCAGTCTCTTGCCCTTATCTGGCTTTTGTAGTCCTTACTTTATTTAACATGTTGGAGTTAAGAGTGATTGAGGGAATGAAATAGGGAGTGAGGAGGGTATTTAGTTCTAAGTAGAAAAATATTAGATTCAGTACCTTACGTTGTCTTTTTTAGGTCTTTGTTATTTGCTTGCTGCACTTACTGAGTTACTCTAGACTATTGCACACTTTTACTTTAAGGTATATATTTACTCCTGACTTATGGATACATGTGCACATGTGCTCTATCTCATGGGCCTTGGTCTATATCTAGTGCGCCACTTGAAATGCAACTAAGGAGTCCTGTGAGCTAGGAAAGGTCTCACCAAAGTATTGGAGCTGGAGGGTTGACATCATAGGCCTGATGTCTCTGGTCACAGTCTGAAGGAAAACATGTTCAGATGGCACTGGTTACATTGATTTGGTTGAGACCAGCGGATGCAGTATCAAATGGTAGTTCAGGACATTTCTGTTTATTCATTTTATGCCATTAAATGGTTTATTTTCTAGTAGAGAACCATGACATGCTTTGTGGGAGTAGACCTTGGAACTTCACACTTTAACTTCCAGAAATTTACTGATATTGTTCAGTCACTCACTCACTTTGTCACTTCTTATTCATTCCCTTCCTATCATTGTTAGAAGATTTTAGAAAAAACTTCCATATATTCAGTACCAATAGTTATATCAGTTAATGACATTTGTTTCATCTGTACTCCTTCCTATTCATTGCCCCATCTCCCTTCCCAATCCCATACTCTTATTAGATTGAAGTCGTTTACTTTCATTTTACTGTGGAAGGAGAGCATGTAAATGCTCATATAAATGCTAACTTATATTGAGTAAGTCTTGCAAAGGGCATTTAAAAATTTTTTTTTAAATATTTTTTTATATTTATTTTCCCTTTTTGTTGTCCTTGTTTTTTGTTGTAGTTATTGTTGTTGTTGTTGGATAGGACAGTGAGAAATGGAGAGAGGAGGGGAAGACAGAGAAGGGTAGAGAAAGACAGACACCTGCAGACCTGCTTCACGGCCTGTGAAGCGACTCCCTGGCAGATGGGGAGCCGGGGGCTCAAACCAGGATCCTTATGCTAGTCCTTATGATGCTAGTCCTTGCGCATCTAGCCTTGTGTGCTTAACCTGCTGTACTACCACCCGACTCCCAGCAGAGGGCTTTTTTTTTTTTTTTTTTTTTAATGTTAGAGGTTTTGAACGGTAAAGAAATGTACAAAGCAGTAAGGGAGGTCACTTAGCTGGCAGAGCATGAAGAAACCTGTTTGCTCCCTGACATTGAATATGCTACAGTGGTGTTCTGGCCTGACCTGTCTCTCTTTTGAATTAACGAATTAATTCAAAAGCATATAATCTTGAACTCTGAGTTGTGTTTTCTGTTTCCAGGCAAGGAAATTCTTTATATTCATACATTATACTTGAATTAAGGATAGGCATACAGGGAGAGAAGGTAATCGCAGTAAGCATTATATGGAGCTGAATTCTCATTTTCAAAACTATGTAACTCTTCTTGGCCCTTCTCTTATTTAAAATCTAGTATTTCAGGAAAGCTTTTGTTCTTATTGCTATTAATACTTTTTCCCTCCTTTTACTTCACAACCAAATCAATGCTAGATCAATGAATGAAATAAAAAATCTCCAGTACCTACCTCGGACTAGTGAACCCCGTGAAGTCCTTTTTGAAGATAGGACAAGAGCTCATGCTGATCATGTAGGTCAGGGGTTTGACTGGCAGAGTACGGCTGCTGTTGGGGTTTTGAAAGCTGTACAGTTTGGTGAATGGTAAGTTAATGGAACAAAATGGGAAGGTTGATTACATTGTCTAATAAAATGTTCTTTTGATTCAGAATGTGTGTGTGTGTGGGGGGGGGGGAACAGTTCTTTCAATTGTGGCAAAAGACACAAAAAATAAAAATTGAAATCACCAGTGTTATTGCTGAGGCTTGGTGCCAGCACCACAAATTCACTGGTCCCAGCTCTCCTCTCTCCCTTTCTATTTTATTTAATAGGACAGAGGGAAATTGAAAGGGGAGGAGATAGAGAGGGAGGAAGAGACTTACAGCCCACTTGTGAAGCTTCCCCCCAGTAGTTGCACATGGTATTGAATGTGCTCAGCTGGGTATACCACTGCCTGGCCCCCAAGTACTCATATTGTTTTAAAATATGAATAGATGTGTAGAGCTTTTTCATCTTATAAAACTGAAGGTCTGTACCCATTAGACAATAATTGCCATTTCTCATCTTAGCTTCTTCATGATAACCATCATTCAACTTTGTTTCTATGAATTTGACTACTTTAAATACTTCATATTAGTGACATCAAGTAGTTTTTGCCTTTTTGTAATTGGTTTAGTTTAGTTAACATAGTGTTCTCAAAGTTTATCCATATTACACTGTGTCATAATTTCATTTTTAAGGCTGGATAGTTTTATATAGCATATGCAGCCACATATTCATCTGTCTGTCAGTGTACATTTGGATTTATTTCACCTTCTGGTTGCTATGAACAAGGGTGTACAAATATCCTTTATATCCTGATTTAAATATTTTGGGTATATACTTAGAAGTGAAATCGCTGGATTACAGAATTGTTTTTTAATGTTACAGTTTTCCATCTTGCCTGCACCCCTTTCAGTGAGAGCCCAGTTTTAGTGAAGCTCAGAACATAGGATTTAGTTTATTTAAAAACTGTATTTATCATGTGTGTGTGTTAGTTTTGCTGTTGCTGGGGCTTGTTGCTGCTGGCCGACTCTTTCAGGTAGAAAGAGAGAGACACAGAGAGAATGTGGGTATTTGTGTGTCTGAGCTGTGGTCTGTGATGACAATATAGGTGGGTTGGAGGAGGTAGGGTGGCAAAGTGGTGAGAGGACTGTAAATGCAACCAATTTAGAATAAACCTGTTTTTAGTCATTGTTTCAGTTATATAACAATATCTGGTTTTTATAAACAGCTTTGTTAATTTTTTAATTGATTAAAGAAGCATGTATATTTTGTCTCCCCAAGTTATGCATCAAATTCTGTGCTAGTAGAGCATTGTAGGAGAAGGAAAACTGAAAATTGTCTTTATTTTCTATTGTGAGACGTTTGTCTCTAATATTTAATTGTATTAATCTTAGGAGTGACCAGCCTCGCATAGCCAAAGATGTGATTTGTTTCCATGCTGAGGATTTTACGGATGTTGTACAGAGACTTCAGCTAGACCTTCATGAACCTCCAGTTTCTCAGGCAATAAATCTTACTTCTTTTTCCTTTCTAATTACACTGAGCAGTATTAGAAAAAAGTTCATGTTCCCAGTTTATATTTTAACTTATAGTTAGATGCATGTAATAGTGTATTTTGTTGCTATTAAAGATTGTGTGTGAAGGCTCTCAAAAACCACTAAAGCAAACTTTCCCAAGCAGAATGCTTTAGGTTCCTTAATGCTTTAGGTTCCTTAAGTCTTTAGGATGACGAGTGAGCCTGGGTTGCTCAGCAGGCTCATGCTGCCTAGTTCTGGCCATGAACAGGACTAGTGAACCCCAATGTACATATGCCTGCTTGCATCGGGTTAGGGACACAGATGAGAAGGATCAAATATTACCCTATGTGTGACAATGGGTATAATAACCCAGTTGCACTTTGAAATACTTAGATGATTTTCTTTCTTTTTTAAATTAATTTATTTATAAAAAGGAGACATTGACAAAACCGTAGGATAAGAGGGGTACAACTCCACACAATTCCCACCACCAGAACTCTGTATCACATCCCCTCCCCTGTAGCTTTCCCATTCTCTACCCCTCTGGGAGTATGGACCCAGGGTCATTGTGGGATGCAGAAGGCGGAAGGTCTGGCTTCTGTAATTGCTTCCCTGCTGAACATGGTCGTTGACAGGTCGATCCATACTCCCAGCCTGTCTCTCTCTTTCTCTAGTAGGGTGGGGCTGTGGGGAAGCGGAGCTTCAGGACACATTGGTGGGGTTGTCTGTCCAGGGAAGTCTGGTCGGCATCCTGCTAGCAACTTAGATGGTTTTCTTTTCTTTTCTTTCTTTTTTTTTTTTTTTTTTAATTTATTTCTTTATTGGGGAATTAATGTTTTACATTCAACAGTAAATACAATAGTTTGTACATGCATAACATTCCCCAGTTTCCCATTTAACAATACAACCCCCACTATGTCATTTATCATCCTTCATGGACCTGTATTCTCCCCACCCACCCACCCCAGAGTCTTTTACTTTGGTGCGATATGCCAATTACATTTCAGGTTCTACTTGTGTTTTCGTTTCTGATCTTGTTTTTCAACTTCTGCCTGAGAGTGAGATCATCCCATATTCATCCTTCTGTTTCTGACTTATTTCACTCAACATGATTTTTTCAAGGTCCATCCAAGATCGGCTGAAAATGGTGAAGTCACCATTTTTTTTTTTTACAGCTGGGTAGTATTCCATTGTGTATATATACCACAACTTGTTCAGTCAGATGATTTTCTAAGACACCCTGACTTTACCTTACATTTTGTCACAACAGATGTAATACAATATGAGAGAAAAGTTTCTCAAGACATTACAGCAGTTTCTAGAAAGGTTTTTTTTTTAAATATTTATTTTCCCTGTTGTTGCCCTTGTTTTTTCTTCTTGTTGTTGTTATTGATGTCGTCGTTGTTGAGTAGGACAGAGAGAAATGGAGAGAGGAGGGGAAGACACGGGGGGAAAGAAAGATAAGACACCTGCAGACCTGCTTCACCCCTGTAGATGGGGAGCCGAGGGCTCGAACCGGGATCCTTACACCGGTCCTTGCGCTTTGTGCCACATGTGCTTAACCCGCTGCGCTTTTGCCCAGCTCCTGAAAGGTCTTTTTTTTGAAATCACTATTTGTAGTTTTAATTTAACCCTGCCATTATTGTAATCAGCAAAGGAATTATAAGTGCTAATTATAATGATGACGTGCTAATTATGATATTTTATTTGACTTAATGATTACGTTAAAGTCTCATGCTGTTTTCTTCTCTTCAGTGTGTACAGTGGGTGGATGAAGCGAAACTAAACCAAATGAGGCGGGAAGGCATTCGTTATGCTAGAATTCAGCTATGCGACAATGATATCTACTTCATCCCTAGAAATGTCATTCATCAGTTCAAAACAGTGTCAGCAGTATGCAGCTTAGCTTGGCATATAAGGCTTAAGCAGTATCACCCTGTTGTGGAAACCACTAAAAACTCAGAAAGCAGTTCTAGCATGGACTGTGACTTAACTGGAAAGCGAGAGTTAGAAGTTGATGCCCAGTGTGTACGAATAAAAACTGAATCTGAGAAAACATGCTCAGAGATGCAGCTTGTAACAACTACTTCATCATCCTTCCCACCTTCATCAGAACTTAATCTACAGCAAGATCAGATGACACAGCCTATTCCAGTTTTAAAGGTGGAAAGTAGACTGGACTCTGACCAGCAACACAATCTACAGGAACATTCAAGCACTCCTGTGTGATATGTACATATTCAGACATGTTTTTTAACTTTTTTAAATTTTGATGTGAAGTTATAGTTTTATAACTGGCTTAAGTTAAGTTTTATTGGAGAAATCTTGCCTATAATTCTATAAAGAGAAATGACATTCCAAAAATGTCAAGCATATCTTTTTTACACAGATTATGCAAAGTTAAGAGTTGTATCTTATCCCGTTAGTACAGTATGTAATAGTGGGTCTGCTGCTACTTTGTTTTAAGGTGTGAGGTAACAATTCAATCTCTTCTTCAAATCAAATTGAGAATTCTCTATAATAACAAATTCTTATTTGTTAAGTTATTCACATCCCTTTTATCTTGCTCTGTCTTTTGCCATCTTTACTTTTTTTTTTTTTTAATGACAGATCAGATTTATGATTTAGTACATGTGTCTTTATGGCACATAATTTCCACAAAAAAAATGGCATAGGTGGTAGGAAAGAGTGTCTGCATCCTGTACATGGGCAAGTTACTTAGTTCTACCCATAAAGAACAAAAAGTTTATAAGAAAAAATTCAGTGGCTCTCTGTTTTTTTTTTTTAACACAAGAGAAAGCACAGCACTTTCTGATTCAAACTGGTTTTTTTTTTTGTATCTGTTATTTAAAGCCCAGTGAATATTTCAATTAAAAATATCAAAAGATGAATAGTCCTTGGTCATTCATTATCCATGGTTCATTAATATTTTCTAAAACATATGGTAACTATGGAATATGTTTTGGTAAAAGAGATAGTGTTGATGTGATACTCTTGATATCCTGTTTCCCAGTATCCTCTTATTTTGTGTGGATACTTTTGCTTCCTAAACTGAACCAGAGTATCAGACTTATAGAATGACATCCTTTGATGAGGCTGCCATATTCTGTGCATGAAACTTAGGAAAAACTGTTTTTGTCACCTGCTATCAACTTCTTCATAATAAAGATGTACTGTTGAGATGCCTAAACTCACAGTTTTAACTGGTGAGTATGTGGGTAAACGCTGTGTTGAAATTGTTCTATGTTGCTATTTTGTAATAAAGAATATGGCACTAGACATTCTAGAATTTTAGGTAGCCTCAAGCTTAGTGCCTGAGTATTAATTTTTTTTTTTATCCAAGCAGGCACAGTTCATTATATCTAGTGTAGTCTTTTACTTTCTATTATTTTAGAATGTTATTGTGATACACTTTCACCTTCTCTTAGTTAATAAATTTTTTTTTAATTACAGGAAGAGTATTCCCCACACCTAAGACCTGTATCTACCTGGTTATAGTGCAATTTGGAGACTTTTTTTTTTTCCTGGAGGGTGAGATTTGGAATATTTACATTAACATAGGCAAAAAAAGATGCTGCTTTATTATGTCTGTCATCGTGAGAATCTAGCTGCATCTTTTGAAATATCAAATGAATTTTCTCTAAAAATATTCTGAAATAGGTTAAATAAATCTTATATAAATATTACTTTGTGCAATATTGTTGTGTAGTAAATGCATATTAGCAAAGTATAGAGGTCACTGTGTAAACCGATAGAAAAGTAACCATCAGCAAATACTGCAGTGATTAGTTAGAATCTGTATTATTCCTTATATATATGTACATGTATGTATTCTCTGTTACAAAGGATGAAGACAAGTAGAGAAACATTTCAATGTAAACCATTTATGAATTGGAAGTGATATTGGCTTTAGTTATCTTTGTAAATAAGGTAATTAGGATGGTATGAACAGTAATGTGATCATTGCAGGGGTGTTTTTAAATCTTGGGTCTAAATTCAAGGGTAAAATGTAGCGTATCAAGTTAATTTGTAAGGGACCTGATTTTAAAGGTTTTTTAATTTTTGGGAGGGAGAGGATTATTCACAAACTATATCAGTTTGAGTAATTTCTTGTTTTTGCTTTTCTGTCCTGAAGAATTTCATAGAACTTTATTAGGCTGTGCAAAATAAATTCTTCTCAGGCAGCATTTGCTTTTTTAAAATAATCATGAACAAGTTTGATATAGCAAAAACTTTTATTGTTTTTATTTTTCTTGTCTTCCAAGATCCAATTTCCCCATCTCCCACTTGCCATCCAGCAGATGCCATCTGCCATCTAAGCTGGTCATTGCTAATAAATAAGGAGACTGTGTCTCCTGAAAGCCAGCACTGTGTATAATCACTCAGGAACCAGCGGATCTGCAAAGACCTACAATCAAAAGCAAACCCCCATTTTCCCTTTATAAAACATTCTACCCTCACCTCCAATATAAACACATTTAAAAAGAGTATAGAAATGTTTAAAATCATGTGCTAGTAAATTTATTGTATTTTAGAATTGCAGTAGAATGGAGAAACATTTAGCTAGTAATGTATCTGGAAACTCTGAGTGTCCTATGTGGGTGAATATTAGCGTTTAATAGCATGCTTTAAGGACTGATGGATATAAAAGCAGAAATTTTGAGTTTCTTACTGCTTACAAAGCTGTATCCTAAGTTCAGTGATACAAATGATTGCAACTTTTCTAAATCATTAAATTATTTGGTTTAGTGGAGTGAGGCATGGAGTAATTGGGCACTTCTGATGGCAGTGAAATTGTAACTGAAATTAAATACTGATCTTCCTCTCTGGTATATTATCTGTTGTGCCAACTTTTTGAAGTTACTTACAGAATGTGGTTATAAGTTAGTATTTTGTGGAGCAGAGGGATATTTTTTTAAATGTGCTTATGGAAAGGACCCAATAAAATGAATATTCCTAACTTAATAGCTAGAATGATTTTATGGTATTTATTTTAAGGATAAGAGTCTTCCCCTTCCCGAAAAGTCATTCTATAACTATCAGGATATGCTAGGAGTAGGATTGTGATTCATGAGGTATCCCAAATTCATAAAGCAATAACAAAAAACTGTATATTAGTTTCCTTCTCTAAAGTTGACTTAAAAAATGGATTCCTAGGCTAGAATTTGGCTTACTGATAGAACTGTTATTATTTTTAATTTGAAACATTTGAAAAGATGCCCTTTCTCTTTAAAGACAGTTGGCATATCAGTTGACTGATATTACAAAGCTCTTATACAAAGCTCTAATATGGTGAAAAAGGATTTTATTAAATAAAGTCCTCTGCTAAAGTTTAAGAAATACCTTGCATCTGTCTTAATAGGCATAAAGTTCAAACCTAATGACTGGAGAAGTTTTTTTGCTTATTTTTTTCTCTATATAGTTTAGATTGAAAGATAATTTAGGAACAAAACCCCAAAATTCAATGAAATCCTTAGTGAATATATTCTTGATTATTACTATTAGCCCATCATAATTTCATTATTTTCCATGAAAAGTTTATTTGCATTTACACCTCTAGGGTGATTGAGTTTGTCTTTTAATCCCATAGTGAAGTGTTTTAAGAGAACCTTTTATTAGTATATACTATAGGTTCACTTTTCTGCTAAGAACAGGTGTAGCTGTATTTATTCAGTAAGTAGAGGAAATGTTTGTTTTTTTTTTTTTAAAGCACAAAAGGGCCCTATTCTCATCCTGAAAGTTTGTTGCTTTAAAAGCAAGTATCTCTCCATAAATATTATGGCCTTCCATTTCCTTCATACCTTTTTTAGGATCCATTTGTGCATGTAGTTGAGACCACTGTCTCTCAATATAGCACTTTTCAATTTTCTCTAAAGAAATACTTATGTACTACTATCACATGTAAATTTTCACGTAATAGTGTTTTCTGTGACTAAACTCCATTTTGATTGGCAGCTAAGAATTTTTTTTTCCTGTGGCTTTAATTTATCTAAGAGGTCTTTGCATATAGATGAAATGTATAATTTGCCTGGCGGATTATTTTGCGTTGTGTGGCCTTAGTTTGTTTATTGACATTAATAAGTGTTTTAAAAAGGTTTTTAATGAATAGTCTTAAATCTAAATTTGTGTGAATAATTCTTTTAACAGTGCTTTTTTTGTAGCTGTCTAAGTGTGTTAAATTGTTCAGCTATTTCTTTGTAAAATAGGACAATGGAATGCATAGTTTTTTTCCCCTGTAAAGTATTTTTTTAATAAACAAAGTCTGATTTGTCCTTTACTGATGTTTCTTGACAAAATGAGAGGCACCTGTGAATTCTAGTAATGTGGAAGCTGTTTTTAAGTTACTGACTCTGATTCCTCCTATGTACCCTTTTACTTTTTTAGTATTTCAGAAAATACATGACTTTCATTTCCTAGGGAAAAGAAAGGTCATAGACATCTGAAGAAAATTTCATTCACATTTAGATACAAGTTGTTTTGAAGAAGAAGAAGAAAAACTACACAGCATGTTTATTTTCCCTTTTGTTGCTCTTGTTTTTATTATTGTAGTTATTATTGTTGTCGTCGTCGTTGTTAGGACAGAGAGAAATGGAGAAAGGAGGGGAAGACAGAGAGGGGGAGAGAAAGATAGACACCTGCAGACCTGCTTCACCGCCTGCGAAGCAACTCCCCTGCAGGTGGGGAGCCGGGGCTCGAACCTGGATTCTTATGCTGGTCCCAGTGCTTCATGCCACATGCACTTAACCCGCTGTGCTACCACCTGACTCCCTAAATTGCTTTTTATCTAGTGAGAGGAAATTCATTTTTTTCTAGTGACGTAGATATTTTCGAATGTGCATGCATGCAGTGTTAGTATAGAGACTTATCAGATATTATTGACATAGCAAGTAAGTGACAGCAAAGTGGATCTTTAATCTTGTCTACAATTGAGGTGCTTGTCTTAAGTACTGACAGCCAGTGGTTCTGATTAGTAAAAAGATTTAATGTTTTATGAGTAACTTGGGTCAGACATTTTACACTTTGAAGGTTATTTCATTCAACCTCATACCCTCTAGTAGAAACATGTTACCTTCCTATACAATTGCTATAACACAGAGAAAACAGTTTTGTTAGGTGGAAAAAATTGCTTGAGATCATACAACTCATTAGAACACGAGTTCGATCAGTTCTGGACTCATGCTTTGTTCAGTCAGAGGAACTTTGGAAGCACCAAGAAATTGGTAAAGAGGCTTGTGGAAACTGGTTTGCTATTTACTACTATTCTTTACATGGCTTAACTTACCTGTTAACTTACCTAAAATGTTTCTTTCCTGCAATAAGTAAAATGTTTTTGCTGTTAAAGGTGAATTATATCTTAAGCCAAATATTTGTTTAAAATGACTTTTTCACTTGTCATATCCAGTTTATGTTGGCCATCTATTTTTAAACTCAACAATCATCAACATTTAACTCTTAAGGGAAAAGCTGTCACCCAGCAAAGCAGAAAGGAAAGCACAGCCATTAAGCGCAGCAGGGAAGTAAATCAAACCTAGGTGGAACAATTTAAAATTCGTTCTGCGCGAGTTATTTTTTAGTCTGTTTTCTTCATCTGTAAAATGGGGTCCATTTCCACCTCCCACCGATTTAATGGATTATAAATAATGTCATTGTCATCAATTTACTCCGTCCTGCCACAGTGCTGGAGGATATCGAAGTGGGAGCCTGATCAGTAACTAGGGCAAGCAGGGGCGCTGTTTCAAGTGAGGCGAGAACGGCCAGAAGGGGTCAGTGTTCCACAAATGGCCATCACTAAGGGAGAGAAGCGGCTTAACCTTATTAACGTAACAAATACTTTGTAGGGCACATTCCTACCTCCTGAATATTAATCAGCCTACCTGGAATCTGGAAACAGTTCTCGCTGCCACCTATTATCCTAATCTGGGAAAAGTGCCCTGAAACAACCTGGCCCTTCTCCATTATTAACCCAGAGCACCCACAAGCCCTAAGTCCCCGAGCGGCGGCTGTGCTCTGCGCTGGGCGTGGGGGTCTTGCCCTGCACGACACGCCCGCCCTGTGGCAGGACGGAGTAAATTGGTGACAGTGTTGGTTCATCCACCAAAGACCGAGAACCATGTACCAGACCCGCGCCAGGCCCCGGACTGATCTACCCCTTAGCGCCCACAGCCCACTGCGACAGATCAGTGATGTCCAATGAGGGCACCCAAGAGAAAGTGAAAAAAACACAAAGGTCCGTGCTACAAAGCAATGAACGGGTTGCTATTGAATTCTGCGACCGACCGACCTTCTTTAGATCGGTGTCTGGGGAAGTCATTTGTGAAGAAGCGACCTGAAGGGAGAGCTGGAAGGGCAGCTCTCGGCCGCGGAGGGCAGCTGGACGCCCCCGACCCTCCTACCGGAGCCCCGCCGCGGCTCCGAGGCCGCCCGGGCTTGGGGCGGGGCCACTTTCGCAGCAAAAGCCGGAAAGCGGAAGTCGCGGCCGGCCGGCCGGCTGCACGGGAGTCTGCGGCTTGGCTCCCGCGGCTGAGTCAAGGCCGCCGGGCCGCCCGGCGAGGACGCTGCTCGCCCGGGCCTGGGGCTTTAAGCCCGGCTGTCGGCCTCTTGCTGTTGTCGTGGCGAATGGCGGCCTAGCGAAACCCAGATTCCCACCTCCCCTCTACACACACACTCGCTTCGCTTTATCTTCCTCTCCCCGCTTCTCGGCGTATTTTAGGGTCCACCCGGGTGGCCTCGCAGGCCGTGCAGGGCGGCAGGCGGCCCCCCTTCGACGCCGGGCGGCCAGCTATCCCCGGGGCTGAGGCGGCCTCCGCGGTCTCCATGGTAACGACCCCGCTGGCGTCTCCGCCTTGGGGGGAAGATGCGGCCTGCGGGGCCAGCCGCCTTGCTCGGGGCCTCTCGGCCCGGCTGGGGCCACTGAGGAGGGAGGTCCCGGCCGCCGGACTGCCGGGCAGCGGGCACCAGGTGAGAGCGGGACGCGGGGAGCAGAGGAAGGGGTGCGGGTCGGCTCCAGGCTCCAGGCTCCAGGCTCGGTCCCCGTCTCCCCTCCGCGCACCCAGCCGCACGCTGGAAATAGCGAGGGGCTTCTTGCCGCCGCGCCGGTGCCATTTGTTTCCAGGCAGAGCGCGACAGCCGGCATCTCTGGGAGAAGGGGCTTGAGTACCCAAAGTTGGGGTGTGGGGGTGTTGCGAGGGGCGGGGGTACCTTTCAGCAACCGCTGACTGGCTTCCCTTCGTTTTCAGTGAAATCCCATTCTCCGGCTGGAGACACAGATGGCCTCAAATGAGAGAGATGCCATATCGTGGTACCAAAAGAAGGTAGTATCGGTACTGATGGTTTTTATAGCGTACTTCTTGCAAAAAGCTTCCCCAGTGTTAGTTTTCACCGAGCCTGGTGTTGTCAGGTGTTGTTCTTACGTGCTCTAGTAACATAAATGGACAAACGGATGCACAAGGTCATTGTGTCTTTTAAACCCAGTTTCAGGTCACCGATAACATTTTTTTAAAGTCGTCTTCTCCAGGGTACATACTCAGTGCCACAACACTTTGAAAGTTTGCTTCGATTCATACTGCTGTTTTTTTAACCATGAAATTTATCTGTCCAGCTCAGATTAGCACTGTTAGCAATCTTACTGAACTGTCCTTTATCCTTTATTTACCTCTCTAGTTTCCCAGTTGATGTTTTCCTTGAGGATGGGGGGGGGGATCTTTTAAAGTGATATTTAATTTGAAATATTTTGGAGGTTGCCTTTAAACTTGCTCTTTAGATCCACCAACGTTAGAGTTTTGAAGGAACCAACCCCTGGAAATTGTACATTATTTTACCTCTTGACAAGTAAAGATTTTTTAGATATCATATTGATGCTTCAGTTTCATGACTTTTGTGAGGCTTGACTTAAATAAAAGGATTTCTTTTACATGGTTTAAATAGCCTGCTCCCTGTTTCAGATTGGAGCATATGATCAGCAGATATGGGAAAAGTCAATCGAACAAACTCAGATTAAGGTAAATTAATTTTTTTGCTTCTATCTTTGTTTTGCTGCATTAATGTGAAGAGTGGATGGAGAATGGATTGGACTTTTTAAAAAATATATATTTATTTTATTTATTTATTCCCTTTTGTTGCCCTTGTTGTTTTATTGTTGTAGTTATTATTGTTGTTGGATAGGACAGAGAGAAATGGAGAGAGGAGGGGAAGACAGGAGGAGAGAAAGATAGACACCTGCAGACCTGCTTCACCGCCTGTGAAGCGAGTCGACTCCCCTGCAGGTGGGGAGCCGGGGTTCGAACCGGGTTCCTTATGCCGGTCCTTGTGCTTTGCGCCACCTGCGCGCTACAGCCCAACTCCCAGATTGGACTTTTAAAAGAAAAATCTGTACTTACCCACTGCTAATGGTATTCTTTATTCATTGAAATCTATGTCACTGCAAGAATTACAAATGACAGATAATATTTGGCCACAATATTGAGGGACTAGAAAGGAATAATTAATCTAAAATGAATTATAAAGTTATTAACCTCTAGAAATGGAGCTGTTAAACTCTGGTTTTATTTTGTGGCAATGCAGGCCTAGTATTCCCAAAACAAGTTTAAAAGGGAAACCAAAATACGTATTTTAATGTGAACTTTTCAGGATTTTTAAAGCCTCCCCTTTCCTCCTCCCTTTTCGTCTTCCTCTTTTTCTTTTTCTTCCTCCTTTCCCTCTTCTATTGTAAACCCAAATAAATCAATGTATGGCCTAAGTCACTCTTTGATTACTGAATTAGAATGTGATTTTCTGTTTTTTCAAGTTTTTCAGCTTTTTTCAAGAGAATTATTTCACACTAAACAACCAAAAACTGATGTGTAATTTAGAATGTCAGTTTATTAACTTATGATTGGAGAAAGGAGAATTCAGTAGGGTTTGTGAGGTAAATATGTTTTGGGGAAGGATGGTGCAGATTAGTCATAAAAAAGTCATTTGTTAGCTAAATGTGATTGGGGAGCCAATCTTGAGAGATGTGGAAAAATCTAATGAACAATCCTATTTCTGAAAGAATATAATTTTCTATTTTCTTTATTTTAGCCAAAGCATAGCACAGCTCTGACTTATGATGGT
The DNA here is from genome assembly GCF_950295315.1 of Erinaceus europaeus. Lineage (NCBI taxonomy): Eukaryota > Metazoa > Chordata > Mammalia > Eulipotyphla > Erinaceidae > Erinaceus > Erinaceus europaeus. Next base: position 62,823,004 of record NC_080172.1, read on the forward strand.
ACTGGGGAATGAACCAGGGATCTTGGAGCCTCAGGCCTTTTGCATAACCACTATGCTATCTCTCCAGTCCCCAAAATCTTTCTATTGAATTTTATTATTTATTTATTTTATATAGAAACAAATTGAAAGGAAAAGGGGAGATAGAGAGAGACAGACATCCGCAGCACTGTCTTTCTGCTTATAAAGCTTCCCCCCTGCAGGTGAGTATGGAGGGTGGGGGTGGGCTTGAACCTATGTCCCTGGGTACTGTAATATGTGTGCTCAACCAGGGGCTCTACCACCCTGTCCTTTTTTTAAAAAAATGTTTATTTATAAAATGGAAATATTGACAAGACCATCGGATAAGAGGGGTATAATTCCACAAAATTCCTACCACCAGAACTCCGTATCTCATCCCCTCCCTTGAAAGCTTCCCTATTCTTTATCCCTCTGGGAGCGTGGACCCAGAATCATTATGAGGTGCAGAAGGTGGAAGGTCTGGCTTCTGTAATTGCTTCTCCACTGAACATGGGCATTACCCTGCCCTTTTTTGTTTGTTTCTTTTTTATTGTCACCAGATTTATTGCTGGGGCTTGGTGCTAGCACTACAAATCCACTGCTCCAGGCGGCTGTTTTTTTTTTTTCCCTTTTTCTTTTTTTTTCCCTAATGTTTATTAGAAAGTAGATTTTATTTATTTATTTATTCCCTTTTGTTGCCCTTATTGTTTTCTTGTAGTTATTGTTGTTGTTATTGATGTTGTCATTGTTGGATAGGACAGAAAGAAGTGGAGAGAGGAGGGGAAGACAGAGGGGGAGAGAAAGACAGACACCTGCGGACCTGCTTCACTGCCTGTGAGTCTCCTCTGCAGGTGGGGAGCCGAGGACTTAAACCGGGATCCTTATGCAGGTCCTTGTGCTTCACACCATGTGTGCTTAGTCCACTGTGCTATCGCCTGACTCCCAGAAAGTAGATTTTTATTAGAACAGAGAGAAAGTGAGAGAGGAGGGGGAGATAGAAAGGGAGAGAAAGACACCTGCAGATCTGCTTCACCACTCATGAATCAGACCACCTATAGGTGGGGAGCAGGGGCTCAAACTCCCATCCTTGAGCATGGTAATTTGTGCATTTAACTGGGTGTACCACTGCCCCCCTTTCTGTTGACTTTATTATTTTTAAATTTTTTTGGTCATCAGAGTTATTGTTAGGATTTGGTACAAGCACATATCTATCATAGTTCTTTGTGGCTATATTTGTTTCTCTTCTTTTTTTAAAGAGGGCAAAAATCATGAGGGACAGAAAGACAGAAGAGGAGAGACTGCTCCACCGCTCCTGAAACTTCTCTTGCATATGGGGATCAGGGGCTTGAATCCAGGTCCTCGTGCATTGCAACATATGCACTGTCCTAGGTGTGCCACCACCAAGCCACTAGCCCATACTTTTTTAACATGTGTGCTCAACCAAGTGCGCCACCACCTGGCCCCTAGCTCATACTGTTTTTTTAATTAATTAATTTATTTATAAAATGGAAACACTGACAAGACCATAGGATAAGAGAGGTATAATTCCCACCACCAGAGCTCTGTATCCCATCCCCTCCCCTGATAGCTTTCCTTTTTTTTTTTTTTCTTTTTCCTCCAGGATTACCACTGGGGCTTGGTGCCTGCACTATAAATCCACTGCTCCTGGAGGCTATTATTTTTTCTTTTAATTAAGAAAAATCTTTATTAGTACTTTGATAAAAGTTTGTAAGATTACAATGTCTAGTTCCATACCATATCCACCACCAAGGTTCTGTATACCCAACTTCCCACCTCAAAAAGATAACCACTATAGCTCTCATAAGTCTTACAGTTTTGCTTGGTTCTGTTTTGTATGAGATTTTATTTTTTTGTCAAGTTCACGTAAATCAGATCTCTAGATTTCACATATGAATGAAGCCACCGGGCAGTTGTCTTTCATCTCTTGTTTTACTAAGCATAATCACCTCCAGTCCCATCCATTTTGTCCAAAATAACACAATATCTTTTTGATTGCAGAATAGTATTCCATGAAATATATATCCCATAATTTCTTCAGCCAGTCATATGGTAATAGGCATTTAGACTGCTTCCACTCTTTGGCTATTGTGAATATTGCAGCTATAAACACAGGGGTGCATATGCCTAATTAGTGTTTATTAGATTAGATAAATGCCTAAGGCTGTATTGCTAGGTCATAAGGTATTTTATCTGTTTGTTTAAGGACTGTACCAATTCAGTATAGATGTTTGATATCAGTTATTTGTCTGATGTGGAAATATCTTTTCCTATGTTCTTGGTTGCCTGGTTATACTTGTGTAGTTTACTTTTGATGAGTAGAAGAAGTTTTTTAGTTTCATGCAATCCCATTTATTTATTCTTGTTTTCATTACCCATGCCCATGGGTTGAATCTCCAAATACATCTTTGATGTAAAGGTCCTATAAATTTCACCAATACTTTTCTCTGTAAATTTTAGAGTTTCTGTCATAATATCTAGATCTTTCATCCATTTTGATTTGACCGTAGTGTATGGTGTTGTTAGGTAGTGGTCTACTTTAACTTTTCTACATTTTCTCAGCACCATCTGTTGAAGAGACTTTCTTTACTCCATCGAATGGTTTTGGCCCATTTGTCATATATTAAGTGGTTGTATATGTGTAGGCTCATTTCTGGGCTTTTTTTTTTTAGTTTCTAGTCTGAATTTTATTTATTTTAATATATTTATTAGGGAATTAATGTTTTACATTCAACAGTAAATACAATAGTTTGTACATGCATAACATTTCTCAGTTTTCCATATAATAGTACAACCCCACTAGGTCCTCTGTCATCCTTTTTGGACCTGTGTTCTCCCCCCCACTCACCTTAGAGTCTTTTACTTTGGTGCAATATGCCAATTCCAGTTCAGGTTCTACTGTGTTTTCTCTTCTGATCTTGTTTTTCAGCTTCTGCCTGAGAGTGAGATCATCCCATATTCATCCTTCTGTTTCTGACTTATTTCACTTAACATGATTTTTTCAAGCTGCATCAAAGATTGGCTGAAAATGGTGAAGTCACCATTTTTTACAGCTGAGTAGTATTCCATTGTATATATATACCACAACTTGCTCAGCCACTCATCTGTTGTACACCTGGGTTGCTTCAGGTTTTGGCTATTACAAATTGTGCTGCTAAGAACAGATGTGTACACAGATCTTTTTGGATGGGTGTTTTGGGTTCCTTAGGATATATCCCCAGAAGAGGAATTGCAGGGTCATAGGGTAGGTCCATTTCTAGCCTTCTGAGAGTTCTCCTGGAGGCTATTTTTTTCCCCTTCTGTTGCCCTGGTTGTTTTATCGTTGTTGTCGTTATTACTATCGTTGCTGTTATTGATGTCGTCGTTGGATTGGCCAGAAATGGACCTATCCAATGACCTTGCAATTCCTCTCTTGGGGATTCCTTCCCCAGAGGAGGGGGAGACAGACAGAGGGAGAGATAGACAAGACACCTGCAGACATGCTTCACCACTTGTGAAGCGACCCCCTGCAAATGGGGAGCTGGGCGCTCGAACCTGGGTCCTTAGGCTGGTCCTTGTGGTCTGTGCCATGTGTGCTTAACCTGCTGCGCTACTGCCTGACCCCCTAGCTTTCCTATTTTTTAACTTTGTGGGAGTATGGATGTAGGGCCATTATGCGGTGCAGAAGGTGGCTTCCATAATTGCTTCTCTGCTGAACACGAGCGTAGACAGGTCAATCCATATTCCTGACCTGTCTCTTTCCTTAGTAGGGCAGAGCTCTGGGGAAGCGGGGCTCCAGGACACATTGTGGGGTCATCTGTCCAGGGAAATCTGTTTGGCATCATGGTAGCATCTGGAACCTGGTAGCTGAAAAAAAGAGTTAACATACAAAGCCAAACAAATTCTTGACTAATCATGAACCTAAAAGCTGTAATATTGCAGATGAAGATCTGGGGTCTCCATTTTTGGCAATAGCTAGTAGGTCTATTTTAGGTATATTCCAAAGGGCCCATGACTTTATTTTTTTTGCCTGAGCCTGATATCTGATATGCAGGTGGACCCAGATTATTATCTGGGGAGATGATGTCATGACTGGAAAAAGGGCTAGAAAGCTGGATCAGGGAAGAGTAGCTCCCAAATATGGGAAAAGTACATAAATCTTGTTGACTGTAGCCTCATATATTTTATTCAGGCACCCTGTCAGTGATTGCTTTCATTCCTTAACTGTTGTGAATAATGCCCCTATGAACACAGTGGTGCACATGCCCCTTTGAATTGGTGTTTTTCATATCCTTCTGATATATAGCTAGGAATTGTATTACTGAAGCATTTCCATTTGTTTTGGGCTATGGACCCTACATTCTGTTTCTACATATTGTTTTCCTTAAGGGCTTCTCCACTTTGCATTCTCACCAGTGGTATACCAGAGTTCCTTTTTTCTCACATCCTCATTAACACTTGTCATTTCCTGTTTTGTTGATGTAGGCCATTCTTTCTTATGTGAGGTGGAAATTCACTGTGGTTTTGATTTGCATTTTTCCATCATTAAGGGATGTGGAATATTTCTTCATGTCTGTGAGTCATTTGTATGGCTTTCTTGGAAAAATGCCTAGTCATATCTCTGGTCCACTTTTTAAAAAAATTTTATTTTTATTTTCCCCTTGTTATTATTGTCATTGTTGTTGGATAGGACAGAGAGAAATGGAGAGAAGAGGGGAAGACAGAGAGGGGGAGAGAAAGACAGACACCTGCAGACCTGCTTCACCACCTGTGAAGCGAGTCCCCTGCAGGTGGGGAGCCGGGGACTCGAACCAGGATCCTTCTGCCGGTCTTTGTGCTTTGTGCCACATGTGCTTAACCCGCTTTGCCACCGCCCAGCTCCCTCTTGTCCACTTTTTTATTGGACTATTTGTTTTGTTGTTAATCTATATGATTTATTTTTAATATGTTGCTTATTTATTTTTTTCCCCCCTTAACCAGAGCACTGTTTAGCTCTGGCTTATGGTGGTGCTAGGGACTGAACCTGGGACCTCAGAGCCCCAGGCATGAAAGTCTTTTGGTAACTGTTATCCAATTTCTCCAGCACATGATTTATTTATTTTTAATATTTTACTTATTTACTTGATAGAGTAATCAAGAGGGAAAGGGAAGATGTAGAAAGAGAGAGACAGGGGGCCGGGTGGTGGCACACCAGGTTAAGCTACACATAGTATGAAGGGCAAGGACCTGAGCAAGGATCTGAGTTTGAGCCCTCAGTTCCCCACCTGCAGCGGGGTCGCTTCACAAGCGGTAAAGCCGGTCTGCAGGTGTCTTTCTCTCCGCTTCTCTGTATTCCTCTCCTCTCTTAATTTCTCTTTGTCCTATTCAGAAAATCGAAAAAATGGCCACAGGAGCAGTGGATTCATAGTGCAGGCACCAAGCCCTAGTGATAACCCTAGAGGAAAAAAAAAAAAAAAGAGAGAGAGAGAGGAGAGAGAGACAGAACCAGCAGCATACTGCTTTACCCTTCACAAAGCATTCTTTCTGCAGGTGGGAACTGGGATTTTGCATCCAGATCCATGTGCACTGTAATACGTGTGATCAACAAGGTGCATTACCACCCCTCTCCCAGGAATTCTTTATATATTTGATATATATAAATATATCTTTTGTCGGATGTGTGATGTGGAAAACATCTTTTCCTCCCTACTGTGCTGCCTTTTTATTCTTGTGAAAATTTCTTCTGATGTGTAGTACCTTTTTGATTTGATGTAGTCCCATTTTTTCCTGTGGGGCTGAGTCTCCAGATATGTCTTGAATATTAAGAAAATGTTCCTTTTTAAAGGATCCTCCATTAATGCTTTTTATTATGTGCATACATGGGCATAAACCAACTTATTCTCTTTGTTTCTAAGTCACATTGGTTGAACTTTGATATTCAAATCTTGGTGAAATACATTCTTATGCTGCATCCCCCCCATTTTTCTTAAATTACCGACTTAATAATGATTTACAAAATTATAAGTGTATAATTTCACACCTTTATCACTACCACAGTTCTGTGTCCCCATTCCCTCCATTGGAAACTGCATTAGTTCTCTTAAGGTCACAGATATGGATTGACTATTATTTCAATAACTACCTATCTATATTTATATATATTTGCCAAATTTTTTGTGTATGATCCTGCCTTCTCTTCCTAAGTCACACCTACTATTTCTGATTCTCCCCCCCCCCCCCCAACTTCTCTTTTTGGGTCCTGATGGAATTGAATTCTCTCGTCATCTTCCTCCTAACATTTACCCCTCTGAGAGTATGGACCAAAATTCTTTATGGAGTGCAGAAAGTGGAAGATCTGGTTTCTGTAATTGATTTTCTGCTGGACATGGGCATTGGCAGGTCAATCTGTACCCTCAGCCTATTTCTGTATTTCCCTAGTGAGGTGGGGCTCTGGAAAGATAAAGTTCCAGGACACATTGATAAGGTCATCTGCCCAGGGAGTTGAGGATGGAATTGGAATAGCACCTGCAATGTGGTGGCTGAAAGCTACTCTTTTTTATAGGCCAGTCAACTTGAGAGTTGTTTGAACTCTATGGTTCTTAACTAACCAGATAAAATGTAGTGCTTTATCAGGATCATAAGGCTGGATACGGGCCAAGTGGTGGCATATTGGTTGAGAGCACACATTACAATGTGCTAGTGCCTGAGGCCAAGTCCCCAGTCTTCACCTGCAGAGAGGAAGTTTCATCAATAGTGATGCAGTGCTATAGGTATTTCTACCCCATTTTTGCTTTTCCTTTTAATTTCTCTCTGTCCTAGTAGGTAAATAAATAAAATAAAATAATTTTAAATCTTAGATATATTGGGCCATCAAAGAAGTCATGACATTTTTCTATGCAAAAATGTGTCATGATTTTTCTTTTTGAATTTTTTTTTCTTTTTGCCTCCAGGGTTATTCCTGGTGCTTGGTGCCAGCACTATGAATCCACTGTTCCTGGTGGCCATTTTTTTCATTTTTATTGGATAGGACGGAGAGAAATTGAGAGGGAAAAGGGAGATAGAAACGGGGTGGGGGGGGAGAGAGAGAGGAGAGAGAGACCTGTAGACCTGCTGCCACTTGTGAAGTGATCCACTGCAGGTGTGGAGCCGAGGGCTTCTACTGGGATCCTTTCGTGGGTCCTTGTCCTTTGTACTATGTATGGCTTAACCCAGTGTGCCTCAACCTGGCCCCCGTCATGACTTTTCCAACAACCTAATAAATCACAGATATCTAATTTCTAGTTATATGGGTTTCTATCATAACATACTTACTACAGATATTTTTACCAATTCACAAAAAAACAAGAAGACAGGATGTAGAGAACTACAAAATAAAATTTGGATACTTATTCATCCTAACACCATTTCCAACTAGTATAAATAACCAGGAACTATATAAAATTGTGAAGTTAATCAAGAACCACAGAGTTCAAACAAATCTCAAGTTGACTGGCCTATAAAAAAGATGCAGCTTTCAGCCACCACATTGCAGGTGCTATTACAACTCCATCCTCAACTCCCTGGGCAGATGACTTCACCGTGTCCTGGAACCTCATCTTTCCAGAGCCCTACCCCACAAGGGAAAGATAGAAAAAGGCTGGGGGTGTGAATTAATTTGGATTTTACTTCCAACTATAGAATTTTCTTACCTATCACCTTTCTTTACCCATTTTGAAGATTTATTCAAATCTTATTTCCATGTCATTTTATATATAATGCCTCTTTAGTATACCAGATCAAAATTTCATCTTTTTTTTTTTTTTAATGTAGTGCTGAGGGGTTTGAACCTAGGCCTTTGTGTGTAGGCATTACTGAATTATTTCCCCATCGGAGTTACTCCAAATTCATTTTCAGAAAGGGAGAGAATGGGGAGAAACATCAAAATACCAATCCACTTCCATAGAATTCCATGTTATATGTGGTGCTCTTTTGTGGTACTAGGGATTAAACCCAAGGCTTCATTCATGTTGCAGCACAATCTTTACCTGCTGAGCCATCACCCATATCCTCAAAGTTATTTCTTAACCTGTATGTCTTCTTAGGTCTCAAGGGCATGAATTGTGTTTGTATTCCCACTGTTCAGAGTATCTTGATTCATACTAGAAACTCAGTGCTTGTTGTATTTCATTGAAACCTGATTTTTATGTACACTCTTATTCATCATTCTCTTAGAAAGTAACTTGTCTAACAACTCTCTAATGTATACTTAAAAATTTAGCAGCAGAAGGAGTAAAACTAAAGATAATATAAAAAAGTTTTGAGCTAACATACCAAAATAACTTGGGTGTTAAGAGTACAGTCAGCAAGGACAACATAGTTTTACCTTCAGTGGTTTCACAATGGGAGAAAAAGATTATCTTTTAAAAATATTTAGGGCGTAGACAAAAAAATGAACAAAGTACAAGGAACAAATCAGTGTAGGAAATATACCAAAGTTTAAGTTGTGCTAAGTATAATTTAAAAATAGATTATGGGGCCAGCAAATAGTTTACTTGGATAAGGCACCTGCTTTGTCATGTGGGAGACTCAGGTTTGAGCCTAGCCACCACCCTCCTGGAAGAAAAAATTTTAGTGCTGCAGTATCTTTCTCACTCTCCCTTCATTTCTCTCTATTTCAGAAAGTCAGTTTGGAATAGTGAAGCCACAGTATCAAAAAAAGAAAGAAAAAAGATTATGGGGGTTAGGGAGATAGCTCAGTGGTAGAGCCCCAGTGCTTACATGCCTGTACTTCCAAGTTTGAGCCTCAGTGCCACCCTATGTCAGAAGTAAGAGGTGCTCAGATCTCTCTTTTCCTCTTAAAAAAGTAAAACTAGATTAACACAAACATTTTAACATGAATTAAAAATAAACATTTAAGAAGATTATTTTTTGCACCCTGGGATTTATTTATTTATTTACAATATTTTATTTATAAAAAGGAAACATTGACAAAACCATAGGATAAGAGAGATACAACTCCCCACAATTCTCACCACTAGAATTCCATATCCCATCTCCTTCCTTGATATCTTTCCTATTCTTTAACCCTCTGGGAGTATGGATCCAAGGTTAAGAAGAAAATTTAAAACAGCAAGTAAACAGTATCATCATCAGATCATAGTCTAAAAGAACCAGAACTTATGAGGTAAAAGTGCAATACAAAGTTACATAAAACTGTTTTAAAATCTTGAATGATGAGAAGTAGTTTGAACTCTCCCACATGTATTTACTGAGCAATGTTTAAGGCATTGAGCTGTATTCTGAGCACGAGAAGGAAAATTTCAACAGGCTCTTCTAAAGGAAGACGAAGCAAACTGTTCTGACTGAAAATTTTTTAAAATTTTATTTATAAAAAGGAAATACTGCATGTGGCACAAAGTGCAAGGACCGGCAGAAGGATCCCGGTTCAAGCCTATGGCTCCCCACCTGCAGGGGTGTCTGTCTTTCTCTTCCCTTCTCTGTCTTCCCCTCCCCTTTCCATTTCTCTCTGTCCTATCTAACAATGACAGTGTCAATAACAACAGTAGTAACTGTAACAATAATAAAAAAACAAAGGCAACAAAAGGGAAAATAAATATTAAAAAAAAGGGGGGTGGGGGAGTCGGGCTGTAGTGCAGCGGGCTAAGCGCAGGTGGCGCAAAGCACAAGGACCGGTGTAAGGATCCCAGTTCGAACCCCGGCTCCCCACCTGCAGGGGAGTCGCTTCACAGGCGGTGAAGCAGGTCTGCAGGTGTCTATCTTTCTCTCCTCCTCTCTGTCTTCCCCTCCCTCTCTCCATTTCTCTCTGTCCTATCCAACAACGACAACAACAATAATAGCTACAACAATAAAACAACAAGGGCAACAAAAGGGAATAAATAAATAATAAAATAAATATAAAAAAAGAGAAAAAAAACAAAAAAAAAACAAGTTAAAAAAAGGGGGGGTGGGACTGGTGGTGGCATAGCTGGGCAAGCACACACATTACAGTGCACAAGGACCTGGGTTCCAGCCCCTGGTCCCCACCTGCAAGTGGAAAGCTTCATAAACGATAAAGTAGGGCTGTAGGTCTCTTTCTGTCTCTTTCCCTCTCAATCTCCTCTTCCCTTCTCAATTTCTCTCTTGTCTAGTCAATAATAATAATAATAGTTGAATCAATTCTCATCCTTATATTGGTCCATTAAAACATAAGTTCACTAGAAGTGGAGAACTGTGCAGCATTCCAGCAATAACCCTGGTAGAAATAAATAAATAAATAAATAGATAGATAGATAGATAAATAGGAGAGAAGGAGAGACACCTGTAGCACTGCCTTATCACTTGTGAGGTGAGGATACTATATTTGAGTATATTTGGAGCAAGTATATAAACCTTACAGGGAGTTTCAGGATGAATTAGTAGTAGATATGTAGATGATTAAGTGAATGAAAAATGAGCAATTATAATTCTAGGACAGGCAAAATTTGTAAGAAAGGAAATGTATTCATTGTTTATTATTTTGCTTAGCTGGGAACAATGTTTATGAAATGGTAGTGTTCTAAACATCAAATGTTGATTTAACTAAATTTTTAAGAAACTGATTTTGGAGAAAACTAAGAGTTGGCTGTGTGTGTTTGGTGGTGTAATAAGAATATCCTTTTTTTTTTTTTTTTTACTTAGTCTAGCACAAACTTATTGTTCCTTACAATAATCCTAAGAGATAGATGAACTATTCCCATTTTACAGGTGAAGAAACTGAGACACAGAAAGGGTAAGAGAGTTATCTCCTCATCTTTAATAGTAAGAAATAAATGGATAGCACCTAAACTTGAAGAAAGCACCATATACATCTTAATTAGGAATAACTAGAAGAAATAACTAGGAAGTAGGAATGAAGTATAAGGGAGAGTGAGACTGGAAAGAGTTGTGTCTTGCTAATAGCTTTGTGATATGAATACTATTTTAATAAAGCTAGAGACTAAAAGTTTTCCCAGCCAAAAAAAAAATCATCTTAAGTAATTTGAGCAAGTAGAAGTATATATGTGTAATGTACTATTTGGGGCATATGGATATAGTATAAGTTATAAGTATGGCAATATCATTTACTTATATTAGTAGCAAGAAAAACAGATCTTATTAACACTCAGGCTTGAGCTTGGACTCAGCTAGACTTTTATTATTTATTTATTATTTTTAAATATTTTATTTATTTATGAGAGGGATAGGAGGAGAGAGAGAAAGAACCAGACATCACTCTTGTATATGTGCTACTGGGGATTGAACTCAAGACCTCATGCTTGAGAGTTTATCTACTTTATCTACTGCATCACCTCTCATATCACATAGACTTTAATGTATATCAATTTTCACTCTTCTATCTGTACAAAGATTGTTATGTTTCTGCTGCTGTCATGTGACTTAATGCCGGCAATTGGAAGAAAAATGCTTCTCACCTCAAAGACTTTCAGCCTGATGAGTGAAGTGAGGAGAATGTCATCTTCCCTCAGTCAAACCAGCCTATGTCTTCTCTTGCCTTTCTTTCTTTCTTTTTTTTTTAAATATTTATTTATTTATTCCCTTTTTTTTGCCCTTGTTATTTCTATTGTTGTAGTTATTATTGTTGTTGTTATTGATGTCATTGTTGTTGGATAGGACAGAGAGAAATGGAGAGAGGAGGGGAAGACAGGGGGGAGAGAAAGATAGACACCTGCAGACCTGCTTCACTGCTTGTGAAGCGACTTTCCTGTAGGTAGGGAGCTGGGGGCTCTGATCCTTGCGCTTCTCTTGCCTTTCTTGTTAAGTGGGTATCTTGAGTGCTGAAGTTAGCGTTTGGAATTCTGTGGTTCCATTTCCACTGAATTCACATTTCAAATCACTAGGACTTCTGAGTTTTATCCTCTAATATGTTTTGAATATGAATACTTCCCTAGTTTTGATTGTAATTATCTGGTCTGACCCATTGTTTACATTCATCTGATCTGAAAAGTACTGCTTGCAGACCAAATTCCTTGGAGCACAGCAGGCTCCATGTTTTACATATTTATCTTCTGTATCTAAGTTCTGTTTAGTGCAACAGTGACTGAGCTAAGTAGCTGCTGCAGAGACAGTATAACCTATAATGCCAAACATAACCATTTGGCTTTTTCCAGGTAAAGTATGCTTACTCCTTGTGCAGGTCCTTATGCTTCATGCTATATGCACTTAACCCAGTGAGCCACCTGTAAGTCTGATTTTTTAAATATATTTTTCTCAAACTATTCTTTGACCTCCCAGCATTTTCACAACAGATGCACAGTCCTAGCATGATCATAATTTTCACTTTGATTTCTGTTGACTCCTCCACTTTACCTATCTCACTGTTAGCTTCACCCTTTTCACCTCCATTCTGTTAGAGGCCTTCTTGGATTTTTCTTTTGTCTTTGTCATGCATTTTCTTATTCCTAGTTCTTCTCATTTGCTTTTCTTGAGTCCCTCTTTTTTTAAAAAAAATATTTTTATTTATTTATTATTGGATAGAGACAGAAATTGAGAGGGGAGGGAGAGATAGAGAGGGGAAGAGACAGAGAGATACCTGCAGTCCTGCCTCAGCACTTGTGAAACTTTTTCCCTGCAGGTGGGGACCAGGAGCTTGAACCTGTGTCCTTGAACACTGTAATGTGCATGCTCTACCAGGTGTGCCACCACCTGACCCCCTTGAGTTCCTCTTTTGCTTTACCATGTCCATCTTTGAAAATTCTAATCTATCCTTTAGGTCTCTGGTTAGGAATTAATTGTCTTTAGAAGCAGGACATGACCACTCCTGGCCACTTGAGCTCACTGCTTCAGAAATACTTCCCCAGGGTGGCAGAGTCTTTTTCTCAAGCCTGCCTGCTCAGAGTCTTTCAGCCCTTCCAGATGTATTATCCCTTGCTTCTATCCCATCCTTAACCCCACCATTCCCACCCCTTCCTTACCTACCTAGTAAACTGCTAAAAAAAAAAAAAAAAAAAGAAAGAAAAAAGAAAAAAAAAAGGTTTCCACAGGACATGGCTCAGATTGGCAGCTTTGCTCATTACCACCAGCCAGGAGGGTCTTATAGAGGTCACTGACAGTACATGTATATCCCAAGAGAATGCATGAAGGAAATTAGGTGGTCTGAAACTCCCTTATCTTGATGTACAAAAATGTGAGCATTTAGGAGGGAGGAGGCTGAGCCCTGTCCCTGTCTTATCTCAGTAGTACCTTCATTCCAGTCTGAGCTTTGGTGATATTACACCCTCAAGTTAAGGGCAAACAGAAGAGTGGTAAGAGCAGCTTATAGCTGGAGCTCTGCACAGATTTCCAGGCTACTCTTGTAACAGCAATAGTATAGAAGCATCCTGACTCTCCTGAAATCTTTCCCTTGGCTTCAAGGCTGTGGCAAATAGTGGAATCCTCAGCTCACATTTAGTTTCATTAAACTTTTTTTTAGAGGTAAGTGATCTAGTCTGACCCCAAACTAAACCTCCTTCTAAATTGACAAGGGATTCCTTTCCTAGCATATATTAAGAGGCAATAGGGTGTAATGGTGTGGCACGAGAATGATTGGACTAGAATCTCTGCCTTGGTTTTTCTCATCTTTAGTAAAGTGAGAACCGTTGTGAAGATTGAATGAGGTGATAGATTTAATATATGTAAAGTGCTTACTACAGTGTCTGGTTCATGTTTCCTCTTAACACACATATTAAGCATCCTGAAACATATACTTCAGGATGCTATGTGCTTTTTTATTTCTCAGCATAAATATATAAAAATATATAATGACTTTCTCATTTCCATTAAGAATTGTGGCCATAGATTTGTTAATGACTTCCATTCCGCTGGGAAAGAAAAAAATGGTGAAGGATGTTCATGGAGCATTTTTATGAGGAAGAATTATACTTTAAAAAAAAAAATTTTTATTATTTTGACAGGACATAGAAATTGAGAGAGGAGGGGAAGTAGAAAGGGAGAGAGAAAGATAGGTACTTGCAGATCTGCTTCACTGCTTGTGGAGTGTCTCTTCTGCAGGTGGGGAACCATGCCCTTAAGCATGGTAATATGTACACTTAACTAGATGTGCCACTGCTGGCCCCTAGGGAGCATTATACTTTTAATTTTTTTTAAATAAGTAAATATTTATTTATTTATTCCCTTTTGTTGCCTTTGTTGATACTTTTGATTTTTATTGTTAATCTTCCTCTCTGTTTTTGTTGTTAATACTGTTTTTTGTTATTTTTGCCACTAGGACATTGCTGGGGCTTGGTACCTGCATAATGACTCCACTATTCCTAGTAGCTTTTTTTTTTTTTTCGTTCCTTTTGAAAAACAATCCTAAAATAATAACATCACTGTTGGTAAGGAAAACAAAACGTAAAACTTTATTAAAAGAAACCCATTGGCTAATGGGAGATATATTTCTCAGCCTGTCCCCCCATCCTTCCTAATTATTTAATTTAATTTAATTTTTCTCTTGTTTACCTACATGCAGGACTTCAGGTTCATCAGTCATATATAAAAACAAAACAAAAAAAAGATTCCAGGTGTTTTAATAGCTAACTTTTATTTGTTCTCTTCCAGATACCAATGCAATAGATATTTAAGGTACAGTTATTTTCTCTACAGAGAGCTAGAGTTTCTTTCAGTCCCCATCTCTAGTAGATATTCAGACTATAGTTCCTTTCTCACCACCAGTGTTTTTTTAAACTAGAGTTCTTTCTCTCTCTCCAGTTAATAGGTGTAAATTAAATTTTTTCTTGAAGAACACAAGTTTCTTAACATGGATGCTAACTAGAATTTCCATTTCCCCTTGCTCAGTTACACTTTCTTTTCCCTTAATAGAGTGAGAGAGATAGAGAGAGAGGGAGGAGAAAGACAGAAGAGAGAGACACCTGTAGCATTGTTCTGCTCCTCATGAAGCTTTTTCCTTGTAGGTTAGAGGAGGCGTGGAGGAAGGGAGGTTTGAACTCAAGGCCTGGTGCATGGTAATGTGTATGTGCTTTACCAGGTGTGTCACCGTCAGCCCTCTTCCTTTCTAACTTGTACACTCTTTCAAGCTAGAGCCATGTTTGGCTTATCTTGCTGTCTGTCTGGCAGAACGAGAGTATCTGACATATAGAAGACACATGTTGAATATTTGCTGACCAAGTGAATGCACAAATTTTTATTGCTAAGAGAGGTTTTCATCTTTTGGTACTTTTACTTAATGTTAGTTCTATAGTGACACAGGTGGAAAATCTAGAAAGCAAAGAAGGTCAAAATTTATTTGGGGGGGGGGTAGGTGGTACTGTATTGAGTTAAGTACACATGGCACAAAGCCCAAGACCAGCATAAGGATCCCAGTTCGAACCCCTGGCTTCCCACAAGCAGTGAAGCAGGTCTGCAGGTGTCTGTCTTTCTCTTCTCCTCTCTGTCTTCCCATCCTCTCTCAATTTCTCTCTCTCCTACCCAACAACAACAACAATAACAGCAAGGGCAACAAAATGGAAGAAACGGCTGCCAAGAGCAGTGGATTTGAAGTGCAGGCACTGAGCCTCTGCGATAACCCTGGAGGAAAAAAAAAATTTAAGGGATATTGTGGCAAGGGAGATTGTTCTATAGTAGGACACAGGACTTGCATGCTTGAGAGCATGAGTTTGGCTCCTAACACCACTTATGTTGGAGTGATGCTCCGGTTCTTTCTCTTTTGTCAAAAGATAAATACTTAAGCAAAATTAATATCCTTTTGTTTGCTAACATATGATCATTAGCTGGAATAGCACTGATACAAATGATCACCTGGTCTATGTCTGTTAAAATATAATACACCTCACGTGTGTGTGTGTGTGTGTGTGTAGAGGGAAACACTTCACAAGAAAAGCAGGTCTGCAGGTATCTCTTTGTCTTTCCCTATCTCCGTTCTCTTTCAGTTTCTCTCTGCAAAAAAAAAGGAAAGAAAATTAAAACCCAAAAGACAAAGAAAAAAGAAAAACAATATAATACAGGCTTATGTTAATTTAAAAGTACTAATTTTTAATATTTTTAAAAATTTACTTTCCTTTTTGTTGTCCTTGTTGTAGTTATTATTGTTGTTGTTGTTAGATAGGAGAGAATGGAGAGAGGATGGGGAGAAAAAGACAGACACCTGTAGACCTGCTTCACCGCCTGTGAAGCGACTCCCCTGCAGGTGGGGAACTGGGGGCTCGAACTGGGATCCTTTCACCAGTCCTTGTGCTTCAAGTCATGTGTGTTTAACCCGCTGCACTACCGCCTGAATCCCTATTTTAATATTTTGAATATAGCACAAAATAATTATTTTTTCCAAGAACACTATTTCAGAATTCAGCACACTTAAGTTTTCTCCTGTGCTGAAATGCTTAATTATATTTTTATTTATTCTTAGATTTAATGGTACTACATTTAGAGTTTTAAAACACGTTCCTACAAAATTTACATTTTATGCCTATATTGATTAGAAATGAGGCTCATGTAAAAGAAATTGTTCAGCTGTATATGTTTCATCGGATGTAAAGGTCGATACTAGCCCAATGTCATACATGGAAAAAGCAAATTGCCTTCACCTTTAATCTCATGTTAATTTTAATGATTAGGTGTCTAGTTTTAAAACTTGATATAGAATTAGTGTGGCTAATCATGAAATCAAAATTCATTTAAAAATAGTTTTATTATTGCAGGCAGGGAAATAGCTCAGCTGCTAGGACATAGAACTTACATACCTAAGACTCCTAGTTTAGTGGCCAGACTCCTATTTTGGCTTCACTCTTTGAATGCCCCCATGTGAAATACTCTTTATCTTATATGAAATAAAAACAGTAGATCTTTAGAAAAATAAATAGGACTTGGGAAATAGCTCAGTGTGTTAGAGTACTAATTTGATTGTCTCAAGCCCCAGAAGCTGCAGGTTCAGTCATGGAACTGCCTTAATCTAGAGCTGAATAGTATTCTGGTCTTCTTCTGTTTATATAAAAAAATATTTTTTAAAAGAGGTATAATCTACTTGCCAATGCCCATGTCCAGTGGAGAAGCAATTAGAAATTCCTGAACTCCTACCTTCTGTACCCTAAAAAGTATTTTGATTCATATTGCCAGTGGGGGAGAAGTGATAGGGGGAAGATGACCAGAGGACTTGGAACTCCAATTCCATCAGGAACCAGAGAGGAGGAAAAAAGGGAGGACATCTGTATGTAATAATAGGTGTATGTGAGGCTTGGAAATGAAGAGAAGATGGGAACCCCTGCACCCCCTCCCAAAAGGCTAAGTATATACAAATATAGACAGATAGTTATAGAAATAGTAGTTGACTCATTCATATCTGCAACCTTCGGAGAATTGCTATAGCTTACAATGTAGGGATTGGGGATCCAGAACTCTGGTGGTGGGAACAGTACAGAGTTGTACCTCTGGAAAAAATGGACAAAATGGCTGCCAGGAGCAGTGGATTCGTAGTGTAGGCACTGAGCCCTGTGATAACCCTGGAGGAAAAAAAAATTTTTTTTGGCTTAAAATTTAAGGGACGTTGTGGCAAGGGAGATTGTTCTATAGTAGGATACAGGGGGAAAGAAAAGAAAAAAGAAGAGGCAAAAGAAGAAATAAAAAATAGAAATAGCAGCTAGGAGATAGCATAATGGATAAAGCATTGTACTCACAGACATATGATCCCAGGTTTGAACTCCAGCATCGTGTATGCCAGAGTGATGGTCTGGTTCCTCTTCCCTCTCTCATCAACAAACAGTTTTATTAATGGTAATAAAGAAAAACTACTACCAGGAGTTTCAAATCCAAAGATAGGGGTTGGGTGGTAATGCACTGGGTAGAGTGCATATGTTACCATATGCAAGGATCCAGGTTCAAGCTTCAGTCCCCACCCCCGTCTTCACCCCTGGCAAGGGGGAAGCTTCAGGAGGTAAAGTAGTGCCAGTGTTTCTCCCTTTCCCTATCTCTCCTCCCTTGTCACTTTCTCTCTATATGCAAAGAAAAAAATGTTACCAGGAGAGATGAATTCATCATGTAGGCACCAAGCTCTAATGATAACCCTGGTGGTATAAATAAATAAATTTTATAAATTTGCTTTCTATTCATATATACAGCAAAGTTATGCTTTTCAAATCCTTTTTTTTTTTTTCTGTAAAAACCATTTTTCTACATGTTAATAAAATGAGTAAATGCCATTCCTCTGGTTTGACTTAAGTGGTGGAAACCTGGAGATAACACAAGGTCTTTGCAAAAGTGTGTGTGTGTATTGTTTGACACTAGGATTATCAGTAGGATTTGGTGCCGGACTACACAGTTCCACCATTCTTGAAGGCCTTTCCCCCCCCCTTTATTTCTTTTTAATAGAAACAGGGAGAGAGGAGGGGAGTGATATATATATATATATATATATATATATATATATATATATATAGAGAGAGAGAGAGAGAGAGAGAGAGAGGTGTAAAGAGAGGGGAAGGGAGAGGGAGAGGGAGAGAGAAATAGTGTGAGATAGGAGAGTTCTGCAGGAGTGTTCCACTGCTTTAAAGCTTTCCCCTGCAGGTAGGAACCAGGAGCTTGAACCTGTGGCCTTTCACATAGTACTGTCTCTACTTTACCAGAAGAGTCACCATCCAGTTCCCATGCATTTGTGTTTTAAGAGAAATGAATATAGTGCTTAATAACATCACAAATTAAATGGTAGAACTCCTGAAAAAGATTCTTTGTTCATTCTCTGATAATATATATAAAAAACCCAACCTCCTTCTATGTTTCTTAATTGGGATTTTGGGAAGCTGACGATTTCTACAGAGGAACATTTGGAAGTAGACCAAGGGGTTCACAATTCTGTCTTCAACATCACAACTCATGATGACCCTGCACTGTTCCCCAGAGCCTTGCCAATAAATTTTCTCAGGAGAAATGTCACCAATCTACAACCTATGATGATTTTACTAGTCTTAAAGGGGTAATGAACTTTGAGAAAAAAGTTCGGTTCATTTATCTCTCTTATTTTTTTAATCTTTTATTTATTTGACAGAGACAGCCAGAAGTCAAGAGGGATGGGGGAGATGGAGAGGGAGATATGTCAATTTCCCATATGCAGATCTCCACATTTTTTTTTTTTTATTGTTTAGGAACATTTATTTATATAAGGCTTTAACTTTGATAACTATTTCTATATATTTTGCCTCACAGATTTTCAAATCCACACTGCAGAATATCACTTAGTAACACATGGCACACTTACAGAATTCTTTTCTTTTTTTTCTTTTTTAAATTTTAAATAATTTATTTCTTTATTGGGGAATTAATGCTTTACATTCAACAGTAAATACAATAGTTTGTACATGCATAACATTCCCCAGATTCCCATTTAACAATACAACCCCCACTATGATCTCCACATTTTTTAAGGATAGAGATTGATTGGTGGATTGTAAGGAGAGCAGAGGACAATGTCAAGGGAAGTAAGCCAGCTTACCTTGCAGTGCTCCCCAGAGAGCTGTAGGACTTGACTACATTACATTCTGTGCAAGACAGAGGTGAGCTGTGGGGCTAAAAATAGAGAGGGGGGCCAGGTGATGGCGCACTTGGTTGAGCGCACATGTTACAATGTGCAAGGACCCAGGTTCGAGCCCTTGGTCCCCATCTGCAAGGGGAAAGCTTTGTGAGTGGTGAAGGAGGGCTGCAGCTGTCTCTTTCTCTCTCCCTCTCCATCTCCCCCATCCCTCTTGATTTCTGGCTGTCTCTGTCAAATAAATAAAAGATTAAAAAAATAAGAGAGGTAAATGAACCGAACTTTTTTTCTCAAAGTTCATTACCCTTTTAAGACTAGTAAAATCATCATAGGTTGTAGATTGGTGACATTTCTCCTGAGAAAACTTATTGGCAAGGCTCTGGGGAACAGTGCAGGGTCATCATGAGTTGTGATGTTGAAGACAGAATTGTGAACCCCTTGGTCTACTTCCAAATGTTCCTCTGTAGAAATTGTCAGCTTCCCAAAACCCCAATTAAGAAACATAGAAGGAGGCTGGGTTTTTTTTTTTTTTTTTTTTTTTTCTATAGGGTTATTGCTGGGACTTGGTGCCAGATCTGTCAGTTCACCACTCCTGGTGGCTTCCCCCCCCCCCCCCATTTTATTGGATAGGACAGAGAAATTGAGAAAAGAGGGGCCAGGTGGTGGCGCATCTGGTTGAGCGCACATGTTACAATGCGCAAGGACCTAGGTTCGAGCACCTTATCCCCACCTGCAGGGGGGAAAATCTGTGAGTAGTGAAGCAGTGTTGCAGGTGTCTCTCTGTCTCTCTCCCTCACTATCATCCCCTTCCCTTTGACTTCTGGCTGTCTCTATCCAATAAATACATAAAGCTAACTAAAGTGAGAGGGAGAGAGGGGGGGGAGGAAATTGAGAGAGGAGTGGGAGCTAGAGAGGGGGAGAGAAAGACAGACACCTGAAGATCTGTGTCTCTGTTTATGAAGTGTCCCCCCTGTAGGATACTTATGCTTAGTGCTGTGTGAGCTTATCCAGGTGAGCCACTGTTCAGCCTCTGAAGGAGCCTTTTGATAAGCCTTGAAAGATCCCAGGAAAAAGTGTGTAGATAACTGACATTCAGTTATTTCCTCAGGCTTTGTTTACCCTACTGCAACCTTAAATCTTCATGGTATGCACATATATAGAGATCTCCCAGTATGTTTTAAAATTTTTATTGAAGTAAAATATATTCAGTAGTAACTACAGATATCCTCTACAATAGCATTATAAGTGTACAGCTTGAGGAATTTTTACAGGCTGAACATAACCATGTAATATGAAAAGGAACATTAGCAGTACCACACTCCCCGCAGTCTTCTACTCGTCGCCACCAACAAAGGTAACCACATCCTGACTTAGCATAGTGCAATAGATTAACTTTGCCTTTTGTGAACTTTATATAAACAAAGTTTCATAATACATGTATTTTGAGAGCCATGGAGATAGCATAATGGTTATACAAAAAGTCTTTCATGCCTGAGGCTCTGAAGCCTCAGGTTAAATTCCTGGCACTACTGTATGCCAGAGCTGATCAGTGCTCTGGCAAAAATTAGTAAATAAAATAAAAAATGTTTCTTTTAAAAAATTGTTTTGGTGTTGCCTTTATTTATTTATTGGATAGAGATAGCCAGGAATCAAGAGGGGAGGAGGTGATAGAGAAGGAGAGAGACAGAGGCACCTGCAACACTGCACTTCACTACTTGTAAAGCTTTCCCCCTATAGGGGGAGACTTGGGGCTTGAACCTCGGTCCTTGCACATTGAAACGTGAGATTAACTAGGTGTACCACCACCCGGCCCCCAAAATACACATTTACACACACATTTTGATACATGTACATATATGAAAATGTGTATATCAGATACTTTTGAATCTGATTTCTTTTGTTGACAATGGTTACAAGACATTCATAGTATTGAATAATTGCCTCTTACTCAGTACAGTACCATGTTGAGAGCAATTTTCTTTTTATTTTATTTTATTTATTAATTTTCCTTTTTGTTGCCCTTGTTTTTATCATTGTTGTGGTTACTGCTATTGTTGTTATTGATATCATTGTTGTTGGATAGGACAGAGAGAAATGGAGAAAGGAGGGAAAGACAGAGGGGAAGAGAAAGACACTGCAGACCTGCTTCACTACTTGTGAAGTGACCCCCCTGCAGGTGGGGAGTGGAGGGCTTGAACCAGGATCCTTATGCCGGTCCTTGAGTTTCACGCCATGTGCACTTAACCCGCTGCACTACAGCCTGACCCCCAAGGGCAGTTTTCAGTTGTTGCTGGTAGATAGTTTCCATTTGGGGACCTCTGTGAACATCTTCTACTTATAACTTAGTGAAATATGTACACATTTCTTTTGGGAATATGTTACCAACTTGTGTTTTGACTTTTTTTTTTTTTAACAACATTCTTTTTAAAATTTTATTTATTTATTTTCCCTTTTGTTGCCCTTGTTGTCTTTTTATTGTTGCTATAGTTGTTGTTGTTATTGATGTCGTCGTTGTTGGATAGGACAGAGAGAAATGGAGAGAGGAGGGGAAGACAGAGAGGGGGAGAGAAAGACAGACACCTGCAGACCTGCTTCACCACCTGTGAAGTGACTCCCCTGCAGGTGGGGAGCCGGGGGCTGGAACCAGGATCCTTACGCCAGTCCTTGGCACTTCGCGCCACGTGCGCTTAACCCTCTGTGCTACCGCCCGACTCCCTGCGTTTTGACTTCTGTCCAGAAATAATTCAGACACAGGTTAAGATACTTTTGTTGAGAAGAAAAAAAGATTAGAGGTTGAAAGAACAAGTCAGAAGATCCCTTTGAAAAATAATGCTCGTTTCATGTGAAGATTTCATCCTGTAGGGTACCTCTGTTAACATGTAAGTTATCATAGTGAGATAAGGAAATGCTTTCAGTTATGTCTGCTGTGAGGCATGGCAAATGGGTGAATCCAAGTTCATTATCACTGAAGATCTTAGATAGTTGTTCTCCTTCCTTTCTTTTTTTTCTTATTTCTTCACATTTTCAAAAACTCATATAAAACATTCCAGGCAAAACTTTAATCTTCATCTTCCTCCTCTTCTTCGTTATAATTAGTCTGGAAGTAACACAATCCATACCTTTGTTTGCTGTTAGCAACTACACATAACCAATCACATAGATTATTCTTTATCAATTTTTTTTGTGTGTGAGATATTTCAAATAAAAGGCATCTCAGTGGGTTGGTGGGGGACAGTGGTGCACCTGGTTAAGCATACATACACACTACCATGCTCAAAGACCCAGGTTCAGGCAACCATTCCCCATTTGCAGGGGGGAAGCCTAGCAATGAGGCAAGTACTGTAGGTGTCTCTGTATTTCTGTCTTTCTCCATTTCTTTCTTTCCCTCTCCCCTCAATTTCTCTCTGCGCTACCAAAACAACAACAGCAAACCAGACAATCTGGCCACCAGAAGCAGTGGATTCATCATGCAGGCACTGAGCCCCAGTGATAACCCTGGTAATAATAAAAAAAAAAAAAGACAAAGGCACCTCAGAAGTTACAGTGATTTTGCTTTTGCTCTGTTCAGTGGTTACAGCTCCACCACTAAGATTCCCAGTTTTGCCATTCACTTTGATTCTCTCCCAAAGAAACTGTTTTCTATGTATATGAGCCTTTAAGTCTTTCTCAGATTTTTCTGTTTTGTTTTGGTTACTGTCTTCTGGGTTTTACTGGGCTATCTTTTTCCAATAGAAAGACTGAGAATGAGAGAGGAGTAAAGGAAACCACAGCAGCAAAGCTTCCTTTAATGCATTTCAAGGCTAGACTTGAACCTGGGTTGCACACATACTGTCTCCCTTCTGCCACCAAGGGACAGTCCCCCCACCCCTCTCCAACCCATTTTGATGGTTTGCAGTCTTTTGTGAATTAATCTGGTGGTGCCAGGTTTTGTTGTTTTTATATAAATTGATGACAGAATTGTTTAATAAGATGGATGATTATGGGTTTGCCGTGCCCAGCTATCCCAGTGTAGTTGGTCTCAGGGAGTTGGTCTCAGGGAGAGAGGTTGAATGACAGGCCTTTAATAGAAACACTATACATTTTTTTTCCTATAAACATTTTACTTATTTGATAGAGACAGAAAAATTGATGGTGAAGAGGGAGAACACCCACATTGCTGCTTCACTGCTTATGAAGCCTCTTTCCTATAGGTGGAGACCAGGGCCTTGAACCCATGTCCTTGTACATTGTAGCATGTGCACTCTACCAGGTGGGCGTGCCACTCCCTAGCCCTGGACACCATACAATTTTTTAAAATATTATTTATTCCTTTTTGTTACCCTTGTTTTATTGTTGTAGTTATTATTATTGTTGTTGATGTCTTTGTTGTTTTATAGGACAGAGAGAAAATCGAGAGAGAAGAGGAAGACAGAGAGGGAGAGAGAAAGATAGACACGTGCAGACCTGCTTCACCACTTGTGAAGCAACTCCCCTGCAGGTGGGGAGCTGGGAGCTCGAACCGGGATCTTTCTACCGGCCCTTGCGCTTTGCACCATGTGTGCTTAGCCTGCTTCACTACCGCCTGACTCCTGACACCATACAATTTTAATGTAGATTTTCTTCTATGACTATTGGTGATTTCTATATTTAATAACATGGCCCTTTCTGTTACCAAATCAAAGTCTTATTTGCTTGATGCTGAGAAAGCTAGTTGACCTGGAGATGAGAGTTGATGTGAGAAAAGCAAATTTGATCAGTGTTAACCAGTCCTGAGAAGAAGGCAGATGTGTGCAAGCCAGGTGGTGGCACACCTGGTTAAGCACACATAGTACAGTGCACAAAGACCCGGGTTCAAACCTTGCTCCCCACCTGCAGGGTAAAAGTGGTGAAGCAGGGCTGCAGGTGTCTCTGTCTCTTTCCCTATCTTTCTTCCTTTTGATTTCTGGCTGTCTCTATCCAATAAATAAATAAATAAATAAATAAAGACAATTTTTAAAAGGGAGAAAAAGAGACAAGAGAGACATCTGCAGCCCTGCTTCACCCCTTGTGAAGTTTTCTCCCTGCAGGTGGGGACTGGGGGCTTAAACCCTGATCTTTGTGCACTGTAATGTGCGCTCAGCCAGGTGTGCCACCACCTGGCCCCTGTCTCTTTGTCTTTATCTCTCCCTCCCCTTTCAATTTCTCTCTGTCTCTATCCAATAGTAAAAGTAAATAAATAAAAATATCTAAAAGAAGGCAGATTTGTGTGTCAAAGAGCCAATTTATCCTAATGATGGGGTTCAGGACTAAATAAAGAATAATCTCTAAGCAGCTAGTTGGGGAGAAGAGGTTTAGTCACCTAGCCATCTAGCTAATATAAAGGATTCTGTCAGAAATTGTCCATCTGTCTGGAGGATGGTATTGCTGCAGGATGTTTGTCCAATTGGAAGGAGTCACCAGAACCTAGCAATCTGTAAAACTCTAAGATAGAATCATAAAGCAACATCTTCTCCCTGAGATCTGCATGGGAGGGTCATCTTTTTCCTAGAGCTGTACAGGACAGACTTATGGTAAAAATGTAATTATGGGTGGCAGGGCGGTAGCGCAGCGGGTTAAGTGCACGTGGCGCAAAAGTGCAAGGACCAGCACAGGTACCCCAGTTCGAGGCCCCAGCTCCCCACCTGCAGGGGGGTCGCTTCACAAGCAGTGAGGCAGGTCTCCCTCTCTGTCTTCCCCTCCTTTCTTGATTTCTCTCTGTTCTAGCCAACAACTATAGCAATGGCAACAATAACATCAACAAGAGCAGCAAAAAGGGGAAAATGGCCTCCAGGAGCAGTGGATTGGTAGTGCAGGCATTGAGCCCCAGTGATAACGCTGGAGGCAAAAAAAAAAAAGTATTTGTGGTAAGTTGGAATCTGTAATGCTTATTCATTTACATTTCTTCTGTTCTCTATCTAGCTTGCTTCACCTATATGATATCTGGTTTTAAAGCTCCTCATTTCAATAAATAAATGGATAAATAGATACTTGAAAAAAATCCTGCATTGTAGAGAATCAAAATTAATAATTTAATAAAAGGATTTAGAATCAAAATGAATAATTTAATAGAAGAATTTAGAGAAATTTTCAGAAATGCCTCCCCCCAAAAAAAGACACAATTGAAAATAGAAGTGAAGAGTTAAAGTCTTAAAATTTAAAGGTTTGGGAGTCGGGCTGTAGCGCAGTGGGTTAAGCGCACGTGGCGCAAAGCATAAGGATCTCGTTTCGAGCCCCCATCTCCCCACCTGCAGGGGAGTTGCTTTACAGGCGGTCAAGCAGGTCTGTACGTGTCTTTCTCTCCTCCTCTGTGTCTTCCCCTCCTCTCTCCATTTCTCTCTGTCCTATCTAACAACGACGACATCAATAACTACAACAATAAAAACCAAGGGCAACAAAAGGGAAAATAAATAAATATTAAAAAAATAAATAAAATTAAGGGTTTACCAAACTTTTCCCAAAATGGAGAGATGAATTTCCAAATGGAGGGGATTCTCAGTGCAGTAGATGATGGAAGCCTGCGATTATGATACATCATTGTGAATTTCCTTAACATGTTGAATAAAGTGGAAATTCAGAGGAAGAAACAGTTTGTGTTCAAGTGATCATGAATCAGAATGGCATTGGAGGCTTCATCAGCATCACTGGAAAATATTGGTGGAAATGAAGCATATAGTCAACCTCTTAATTGCTGAAGGGTAAATGATAAACTGCTTAATTCTAGCTTAAGTTCTCTTGATGTAATTATTAATCAGGGTTAAGGGTGGAAAGAATTCATTTTCAGGCTTGAAAGGATTCAGAATTTTATTTTCTGTGACCCCTTCATTCAGGAAGCTTTTGAAAAATATGCTTCAGATATGGGCCTTAGGAGCCTGAGATTCCTGTTGGATAGGTGAGGGGATTGTCAGCATAATGGTGTAGACCTATAAACCGTGCCTAGCACTTACATACTATTACTGCTGGCATCTCGAAATGCCAGTTTATGAGGGAGTCAGTGGATGATTCTAAAGTAAGTATGTTGGAAAATAGCCAAAAGGAGAAGCAGCAGCAGAAATTGTAGTAGCATTATAAGCCTCATTAAAAGTAAAAAAGAAAAACAAAACCTAGAGAAACAGCTAGAAAAAAATAGTTGTTTTTATTTTATTTATTATTGATTTATAAAATGGAATTATTGACAAAACCATAGGATAAGGGAGATTCAGTTCCATATAATTCCCACCACCAGAACCCCATATCTAATCCCCTCTCTTGAAAGCTTTCCTATTTTTGTCCTTCTGGGAGTATGGACCTAGGGCCATTATGGGGTACAGAAGGTGGGAGGTCTGGCTTCTGTAATTTCTTCCTGCTGAATATAGGCGTTGACAAGTCAATCCATACTCCCTGCCTGTCTCTTTCTTTCCTTAGTTGGGTAGGGGTCTGAGGAGGTGGGTTCCAGGACACCTTGGTGGTGTTGTCTGCCCAGGGAAGTCAGGTTAGCATCATGATATTGTCTGGAACGTGGAGGCTGAAAGAGTTAAGATATAAAGCAGAAAAAACTGTTGACTAATCATGAACCTAAAGACAAGAATATTGCAGATGAAGATTTGGGGAGGTCTCCATTTGGTCTGTTTAAGGTATATTCCAAGGGGCCCATGACCTTACTAGTTTTTGTCTGAACTTGACATCTAACTGCATGCAGGTGACCTAAGTTATCGTCTGGGGAGATGGTGACATAGTTGGAAAAAAGGACTAGAAACCTGGATCAGGGAAGAGAGTAGCTCCCAAATATGGGAATAATATATAAATATTGTTAGCTCTAAACCCCATAGATTTGATATGAGGCCCATAGTCAGCACAGGATCCTATGTAACTTCTGCATCCCTGTAGGTCTGATCTGGCTGGCATTCTGAGGTCAAAGCTAGGGACATTCCAGGCTGCACTCATTTCAGGACCCATCATCCTTGGGTGATAGGTAGAGTATATTACCCAACCTCCCTTCGGAGAATGGAACATTCCCTACCCTTGTTTATCCACATTGAGGGGAAGGTCCTATAGGGGCCCACAAAGGGGCCAATTTTTTCTTTTCTTTTAGTTTTTTTATTGGAGAATTAATGTTTTACATTCGACAGTAAATACAGTAGTCTGTACATGCATAACATTTCCCAGTTTTCCACATAACAATACAACCCCCACTAAGTCCTCTGTCATCCTTTTTGGACCTGTACTTTCCCGCTCTGCCAACCCACCCTAGAGTCTTTTATTTTGGTGCAATACACCAACTCCAGTTCAGGTTCTACTTGTGTTTTTTCTTCTGATCTTGTTTTTCAGCTTCTGCCTGTGAGTGAGATCATCCCATATTCATCCTTCTGTTTCTGACTTATTTCACTTAACATGATTTTTTCAAGATCCATCCAAGATTGGCTGAAAATGATGAAGTCACCACTTTTAATAGCAGAGTAGTATTCCATTGTGTATATATACCACAAGTTGCTCAGCCACTCATCTGTTGTTGTACACCTGGGTTGCTTCCAGGTTTTGGCTATTACAAATTGTGCTTCTAAGAATAGATGTGTACACAGATCTTTTTGGGTGGGTGTATTGGGTTCCTCAGGATATATCCCCAGGAAAGGAATTGCAGGGTCATAGGTCGGTCCATTTCTAGCATTGTGAGAGTTCTCCAGACTGTTCTCTACAGAGGTTGGACCAATTTACATTCCCTCCAGCAGTGCAGGAGGGTTCCTTTGATTCCACAACCTCTCTAGCATTTGTTGATATTATCTTTTCTGATGTATGACATTCTCACAGGAGTGGAGTGGTATCTCATTGTTGTCTTTATTTGCATTTCTCTGACAATCAGAGACTTGGAGCATTTTTTCATGTGTTTCTTGGCCTTTTGGATGTCTTCTGTGGTGGATATTCTGTCCCTGTTCTCTCCCCATTTTTGGATGGGGTTATTTGTTTTCTTGTTAAGTTTGGCAAGCTCTTTATATATTTTTGTTATTAGCCTCTTGTCTGTTGTATGGCATGTAAAGATCTTCTCCCATTCTGTGAGGGGTCTCTTGGTTTGGGTAGTGGTTTCTTTTGCTGTGCAGAAGCTTTTTAATTTGATGAAGTCCCATAGGTTTATACTTGCCTTAGTCTTCTTTGTAATTGGATTTGTTTCATTGAAGATGTCTTTAAAATTTATGTGGAAAAGAGTTCTGCCAATATTTTCCTCTAAGTATCTGATAGTTTGTGGTCTAACATCCAAGTCCTTGATCCACTTGGAATTTACTTTTGTGTTTGGTGAAATAGAGTGATTCAGTTTCATTCTTCTGCATGTTTCAACCCATGTTTTCCCAATACCATTTGTTGAAGATACTCTGCTTTACCCATTTAATAGTCTGGGCCCCTTTGTCAAAGATTAGATGTCCATAGGTATGGGGGCTTACTTCTGGGCTCTCAATTCTATTTCACTGGTCAGTGTGTCTATTCATGTTCCAGTGCCAAGCAGTTTTGATGACAATGGCCCTATAATACAGTTTGAGATCTGGGAGTGTGAAATTAGGGTTGAGAACTGCTGTTTGTTTGCTTGTTTTCACCTCCTAATCTTTTAGCACTGTAGATTAGATCTTAATCTTAAAAAAGAAAAAGTTTATTAGTGAGAAAGAGATAGAACCAGAACATTATGTAGCATATGCTATGCTGGGGTTCAAACTTGGGACCTCATGCTTACAAATCTGATACTCTACCACCTGCACCAACTCCTGAGCTGTTATCTTGATTATTGTAAAAAGTGTTTGCCGAGGGGCTGGGCAGTAGCATAGCGAGTTAAATGCACATGACGCAAATCACATGGACCTGCGTATAATCTCTGTTGGAGCCCCCAGCTCCCCACCTGTGAGGGAGGGGTCACTTCACAAGCAGTAAAGCAGGTCTTCAGGGGTCTGTTTCTCCCCATCTCTGTCTTCCCCTCCTCTCTTGATTTTTCTCTGTCCTATCCAACAACAACAGCAATAACAACAATAATAATAACAACAGTAAACAACAAGGACAATAAAAAGGGAAAAATACCATTCAGGAACAGTGGTTTTGTAGTGCAAGCACTGAGCCCAGCAATAACCCTGGAGGAAAAATAATAATAATAATAATAATAATAATATTTTTTTAAAGTGCTTATATGCACTAATTGATAAAACTAAAACAAAATAATGATTACTATCAAAGTTCTTGACGGTCACTTAGTAGTAAAGTGTTTCCAGTAAAAGAAACTTAGATTAAAAAAAATTATCTTTTATATTTAAAAGGCTTTTTGTTTGTTTGATTTTGCTATGTTCTATTTTATTCTAGGGCTTCAAAAACAAACCAAAAAAGATGGGTCATATAAAGCCAGATTTAATTGATGTCGACTTAATCAGAGGTGAGTGTTAAAGTTGATTTGTTTCTTATATATATTTATCATTAAGTTATTTCATTATAGTACTAAAGATTGTTTTAGATATCTTCCCTATGTGATGATGTACTTTGATTTCCAAAAATGAATGTTCTTTTTTCATCATTTAAACATAGGACATTTTCCCCCCCTTTGATCTAGTACTGTGTGAAAAATTACACTGTTTTCCTAAGAGAGAAGGATTGACTTTAGAAATTAGGGGAGGGGGTCAGGCGGTAGCGCAGCAGGTTAAGCACATGTGGCACGAAGCACAAGGACCAGTGTAGGAATCCCAGTTCAAGCCCCGGCTCCCCACCTGCAGGGGAGTCCCTTCACAGGCAGTGAAGCAGGTCTGCAGGTGTCTGTCTTTCTCTCCCCCTCTCTGTCTTCCCTGCCTCTCTTCATTTCTCTCTGTCCTATCCAACAATGACGACATCAATAACAACAACAACAATAACTACAGCAACAATAAAAAGCAAGGGCAACAAAAGGGAAAATAATTAAAAGATTAAAAAAAAAGAAATTGGGAAATATATAGCACTCAAGATACTCAACAGAGTTTGACTTACTCTTAGCTCTTGTCCTTGTAATGGAGGCAAGAAATTATTAGATTTAATGAGCATGTAGAAGGATCCTTTTTTTAAAAAAAAAATATTATTATGCAAGAGAGAATGAGAGAAATAAACTCAAATACTGCTAAACTCTGACATAAAGTAGTGCTGGAGATTGAACCTGGAGCAAGTTGGTACTCTGCCAGATTGGATTATCTCTCCAACCCAACTCTTTACTGTTGTTGTTGCATGGGCTTTTTGTGCATTTGTCATTCATCATTTCCAGTAGACTTTTCTTTTCAATATCACATAGAAAAAAAAAAGAGAGAGAGATATACCACAACACTTTTTATTTATTTTTATTGGGGAATTAATGTTTTACATTCAACAGTAAGTACAATAGTTTGTACATGCATAACATTCCCCAGTTTCCCATATAACAATACAACCACCACTAGGTCCTCTGAATCCTTCTTGGACAGAGTCTTTTACTTTGGTGTGATACGCCAATTCCATTTCAGGTTCTACTTCTGTTTTCTTTTCTAATCTTGTTTTTCAACTTCTGCCCTAGAGTGAGATCATCCCATATTCATCCTTCTGTTTCTGACTTATTTTACTCAACATGATTTTTTCAAGATCCATGCAAAATCGGCTGAAAATGGTGAAATCACCATTTTTTACAGCTGAGTAGTATTCCATTGTGTATATATACCACAACTTGCTCAGCCACTCATCTGTTGTTGTACACCTGGGTAGCTCCAGGTTTTGGCTATTACAAATTGTGCTGCTAAGAACATATGTGTACACAGATCTTTTTGGATGGATATGTTGGGTTCCTTAGGATATATCCCCAGGAGAGGAATTGCAGAATCATAGGGTAGGTCCATTTCTAGCCTTGTGAGAGTTCTCCAGACTGTTCTCTACAGAGGTTGGACCAATTTACATTCCCACCAGCAGTGTAGGAGGGTTCCTTTGACCCCACACCCTCTCCAGAATTTGCTGCTATTACCTTTTCTGATGTATGACATTCTCACAGGAGTGAAGTGATATCTCGTTGTTGTCTTTATTTGCATTTCTCTGACAATCAGAGACTTGGAGCATTTTTTCATGTGTTTCTCGGCCCTTTAGATCTCAATACCACAACACTTTTTCACCACTCAATTTCCCTTCTGCTTTGTAGCTCCATGTTTTGCCAGTTTCTTGAACCTCGGCCATTGTCCTCCCTTGAAGGACTCTTAAAACAATTATAATAAAAAAAAAAGTGTAAACCAAAAAAAAAGTGTAAACCACTGGTTTACAATATTGAAAGGCTTGTAGTTAGAGATAGCTCTGCTGGGAGAGGATGGGACTTGCATGACTGAGGCTTTTAGTTCCATCCCCAAGTAGTACATGTACTGGAGTGGTACTCTGTCTTCTTTCTCTTTTTCCCCTTCAAGTGAAACTTTCTCTAATAAAATAGAAGAAAAATAATTTAAAACATGATCATTAGATCTTAGAAGTGTAGTTTCATACTTATGTATGTTGTATAATATTGAGCATACCCACCAACAAAGTTTCGGTGTCATCACAGCAAAGAAAGCCCTCTATCTGTCCCTTTTCCCTTTACCTCCTCATTCCCTCTGACAACCACTATACTTTAGAATTAGAATTAATTTGATTATTATTATTTTCAAGTTTGTAATGTAGTAGTTGTCTCTTACTTCTTTAGTTACTTCCCTGAGCATAACCCAGTTGTAGCTATTATGTTCCAAAAGACATGATGCCATGTTTTTTTAAAAATTTTTTGTTGTTGTTGTTGGATAGGATAGAGAGAAATGGAGGGAGGAGGGGAAGACAGAGAGGGAGAGAGAAAGATAGACACCTGCAGACCTGCTTCACCACTTGTGAAGCGACTCCCCTCAGGTGGAGAGCTGGAAGCTCGAGCCAGAAGCTCGAACCGGGAACCTTACGCCATTCCTTGCGCTTTGTGCCACCTGCACTTTTTAAAAAAAAATTTTTGTTGGGGAATTAATGTTTTACATTCAACAGTAAATACAATAGTTTGTACATGCATAACATTTCCCAGTTTTCCATATAACAATACAACCCCCACTAGGTCCTCTGTCATCCTTCTTGGATCTGTATTCTCCCCACCCTCCCACCTCAGAGTCTATTACTTTGGTGCAATACACCAATTCCAGTTTAAATATTTTATTTATTATTGGATAGAAACAGAGAAATTGAAAGGGGATGAGGTAGAGAGGGAGAGAGACAGAGGGATACCTGTATCTCTGCTTCATCACTTGTGAAGCTTTCTCTCTGTTGGTGGGGACCACGGGCTTGAACCTGGGTCCTTGTGCACTGTAATGTGTATGCTTAACCAGGTGCGCCACCACCTGGCCCCAATGATGCCATGTTTTTAATGACAGAGAAGCATTTTTTTTTGTACTCTTTTTTTTTAAAAAAAATTTTTTTTCTTATTTCTTTATTGGATAGAGACAGCCAGAAATTGAGAGGGAAGGGGGAGATAGAGAGGGAGAGAGACAGAAAGACACCTGCAGCCCTGCTTCAGCACTCATGAAGCTTTCCCCCTGCACGTGGGGACCAGGGGCTTGAACCTGGGACCTAGCACATTGTAACATGTGCACTCAACCAGGTGTTCACCATCTAGCCCCACAGAGAAGCTTTTTTTTTTTAATTTTTATTTATAAAAAGGAAACACTGACAGAAACCATAGGATAAGAGGGGTACAACTCCATACAATTCCCAACACCACAACTCCGTATCCCATCCCCTCCCCTGATAGCTTTCCTGTTCTTTATCCCTCTGGGAGTATGGACCAAGAGATATTAATGGGGTGCAGAAGGTGGAAGGTCTGGCTTCTGTAATTGCTTTTCCGCATGGCGTTGACAGATTCATCTATACTCCCAGCCTGTCTCTCTCTTTCCCTAGTGGAGTGAGGCTCTGGAGAAGCAGGGCTCCATGACACATTGGTGAGGTCATCTGCCCAGGGAAGTCCAGTCGGCATCACGGTAACATCTGGAACCTGGTGACTGAAAAAAGAGTTAACATATAAAGCAGAACAAATTGTTGACTAATCATGAACCTAAAGGCTGGAATAGTGCAGATGAAAATTTGGGGGGGGGGGTCTCCATTTTGTAGATAGTTAGTAGACCTCTTTTGGTTATATTCCAATGCCAGGCACAGAAATAAAACAACAAGAGAAGCATTCTTTTGGGAAGGAGAGAACCAGAACATCACTCTGCCATAAGCCCTGCTAGGGATCAAACTCATGACCTCATGCTTGAGAGTTCAACACTTTATCCATTAGAGCATCTCCTAGATTTCTTCCCACAGTTTCTTTGTTCAGTCATTTGTCAATGGGAATTTAGATGTATTTCTTAGTTTAATCATTGTGAACAGCGTGTCTGTGAACATAGGGGTACATATATCCTTTCAAATTAGATTTTTCATGACCTCTAAATATATGCCTAGAAATGTTATTGCAGGATATTTCAGATTTTATTTTTTAAAAGAATCTCCATACTAACTCTCACAGGAACTGCATTAGTTTGCATTCGGAAGGTCCTTTATAGCTGAATAGATTATGTGCTAACTTTTGCTTTTACTCATTTTTAATATAGGACTGTAAGTGAGTGTAAGTGCTTGATGTTTTATTTTATTTTATATTTAAAGGCTCAACATTTGCCAAAGCCAAACCTGAAATTCCGTGGACATCTCTGACTCGGAAAGGAATTGTTCGAGTTGTGTTTTTCCCATTGTTCAGCAATTGGTGGATTCAGGTTACCTCTTTAAGAATCTTCATTTGGCTGCTAGTGCTTTACCTCATGCAAGGTAATTGGAAGGGCTGCAGTGAATTACGACTAATTCTTTTTTCCTCTTTTGCCATTTGATAATAAAGGTCTTACTATTCTTATGTTTACTCTTTCCTTTGATGGATTAAAGTATGAATGAATGGGACTGGGGAGATAGGTCATTGATAGAGCACAGGATGTGTCTGCTTGAGACTCCAGAAGCCTGGGTACAGTCTCTGTCACCACCATATAGCAGAGCTGAATGATGCTGTAGCTTCTCTCTCATAACTAACTAACTAAATATATAAACCATACCAAATTACACACACACACACACACACACACACACACACACACACACACACACACACACACACACACCACACACACACACACACACACTAACTAGGGAGATAACTGTTCATGATATAGCACCAACTTGCTTGCCTGAGACCCCAGAGGCCACAGATTAAATCCACACTACCATCTTAGATGAGGAGTGAGCAGTGCTCAGTGCTTTCTTTCTGTTTCTCTCTTTCTTCTCTGTTATTTTCATTCATAAAACACACACACACACACACACACACACACACACACACACACACACACACACAGTTCATCATTTAGTTCACCATCTTAAAATTACCTGCTCAGAGAACAAAACGTAATTGTATAATTCTCCTGAATTTCAAAACCATCTCAGTCCTTTTGGACCAGACTATGTCAATCTTTTATTCTGTCTGATCTTCACAACTGGGTTGCTTCAAGGTTTGATCCAGATTCTGTTTTCTTTTCTAGGTACACTCATGAAGCCCCATTACTTTAAATATAGTCAATATACTGGCAATTCCTAGTTTGATATATTTTTTTAAAAAGCTTATTCTTTTAAAATTTTTTAAAAAGATATTTTATTTCATTTTAATGAGAGAGATACAGAGAGAAAGACCAGAGTACTGTTCAACTCTGGTTTATGGGTTTATGGTTTATGGTTTATGGCTGGGGACTGAACCTGGGACCTCAGAGCCTCAGGCATGGAAGTCCTTTGTATAACCATTATGCTGTCTCCCCAGCCCCTCCCCCCAGTTTTATATCTTTAGGCTACATTTTTTTTAAATTTCTTTATTGGGGAATTAATGTTTTACAGTCAATAGTAAATACAATAGCTTGTACATGCATAACATTTCCCAGTTTTCCATATAACAAAACAACCCCCACTAGGTCCTCTGTCATCCTTTTTGGACCTGTATTCTCCCCCCCCCCCACACCCCAGAGTCTTTTACTTTGGTGCAATATGTCAATTCCAGTTTTTTTTCTGATCTTGTTTTTCAAATTCTGCTTTAGGCTACATTTCTTTACTGAACTTCAGACTCAAAAGTCCAACTTCCTGCTTGACATTTTCACATGAAAATTTAAGATATCTTGAATGATGTATCACCTCCCAGGCTACTAAACACCTTTTGATGATTACCCAAGAGTCCATCATATGAAAACACCATCATCTACATAACTGTTCCTATGTCATGAGCATTTAGATTAGTTTCTTTTCAATATTAAAATCATGAATAAAATTTCCCATTTTTTATATTTTTTCATAATAGAATTATCTGAAATGAGTTTACAGGTCAAAGCAAAACATTTTAAGACTTTCAGTATGTATAGAGACATTTATGTCAATGCAATTCTTTTGGAAAATAAGTAGAAGTGCCTATGTAACCACAGTCTGCCAGCTTTACTAGAATTTAAAAGTTGTTGGGAGTCAGGCTGTAGCGCAGCGGGTTAAGCGCAGGTGGCGCAAAGCACAAGGACCGGCATAAGGATCCTGGTTTGAACCCCGGCTCCCCACCTGCAGGGGAGTCGCTTCACAGGCAGTGAAGCAGGTCTGCAGGTGTCTGTCTTTCTCTCCTCCTCTCTGTCTTCCCCTCCTCTCTCCATTTCTCTCTGTCCTATCCAACAACGACAACAACAATAATAACTACAACAATAAAACAACAAGGGCAACAAAAGGGAATAAATAAAATAAATATTTTTTTTAAAAAGTTGTTACTGAATTTGACAAAAGCTTTGTCCACTTGTGTTACTCCTTTGATCATGTGTAGGGCAAGACGAAATATTTCTCCACGTGCTTGTTATTGAAGAATTTATTTATACTTGAGATATAGGAAATTGTATACATTGTGTTTTCATATGTAATCCAGAGTGTTTCAGTGATTCTTTCACACTTTCTAGCTATATAGTCATATTGTGGCAAATAAAAATTCAGTCTCCTTTTTCATATATTTCATTTAATGTTACTGAGAACTGTTAAATACCAAGGGTGGCCTTGTTTTGTTCCTGATTTCACATATATTCAGTAATATGACTTGTTCATTTTTCTTACATATTTTTAGTATGTTAGGGATGTATTTTAAGAGTTACTTATATATGTATGTTTATTATAAGAAGCTATTGTGAAGGAAGGAGAGAAATCCAGAGTTTAAGCTCATTTCCAGCTTAAGGTGGTACTGGGGATTAAATTTATGACTTCTGGGACTTCAAGCCTGAAAATTTGTGCTCTAAGAGTCTGAGTTATCTCCTTGACCCAGAAATATTTTTATGTCAATGTTTATAAAATATTGACAATGAAAATTAGATACAAATCAGGAAGAAAGCTGATTTTTTTTATTTTTTATTAGACTTGGACCAAATTCTACAGGTTAAAGACACAGTCCTTCAGAAGACTACCTTACCTACACATACCAGCCTCACTTTGGGAATTCGTAGGGCTACCTTCTCTTCCTGGATTCATTTTTGAGGGTTTTCCCATTCATCCCTTCTATACTTCACTAGAATGACTTAAAGAACTTGTAGTTATAGTTTTATTATGCAAAAAGATACAAGTTAGAAGAGATGCCTAGGGCATTGGCACACATAGCCTGGCAGGGTTCCAAGCACAGTGTTTGTATCCTCCTCAAGGGGTAAGTTATCCCTCCAGCCATAATAGGTAGCAATATTTACAGAGTATCAAGATGTTTGGTGGAAAGTGAATGATCTACATTGTCATACTGTCAGAAAAGCAAATTTTGTGAACACATTTCTCTTTACTTGCTCTGTGATCTAAAGCTTCTGGTTTTCACTCACTGTTTATGTAAGTAGATATGTGCCCTTTTTTTGTATACTTTTAATTTTTTAATTTGTTATTTTTAAAGATAGAAACAAGAGAGGTAGAGAGACAGAGAGGAAGGAAAAGAAACCACAGCACCAAAGCTTCCTTCAGTGCAGTGGGAACTGGACTTGAGCCTGGGTCACACACACAGCAAAGCAGTGCATGTTATGTCACCAGGCCTTTGTGTACTTTTTAAATAATATGAATTTTTAGTTAGTTTGCATAGTAATAAAAATTACTTTTGTCTTACAATTTGAAACCTCTTTGCAGTTATAGCACTTGTGTTATATTCTATGATGCCTATTGTGAATGTAAGCGAAGTACTTGGACCCTTGTGCCTTATGTTACTCATGGGAACTGTCCACTGTCAAATTGTGTCTACTCAGATAACAAAGCCACCAGGAAACAATGGAAATCGGAGAAGAAGGTAAAAAGAGAAATTATACCTGTTGTTGAAAGAGGCATTGTAGAGACTTAGAAAATCTTGACTAATGAAAAATCATTCTCTTTTTGAATAGTTTACTTTTCACTTTTCTTCCTGATGCTAAGAAACCTTGTCATGAACTTTTAATCCCAGATTGGATTTTGTCATTGAATACAGTTATTTAAAAGGTGAATTGCTATACTACACTATTTGTTAAAATTGTTTTTGTTGTTGTTGTCACCAGGGCTTTACTGCTCCAGCTTGATCTTTTTATACAGAGGGAAACAGAGACAGAGAGATAGAGACGCGAGTGAAATTCCTACAGCACTCAGTTCCTTTCGTGCATTGGGGGCTGGGCTTTGGATTTGAGTCATGTGCATGACAATTAGAAAAAATTTTCAGATTTTATTCATTTTTTCATGAGAGAAAGAGAATATGAGTGAGAGAGAGAGAGAGAGGCAGAGAGAGAGAGAGAGAGAGAGAATGAGAACCAGAACCCAGAGCATCACTCAGCTCTGACTTATGGTGGGCTAGGGAATGAACCTGGGGCTTCAGTGACCTCTTGACATGCAGTTCCAATGCCTATCCACTGAACTATATTCCTAGAGCCTCTCCCATATTATTCTTTATTAAAATTTATCTCAAATTATTCTGGAACAGTATTCTTTTTGGTCTGGCAAGCTGGCTTACCTAGGAGCATGTCCGCTTTGCCGTACATGTGACCCAGGTTCAAGTCCAGCCTCTATCACACCGGGGGAAGCTTCTTGTTCTCTTTGTCACTGTCCCTTTGTCTTGTCTGTTTTCATTTGAAAACGTCCTGGAGCAGTTGTCCTGAGACCCTAGCAGCAGCAGCAACAATAATAATAAATGCTTCAGAATATAATCAGAATCAAACTTTAGTGAAAGTTCATTGTAAACAAGGATCTTAGCACATTGTGTTAATACTATTAAAATTTTACCTCTTTTCAGTATATATAAGAATAGGCTTCTGAGTATTTTTAAACTTTCAGTAATGATTCACTTGACTTTTTTACACATTGAATTTTAATCACATTTTTACTGGTTATGTGCTTTTGGTTTTAGAACTGTTAAGAGATTTCCTCACTACATGTCACATTATTTTCTGAAAGTTGCATTATCTTTCCTCAGAGTACCTGTACATTGTGTCTTTCTAAGCAGTTATTCCTTAAGATGTTTTTGTTTTGTGCAATGAATTTCTACACACCCTAATTTTAAATTTTTTTAGTATTTATTTATTTTCCCTTTTTTATTGCCCTTTTTATTGTTGTTACAGTTATTGTTATTGATGTCATCATTGCTGGATAGAACAGAGAGAAATGGAGAGAGGAGGAGAAGACAGACGGGGGAGAGAAG
The DNA here is from genome assembly GCF_950295315.1 of Erinaceus europaeus. NCBI lineage: Eukaryota > Metazoa > Chordata > Mammalia > Eulipotyphla > Erinaceidae > Erinaceus > Erinaceus europaeus. Next base: position 62,862,108 of record NC_080172.1, read on the forward strand.
GATAGACACCTGCAGACCTGCTTCACCACTTGTGAAGCGAGCCCCCCCCCCCCCCCCCCGCAGGTGGGGAGCTGGGGGCTCAAACCGGGATCCTTACGCCGGTCCTTGCACTTCACGCCATCCACCTGTGCTTAACCCGCTGTGCTACCGCCTGACTCCCCACACCCTAATTTTTAATGATTAAATTTTTACCAAAAAATTATATAGGACTATAAAATCAATTCAGTTCCATTGATTTATTATTTTTCTTGTCATGGAGGATTTACTGTTTCTGTCTAACTTCTCTAGATAGTAAGAAAGAGAAAGAAGGAGAGAGAGAGAGAGAGACAGAGAGAGAGACCACAGACTGAAGCTTCCTTCCCCTAGTGCAGTGGGGTGGGAAGCTGTGTGGACCAGATGCTTTCCCATTTAAACTGCCTTGTTGACCCTGAATTAATATATTTTTTAAAGATTTATTTTATTTATTAATGATAGAACAGAACAGAACATGATTCAGATACAGCCAATCCTGGGGATCAAACTCCAGACTACAGTGCTTGTTAAACCCAGTGCTTTATCTACCATGTCACCTCCTGAGTTGCTGATATAATGATTTTTAAGGAAGTCAAATATACTCTCATTAGTATTTATAGGATACCATTTCTTTTAATTGTGTAGGATATCAACAAAAATTAGTGAAGTGAATTTTTTCTATTTTTTTCATTTTCTTTTTTCCCCCTTTTTTTCTCCTTGTCTTCATTTCACTAATTAAATATGCCCAAATGAATAGACTTATTATATTCATAAAGAAACTATTCCTTTTACTGTAGTATGGGCTATATCAGAAAAAGACTGTTGGCATACATACATACATACATACATACATATAATTTTTTTTCTCCTGGTAAAATTTTGAATCACTTTATCTTTAATGAATGAATAAATGGATAACATAGGAGTCTGGCTTATTTCTAAATAAATTTCTTGTTTTGGGGTGAGGTGGATAGCATAATGGCTATGCAAACAGACTCTCATGCCTGAGGCTTCGTCAAGTCCCAGGTTTAATCCCCCACACCACCATAAGCCAGAGCTGAACAGTGCTCTGGTTAAAAAAAAAATTGTTTTGGCTCATATCTCAGACATTTTTGCACAATTCATATGAAGTTGAGTATATTTAATTTCAGGACATAACTTTTTGGTGTAGTTTTCCTTGGTGATATTTTAGGCAGAAATAGAAATGATCTTAAATAATCTAAAGATGTTGAAGATGCTGAAGGATTTTTCTTTGTTCTCATAGAAAATTACGAAAAACTGTAAATGGTGATGGGAACCGAGAAAATGGAAATAACTTCTCTGATAAAGTCAAAGGAGTAGAAACCTTGGAATCTGTGCCATTTATCAGTGGTTTTTGGGGTAATCTCTTTGGCAACAGGTTGGAAATCTTACTTTGGAATTTGCACTTATCTGTAATCACACTGGTGTTTGCGTAGTATTGGGTGTCAGAAAAATCATGAGACACTTTTGCACAGAAAAAATATGTCATTAAACTACCAGATGGTTTCACACATAGGTGGAATCTAGAGATTTCATGCACATTAACTTGAAAAGGAAAAAAAATGAAGAAGAAGCAAGCACACTGTAAGACTCGTAAGAACTATGGTGGTTGTCTTTGGGAGGTGAGAGTCATAGAGCTTTGGTGGTGGGTGTGGTATGGATCTATAAACTATAATCTTACAATCTTGTAACAAATTATTAGTAACAAAAAAGAAAAAAATAGGTCATGCCTCTTTCTTTTTCTTTTTTTAATTTTTTTCCTTTATTGGGAGATTAATGTTTTACATTTGACAGTGAATACAATAGTTTGTACATGCATAACATTTCTCAGTTTTCCGCATAACAATACAACCCCCACTAGGTACTCTGGTCATGCCTTTTTCAACAACCCATCAGTATGCTATTCAATTAAGCTATAGAAGTATATACATTGTAAGCATATAAGTAAAGAATTTCTTACCTATCATATATTAATGATTGTCACTCAGAAAGCTCTTTTACAGTTCTTTATTAGTGAAATATTTACATGACTTCCTAAAGATATGCTTTATACTCTTTCATTGAAATGTCTTTGTGTTGAACACTGTCCTGGGCACTGGGCTTCCCTTTTTTCAGTGATTTCACTCTGGTAATGTGTAGTCATGTGTGTGCTCTACCGAGTGTCCCACTGCCTGGTCCCAAATTGCTGGATCTTAAAGGGTAAGAGAGGGTATATAGTCTGGGAAGTAGCACACAGACAGTGTGAGACAGGAGTTGCAGTGTGCACGAGTGGAGAAGTGGACAACAAGGTTCCTCTCAGTTAATTGGCATGTGTCTTTCTTTTTTAAGTTTCTGTCTGTCTTTCTTTCTTTGATAGAGACAGCCAGAAATTGAGGGGAAGGGAGACATAGAGAGGGAAAGAGACAGACAGACACCTGCAGTCCTGCTTTACCAATCGTGAAGCTGTTCCCCTCTATGTGGGGGCCGGGGGCTTGAACCTGGGTCCTTGTGCTGTAATGTGTGCACTTAACCAGGTGTACCACCACCCCGCCCCAACATGTGTCTTAAGAGTCTAGAGATAAGTATGTTCTGCCATCTTATACCTAAAGCCTGAAAAATATGATTTCTGACTTTTCTTGGATTTCTAGAATATGTATTATACTCTGTAAAAGAAAATAATTTCGTGAGAGATATTACATTCAGGAAGCTAATTGTCTCTTTCCCCTTTTCAAAAAATAGGGCTAAAAGAGTAAAATTAATATGCAACAAAGGGACTGAAACTGACAATGATGTGAGCTGTCTGCATCCTATTATTAAGAAGAGACAGGGTGAACCACAGAGTAAAATGAGGCAAAAAAAAGAGAAAGCAAAATTCTCAGATGGAGAAAAATGTCATAGGGTAAGATTTAAATGATAAACATGACAAAATATTTTCTGTGTAAACTTTTCTTTTTCTTACACATTACTAGAGATACATAACTACAGTATTTAATAGTATAAAAATAACACCTTTTCAGCCATTATTCAAACCGACAGCATTCTAAGTGTTTTACACAAAGCAGCTCATTTAACTTCTTCAATAGCACTGTAAAATAGGTGCATTTATTGCCATTACTTTTCAGATGAGGAAACAGCCCCAGAAAGATTCAGTTGCTTAAGGTAACAGCTAGTAAGTACAACTGTTTGACTTAGTTTGACTCAAGCCTATGCTTCTAACCACCACATATCACTGTTTTCTTATTTCGACTGCTTAATTGCATGTTCAGTGTCTTTCATTATTGTGACCAAATAATAATAGTAATTTTTTAATTTTTAAAATTCTGTTTTAGAGATTTTAAAATAATTTTTATTAGTGATTTAATAATCACTGACAAGATTGTGATATAAGAAGGGTACAATTCCACACAATTCCCACCACCAGAATTCCATATGCTTTCCCCTCCATCGGAAGTTTTCCTATTCTTGATCTCTATGGGAATATGAATCAAAGATCTTTATGGGGTGCAGAAGGTGGGAGGTCTGGCTTATAAATATGTATTTATTCATTAATGAGGTAGAGGAGAGAGAAAAGCAGAGCCTCACTCTGGCACATGAGATGAATTTAGGGACTAAATTCAGAACCTCATGCTCAGGAATGCAATGTTCCAACTCCTAGGCTGGAAATTAATTTTTTCCTTATATGTGATTTAATATTAGTTTACAAAGTTATAAGATAATAGAGGAACAATTCCGCACTCTTCCCACCACCAGAGTTCTGTGTCCCCATTCCCTCCATTGGAAACTACAGTGGTTCTCCCAAGTTCACAGATACGTAAAAGAAGCTGGGAAGTGTATTTTAGGTATGTTCCTAGAAATCTATGACTTTAAAAGATTCATTTACTTGGGGGGGGGGGAGAAATCAACACCAGAGGATCACTTTGGTATATGTGACACCTGGAATCAAACTTGGGAGCACATCCTTGTAGGTCAAACACTCTACCTGTTGTACCACTTCCTGGCTACAATTTACGATTGATAGGTTTAGAGTTTGTTCAAGTTTTGGCTTACTTTGCTTTTACTACTTGTTTTTTACATGATTATTTTTGTCTTTTGTATGTGCAACTTACTATGGTTGTTTGGACTCTCTTGTGAAGGAGTTGTTGTTCTCTTTGCAGGAGAATTTTAGGCACTTGGGTAGTGGTAATGGAGTGTCAGATGATCTGTCAAGCGAGGAAGATTGTGAGGCCCGGACACAGATGATCTTATTGCGTAGGAGTGTGGAAGGGGCCTCAAGCGACAATGGTTGTGAAGTTAAGAATAGAAAATCAATGCTTTCAAGGCACCTAAACTCTCAGGTAAATTTTATTTTAATTTATAAAAGTATGGATATTGATAGCTAAAGTGTTGAATAATAACAGTAAACATCTTTTCCTTTTGTCTTCTGTTGGTTTGATTTTTGGCAGGTGAAGAAAACCTCTACCAGGTGGTGTCATATTGTGCGTGATTCAGATAGTCTAGCTGAATCAGAATTTGAATCAGCAGTCTTCAGCCAGGTTTGTAGCACTTCAACACATCTCTGTTTAGAGTTGTTGGAAAAGTCATGTCTTTTTCTGTGCAAAATTGCATCCTGACCTTTCTGACAACCTAATAATAGCTTTACCCATTCTTTTTTTATTGGTTGCTCTAAAATACTTTTTATATGTGCCCGTCCTCCCCCCAAAGTTCACTTAGTATGTACTTGGACTATAAAGTTAATAAACTTTTATCTGTTTTTACCCGAGCACTGTTCACCTTTAGCTTATGGTGGTGTGGGAGGTTGAACCTGGGATCATGGAGCCTCAGGCATGACAGTCTTTTTGCATAACCATTGTGCTCTCTCCCTTGGCCAATAAACTTTTAAAACTTTTTTGAGTTGTTAGTGAAAGAGAATGGGACGGAAAAACAACCAGAGCATCACTTTAGTACATAAAATGCTGGAGACTGAACTCAGGACTTCATGCTCTGATAATTAAATACTTTGTATACTGTATCAACTCTTAGGGCCTATAGTTTATTCTTAAGCATTATTTCTCATTTATTCTTAAGCATCAATTGATACTAATGAGAACAGATTTTAAAAAATTATTAGTGATTTAATATTGATTTATAAAATTTTAAGATAACAGTATAATACTTTTCCCACCACCAGAGTTCTGTGTCCACTTTCTGTCTGTTGAAAAATGCATTAGTTTTCCCAAGATCAGATAGGAGCTAACTATTATTTCTGTAACTATCTATATATGTTTGTCTTTCTCTTTCTTTCCAAGTCACACCTACCACTTTGGAGTGTTCTTCCTTTCCCCTACCCCCTTCTCTCTCTAGGTCCTGATGATATTGGAGTTCAGAGGCCTTTGGTCATCTTCCCCTAACATTTATCCTTCTGGGAGTATGGATCACAATTCCTTTTTTTTTTGTCACCAGGGTTATCACTGGGACTCAATATTTGCACAATGAATCTACCGCTCCTGGTGACCATTTTTTTCTTTCTATTTTTATTTGACAGGACAGAGAGGAATTGAGAGGGAAAGAGGGACAGAGGGGCAGAGAAAGACATCTTCAGACTTACTTTACTACTCATGAAGATTCCCCTTGTAGGTGGGGAGATGGGGCTCAAACCTAGCTCCTTGTCCTTGGTGATATGCACACTTAAGGGTGCACCACTGCCTGGGCCCTGATTAAAATTCTTCCCCCCCCCCCAAGATTTTATTTATTTATTAATGAGGAAGATAGGAGGAGAGTGAGAAAGAACCAGATAGCACAATGGTACTTGTGCTGCTGGGGATTGAACTTGAGACCTCATGCTTGAGAATGCAATGTTCTATCCATTGCGTCACCTCCTGGACCACCTGACCAAAATTCTTTATGGGGTGCAGAAGGTGGAAGGTCTGTCTGACATGGACATTGGCAGGTCAATCCATACCCCTAGCCTGTTTCTATCTTTCCCTAGTGGGGTAGGGCTCTGGAGAGGTGGGGTTCCAGGACACATCGGTGAGGTCATCTGCCCAGGAAGTTCAGGATGGAATTGTAGTAGCATTTGTAACTTGGTGGCTAAAAGACACTAAGATATAAAGTAGGGCAAAATGTTTAATAAACATGAGCCAAAAAGTAGGAATAGAGCAGATTAGGAGTAGGACTTTTGGGGTAAAAAGAAGCTAGGAAGTCTATTTTAGATATGTTCTTAGGGGCCCATGACTGGTATTTTTTTTAAATTATCTTTATTAATTGAATAGAGACAGTCAGAAATCAAGAGGGTAGGGGAGATAGAGAGAGAGAGAGAGACAGAGAGACACCTGCAGCCCTGCTTCACCTCTCACAAAGCTTTCCCCCTGCAGGTGTGGACCTGGGGCTTGAACTCGGGTCATCCAGGTGCTCCACTACCCGGCACCTATGACTGGTAATTTTTGCTGGAGCTTGACAGCTAATATTGTCTGGGAAGATATAATTAGAGCTGAGAATAGGACTAGAAAGCTGGATCAGGGCAGAGAGTAGCTCCCAAACTTGAAGAAAATATATAATACAGTTAGCTGTTTACAACGTTGATCTGACCCAGAATCCATTTATATTCATATTTAGCAGAGGAACCTATATAACCTCTGAGTACCTGTCAGTCTGTGTTTGCAGGAGGACAGATTTTTGAGACTTCTGAAATATGGTTGCAGTAAATCTCATCTTGAAAGTTAATGGGCATATTATATACTTGGAATATAACTCTAGAGGTGAACAGAGTAGAAGGTGGCATGGTTTTTGTTTTGGTTGTCTTGGCAGATGGAAAACCTTCCTTTTTGGGGCTGGGGAGACAGCATAATTGTTATGGAAAAAACTCTCATGCCTGAGGCTCCAATCCCAGTACCACCATAGGCAGAGCTCAGCAGTACTCTGGTCTTACTCTCTGTATCTGTCCCTCCTTCTCTTTCTCTCTCATTAAAATAAAATAAATAAAATATTTTTTAAAGAAATTCCTGTAAGCTGTTGACTCACAGCAAATTTCAAAAATTGCACAGGCCAGATAGAGAACAGAGTGTTAGAGCATAAAGCTTACATGTCTAATACTCCAGAGGTCCCAGGCTCAGTTCCCAGCACCACCTTAGGCCAAAGCTGAGCAGTGATTTAGTATTTTGCTCTTCTCTCATAAAAATAAATCTCTAAAAAGAAAATAGAAAACTTTAAAAAAAATGTTATTTGTTTTATTTGGTAGAACAGAGAAATTGAGATGGGGGGACATAGAAAGGGAGGTAGACACTGCTTCACCATTTGACCTTTGTGAAGTTTTCCTTCTGCAGGTAGGGATGGACAGTATAGGGATGGGGGAGGCTTGAACCTGGATCCTTACACATGGTAACATATGTACTTAACCAGTTGTGCCACCTTCTGGCCTCTATGGAAAATCATTTGTACTTATGTTTGTGATACATTAGAGCTACATTGTCCATCTTTCTTTCTGCCTGGCTGTCTTTTCCATGTTAGACAGAGCTCTTGAACATGATCGACAATAAGGTTCACAATGTTTAGAGCAGGGGACACTTTGGATATGCCAAAGAACTCAACGAGGCCTACATCCAGGGTAGGCTCTCTAGATGTGCTGACTGGAGTCACTTCCACCTCACAACACCTGTAGCCAGCTATTCTGTGAATAGGCAGTAACTATTTAGAAGTCCTCTTAAAGTTGGGGTTGTTTGAGAAGCATCAGAGTTTAACATCTAACTATTAAAATGTATTGTTGTGTGAAGCCACGTGAACAAAAGAATATACGATGACTGATTTGTCAAAGCTTGCTAACCACCTCCATAGATAACTTATTTTAATTTTATTTCAGATAAACCATTATTTTTTTTAAAAGGAATGAAAAGCCATCTTTTTGCTTTGTTTTCCTTTAAAGGGATCCAAATCCGGTGTGTGTAGTGGCTCTCCAATCCTGAATATGTTGAGAAGAGACTCAGAAAGTACCCGCCATGACTCGGAGACAGAGGATATGTTATGGGACGACCTGCTGCATGGCCCAGAGTGCCGGTCATCTGTCACCAGTGACAGTGAGGGTGCTAATATGAATAACCTTCACTCAGGAACCAAACGGGACCCCAAAGAGGATGTTTTCCAGCAGGTTTGTAAAGATCGTGATAGTCATAGTCAATCTCTGTTGGGTACTCACCATATGCCAGTGACTGTATTATCTTGTTTAACTTTATAGTAATCCTTTATATAGATTCTGTTATTGTTCCTTACTTTGACAGGAGGTAACTAAACAGCTTATAAGCAAAGATACCTTATCTCAGGGAAATGTACTTGAGTTGCCCCAACCTAAAAATTTCTTCCTGATTTTTTTTCCCATTTTCTTCAGAATAATCTTCATGTTCCTTTTATTTGTTTTTGACATTCAAAACAAACTTTCAGTAAGATACATGACTTTCACTAATAGAAGGTAACAATGCATCACATTAAAAACAAAGCTTTGTAGGAGCTTACCAGTTAGGGTGTGTGCCTTGCCATGTACTTCTTCCAGGTTCCAGCCTTGGCATCTCATGAGAATTACTATGGAACTAAAGGAAGCTCCAGTGCTGTGTTGCTTCTTCTCTGTCTCTCTATATCTGCATGAAAAGGTGGCCCTGAGCAGTAAAAATGCACATGCATGAGGTATTATTCCTACTGAAAGGGGGGGGCACCTTTTAGGAAAGAGTCAGGTGACTCAGAGGTTAAAAATTATTAATGCTTTAATAGTGGTTTACAAGATTATAAAATTACACATTGTGCATGTGTGTATACACACACACACACACACACACACACACATTTCCATCCTGTACCCACCACCAAAGTTGAGTCAAGGATTCTTTAGTAATGATTAGGAAATAAGCAATTGTTTGTATTGCTTACTTTATGTGAACTATATTATAAAAATACTCTTATCTTATGAAATGTTTAATAAAAAGATATTTTTCTCTAGTTGTCAGAAAGGTAACTGAGTGAAATTATACTAGCAATAACATTAGCAAAAAAAAAAAGAAAGAAAGAAACATTAGACTAAATCTGTTATTGTGTTAGAACTTTTCTGTTTTGGCAAAAGAATATCAGATCTTGTGTTCTCCTTTTCACCTTTGACTGTTTAGTCTAGCTATATAATTCAAAAATATTATATACAAATATATAAATAAGTCTTTTATTGCTATACTGTAGAATTAAGAGTGATTTTTGTGGGGAGGCTGGATGGTAGGTAGCAGTGTGTTAAGAGCACATAGTATGAAGTGCAAGAACTTGCACAAGGATCCCTGTTCGAGTCCCCAGCTCCCTACCTGTAGGGATGTCACTTCACAAATGGTGAAGCGGGTCTCCAGGTACCTATCTTTCTCCCCCTTCTCTATCTTCCCCTCCTCTCTCAATTTGTCCTGTCCTATCCAATAAAAAATGGAAAAAATGGCCTCCAGAAGCAGTGGGTTCATAGTGCTGGCACTGAGCTCCAGCAATAACCCTGGAGGCAAAAAAAATATGTACATAATTTCCCAGTATCTATGGACTAATGGATCTAAATGAAGCTCTCATTGCTTACTAAAAAATAAGTGATTTTGTTTGGGAAAAATGCTATGCAAACTGAAATACACTTATGCAAAATTTAGTTATATTAGGTATGATTCTACCTTTAATTATTATGTTTGTAATTTTTTTAAAAGACCCTGAAAGTAACTGCTTTTTTTTTTTTTTTTTTTTAAGATTTGCTTATTTAGGGTTGTGGAGATAGCATAATGGTAGTTTAAGTGATTTCTATGCCTGAGGCTTTGAGTTCCTATGTTGAATCCCTGTGGTAAATAGAAAAAGAAAAAGGTTTGCTTAGTTTGATTAGTTAAAGAGAGACAGTATAACAAAAGCAGAGCATCACTGATTTATATAGTGCTAGGGATAAAGCCACAGGTACTCACATATGCAAACCCTGTTTTCTGTGGCTGGCAACTTCCTAGCTACTCAGTTTCTTTCCTTGGGCAGGCGAGATAGCTTACCAGGATAGTGCACTTGTGTTTGTCTTGTTTATTCTCACTGGTGTTATTGCTGGGGCTCTGCCAACACTATGAATCTATCAGTCTTGAGGCTTATTTTTCTTTCTTTTTTATTTTATAGGACAGAGAGAAATTTGAGAGGGGAGGAGGAGATAGAGAAAAAGATGAACACTTGTATACTTGTGACATGAAGCGTACCCCTTTGCTGGTGGGGAGTGGGTGGCTTGAACCTTCTGCATGGTAACATGCACGCTCAACCAGGTGGGCCACCGCCACCCCTTTTGCAACTTTTTTTATGCTCACAATCCAGGTTTGAATTTGGCCCCTGCATCACTGGGAGAAGCTTTAGTGCTGTGGTATCTTTCCCTCCCTTTGTCTCTATTTCTGTCTCTGAAAAAAAGTTCACTGGAGCATTGAAACCCTGGTGATGACAATAATATATATATTTTTTAAAATTTTATTTTTATTAATGGTTTAAATAAATACAGTTGTTGGTACATGCATAGCTTTTCTCAGTATCTCTCTTTTTCCCCCCAGAAGATGTATTATATTTATAAAATGGAAATATTGACAAGACCATAGGATAAGAGTGGTACAGTTCCCATCACGAGAACACTGTATCCCCTCCTCTCCCCTGATAGCTTTCCTATTTATCCTTATGGGGGTATGGACCTAGGATCATTATGGGGTGCAGAGGAAGGGAAGACAGAGGGGGAGAGAAAGACACCTGCAGACCTGCTTTACCACTTGTGAAGCGACTCCCCTGAAAGTGGGGAGCCAGGGGCTCGAACTGGATCCTTATATCAGTTTTTGCGCTTCACTCCGTATGTGCTTAACCTGCTGCGCTACCGCCCAGCCCTCCATGATCATTGATTATATGGTTTATTTTAATGTAACTGACTTCTCCCACTTCCTGAAATCTACCTTTTCTCATGTGCTTCTGGGCCTTTACACACATACTGGGATCTTTGCCTGTAATGCACATTTCTCCAATATTGTTTCCTTTTTGTTTTTAGTGTCTTATCATATCCCCTTGTATTTCTCTTCAGTTCTCTTATCATACTGTGTAACAATTTTATTTATGCCTCTTTCTTGATTTTGTAATCTTCTTGATGTCAAGGAACACATCTGTATTACTCTTCTGTGTATCCATATACCGTGTTGCATAGTAGGAGCTTAATAATTTTTTCCTTTTGCTATCCATGAATAAATTAGTAAGGGCTCATCAGTATTATGTTAAACATTGTGATAAAAAAGGCAAGGAAGGAAAGAAACATGCCAAATATGCTATATATATATTCTAGTCTAGGGTCATTATGGGGTGCAGAAGGTGGAAGGTCTGGCTTCTGTAATTGCTTCCCTGCTGAAAATGGGGGTTGACAAGTCGATCCATACTCCCAGCCTGTCTCTCTTTTTCCCTAGTGGGGTGGGGCTCAGAGGAAGTGCTCCAGGACACATTGCTAGGGTCATCTGTCCAGGGAAGTCTGGTTGGCATCATGGTAGCATCTGGAACCTGGTAGCTAAAAAAGAGTTAACATATAAAGCCATATAAATTGTTGATGAATCATGAACCTAAAGGCTGGAATATTGCAGATGAAGATTTGGTGTCTCCATTTTGGAAACAGCTATTAGGTCTATTTTAGGTATATTCCAAAGGGTTCATTACTTTATTAGTTTTTGCGTGAGCCTGACATCTGATATGCAGGTGGACCCAAGTTATTATCTGGGGAGATGATGTCATGGCTGGAAAAGGGGCTAGAAAGCTGCATCAGGGAGGAGAGTAGCTCCCAAATATGGGAAAGGTGTATAAATATTGTTGACTGTAGACCCCACCAGTTTGATCTGGGGCCCATATTCATTATAGGAGCCTATGTAACCTCTATATCCCTGTAGGTCCAAACTTGCATTCTGTGATCATCACAGGAACATTCCAAGTTGCACCAATTTCAGGACCCATCTTCTTCAGGTGGTAGGTAGAATATGTTATCCAACCCCTCCTTCAGAGGATGGAACATTCTCTACCATTGTTGATCTACACTGAGGGCAAGGTGCTATGGAGGCCCCCAAAGGGTTCCATTATGTTGTTCCTGATGGCGATAACCAGTGATAATGGGGATAGGGATCTATTTGAGGTCTAGTCTCATTGTGTCTGTGTGGGAATCCCAGGACTCCCTGACTAGGACCCCAGCTGGTGGGGTGGCCTTAAGAGTCATCATTAAAGTATGCCCTTATTCAGCTTTTGTAGTCCTTACTTTGATAAGGTTATCTTTGAAGTGACTGTGGGAAGTGTAATAGGAAGTAGGTGAGGAGGGTATCTAGGTCTAAATAGAAACTATTTTATTAGGAACTTTATGGTGTCTTTTTAGGTCTTTCTACTTGCTAGCTTTATTTAGTTACTTACTGCAAACTATTATGCACTTTTGCTTTAATGTATATATTTTGCCCTACTTTGTGGAGGATACATGTGTACATCTGCCCTATCTCATGGGACCTGGTCTATATCTAGATTTTGAGGCTTTGTTAGGAATTGGACCACCTGAAATGGAATTAAGGAGTCCTATGAGAAAGGAAAGGTCTGGGTTGAGTAATGACGCTGAAGGGTTGACATTCCATGCCTGATGTCTCTGGACCCATTCCAAGTGAAGCATGCTGAGGTGGTACTCATTGCATTGAATAGGTTGGGATCAGCAGATACAGTATCAGTTGGTATGAATTGAAAGAAGCATGCTGGAATGTGAGTCCCACCCTAGAGGTTCCAGGACTGGGGGAAATTTGGGCATTATAGAAGTGGGATGTTCCTGCTGTCTTAGGGTTTAAGAAGGCAATAGATAGTTACTGCTATAATCAGATTATTTGGCAATTGGGTTTGACTTTGAAAATCTCATTGTTAGGATTTGCTGTATCATACACAACCTCACCATAATTTGTCCTTTGATGTTATTTATATATATCTGTATTTTATAAAGTAATGTCACTGGTTACTTCTGCTCTCCTGGTCTAAGCTTTTTGGAGAGTCAACATTTCAAAGACTCAGCCTATGATCTGTACATTAAAAAATTTGAGACATTCAATCAATTTTCCCCCTCTCCTATTAAATAGTGATTTATATGACTGCAAATTAATAGGAGTATACATAAAGACCATTCCCAACACCAAAAGACTGTGTCCCATCCCATCCTCCTCCCCCGGTGAAGCTGAGCATCCACCCTCACCGTCCACTCAGAGATATTTACTTTGGTGCCCTATTCCAAACTCAGATCCTGCTTTGAGTTTCCTTTTTGTTCTTCTTTCTCAACTTTTGCTTATGAGTGGGATCATCCCATACTCATATATCACAGCTTTCTTAGCCACTCATCTGTTGTTGGGCCCCTGGTTTGCTTCCAGGTTTTAGCTATTATGAATTATGCTGCTATGAACATAGGTGCACACATATCATTTTGGTTGGATGTTATGGAGTCCTTGAAGTATATTCCTAGGAGAGGAATTACTGGGTCATATGGAAGGTCCATGTCTAGCCTAGTGAAGAGTTCTCCAGACTGTTCTCTACAGAGGTTGGACCAATTTACATTCCTACCAGCAGTGCAGAAAGGTTCCTTTGTCCCCACAACCTCTTCATCATTTGTTGCTGCTGTCCTTTTTGATGTATGACATTCTTACAGGGGTGAGGTGGCATCTCAGTGTTGTCTTTATTTGCAGTTCTCTGACAATCAGTGACCTGGAGCAGTTTTTCATGTGCTTGTTAGCCTTTTGGATCTCTTCTGTAGTGAATGTTCTGTTCATATCCTCTGCCCATTTTTGGATGGGGTCATTTGCTTTTTTGTTGCTAAGTTTTCTGAACACTTTGTATATTTTGGTTATTAGTCTCTTGTCTGATGTATGGCATGTGAAGATCTTCTCCCATTCTGTGAGGGGCTTCTTTGTTTGAGTGATGGTTTCTTTGCTGTGCAGAAGCTCTTAAATTTGATGTAGTCCCATTGATTTGTTTTTGTTTTAGTCTTCCTTGCAATTGGATTTGTATCATAAAAGATGTCCTTGAGGTTTAGGTGGGAAAAGTGTTTCACCAATGTTTTCCTTTAAGTATTTGATAGTTTCTGGTCTAACATCCAGGTCTTGGATCCATTTGGAGTTGACTTTTGTTTTTGGTGAGATAAAGTGCTTCAGTTTTGTTCTTCTGCAAGTTTCAACCCAGTTTCCCCAGCATCATTTATTGAAGAGAGCCTCCTTTCATTTAATATTTTGGGTCCCTTTATCAAAAATCAGATGTCCATAGGTGTGCTTTTCTAGTATTCTTTTGCTACTCTGGAAATCATTTCCTCATCAATACTCCATGAATATACCAGATTATGTACTTTTAAATGCTTAGAGAGGGAAAATGAAGCAAAACCAAAAGCAAGCAGTCAAACAAGCAAACAAACAAACAAAAAAAACAAACAGATGTCTAGACAGGGAAACATTTAGATTCCCTCCAGGTAAGAAAATGACTTAGTATACCAAAAAAGGACCAAAAAAACCCCATCATCCTTGAGTTGGTAATTGAAATGTTGAGCTTAGGGATAGAAGTGAGGAGACTGAACATTGGCAAATGTAGCATGGGAGCTGGACAAAAGGAGGAGAAACCCAAATGAGAGAGCTAAAGAGTGAGTGGTAAAAGTTTTATATTTTTCTTTTCAGAACCATTTATTCTGGCTTCAGAACTCAAGCCCGGCCTCTGATCGAGTTAGTGCAATAATCTGGGAAGGGACTGAGTGCAAAAAGATGGATATGTCTGTGTTGGAAATAAGTGGTATCATCATGAGTAGGGTAAGATATTTGATATATTTTCAGATTTTGAATTTCAGTACAGTGGTCAGCTAGTCTAGTGACCAAAACACTGTGACTCTGCTTTTGAAATATAGGAAGTATTTTTTAAATTGTGTAGTCTATTTGGCAGTATTAGAAATTTTTTTTTAGTGTTAAAAGGTCTCTTTGTAACCTGATTAGTTGTTCAGTATACTCTACAAATATTCCTTAACTTATTTAAGTCTAATTTTAACAATATCTAAAAATCATAAATTTGTGTCATTTTATTTGTACTTAAAAAAAATCTAAGTAGTGTCTAATAAATACTGCTTGACAACTCTACTTAGATATGCAATAATGACAAGCATTTAAAATTAATCCCCAGGTTAACGCATATCAGCAAGGAGTAGGTTATCAGATGCTGGGAAATGCTGTCACTGTTGGATTAGCATTCTTTCCTTTCTTATATCGACTTTTCCGTGAGAAGAGCCTTGACCAGCTAAAGTCCATTTCTGCTGAGGAGATCTTGACTCTCTTTTGTGGCGCACCACCTGTCACACCTATTATTATTTTGTCTATAATTAATTTTTTTGAACGATTGTGTCTTACATGGATGTTTTTTTTCATGATGTGTGTGGCTGAGAGAACATATAAACAGGTGGGTAGAAAAAAATAAGCAAAACTTCTTATCTCTGTGGAGATAACATGATATTCCTTTGAGTTGTTTTTGCCCTGTCTTCTAAAGCTAATGTGGGCCATGTAGCATTGATAAGTGGATTTCCTATATTTTAGAGTTTAACACTTGTGATGTTGTTTATTCACAAGTGACATGTCATAATCTTAAATATTGCTGAGTTTATGTAGGAGTGGCTTAGCTAGGCTCCTAGCTGACTCTAAGCATCTGCACCTCAATGTGCCCTTGCTCTTATCTCTACTCTGCGTGATAACTCTTAAACTGATAACGTTTCTGTGAAAAATGGTCCAGTGAGGAATACATTTATTGGAGCTGGATAAGAGTTAGGGATTGAGAACTTACTATATTGATGGTATGAGCAAAAAATGTGATTTTGAATGGAAATATAATTTGAAGGTTAGCTAGAATTCTCTATAAAAATTGTATTTTTGAAGTTGGGATTCACTAAGTTCTACTAAGAACATGTTTTGTAAACATCACTGAGTGAACCATATTGTGTACAGGGTAATGATCTATTGATGACATTTTCTTGCTGTCTCAATGATCAGTGATTAGAATTGCATAGTTTTTAAGCATGCTTTATGTTACTATTATTATTTATAATGATAAAAATACACACTCAGAAACACATACCTACAATGTATTTTGTGTGTTTTTTTAACCTTCTGTAGAGATTTTTATTTGCAAAACTCTTCAGCCATATTACTTCTGCCAGGAAAGCTAGGAAATATGAAATACCTCATTTCAGACTTAAAAAGGTGGAGAACATTAAGATATGGTTATCACTTCGTTCCTATCTAAAGGTGAGTTTGTTTAACAATAGACTAGAGACTGGAATATATGGAGAACATGTTTATTTGAAATATCTGGCTCTAGATCTGCAGTAAATAGTGTAGTTTCATGACAGATTATAATGATGGCCTGGCTTACTGGATGCCAAAATGGAAGTAATCTGTCTGCAAAGCTGGCAGGGATAAGAATACGAACGTTTAAAAAAGTGGGATGGGGAGAGGGGAAAAATTAAATGGCTGGGACAGAGTGATAAATTTATCATTTTACCTTTGTATGATTTCTGTGTGTGTGGTGGGGGCAGTAATCTAGCTACAATGTGTAATTGAATCAGTCACCTTAGTTTTGGGACAGCATGGTCTCAATGAAAATGCCCTAAATTGATGTCAAGTCCTGTGTCAGAAGCTAGTTACTAATGCTTATTTTCATATTAATGTAGTAAAACCCAGAGTGTTATAATGAGAGGGCTATTGCTATCTCTGACATTAAAACATTAACATGTGTGTCTCACTCCACAGAGACGTGGTCCACAACGCTCGGTTGATGTGGTTGTCTCTTCAGTTTTCTTACTAACACTTTCGATTGCTTTCATATGTTGTGCTCAGGTAAAAATTTCATATCTATTTTAATGAAAAGTGGAAATTCTGTTCAAGTGTTCACTGTTTTAGACCAATTTTTTTAAATATATGAATTTTTAAAATTTTATTTATAAAAAGGAAACACTGACAAAACCATAGGATAAGACGGTACAACTCCACACAATTCCCACCACCAGAACTCCGTATCCCATCCCCTCCCCTGATAGCTCTCCTATTCTTTAACCTTCTGAGAGTATGGACGCAAGGTCATTGTGGGATGCAGAAGGTGGAAGGTCTGGCTTCTGTAATTGCTTCCCATCTGAACATGGGCATTGACAGGTTGATCCATACTCCCAGCCTGCCTCTCTCTTTTCCTAGTGGTGTGGGGAAGCAGAGCTCCAGGACACATTGGGAGGGTTGTTTGTCCAGGGAAGTCTGGCCGGCATCATGCTAGCATCTGGAACCTGGTGGCTAAAAAGAGAGTTAACATATAAAGCCAAACAAATTGTTGACTTATCATGAATCTAAAGGCTGGAATAGTGCAGATGAAGAGTTGGGGGGGGGTTTCTCCATTTTGTAGATAGCTAGTAGGCATATTTTAGTTATATTCCAAAGGGCCTGTGGCTATACTAGTTTTTGTTTGTTTGTTTGTCTGTTTCCCTGAGCCTGAAATTTGATATGCAGGTGGATCCAAATTATCATCTGGAAAGATGATGTCATGGCTGGAAAAAGGACCAGAAAGCTAGATCAGGGAAGAGAGTAGCTCCCAAATATGGGAAAGGTTTATAAATATTACTGACTGTAAACCCCACTGATTTGATCTGATCTGGAGCCCATATTCAGCTTAGGAGCCTATGTGACCTCTGCATCCCTGTAGATCTGAGCTCACATTTTGTGTTCATGAGTAGGAACATTCCAAGCTACCCCAGTATCAGGACCCATCTTCCTCAGGTGTAGCATAGAGTATGTTGTCCAGTCTCCCTTTGGAGGATGGAACATTCTCTACCTTTGTTGATCCAAGTTGAGGGCAAGGTCCTATGGGGGATATGAATTTTTTAAAATTTTTTATTTATTTTCTTTTGTTGACCTTGTTGTTTTATTGTTGTAGTTATTATTGTTGTTGTTGGATAGGACAGAGAGAAATGGAGAGAGGCGGGAAAGACAGCAAGGAGGAGGGAAAGACACCTGCAGACCTGCTTCACCGCCTGTGAAGTGACTGCACTGCAGGTTGGGAGCCAGGGCCTCGAACCGGGATCCTTACGCCGATCCTTTACGCCGATCCTTGGCCACATGCACTTAACCCACTGCGCTACCGCCCGACTCCCAGGGGATATGAATTTTTAATATGTCTACTTTCTTTTGCTGTTTTCAGTACTCATTATTTTTTCTAAGTTTTGGAAAATGAACAAAGATGAATTTGAAGTGCTTTTTTAAGATCTAAGATCACTCCAATTTTAAGTTGATTTTTAAAAATTTTTTATTTAATGCAGTGCTGAGGAATGAACCCAGGGCTTTGCATATGTACAGTATTGCTGAGTGCCCTCCCTGGGCCAATTTTTAAAATTCTGAATTTGAGGGAGAATGAGAGGAGAGAAAAAAAATCTAAGACAAGAGAGGAAAAGATACCACAGACCCACTCTACCTTCCTTGGAGCTCCCCCTGGTGCTGTCTTTGGTGTTACCATGTGGAGCCAGGACTAACCCAGGCTCTTGACACATGGTGAGCATGGTGAGGTGCCTGTTCTACCTGGTGACCTATCTTCTGACCCCTAATTGATAGTTTTTGGCTAATTATATAGCTGTATCATACTATGGTGGTTTCAAAATGGTGATCTTCTAACTCTGTCATTTCTTCTATAATTATTAGTTATCACTTGTATGCTACAACTTTCCTATTCATTCATTCTTACTTTTCATTCACTAGATTATTATCTATTTAATTTTAGTCCTAAATTGTTCCAGATTTGGCTATTGAGAGACTTAGAAGCCCCTTCCTGTGTCCTTTGATAGGACCTTCTGTTGTTGAAGTATCCTATATTCTTATTCATTTGTGGTGGTGGGCCGTTTATTCTGTCAGTCATTGATAGAGGTGTGCTCAAAAATACTATTACTGTGAATTTCTCTTCTTCCTTTTATTTTTGTCAATTTTTGCTTTACACATGTTGACATTATATAAGTATAGGTGTGTATAGATTTAGAATTGTTTTTTCATTTCTCGACTTGATAAGTATATATTCCCCTCAGCTTCCATCCATGTTGTCTTGAAAGGCATAACTTTTTTTTTTAATAACTGAGTGATCTTCCATTGCATATGTGTGTGTGTACACATCTATATAACTTTCTCAAGTATGCAGTTCCTGCTTTTTATTTTAATTTTACACATAACTCCACAAGAGGTAATGTTCTTTGCAGTTGGCTTTTCATTTGTATTTACCTACATATTTACCTTTTCCATTTACTTTTCATTATTTCCTGTATTTCTTTGTTGGGAAAGTCATCTCCATGGGTATAGGCTGGGGGATGACTTCAGTTATTTCTGGCTGTGTGTGTGTGTGTGTGTGTGTGTGTGTGTGTGTGTGTGTGTGTACTTGATTTTATAGCTGTTTGGCCATGTATTAGCTGTTGCTGTGCAACAGATCATATCACTTTACTGAACATGTGAGCCCACATTGCTGGTGAAGTCTGAACCTGACTAAGCTAAACATAAACCCTTTTTTGTAAACTAGAGCTAAAGTTTTGAGATATTAGTGGTAGATTTTGGAGAAGTTGGTAGGGTGGGGCTAGTGGGGTACCATGATCAAGTAAAGTCAGTAAAAATTGGGGAGAATGGGGGTGGAGTGGATAGCTTAATGGTTATGCAAAAAGATTCTCATACCTGAGGCTCGAAGTCCCAGGTTCAGTCCCCTGCACCACCATAAGCCAGAGCTGAGCAGTGTTCTGGTTAAAAAAAGAAGAGAGAGAGAAGAAATTAAAGCTAGAGGGCAGCAGTAGGTGGTGATCTTGAAAGGTGATATGATTCACTAAGGAGAGTGGAAATGGGCCCCCAAATACTAGAGCAGCTGCTTCATGACATTCTGTTTTTCAAAAGAGCTGTAGTGGGTTTCTGTGACAATTTTCTATATATGTGTCAGTAAATTCTACTTTGTCTTAGACTCTCTTGAGTAAATTACTTTTAAATCAGCATGACATTAAAAGATTAAAAAAAAAACAAAACCCCCAAATTGGCACACTGTAGGCACACTGTAGTAAGTGTAACTGTTGCTGCTGCTGCTATTCAGATGGTAACATGGGACAAAAACAGATCCTCAACATTTTTTAGTCACACTAGTGGGATAGGCCATGGATGCATATTTTAAGGAGCTGTATAGATCATAACCCAAACTTAGTATTTTGAAAAATGGTCACCATAAAGATATGATTGTACATACTGGTGGTTAAAGAGTCTAGAAATATACTTGTTTCATTTTGCTTGTTTTCCTCTCTTGTTACTTCAGACTCTTGCAGGCTTTCAGGAAGAGTAGATTATCTAGGAGGTTTAAGAAACACACAGTGACTAATAAGACCTTATGAATATTAAGACAATTCTGCTTTAGTTTCTTATAACAGTTTCACAATTGTTAGAATAAAAGGAGTAACTATAAATTAATTGTAAGACAAATGGAAAAGTTAAATTGTTTTCATGCTTTGAATAGGTTCTCCGAGGACATAAAACTTTCCTGAATGATGCTTATAATTGGGAGTTTTTGATCTGGGAAACGGCTTTACTACTTTTCTTACTGCGCCTGGCCTCATTGGGATCTGAAACTAATAAGAAGTACAGCAATGTTTCAATATTACTTACTGAACAGGTACTAATTGTTCATTGTTCATGTCAGTCTGTTTCAGTAGTTAAGAGATAGCGCAATATATTTCGTGATTCATGCGTAAGGCTAGTTGTTATCACTTACTACTTATGGCTCTTTGTCCTAATTATTTCCTCCTTATAAAATAAGGGTAATGTCTTTTCCACCTGCACTCAGAATTGTTAAGAATCAAGATCTAGTAGATTGAAAATACTTTGTGGGAGTTAGGGAGGTAGTGCAGCAGGTAAAGCACAGGTAGCACAAAGCGCAGTGTAAGGAATTTCGGTTCGAGCCCCAGCTCCCCACCTGCAGGGGAGTTGCTTCACAAGCAGTGAAGCAGGTCTGCAGGTGTCTATCTTTCTCTCCCCCCTCTGTCTTCCCCTGTTCTCTCCATTTCTCTCTGTCCTATCCAACAACGACGACGGCATCAATAACAATAATAATAACCACAGTAATAAACCAACAAGAGCAACAAAAGGGAATAAATAAATTTTAAAGAAAAAAAGAGGGGCCAGGTGGTGGCGCACCTGATTGAGCGCACATGCTACAATGTGCAAGGACCCAGGTTCAAGCCCCTGGTCCCCACCTGCAGGGGGAAAGCTTCACAAGTGGTGAAGCAGGGTTGCATGTGTCTCTCTGTCTCTCTCTCCCTCTGTCACCCCCTTCTCTCTCCACTTCTGGCTGTCTCTATCTAATAAAGATTAAAAAAAATTTTTTTAAAAAAGAAAATACTTTGTATACTGTACAGGTATTTTTTATTGGAAGTAATGGAGCAGACTTTTTTAAAAATTGGGGGATTGATTAATGGCTTAAAGTTGACAGTAAAGTACAGTTGTTTGTACACGAGTAACATTTCTCAGTTTTCCACATAACAGTTCAACCCTCACTAGGTCCTCTTTTGCCATCATGTCCCAGGACCTGACCAAACCATCACCACCCCCCACCTCCCTACCAGAGTCTTTTACTTTGGTACAATACACCAACTCCAGTCCAAGTTCTGCTTTATGTTTTCCCTTCTGTTTTTGTTTTTTAACTTTTGTCTATGAGTGAGATCATCCCATATTCATCCTTCTGTTTCTGACTTACCTCACTTAAGCATGGAGCAAACTCTTATTATTTGTTTATTTATTTATTTATTTTGCCTCCAGGGTTATTGCTGAGACTCAGTGCCCGCAGTACGAATTCACTGCTCCTAGAGGCCATTTTTCTTATTTTTGTTGCCCTTGTTTTTGTTGTTGTTATTGCTGTTGTTGTTGTTGGATAGGACAGAGAGAAATTGGAAGGAGAGGGGAAGACAGAGGGAGAGAAAAGACACTTACAGACCTGCTTCACCACTTGTGAAGTGACCCCCCCCCTACCCCCAGTTAGGGAACCAGGGATTTGAACCGGTATTCTTGTGCGGGTTCTTGCACTTTGTGCCATGTGCGCTTAACTTGCTACCCTACAGCCTGCCCCTGATTGATTTTTTTTTTTTTCAGAGCACTGCTCAGTTCTGGTTTATGGTGGTGCCAGGGACTGAACCTGGGATTTAGGAGCCTCAGGCATTAGAATCTCGTTAAGTAACCATTATGCTACTTATCCTCCTCCCTTTTTTTTTTTTTTTCAGTTCACTCAGCTTTATTCTTTGCAGTAGTTGCTGCTACTAAGAGGGGGGGATGAGAAGGGTTACTCAGAATATATTTGCTATTTTTTTCATGTCATAGCAGTTTATTTGTTCATGTATTCTATAGTGTGTCAAATCTATGATTTGCTATATATAGCACATATATCATTTGCTCATAAATCCCCCATACACAGGGACTGTGCGGGGCTCACCCGGTAGGGCGCACATGCTACCATGTGCAAGGACCCTAATTCAAGTCCTCAGAAGCTGCACGTGGGGTGGTGCCGTGTTGCAGGTGTTTCTTTCTCCTTCTCTGTCTTCCTCTCTTTCTTTTTTAATTTTTTGTAATTTAAAAAAAGGAAACACTGACAAAACCATAGGATAAGAGGGGTACAACTCCAAACAGTTCCCACCACCAGAATTCCATATCCCATCTCCTCCCCTGATAGCTTTCCTATTCTGTATCCCTCTGGGAGTATGGACCCACCAAGGTCATTGTGAGATGCAGAAAGTGGAAGGTCTGGCTTCTGTAATTGCTTCCCCGCTGATCCGCCTCCCCCTTTTAAATTCTACATGAAGTAATAGATCTCTAGAGATTATTTGTCCTTTAAATATGTTGAATAAGTTCCTTGAATTTCATTTGTATCAGTAATACCCTACAATATATAAATAGATACTTAAAAATCTTTCTTATAAATGCAAAGTTGTATTTACTTGCTTTTGTTTAATATGTGGTACTGAGACCTTGTGTACCACTTCCCAACTGGCTGTTTTCATTTTTTCTTTTTTTAAGAGGTAGGGATGGACACTGACTTTCTAGCCTGCTCCCAAGGTCCCATTACCTTTTTTTTTGCTTTAGATAGATTAGAGAGCAAGGGTGGAGTGAGGAGTGAGAGTGTGTGTGTGTGTGTGTGTGTGTGTGTGTGTGTGTGTGTGTGTGTGTGTTGGGGGATAGGGTAATAGACTGTCAGAGAGAAAGAGAAAAGACACCATAGCATTGTTCTGCAGTCTGGTTGTGCCCTGCTGCTGTGCTATTGGGGTGCTTATATGTGCTATTGGGTTTCTAACCCAGAGCCTTGTTAATGGGAAGGTGTGTAGCTCTGTAGGGTGAACTACCTCCCAGCTGTCACTAAATTTTATTTTTCCTTAAAATTGTAGTGGAAAATTCTTCCTACTCTGATTCTTAGCCAAAAGGCAGAGAACTGATTAAGAATTCTTTTGATAAAGGAAAAAATAAGTAGTAAATTTAAAGCAGTTGTCTTCTTCCATTCCGTGGATGTTTTTTTTTTTAATTTTTTAA
Source organism: Erinaceus europaeus (assembly GCF_950295315.1). Lineage (NCBI taxonomy): Eukaryota > Metazoa > Chordata > Mammalia > Eulipotyphla > Erinaceidae > Erinaceus > Erinaceus europaeus. The sequence continues at coordinate 62,885,702 of NC_080172.1, forward strand.
AATATTTATTTTATTTATTCCCTTTTGTTGCCCTTGCTGTTTTTTTTTGTTGTTGTTGTAGTTATTATTGTTGTTGTCGTTATTGGATAGGACAGAGAGAAATGGAGAGAGGAGGGGAAGACAGAGAGGAGGAGAGAAAGATAGACACCTGCAGACCTGCTTCACCGCCTGTGAAGCGACTCCCCTGCAGGTGGGGAGCCGGGGCTCAAACTGGGATCCTTATGCCGGTCCTTGTGCTTTGCGCCACCTTTGCTTAACCCGCTGCGCTACAGCCCGACTCCCTCCGTGGATGTTTTAATAAAACTGTTAGATGGGGGCAAACATGTATATGTTAATCTTCATGTTGTAGATATAACAGTACAGTTTTCATCTTTACATTTTTTTTTTTTTTTACCGCTTCCTCATTATAAAATTTTCTTTGCCAAATGTGACTGATGAGGGCTAGAGTGTGTGAATTACAAGCACCATAGAAATAGCTGCTGAAATTTGGAACTTTGAGGCATTTGCAAAGAAGTTCAGTCAGGGAGTGCATGCCTTGATGTGTGAAGCCTTAGATTCAGTCCCTAGTCGCCACTAAAATTGATAAAATAGATAAAAATTTACTGGAAAACATAACTCTCACAATCTGCCAGACTTAATGCTATATATACATGTATATTTTTCTGTGAAATTTACCTTAATCTCTATTCCTTTCCTTAGATTAATTTATATCTTAAGATGGAAAAAAAGCCAAATAAGAAAGAACAACTTACTTTAGTAAACAATGTATTAAAGTTGTCCACCAAACTGTTGAAAGTAAGTTTTAGCCTGTCATACACTTTTCACTACTATTTAAGTTCAGTGTTTTACTTTTTGGTGAAGTCCCTAGTAATAGGTAGATTCCAGGTTGTGTGGATTAAAAATGCCTGTTGGATGCTTTGGGGCTAGTGACTTTATTTGAAAAAAAGAATCCATGTTGTTACCCATGTTCTAATGAATGCTTATGCCTGTCACACTTATTTTTGAATTACATTAAAAATCACAGATGTTGTATGTCTTTTATCTATACATGAATTCACCTAAAAATCTAACCAGTGGAAAAGTAAGTTAAAGTCCTTTATCAGTCTTTTGGAAGGTAGCTATTAGTTGTTAAAGAAAGACAGCCTGAAGTTTTCATCCTCAAAGCAAGATTTAAAGAGCAGTCCAGGAAAATCACTGTTGAGAAGTCATGTATTTCATCTTGGCTCTTTCATGTTTTTTGTAGGAACTGGACACACCATTTAGACTTTATGGACTGACCATGAACCCCCTTATTTATAACATCACACGTGTAGTTATCCTTTCTGCTGTCTCAGGTGTTATAAGTGATCTTCTAGGATTTAATATAAGAGTAAGTGTGACTTCCAAACTGTAGCATCTTCCTTAGTCATGAGATGATACAGTAACCTTTGCTGTGTGTGTCTGTGTGTTTGCTCAAACCGGGATCCTTATGCTGGCCCTTGTGCTTTGCGCCACGTGCACTTAACCCACTGTGCTACCCCCCAACTCCCAGATTTTATCATTTAAAACCAAAAACGTCAAGTTTTAATCTTTTATCAGTTTAATAGTTTGGGCTGAGTAGTGGTCTTCTTCAATATAGGGATATATACAGAGAGAATGAATGAAAATCAAAAACACATGATGAACTGTGGTGTGTAATTTTTTATCTTGAAATTTTAAATGTCTTTTTCTCTACTTTGTCCTGTGCTTGCTATTGCCAGAGTGAATGTTTTTATGTTTCCTAAAAGGACTTATGTAATTGGTTTGAAGGTGGTGTCAGTGTACCCGCAAATCACCTGTTTGTCTTAAAATGAACTTATTTTCGTGACTTTTTTTTTCTTTTAGCTGTGGAAAATTAAGTCATAAGCTGAGCCATATGTCTGGACTTTCCCCTGCTGACACCAGTAGTTACCACCCATGGAGGGAAGAGACGGCTGCAGAAACCATGATATCCATCTGCTTATTCATACCTCGGGCCTCAGCGCTGCCTAACCTAACACATGGTGTCATAAGAAGAGCAAATCCTTTTCAACCTGGGCTTGCATGCCATAGACTCTACATTTTATATTTTCATGGTCTTCAAACAATATAAATAGCCAGGAGACTAAAGACTGTTATGGGAACACAGGAACAACTTTTTAAGTTAGGAAAATTGATTCTGGGCATGTCAGTGTTGTGACGGTATTTACTGGAAATAGTCTTTTGGGTAACTCTGGTAGATGCCCAAAGCATGAAACAAATATTCTTTATTATAAATATGTAAATTCAGTACTTTTCTATATAGGACATTCTATGGAATTGGAGATTTCATTTCTCTAACAAAGAGGTCAAATTAAAAATATTTTAGGCTGAACCCAAATAAAAAAAATTTACTGGAAAGTTGCAATTTCTAGGCTTTTTACTTGGTGGTGTTGACAAAGAGGAAAAAAAAAGCCTTTTAAACTGAGTTTCTGTTATACTATGTAGAAATTTTTACTGTGTAATTCTGAAGTTAATCCAAAGAACTGTGTAAGTGTTGATAGAAAAGTCAGGCATATAATATGCCTTGCAACGTAGCATGAGAAGTTTCCATGTGGGCATACTCACCCATGTTCATCACACAACATGCTTCTGTATAAATCATCTGAGCTGTGTTTCCCATCTGAGTTCTGAGTGAGGCATTATCTGTTATACAACTCAAATGTATCAAGCTTTCAGTACAAATTCAGGTACTTATTACCTGTACTCAAACTATGCCTTCTATTATTTGCCTTCTATTATGCCTTTCTATTATTATTCCTATTCGTATCTCACACACACACACACACACACACACACACACACACACACACACACACACACACACACACACACCCTTACCCTTGTTAATGAATACTCTATTATAGTCTACTTAAAATGCTTTCTCAGTTACCTACTTGGAAGACTCTCTGATGCCTCAGCTGAAAGCCTGGACATTTTAATGGTATTATTTGTGAATTTTTAAATGGAAATGATTTAGAAACTTAGCTATTGCATGTAAAGCATGTACTCATGCAAAGTCATTATATTTTGAAGTTTAAAGATGAAGTTTCTTGAATCCTGGGATTTAGGTCAGTCAAATCTACTAGCTCCATAATGTGGAGCAGGATACTTAATATTTTGCATCTCAATTTCTTTCAGTGGGGGATAATTACCTAATAGAGAAGTTAGGGTTGAGTGAGATTATCACATAGGTACTTAACAAAGATAAAGTATTTTAACACCGAGGAAATCTACAATTAAGTATGTTATTACTATTTTAAAACTTAAAAAAAAATTTTTTTTGCCTCCAGGGTTATTGCTGGGGCTCAGTGCCTGCTCTACAAATCCACTACTCCTGTAGCCACTTTTTCCATTTTTGGATAGGACAGAGAAATGGAGAAAGGAGGGAAAAACGGGGAGAGAAAGACACCTACAGACCTGCTTCACCACTTGTGAAGTGACCCCCCTGCAGGTGGGGAGCTGAGTGCTTGGAACTGGTATTCTTGCATTGGTCCTTGTGCTTCCCTATGTACGCTTACCTGTGTGTCACCACCTGGTCCTGTTTAAAAACTTTTTAAAAAACTTGGGGCCAGGTGGTGGCATACCTGGTTAAGCGCACACATGATGGTCCACAAGGACCGTGTTCAAGCCCCCGGTCCCCACCTGTAGGGGGAAAGCTTCTTGTGTGGTGAAGCAGGACTGCAGGTTTCTCTCTATCTCTCCCTTCCTCTCTCAATTTCGCTTTGTCTCTATCCAATAATAATAATAAACAAACAGAAAACCCTCTCGCTGGGGCCATGGAGATAACTCACTTGGGAGGGCACCTGATGGCCAGGACCCGGGTTTGAGCCCTTGCTGCACTTCTTGGGAGTGCTGTGGCACTGGTGGGAGCGCTGCTGCTCTTGTGTCTCCCCTTCCTCCTCCTCCTCCTCCTCCTCCTCTTCTTCTTCTTCTTTTTTTTAATATTTATTTATTCCCTTTTGTTGCCCTTGTTGCTTAGTTGTTATAATTATTGTTGTTGTTATTGATGTTGTCATTGTTGGATAGGACAGAGAGAAATGGAGAGAGGAGGGGAAGACAGAGAGGGGAGAGAAAGACACCTGCAGACCTGCTTCACCTCCTGTGAAGCGACTCCCCTGCAGGTGGGGAGCTGGGAGCTCAAGCCAGGATCCTTAGGCAGGTCCTTGTGCTTTGCACCACCTGCGCTTAATCCGCTGCGCTACTGCCTGACTCCCTACCCTCCCTCTTCTATCTGAAAAGGTCAGCTTGGAGTGGTGGTGCTGTGGCAGCGACAGAATAAAGACATTGATAGATGCCTCTGAAAGTAGAAACGAAGAAAGGTTGCTGAACTGGAAGTGGATCACCAAAAATATGCAGCTGCTTTAAATACTCTGCTTTTTTAAAGATAAAACCCACTATAGTGATTTACCTTTAGATGGAACTGTTCTGTCAAGGTACTTACTTAGCTCTCAACAGATGACTCAGAGAAATCATGCTTTTACTGTTTTCCATAAGAAATGGTATCAGCTCTCGCAAGTCCAAGATTGAGTTCTGAAGATTTCAGATGAAAATTGATGATGCATCTCTTCTGTAAAAACTGGTCTGTTTTAGTGCAGCTTTTAGAAAAGATATTTTGGTGAGGGAGAGACAAGAGCATCATTCTGGCAGATGTGCTGTTAGGGATCGAACCCAAGACTCCATGCATGGGAGTCCTGTCCTCTCCTCACTGAGCTGCCTCTCTCAATGTGTATTGCCACAGAGTTTTGATGAGTTATTCTTGTAGTTAAGAGTTTTATGTTTATAGAATTGTTAGATTACTTTTTCAGGAGGGGGCTGGGAGGTGATATGAAGGACCTGGGTTGAAGGACTGGTCCCCACTTGTAGGGAAGGAAAGTTTCATGAGCAGTGAAGCAGAGCTGAAGGGCTTTTTTTGTTTTTAATTTTTTTTGTATTTATTTTTCCTTTTGTTGCCCTTGTCTTTTGTTTTCATCATTGTAGTTATTATTATTATTGATGTCATTGTTGTTAGAGAAATGGAAAAAGGAGGGGAAGACAGAGAGGGGGAGAGAAAGATAGACACCTACAGACCTGCTTCACCACCTGTGAAGCGACTCCCCTGCAGGTGTGGAGCCAGGGGCTCAAACCGGGATCCTCAACTCTGGTCCTTGCCCTTTGCACCACGTGCGCTTAACCCCCTGTGCTACCTCCTGACTCCCAGGTGTTTCTTTTTTTCCATCTCCCCTTCACGCTCAATGTCTCTATCTAAAAAGACAAAAAAAAATATCATCAAAATGAATATTCTCCCCAGAGCCATATACAAATTTAATGCAATACCCATCAAAGTTCCACCAGGCTTCTTTAAGAGAATAGAACAAACGCTACAATCATTTATCTGGAACCTGAAAACACCTAGAATTGCCAAAACCATCTTAAGGAAAAGAAACAGAAATGGAGGCATCACACTCCCAGACCTTAAACTATATTATAAAGCCATCATCATCAAAACAGCATGGTACTGGAACAAAAATAGGCATACAGACCAGTGGAACAGAATTGAAAGCCCAGAAGTAAATCCCAACACCTATGGGCATCTAATCTTTGATAAGGGGGCCCAAAGGATTAAATGGAAAAAGGAGGCTCTCTTCAATAAATGGTGCTGGGAAAACTGGGTTGAAACATGCAGAAGAATGAAATTGAACCACTTTATCTCACCAGAAACAAAAATCAACTCCAAATGGATCAAAGACCTAGATGTCAGACCAGAAACAATCAAATACTTAGAGGAAAACATTGGTAAAACACTTTCCCACATACACCTCAAGGACATCTTTGATGAATCAAACCCAATTGCAAGGAAGACCAAAGCAGAAACAAACCAATGGGACTACATCAAATTGAAAAGCTTCTGCACATCCAAAGAAACTATTAAACAAACAGAGAGACCCCTCACAGAATGGGAGAAGATCTTCACATGCCAGACATCAGACAAGAAACTAATCACCAAAATATATAAAGAGCTCAGCAAACTTAGCCGCAAAAAAGCAAATGACCCCATCCAAAAATGGGCAGAGGAAATGAACAAAACATTCACCACAGAGGAGATCCAAAAGGCTAACAAACATATGAAAAACTGCTCTAGGTCACTGATTATCAGAGAAATGCAAATCAAGACAACACTAAGATACCACCTCACTCCTGTAAGAATGGCATACATAAAAAAGGACAGCAGCAACAAATGCTGGAGAGGATGTGGGGACAGAGGAACCCTTTTACATTGCTGGTGGGAATGTAAATTGGTACAGCCTCTGTGGAGAGCAGTCTGGAAAACTCTCAGAAGGCTAGACATGGACCTTCCATATGACCCAATAATTCCTCTCCTGGGGTTATACCCCAAGGACTCCATAACACCCAACCAAAAAGAGGTGTGTACTCCTATGTTCATAGCAGCACAATTCATAATAGCTAAAACCTGGAAGCAACCCAGGTGCCCAACAACAGATGAGTGGCTGAGAAAGCTGTGGTATATATACACAATGGAATACTATGCAGCTATCAAGAACAATGAACCCACCTTCTCTGACCCATCTTGGACAGAGCTAGAAGGAATTATGTTAAGTGAATTAAGTCAGAAAGATAAAGATGAGTATGGGATGATCCCACTCATCAACAGAAGCTGACTAAGAAGATCTGAAAGGGAAACTAAAAGCAGGACCTGATCAAATTGTAAGTAGGGCACCAAAGTAAAAACCCAGTGGTGAGGGGTAGGCATGTAGCTTCCTGGGCCAGTGGGGGGTGGAAGTGGGCGGGAGGGATGGGTCACAGTCCTTTGGTGGTGGGAATGGTGTTTATGTACACTCCTAGCAAAATGTAGACATATAAATCAGTAGTTAATTAATATGAGAGGGGGAAATCAATTGTATGTCTCAAAGTTTCTCAAAAGACAAACTGAATCTTTTTAATATATAGGCTATGTATTTGATATGCGGACTCTCTCGAGAGCCTAGACCAAGTAGATTAGAAGCTTCCAATAGCACAGCTATATACAAGATACTGGGTACTGTCCAGGAAACCATAACAAAGGGACTTTTCAAAGTTAACCCAATTAACAAATAATGTGATGATAATATTAACTATCGATTGTCTTTTTGAACCCTAAGACAGCAGGAACCTCACATCTTCACTATAGAGCCCCTACTTCCCCCAGTCCTGGAACCCTTGGATAGGGCCCACTTTCCCGTATGCATCTCCCAATCCAAACCAAACAACATTGCATCTGCCGATCACAAACTAACCAAAGCAACGATTGCTACCTCAACATGCTTCACCCCAGAATGTATCCAGAGACTTCACGTGTGGAATGACAACCCTTCAGCTTCATTACTCGGGTGAGACCTTTCCTTTAATAGTACACTCTAATTTCATCTCAGGTAGTTCACTTTCCAACAAAGTCCCATAACCTATATATACACCAGTTTCTGTGAGAGAGAGCTTATGTGCACACGTATCCATAAACTACTGCAAAATATATACCTGAAAGCAGGACTACACTAGAGTTTGCAGTGAGTACCTCCCTAACACTTCCTCTCCACTATTCCAAGCTTGGGATCCATGATTGCTCAACAAATTGTTTGGCTTCATATGTTAACTCTCTTTTCAATCACCAGGTTCCAGATGCCACCAGGATGCTGGCTAGGCTTCCCTGGATTGAAGACCCCACCAATGTGTCCTGGAGCTCAGCTTCCCCAGAGTCACACCCTACTAGGGAAAGAGAGAGGCAGACTGGGGGTATGGACCGACCAGTCAACACCCATGTTCAGCGGGGAAGCAATTACAGAAGCCAGACCTTCTACCTTCTGCATCCCTCAACGACCCTGAGTCCATGCTCCCAGAGGGATAGAGAGTGGGAAAGCTATCAGGGGAGGGGGTGGGTTATGGGGATTGGGTGTTGGGAATTGTGTGGAGTTGTACCCCTCCTACCTTATGCTTTTGTTCACTAATCCTTTCTTAAATAAAAAATTAAAAAAAAAAAAAAAAAAAAGACAAAAAAAAAAAAAGAAAAAAAAGAGAGGAAAAACCACCACCAAAAGTGGCAGATTTGTGCAGGCACTGATCCCCAGTGAGAACCCTAATGGCAATTAAAAAACAAACTTTTCAGGAGGGTAAAATAAGGTCACTATAATTGTTTATGTTACAGATTTGAAAATTGCTGTGACTCCTATTTCCTCATCCCTCTCATTTACCATGCTTTTATTTATTTATTTATTTATTTATTTATTTATTTATTTATGTATTTATTTTAACAGCAAGATAAAGCAAAAGACCACAACATTGACGCTTCCTTCAATGCAGTGGGTGCCAGCCTTGGACCTAGTAAAGCAGTGCACCATCCAAGTGAGCTATTTTATTTTGCTGGTCCACTCATTGTTTTTTGAAGAAGTTTCTTCTTGGGACCAGGTGGTGGTGCACCAGGTTAAACGCACATAATACTAAGAACCCTGGCTACCCACCTGCAGGGGGTATGTTTCACAAGTGACGAAACAGGTCTGCAGGTATCTATCTTTCTCTCCCCCATCTCCTCTTCTCTATTTCTCTCTGTTCTATCCAATAAAAATAACCCCTGGAGGCAAAAAAGAAAAAAGTTTCTTCTTGGGGCCAGGCAGTGGCATACCAGGCTGTGTACACATTGCAGTACACAAGGACCAGGGTTCAAGCCCCTGGTCCCCACTTGCAGGGGGATGCTTCACAAGTGGTGAAGCAGGGCTGCAGGTATCTCTCTGTCCCTTCTCAATTTCTGTCTCTATCCAATAATACATAAAATGAAGTTTCTGCTCTTTTTCACTTACATATATGACACCCTTCCCCCCAATCCAATCTTCTCAAAAAGCTAATTTTTTAAAATATTTATTTTCCCTTTTGTTGCCCTTGTGTTTTATTGTTGTAGTTATTGTTGTTATTATTGATGTCATCGTTGTTAGGACAGAGAAATGGTGAGGGGAGGGGAAGAGAAAGACAGACACCTGCAGACCTGCTTCACCACCTGTGAAGCTACTCCCCTGCAGGTGGGGAGCCCGGGGCTTGAAACGGGATCTTTACCCCGGTTCTTGTGCTTAGCGCCACGTGCGCTTAACCCTCCCTAATGTGTTTTTTCTGAGATGCAAATCTCATCAACCAGAATCCATTAATGACTTGCTATTATTTTGAAGAAAATAAACTCTTGTTAGGAAGGCATAAGGCCCATCCTGTTAAGATGATCAAATCTTTGTTTCTGCTTTAAAAAATTATTTTTAGAGAAAGTGGTCAGAGTACCACTGCATTACATGCAAGACTAGGAATTGAATCCAGGGCCTCGGGCATGGCAAGCACATGCTGTACTCTCTGAACCATCACAGGTTACTTAGAATTTGATGTTCTATTGTTGGGGGGTCTAAAGTGATGTTCCTCTGTGGTGTCCTGTATTAGTTTCTGATAAAAATTCTACTGTTATCTCTATTTTTCTCTTTATGTATTTTTTTCTCTGATTGCTTTTAAGATATCATTGAATTTGTTCAGTTTAATGGTAATGTGCATCCATGAAGACTTCTTTCATGTTTTTTGCTTGTCTGAATTTACTGTGTAGATTTATAGTGTTCATCAGTTTTGCAAAAATCTTGTCTATTTCTTGCAATGAGTTTTCTGTATCCCACTTTTGGGGAAGGCCGTCCTCTTCAACCGATCGCGCACAGCTTCAGGAGGGACGCACGTGTAGCAGTGAGGGAGGAAGGGGACACCTGCCTAACCAGCCAGATCAGCCGAATCAACCCTGGTGATCAATGGGGTGACAGATGTCATAGCCAGATCACTCTCACATCCCTGTATCCCATTTTCACCCACCTATCCTGGAGCTGTAATTTACATGTACAGAAGGCTGCTTGAAGTTGTCTGACATCATTGTACTGATGTTTTTACACATTTTTTTCATTCTTCTTTGTCTTCTGTGATTATTTTATTTTTATTTTTTTTACTCCTGTGCCTTCAAGTTTTCTAGTCTTCTGCATTAATTTGCTGTTAATAATTTACAATGTATTTTTATCTATAGACACTTGATTAGAAGTTTCTCTCTTTAACATGCAATTTCTTTTTTCTGCCTTAACACACTATATTTATCCTAGGATGAGAATATAACACTAAAATAGTTATTGTTTGCGTCATTAGATTTTTTTTTTCGGGAGTTGGGCCGTAGCGCAGCGGGTTAAGCGCAGGTGGCGCCAAGCGCAAGGACCGGAGTAAGGATCCCAGTTCGAGCCCCTGGCTCCCCACCTGCAGGGGCATCGCTTCACAGGCGGTGAGGCAGGTCTGCAGGTGTGTCAATCTTTCTCTCCCCCTCTCTGTCTTCCCCTTCTCCATTTCTCTCTGTCCTATCCAACAATGACAACAACAATAATAACTACAACAATAAAAAAGTTTTTTCAGGGACTGTACTTGGCAGTGGCACACCTGGATAAGTGCACACCATGTTACCATGTGCTAGGACCAGGGTTTGCAGCCCACTCCCCACCTGCAGGGGAGAAGCTTCATGAGCAGTTAAGCAAAGTACTGCAGGTGTCTCTTTGCCTTGCTGATTTTCTCCTATGAAGAAAGCGGGGGGAGGCTGTTGGGGTCTGGCGATAGTGCAGGTTATGCACACATGGTGCGAAGTGCAAGGACTGGCATGAAGATCTCGGTTCAAGTCCCCAGCTCCCCACTTGCAGGAGGGTCACTTCACAGGTGGTGAAGCAGGTCTGCAGGTGTCTTTCTCCCTCTCTCGATTTCTCTCTGTCCTATCTAACAACAACAATGATAAAACAACAGAGGTAACAAAAGGGAAATAGCCTGCAGGAGCGGTGGATTCATCGTGCAGGCACAGAGCCCCAGCCATGACATGACCCTGGCGGTTAAAAAAAAAACAATTTTTTTTTCCTGTTTCATTTGCTCTCCTTGTAACTTTTTACTGGGTGTGAAGTTTAGCACTTCAGGGTGTTGGGTTTTGTGTGTATACTCCTAGTAGGGGCTCATTCTTGCCATTCCCCTTGCCATTTTTTCTTTAATTTGGTGAGCAAGGTAAGACAGAGCAAGGGAGAGACATGGCAGCACCCCTCCATCATCCATAGAGCTCCACTGCTGCCTTTTACTTCTTCCATGTGGAAAGAAGGCTCAAACCTAGGCCCCTGCATGTGGTGAGACACACACAGTAGTAGGTGAGCTATCTCCCAGCCTGTGTACGTGTACTCAGAAATAGTTCTGAACTTTTCATTGGGATGCAGTTACATGGGAACAACCTGTCAGTTCAAGACTTGTGACGGGAAGCATTACAATTTTTTTTTCTGTCTCCTCTGTTCTTGGTTATTTCATTGTGCTAACCAGTATCCACATGCAGGACACCCTGCTCACCTTTGGGGCTCTCCTACATTATTTGTTCTCTTTAGCACTCTGCCCTGCAAAGTATGTCTGTTCTGGTCTTTCCAGAACCCCAAGTGTCTCCTTGGTTCTGTTTGAGTGCTCCCTTTTTGCACACCAGAGTAGAAATTACTTCCAGTATGATCACTATCCTGCACTGCCTACTGTCCAACATCTAAAAGCCACTTTTTATGTATATATTTCCCATGTGTCTTTAGTTGTTTAAGGCAGCTGAGTAAATATTTTCCCCAGAATAGTAAATGGAACAAAGTAATAATTATGGCATGCTTTAACCTCATCACTATTAATAATAATTTTTAGCAGCATAACCAGTGTTACTTGAGTCTATTTGTGCTTAAAAAGCACAGATGATTCTTTGGCACTGGAACATGCCATAATGATACCAAAACCCCTGATGTAATCTTCATACCATATTGAAATGTCTTCCCCCCCCCAGGGTTATTGCTGGGGCTCAGTGCCTGCACTATAAATCCACTGCTCCTGGAGGCCGTGTTCTCCATTTTTATTGTTACTGTCGTTACTGCTGTTGTTGGATAGGACTGAGAGAGATCGAGAGAGGACAAGAGAGAGGGAGAAAGACAGATATCTGCAGACCTGCTTCATGGCTTGTGAAATGAGCCCCCCCCACCCCCTTACTCAGGTCCTTGTGCTTTGTGCCATGTATGTTTAACCGGGTGTGCTACTGCCTGGCCCTTTGAAATGTCTGTTAGGGTTGAAATCTATGTTTATATGAATGTTTCTTAGTCCCAGATGCACACTAGGCTTTAACTTAAACCCATCCCTCTGGCAGTCACTAGTCATATTCTCACACAATTTAATTTGAACTTACCATGTTTTCTTAAATCCCAGTTCACTAACGCATGGGTACTTCCTGCTGCCTTTGTTGTGACACCATCTCCATTGTGGGGCTTGGGGGCAAGGGCTGGGCTTATTTTCCCTGTGAGTTAGTGCAGCAGGCACCAGGACTTCTTTTTAGTTTTATACCTTTAATAATGAATTAACCATGGTTTTGAAATAAGTTTTTTGGCATTATTCATAGAATTAAGTGAAATCAAGTGAAAATACTTCATTCCAAAAGTATATAAAATTTTGACAGTCTGATGAGACAGAATTAAGTGACTTTGTGTGCAGTTACTACCCACCTATAAATGTGCAGTACCCAATTTCCATAAGATGTATAAGAAAGGATTTATTTTTGGTAGTTATATTACTCATGCACAACTATTTTTATCCAACTCAAACCAATTTTAAGCTTTACATATATATATAAAAAAAGAGCTATATAAGAGTAGGAATTTGAGTACTTGTTACTCAGAGGACCACATAAAACACAATGGGAACTAACTCCACAAACAGAAAGTAACAAATCTAATAGTAAAAGAAGTGCAGACCATAAACTGGTTTTGTTTTTTTTTTTAATATCTATATAAAAAATAACAAGCGATTTACAGATCTCTCTAATCAGAACCTCAAGTGTATATATAAAGGTACTGTACAATATATAAACATTTACAACCAGCCATACATCCATATTTTGCTTAACATTCCAAGGCCACATTGCTAAGTCAGTATATAATCAGTACAGTGACAGGTTACTTAGAAAGGAAAGAGCCACATCAGACTGACAACATATGACATCAAAGTTATGTCACAGTTAACAATAAAAATAGTATTTTTTTAAATCACTTAAGTGTGGACTATAGGGAAAATAAACCATTTCTGTGGTACTAAATTCATAGTGTTTATCAACCCCAATTTTTCTCTAGTTATACTAGGTGGGTAAATACAATTCTGGATGAAAAGGGAATTGCAAAAATCTCACTCCGGGAAGCATGTCTTATCTACAGGTGCTGCTTCAGCTGTTAAGGGGTTTCACAGTCAGACTCTGAGAGGGAAGGTCCTGGACATAATGTATTTCACAATAACAAGATGAGCCCAGGGGAGAGGACAAGCATATTCAAATACTCCATAAAGTGGTTTTATTCTGAGACTGCTTTGTATTTATAGATGCTACTGAATGCTGCTTTCAGGGGACTGAAAAAGCTGAATCTGTTTTATGGACTTAAAAATGGTCTCCACCCTTCAACAAACATTTAACTACTAGACTTTAAAGAAGAATTGTGTTGATGTGTACAAGCTAAGCAGATGTTTAGTTACTCTTTCTGGTTGTAAAATAAGTTAATGTAGCTAGAAATTAAGATCTAGCGATTGCTGTCTGCCACCATGTCTGTCCTTATTTGCTGAGCAGGTCTTACACATTCTGCGTCTAAACACCTAAGCTTATACAGCAGCTGCCAGATGAGTAGTGCTGATACTGTTTCTGGCCATGGACTGTGAAACTGGCTTCATGTTCAAGTCTCTCACACAACCTGTATAATATTTTGACTCTTCAAATGCATTATATATCTTAACAAATAATGACTTAGTAATATTCAGAGATAGAAATTTGGTAGTTTTCCTTTGCACAGCTTTAAGCAATATTTCCACATGCTTCTTTGTGGTTTTATAATGAAACAACTGAAAAGAAATAAAGGGGAGCCTGCGGTGCAGAGCTATACTGAAGTTGGATAATGCAGCAGGAGATGAGTTCTTCATTGCTTAGTGTTTTTTCATTTTGGACATTTAGTGTCAATAATACCTTTAATAGTATTTAAAATAAATATCCAGCTGAATTAAAAGGCCATTGCAAAGTGTTGATATTTAACTAAGATTTTTTTCCCCCTTTAGTGCTGTCATGATTTGGAGCTTTATTTTTAAACCCGAATGTCATCAGTAGCTATTACAAGAGGCAACTGCCATCTTTAGTGACGAGTTAACAATCTCTTCTGCAAGAACTCAAATATTTCTCTCTGTAAACATGCAACATGCTATTGAGAATATCATCTTTCAAGCCAAGCCTAATTTTTTCATTACTGTGGAATTATCTGAGCGAGAAGGATAAAATAGACATGATACAGTAGATAACTTGGCACAAATACAAAGTGAGTTGTGACCACACTGTTACTATTGACAGATATCATTTGTTCAGACACTCATGAGATGAGCTGGGCAGTCAGTGGCGGGTGTATTGGAGAGGCGTGTGGACACAGCTCCTCCCTGGGCACGGACAGGGGAGCCAGCAGACTGCTTTTTAGTAATCCTAAAGGTCCTTCATGCAGCCAAGGTGGTGCTCAAATTAAAATGATTATGTGTTTCAGAATCTCTGACAATTGTTTTTCACTTCTTTTGTTGGCAAAAATGCTTTTCAGTAAGAAAAAAATCATAATTTGTTTCTGTTTTATACTAAGGTCACAGCCGTCGCTCAGTTATACCAGTCGTGCCTGTAGCTTTACTTGTACCTGGCACCTTCCAGGGTCCTGGAGTTATGGGTGTTTTCTTAACTGGAGAACCACTTTCAGATTTGAAACCTCCACTGTCTTTGTTTTTGTCAGTTGCCTCTAATTCTTTTCCTCTGTGACCTTCTGTTTTGTTTAAAACCATTTTCTCTTCTGGTTCCTGCTTCAGTTTCTTTTCTGCTACTTTGACACTGTCTCCCATTTTATCTTTACTAGAACTTGTTTCTCCAAAAGTTGTTTTCTTTTCCTTTTCATTCTCAGCTACTACTCTACTAGTGGTGGTATTAACCTTTTTGAGTGGATGGGACTTTTCATCCACTCTTTTGCTTTTTTTCTCTGGAGACCGTGTTCTATTTTTTCCAGACTGACTCTGCTTTCTATCTTTCTTGTTCATACCTGATTTTTCTTTTCCATCCAAGATGTGCTCAGCATTGTCATTAGCATGACCCCCTACTCTTCGCCTCTCATGCTCTAATAATTTGGCTTCAGCATTTGATTGGTCTTTGATTCCTTCAGTTTTTTGCTGTTTCTTTGGACTTGAAGACTGTCCTCTGCTTTTTCTGCAGTGGTCTTGTCCAGAACCTGCCCTGGTGCTGGTCCCACAGCTTTTATTACCCCCTTTCCTGGGGCTAAGTGAGCGATCTCTGGGTCTTCTTCTAGGGTCAGTGTTTAGAGGACTGGGGATCTTTTCTAAATGTTCCTCTGAATACTGACTGGGTGACTTTTTGGGACTGGCAGATCTACCTCTTTGTGCAACACCATCTTCTACTTGTAAGAGATTTTTCTTGTCACTGTGCCCATGACTGTTGGGTGGATTCCTTTTCTTCACATCTTTTTGAAGAGTCTGGTGCTTTATATCAGCCTGATTTTCATTTAAAGTGCTTTTCTTTTCAGGCACACTGTCTTTTAATTCTTCTGTCTTTTCACATATCTGAACTCTCATTAGAGATTCTTCAATTACTGGCCCATGAGACTCTTCAAATATGGAAGCAGAATATGAAGATGGGGGGAGTGGTGACTGTTCATCATAAATCACATTTGAAGATGATGGATAATTACCCCAATCACCTAAAAATGATTTGAGTGGACATTATTAAATTTTAGAATTATACATGGGGATAACACATTTTCAACTGTACTGACTGCTTAAATGACTTGAGTATGAGTATTTTATAAAGTTTACATATGTTTAGATATTTCTCTACAAAAGGAAGGTGTTTATAGACAGCTAGACTTCTACACAGAGTAGATTATATGCAAACTGAGTAAGAGTATTCATTTATCCAGTTACGTATGTATAATGAGATAATATATGGTGTGCACATTCTGTGTAAGCAGTTAAGCCCAATAAAACAACTTATAACCAAAATGAGGTTCATGGGCATTTGTCAATTATTTTTTTCTATTAAGCTGTCAAATTTCATGTAAAAAAGGAAACTGAAAAGTGCAGAAGATAGAGGTGGATGTATTTAATAGCATCATCTTTAATTTATAAGAAAATAAAGAAGGAAGTGATTTACAAGACATGCAAATTTACCAAGTCTTTTTAAGGAAAGACCAAGAAAAGCCCTGAAAGCCTTAATGTTGCTCAGGTTTCACGTAGGAGCACAGACCGGAAGGAGCCAAACCTGAAGAAGGAAGAGAAAAAGCCTAGGACTGTGTTAAAAAAGAAAAACCAAAAACAAAACAAACAAAAAAACCCCCCAAAAACCCATACCCCACAGTGCAATTAGCAAAGATGTCACTGGGAACATATGATTTACAGGCAGATGGTGGAAGATGGTGGTCAGAGAATTAAAGACTGGAAGGGGGACTGTGGAGGTCATGTCTACCTGCACTTAGCTCTCTCTATGGGGGAGAGACAGGCAGTAAGTGGTGTGGTATTTTACTTCCAGACTGGTGTACTCAAAAAAAAAAAAAAAGTGATTTTGAAATACTGTGACATTTCAAAAGCAAACTATAAAACCAAGGGGATTTAAGATTGGCACAGGAGCACAGCATGGCCCCAGGCCCAATGCTTTATCAACTACAGCAAAGGCTCCAGCAGCTTTTTTTTAGACAGCTGGCTAGGAAAAGTCTATTGGATATGCTACTTATTAAGAGAGAAACTTACTATAAAGAAGTAAATAACGTATAATAAGGACTTGAATATTTTTCATCAAATTTAAATTGTTTGCCTCAAATGCCCTTGGTTTCATAGGCATATTTCTCTACAAAAGCAATTGTATATTTCTGTTGAAATTAGCTCAGTAATATAACCTGTTTATAATAATGCTTGCCTGAAGCCCCCTTTCTGTACTATTTTCTTAATATTGATACCAGGTAACTAGGTTTAGACAGTTCTGGTGTATGTGTGTGTGTGTGTGTGTGTGTGTGTGTGTATGTGTGTGTGTGTGTGTCTGTTTACCTCTGACTTGGACAGTAAGGTATCTATCTCCTGCAAATAGATATTCCTTTTGTTGGAGGTCCCTTCTACTACCTTACTCATTCCCCAATACACTCAAATTCTCTGCTATCGGTAATATACTTTACTTACCATGGTCAGGTATTAAGCCAGTTCCTGGCCTCAAAAGAAGAAGAACTTTATTCCCACCGGCCTGAATGAGCTCAATTGCTCGAGTATGTGTGATGCCTTGAGTGGGTTCCCCATTGATTTCAACAATCTGGTCACCAACCTAGACAGGGAAGATTTATAGTAACATGATATTATGCATCCTTCTTCACTTCTGTTTGTCAACTCTCGACCTGTGTTTGCTTAGTGACTCACATTTATATAAAGTGTTTAACTTGCATGCTGTGCTGCCAAGTTAGAATTGATGAGGACTGGACATTGGGTAACAACAGAAAGAGGCACTGTCTGGTTTTATTCATGCTATAAACTCCTACATGCATAAATTCTGCAGACTAGTAAGCAGAAGCGGGGCATTCTGAAATTAAGGACCAGATTCTAAGTTTTCTCTCAAAAGGATAAATAGTAGGAGAGGTAAAGTCTCTGCAATGCAAATCACCACACAGAGCTACATCTGAATGATGAACCCGGTGAAGGTACTTTCCAACTTGAGGTGAATTTTGAGAATTATTTCTAAAACCTGGGCAAGTTGCTTCTCATCTCTGAAGGCTTCCCTGGTCTGTGAGAGAACTGCCTGCTTATTCTGGTGTCTTGCCCATTGTACCCTGTACATACATGAAGCATCATTAGATAAATGAAATAACTGTATGTTAAAACAGAAAAAAACAAAACTCAATTTGGAGAACATTATTCTTATTTCAGACCAAAAATTGTTTCCCTAGAAAACAGACACAGAACTTGGGATTAGAATAAGTTGCATCAGCACCATTACAATTTACTAAAATGTTTTTAGTTGTTATTTTAAAAGGGAAAATAGAACGGTATGGAAAAGTCAAGTAGAACTTTTGTAAATGACTTGATTTTAGATAACAATAGTGATTTTAAAATATATTCTGGATTTAAAAATACATTTCTTTTAAAAAATATTAGTGATTCACAAAATTGTAAGATAATAGGGTGTAATTCTGTACCATCCCCAGCACTGGAGTTCTGGGTCCTCACACCCTCCAGCAGAAACTCTCTAATAGTTCTCCTTAGGTCACAGATTTGGTTTGACTATATATCTCAATAAATCTACCAATAAAAAAGATTTTCTTACTCTCAGAGAGGTGTGGAGAGAAACCAGAGCACCACTCTGACATACGTGGCACTGGGAACACACTAGGAGCTGCTGGCATGCAAGTCCAACCCTCTAGCAGCTGAGCTATCTCCCTGTATTCTCTTAAAATACACTACAAGGTTTAAGAGTGTTAGCTTCAAATCAGAAGAAACAAGCAAGGGAAAATTGCCAAAATTCTGAAAAGTAATTAAAGAGCTTACTACAACAATCTAAAACTAATCCAGGGAGTCGGGCTGTAGCGCAGCGGGTTAAGTGCAGGTGGCACAAAGCACAAGGACCGGCATAAGGATCCCGGTTCGAACCCCGGCTCCCCACCTGCAGGGGACTTAAGTCGCTTCACAGGCGGTGAAGCAGGTCTGCAGGTGTCTGTCTTTCTCTCCTCCTCTCTGTCTTCCCCTCCTCTCTCCATTTCTCTCTGTCCTATCCAACAACGACGACAACAACAATAACTACAACAATTAAACAACAAGGGCAACAAAAGGGAATAAATAAAATAAATATTAAAAAATAAAACTAATCCAACTAACAATTTTTAGAACTTAATCATAATGTAACAATATTTGGTGGGAAAACAGTGTTTATGGAAGGCTCCATGTTTACATGCAGACATACATGTGCTGTTCTGGCTCTGCCTCCTCTGGCAGCAGCCTCACTATCCTCTCTATTCAAGAGGCGTCATAATATCAGCACCTGCCTTCAGGGGCTTCTGGGCGGGTATAATGAAATAAAATACCGTCATACACAAAGACATGTTAACCTTCAAGTTTTTTTTTTTCCTTAAAAAAAAACCTCAAGTGAATTATAAAACAATGTTTTGTTGCACAGTAGGGAAAAAACAAGAGGTTCACTCTTAAATAAGTGGATTATAAACAAGGTAAATTTAAAATAAAAGGGGGAAAGAAACAACTTAAAAAGACAAGACAGGGCCAGGAGACAGCTCACTGTAGAGCATGTGCCCTGCATACTCAGGGTCCCGGCTCACCCTTCAGTGAACACAAGGGAGCCCAGCACCAGGGGAAACCTCAGTTTCTCTCTCCCTCCCCTTCCCCTGCCCCCCCTCCATTTCTTTCTACTGGGTCATTGGAAAAGTCATGATGCATTTTTGCATAGAAAAACATAAAGAAAGGGAGCCAAGTGGTAGTACAGCGGGTTAAGCACACATGGAGCAAAACGGAAGGACCAGCTGTTCAAGCCCCCGGCTCCCTACCTGCAGGGGGGTCGCTTCACAAGCGGTGAAGCAGGTCTGCAGGTGTCTATCTTTCTCTCCCCTCTCTGTCTTCCCCTCCTCTCTCCATTTCTCTCTGTCCTATCCAACAACAAGGACATCAATAACAATAAACAGCAAGGGTAACAAAAGGAAAAAAATGGCCTCCAGGGGCAGTGGATTCACAGTGCAGGCACTAAGCCCCAGCAATAACCCCGGAGGCAAAAAAAAAAAAAAAAAGACATAAAAAATATGCCATGACTTTTCTGACAACCCAGTATCTATATATTTGATATAAAAAAGGTGAGATCTTATATGGAAAAAATCAAAAGGAAATAAGCATCATAACATGATGGGAAATAACATGTACTATCAAAACAGGTGAAAACCAAGTTAGCAGTAGTTACTGGGCTGCACTTTGGGGTTCACATCTCCTTAAACATGATTTTATAATTAACTCCACTCACACTGGTTTAAATTCACTGTCCCAATCTGCACATTTCTTCTTCTTTTAGTTCCAGGAAACTTGTAATTGAACAGATTTACCACCAGGTGTCACTTTTGTCTAAACTAAATTGGGGGGTGAGGTCGTGGAAAAGAGGCAAAGCCATGACTTTAACATTCATGGTAGGAGGCCCTGAGGAAGAGGAAAAAGTTCCTTACTGGACCCTAGAAAGTAAATATAAGAGTCAGCAACTTGGAAAGAATGTAAATACTTTTCAGTTTTTTTAATATGATGATAAAATGGGGAATTAATCTTTTGATAAGTAAAAGGTCAGGTTTATATTACCGAGGATTTTGTGGGGGGCAGGAGGAAGGAGAGAAAAAGAAGAAGAAAAGAGGAATACAAAAAGTAAAAAGCAGAGTCAGGGAGATAACTCAGCCTGTTGGAGCAGCAACTTATACAGCTGAAACCCCACCACCTGAGGTCAGTGCTGAGAAGCGTATGCAAATTTTTTTTAAGAAAAAAGAAATGTTGGAGGATGAAGGGAGAGAGAAGCTAGGTAGTGCTACAGTTAAACTTTTTATTTTATTTTAAAGATTGATTTATGCTGGGGAGATAGCATAATGGTTATTCAAATAGACTGATGTCTGAGGTTCTAAGCTCCCAGTTTTAATCCCCAGCACCACCATAAGCCAGAGCTGAGCAGTGCTCTGGTGTCTTTCTCTCTCTCCCCCCTCCCTGTACCTCTTCCTCTCATTGAAATAAAAAATATATACTTTTTTTAAAAAAAAGATTGGGAGTCAGGTGGTAGCGCAGTGGGTTAAGCGCAGGTGGCGCAAAGCGCAAGGACCGGTGTAAGGATCCCAGTTCAAGGCCCTAGCTCCCCATCTGCAAGGGAGTCCTTCACAAGCAGTGAAGCAGGTCTGCAGGTGTCTTTCTCTCCCCTTCTCTCCATTTCTCTTTGTCCTATCCAACAATGATGACATCAAGAACAACAGCAATAATAAAACAATAAAAAAAACAAGGGCAATGAAAGGGAATAAATAAATAAAAACTATATAGTATTAAAAAAAAAAAGATTGAGGGTGGGGGTATAGCATAACGGTTATGCAAAGAGACTTTCATGCCTGAGGCTCTCAAGTCCCAGGTTCAATCCCCCACACCACCATAAGCCAGAGCTGAGCAGTACTCTGGTAAAAAAAAAAAAAAAAGATCGATTTATGAGAGAGAAGAAGAGAGAAAGAACCAAAACATCATTCTGGCATATGTGATGATGGGGACTGAATTCAAGACCTCATGCTTAGGCTCTAACACTTAATCCACTGCACCACCTTCTAGGCTATCAATGTTGCACTTTTTAACATCGGCACACACACATACACACACACACCCCTTTGGTTTTGCTTGGCAGAACCACTGTTTGGATCCAGTGCCAAAGTACTTCCCAAGTGGTAACAGATTTTGAACTGGAATCATGCTCATGGCAAGGCATTCACCTTACCTGCTGAGCTATTTCTCTGGCTCACAAAACATTCATTACATATTGTTTTGCTGAGTTAACACTCTTATACCATTTGCTAATTGCTTTACTGTCCAAAGACCTATCTACCCAGTAATAAATTCTGTGAGCTAATTTTATTATTATTTATTTACTGGGCAGAGACAGAGAGAAAGCAAGAAGGGGGTGGGAACAGATGGAGAGAGAAAGAGATAGATAGCACAGTGGTTATACAATGAGACTCTCATGCCTGAGGCTCAAAGTCCCAGGTTCAATCCCCCACACCAACATAAACCAGAGCTGACCAGTGCTCTGGTAAAAAATAAAATAAAAAAAAAGAGAGAGAGAGAAAGCAAGAGTGGAGTGGGAAAAGATGGAGAGAGAAAGAGAAACACATGCAGCCTTGCTTCACTACTTGTGAAGCTTTTCCCTTGCAGGGGGGGAAGGGACCTTGAACCTAGGTCCCTACATACTGTAATGTGGGTGATTAACTGGGTGCACTACTGCTCAGCCCACTTCTGTGAGCTAATTTTAAATATAAAACACATTTACCCATCTGTTCTCCTCTTTGAGCAAATAACTATGAAGCACCTACCATGAATATCTAAGGCTTTATAACTGGTACTGTAATCACCCAGTAGCCATTTCCAGTCATTACTAGAATATGCCTCCCAGGGGGCTGGGTGGTGGGGCGGCTGGCTGGGCACACATGCTGCAATGTGTAAGGACCTAGTTTTAAGCCCCCAGTCCTCACCAGCAGGGAAAAGCTTCACAAGTAGTGAAGCAGGTCTGCAGGTGTCTGACTCTCTTCCTATCTTTCCTCTTGGTATCTGGTTGTCTCTATCAAATAAATAAAGATAATAAAAAAATCACAAAATATATACCTCCCCAAATTTCACCATGACTATCTGTTTTCTTTCTTTTTTTCACTTAGTTAAAAAAAAACAAAAAACTACTTCCTAATACAAAAACTAAACACTCTTTATCTGATGTGCAGAGGGAGGAAATTCAGAATTTTTCTGATAACGGGAGAAGGTTGTCTAGAATTAAAAAAAGAGACCAGGGGCCAAGAAATAGCTCATTAGGTAGGTTCATGCCTGGCCTAGTGCATAGCTCAACGTTTAAACCCCAGCACCACATGGGAGGTGCTATGTCATCAGGGGACAATCCCCCAGTGCTGTGTGTATACCTCCCCCCATGAATGAAAAAAGCAGCACGGGAGTGGAGAAATCATGCATGCATGAGACACCAGCTGTGCTAAAAAGAAAACAAAAAATTACATGGAAGCCATCAAATGTTTTCTGCATAAGATTTCTCTTCTGGTGACATGCAGAGAAGTGAAAATATTATAAGCAAGTACATTAATAATCTGGTCCACACAGTCTTGCACAAAGTGCAGTGCTTCAGAGTTGAAAACACTTATTTTACTGATTTTTACTGATGCAAATTTTACTGATGCAAATTCTAGTCTTCAAATAAGGTAGCTAAGGAAACAAACAAGCAACAAACAAACAAATAAAAAAACCCAAACCCTGGGTCAACAATTTCTACTACCCTTAATTCTGGCTTCTTCAACACTTTTACTAAGATGAAAGTTTATTATACATTAATCCATTTGAACCTTAATGTTGACTGTATAAGCAAAAGAATGATTTTTCTTATTGACCAAAGTCAAGATGGCAGGAGATGCCTAACTGCAGGGTAGTAAAAGAAATGAAAATCATCAGCTGTTAGACAGTGAAATAAGTATTTTAGGTTTCAGTGATAGAAAATCTTGCCTTTTAAATTCAAGTGGTTTCTGCATTCCCTTTTAATCAACTATTTTCAGAAGTTTCCAGCTGGAAGCCAAAGCAAAAAGGTTAAAGGAAGCCAACTCACATGAATCCTGCCGTCTTTGATGGCAGGCCCATCCTCAGCCAGCCGCAGGATGAACAGCCCCATGTTGTACTCCTTCCCCCCTCGCAGGCTGAATCCGAAGCCCCGGGAGCCTCTCTCCAGCTCCACTGGGTAACAACCAACACTCTAGAGGGAAAGGAGGGCCAGCAAAACAAACTTGCATGAGCTGCTTTTAGTCTGAGCAAAGGCTTGTGTTAAGACAAATGGCTTCTACTCTCAATAGGCACCTCAGAAAGGAAGGTTCTGGTTGAACGGTTACTTAAATATTAAGAGATACATGCTGACTGAACCCCAAGCCTACACCCCCTTTTTATTAGTCAATATGCATGGGAACAATCTTTTGGAAAGTGCTTCCATTTAGTAGATTTTGACTTCTTTCCCTGAAAAAGCAAACCAGACCTCAGTTTGATTAGCTGGGACCTTGATGTTTCTTTTTATTTACTTATTTAAGGAGAGAGAACACCGAGCGCAGCTCTGTGCCCACGTATGCAGTGCTGGGGACTGAACCCAGGGTCTCACACATACAAGTCCTGATCCACTGAACCACCCCCAGCTGCAAAACTGCTGCTTCTAAGTACTTAAACACATTGCTCCATCTACAGGGAGAACTTCCCTTTCACTCTTTACATTTTTTCAGGGGTGCTAACAGCTTGTCAAAGGCACAGTAGGTCCTCAAGAATTGATTAGGAAGCAAATTCCTCTGACAAGGAATCACAAGTCACCAGGGCTGGTGACTCCTAATGGAAGTAACAGTCCACAGCTGGGGTGGGCGAGTGCATTTTTACCTGATTGTGCCGACTGCCCACAACCGAAATCACGGCCGTGTCAGGCTGTGCCAGGTGCCTGTGGTCAGACCAGGAGTGCCTGTATGAAGCCGAGCCGTCTTTGCCAGCTTCACCTTCGAGGGCACTTCTACGAGAGAGAAATCAAGTCACTCCCTGAAATGAGAAAACAAGAGGCTGGCCAGATCAATTTCTTTTTAAAAGCTGAACTTTGTTCTTCCTTCTCTGACAAACTGCTATACATACGAGCTCTATCTAGAGTCAGAGAGGCGAGGCAAAACTCTGATAATTAGGCCAAGTAGAGCCCAACACCTTTATGGTTGTGGTTTTTGTTCTATGGCTGTTGAAGGCAGTCTGCAGGGAAAACTGCACTCCAGTGACTGAGTTAGAGTGGGGGAGCTGACCTTGCCACAGTGAAAAACAGGGCTCCTGCAGCACGAACGTAATGAGCTTCTGGAAACCTAGCTTTTGTTGCACGGCTAATTTTTCCAACAAAAGGGAAAGAAACATGCACAGTCACTGTTCTGCTCCGCTCAGGTGGCTGGAGAAGATGGTAGTCCACCTTGGCTTCCTCACCCAGAGTAGGAGGACCAAGCCCAGCAGAGTCAGCTGCCACTGTTTCTTTTCTCTAATCCCCACTTGTCAGTGAGGATGGATAATTATCATCCACAGATAGGGCTGGAGGGGATTTAGACAGAGTCTTAGGGTGGATTATGCAGAACTCTAGTGCTGAGCTCAAGCACTGGCTAATACACAGCTAAGAGGAAGAAGGGGGGACAGTGGGGGTGGAGTGAGGGAAGTCAGAAACCCAAACCTGAGAGGAAGAGTCCCACCTGTCCCCAGGTATGTGGTTGGCCTGTGACTGTCCCATGGGCCTGTGCTGCAGGGCTGGGCTTTGCCTGGCCGAGTTTGTTCCTGATGGTGGACCATGGTGCTCTGTTCGAATGAAAAAAACAACAGAAATCAAGATTTGTATAGTGGTCTGGGAGGTGGCGCAGTGGATAAAGCATTGGATTCTCAACCATGAGGTCCTGAGTTTGATCCCCGGCAGCACATGTATCAGAGTGATGTCTGGTTCTTTCTTTCCTCCTATCTTTCTCATGAATAAATAAATTCTTGAAAAAACAAACAAACAAGATTTGTGTATAAAATACAAAGGCCAAGAAAGATGTATAGGAGACCTGAAACTTCACTGAGAGAGCTGGAACTTCAGGCTTGACTACATCATGCTACATTAATTTTTTCCCTTGGATTAAGTTGTTCTTATAGTTTTAAGGACTAAAACACTTAGATAAATAACTTTAGAATTTTTTTATAACTAGAAGCTAGAGAGTACTCTGAAAGCACAGAAAAGAGTACAAAAAGTGGGGGTGGAAGGAAGAAAAGTAATGGTTTACAGTGAAGCCATGGTGGCCTATGGATTTCCAACACACTGATTCTAGCTGCCGAGTCTGTGTGTCTACAGGGACTTCAACAAGGTGTAATGGACACCTTGCTGTGGAGTGATGTGGGACAACTTGTGCAGAATTTACCCAGAGGACTGTTCTCTCTCTACTTTTAAAGTCAAGTCTTCTGGAATGGAAGACTGGGCTATGAACATTTTAGTTTGGGGTAACTGGACATTTGCTGCTCTTTTATATAACTATTATAAATTTTATTTCCCTAACTAGCTTATCAAGTTACTTTTGCTGGCCTTCCAGTTAGTCTCCTTGCCACTAATCTTGTCTTTAATCTGATTCTAGTCCTAACACATAAATTGGAAAATACCACTCACTGCCTTGCTTAAGATTTTATGCTGACTTTTATTGCTCAAAGGATACTATCCAAATTTGCGATGGAGGCATTCCTGTCTTCCTCCAACTTCCTGTTAAAAAATTTTTTTTGACCAAGCTAACACCCCATATTATGCTGCTATTGAAATCCTACTGTGGGCTGTAACCAGAGATATGATCTTGAGAAGGCAACCTTGCAACTCTTCAAATCTGGTGAGACCTTTCTTAACACATGGGACTACCCACATCTAAGTTAGAGGGTACGTCATTTAACTAAGTAACAGATACCAGATTAGGCTAGGGTTTAGGGTACTGGATACAGGAGTACACATATCCATAAACAAGGGCAATCATATAACTCATAGTGCTCAGTAATGGTTGAAATGCCTAAAGAAGGCATCGTAAATTCTATAATTGATTGGATTTAGACCAAATTAGCAGGACAGCCTAGCAGAAAGGCCTAAAGAAGACAGATCCCCCAAACCTAACTCTTGTTAGGCTTAACAAATGATACTCAACGCCTAAACATCTGAGAGAAAAATCTAAGATAACCAGATAAAGAAAGGACTACAAAAGTTGGATAAGGGCAAGAGACTGGCCCACTTAATAATGGCCTGTTTGGTCAATACCATACTACCTGATTGTCTGGGGCCCTAGTTAGGGAACCCTTGGATTCCCATACACATATGATAGGCCTAGAACTCTAAAGGGTCCCTTTCTCCACTACCACTGGTCGCTTCTATAAGGAACAGCGTCTTGTGGGCTCTCCCAAGTCTTTGGCTCTACCATAAAGCAATGAAGGTGGGATAGCCCCAGGGAGGCTGGGGGTATCCTGCCCTGCCACTTGAAAAAGACTGGTCCTGAAATGAGTGCAGCCTGCAATGTTCCTCAGATGTTGTTGGGAAATTGTGAGGATGTGGTTGAGCTTGGCATGGCTTGACCTGAGGGGACATCTATCCTCTCGCACCCTGCATTCTTGATACTATGGCCTATCTACATAATCATTGTTTTGCCTGAGAGATCCCCACCCATTCCATTCCTTTGATCTATCTTCTTTCTACCCTTGAGACCCTCCCTGCCTGCAGGGTAATATTAATCCTACCAGTTACAACCTTCGCAACACTTGCTAAGGAAGTTTCTACCTTCCCAGCCCCTTTTGCCTTTCTCCGTCCCTTTCCTAGCCATTTCTGTTTCTGACTTGCCACTTCCGGGTCTGCCCTTTCAAAGCCTTAGCTCTCTGATCAATAAAGAATCCAATTGCCTCACCTCCATGAGCTCTGTTCATGAGTCACCTCCCTCATGTCATTGAGTGAGTAGCAGCCTAGGCTGGCTCCGGTCACATTCTCTTCAACCCAGAGAGTATGCACCCAGGAAGAGGCACTCCCACACTAGCCCGGCAAGATGTGACCATGAGCTATAAGCTCAGACCAATAGGGACTTAGAGGTTACACAGGCTCTGGTGCTAAATATAAATATGTATTTATATATGCGCCCTGGAGCAGGTAGATGGAGATATATAGTTAATTTTAGCCATGGAATTTTTTTTTTTAATATAAGAATGGGAACTACTCCCTGCCCTAATCCAACTTTCTAGCTGTTTTCTCTACTCTGACACCATTCTCTCAGACAATATTCTCTCAGTCTATAGTCCTTTGCTCTACCAGCTATTGAAGGGTGCTCATCAGATAATATTCCCATCCAACCTCAGGCTAGTTACCAAACTCAAGCAAAATACTATAGTTGTATGCCCCCAGGAAAATGGTTCTCCTAGCTTTCTGTTACCCTAAAATCCCTAGTCTCATCTGCTCTGATCCTACTTTTTGGTTCCTGTTTATTTATTATTATTTTTTAAAGATTTTATTTATTTATGAGAAAGACAGGAGGAGAGAGAAAGAACTAGACGTCACTTTGGCATATGTACTGTTGGGGACTGAACTTGGGACTTTATGCTTGAGAGTCCAAAGCCTTATCTGTGCCACCTCCTGGACCACTGTTTCCTGTTTATTAACCATCTTGTCTCAACTTAGGTCATGCTACCTTCCAGACACCAGGCTACAGATGCTACCATGACTCTATCCCGACTTCTCTGGGCAGATGACCTCACCAATGTGTCCTGGACCCTCGCATCTCCAGAACTCTGGTCCACTAGGGAGAGACAGAAACAGGCTGGGGGTATGGATTGACCCATGCTCAGTGGAGAAGCAGCTACAGAAACCAGAACTCCTACCTTCTGCTCCCCACAAACAACCTTGATCCATATTCCCAGCAGGGGAGAAGTGATAGGATGAAGATAAGAGGACTCTGTACTCCAGCTCCACCAGCACCCAGAGAGAGAGAGAAGGAAAAGGAGAGGGACATATGGAGGTAGTTATCTTATGATGTTATGATATTATAGCTTAGAGGGGAAGAAGGGATTGAGTCAAAAAAGAAGGGGCAACTATGTATAAATGTGGACAGATAGTTGTAGAGAAGATGTCTGGCCCATGTCTACAACCTTAGGGGAACTGTGGTGGATTGCAGTGGGGAGAGTGAAGATTCAGAACTCTGGTGTTGGGAATGGTGTGGATTCAAACCCCTGTTGACATGTAATTCTGTAATATAAAATTAAAAATAAATGTGGCGCAAAGCACAAGGATCGGTGTAAAGATCCCGGTTCGAGCCCCTGCCTCCCCACCTGCAGGGGAGTCGCTTCACAGGTGGTGAAGCAGGTCTTCAGGTGTCTTCTCTCCCCCCTCTGTCTTCCCCTTCTCTTTCCATTTCTTGCTGTCCTATCCAACAACGAACGACATCAATAATAACAATAATAACCTCAACAAGGCTACAACAACAAGGGCAACAAAAGGGGGAAAAATGGCCTCCAGGAGCAGTGGATTCATGGTGTAGGCACTGAGCCCCAGCAATAACCCTGGAGGCAAAAATAAATAAATAAAATAAAAATAAATAAAAACAAATTTTAACCAAAGCACTTCTCAGCTCTGGCTTATGGTGCGGGCATACCTGGGACTTTGGAGCTTCAGGCATGGAAGTCTTGTACAACCACTATGCTATCTTGCCAGCCCTTCTCAGGTTAGAAGTCTAACCTGACTCCTTAAGCACACTGTCTCCACAGCATTAATCACAGTAGCAGAGTTAGCTGGACCCACCGGTCTCTCCTACCAGACCGTGATCTTGATTATAGAATCATGCCTCATTTATCTTTATATTCTTACTGCTAGAAAATCCTACAAGTCCTTCCATCTTTGCTGCTGAATATGGTCATTTTCAAGTTACCCACCTCTAAATTTGAATGCCTATTACAGAGTTGAATTTTTTTTCTGTCATTATAAATTTATGGTAATAATTAACATAATGGAAGTTGATGAGGAAAATTCTACCAACCAGATGATTGGTAGACAACTCAACCTCTTTATACGTCAAATTTAGGTAGATTTTTTGGCTTCACTAGCATGTCTAAAAGCAAGGAGTATATGACATGAGCGCAGGACAGTAAAATTAAGCCCATCAATTTCGACTTCTCTTCTGCTTTTCCCTAAAGATGAGAGAAGTCACTGTTAGGCAAAAGTTACCACTAATTGGTGTCTGCACTTTGTTATGTGTTTCTTACTGTCTTCTTCAAGATTAAATAAAACTTTCTATTATTGGTATTCTCTAGGTTAGTTCTTTGTTAAAATCTATTCTAGAGGGTTCCCGGAAGATGACGGACTGGGGTTCCCGGAAGATGGCAGACTGAGAAGCTGCTAGTGGCTTGAGCTCTGACCACATCTTCTGGAAACAGTAGGATTTTCTGCCTTTAGTAGGCCAGTCAATAAGGGGTCCTAGCGGTGACACCAAGGAGGTGATGATAACTTAATTTGGGTTAAAATATAGAGTAGGAAAAAAGGGAAAAAAATTTTTTTTTTCTTTTAAATTATTAAGCACACCTCTTCCCCCTTCAACCCCCCCCCCCCCATAACCAGTCCCTGGGGACCAGCTTCTAGCAGGCTCCCCTGCTGAGTCCCTTTCTTTACCAAAATTCCTGTCCCACCAGGGAGTATCATTCATTCTAAGTCTATATGCTTCTGAAACCTCTGGCCTTTTTTCTTTCTAAGTAGCCAACCCCCCCACCTCACCCAGCATAGCTAATTAAATAATTAAAAATAAATAATAAAAAACTCTTTCCTTTCACTGCTCTTTTATGACTGTTCTTTATCTTATCTTTTTCTTTTTTTTCTCTCTCTCTTTTTTTTCTTTTTCTCATTCTTGCCATCCTTTCTTCCTTAATCCTACAGCTTCCAAAGCCACAGGCCTCATCCCCCACACCAACAAACAGTGTGCTTTTTTGAATTCACTGATACACATTTGGGAATTGTTTTGGGGAAGAATTCTGACTCAGAGTTGGACTCTCACTGCGAATATCTCTGCTCAACATCCCTTCCTCCTTTAGCTACCCCTAGAATATACAGCGGATAGTAGATCTCCATGACTGTCTATTTCAGCTATCCTTGTCTAGTCCTGAGGTTTTTTTTTTTTTTTCTTTTTTCTCTTTCTTAACAATCAGCTGCCTCTGATCACGAGATTTGAGGTAATCTGGGACAGGGTTTTTTTGGTTTTTTTTTTACCCTGCTCTATTTTATTATTAATATTACATAAAGGCATATATCTCCCCCCCCTTAGGTTGATCAGAATTAACTCTTAGGGTATCTTTCATTGCTAGGGTAGTGGGCATCTTATCTATTGTGGGAGGAACTTGTCTCGTTACTCCTACCTCCTCTACAGACTCACCCCTCCCTCTTCCTCCTAGCTAATTAAAAAAATTAAATTAAATTAAATTAAAAATAAAGTAATAAAAAACCCTTTCCTTTCACTGCTTTTTAATTACAGCTCTTTTTCTTATCTTTTCTCTTTTCTCTCTCCTGTATCTTTTTTCTTTTTTATCTTGTCATACACTTCTTCCTTCTTCTTTACCTTTCTGAATTTGTGAATTATTTTGGGGAAGAAATCTGACTTAGAGTGAACTCTCTATGTGTGTATCTCTGCTCTACTTCCTTTTCCCCTCTTGTTACCCCTAGAATATACAGTGGATAGTAGATTCACATAACTGTCTATTCTTGCTATCCCTTCTTTCTTTTCTCTTTCTTCTTCACTGGGATTTGGTTACTATTTTTTCACGGACTAAAGAAATTGTTTGGCTAACTGGTAGTGATTAAACTGCTTCAATACTTGCTTCAGTTGCTACTGTAATTCCTGAGGTTGGTGAGTGCAATTGTCATAAAGGTATTTAGTACAGTGTTGCTTGTACTCAAGACACAACAACTGAGGAACAACAGAGCATAATAAAAGAAACACATAAATAAAAAAAATGGGTAGATCAAAAACAAATAAAACTGCTACTCCAATGAATGAAGACAATAGCCCAGAAGAAACTACAAATCAACCAGAAGTAACCATAAATAAGAAAAGTATGCAAGCAATAATAAACTTATTAATCACAGAAATGAAAACAACATTGGAGGAAAGGAATGGCAGTATTAGGGAAACAACACTTGAGACCCCCAAGGAAAATACTGATTATCTTGAGGCAATTAGAGAACTGAAAGCTGAAATAGCTGTAATGAAGAAAGAAGCTGAGGCAAGGGAAAGCAGACTAGCAGAAGCAGAAAGCAGAATTAGTCAGACAGAGGATGAGTTAGAGAAAACGAAGAAAGAGGTGAAAGAGCTTAAAAAGAGATTGAGAGACACTGAAAACAACAACAGAGACATATGGGATGATCTCAAAAGAAGTAACATTCGCATAATTGGCCTGTCAGAGGAAGAAAGAGAGGAAGGGGAAGCAAACATTCTAGAGGAAATAATAGAAGAAAACTTCCAAGACCTGAATAACAGAAAGGACATCAAGATTAAAGAAGCCCAGAGAGTACCAAGCAGAATCAACCCAGACCTGAAGACACCAAGACACATCATAGTCAGAATGAGAACAAGTAAGGATAAAGAAAGGATCCTAAAGGCTGCAAGAGAGAAACAAAAAGTCACATACAAGGGAAAACCCATAAGATTATCTGCAGACTTCTCCACTCAAACTCTAAAAGCCAGAAGAGAATGGCAAGATATCTATCAAGCCCTGAATGAAAAAGGGTTTCAACCAAGGATAATATATCCTGCTAGACTTTCATTCAAACTAGATGGAGGGATCAAAACCTTCTTAGACAAACAACAGTTAAAGGAGGCAACCATCATCAAACCGGCCCTGGAAGAGGTTCTAAAAGACCTCTTATAAACAAGAACATCACTATAATACTGGAAATATACCAGAGCAAATAAAAAAATTTTTTTTGAATGGCACTACAATACATTAAATCCATAATATCAGTAAATGTCAATGGCTTAAACTCACCCATCAAAAGGCACAGAGTTGGGGGATGGATCAGAAAACATAATCCAACCATATGCTGCTTGCAAGAATCCCATCTGTCACAACAAGATAAACACAGACTTAAAGTAAAAGGATGGAAAACTATCATACAGGCTAACAAACCACAAAAAAGGGCAGGAACAGCCATTCTCATTAGATTTTAAATTAAATAAAGTAATAAAAGATAGGCAAGGACATTACATAATGATTAGAGGATCAATCAGCCAAGAAGACTTAACAATTATTAACATCTATGCACCCAATGAGGGAACATCTAAATATATCAAGCACTTACTGAAAGAATTTCAAAAATACATCAATAGTAATACAATAATAGTGGGAGACTTCAATACCCCACTCTCACACTTAGACAGATCAACAAAGCAGAGAACCAACAAAGATACAAGAGAATTGAATGAAGAGATTGACAGACTATACCTCTTGGACATTTTCAGAGTCCTTCACCCCAAAAAACTGGAATACACCTTCTTTTCAAATCCACATAACACATACTCAAGGATAGACCACATGTTAGGCCACAAAGACAGCATCAATAAATTCAAGAACATTGAAATCATCCCAAGTATCTTCTCAGACCACAGTGGAGTAAAACTAACATTTAACAACAAACAAAAAATTATTAAAAGTCACAGAACTTGGAAACTAAACAACATACTCCTTAAGAACCACTGGGTCAGAGATTCACTCAAACAGGAATTTCAAATGTTCCTGGAAACAAATGAAAATGAAGACACAACCTATCAAAATATTTGGGACACAGCTAAAGCAGTACTGATAGGGAAACTTATAGCCATACAATCACATATTAAACACCAAGAAGAAGCTCAAATGAACGACCTACTGCACACCTCAAGGACTTAGAGGAAGAGGAACAAAGGAACCCTAAAGCAACCGGAAGGACAGAAATCACTAAAGTTAGAGCAGAAATAAACAACATCGAAAATAAAAGAACCTGGGAGTCGGGCTGTAGCGCAGGTGGCGCAAAGCACAAGGACCGCATAAGGATCCCGGTTCGAACCCCGGCTCCCCACCTGCAGGGGAGTCGCTTCACAGGCGGTGAAGCAGATCTGCAGGTGTCTGTCTTTCTCTCCTCCTCTCTGTCTTCCCCTCCTCTCTCCATTTCTCTCTGTCCTATCCAACTAGGACAACAACAATAATAACTACAACAATAAAACAACAAGGGCAACAAAAGGGAATAAATTAAATAAATATTAAAAAAAAATTTTTAAAAATTAAAAAATAAAAATAAATAAAAATTAAAAAAAAGAAAATAAAAGAACCATACAAAAGATCAACGAAGCCAAATGTTGGTTCTTTGAAAGATTAAACAAAATCGACAAACCCCTAGCCAGACTCACCAAACAAAAAACAGAGAAGACTCAAATTAATAGTATTGTAAACAATGGAGGAGATATCACAACTGACACCACAGAAATCCAGAGAATCCTGCGAAACTCCTAAAAAGAACTATACGCCATCAAGCTAGAGAATCTGGGAGAAATGGAACAATTCCTAGAAGCATATGCCCTTCCAAAACTGAACCAAGAAGAAGTACAAAAACTAAATGCACCAATCACAGACAAAGAAATTGAAACCATTATTAAGAACCTCCCCAACAACAAAAGTCCTGGCCCAGATGGCTTCACAAATGAATTCTACAAAACTTTCAGATAACAGTTAGTACCCATACTTCCTAAGCTTTTCCATAAGATTGAAGAAACAGGAATACTCCCTTCCACCTTCTATGAAGCCAACATCACCCTGATACCAAAAGCTGATAGGGACAGAACAAAAAAGGAAAACTACAGACCAATATCTCTGATGAACATAGATGCCAAAATATTAAACTAGATCTTGGCCAACCGGATACAGCAACATATCAAAAAGATTGTTCATCACGACCAAGTGGGATTCATCCCAGGAATGCAAGGCTGGCTCAACATCCGTATATCAAAAAATGTTATTCACCACATTAATAAAAGCAAAGCCAAAAACCACATGATTATCTCAATAGATGCAGAGAAAGCCTTTGACAAAATCCAACACCCATTCATGCTCAAAACTCTACAAAAAATGGGAATAGATGGGAAATTCCTCAAGATAGTGGAGTCTATATATAGCAAACCTACAGCCAACATCATACTCAATGGACAGAAGCTGAAAGCATTCCCCCTCAGATAGGGCACTAGACATGGCTGTCCACTGCCTCCGTTACTCTTCAACATAGTATTGGAAGTTCTTGCCATAGCAATCAGGCAAGAGAAAGAAATCAAAGGAATATAGATTGGAAGGGAAGAAGTAAAGCTCTCACTATTTGCAGATGATATGATTGTATACATAGAAAAACCTAAAGAATCCAGTAGAAAACTACTGGAAGTTATTAGGCAATATAGCAAGGTATCAGGCTACAAAATCAATGTACAAAATTCAGTGGCATTTCTTTATGCAAACACTAAATCTGAAGAAGAAGACATCCAGAAATCACTCCTCTTTACTGTTTCAGCAAAATCAATCAAATACTTAGGAATAAAGTTGACCAAAGAAGTGAAAGACTTGTATGCTGAAAACTATGAGTCACCACTCAAGGAGATAGAAACTGATACCAAGAAATGGAAAGATATCCCATGCTCATGGATTGGAAGAATAAATATCATCAAAATAAATATTCTCCCCAGAGCCATATACAAATTTAATGCAATACCCATCAAAGTTCCACCAAGCTTCTTTAAGAGAATAGAACAAACACTACAATCATTTATCTGGAACATGAAAACACATAGAATTGCCAAAACCATCTTACGAAAAAAAAAACAGAAATGGAGGCATCACACTCCCAGACCTTAAACTATATTATAAAGCCATCATCATCAAAACAGCATGGTACTGGAACAAAAATAGGCACACAGTCCAGTGGTACAGAATTGAAAGCCCAGAAATAATTCCCCACATCTATGGACATCTAATCTTTGATAAGGGGCCCAAAGCATTAAATGGAAAACGGAGGTTCTCTTCAATAAATAGTGCTGGGAAAACTGGGTTGTAACATGCAGAAGAATGAAATTGAACCACTTTATCTCACCAGAAACAAAAATCAACTCCAAATGGATCAAAGACCTAGATGTCAGACCAGAAACAATCAAATACTTAGAGGAAAACATTGGTAAAACACTTTCCCACCTACACCTCAAGGTCCTCTTTGATGAATCAAACCCAATTGCAAGGAAGACTAAAGCAGAAACAAACCAATTGGACTACATTAAATTGAAAAGCTTCTGCACATCCAAAGAAACTATTAAACAAACAGAGAGACTCCTCACAGAATGGGAGAAGATCTTCACATGCCATACATCAGACAAGAAACTAATCACCAAAATATATAAAGAGCTCAGCAAACTTAGCACCAAAAAAGCAAATGACCCCATCCAAAAATGGGCAGAGGATATGAACAAAACATTCACTGCAGAGGAGATCCAAAAGGCTAACAAACATATGAAAAACTGCTCTAGGTCACTGACTGTCAGAGAAATGCAAATTAAGACAACACTAAGATACCACCTCACTCCTGTAAGAATGGCATACATCAAAAAGGACAGCAGCAACAAATGCTGGAGAGGTTGTGGGGACAGAGGAACCCTTTTACATTGCTGGTGGGAATGTAAATTGGTCCAGCCTCTGTGCAGAGCAGTCAGGAAAACTCTCAGAAGGCTAGACATAGACCTTCCATATGATCCAGTAATTCCTCTCCTGGGGTTATACCCCAAGGACTCCATAACACCCAACCAAAAAGAGGTGTGTACTCCTATGTTCATAGCAGCACAATTCATAATAGCTAAAACCTGGAAGCAACCCAGGTGCCCAACAACAGATGAGTGGCTGAGAAAGCTGTGGTATATATACACAATGGAATACTATGCAGCTATCAAAAACAATGACCCCACCTTCTCTGACCCATCCTGGACAGAGCTAGAAGGAATTATGTTAAGTGAGCTAAGTCAGAAAGATAAAGATGAGTATGGGATGATCCCACTCATCAACAGAAGTTGAGTAAGAAGATCTGAAAGGGAAACTAAAAGCAGGATCTGACTAAAGTGAAAGTAGGGCACCAAAGTAAAAACCCTGTGGTGAGGGGTAGACATGCAGCTTCCTGGGCCAGTGGAGGGTGGGAGTGGGTGGGAGTGATGGGTCACAGTCTTTTGGTGGTGGGAATGTTGTTTATGTACACTCCTATTAAATCGTAGTCATATAAATCACTAGTTAATTAATATGAGAGGGGGGGAATTAATTGTATGTTTCGAAGTTTTTCAAAACACAAACTGAATCTTTTTAATATATAGGCTGTGTAATTGATATGCAGACTCTCTCAAAAGCCTAGACCAAGTAGATCAGAAGCAACCAATAGCACAGCTATATACAAGATACTGGGTACTGTACAGCAAACCCTAACAAAAGGACTTTTCAAAGTTAACCCAATTACCAAATAATGTGATGATAACATTAACTATCCATTGTCTTTTGGAACCCTAAGACAGCAGGAACCTCACATCTCCACTATAGAGCCTCTACTTCCCCGAGTCCTGAAACCCTTGGATAGGGCCTACTTTCCCGTATGCCTCTCCCAATCCATATCAAAAAATATTGCATCTGCTGATCACAACCTAACCAACACAAAGATTGCCACCTCAACATGCTTCACTTCAGACTGTGTCCAGAGACTTCACGTGTGGAATGACAACCCTTCAGCTTCATTACTCGGGTGAGACCTTTCCTTTCATAATATACTCTAATTTCCTCTCAGGTGGTTCACTTTCTAACAAAGTCCCAAAACCTAGATATACATCAGTTTCTGTGAGAGAGAGCATATGTTCACATGTATCCGTAAACTAGTGCAAAATATATACCTGAAAGCAGAAGTACACTAGAATTTGCAGTGAGTACCCCCCTAACTCTTCCTCTCCACTATTCCAAGCTTTGGGTCCATGATTGCTCAACATTTTGTTTGGCTTCGTATGCTAACTCTCTTTTCAGTCACCAGGTTCCAGATGTCATCAGGATGCCGGCCAGGCTTCCCTGGACTGAAGACCCCACCAATGTGTCCTGGAGCTCAGCTTCCCCAGAGACCCATCCTACTCGGGAAAGAGAGAGGCAGACTGGGAGTATGGACCGACCAGTCAACGCCCATGTTCAGCGGGGAAGCAATTACAGAAGCCAGACCTTCTACCTTCTGCAACCCACAATGACCCCGGGGTCTATGCTCCCAGAGGGATAGAGAATGGGAAAGCTATCAGGGGAGGGGGTGGGATATGGAGATTGGGTGGTGGGAATTGTGTGGAGTTGTACCCCTCCTACCCTATGGTTTTGTTAATCAATCCTTTCTTAAATAAAAAATAAAATAAAATAAAATTCAAGGACTCAAAAAAAAAATCTATTCTAGTTCTCAAACATTCCATAACATGAAACAGCCTACGTCCTCTCCAATATCATCCTTTTAACTCTACTTTGTTTTTTAATATTTTTTATTAGTGATTTAATAACGATTGACAAGATGGTGGGATAAGAGGGGTACGATTCCACACGTTTACCACCACCAGAGTTCCACATCGCATCCCCTCCATTGGAAGTTTCTCTATTCTTTATCCCTCTGGAAGTATGGGCCAAAGATCTTTATGGGGTGCAGAAAGTAGAAGGTCTGGCTTCTGTAACTGCTTCTCCATTAGACATGGGCGTTGACTGGTCAATACATAGCCCCAACCTGTCTTTACCTTTTTCTAGTGGGGTAGGACTCTGGGGAGGTGGTGTAACAGTTCTTTCACTATTTCTGCAGTTAACATCTATGCTGAAATCTTGAATCCCTCAAAATCACTTATGAGTATTGAAATCAATTCCTTCCCAACTACCATTAGAGGCAAAAGACCAGATGGTTCCACTCATGTTGAATACAGGTAACTGAAAACACATGAATTTGTGAAAGAAAAGGAGTAGTCAATCTGTCTCTAAGATGTGGTGAGAACTATGGTAGGGTTAACGGGCACAGAACTTTGGTGGTGGGTGTAGTGTGGAACTACTCCTCTGTAATCTTATAAATTATTATTCAATCACTAATGAAAATATTTCAAAAGGATGTGGAACCTGAAGTGGTGAATGAATTGCTGCAATTTCAAAGTTTCACAGATGTGAAGTTGTTTCTTACAGATGAGCAAAGGAAGTAGTTTCTTCGGGTGAAATCTATCCGTGGTGTAGATACTATTTTGTTACTATGACAACTCAGTAATGACATAATCTTAGAAAAAGCAACAGTAGGGTTTGAGATTTTTTTTTTTTTTTTTTTTGGAAATAAGTCCTACTGTGAGAAAAATGCTTACCAAGTGGTAACAGAAATCTTTCACAAAAGGGTTAATCTATGTAGCAAATTTCATAACTTTCACATTTGAAGAATTTGCTAGTTACCCCAATCTCCACCCTGATAAGTTTTCATCTATCAACACCAAGGCAAGATCCTCTACCAGCAAAAAGATTATGCCTTGCTGAAGACTCAGAAGGCGGTCAGGGGGAGTCAAGATGGCTGCATGAAGACAACACCTAGGCTGACTCTCTTCAAGAAAATGCCATTAAAAAAATATTTATGTACAAGAGGGGGGCAGGAAAGGAGGGGGGGTGGGAGAGAGAAAAAAAGACAGACTTCGATTAGAGCACCACTCAGCCCTGGCTAGGAATTGAACCTAGGACCTCAGGGCGTCAGACATGCAAATCTTCAATGTTCTAACAAACTGAGCTATCACCCCAGCTCAGGGTAAAACTTTAAAAAAATACAGTAATAAAGTATTTCTAAACCAAAAATTTTTGAGACATAACGCTACTGTATAGTTAGATGTACTCAGAAATCAAAAATGTATGTGATTTGTTTTATTATAGTGGTCTGGAATTAACCACTCAGTATCTCTAAGATGTGCCTATATAAATATATGAGAGACATAGCAAGAACAGAGAAGAAAGGAAAAATAAAGAATGAAGACCTGAAAACTTACTAAGTTTGAAGACTGTGGGGAAAAATGGGACATGAATACAGATTATAGTGCAAGGGATTTTTAACATCAAAGATGTTAACTCTGCTGTTTTTGACTTCTTGTTAGTTTTGCAGACTCAGAGAAAATGAGGTGAACATTATGTAATGG
This sequence comes from Erinaceus europaeus, assembly GCF_950295315.1. NCBI lineage: Eukaryota > Metazoa > Chordata > Mammalia > Eulipotyphla > Erinaceidae > Erinaceus > Erinaceus europaeus. Next base: position 62,925,352 of record NC_080172.1, read on the forward strand.
TTACCTTGTAATTCATAAACAAAGAACATGATCGGGTGCTATTCAAAATGGCTCCTAATTAGAAGTTTTTAATGATCAAAAGGCAGCTTTAAAGCAAGGCAAGACACTAAATGCATTTTATGCCCTATTTACTAGCCGTTCTACATCCTCCCCTTTGCCCTCATTTATACAGCAGCTGCTCAGAACAAAGTCCTGCCCCAGAGGAAAGGCACACTGTGGCACAGGCCTGACATGAAAGGCTTGATCTCAGCACTGATTTTCTTTGAACTTTTTGCAGGAGTTTCTCTCAAGCAGAGGCTTACGACATTAGTTTAAGAAAATCTGATCTGAAAAGTACTACTCATCTCCTTCACTTCTCAAGCTTGCTTCTCATGCAGATAATAGCCACCACTCATCAGCTAGATTCTTTCTCCTGAGCTACTGACAACTTTACAATAAACTGTCTTCTAAATTCATTAAATGGAAAATAAAATTAAAAAAAGCGACTTCCAGGGTACATAATGGGCTCTCACTGGGATGGCTGACAAAAGGGGAGAAGGCCACTGTCTTCTGCTGGTGCTGTGGCCAGCTCCACAGCAGACTGGGAAAGGCGGGATTACTTACTGGATCCTTACCTTCTTCAGCAATGACTGTGAGTGTGACAGTGACCCCAGCATCTTTAATCAGCTGGACAATGTTATCATGGGACAGTTCAATAATGGACTGTCCATTTACTGCAGAGATATGATCTCCAACTTTCAGCTTTCCACAGCGGTCAGCGGGACTTCCTTCAATGACACGGCCAATTTTATGAGGGATAACTATGAAAGCAAATTTCCGGATTTCCCAATTACTTAACATATTACTGATATCACCATCTTTACTATTATTATTATCATCACCATCTTCATTACTTAAATACACAACATAAAACATCAGAGAAGCTTCTTTTAAAATATAGTAAAAAAAAATTAACTTACACCATCAGCTTAGCGAAATTCAAGTATTTTCACATAATCTTCCATAGTTTGGCCACAAATATACTCTTTACATTCATAGCATTTAAGCCTGTGCTATTTTCTACTTGAGAAACCTTCCTCAACTTTTACACTGTCATCTTAGTAACCCTGTGTAAAGTACCTCACTGATATTTATGTATCTCACCACTCAGTGTTTCTTGTTTGCTGTTGGCTATTTAGGATGCATCAAATTTTTGGCTAGTTTAGAAATTGCCCCAATGAGGCTGTCTTTGGTTTTACTGAAAGGGTGCTTACTCTCCCAAGGGACTACATGAAAAATGTCATTCACTTTCAGTTTTAGAACTCAGAAGTTACTGGTCAGAAATACAAATACAGTAAAATGACTGACATTAAAATAAATCACATTAAGTTTACAGAGCAAAATTAATCCCTTTTATTTATGCCATCCTGTGTTTTTAGAATTAGGAAAACTGAATGGAACTAGAACATTCAATGTTTAGTGTCACAGATAAAACTCTACCCTGAATGCACAAAGATGAGTCTAATGAGTTTTCAAAGCCAGCCCAATGCAGACTGTTTATGATATCTAACTCACCATGCTAAGGGCTTTCTTAGACTGTTAAGGCAATTTGTTGTTTTAGACACTCAGGAAATGTTGTCAAAATCTTTTTTAAAAAAGATTTAGCACAAAGAGCAAGGACCGGCATAAGGGTCCCGATTCGAGCCCCTGGCTCCCCACCTGCAGGGGAGTCGCTTCACAGGCGGTGAAGCAGGTCTGCGGGTGTCTGTCTTTCTCTCCCCCTTTGTCTTTCCCTCCTCTCTCCATTTCTCTCTGTCCTATCCAACAACAATGACATCAGTAACCACAACAATGTTAAAACAACAAGGGCAACAAAAGGGAAAATAAATAAATAAAAAAGATTTAATAAAGGGAACTTATGTTTTTGCTCTGTTCTCTGAGACCCTTCTTGCTGAGGTCAGTAACTTACAAAGCACCTGAGCTCCTGCTGGAAACTGACTGGTATTGTTATCTTAAGATGGCATTATGCCTAGTTTCACTTCCATAGTAAGATGAGCGTTGTCTCACTAGTACTCCTGAGTCATATGAGGAGTATGCCAGGGACATTTTTTAACAGTCCTTCATTTGGACTGAAGTTATTCTTGGTCGTGATTTATGTCTCCATGAATAGTGCTGCTCTGTGGGTCTTTTAAGATTATACAATGAGGTTTTATTTAAAAACAGAAGTCAATGTTGGAAGGAAGTGCCTTTTAGTTTTGAATTATATCAAGCACTTATTATGTCATTTCCTTTACAAGCAAAGTAATTAGGAAAGCAGCAGAGCAATATGGGCTGTGTCCTGTGCCAGGTGGTATGAGCTGGTTCACTGATAGCAAAACAGGTGCTACATCAGAGCCATATGGTGGCCTGTGGTGACCTTCTAAATCAATACCTTAATTATTCTCCTTCTTAGGAAAGATTTATTTGTATACAGGGTTCACTCTAGATCCCCTGAGAAGAAAATCATTCAACAACATGGGCTTATGGGAAGAAGGTTGTTCAGAGTTGGGAAAACATTAAAGGAAAATAGTAATAGGTAGAGTGTGAGTGGTACCCTTCTCATCATATGAGCAGTACAGTTAAAAGGATTGTCACTGGGTTTTCCAAAGGATTAGCTAGCTGCCTGGTTAAAGGCAGGTAAAAGCAGTCAGATGCTCCCAGAGGGCTAGAGAATGGGAAAGCTACCATGGGAGGGGGTGGGTTATGGGGATTGGGTGGTGGGAATTGTGTGGAGTTGTACCCCTCCTACCTTATGTTTTTGTTCATTAATCCTTTCTTAAATAAAAAATTAAAAAAACTTAAAAAAAAAAAAAGCAGTCAGATTGTTACTATCTTGGCAGTTCCAGCAGTCCCCCCCAAAACATTGAAAAATAGTAAACAAGGGAGTCGGGCGGTAGCACAGCAGGTTAAGCACACGTGGCACAAAGCACAAGGACTGGCTCAAGCCCCCGGGTCCCCACCTGCAGGGGAATTGATTCACAGGTCTGCAGGTGTCTTTCTCTCCCCCTCTGTCTTCCCCTCCTCTCTCCATCCTATCCAACAATGATGACATCAATAACAATAATAACTACAACAATAAAACAACAAGGGTAACAAAAGGGAAAATAAATAAATATTTAAAAAAATAGCAAATAGACCAGTAAAAAATAATAACTTCTGAACATTTTCTGAATGAACTGGGAAGTGTTCAAGGTGACCTCTTCCGACATAGCAGGAAGTTCTGCCTCACTGTCACTGGTGTTGAAGTCTATGGGCATTTTCCTTAGAAAGTTTATTGTTTACATTAACCTTTAGTCTAAATCTGTCTCAGAGTTGTTGAGATAAACTTTATTGCTCTTAAAAGTTTTTTTTTTCTTTTTTTTAGGAAAAGACAGGACAGGTACAGGAAATGTTCCCGTCCTAAGCAAGTCCTTTGCAGCCAGAGCTGAAAACCATATGGTAATATGGTAATATCAAAGAAAAACACAACATAAAAATAAAACCAAGTCAAGTTCTTTGCATCTGAAGTAGAGAGGCCTTTTCTCAGTACTGCCTTCGGGTAGCACTTAAGCTAGCTGCACCAACTTGGAACCTTGTTATTTGAAAAAATTCAGTGGGAAAGAATCTCAGAATTTCATGTCTGTGGAAGCTGTTTTTGCTACAAATGGTACCAGAAAACAACCTTAATAATAATAAGAAGAAAGAAACAAACAAGCAAGCAAAAAAAAAAAAAAAACATATTCCTAGACCAGGTTCATAAAGAATGAACTGACGGGCAAATTTCCTACCTTTCCACATGTGCTAACTCCTTTCTGAATCTAGCCGTCCCTGCTATGCCTTAGTTTGCAGCAGCAGCCCAGTCTCTGAAAGCTCCTCATCCAAGTTCCCCCTAGGACCCTCCTCCTATCTGAGATGAATGGAGTTCCACAGAGAATGTCTACAGAGCTCAGCATTTTGTTGAGCATTTTAGTGAAATTACCAGTTCTGGTTGTGCCCTATGACTGAAAGTCTCAAGTTCTTTATATAAAATCCATTGAGAAACTACATCTAATTTACCATTCAGGCTGATAATTAATGAGTTACAAGCACTCTTTTCCTGCTGCACATGAGCTGCTGCCTCAGTCTGACATTTTAATTGGGTTTTCTTTCCCATCTCATTATTTGAATATCGATAAACTTTTTGAAGTTCCTTTTAAAAGAATCAGATGTTGACAAACAAACTTATAAATAACACTGATGGCAATGGCAACAAAATCTACAACAAACAGCACCAGCAGCTAACATTTATTGGATCCAGACCATGGACTTGACTGCACTACCTCCTTGAATCCTCATAGTCATGAGACACAAAATGTATTTTGCCCAAGACCAGATCACTAAATTTTTTAATCAGTTACTAAAGTCACAAGCTGGCTCTAAATCTAAGTTTGTTTGACTACACAGTCCAACACCTAATGACACCATTTAATATAGAGACTGAACATCTATGATAATCAAAAACCAAGGTATTAAAAACAACATAAGCAAAAAGTATAAGAATATTAATTTTTTGAAATATAAATGTGAAAGGCATATATAAAACATTTATTAAAATGTTACATAATAGAATAATTATAGCCATATAAGTATACAAATGATTACTCAAATACAACTAGTATAACTTATTTTTACTTAGCTACTCTAAATTGCTTAGTTTACAAGCATTGGATTCTTCCCTAATATCTATAGTGCTAGAAAAGAACTATCTTCAATATAAAAGGTGGTTAGCATTTTTCACACTGAATAATAATCTGCCACTGTATCTGTTAACATGAAAACTTGGGACTATTATATGGTGTGAGAATGGGACAGCGGATATCTAAAACAATCATTTGTTGTGGTTCTTTTTTGATTCCCATTGGTACAAGATAAACTCTACCTAGAAGCTGCTTGCTTTTATTTTTCTGACACAGGCCATACAAATGTCCTCACATCAGTGGCAGTTCCAGTTCCTAGGGTTACCATAGCAACTGCCTTGGGAAAAATGGAAACTAGTCTTAGTGAGCAGTGACCTGATACTATAGTAATAACCCAACCCATGTTACAGCATCTTCTTTCTTTATACAGTTGCATTAATTTGAATAAGAGTTTTGCAAATTAATTGGGTTCACAATATTTTCCTGAAAGTGTTTTTCAAACTATGTATTTCATAACGACATAATCTAAAAGAGTCTCATGATCAGACATAATCAAATCTACTGACAAAAGCAGCAACACATTTCATGTGTTTTACCATTTGGCTTGTAAAAATATAGTTATCAGACAAGCATAAATCCCTATTTTCTGGCCTTCATTTAGACTTTGTATTTACGGATGACTACTGTTAGAAACATTAAAGCATTTAATTTGCTGAATCATAATATGTGGTAAACATACTGGAAGTAATTCTTCATTGTGGTAATAAGTAATATTTTATTAGACTTTGTTTAGGATATATACACATATGTCTTTTTTTTTTTTTTCCTCCAGAGTTATTGCTGGGCTCAGTGCCTGCACCATGAATCCACTGCTGCTGGAGGCCATTTTTCCCCCTTTTGTTGCCTTTGTTGTTGTAGCCTTGTTGTCGTTATTATTGTTGTTGTTGATGTCGTTCGTTATTGGATAAGATAGAGAGAAATGGAAAGAGGAGGGGAAGACAGAGAGTGGGGAAAGAAAGATAGACACCTGCAGACCTGCTTCAATGCCTGTGAAGCGACTCCCTTGCAGGTGGGGAGCCAGGGGATCGAACTGGTCCTTGGCACTTTTCGCCACGTGCGCTTAACCTGTTGTGCTACTGCCCAACCTCCACACACATGTTTTATAAATATATATATATATACATACACACTTTTCTTCTTCTTCTCCAGATAGAAAGACAGGAAAAGAGGGAAAAACACCACAGCACCAAAACTTTGCCCATTGTGGTGGGGGCTGAGCTTGAACTTAGGTCCTATGCAGACCATATACCTTCCTAAGTGAGCTATTTTGTGAGTTTTATTCAGAATATTATGTTAATGTTTGAAGGTTCTGACAAAAAAAATCCACCTCTTGATGAAACATATATAAAAGATAAGAATGAATGTCTTTTACATTCCAGGTAATTTTATAGCTAGAACATGACAGGTATTATTCAATAGCATAAAAGGACTATTTAAGACATATATGGGTCACAATTATTCTATCAATAGGTTTTATTTCCCTCCAGTTGCTTGTAGCATTTAATTTAGTTCTGCACTGACAATCTATTCTACATATGTGTGTGTGTGTATACATACATACATACATATATATATCCACAGACTATGCCTCCATTAAAAAAACATTTAGCACTGTACTTTCATTACATCGATTAGAACAGGCACCTGATAAACTATCACAACATAATCTTGATTATATTGCTGACTCTTTTTCTATTGACTGTGACATGATAGATGAACCTTCAATCTAGTTTGAATTCAGGTTACCTAATTATGAAAAGAAAGAAAATACCTGTCATCCTTTAAATGTGTGTAAAGCAACTTATACATAATTCCTAACTAGCTTCATAAACATCAGAGCAAAACTCTGAAAACTGAGGCTGCCAGGTGAGAAAAGGGGTTACAGCAGCTCCTACCTCCTGGAGGTGGTTTGTTTTTGGAGGTGAGGATGACAAAACCGAATCCTTCATTTTCTTTCCGTTGTAAGACAATGTCATAGGGTTCCTGGGCAGCAGGTCTAGCTGTGCCCTCTGCTCGGTGCAGGCGGGGAGAGCCATTCTGTGATGATATGAAGGCTTGAGAGCTATCCTCTTCAGGGGGTTTCTCTATAATAAACACAGTCAGTTTCAATATTTCTCCAGCATCTTAATTTCTGATGCCTAAACTATTTGTGTGCTAAAACCTTCTCACAAGAAATCATTTAGTTTCTAATTACATAAAGAAAAGTGTGGCTGGGGAGATGGCTCAATTGGATTTACATGCCTGACCTTCCCAGTTACGTTCCCAGCACTACATATACTGGACTGTTTCTCTCTCTCTCTGTCTCTCATGTGAAACAATCTTGAATGTGATAAAATAGATCTAATAAGGGATAAAATAGAAAAACAATCCCCAAACTATTGTACTTATTGTTGAATGTAAAACATTAATTCCCCAATAAAAAAATAGTACTAATAAAAAAAAAAAAAGGCCAACAAAAGGGAATAAATATTTAAAAAAAGAATAGGGAAGCTTCCAATGGGGGGCGATGGGATACAGAACTCTGGTGGTGGGAACTGTATGGAATTGTACCCCTGTTATTTTACAAACTTGCTAATCACTATTATATCACTAATGAAAAAAAAGAAAAAAGTCTATCTGGAAATGGTGGAATCATGCAAGCACAAAGACCTGATTTTCCATTAAAAAAAAAAAAAAAAAAGAAAGCAGCTGTAAAAAAAAAAAATCCCCACCCTGTCCCCCCATGAGCTCTGGAGTACAGAGGTGGGCAGCACTATGCCATCTTAAATACTCTCCAAGTATTTAATTGGGACTATATACAAAATCACCTAGCTTTTTCTTTTTTAAAAGAATTTATTTATTTATTTATTAATGAGAAAGATAGGAGGAGAGAGAGAAAGAACCAGACATCACTCTGGTACATGTGCTGCCAGGGAGTGAACTCGGGACCTCATGTTTGAGAATCCAATGCTTTATTCACTGCACCACCTCCTGGACCACCAAAATCACCTACGAGTTTTATTGCTTTCATGACATTTGCTAGTAAAAGTTGTTTTTTTTTTTCCTTGAAACTGTTTCATCAAGGCTTTCAACCTTGACCAGTAATTTTAACAAAAGTTGGTAATGAGGAATAACAAAGCGAACTTCCTTTTAAAAGAAATTCTAAATATAACTTAGTGTAGTGAGTGACATTTTTTTATTTCCGGGAGGTCACTACATCAGGATAGACAGACTACCTACTATAGACTGAGAACACTTTCCCATCTACATTGGGTATGTCTTATGCAGTGTGTTTTACAACCAGTTTCCTGGCTGATGACATCAGATGAATTACTATTAGTAGTCCTTACTACTCCCCTTTTATGGCCCACATGGAGCACAAATCAAGCTGACCACATGAATAGCAATAAATAAATAAATAAATAAATAAATAAATAAAGTTATTTGCAAATGGGCAGTTAACATACATTTACTTTTTTTTCTACCCCTATTTAAGGATGAAAAAGAATGACACAAGCTGGTGCTAAATGACTGAAAGTGGGGGCAAGACTCACATCATAATTTGATATAAAGTGATTATCAACAACCACAGCACACTGTCACTGAAGAAAACACACTTACAAGGTCTCCTTTGGCTCAAAATCTACATGATTCTGAGACTATGCTCTAGAATCTCAACAAAATGCCACCAACATCAGACCATTAATAAAAAACAAGGCTGCATTTTTCCCTCTGTATAATGAATGGTTAGAAAATCAATTACCTTAAATATTTCCAATAACATCAAACTACTATGGAACTTTTTCACAATTTTGACAAAGAGTGAAGGCCCAAGCGTATATATACTATCACCATTTTTTTACTGTGTGCAAAAAAAAATACACTAACTCCAGCACAAATGTGACAACACAGCTTTAAAATATGCTAGCATATCTAATAGCCTAGTACTAGCAGAGGTAGTCCTCTACAATGGATATCATAATAAAAATACAGAGCCCCACTTTATGTATGTATGTATGTATGTATGAATGTATGTATGTATTTATTTTCCCTTTTGTTGCCCTTACTGTTTAACATTGTTGTGGTTATTGACGTTGTTGTTGTTGAATAGGACAGAGAGAAATGGAGAGAGGAGGGGAAGACAGAGGGGGAGAGAAAGATAGACACCTGTAGACCTCCTCCACCGCCTGTGAAGCGACTCCCCTGCAGGTGGGGATCTAGGGGCTCGAATCAGATCCTTAAGCTGTAGGGCCCCATTTTTAAGACACATCAAATGTTTAAGTCAACAAATATTTATTCTCTCTGCAGCAGGAAACTAAAGTTATAAAAATTCTTAACTTCATGAAAGAAGATTCCACTCTTGTTCTATGTTGTAAAGACAGTATTTACAGCATAGTCTTATAAAGATTAAATAATCTTACATGTCAGAAATGTAGTGCGCATTCGATAAATGCTAAATTGTACTACGCTCATAGTAGAGGTATGTTGCAATATATTAAGTTGAAGAAGTATAGTATTTGAACATTTGAGAGTTTATCAGGACTCAAATCTTTTGTTCAGCTAACAGGTTATCTTGGTATGGGGCTGAATAACTTTATATTTGCCTGTAACAAAAGATAATCCCATTTTGAAATGTTGGCAGTATTCATCAATTATTACTGTAGTCTTAATACAGAGGGCTCAAGTTTGTCTTTTTCTATGCAGTGTTCTATTTCTCAATGCGTCAGTCTTCTATGACCTTCCAGAGTAATGCCCTCCTTGGATTAAACCAAATGGATTATCTCATGAAGTGTTAAGCTTAATAATGTAACATGTCAAAGCACCTAGAAGTTCTTTGCTTCTTTTTAATTAGGCAAATCAGGAATCAGTTCACATACCACCATAGAAAATCTTTCTTCTGACAGTGAGCAACACATGGCCATTTCGAGCGGCAGTCGTCATGAGGTCTAAGACTTGTTTGTGTGACTTCCCTTTAACAGGAATGCCATCAATGCACATAAGCTCATCAGCTGCTCGAAGCCGACCGTCTTTCTCAGCTGCTCCCAGAGGAATGATGGCCCCAATGTATATCTGATAAGATGAAAGTGTAGGTCAGTCTATATTAATTTACCAAAGTCAGCTGCAGAGTAAGGACCTCTTAACTTAGACTATGCAGACAAACAACTTTTTCCCAGGTTAACCATGAAAATAGTCCTATTTGAGAAAGATATTTTAAAAAGTGACCATTCATTTGGGCGGGGGAGATAACATAGTGGTTATGCAAATAGACTCATGCCTGAGGCTCCAAAGTCCCTGTACCACTATAAGCCAGAGCTGAGCAGTGCCCTGGTTAAAATAATAAAAATAAATAAATAAATAAATAAGTAAAAGTGACCATTCTCCAAAACAACTTCAAATAACCAGAGGGCATCGTTTTTCTGGATTCTCAGAGATAAGTAAAAATAAGACAGGAAACACAAAATTGTTCAATAACTTAAAAAGTACACCAATTCCTCCATCACTATAAGACAAAGATATTCACAAAATGCAGTTCTGTAGGGTAGCTGTCAAAATAAAAGGGCTGGATAGCTAACTCAGCAGCTGTGGTATGGTGTATGCCTTGATGTATGTGCATGTGGGTTCTAGCTCTGGCACCACAGGATAAAGCACTGGTGCTGTGGTTGTCTTGTCTGTCTGTCTGTCTATCTGAATGAAAAATATGTCAACTGGAGTGGTGAAATTGCATATGCATGAGGTCTTTGGCTCTCCAAAACAACAGTAAAACCTATTGCAGGCCACTAGAGAAATGGGCTATTCTATTCAATTCTTGCAGCAGCTGAGATAGTTCTTATGATACTTTACCACATATGGCCAAGAACAAAACTGGTATGTACAGTAGAGAAACATTTCTTGTTCCCAAATCTCAAAGAAATAAATGCTTAAAGGGAACAGTGTAGCCCAAGGTTGATTTGCACTTAAGTGAAAAGATCTAGTTGATCCTACTCACCAGCAATTAGAATGCAATACTAAGGTGATTCTGAATGTTAGGGTTACCTTCAGAGCTACAGACACCTGACATTAGGAGAAAGGCTACCCCATGTTGTTTGAGACAAATTCATAAAATGTCTTAGAGAATACTATGGTATCAACAAAATAGGGAACAATCAAAGATGTCTTATATTGGATTGTCAGAAAAGGTATGTCATATTTTTTCTATGCAAAAAGGCGCCAATATTTGTCTTATAGAGGGCATCCTGCCTTAAGATTTGTCCTTGAATTGGAGTACCACACCAAAGTTAAAGACTTTTTTTGGAGGGGTGTCTTCAGGTCCACCTTAGGAGGGTGAGGGTAGGTAAAGAGACCTTTGGTAGTGGGAATGTGTAAAACTATACTACTAATAACTTATATTCTTATAAATTATTTTAATTCAATATGTCAGAAAAAAATAGATTGAATGTTTCAAGTTCCTTAACTGCTTAGATTTTAGTTGTGAGTATATATATTTTTTAGTCTAAGCACTTAAGTTTTCAAATTTGTAAACTAACTGAATCCTGATACTGAGTTTAAATTGTTTAAACAATTCTAAAATTAACTTTTTTAATACTAAGATTTGTCCTTGTACATCATAATTAAATATGACTAGTTAGAACACATTTTATACTACACAGACCAAATATTCCATACAGAAATAGAAAAAGGACCATCATTTTATTTATTTATTGTAGTGCTGAAGCCTCATGCATACACACAATAACAGCTTTGAGTCCTTTTCATTTATTAACATTTCAGAAAGAAGATAGAAAGGGAGAGAGTCAGCAGTACCAAAGCTAGAGTGCACCCATCTGGTGGTGGGACTTGAAACCAGGCCTACATTTTGGCAAAGTATGTACACTGTCAGGTAAGCAATCTTCAGGCCCCTAGTCCATCATTTCAAAATATTTTTGTTAGTCATCTAATTCCAGATATCATAACAATATAGTCTTTCTTGATATGATATAAGGGAAAATTTGAATACACTCTTGAATTCAACAAAGTGGAAAAAAGATTCTAAGTATATTATTTTGCCATTTAAACCAAGGGAAAAATTAACTTTATGTGAGACTTTTTTTTTTTAATTTTAGCTTTTCTTTTTCTTTTTTTTAAAGATTTTATTAATTTATTAATGAGACAGATAGGAGGAGAGAAAGAACCAGACATCACTCTGGTACATGTGCTGCCGGGTATTGAACTTAGGACATCATGCTTGAGAATCCAGTGCTTTATCCACTGCACCACCTGCCGGACCACACTTTTTTTTTCCCTTATGAATGAGAGGCCATGTGACCTCTCTGTCACATGTGGTACATCTAGGCTTATATGCATCTAAGATCTGTGCTCTGCTATTCAACTTCTTCCTTAGAGCAAAACTCTAGGTCCCTTCCCCTCCCCTCCCCTCCCCTCCCCTCCCCTCCCCTCCCCTCCCTTCCCCCTCCCCTCCCCCTCCCCCTCCCCTCCCTTCCTCTCCTCTTCCCTTAAGACATTTGATAGGAAACACCTGGGCACCAGCAAAACATAAAAACTTGTTTGGGAGAAATGCAAATAAAGACAATGAGATACCACTTCACTCTTGTGAGAATGTCATACATCAGAAAAGGTAGCAGCAGCAAATGTTGGAGAGGTTGTGGGGTCAAAGGAACCTTTCTGCACTGCTGGTGGGAATGTCAATTGATTCAACCTCTGTGGAGAACAGTCTGGAGAACTCTCACAAGGCTAGAAATGGACCTACCCTATGACCCTGCAATTCCTCTCCTGGGGATATATCCTAAGGAACCCAATACACCCATCCAAAAAGATGTGTGTACACATCTGTTCTTAGCAGCACAATTTGTAATAGCCAAAACCTGGAAGCAACCCAGGTGTCCAACAACAGATGAGTGGCTGAGCAAGTTGTGGCATATATATACACATACAATGGAATACTACTCAGTTATAAAAAAAATGGCGACTTCCGTTTTCAACCAATCTTGGATGGATCTTGAGAAAATCATGTTAAGTGAAATAAGTCAGAAACAGAAGGATGAATATAGGATGATCTCACTCTCAGGAAGAAGGCAAAAAACAAGATCAGAAGAGAAAACACAAGTAGAATCTGAACTGGAATTGTTGTATTGCACCAAAGTAAAAGACTCTGGGGTTGGTTAGGGCGTGTGTGGGGGAGAATACAGGTCCAAAAAGGATGACAGAAGACCTAGTGGGAGTTGTATTGTTATATGAGAAATGTTATGCAGGTACAAACTATTGTATTTACTGTGGAATGTAAAACATTAATTCCCCAATAAATAAATTTTAAAAAATAATAAAATAAAATAAAATAAAGAAGACTGTTAGAGAAAGCAATTCTTTAAAAGGATAAACAAAAAAGCAGCCTGGGAAGAAAAACATGCAGTAGGCCCCAAAATCAATCCTTGGCACTGCATATTAGAGTGATACTCTGATCACCTTCTCTCTTTCAATTCCTCTTTCATTAGTAAATGTATGAATCTTAACAATAAGGTTAAACCCCAAAACACCACATTTTGCCAAACTGCTACTTAAACATTTTAACAGGAAAAGCCACAGTCAGAAGGATTTAAACTTACAGATTGGTCAGGTCCATCTCCTCCCAGCACTCTGAAGCCAAACCCTGACTCCTGTTTACGAAGAAAAACATCCAAATCTTTGGTGTTTGGTGCTGAGGAAAATCAGGGAAAAAAGTACTATGAATTATTTTAAAAGTATAAACTAACAGTCCAATACTTAGGTAGGATCAGATAGAGTTCAATAAATTACAATAACCTCAGAACCTCTTGATATGTAAAAATAACATATGATCATGTATCATCTACCCCTCCAAAAGAAAAAAAAAATCAGTGATAAATTTTTGTTTTTAGCTATAGCTCAAACTTTGTGTGATAGTTACTTATGAATATTTATAACCCCTGCCAGGAACTCAGTACTACAATGCTATGAACAACTGTTTTCAAATAAACATTATGCTAATAAATTTAGAATTATTTAATTCAGGTGTGATAGGTGTAAAGCTCTGAAAGGTGCAAATTCTCTAAATTAACAGTTGGCCAAGGGATTCTAAATTTTAGGAAAAGAGAGTCAATAAAATATCCCAGTTCTATGCCTAAGTCAATACCTTTCCAGGAACTGCTTATTTAGACTAATTTTGAAAATGACATTATTTTAAAAGAAAATAACAGCTAACCTATTATTGATCTCATTCTTTAGCTGGAGTTATTTGAGAGCCCAAATAACTAGGTTAGGTTCCCACAGCAAGTTAATGGCAGAGGCAAGATTTAAACCTAGCTTATTCCTAGAACCCACATTATACTTTATGCTGCTCCCCAACCCTGCCCCTAAGGACAGGTAACATAAACAGAATATTAAGCTCGGAAAACCAATTTCTACTTTTCAAATAAAATTTTACTTTTGGGAAAACATTCATGCTATTTCTAAGTAAGAACTATCTGACAGAAAGGGGAGAGAACATATCAGCAAAACATATGAAAAGTGCTATTATGTTCAATCCTCAGCACTACATGCACCAGGGTAATGTTCTGCTTTCCTTCTCCCTTTCTCTGCTTCATGTGAAGCTCCATCTCTTATATGTAATAAGTAAAATAAATTTTTAAAAAATGGAAAAGAAAAAAGTGATATGGGGTTGAGGAGACAGCATAATAGTTATGCAAAAGACATTTGTGCCTGAGACTCCAAGGTCCTGGGTTCAATCCCCAGCACTGCCATAAGCCAGAGCTGAGCAGTGTTCTGGTTAAAAAAAAGAAGAGGATAGGAAGTATCATATGGAGTAAATTCTGATTAACGTTTCTAATCACAATGCCTTCTGATGAACATTTCCTATATGCTTCCTAGAATTGAAGGACATAAGACTCATGTCAATTCATTTGAGAAAGTAATAGAATGGTTTATACCAACAGCTAAGAAGGTGTCTATGAATGGAAAGTGTTAAGAATGGGATTCTCTTCATACCAACTGACACTGCATTTGCTGATCTCAACCTAATCAGTACCATCTCGACATGTTTCACTTTGGATTGTGTCTGGAGATACCAGGCGTGGAATGTCAATCCTCCAGCTCCATTACTCTGGTGAGACCTTTTCTAGCTCATAGGCCTCCTTAATTCCATTCCGGATGGTACACTTCCTAACAAAGCCTCAGAACCTAGCTATAGACTGGGGTCCATGAGATAGGGCATATGTACACATGTATTCATAAGTTAGGGGAAAATATATACCTTAAAGCAAAAATGCACAATAGTTTGCCGTGACTCAATAAATGTAGCAAGCAAGTAGAAAGACCTAAAAAAAAGACACCATAAAGTACCTAATTAAATAGTTTCTACTTAACACCTAAGTACTCTCCTCACCTACTTCCTCTTTCACTTCCCTCAATCACTCCAAGGCTAACCTTGTCAGACACAGCATGGATTACAAAAGCTGGATAAGGGCAAGAGACTGGCATATTTTAATGATGTCTCTTTTGGTTACTACCAGGCCATCCCATCACCTGGGGCCCTAGTCAGGGAATCCTGGAATTCTCACACAGTCCTCTAACAGATCCCTTTCACCACTGTCACTGGTCATCTCCATGAGGAACAACATAGTGGACCCCTTTGTGGGCCCCTAGAGGACCTTGCCCCCTGTGAGGATCAATAATGGTAGGGACTGCCCCATTCTGCAAAGGGAGGTTGGGCCAATATGACTAGACCACTGCACAACTCTGTCTTAAGGTGGTACTGGGGATTGAACCTGGGACCTCAAAGCCTCAAGCATGAAAGTCTTTTGCAAAGTCATTATGCTGTCTCCTCAGCCCTCTGATTCATTCTTTAATCTCTGCTAATAAATTCTTCTAAAACACAAGTTCAATAAAATCATTCTTGTAGATAAAAACCATTTGCATAACTGAGCCTCCACTATCTGCTCCTGCTCTTTGGTTTCCCTTGCCAAACCAGAGCCCAGGAAGCAGGCCAGGAAAGGTCAACGTGCAAATGCTATTCCTTCCTTCTCTCTTTCTTTCTTTCCCTCTCTCTCTCTTTCTTTCTCTCTCTCTTTCTTTCTTTCTTTCTTTCTTTCTTTCTTTCTTTCTTTCTTTCTTTCTTTCTTTCTTTCTTTCTTTCCCCTTTACTTTCTCCTCTGCACCACCTCCTGGGCCACCCCTTTCACTTTCTCATAAACACGTCTTCGTCTTCATCTCTGAAGACTTGGTTAAACCTGAGCTTCCTATATAAAGAAGTCTCTGACACTTCCTACCCTTCACACTGGTAACATTGACAATTTCTTACTGTGGACTCCACTTTACTCTGTTCATCCTTCAACCACGGCGTATATTGGCTTTACTTGTACTTATTTGATTATATATTTGTCTTTCCCAATGAGATTTAATAGTCTTTTGGGGTACAATGTTTATGTAACTATTTACTTCTGCATTTGTATTACCTATGGTGATGCTGAGTGGGAGATGGGCACTTAATACATGGTTTTGAAAAAAAAGATGCAAGAAGCTAGAATAATTTCATTATGGTTTTGAGAGATGGGATAGTACTTGTTTAAACAAAAACACTCAAAATTTAAGTTGTTACATCTCAAGACATTCCACAACTACTTACGCTTATCTTCATATAAAGTCTTAGACTTCATGTAGACCTCAGAAGGATCCAGTTTTGGGGATCCTGATCTGATAATGCTGGGTGGAAAAGGCATAGGCTGGGGAATAGGCTCATTTACGGCCTCCAAACTTCCTGAACTTTCCTTTTTATCTGTTTTCTGAAATGGAAAAAGGCCTTACTTAGTTATTAAACAAGACAACCAGATGACTGGTCGTGGACTTTTTTCTTACTGTCTGAACCACATATGTCAGCTATAGCTGTCTAAGTAGCAGGGTCAAAGCCACAATGTATTTACAGTCTTATACAGAAATCCATTTCCATGGCCATGTGGATTTGGTTAAAACAAACTTAACTTAGAAAAGGTTAGTCAAAGTGCCTGCAGAAGGGAAGCAGTCTTGTTCTTTCTCTCCCCTACCCAGATACAAGGTGACTTAGAAAGATAAACAAGGACACAGCACAAGGCAGCATCTCTAAGTAGAACAGGAGGAAACTCCAAGAGGATCACTTCATAAAAGTTGTGATAAACCCCATCCTCCTCACTCACTGAACTGAGTTTAATTTCCAACAGAGACACTTAAGAAGTAACTCTAACTTAGGTTTTGAAGATGACACTATAAAAACTCATCACTGCCAATTCAGATAATGTTAAGAAAAAACTGGGGAGTCAGTAGGTGACTCACTCAGTAGAGTGCAAATACTGCCATACGTAAAGACCTAAGTTAGAACACCACATAAGAAAGCCTGCAGGAGAGAAACTTCTAGAGTGGTGGAACACTGCTTTGGTATCTCCCCTTCTCTTTCTTCTACTCTCTCACTGCACACTTAAAAAAATAAATAATTTAAAAAAAAAGGAAAAAAATGGTTGCTGGATAAGAGCAGTGTAGTGCATGCTCCAAGCCCCAGATATAACCTTGGTAGCAGGAAAGGGGCCGTGGCGGGGGGGGGGGGGGGGGGCTTTTTAAAAATGGAGGGAAATGCAGCATCAGGCAATTAGACAAGGGAAAACAGAACAGTATTTTTCCCATCCAGAGAGAATATTCCCAAAACAACAGCCAAGCAAACTGACTTCTCTATCTCCCCATTCCCTCTCAATTTCTCTTTATTTCTAGCCAAAGTAAATAGACAAACAAACAAACAAGTAAATGTTGACTAAAATGCAGGTGCAACAGCTGGCAAGGGAGTGGTGAGGGGACAGTTGTTATAAAGTGCTATGCCAAAAGGTTCCTTCACAGACTGACACAGTCAGATGGAGGTATAAGAGCAGCAGTTCTCCCTCCCCCACACTTGTGGAGCTTCTGTCAGAAGCAGCGGGAAGTCAAGAGAAGCTTATGAAGACTTAAGGGCTGCAGCATCCATTGTGCAAAAGAGATAGTAGCACACGAATTAAACACGATTACTAGAGGAGCCTGTGAAATGTACAAAAAAAAAAAAGGTGCAATTTCAACTGAATAGGCAAAAAGAATTTCTGTTCACTCTGGGCATAAGCGGTACAGTCTATAAAAGTGCAGTCTTTCTTTCATTTTGAGTTGTAAAGCAGCAAATCTGCAGGAGCTCTTATTTGATGGGCTAGAAAAAAATTAATCCCTTTAGTAGTTTCTCTTCTAATAGCTTTTGGTAGATGGCTAGGGAAGGCAATTTTCAACTTACAGATGATATACTCCAAACCAGTCAAACAACATCTTACTATTTTGTTATTGTTGCCAAGGTGTCACCATTTCAGGCTCTTTTTTTACACAGAGTCAGAGACAGAAATAGAGAGACAGAGAGAGATGCTACAGTACGCCCATGCGGTATACCAGGGATAAAACTGAATCACGCTCATGGGAAAGCAGGCAACCTTCTACTGAGTAACTTGCCACCCCTCAAATTGAATTAAATAAGGATTTCATACACAGTTGTCTTTATCCACATAGTGGTGGATATTTAAGCAGCTACACATGTGCACTGCTTTCACAAGAGTACTATGTGATGCACCCTTTATTTACAGGTATTATTCTCTCTACCTCCTGAAACATACACTCAGTATTCAGAAGAATGTCAAAGCAAAACACAATGTCAAAGCAAAAAAGTGAACACTGTTGCAAGCCCAACAGTTTATCACTTTGATAATAGGGCACAGAAAGTCACTGCAAAGTCTTTTGCAAAGAAATTACTCTGCAAAGTCTTCCTTGGTGCTAAAATGTAAGAAAGATAACTAAAAAGGAGTATTTATACTCCCCATGAAATTAAGTGAAATTATTATATTTTCTCTCTGGCTATCAGGTTTATCATTTGCTCTAGCATTTAGCTTCTTCTTATTTATTTATTTAATTATTTATTTATTGCCTCTAGAGTTATAGCTGGGGCTTGGTGCTGGCACTACAAATCCACTGCTCCCGGAGGCCATTTTCTCCATTTTATTCAATAGGACAGAGAAAAATTGAGAGAAGGGGGAAATAGAAAGGAATAGAGAAAGATAGACACCTGCATTCCTGCTTTACCACTTGTGAAGCAACTCCCCAGCAGGTGGGGAGTGGGGGCTCATATCCAGATTCTTGGGCTTAGTACTATGTGCACTTAACCGGGTACCCCACTGTCTGGCTCCCTCCTTTAGCTGCTTCTTATCCTTGTTCTTCTGAAACACAAATCAAGTGAAGGACCCCTGAGTTTGGTACTCATTGTACTATTTAAAGGACAGCATAGTTCGTAGTGTGAGCCTCCAGTATTCCTCCAATAGAAATACTTGCCTGAGACTGGCATACTTTAACGATGACTCTTTAGTCACTATCAGGCCACCCCATCAGCTGGGGCCTTAGTTGGGGAGTCCTGAGATTCCCAAACAGATATGATGGGCCTAGACCTCGAATAAATCCCTCTCTCCATTGTTACCGGTCATCTCTATCAGAACAACACAAAATACCTCTTTGTGGGCCCCCATAGGACCTTGCCCTCAACTTGGATCAACAATGGTAGAGAATGTTCCATTCTCCAAAGGGAGACTGGACAACATACTCTATGCCACACCTAAGGAAGATGGGTCCTGATATTGGGGCAGCTTGGAACATTCCTACTCATGACCACAGAATGTGAGCTCAAATCTATAGGGATGCAGAGGTCACATAGGCTCCTAAGCTGAATATGGGCCCCAGATCAGATCACATCAATGGGGTTTACAGTCAACAATATTTATACACATTTCCCATATTTGGGAGCTACTCTCTTCCCTGATCCAGCTTTCTGGTCCTTTTTCCAGCCATGACATCATCTTCCCCAGACAATAACTTGGATTCACCTGCTTATTAGATTTCAGGATCAGGGAAAAAAAAAAAAAACTAGTATAGCCACAGGCCCTTTGGAATATAACTAAAATATGTCTACTAGCTATCTACAAAATGGAGACTCCCCCCCAACTCTTCATCTGCACTATCCCAGCCTTTAAGTTCATGATTAGTCAACAATTTGTTTGGCTTTGTATATTAACTCTTTTCAGCCACCAGGTTCCAGATGCCAGTATGATGCCAACCGGACTTTCCTGGACAGACAACCCCACCAATGTGTCCTAAAGCTCCGCTTCCCTACAACCCCGCCATACTAGGGAAAGAGAGAGGCAGGCTGGGAGTATGGATCCACCTATCAATGCCCATGCTCAGCGGGGAAGCAATTACATATACCAGACCTTCCACCTTCTGCAACCCACAATGACCTGGGGTCCATACTCCCAGAGGGATAAAGAATAGGAAAGCTATCAGGAGAGGGGATGGGATATGGAAATCTGGTGGTGGGAACTGTGTGTAGTTGTACCCCTCTTATCCTATGGTTTTGTCACTGTTTCCTTTTTATAAATTTAAAAAAAAAAAAAAGAAATACTTGCCCAAGAGTGCACATCTCTTGAGAAGGCTCTTTCCAACTCACACTTCCTCTGTTTCTGCCACACACCAGGCAGTGTGCCTCCCAACTCTCCCCGCAGAAAATCCTCACCACAGTGGGCTGTTCTTACAGAGGGGAATCTGGTCTCTCCATGTCTCTTGTCTCTCCCTACAGAAAAATCTCACCATAGTGGGCTGCTCCTATAGAGGAGAATATGGTATCTCTCTGTGATGGGGAGAAGCATGTAAGAATCACTGAGTACTCACCATTTTGGCAGTTTTAGTCGGTGAAGGTGGACCTTAAAGAAAATGAGCCAAAATTTAAAAACAGGAAGCATTCCTAGATCACAAACACTGATAATATTTATGATAAAACTAACTGGAACTTTTACTAGGTTAATAAACCCTAAGTCCATCATCTCTTATGTACCACACATTAACCTCACTTCATTTTCATGACAATCCTAAGTACACATGTTACTATGTTGGAGACGAGGTAAAGGAAAACTCAAGCAGCATCACACTGCTTCCCAATACCACAGAACCAATCACTGGAACAGTGAGAGAAAAGTGACATCAAATCTGCCTGACACCAAACTCTCCCTTGATGATGGTCATTATGTTTGTTGGAAACCTGGATAACTTCAGCACTCACAAAAAAGTGGTCACCTCATTCTAAACACATTCTACCATGTCACCCAGAAAAGAAACAAAAATATTTTAGACAAATGAGGATACGGAAAAATATCCCAATGAAGTTAAATCTTTCATTTACGTCAACCAAAAAGACTAAAATCCAGAGAGACAAAAGAGTAAAGGGTCCAGTTTTATTCTTTAAAATACTAGTTATTCAAAGGTATGGGTTTAAGAAAGCCTATTAAAATGCAACTCTGTGATTAGTCCTTGGAAGTGGATTTATAGTGTCTGGGGAGCAGTTGATGTCAGCTGATGACCTTGGAAAATAAAAACTGTATTTCTCTTACATGAGTACTGTGGGGTTTAATTAACATTTTCAGACAGATATTAAAGCTTAAGATAAAAGCTTTATGAGTGTCAGATATCATGACTGTTTTTATAGAACAGATTAACACACCATCTAACATTTTACTTATTCAGAGATGCTAACTTTTCCAAAACATCTTCAGTATATTATAGAGGTTCAGATGAAGTACTAATGGTTCAAAGTCAGTTTATATTATGGTAACCATAAACAAAAATAAATAAATAAGTAAAATAAATCTAGAGGGCATATTTAATTGAAGCAGCACAATGCTATAACTCTTAATTATTAAAGCCATAAACCAGATTTTAAGAAGAATACAGCAGGAAAGAAATTCATAATGGACATAAATGACAGCACTAGTAGCTAAAAATATTGCTGTAACGATATCTTATGGAAGCAATCAGACAGAACCTTAAGGAAAGCTCATATTAACAATTAAGTCGGCTAGGAAAAGAGGTATTCTGACCTGTAAAGAAAGGCTATTAAGAGACATAACTGAACAATGAAGATTTTTCCTAGTGCTTTCTACTCACCTCCTCTTAAGATAAGCAATGGTACATCGGCACCTACTGGAAACTGCTTCAGCACCTCTACTACTTGGAGATGTGTTAAGTTCTGCACATTTTGATGATAAATTTCCTTAATTACATCCCCTTTCTGTAGGCCTTGACACCACTGACTATCCAATATCATTTTCACCTTCTGTCCAATTGGGCTATCAGCAATTGCAAACCCAAAGCCTTTAGGGCCCTTAATTAGAGGGATAGTCACTAGTTCAGGCTGGGAGCTTCCTGAAGAGGCCATGGATGCCCTCTGCTCGCTTGGATCTGATGGTCCATTGAGGCGATCACTGATTAAGCTAAGTCCGGGTTTTCCATTTTGGTCCAGAATCACTGCTCCTGACTTAAAATCCTGAGTATTCATGCCAGTCTCTCCCTTGGTTAGTGACTGTCCATTGATGACAGGAGTAGCAGCTACAATGTCGACAACAGAATCTTCACTGTCATCAGGAAGTGGATAACCACGGCATAATGTGAGGTTTACATACTGATTCACAGGTACCAGTTGAAACATCTGGACAACATCTGCATGGGTGTGGCCAAGGACACAGTTGCCATTGATATCTACAATAACATCACCTGGTAAAACACAATGTTAAAAAAAAATTAAAACCAGGAAATATGTTAAAATAAAAAAAATTGTGGGGGAGGAAATAAAAATTACTGAGATTTAGCATGTAAAATTGAATTCTGGAGAAATCTTCCTGTTGGAAACACAGACTTCAAACATAGATGTCATTTTCCCTTCTGTGACTCCTCCCTAACAAGAATACATAAATGTATAAAATCTCACCTTTAAGGTATAGAGTGAGAGCCTGAAAATCAAGTGCATGTAACTGAAGAGGATGAGCAGTGGTGCACCCAGTTGAATGACATATTACCATGTACAAGGACTTAGGTTCAAGTCCCTGGATCCTACCTACAAGGGGAAGTCTACACAAGTGGTGAAGCACTGCTGCGGCTATCTATCTATCTATCTATCTATCTATCTATCTATCTATCTATCTATTTCCCTTTTCCCTCTTGAATTTTCTCTATACAATATAATAAAATTGAATAAAATATTTAAAAATATAAATGGGGGCCAGGTGGTGGAATATACATATAATATACATATTACCTACCATACACAAGGACCTAGATTCAAGCCCCCACTCCCCACCTACAAGGGTAACACTCAGGAGCAGTGAAGGTGGTCTGCAAGTGTCTATCTTTTTCCCTTTCTTTTTTCACCTCCAGGGTTACTGCTGGGGATCAATGCCTGCACTATGAATCCACTGCTCCTGGAAGACATTTTTTCCATTTTGTTGCCCTTGTTGTTGTCATATACAAGAGAGAAACTGAGAGAGGAGGGGAAGACAGAGAGGAAGAGAGAAAGATAGATACCTGCCAACCAGCTTCACCACTTGTGAAGTGAGCCCCCTGCAGGTGGGGAGCTAGGGGCTCCAACTGGAATCCTTATGTGGGTCCTTGCACTTTGCACCATGTGCACTTAACCTGGTGTGCTACAGTCTGGCCCCCTCCCTGCTAAATTTCTCTCTGTCCTGTCAAATAAAATAGGAAGAAAAAAGTTGGACACTGTCTACAGTGCATTTATAGTGTCAGCACTAAGTCCCAGTGATAACCCTGGTGGCAATAAAAATAATAATGTTACTATGTGTTAGAATAGCCTTTGAATCATATGTAAGTGACTATATAAAGTTTGACACATAGTATAGGTATTTGGTACACAGAAGACAAATAATTCCATTGGCTACTAATAGGCAAAGAAGCTAATGATTACAGGGTCCTTAAAATTTCATTCTAGTCTGGAAAAAAACAGGGGCCAGGTGGTGGCAGATCCTACTGAGCACACACATTATCAAGATAAGAACAGGGGTCTGAGTCCTGTATCTACATCTGCAGGAAGGACAGACACTTCACTAGTGGTGAAGCAGGTCTGCAGGTGTCTATCTTTATCATCCCCACTCCTTCCCTCTCAATTTCTCTCTGTCCTATCAAATTCATTAGGAAAGAAGAGGAGGAGGAGGAGAGGGAAGAAGAAGAAGGAAAAGGAGAAGGAAAAGAAGGAGGAGAAGGAGGAGGAGGAGGAGGAGGAGAAAGAGAAGGAGAAGGAGGAGGAGAAGGAGAAGGAGGAGGAGGAGAAAGAGAAGGAGAAGGAGAAGAAGGAAGGAGGAAGAGGAGGAGAAGGAGAAAGAGGAGGAGAAGGAGGAGAAAGAGAAGGAGGAGAAGGAGAAGGAGGAGGAGGAGAAAGAGAAGGAGGAGAAGAAGGAAGGAGGAAGAGGAGGAGAAGGACAAAGAGGAGGAGGAGAAGGAGGAGAAAGAGAAGGAGGAGAAGGAGAAGGAGAAGGAGAAGGAGGAGAAGGAGAAGGAGAAGGAGAAGGAGAAGAGAAGAAGAAGAAGAAGAAGAAGAAGAAGAAGAAGAAGAAGAAGAAGAAGAAGAAGGTCCCTCAGTAGAGGTAGCGGAGGAGGAGAAGGAGAAGGAGAAGGAGGAGATGGAGAAAGAGAAGGAGAAGGAGAAGCAGGGAGAAGGAGAAGGAGAAGGAGAAGGAGAAGGAGAAGGAGAAGGAGAAGGAGAAGGAGAAGAGAGAAGAAGAAGAAGAAGAAGAAGAAGAAGAAGAAGAAGAAGAAGAAGAAGAAGAGGAAGAAGAAGAAAGTCCCCCAGTAGAGGTAGATTCATATAGTGCTGATACTGAACTCCAATGATAACCCTGGTGGCAATTAAGAAACAAATAAACAAAACCCAAACAAACATAAGGTTGAAAATTAGATGAGAACTCTTTAATATATTTTTTGGGGGGTTATCAATCTATTGTAATTCAGATCTCAAAGGAAGAAAAATCAAGTAACAAAAAGAGTCGAGACATGAAAAGATTACTTTTTAGGACACTGAAAAGTCAGCTAAATTAATCCTTGCAAAAAGTGGCTTTGTGCTCCTGATTGTACATTATGACCACTCTGGGTGCAGAATTATTACCACTTGACATTCATCAGCTGTGAATTTTCTAGTGCAGCCTTAACTTTTGAAGTTTGTTCTCTGATATCTCATACATTTGCTGCTTTTATTTGAATGTGATTACTTAAAAGGTTATTGCCAAATAAAGGCGCTATAATTTGTTCTGATTGCATGAAGGCTTAAAAATATTAATGATATTAAAAAACAAGCCTTAGTTTGTGCAAATTTTGCTGCATAACCTATGAAGTTACAGAAATTAGATTAATCAGAAAAAAAAAGGTTTGACCCTCCCTCATCTGGTTAAAGTTTCAAAATTTTCATAAAAGTAATGTTTTGGTATGCAAATTAGATAAGTTTTAAGAAAATTGAATTTATATTGTGAAATTCAACATATGCAATATCTTGAAAGATATGTTTTATAACTACAATGTAGAAAATGCCCAAATCTAGAATTAAAAAGCTATTATAGAATCAAAATAACTCTCTCTATATATGATTATTTTAAGATTAAAAAAAAGTTTTTATCACTTAAATGGGAAAATATAGTATGGAAGATTCCATTTCCTAGTTAGAAATAATCTGTTATCTGCCATCTAAAGTATTATGGCATGTGAAATAACAAAGGATTAGAAAAATGTAGGAAGTGGTACAAACATCAACCTTAAGGGGCCAGGAAGTGGCACACCTAGCAGGGCACACACAGCACCATGTACAAGGACCTGGGTTCAAGGCCCCAGTCCCCACCTTCAGGGGGGAAGCTTCATGAGCCGTGTGACAGTGACACAGATGTCTCACTTTCTTCCACTATCCCTCTCTATTTTTTCTGTCTTTATCAAAAATGGGAAAAAATAGCCACCAGGAAAGGTGAATTTACTGTGCTGGCACTGAGCTCCAGCAATAACCTTGGTGGAAAACACACACTACCTCCACCACCACCACCACCATCCCTCAGTGAAGTATTAAAATTATTTGGAAAAATAATGCTTAACCATTCCCATAATGGAACTAGTAACTAGTAACTAGTCTTGAACTTCCTTTAAGTCCTTCAGCCATGAACACTGTCAGACATACACTTTTTCTTTTATATTTATTTTATTTATTTATTCCCTTTTGTTGCCCTTGTTGTTTAATTATTGTAGTTATTATTGTTGTTGTCGTTGTTGGATAGGACAGAGAGAAATGGAGAGAGGAGGGGAAGACAGAGAAGAGGAGAGAAAGATAGACACCTGCAGACCTGCTTCACTGCCTGTGAAGTGACTCCCCTGCAGGTGGGGAGCCGGGTTCGAACCGGGATCCTTATGCCAGTCCTTGTGCTTTGCGCCACCTGCGCTTAACCCGCTGCGCTACAGCCCGACTCCCCTCAGACATACACTTTTAAACAGTTATCAAGTAAAGACTTCAGGAAAACTATATATTTTTATTTTAATTAAAAATTTTCTTTATTGGGGGATTCACGGTTTATAGTTGACAGTAAAATACAATAGTCTGACATATGTAACACTTTTCAGTTTTCCACATAACAATCCAACCCCCCCACTAGGTCCTCCTCTGCCATCATGTTCTAAGACCTGAACACTCCCTCCTACTCCAGAGTCATTTACTTTGGTGTAATACACCAGTTCCAGTCTGAGGTTCTGCTTTGTGTTTTCCCTCTGTTCTTGTTTCTCAGGAAAACTATTTAACAGACGAATTTAGTGGCATGGAGGCTCAGGGAAGAGTGTTTCATCCCTAGAGTCATAAAAACTGGAGTGCATGCTCTGGCTTGCCTCTCCCTCCATCTCACTTTTTTTGTGCATGCACCATTTCATTGCTCATTTTTCATTTAGAGAGAGTGAAGAGATACTACAACACTGGAACCTCTTCTACTGCCATAATATCATCCATGTGTCGTTGGGCCTTAAACTTGGGTATGGCAAGGCAAGCATCCTTCCTGATGAATTCCCATAGTTCATGGTTATCATTCTTAACATACAAATTTAATTTTATAGTCAGTAAGACAAAGAAAGCGAAAACAATAACAACTATAAATCCATCAGCTGTATAACATAACAACCAGGTATCATGATGGGACACTTTTTATATACCCTAACCCTAACCCTATAGGTCAACTTTATCTCCAGAATAGGTCAACTTTATAGGATTTTGGTCAACTTTATAGGATTTTTTATAGGTCAACTTTATCTCCAGAATCACCCTATGTAAACAAAGATAATAAAATAAATAAAAGTTCTTTTTTTTTCTATCTTCACCAGAACTTTACCACTCCAGGATGGTTTTATCAGAGACAGGGAGATAAGACAAACAGACACAGACAGACAGACAACAAAGCACCAAAGTTTGCTCTAGGGTGTTAGAAGCTCAGCTCAAACCTGGGTCATAAGCATGACAAAGCAGGACCATTATCCAGGTGAGCTAGTTTGCCAATGCTAAAATAGCCTTTTTTACAGACTGGGAGTATGGACCGACCAGTCAACGCCCATGTTCAGCGGGGAAGCAATTACAGAAGCCAGACCTTCTACCTTCTGCAGCCCTCAATGACCCTGGGTCCATGCTCCCAGAGGGCTAGAGAATGGGAAAGCTATCATGGGAGGGGGTGGGTTATGGAGATTGGGTGGTGGGAATTGTGTGGAGTTGTACCCCTCCTACCTTATGTATTTGTTCATTAATCCTTTCTTAAATAAAAAATTTAAAAAAATAGCCTTAAAAAATATTTATTAAATTATATTTGATTGCCATCAGGGTTATTGCTGGGACTTGGTGCTTGCACCATGAATCCACTGCTCTTGGCAGTCTTTTTTGTTTGTTTGTTTCATAAAGAGAAATTAAGCAAGAAGGGGGCAAAAGAGATTGAAAGAAAAAGAGAGACACCTGCAACAGTGTTTCACCACTCTTGAAGACCCTCCTCATCTCTCCACAGGTGGGACCAAGGACTTAAACCTGGATCCTTGTGCATGGTAACACGTGTTTTCTACCAGGTATGCCACCACCAGATCCCAAAATAGTTTTTGAGATGACTAGTAAACCTTTGATTGAGTACAGGAAAAGAAATATCTCAACATTAAACAGTTTGAAAGTTAATAGATTTAATGATTTTTCTAAGCTCCCACATATTTGTTAAAATGGCTCGACCTTAAAATTAGTAATCACTTTAAGTTAGAAAGTATTTTTGTTTGTTTATTTTTGTAGTGCTGGGGCCTCCACATGTGATTCCACCAATCTTTTAATTTCAGATATGGAGAAAAAGAAATAAAAAACAGCAGAGCATTACTCCATCACCTAGAGCTGTCACTGGTGTAGTGGAACTCCTACAGTATGCTGGGGTCTTAAGCTCAGTAAGGTGAGTGTTGTGTTGAGTGATATATCTCCTACTCTAGAAGAATGTACATTAAATACAAGAATCTTCCTCATCAGGTATATAATTGAAGGTATATAATTCTCTCTTTATGTTTAATTTTCACTGTTTTTTTTTTTTTTTTTTTTTTTGGTTTTAGTATCAACACTCTTCAAGTCATTCTTTTTAAAGATATTTATTTTAATGAAAGAGAGGTCCAGAGAGAAAGATACACATAGAGAAAGACAAGAGCATTGTTCAGCTCTGGCTTACGCTGATGCTGGGGATTGAACCTGGAACTTGGTTGCCTCAGGCATGAAAATCTACTGCATAACCACTTTGCTAGTTTCCTAGCCCTCTTCAAGTCATTCTGAACAACATCTTACCTGGTGCAATTTTTCCATCCTGTGCTGCAGGGCCATCTTTCAGTACATTTTTCACTTGGAGGAACTCATCAGGTCTGTCCCCACCAATGATGGTAAAACCAAATCCCATTGTGCTTTTTTTTAATGATGCCCGGACCAGAACCCCTTTAAGCTGGGATGGATCCCTAGTAAAGTGTGATTTTTCTGTATCTGTACCAAAACAGGAAAAAAAAAATCAAGAACAAAAAGAATTACAATAAGCATAGCCCTCAAAACCTTCAAGATAATTTATACTGCTCAAACATAATAAGCCACAAAGGAAAGGAACTTAAATAAACCTAAAGTTGTGGAACAGTTAGAACTTCAAAAACCTAGGTGACTAAAAATACTAATTGGATGGAAGGTTATATATCCACCCACGTGTCTGTCAGAATAGGTATGCCACTCCATACCCATCAGAATGACTATAACCCAAAAGACAATAACAAGTGTTGAAAAGATGTAGAGAAATCAGAACTTTCGTAGCTATTGTGGAAATATAAAATAGGTGCTCTTCCTTCAGAAAATCCTGACATATCTTTAGAATGTTCAGCACATCTACGTTTGCACAGCTGAGATTCAGATCTGCTCCAGTTTACCTGCAGCTTACCTTCTCTTCTAGGTGGTGCCTATTGCCATTTTGAAAACCGTTACTTTCCCATAATAGACTGCAAATTTTTGAGGGTGAAACTTATCTTATGCTACTGTTTTTGAGTACCAGTGCCTAGCAAAGGCATGCTGCTCTAAATATCTGTTAACATAAAATATTTGCTAAGTTTATAAAATTTAAGGAAGAGGACTAATCTTATTGAATAGTAATTATAAGAAAGGACAGTTTCTTACAGTAACAGAATTGTGGAGTCTACTGTTTTACAATATGACCAGAGAGACCTCTAGTTACAAGTGATGGATGGAGAAGATGGGGAAGAACAGACAAAGGTAAGAAATCCCTTCAGTTTTGTCAAGATATATAAGATTAAGTTCATCAGAATCTCAAGGCCTATGTATTTTTAAAAAGTCTCCCAAATGCTCTCAGTGCTACCAATGTCTTATCATCCCACTTGAAATGAACAATGTAGGCAAATAATATGGTGGATTTATATAATACATATTCATATCAGTTAATGAAATACCCTGAATGGCTAATGACGTTAGACTCAAATTAATCTAAGAAAAGTTCATAATGAATTAGAGATCTATTAATGGCTTGCTCTTAAACATTAGATAATAATTCAATCTTTAAATCAAAACTTTAGGATCATAAAGAACCAATTCAGTCTCTTTCCTCATCAATTTCATTTTCCATACAAGCAGCAAGAGAGAAATCTTAGTATTCTCAGTGTGTTCAGATGTTTTATTAAGATCTTTACAGTGACAAAAATTATGCATTATCTGTTGAATTTCAAAGCCCTAACAATAAAACTTCAAATTCACTTTTATTACTTCAGCATATAAATTTTACAAGTTATTCATAGCAAAAAAAAAATTAAGGAAAAAGTTCTACCTGGTTTTGAAGAACCAATATCACTTTGTCCTAATTGCTTTTTCCTTTTGGCTTCCTCCACTGGATTTTCAAATTGGGTTTTCTGGTTAAGATGACTGTAATATGTAGAAAAATAGGAGTTTGAGCTCCAGATAAAAGTTACAAACTTTAAACATACTATCGTGTCAATACATATATTATTTTTAGACCATAAAACACAGAAAAGGCTAAAGATCATAGTGGAAGAACCTTTAAATTACTAGAGAAGTCTTCAGAAGACAAATAGAATATTGTTAAATTATTTATTATTTATTCTTCCTAAATGTACTCATTATAGTCAATATATTTTCAAAACAGGGGGCCAGGCAGTGACACACCTGATTGAGCATACATATTACCATGTTCAGGGACCTGGGCTCAAGCCCCTAGTCCTCACCTGCTTCATAAATGGGAAAGCTTCATAAATGGTGAAGTAATACCACAGGTATCTTTCTGTCCCCCTTCCCTCTTAATTTCTCTGTGTCCTATCAAATTAAAAAATAATAAATAAAAATGTAGTAGAAATATTAATTTATAATGCAGTCAGAATTGGCATTTGCTATATTATTTTTTTATATTTATTTATTTTCGCTTTTGTTGCCCTTGGTTTTTTATTGTTATAGTTATTATTATTGTTGTTATTTATATTGTTCTTAGATAGGACAGAGAGAAATGGAGAGAGGAAGGGAAGACAGAGGGGGAGAGAAAGACAGACAACTGCAGACCTGCTTCACAGGCTGTGAAGCGACCCCCCTGCAGGTGCAGAGCCAGGGGCTCGAACCGGGATCCTTAAGCTGGCCCATGCAGTTCTTGCCAAGTGTACTTAACCTGGTGAGCTACTACCTGACTACCTGTTGTATTAATTTTTAAGCAATTAATTGTAGATGGGTTGGAATTTAATTTTCTCTAGTCAATTGTAAAGACATTTTCAAGAAATCTGAACAGAGAAGCCTTCTATAATTTGATGGTTACTTTTAAGTTGATTCATCCATATTAGTTCTGTAGCAAATAAGAAACTACTTTGCTTTTTATCTCATTACAACAGAGAACAACTCTTTTGTACTTCAATTTCTTCATAATTATATAGTTATTAAATAAGTTATATAATTACAATGTAGGTTTCAATAGTTTTTTTGAGGCTATCAGCATGTCAGAGCATTGGACTTGCTGCCTTAGGTCCCAGAGGTCTCAGGTTCAATAACCTGGCATCACTGCATGCCAGGAAAAGGAAGTGCTCTGGAGTTTGTCTGTATCACAAAAATAAATTAACAAATCAATTAATTAATTAAATAGCTGGTGTCCAGAAACTGTGAGGAGCCTCATAAAGCATTAAGCCAGCTCCCCCTGCTCCACTCTGCATTCCTGATACTATGGCCTATCTACATAATCATTGTTTTACCTGAAAAATCCCCACCCATTCCATTCCTTTGATCTATCTTCTTTCTACCCTCAAGACCCTTCTTGCCTGCAGGGTAGTATTAATCCTACCAGTTACAACCCTGGCAGCAGGGGAGTTGCTTCACGGTCAGTGAAGCAGGTCTGCAGGTGTCTATCTTTCTCTCCCCCTCTTTGTCTTCCTCTCCTCTCTCGATTTCTCTGTGTCCTATCCAATGACAGCAACAAGAACAATAGCCAAGAACAATAGCTACAACAGGGAGTCGGGCGGTAGCGCAGTGGGTTAAGTGCAGGTGGCGAAAAGCACAAGGACTGGCATAAGGATCCCGGTTCGAACCCGGCTCCCCACCTGCAGGGGAGTCGCTTCACAGGCGGTGAAGCAGGTCTGCAGGTGTCTATCTTTCTCTCCTCCTCTCTGTCTTCCCCTCCTCTCTCCATTTCTCTCTGTCCTATCCAACAACAACAATAATAACTACAACAATAAAAAACAACAAGGGCAACAAAAGGGAATAAATAAATAAAATAAATATTTAAAAAAATAATAAAAAAATTAAAAAAAAAACAATATCCACAACAATGATAAAACAACAAGGGCAACAAAAGGGGAAAAATGGTCTCCAGGAGCAGTGGATTTGTGGTGCAGGCACGGAGCCCTGGTAATGACCCTGGAGGCAAAAAAAAAAAAAAAAAAAGGAAAAGAAAAAGAAAAATACACTGTTTTACAGAAGGAACAGAAAGTATTGATTATTCTGGATAGCCATTTACTAATGCATCTATTGTGGACCAGGCAGTGGTACATCCACCCAGTATAGCACAGTGCACAAGGATCTGAGTTCAGGTCTTCAATCCCCACTTGCAGGGTGAGAAGATTCACAGAGGTGAAGCAGTGCTGCAGGTGTCTCTCCCTTCTCCTCCTTCTCTTCCCTCTCAATTTCTGTCTCTACCCAAAAATAAAGTGATAAAATCTTTTTTAAAAAGAAAAAATACATCTATTCAACATAGTCCTAGAAGTTCTCATCACTGCAACCAGGCAAGAAAGAGATATAAATGGAATTCAAATTGGGAAGGATGAAGTTAAATTATCATTATTTGCAGATATGCTATTATACATAGAGGGCCCCAAGAACTCTGGCAAAAAAAAAACACTACTGGAAATCATCAATAAATTAAGTAAAGTAGCAGATCACAAAATCAATACTCATAAATCTGTGACATTTCTTTGTACAAAAGATGGGCCAGAGGAAAGTGGGACTCAAGGAAGCAATTCCATTTACAATTGAATCCAAAAAGATAAAATGTCTAGGAATAAATCTAACAAAGAAGGTGAAAGACCTTTTCAATGAAAACTGTTAAAAGACATTATTAAAAGAAATAGAAGATGACACAAAGAAATGGAAAAACAATCCCTGTTCATGAATTGGAAGACTAAGTAGCATTAAAATGGCAATCCTGAGTCAACACAATCTATATTAAAATCCCAATGACATATTTCAAGGAAATTGAACAACTTATCCAAAAATTTGTGTGGAACTCTAAAATACCCAAAATATCAGAAGCACTCCTGAGGAAAAAGAAGGAAAATAGAGGGAGGCATCACAATTCTTGATTTCAGTTTATATTACAAAGCAACAATAGTTAAAACAGTGTGGTATTGGAACAGAAATGGACATACAAACCAACGGGACAGGACAGAGAACCCAGAAGTAAACACCACATGTATAGGTACATTATATATGACAAAGAAGCCAAAACTGACCAAGGGGCAAAAGAAAATCTCTTTAACAAAAGGTATTGGGTGAATTGGGCAACCACATGTAGAAAAATGAAATCAGACTACCACCTTATACCATGTATCAAAATTAACTCAAAATGGATGAAAGAACTGGAGATTAGACCTGAAACTATAAAATACATAAACAAATTCATCCGTGAAACATTTCAGGACCTCAATATTAAAGATGTATTAGGAGACTCTACCCTATAGGCAAATGAAACAAAAACAAGGATGAACAAATGGGACTCTATCAAACTGAAAAGCTCCTACACCAAAGGAAAATTCCATAAGGAGACCCAGCAAATGGGAAAAGATATTTTCACTACATTTCAGACAAGTGGTTGACATCAAGCATCTAGAAAGAACTCATACGGCTCAGCAAAAAGAAAAAGAATAGCCCACTAAAATTTAAAAAGTGGGAAGAATATCAATAGACAGTTCTTTAAAGAAGAGATACACATACCCACAGACATATGTGGGAATGTTCCAATTCATTCATCATCAGAAAAAAGCAAATTAAACTACATTGAGATTCCACCTTATACTTTCAAGGATGGGCTCCATCAAGGAGAAGATAAGTGTTGGAGAGGATGGAGAGAGAGAGAGAGAGAGAGAGAGAGAGAGGTGGAAACTCTACTACAGTGCTTGTGTGAGTGAAAATTGGTGAAGCCACTATGGAAAAGAGTATGGAGAATCCTTAAACAAATACAAATGGAAATACCAGGGGCTACGTGGTGGTGAACCTGGTTAAACACACACAGTCCAGAGGGGCCAGGTGGTTACAATGCGCAAGGACCTGGGTTCGAGCCCCCAGTCCCCACCTGCAGGGGGAAAGCTTCACAAGTGGTGAAGCAGTGCTGTAGGTGTCTCTCTGTCTCTCACCCTCTCTATTCCTCCATTCCCTCTCGATTTCTGACTGTCTCCATCCAATCAATAAATAAAAAACAAAAAAAAAACACACATAGTCCTTTGAACAAGGACCCGGGTTGAGCCCCCAGTATGTTTGGAGTACTACTACATCAATGTAAAAGACTCTGGTGTGGGGAGGTGTGTGTGGGGGTGTTTCAGGTCCTGGTGTATGATGGTGGAGAAAGACCTAGGCAGGGGGTGTGGGGGGTAGGCTGTTTTGTAGAAAACTGAGAGAT
The DNA here is from genome assembly GCF_950295315.1 of Erinaceus europaeus. Taxonomy (NCBI): domain Eukaryota; kingdom Metazoa; phylum Chordata; class Mammalia; order Eulipotyphla; family Erinaceidae; genus Erinaceus; species Erinaceus europaeus. The sequence continues at coordinate 62,959,628 of NC_080172.1, forward strand.
TTTACATATGTACCAACAAGTTTTTTTTTCTTTTTTAAAATATTTATTCCCTTTTGTTGCCCTTGTTGTCTATTGTTGTAGTTATTATTGTTGTTATTGATGTCATCATTGTTAGGACAGAGAGAAATGGAGAGAGGAGGGGAAGACAGAGGAGAGAAAGATAGACACCTGCAGACCTGCTTCACCTCCTGTGAAGCGATTCCCTGTAAGTGGGGAACTGGGGGGTCGAACAGAGATTCTTACTCCCGGTCCTTGTGCTTTGTGCCATGTGCGCTTAACCCACTGCGCTACCGCCTGACTCCCCCAACAACAGTTTTTACTGTTGACCATTAATTCCCCCAATTAAAAAAACAAATGTTTAACGCCAAAGCTAGGTCTAACACAGAAGCAGTGGAAATCATACTCTGGCACTTTCACAGTACAAATATATTTTAATAAAATGATAGACAATATCTGGGGCTGGGATATAGTTTAATGGTAGAGTATGCTTTGCATGCATGAGACCCTAAATTCAATCCCTGGTACTAAAAAAGGACTAAGAATAACTACAAAAATAAAATGGAAAAAATATCTGGGGTTAAGCGCACATAGTGTGAAGCATAAGGACTGGCACAAGAATCCTCCGGCTCCCTACCTGCAGGGGGATCACTTCATAAGTGGTGAGGCAGGTCTGCAGGTGTCTTTCTCTCCCCCCTCTGTCTTCCCCTCCTCTCTCAATTTCTCTTTTTCCTATCCAACAACAACAATACCAACAGCAACAATAACAACTGTGGGGGAAAAATGGCAGTCAGGAGCAGTGGATTCATAGTGTAGGCACCAAGCTTCAGGAATAACCCTGGAGGCAAAAAAAAGATAAGAAAAAACATCTGATAGCAGAATCCACTTAACATGAAGCGACACTTGTGGGGGTGTGGTACAGTGAATATAATGTTGGACTCTCAAGCATATGAGTTTGAGCCTTGGGAGTCGGGTGGTTGCGCAGCGGGTTAAGTGCAGGTGGTGCAAAGCATAAGGACTGATGTTAAGGATCCCGGGTCAAGCTCCCGGCTCCCCACCTGCAGGGGAGTTGCCTCACAGGTGGTGAAGCAGGTCTGCAGGTGTCTATCTTTCTCTCCCCCTCTCTGTCTTCCCCTCCTCTCTCCATTTCTCTCTGTCCTATCCAACAACAATGACAGAAATAACAACAACAATAATAACCACAACAGTAAAACAACAAGGGCAACAAAAGGGGATACATAAATAAATAAATAAATGTTTAAAAAAAGAGTTTGAGCCTTAACATTGCATGTGTCAGAGTAATGATCTAGTTTTCTTACACCTTTCTTATTAATAATACCAACAATTAAGCATCCAGTTTTCAGAATTTCTGATTATGGTTGTTTCTGGATAAGCTAAATTTATAAAGTCTACATATAAAGAGTTGTACAACTTGGATATATTTAATATTTACTTTGCATTTTATGAATCTTAGTGGTAGAATAGATGAGGAGAAAATAGTGAATAAAAACAAACAAAAAAAACAACACCCTCATAACAATGTATGTTAGTTTTCCCTTTTTCACATTAGTTTTGTGCGTGCGTGAACTCTACCATAAATATAGGTAGTTTCAGAACTCTAAATATGGCAAGTTCCACTCGACATTTTTTGGGTTCTACTTCACAAAGACCCAACTGTATTTTTGCATGTTACTATGAGAGGGTGCTTTATTTCTGAGTCAACTGTTTTAACCCTCTAAGAATATGAACACCTTATTGCTAAGGTAGGTACTCTAAAAAAACTTATTGCTAAGGTAGGTACTCTAAAAAAACTGTTTATTATGTACTGACATTTTACACAGCCTTAAAAAATAAAATATCAAGGCTTCTGGAGGAGGCATTAACGGTGGACACGGGGCTAAAAAATAAAAATAAAATAAAAAATAAAGCAGCCAGAAACTGACACATAGAAAAGAATAAACCTGTTTAGAAAGAAACTTGGCTCATTTTAAAGTCATCTTCTAGAATGACTCATCATTCCACCCAGGCATTAAGAAGGATAAAAGTAGTAATTTGTATTTATACTCTGTACTGTGTGGGACATGACAGAAGTATGTAAATGAGTAATCTCTTTCTTGAAAATTGTTTGACAAAATAATATGAAATTTCATGAAGGGAGTAACTGCATCTGTTACTTTAGACAACCTAGATTGAAATGCCACCCCCAAAGCAAAAACAAAACAAACCAACCAAAAACTAGTACAAACATTCCTTTTCATAGTTACTTATACCTACAATACTACTTATTATTAAGACACTGACAAAGTTTGTTTTCTTAATATTTAGTTATGGGAAGATGATTATCAGGAAATTTAGATGAGGGCAGCAAATAAGCATGATTAAATATATACTATATAATTTGGAGTATCATTTGTATTACAATTCTGTACATAATATATACTCTTTAAATTCTTCTTAATAAACAAAATCATTATTTTTGTTGAAGTGTTTAAGATACTAAAGCAGATGTACACTTTGCATTTGTCAGGTACATCAATCAAGATATTCCATACTATACAGCAAGACATTTGAAAATATATTCGTAGGGGCCAGGTGGTGGTGTACCTGGTTAGGCACACACATTACAGTGCCAAGAACCCAGGTTCAAGGCCCTGGTCCTTACCTGCAGAAGGAAAGCTTCAAGAGTGGTGAAGCAGGGTTGCAGGTGTGTCTCTGTCTCTTTTCTTATCTATCACTCCCTCCCCTCTCAATTTCTCTCTGGATCTATCCAATAACATACAAATAAAAAGATATGAAAAATTGTCTAAAAGAAGGAGAAAGTATGTATGTGTTCTTTTTCATTAAAAAATTTATTTATTTATTAGACAGAGACAGTATATATATATTCTTATGGAAGATCTATTACTACTATCTTTTTTTTTTTTTTGGCCATTTAAGTTTATTGCTGGGTCTATAGGATTCCATCACTTGCAGTACCTAACCCTCTTTTTATAGAGGGTTAAAGACAGAGAATGGAGAGACACTACAGCTTTACCACTCATGAAGCTTCTCTCTTGCAGGTATTCTCATGTAGTTGCATGGGGCTTGAACCCAGATCCTTGTGCATGCCAATGTGTGAACTTTCCTGGGTGAGCCATCTGCTGGCCCTGGATTGTTTTTTTAAATGTGGTTCTAGAGAACAATGCATGTATGATCCCACTGAATGACCACTTCTGCTCAACTTTTTCATTTTATTTAGATTGAGGAGAGAAACAGAGACAGAAAGGAGAGATACCTCAGGACCACTTCATCATCCTTGAAGGTGCCATGTGGTGCTAGGATACAAACAAAGGCCCCATATACAGTAAAGTGTGAGTTCTCTCAGAGGACTGGTCCTAAAATTTCTGAACAATTTTATCTTAAATAATTGACCCATTTTGAAGTCTTATCTATTAAAATAAATCATCACAAAGAAAAACTGCCTTTGCAATTGGTATTATTATTACAAAGCTTCTATCAAAAGCAATCACTGCACCATCTGGTTTGATAAACTAAGAGAGCCAAAGAGTAGCCATTCAAGTAACAGCTTTTTATCTCCATCAGTAAACTCACTGCAGCTTACCATGGTCGAGATTCAAAACCTAACGAATCTGGGAATCAAGCCACACGCCACAGCTCAGCTGACAACATACTAATGTGCATCTCAAGTACAGCTTGCTCTTTCTTAATCTAATAAATGACCCTCCTGTAAAATAAACTCATTCTGGGAACAATCACACAAAATGATGTAGCTGCTTTTGCTTCTGACTGGTTATTCCATGTACCTTCATGATAATGGTGAGCTGATCACTTCAGAATTTGCCCTAAAGTTTCTTCAATATTATATCCTTGCTTATTGGGAGCCAGATGATTTAACCCATCATTTTATAAGAGGCAAATGACTTTCACCTCTTGACCATGTACTCAAATTCACTTGGAATGGGCAATGACAGAGTGAGAATCATTATCTCAGAAACGTTCAGCTGTGCCACTGATACATAATAGTTGACTGAAGCCCAATTTAAATAGAATGAGCTGCTAGGGGAAAAATTCCACAAAAATCTTTTCATTTGGTTTCCAGATACTCCTTTGATTTGTAAAGATGCTTGTTTCTTAATTTTAATAAAATATGCTTTAGAAAAAAATAACAAAATTCTAGCCTACTTTTCACAACAATGTCATAAAGATATTAAATACAATGGAAATTAAAATAGCAAAACCTTCAGAAGGGAACAAAACATTGACACTGTGAAGTAATACGTCAGTGTCAAACTGAGTCATTTACTTAGGATACAGGTTATATTTTATGAAATGATTTTCCAAATCTCTCTTCTCATAGTAACTTAAGTAGCAACCTACACATTGGAATAAAGACTAGAGTTGCAGCACAAGTTGGTTTATGGCAATGAGTACATTAATAAAAAGCAAGTAAATTTTTCCAGAAAGAAAAGAATCTTAAGCAAAACAAGTAATCATAAGAACAGAAGATACTTATGTTTGCTTCATTATCAAGTAATAATATTATCTTGGCTTTACTAACTAAGCAGTAGGTTCAGGAGAGTTTTCAAATAAATAGTAATACATCAGATACAATTATTTGCTTAGTCAAGTTAGACGCCCAAGGTCAAAATTCTATCTATAGTATGTGGAAAGAAAGCAATCTTAGTGGCTGAAACAGTGTTGGAACATAGGTAAATGAAGAAAAATTAGATATTCATGGTACCCTCACTTCACTGGCTAACAGAGGCAAGTGTTTGGTGATCCATTAGGACATGTATTTATGTTCAAATTTAAATGTAACAGCTCCATGAGAAACAACTATGATCCTCAAAAAGAGTAGCATGTTTTTTTTTATTAACTCCTTAAAAGAAAGAAAAATTCCAATTGTATGCCTTAAAAGTTTTAGATGATTACAGCACATTGTCCTTAAAATCTTTTCATTGCTTTTAGAACTAGCTATTTATTATCTTAAAACAAACAAGTGCCTCATTTCACAGTTTCCCATCTATAAGTTTTCTAAAGAGACTATGGTCATAATAATACCTCTAGTTATTAATAATCCAGGCTTCCCCTTAGTTGCTTTTCTTTCTTTCTTTCTTTTAATCTTTATTTATTTATTGGATAGAGACATCCAGAAATTGAGAGGAAGGGGAAGATAGAAATGGAGAGAGACAGAGAGATACCTACAGCCCTGCTTCACCACTTGTGAAGCTTACCCCCTGCAGGTGGGGACCAAGGGCTTGAAGCTGGGTCCTTGAACACGGTACCGTGCACTCAACCAGGTGCGCCACCACCCAGCCCTGTTTTCATTTCTTTTAAAGATTAATTTTATAAAAGAGAGAGAGGAGGGCTGGGTGATGGCACACATTGTTGAGCTCATGTTCAGCAAGTTTTGCGAGTGGTGAAGTAGTGTTGCAGGTGTCTCTTTCTCTATCCCTATCATCCCTTCCCTCCTGATTTCTGGTTGTTTCTATCCAATAAATAAAGATGGGGGAGGGGAGGGAGAGGGTGAGGGAGAGAATGGAAACTCCATTCTGGTGCATTTAGTACTTGGGATCAAACTGAGGGTCTCAGGCATGCTAATCCTGTGCTTTACCTGCTGAGCTACTCCTCTAAGGTAGCCCACAGTTATAAACAGAGTTACTGTCTCTATCTTCCCATCCCCTTAAGTGGGAGAAACTGCAAGTCAGATTACAGAATCATAAAGTGCTGTATTCATTATTCCCTAAAACAGTATAAGGAAAGAATAACATTTGTAGATTATTAAGAGAGGTTGCCAACTTACTCAACATAGTATGTTCCATACTGAGGATCCTCTATTTTCTCCCAGCCATAAGGTAGTTCTGTAAATAAAAATAATAATAATTGAGTGGCATGTCAAATTTATAACCAATAGAAAACAATTCACCAGTGGGTGAATTTATATGTCTTTCATTTCATTATATTACTGTTTGGAAGAGTGACAGAAAGCTGAGGCATCACTTTCAAAGAACAAACATACTCCGAATGTTTGAATTGCTTCTTCAAGTCAGTGAGTGTCTCAGAAGATAAAATTAGAAGCAAGAACAAAAGGTGGCACTATACTCCAAAGATGACATATGAATCAAAAGCCATAAAAATAGTAATTATTTAAAAATCATCTGGTGTGTGCCTTTCCTTTATAAATCTTGATAGTGATGATATGTGACACATCTATTCCATAGTTCAATACAACAAACAACTGCTTCTTAAAATTTCCACTGCTACACATAAGACTTATTTCTACTATTTTATTCTGACCTACTTCTCTCCAAAGATGACATATGAATCACAAGCCATAAAAATAGTAATTATTCCAAAGAACAACCCAGCTTTTAGTTTTTGCCATTTTAAATAGGCAGTCTAGATTTGTCTAGGATATACTGATAACTGCTTTCCCTTGAATTAACTTAATCTGAGTATCTAAAGGAAAATATACTACACCAAGTGACTTAGGCAGAATTCATATTTGTGTGACAACAAAGAAGTATTTCATGCAGAGGTGTGTGTGTGTGTGTGTGTGTGTGTGTGTGTTCAGTCTCCAGGGCTTCACCACTCCAGGCTTACTTTGTAGGGGTGGGGGGAGAGGAGCCAATGCTTCCTTTTAATTGGTGGGGGTTGGTTAGAGCCTGTGTTGCATGCAGTGCAAAAAAGTGAACTATTTTGCAGATACTCATATAGAATTGCTACACATTACTTACTCCAAGTAACTGATTAGTAAAATATAACCAGAGAAACTGACCCTGTTAAGAAAGAATCCTTTTTTTTAACCCTCCTACTACATCTATTTTTCCAAGTAAGGTTTTGTGAAGAATGATTTTATTAGTCACACATGGATTAAGTCAGCAGGCCTGCACCTAGCAGGTGGTTCCAGTGCTATCAATTATATTTAGAAGCCCAACAAGAAAACACACACACACAACTCCACAGCTGTATATTATAATAGCCTCAGTTCCACTTTCAATTCCATTCATTTGTTTACTGTTATGCTGAAATGCAAACATATATGTGTGTATACACAAATGACATATGCTAGACATCATGTAGGCATGGAATATAAGATTTATACTTTTATCTTATTTATGATATATCAGCTTTGTAAGTAAATATTCCACTATAATGAAGCTACAAGCTATAGCAACTGTTATACTCTAATAAAAATTAGTCGGGGCAAGGTGGTGGTGCACCTGGCTGAGTCCATATGTTACAATGTACGAAGACCTGGGTTCAAGTCCTTGGTTCAAGCCCCTGATTCCCAACTACAGTGGGGAAAGCTTTGTGAGAAAAGCAAGGCTGCCCGTGTCTGTCTTTTTCCCTCTCCACCTCCCCCTTCCCACTCGATTTCTGGCTGCCTCTATCCAATAAATAAGGGTAATTAAAAAAATAATAATAAGTCTACCTTCAGAATAAAACCATTTAAAAGAATGACAAGTCTCTTGATGAAAATTTCTGAATCACTTATCACCTTTCTCCCGCATTTTCTCTTTCTACACACACATACACACACACACACACACACACACACACACACACACACACACACACACACACGATTTGGAGCTGGAAGAACTGTGGTTTTTCCTCTGAAGGACCTGGCTGAGGTGAAGGAGACTAGTATAGTTGAAAATTAACTACTATAAAATATCTATGAAGACTGAGATACACTGTAGTTCACTTTCATTCTCCACAAGTTAGGATGCAAACAAAATTAAGCAGGTGCAATGTTTTATGATTAATCAACTATTACATGTTTAAGAGTGTTTTATCTGTAAAAAAATTCTGTAGGAACATATAATAAACATTTCTATTAAGGGTCTTCCACAGTGTTTTTTTCCCTGTTATAGAAATTTTCCTGACATACTATGGTACTGAATGGCATGGACTAAGGATATATTCTACTGATACAACTGCATCACAGCTGAATTTATGCCTTGACTCTAGAGAAATTTGGAGACTCGGAGGAGGAACTATAAAGATGTTGAAACTTCCTTTGATAGCTGAATAGTTCATTTAAAAGGATATATTAGTGCTTCATAAAGACAAGCCATCAACATAAATTTATTTCAGTGTTAACCTTGTAGCTGAGTCAGAATTTTAGTTACCACTTAAAGCAATTATCAACTAATGCACAGCATTCAGCTCTTTCTAGGAGAATAAGCAAATTGGTGATTTATATTTGGGGTTACTTCTAGTAATCATTTTAAATGTTAACAACTGATTTTCTTTTTTTCCTTCTCTTCTTACTCTTCCTTCCTTATGCAAAAAAAAAAAAAAAAAAAAGAGATACAATACACTTTGTGATCTTAACTGATAGTCTGAAGAAGAAAGACAAGAGATAAATGATACAATGAAGATAAATATGTTATTGGGAAGTACAAAGGAATGACACCAATTTCCTGGTAATAGTTGTTGTCCGGAAGGTGATATTTGAGCAAAAGAATGAGTTGAGGCTGGAAAGAAAGAGGCCACTTCATACAAATGAAAGCTCACTGATGTATTACAAATGCTGTCCATTTCCAGTAATTACAAGTAATTTAGCAGGGCTTTAGTAAAGGCTGCATGCCAAGTGCTTGTCTCCGTGGCAAGCACCAAATCTGGACTATGTTATGGGGCTTAATCTTTATTCTGATGATGTAATAATTAAGCTGGACTGCTCCATGATTGAACAGATGAAGCAGATTGAAAATAAAGGCAGATAAATATGAAATCATTTAGACAAGGTAAGAAATTACAAAGGGTGGACCTAAGGCAGTAGTCATGGGAATGGAGAGAAAGAATAAATGCTAAAGACAGCACAGTCAAAATAAAGAACTCTGAGCAAAATGAAGACTGAGAAACAGAAGGGAGGAGAACAAGATGATTTTCCTCTGGCTTTAAATAAAACATTAGCAAATATTTGTTGAATACTATAAAAACAGTAGTGAGAATAGAAAAGCAGTATTTATTTGACTTTAGAAGAAATTAGGAGATAAGCAAGAGGTTCATAGGATAATATGGAATACCAATGATGAATATTCAAGAGATAACAGATTTCTTAAAGAAAGAATTGACAGAATTCAGTAGTGGGCTGGCAAAATAGCTCACTTGGATAATGTGCCTGCTAAGTAAGCCATGTAAGTGACCCAGGTTCAAACCTGGTCCCCACTGCACTGGAGCAGAAGCTTTGGTGCTATGATGTCTTTCCTCCTCCTTTTCGTTTTCTATCTGAAGATGCCAGTCCCAATGATGACAAAGTAATAATAGTTAATTTAAAAAATAATAATAATGTAAAAAGAACTCAGCAGTTAACTGGAATGGAGAGGGTAAGGTGAGGAAAGTCTTATGATGACAACCATTCTTTGGCTCAAGAACTAGGACAATGTGATACTATTTGTAAATAGTGGAAAAATTTAGTTCAGTTTTAGATATTACATTTGAGGGACCTACAGATTATCTTGACAGGAATGACCAACAAGACCTTGGAAATAAGAAACTGATTTTCTTCCTTTTTTTTTTTTTAATATTTGTTAACTTTGTTAATGAAAGAGATGGAGACAGAGGAACAGAGCATCACTCTGGCACCGGTGATACTGGAGACTGAACTTGGGAATCTCATGCTTGTGAGTCTTTTTTACTATGCCACCTTCTAGGCTACAACAAACAAACAAACAACCAGTTTTCAAAAGAGAAATGTAGTTAGATAAAGTTTTTGGGGACTACACTTATGTTCACAGCAGCACAATTCATAATAGCTAAAACCTGGAAGCAACCCGGGTGCCCAATAGCAGATGAGTGGCTGAGAAAGCTGTGGTATATATATATATATATACAATGGAATACTACACAGCTATTAAGAACAATGAACCCACCTTCTCTGACCCATCTTGGATGGAGCTAGAAGGAATTATGTTAAGTGAGCTAAGTCAGAAAGATAAAGAGGGGTATGGAATGATCCCACTCATCAACAGAAGTTGAGAAAGAAGAACAGAAAGGGAAATTAAAAGCAGGATCTGACTAAATCTAGAGTAGGTCACCAAAGTAAAAACCCTGTGGTGAGGGGGAGGGTGGGCATTCGGTTTCCCAGGGCGGCGGGGGGGTGGAATAGGACAGTCTTTTGGTGGTGGGAATGGTGTCTATGTACACTTCTATTAAACTGTAGTCATATAAACCACAATTTAATTAATATGAGAGGGGAAAATTGATTGTATTTCTCCAACTTTTTAAAACACAGACTGAGTCTTTTTAATATATAGGCTGAGTCTTTGATATACTGACTCTCTCAAAAGCCTAGACCAGGGAGAACAAGAAGCAACCAGTGGCACAGCTATAGACAAGATGTTGGGTATTATACAGCAAATCCTAGAAGGGACTTTTCAAAGTTAACCCAATAATAATGTAATGATAACAATAACTATCCATTGTCTTCTTGAACCCTAAGACAGCAGGAACCTCACATTTCCACTATACAGCCTATATTTCCCCCAGTCCTGGAACCTCAGGGTGGGGTGCACTTTCCTGCATGCTTCTCTCAATTCATATCAAATAATAGTGCACCCACTGATCACAACCTAATCAATGCAACAAGTGCCACCTCAGCATGCTTCACTTCAGACTGTGTTCTGGACTTCAGGTGTGGAATAACAACCCTTCAGCTTACTAGGGTGAGACCTGTCCTTTCATAGTATTCTCTAATTCCATTCCAGGTGGTTCACTTCCTAACAAAGTCCCAAAACCTAGATATAGACTAGGTCCCTTGAGATAGAGCATATGTACACATGTATCCATAAACTAGGACAAAATATATACCTGAAAGCAAAAGTACACAATAGTTTGCAGTGAGTATCCCCCAACACTTCATCTGCACTATTCCAGCCTTTAGGTCCGTGATTGTTCAACAATTTGTTTGGCTTTGTATGTTAACTCTCTTTTCAGCCACCAGGTTCCAGATGCCAGCAGGATGCCAATCAGACTTCCCTGGACAGAGGACCCCACCAGTGTGTTCTGGAGCTCCGCTTCCCCAGAGACCCACCCTAATAGGGAAAGAGAGAGGCAGACTGGGAGTATGGATTGACCAGTCAATGCCCATGTTCAGCGGGGAAGCAATTACAGAAGCCAGACCTTCCACCTTCTGCAACCCACAATGACCTTGGGTCCATACTCCCAGAGGGACAGAGAATGGGAAAGCTATCAGGGGAGAGGATAGGATATGGAGATCTGGTGGTGGGAATTGTGTAGAGTTGTAAGCCTCCTATCCTATGGTTTTGTTAATGTTTCCTTTTTTAAATAAAAAAAATTTTTGAGGACACTGCAGTTAAAGTTCTGGCATTGGACAAGATAGCCTAGATAGATAGTGACTATAAAGTGATGAACAGAACCTTAGGAGCATTAATAATTTAAGGAGCACATGGAAAAAGTAAGATTAGTTAGAACAGTCACAGGGGAAATGGTGTCAAAGAAGATAGAAGGCAGCAAAGTTAACACTATCTGACCCTTTCCTTTTATAGTACACTCTAATTTCATCTCAGGTGGTTCACTTTCTAACAAAGTCCCATAACCTAGATATACACCAGTTTCTGTGAGAGAGAGCTTATGTTCACACGTATCCATAAACTACTGCAAAATATATACCTGAAAGCAGAAGTACACTAGAGTTTGTAGTGAGTACCTCCCTAACACTTCCTCTCCACTATTCCAAGCTTTGGATCCATGATTGCTCAACAATTTGTTTGGCTTCATATGTTAACTCTCTTTTCAATCACCAGGTTCCAGATGCCACCAGGATGCTGGCCAGGCTTCCCTGGATTGAAGACCCCACCAATGTGTCCTGGGGCTCAGCTTCCCCAGAGACACACCCTACTAGGGAAAGAGAGAGGCAGACTGGGAGTATGGACCGACCAGTCAATGCCCATGTTCAGTGGGGAAGCAATTACAGAAGCCAGACCTTCTACCTTCTGCAACCCTCAATGACCCTGGGTCCATGCTCCCAGAGGGATAGAGAATGGGAAAACTATCAGGGGAGGGGGTGGGTTATGGAGATTGGGTGGTGGGAATTGTGTGGAGTTGTACCCCTCCTACCTTATGGTTTTGTTCATTAATCCTTTCTTAAATAAAAAATTTAAAAAAAAAGACTAAAAAGAGGACATGAAACTTGTCAGTCATGTTATTGATGACATTAAAAAAATAGTTTTAACGAAAAGGCAGGGGGCAAAAGCCAGCAAACTGCAACCACTGACGCACAGGTTCAAAGTAGATTCCTTGGGCCAGCAAAATAGCTCCCTTATATAGTGTATTGCTTTGCCATGTGCATGACCCAGATTTGAGCGCAAAGAAGAAAATGTTGGTGCTGTGGTTCCTCCTCTGCTCCCCCACCCACGCCCTGTCTCACTTAGCCCGGAGTGATGAGGTCAAGGAGACAATAACAATAACAACAAAAAAAAATAGATGGGTTTCTTATGAAAACATGACTTAAAAATAAAATCAGGAAAAGAATAAAAAAAAAAAAGAAAGAAAGAAAACATCTTGTGTTTTGCCCAGTTCATGATCCAGATTTAAGCCTCTACTTCAGTTCGGTGCTTTGGTGGTGTCTCTCCCTCTCTCCACCTATCTCTATCTGAAAAAGCTGTTCAGGAGCAGTGGGACCCAGGTGAAGATAAATAAATAAATAAATACTAACACAACCTTGATGTGAAAAAGCTAATGTGAGAACTATGAGTAGGAAAAAAGTCAAGTGACATTGTGTCTATGTTTTACATAGGAAAGATCTAAAGGCTTTTTCTACATTAGAAACTAAAGCATTTCCCCAAAAGTTGATTTAAAAAGCAAAACTATTTCTGGCATATCAAGCAGCTGGCTGATTTTAAAGCCCTAAATTTGACTGTCTTCCTTCTTTTTTCCTTCCTTCCTTCCTTCTCAAATAGGTTTTTTCCTACTTAAATAAATTACAATTGCTCTTCATTGTTGCTCTCTTTTCAGTTGATAATTTCCTTTTATCATTCTCTAAACTCCAAAATGGCATCAACACTGAATACATTTTAGTCAAATTACTGTTAGTAAAAATTTAATCTTTTACCACAGAAGGGGTTGAGAGTGAACTAGATTTCTGATGCTGCTTTTTTCAGATAAATACTTAACCAAAACACTAGCTACTTTATTTGACTGCAAGATAAATATGTACATTAATTAAACTATTACATATAATATAAAGACACAGTTGGGTTCTAAATATCAGAATGGTGGGGAGAAAAAGGGCAGGTTTTAGAAAAATCTTAAATGTTTAGCAGAATGCAAAAGAATAGCATAAGCTATAAAAACCCTACAATTAGAAATACTGTATTATCACAATGGAATATTACTCAGCTATTAAAAATGGCAAATTCACCTTTTTCACCTCATCTTGGATGGAGCTTGAAGGAATCATGTTAAGTGACACAAGCCAGAAAGAGAAGGATGAATATGGGATCTTACTCATAGACAGAAGTTGAGAAATAAGAACAGAAGGGAAAACTCTTAAGCAGAATTTGGATTGGAGTTGGTGTATTGCACCAAAGTAAAAGACTCTGGGGGGCGGGGGAGGGTTCGGGTCCTAGAATGTGATGGCAGAGGACCTAGTGGGGGTTGAACTGTTATGTGGAAAAGTGAGAAATATTACACATTTATAAACTACTGTATTTTACTGCAGAATGTAAACCATTAATCCCCAAATAAAGGAAAAAAGGGAAAAATATTGTATTATTCCACTTGGAGCATTGACTCTATGTAAAGCATCTATATAAGTGAGATATAGCCTGGTCAAGAAATAACCCAATGTAGGAATATTTCTCCCCATTCAGGGAGGAGACTGAGTAGATCGTGAAAGGTGTAAGGGATAGTTGAGCATAAAACAAATAGGGCCGGGAGGTAGTGCACTGGGTTAGCACATGGTGCAAAGAGCAAGGACTTGCTCATGGATCCCGATTCCAGACTCCAGTTCCCCACCTGCAGAGGGGTGGCTTCACAAGAGATAAAGCAGGTCTGCAGATGTCTGTCTTTCTTTCCCCCTTTTCTGTCTTCCCCATTTCTCTCAATTTTTCTCTGTCCAATCTGGCAGTAACATAACAGCAGCAATAACAACAATGACAATAACAATAAAGGCAACAAAATGGAAAAAAATGGCCTCCAGGAGCTGTGGATTTGTAGTGCAGGAACTGAGCCCAAGTGATAACCCTGGAGGCCAAAAATAAATAAATAAATAAATAAAGAAGAAGAAGGAAAGGGAGAAACAATAGGTTCAAGGTTCCAAATTATGAGGTTACCCACCAGGTCAAGTAAAGGTGGTGCTAAAAAAAAAGACATACTCACTATGTACTGGGAAAAGAAAAAGATCATATTAAAATTGAAAAATTTAAAGCAAAATATGAAACAAAATTGAAAAAAGGCATATTTAGTTGTGGAGTTGGAGGAGTAGATCATATATTAGAAGGTTTTGAACATTACTAGCACACTGATTACAACCGTTCTATTATAAGGTATCAGTAGGATGGTCATGTACTATCTGCTTTGGAGAATAAAAGAGACACTGTGCTATCATTAAACAAGGGCAAGAGGAATAAATTGGGTTCATTATGGAGCATTATGACATATGGTCAGTTTTAATGTAAACAGCATCTCTCCTCCTCCTCCAATTCCTGCTCTCCCTCTCTCTCTTCCAGAGCACTGCTCAGCTTTGATTTATAGTGGTGCTGGTGATTGTACCTGGAACCCTTATGGCCTCAGTCATGAAAGTCTTTTTGCATAACCATCATGCTATCTTCCCAGTCCTTATCCTATTTCTGTAGGAGGGTAAGAATGGGAAAAACATTTCTAGTTTCTCTAAGTTCCTCCACTTCTCTAAGAGAGAATATTTCATGGGGGCCAGGTGGTGGTGCACCCAGTTAAGTGTGCATAATAGTATGTGCCAGGACCTGCGAAAGGACATGGTTAGAGCCCCTGCTCCCTGCTTGCAGGGGGGAAGCTTCATGAGCAATGCAGCAGGTCTCAGAGTGTCTTTCTCTCTCCTTCTCTATCTCCCCCTCCCTTCTCAATTTCTCTCTGTCTTGTCAAATAAAATAGGAAAGAAAGGAAGGAAGATTTCATTTGATTGGTGACTTTTAGAGAACAATGCTCTGCTCCAGGACACTTACTATTCCAGCCCTCTTGCTAGTTTGGATGCCAATTCTTCCTGCAGAAAGGATGTGTTCTACTCTCTTTCTTACCATGCCTGCCCTAGGGGAGGAGGCCTGAGCTCCACAGAGACAACAGAGAGTATTTTCAGCTGCCTCCTTTGGGGTTAGATATGGTTAGGCCAGATACATGTAGAGTTAAAACTGTGATGACTTGTCAGCTGGCATTCTAACCTGCTCTCTGGTTCTTGTTTTAAATCTTTATTGATTCCCAACTGGTGACTAAAGGTATGCATTTACCTTATTGCCTCTCCTCAGAATCTTAGAGATAATAAAATATATCTTTACGAAGAATGTTATTTCCTTCTGTAGTGGAGCAAAAATCTATTTCAACTCTGCCCCAACATATCTTTGGGTAAAGGTCACTATTAATATGACAGGAGAGGCCTAGAAGTCAGAAAGTAGCTGTGAATAAGTATACATGTTACTAATAAATTTTCCTTCAAGTTTTCTTTTCTCTTTACTTTCTCACTTCCTATCTGCTGGCTTATTTGTCTTACTTTGAACTCAGAGGGTGCAGAATATTTTTTTAAGATTTATTTATTTATTTGTCGGGAAATTGTGAGGATGTGGTTGAGCTTGGCAGGGCTTGACTTGAGGGGACATCCATCCTGTCAGTCTCTCTCTACTGAGAGGTTGAGCAAGGAGGGACAAAACCCCCCAAGGTTTGCCCTGTCTTATCAGACTCCCTGACTCACACAGCACCCTGAATTTCTGATACTATGGCCTGCTCCCTTATTATCTACATAATCGTTTTGCCTGAAAGATCCCCACCCATTCCATTCCTTTGATCTATCTTCTTTCTACCCTCAAGACCCTTCCTGCCTCCAGGGTATTATTAATCCTACCAGTTAAAACCCCCGCAACAGTTGCTAAGGAAGTTCCTACCTTTCCCAGCCCCTTTTGCCTTTCTTGACCCCTTTCCTAGCCATTTCCGTTGCCACTTCCAGGTCCGACCTTTAAAAGCCTAGGCTCTCTGATCAATAAAGAATCGAATCACCTCACCACCATGAGTTCTGTTCATGAGTCATCTCCCTCGCATTGCTGAGTGAGTAGCAGCCCAGGCTGGCTTCAGTCGCATTTTCTCCAACCCAGAGAGTACATGCCCGGGAAGAGGCACCCCCATGCTAGCCTGGCATTTATTTATGAGACAGATAGAAGGAGAGAGAACCAGACTGTCATTCTGGTATATACAATGCCAGGGATTGAATTAAGGACCACCTCCCAAGTGACTAGTATAGGGTAATTTCTTTCTATCTCTCTCTCTCTCCTTCTGAATACTTAAGTCTCTACTGATGAGATACAGGGGCAAATAAGATAAAAATCACTGCTGTTATAGATGATGTTATGTAGGTACAATGCAATATAAAAATATAAACAAAATTAAAATATAAATATAAAATATAAATATTAAAAAGCATTGATATTATGTAAAATATGATATATATGTTATGTGGCAGTATTAAGCAGAGAAGATACTACCTAAATCTGACCAAGAAAAAAATGACAGAGGAGGTAAAAAAGGAATTATATTTATGGCGGGGAAAATAGCATAAAGATTATACAGACTCTGTGTCTGAGGCCCCCATTTGTTTTTACCAGAACACTGCTTAGGTCTGGCTTATGGTGGTGCTAGGGATTAAACCTGGGGCTCTGGAGCCTCAGACATGAGTCTCTTTGCCTAACTGATATGCTACCTCCCCTACCCACCCCAGTGTAGCTTTAACTTAGGACCAGGGAAATAGTTCAGCCTCTCAGAGCACTAATTAGTATGCCTAAGGCCCCAGAGGCTGCCAAGTCAAGCCTTGATGGAACCTTTTATCAGAGCTGAGAAATGCTCTCTCTTCTTATTCCTTTCCTCCTCCCTTCCTTCCTTTCTTCTTCTTCTTCTTCTCCTTCTTCTCCTTCTTCTTCATTCTCTCACTCATAAATAAATCTTTAAAAAAACAATAAAAACAAACAAAAAGCAAACAAACAAAAAAAAGCTAAACAATTTAGTCTACAGATCCATTTAGTGGGATTTCTAATTAGCTAAGTAGAGACCTCACAGTACTCTTGACAGGGCTGCTCTGCTCACTCCTGATTCAGAACATTCTTGAGTACCTCATAACCTGACATGTAGAAGGAATAAGAATATCACTGCCAATTTGTATGCAAAATAGCAGAGAAGCTTAATTTATGTTTCCCCAAAGGGAACATTATGAAAAAATTAGTTCCAACATTTCCTTCCTGTTCACTGACAGAGTTTGATCAACCACCATTTTGGCATAAAACATGTATTTAGCATGAAGGATGAAAAGACCAAGACTAATCTAAAAGAGTGTGAATTAGAGAAATGGAAAGATAAATGTGAAAGTAAAAGCATACACAGAGCCTAGATGCACAAACAGCTACATGAGAAAGCAAGTACAAGGTGTTCATTGTACTATCTCAGTGGTAGACATCTGTACATTTAATTTTTCTATATATTAAAAAATGCTCACAATAATACATTAGCCAAATAGAGGTGAAAAATAATAGAGATGTGAAACTATAGAGGGGACAAAGCAAAAAGAATAAAGCAAGACACAGATTTATAAGTCCAAAGACTGGCCTAGAGGATTACAGTGAATGAGGCCTACAGCAAAAATAAGGACAAGATGACCTTAGAAAAAGATGCTAAATTTAATTTTAAACACACGTATTTAAAGGGTTAGTATGACAAAGAAAAGAAAGGCTTAAATACTACATGGACTACAGGCATGAAATTCAGAACAGAGAAAAATACTACTGACTTAGATAAGGGGGGCAGGCACAGTAAACTGATAGTTAAAACTATGAAAATAAATATAGTCTACAAAGGAAAACAGGAAAAGGGAGACCTGAACAGAAACAATTAGTGGGCAGGAAAAGAAATGGAGGTCAGCATCAGAGACAGGTCTGAGGAAATTATTATCACATTCACAATCTTTAAACAGTCAGATTCTATATAGTATTATATACTTAGTTTACCTATAAAAAAAACTTCACTATAAAGAACTCACTATTGAAATCATTATACAGGAAGCATGGTACAAAAGTTATTTTAAAATTACTTGCCGAGGTATGATTTACATATAGTAAAATGTAGACTTTCTTGGTCATTGCTCTAATATTTATTTATTTATTTATTTATCAGTCATTGGAAGGGGCTTCACCAATTGGGGCTGACTTTTCTAAATAAATAGAGAAAGATACAGATAAAGAGGGTAGGAGGGAGGGAGGGAAGGAAGGGGGAAGGAGAGAGAGAAAGGACACCACAGCACTGAAACTTTCCCAGTGTGTTGGGGGCTAGGCTTGAGCCTGGGTTGCTCATACAATAAAGCAGGAAACCTCTCAAGCAATTTTGCTCTTGCAGAGTCCCAAATGCACAGTGCTTACTCAGCTATAAAAAAAAATGAGGGAGTCGGGCGGTAGCGCAGCGGGTTAAGCATAGGTGGTGAAAAGTCCAAGGATCTTCATAAGGATTCTGGTTGGAACCCCCGGCTCTCCACCTGCAGGGGAGTCGCTTCACAGGTGGTGAAGCAGGTCTGCAGGTGTCTATCTTTCTCTCCCCCTCTCTGTCTCCCCTCCCCCCTCCACTTCTCTCTGTCCTATCTAACAACGACGATATCAGTAACAACAAAAAAGACAGCAAGGGCAACAAAAGAGAAAATAAATAAATAAAATTGCAAATAAAAAAACGAATGACCTGAGAGCTGAGATACTGAATAAAGCAATGGATTCTCAAGCATGAGGGTCTTGGAGTTCTTTTTTTGGGGTTGGATGGGGTGGGCAGGGGGCTTCCAGAGTTTTGTCCCAGGCATTACATGTGTCAGAGTGATGCTTTGGCACTCATTCTCTCTTCCACTCCTCTCTCAATAAATAAGTAAAATCATTCTGAAAACATACATACATATATATGTGTATTAAAATAAGTTTTGGAAATTGTTAACAAAGTGTCTAATAATCCCATCATTCCAAAGAATTCTTTCAATTTACCTCATTTCCCACACCACAGCCCTCATTTTCTGACTTTCTGTAAACATTGATGAGTTTGCCTGTTGTTGGGTTTTAAATAATGGTTAACTGAATACCCACAGGTGTATGGGGGTGGAGAGGCCAGAGCAGTGTTTTGCTATATGTGGTGCTGAGGATTGAACTTATAAGTTCAGCTTTCTACTGTTGTACTACCTCTCAGGCCTCAAGTGCCTATTTGTGTCAGTTTGTTTTATTTAATATGTTTTTAAGATCCATTCATGCTGTTAAATGTTAACAGATATTTTCTTTATATTTATGAGTAGTATTTCACTGAATGACTATACCACAAACAGACTGCTGATGAATGTTTGTGATTTCAGTTGATGGTATGAAGTGAGCTGAATGGCCAGGTGATGGCAAACTTTATGGAACACACATATTACAATGTGCAAGGACCCACCCAGATTCAAGCCCCTGCTCCCTACCTGCTTGAGGGAAGCTTCATGAGTGGTAATGCAGGGTTGCAAGTGTATCTCTTTCTTTCTCCCTCTTCACCTCCCCTCCCCCTTCCTTCTCAATTTATCTATGTCCTGTCACAATAAAAATGGCCATCAGAAGCAGTGGTTCATAGTGCCGGCACTGAGCCCCAGAGATAACCCAGGAGACGAGAGAGAGAGAGAGGGAGAGGGATAGAGAGAGAGAAGGGGAGAGAAAGAGACACATCTGTAGCCCTGCTCCACCACTTGGGAAGCTTCCTCTCTGCAGGTGGGAATCAGGGGCTTGAATCTGCATCATTATACATGGTGATATGTTTGCTTACTTAACAAGGTGTGCCACTGACCAGCCCCTAAAACTTTGGCTTTCAGAACAAACATAAATAAGACAATTTTAAGGAGTAGAGACAGTTCACATGTAGAGCACATACCTTACTACACAACAGGCCCTGGGTTCAAACCCCGGAACAACATGAGAATACCATAGATGGTGTCTTTCTACCCCCTCCCCCATCTATCTGTCTGTCTGTCTGCCTGCCTATCTACTTTCTCCTTCTCTCTCTCTCCTTTAAAGAATGGAAAAAAAAAAAAGGGCTGGGTGGTGGTGCACCCAGGTTACATAGGCTCCTGTGATGAATATGGGCCCCAGATCAAATCGATAGGGTCTACAGTTTACAATATTTATATACTTTTCTCATATTTGGGAGCTATTCTCTTCCCTGATCCAGCTTTCCAATGTGTCCCGGAGCCCCAGTTCCCCAGAGCCCTGCCTTACTAGGGAGAGACAGGCTGGGAGTATGGATGGACCTGCCAATGCCTGTGTCCAGTGGAGAAGCAATTACAGAAGTCAGACTTTCCACCTTCTACACCCCATAATGATCCTGGGTCTAGGCTCACAGAGGGATAAAGAATAGAAAAGCTATCAGGGGAGAGGTGAGGGTATGGAGTTCTGGTGGTGGGAATTATGTGGAGTTGTACCCCTCTTATACTATGGTCTTGTTAATATTTCCATTTTATGAATAAATTTTTTAAATGTCTGTAAAAAAAAAAGATGAAAAAGAATTCAAGCCAGAGAGGTCACTCAGCCATAGTATGGCATATGCATGAGCTCGTGAGTTAATTACCCAGTACCACATACACATAAAAATGGACCATGCTTAAGAATATAATTTTACAGTCCTCAAAATGAAGGATATGAGCTGGACAGTTCTCCTGGTAGAACATACATGTTATCAAGTGTGAGGGCTCTGGTTTGAGACTTGACACTACATGGGAGCACCATGGCATCAGGGGAAGCTCCCTCTTCCCCTTGCCATCTTTACATAAAGTTAAAATGAAAAGTCAGGGCAGAAGTTAAATTGTGCATACATGTGGGGGAAAAAAAGAAGGCAGGGATAAAATCTCTCATACAATTAGTTGCAATGACATAATGGCCATGGTCAGCTGATTATTATGTCTGCCTACTGCTTATGCATATTATCTTTTATTTTGGGCTTTGGGAAATCTGTGATCTCTGCAAGAAGAAACGAAGAACAGGGTAGCAGAAAGGGCTTCAGAACCTACCCCCATCTTCACAGTCTTCAGGAGCTTTGGCTTTCTTACAAAGACGAGGATCCAACCAGGTGGTTGTCTTAGTATTGTGGCTGCAGAATAAAAATTACAGTTAGAAACTGAAAAGTAAAGGAGAAAGCATTTAAAATGTAAAAGTTAAAAGGAATGTGCAGCTTGAACATTTATCTCCTATGAGTTGCTTGTATCCCAATTCAATAACAGTGGTTCTCAGTCTGTTACTTCAAAATTTCAGAAAAGGAAACAAACAGAGTGACAGAATGAGGGAAAGTCACCACAGACTCAGAGCACCACCCAGAGGTGGTGCTGGGGCTCAAACCTGAGCCTCACAAATGGCAAAGCACACATGTCCTACCCGGTGAACTCTCTCTCTAGTCTTTAGTTTTATCTTTTTAAAAAATTCTTTATTTCATGAACTTGTGAGAGAAGAAGAGAGGTAGAGACCAGAACAGCACCCATTGGCACATGTGGTACTCAAAGTTGGAGGCTCCAGATTGCAAGCCTAGCAGTTTACTGCTGTACCACCTCTGCCTTGTCAAATTATTAAAAAAAAAAAAAAAATTAAAAACAGGAGGCCGGGTGATAGTGCACTGGGTTAAGTATACTTAGTATGAAGCGCAACGACCGATGCAAGGATCCCAGTTCAAGCCCCCGGATCTCCACCTGCAAGAGAGTCAATTCACAAGCCGTGAAGATAGAGAGAAATAGAGAGAGGAGGGAAAGACAGAGAGGGAGAAAGACACCTACAGACCTGTTTCACCACCTGTGAAGCACTCACCTGCAGGTGGGGAGTTAGGGGCTCGAATCAGAATCCTTACACCAGTTCTTGCACTCCCATACCATTTTTTAAAAATCCATTTATTAACATTAGAGAGAAGGACAGCGGGAACCAGAGCATTACCTTGGCATACTTAATACCTGGGGTTGTGGCCTTATGGTTTTAGACTCTGTACCACCTTATGGTTTTAGACTCTGTACCACCTTATGGCCTTATGGTTTTAGACTCTGTACCACCTCCCTCTATCATGGGAAAACGTGAAATTGTACTACTGTAACAACAAGATTTTTGTAAATCAACACTTCTCCAATAGAGTGATCTATTTTTATTTTTTAAAGAAGGAAAAATAAAAAATGCCCCCACTCCAAATGTCCTCCCGCAAACAGTTCTTTCAGATGCTCATTAAGTCTGGTAAATCAACTGAAAAGTTTAAGAGGAAAGATAGGAAAGTACTGGGATTCGACTTCCGGAGGCGGAGCTACGAGCAGCAGATAGCTTTCTCACCTCTCCTCTCCCGGATCAACTAGGAATACCAAAGGAGACCACCAGGACCGAAACAAGACAGGACTAGAATGACCAGAGGAACCCAGTAAATCACCCGTGAGTACAAACACGCGTGGCTGGTGACAGAGAGGAGAGAGGGGCCTAAGGAGAGATTAAGTGACTGCTAACAGTTCAACAGTTTATCAGTGGAGACACCACCTCCAGTCTGCTCCACAACAAGGGGACAGCTGAAGGGAGGAAAGGACTCCCCAGAGACTCACCAAGTGCAACTCTGAGTCTCCATTGCTACTACCCTCAGAATCTGGAGCAGCAACAGGGAGGGACACCAGGGGACAGAGATCTAACCGGGAAACTAAGGAGAAGACCTATACCTCTGTGGCATAGCTGAGGGGCTGTGAAAGTCTCTTTGCATAACCACTGCATTATCTCTGCCACACCCTGCTTTATCTCTTGGTCAGGAGTCCGTGATTAAGCTAAGAAGCCTATTGATAGTTTAAAAGCCCTCAGGCTCCCATAGCCTACAGGGAAGAAAAAAAAAGAGGCTTTTACACCACTGAGCTCCAACTCAGGGATTGAAAAAACTGTTAACTTCCACCACGGTAAACCCTTTAATTAAATTACTTAGACACAAGTCAATCCAGGCAATAGTGATCAATAATTTGAAAAGTACTGATAAAGGGAACTCATAACATAATATATAAAATGGTTAAAACAACAAAAAAAAATATTGGAGACTCGAACCAGGACAAGAGTCCACCTAAAAGTCCTCCAGAGGGTGAAGCACAAAACAACGAGTTCAACATCCAAACATTAGCTAAGGAAATAATAACAGGAGTGAGTAAAGAATTTGAAAAAATTATAATCAGAAATGCAGGAACAACAAATGACAATATGGAAGAAAATTCTAATTATCTCATGGTTATTAGAGAGCTGAAAGCTGAAATTGCTGAGCTAAGAAGGCAACTAGCTGAACAAGCTAAAACAGTATCAGAGCAGGGCAACAAAACAGATGAACTCCAGAAAGCAGTAGAGGGCAGAGAGAATAGAATCTATGAGGCTGAAGACAGAATTAGCAAGATTGAGGATGAATTAGAGACAACTAAAAAAGAAGTAAGAGATCTCAAAAAGAGATTAAGAGATGCTGAAAACAACAACAGAGTCCTATGGGATGACTTCAAAAGAAACAATATACGCATTATTGGCTTACCAGAGGAAGAAAGAGGAGAGGAAGAAAGCATTCTCCAGGCCATAATAGCTAAAAATTTCTCTAGTCTAGACAACACCAAAGACATAAAGATTCAAGAAGCCCAGAGGGTCCCAAACAGAATTAACCCAGACCTAAAGACACCAAGACATGTCATACTTAGAATGGAAAGGAATAAGGATAAAGAAAGGATCCTCAAGGCTGCAAGAGAAAAACAAAGAGTCACCTACAAAGAAAAACCCATAAGATTAGCAGCAGACTTCTCCATACAAACACTACAGGCCAGAAGAGAATGGCAAGATATCTATCGAGTGCTCAATGAGAAAGGCTTTCAGCCAAGAATACTATATCCTGCTAGACTGTCATTCAGACTAGATGGAAGCATCAAACCCTTCTCAGACAAGCAACAGTTGAAGGAAGCAACCATCACCAAGCCTGCCCTGAAAGAAGTTCTGAAAGGTCTCCTATAAACAACCAGACCACCACAAATAGGACACATATCAAAACACTCTAAAACTCTACAAGAATGGCGTTAAAATATCTTCAGTCTTTGATATCAATAAATGTCAATGGCCTGAATTCACCTATTAAAAGACACAGAGTAGGAAGATGGATCAGAAAACACAACCCAACAATATGCTATCTACAGGAAACTCACCTAACTCAACAAGACAAACACAGACTTAAAGTGAAAGGATGGAAAACTATCATACAAGCCAATGGCCCACAAAAAAGGGCAGGAACAGCTATTCTCATATCTGACATGATAGACTTTAAAATAGATAAGATTAAAAAAGATAGGAATGGACACTACTTAATGCTCAGAGGATCAGTCAATCAAGAGGACTTAACAATTATTAATATCTATGCACTCAATGAGAAGCCATCTAAATACATCAAACTTCTACTGAAAGAGCTACAGCAATATATTAACAGTAACACAATCATAGTAGGGGACTTCAACACCCCACTATCTCAACTTGACAGATCAACCAGGAAGAAAATCAGTAAAGACATAAGGGAGCTAAATGAAGAGATAGATAAACTAGAACTATTGGACATTTTCAGAGTCATTCATCCCAAGAAACTGGAATACACATTTTACTCAAATCCACATGGATCATTCTCAAGGATAGACCATATGTTAGGCCACAAAGACAGCATCAGCCAATTCAAGAGCACTGAAATCATCCCAAGTATCTTCTCAGACCACAGTGGAATGAAACTAACACTTAACAATCAACAAAAGATTAGTAACAGTCCCAAAATGTGGAAGCGCAACAGTACACTTCTTAACAACTTCTGGGTCAAAGAGGAAATCAAGGAAGAAATCAAAATGTTTCGAGAGTTCAATGAAAATGAAGACACAAGCTATCAAAATATTTGGGACACAGCTAAAGCAGTCCTAAGAGGGAAGTTCATAGCTATACAAGCACACATTAGGAAACAAGAAAAGGCACAAATAAACAGCCTGATTGCACATCTTAAAGACCTAGAAGAAGAACAACAAAGGAATCCTAAAGCAACCAGAAGGACAGAAATCATTAAAGTTAGGGCAGAAATAAATAACATTGAGAATAGGAAAGCCATACAAAAGATCAATGAAAGTAAATGTTGGTTCTTCGAAAGAGTAAACAAAATTGACAAGCCTTTAGCCAGACTCACAAAACAAAAAAGGGAGAAGACCCAAATAAATCAGATAGTAAATGAAAGAGGAGATATCACAACAGACACTGCAGAAATTTAACATATCATGCGAGGCTTCTATGAACAACTATATGCCACCAAGCTAGAGAACCTGGAAGAAATGAAGGATTTCCTAGATACCTTCCAACTTCCAAAACTAAGTCAAGAGGAAGTGGATAACATGAACAGGCCCATCACAGCTAATGAAATTGAAACAGTTATCAAAAATCTTCCCAAAAATAAAAGTCCTGGACCAGATGGTTTTACAAATGAATTTTACAAAACTTTCAAAGAAGAACTAATACCTCTACTTTTAAAAGTCTTCCAGAAGATTGAAGACACTGGAATACTCCCTGCCAGCTTCTATGAAGCCAACATCACCCTGATACCAAAAACAGACAGGGACACAACCAAAAAAGAAAACTACAGACCAATATCTCTGATGAACATAGATGTGAAAATATTGAACAAAATTCTAGCCAACCGGATACAGCAGTATATCAAAAAGATTGTTCATCATGACCAAGTGGGGTTTAGCCCAGGCATGCAAGGTTGGTTTCATATACGTAAATCAATCAATGTGATCTACCACATCAACAAAAGCAAGACCAAAAACCACATGGTCATATCAATAGATGCAGAGAAAGCGTTGGACAAAATACAACATCCCTTTATGATCAAAACACTACAAAAAATGGGAATAGATGGAAAATTCCTGAAGATAGTGGAGTCTATATATAGCAAACCTACAGCCAACATTATACTCAATGGTGAAAAACTGGAAGCATTTCCCCTCAGATCAGGTACTAGACAGGGCTGCCCCCTATCACCATTACTATTCAACATAGTGTTGGAAGTTCTTGCCATAGCAATCAGGCAGGAGCAAGGAATTAAAGGCATACAGATTGGAAGAGAAGAAGTGAAACTCTCCTTATTTGCAGATGACATGATAGTATACATAGAAGAACCTAAGGAATCCAGCAAGAAGCTTTTGGAAATCATCAGGCAATACAGTAATGTGTCAGGCTATAAAATTAACATTCAAAAGTCAGTGGCATTCCTCTATGCAAACACTAAGTTAGAAGAAATTGAAATCCAGAAATCAGTTCCTTTTTCTATAGCAACAAAAACAATAAAATATCTAGGAGTAAACCTAACCAAAGAAGTGAAAGACTTGTATACTGAAAATTATGAGTCACTACTCAAAGAAACTGAAAAAGACACAAAGAAGTGGAAAGATATTCCATGTTCATGGGTTGGAAGAATTAACATCATCAAAATGAATATATTACCCAGAGCCATCTACAAATTTAATGCTATACCCATCAAGATCCCAAGCACATTTTTTAGGCGAATAGAAAAAATGCTACAAATGTTTATCTGGAACCAGAAAAGACCTAGAATTGCCAAAACAATCTTGAGAAAAAAGAACAGAACCGGATGCATCACACTCCCAGATCTCAAACTGTATTATAGGGCCATTGTCATCAAAACTGCTTGGTACTGGAACATGAACAGACACACTGACCAGTGGAATAGAATTGAGAGCCCAGAAATGAGGCCCCACACATATAGACATCTAATCTTTGACAAAGGGGCCCAGACTATTACATGGGGAAAGCAGAGTCTCTTCAACAAATGGTGTTGGAAACAATGGGTTGAAACATGCAGAAGAATGAAACTGAATCACTGTATTTCACCAAATACAAAAGTAAATTCCAAGTGGATCAAGGACTTGGATGTTAGACCAGAAACTATCAGATACTTAGAGGAAAATATTGGCAGAACTTTTTTCCGCATAAATTTTAAAGACATTTTCAATGAAACGAATCCAATTACAAGGAAGACTAAGGCAAGTATAAACCTATGGGACTACATCAAATTTAAAAGCTTCTTCACAGCAAAAGAAACCACTACCCAAACCAAGAGACCCCTCCCAGAATGGGAGAAGATCTTTACATGCCATACATCAGATAAGAGTTTAATAACCAACATATATAAAGAGCTTGCCAGACTCAACAACAAGACAACAAATAACCCCATCCAAAAATGGGGGGAGGACTTGGACAGAATATTCATCACAGAAGAGATCTAAAAGGCCGAGAAACACATGAAAAAATGCTCCAAGTCTCTGATTGTCAGAGAAATGCAAATCAAGACAACAATGAGATATCACTTCACTCCTATGAGAATGTCATACATCAGAAAAGGTAATAGCAGCAAATGCTGGAGAGGGTGTGGGGTCAAAGGAACCCTCCTGCACTGCTGGTGGGAATGTAAATTGGTCCAACCTCTGTGGAGAACAGTCTGGAGAACTCTCAGAAGGCTAGAAATGGACCTACCCTATGACCCTGCAATTCCCCTCCTGGGGATATATCCTAAGGAACCCAACACATCCATCCAAAAAGATCTGTGTACACATATGTTCTTGGCAGCACAATTTGTAATAGCCAAAACCTGGAAGCAACCCAGGTGTCCAACAACAGATGAGTGGCTGAGCAAGTTGTGGTATATATACACAATGGAATACTACTCAGCTGTAAAAAATGGTGACTTCACCGTTTTCAGCCGATCTTGTCTGGACCTTGAAAAAATCATGTTGAGTGAAATAAGTCAGAAACAGAAGGATGAATATGGGATGATTTCACTCTCAGGCCCAAGTTGAAAAACAAGATTAGAAAAGAAAACACAAGTCCAATCTGAAATGGAATTGGAGTATTACACCAAAGTAAAAGACTCTGGGGTGGGTGGGTGGCTGGGGAGAATACAGGTCCATGAAAGATGATGAATGACATAGTGGGAGTTGTATTGTTAAATGGGAATCTGGGGAATGTTATGCATGTACAAACTATTGTATTTACTGTTGAATGTAAAACATTAATTCCCCAATAAAGAAATAAACTATTAAAAAAAAAGAAAGTACCCTTCATTTCTTACATTTCTCCTATTTTTTTAATCTTTATTTATTTATTGGATAGAAAAGGGTAGTAGTAGGGAGGGAAGGGGGAAGTAGAAAGGGAGAAAGATCAAGAAACACCTGCAGCACTGTTTCATCACTTGCAAAGCTTTCCCCTTGTAGGTGGGGGCTGGGGGCTTGAACCTAGGTCCTTGAGCATTATAACATGTGCACTCAACAAAGTGTGCCACCACAAAGCCCTTAAAGCCTGTTTTAAATCTTCCATTTTTATAAGACAAGTTTCTGTTAAGTCAAATAAAAATAAAATATAATTCAGGGAAATAATCATTATTAAGAATCTATTATAACTTGTATGAAATGTATTTTTTTATTCATTTGATTTAACATTGGCTTACAGTAAAATAAGATTCTAGGAGTACAAACACACACAATAAATGCACACAAGTGTGCATGTATGTATGCAACTCACTGGACTACTCTGGATCACCACACTAAATGAAGCCATTTATCTATGCCCCTTCCCCCATTATCTCTGATAACGCCTCTTTTCACAGAGTCTAAGAATCAGTTTGCATATCATTATTTATTTTTTTTGTTAGTTCACTGGCTGAAAAAATTTTAAAGAAATGGAAGCCTTGTGAAATAAAGTTTTTTTTTTTCTTTTTAAGATATGCCTTTCAGTGACAGGGCATATTAGAAAAGATACAGACATTTGGGAGTCGGGTAGTAGCTCAGCAGGTTAAGCGCAGGTTGGCGCAAAGCGCCAAGGACTGGCATAAGGATCATGGTTTGAGCCCCCAGCTCCCCACCTGCAGTGGAGTCGCTTCACAAGCAGTGAAGCAGGTCTGCAGGTGTTTATCTTTCTCTCCCATTTGTTTTCCCCTCCTCTCTCCATTTCTCTCTGTCCTATCCAACAACGACGACATCAAGAACAACAACAATAATAACTACAACAACAATAAAAAAAAACAAGGACAACAAAAGGGAAGATAAATATTAAAAAAAAGAAAGAAAACATACAGACATTCACTTACTCAATGAAGTAGATCATTCCTGTGTCAGTGTAGGCCATTTCCCAATTTTTTGGCAATGGTTCCAGATTTTCATCTCTCATCATGTAATTTCTAAAGTCCATGGAGCTATTTGTTTGGTTGTAACTTGGGACAGTCTTCATCCAATCAGATGTCTCAGAATGCCTTTCTCTGCTTTCCGCTTTTAAAAACACAACAATGTGTAACATAAGTAAATATTCCCTTGAACAGTCAGTCCACTTGATTTCGGGAGGCAGGTGGTGGTACACCAGGTTAAGCACTCACATTATAGTACACAAGGACCCAGGTTCAAGCTCCTGGTGCAGGGGGAAAACTTCATTAGTGGTGAAGCAGGGTTGCAGGTCTCTCTCTCTCTCTCTCTCTCCCTCTCTATCTTCCCCTCCCTTCTTAATTTCTCTCTCTCTATCTAATAATAAATAAAGTTAAAAAAAGGTAAGCAACAACGACAACAAAAAAACAGTCTACTTGATTTCTCTGTCAGTTATTTATCACTTATCTATTATGTCTACATTCTGTTGTGATTTTTTTTTTTTTTTGCAATAATACAGATCCTTAATTATTTTTTCATCTGCTAAGTGGCATTAATCCTGCAAAAATCTCTGGTGCAAGTCTGGAAAGGAAGCAGCAGTAGAGTCAACTTATTACCTGTAGGTCAGTTATTGATAAATATAATACTAACAACAGCCACAGCAGCAGTTATGCAGTTCTTTTATGTGCTGGGCTCTACGTTAGCACTTTATATAGATGAACTCATTATTCTCACAATAACCTGGTGGACATATATTATTACTATTCTCATTGTATATAGAATTAACAGAAGATATATTGAGAGGTTAACTCAGTTATGATCACATAGTTAATAAATGGCAGGGTCAGAATCTAAAGGGTCTGGTTTTATTATGCTCAAGACCGGGGTTCCAGCCCCCATCCCCCACCTGCAACTCTCCTTTGTTATTTTGCCTGTCCCCTCTCAATATCTGTCTGTCCAATCTAATAAAATAGAAAAAAAAAAAAAAAAAAGGAAAACATAGCCACCAGAAATGGTGGATTTGTAATGCTGGCACCAAGCCCCAGTGAAAACCCTGGAGGCAACATAAAATAAAATGAAATAAAAGGGTCTGTGTCTTTAACTGCAATACCAAGCAGCTCTGTATATATTTTACAGAGGTCTTTAGTGTTCTGGTAGTGGGAATTGTGTGGAACTGCACCCCTCTTACCCTATTGTCGGTGTTTGCATTTTATAAATAAAATCATACAAATTTAAAAAATAAATAAAAAACAAAACAAAAAAATACACTTAACAGGCTTCAAGCAATTAAATATAATTCTCTGTTGGTGATAGTAAAATCTGTTTAGAATTCCAGAATTTCATAATATAGGTAAGAATATTAAATGTTGGTTACTGTCTAGGGAGTTTACAATTCATGCATTTAAAATTCATTTCTAGAATGTAAAACCTACTGTAACAATTCCAAACTGCAAGCAATGCCTCAGTCTCAGAGAATCTTAGAAAAAAAAAAAAAAGCCTTAGATATCTTCACATATTGTTCCTTCTAGTATTCCACTCCAATCATTCTTTATCCAAAGAAGCCTCACAACCCACTAATGCCATTTCACTACCATTCATTGCCCCTGATTCAACACCTCCAGCCATGTCCTCAGTGCCCAGCATATCCAACATAAATTTATAACCAAACACTATAATCACGCCCTTGGAAATCCTCCTGATTTCTTTGCTTCAACATACTTGCCAGATTGAACCATAATTTTGCTTGAATCTTACTCTCTATGTACTCTCCACAGCTATAAGTGGTCAGTTTTATTACCAGTTACTGTTAAACTCATTCTGTGTCTAATTCACTAGTTAAACTTTATCACAGGTGTACATATATGCGCAGAAAAAAATATACTGTAGGACTTACTGGTTTTGATGTTATCTATGTTCAAGCATTCATAAGGACCCTGAAAATGGAGATTTACTGCATATGACCTATATTGTTTTTCTGAATACAGTTCCAAGTGATTATAAAAAAGAGTTAATCATCAATAAGTTAAATGCTATTTACGTAATACTACCTCTTGGAAAATTTTTAACACTACTATATGTCATATCTGTGGGGAAATTACCATTGTTTTAGTTTTCTTCTTCAGTAAGAAATAAAACAATATATGTAACTAATGTATGTAAGTAAACCTCTACCTATTCTCTCTCCATTTTCATCCTCAACAATTTATAATTTTTTAGAGCAGGGATTCTAGTTCCCAAAAGAAACACAAAGCATATTTTTCTCAACTCTGAATCTGTTACAAAGTATGGTTACTTATTCAGAGAAGAACAATGTCTCTTAGTTATATCTTTTACTATTTTTCACTAAAATACTCTGAAAAATTTTGTCTGAGAAAGATCAAATTCATTTATTTATTGGGTATAAATAAAACAATGTTTTGCTTCCTACTATGTGTCAGGCACTGTCCATGGTGCAAGAGATACAACAATGAACAAAACAAGCAAAAATTCTAGTCCCTAGAAGCTAATATTCTAGTCTTTTGAATGTATTATATAAAGTTGCACTGAAAATAGTTTTGCTTGAGGTTTGTGGCTTTCTACTTCTACTTGTGATTAGAAGTCCTCAACAATCACCATATCACTGAGTGGTATTCAAAAGGAGAAATTTCCCCCTTTCAGTAAATTTCAATAAGCTTCTGTTAGTTTTTCACTTAGGGTAAAATAGGAGTATCAAGTCTATAGAAATTATTTTTTGAATGATTCAGAATTTAAGTTCAAAATATCTTTAACAAATTTTTACTGGCTTATTTCCAATCCTCTTTTCACTGAATGACATATTTTAAAACATCCACATTTTGTTCTGTCCTCTAAAGTGGACTTCAGCCAATAAAGTTTCTGTATTTCAGTACTGGAAATGAACCTCAAATCTTTTCAACAGCAGTGTAATGACACTATTAATAATAGTTTATCATTGATTTGCCAAAATTTCCACTCAGGATAACTCAGTTTAGCTTACAAGATGTTGATAGAGATAGGCTTTGTTTCAAACACGAACTTAAAAAAAAAATCTAAATCTTATTACTTGCTCTGCATATACTCTTATGAAAAATCTATTTCCAATTCAGCATTGCATTAAATTCAAGCTGGAAGTTCAAGTTATAAACTGATCATCTATTTACCAACCTGCATTTCTTTTCTAAAAAAATATTTTATTTATTTTATTTTTGAGAGAGATGCAGAGACCAGAGCACTGCTCAGCTGGCTTATGGTGGTGTGGGGTATTGAACCTGGGACTTGTAGCCTCAGGCATGAGAGTCTGTTTGCCTAACTATTATGCTATCTCCCCTACCCCTACCAACCTGCATTTCCACTGCCATTTACAACTTCTTTGTCTTCATCTTCTTCCTCTTCAGGAAGAGAGCTGTCCATTCTCTCCATCTTGCTGACAGATGTGGTTCGTTTCCTTTGGGATTCTGTATCAAACTCATTATCAAAGAGGACTTGATCAACGGGATCTGGCTGGAAAGGGCTGGGTTCTGCTGGAGGTTTGGGAGTCCCATAGAAATTTCCTGAAATAGAGAAAAATAGCAAATGAAAGTACTAACGTTGACTTGTGAGTCGAACAATCTGACCTAATCTTTGTTTCTGCCCTGTTATCTTATACTGAAATTCTTGAATACCCATTGGTTTAAAGGAGAGTAAAATACTTCTTGGGAGGATAGAAGGTAGAAAGAGCAGAAAGGACTAATTTCTGGGGTCAGGAGTGGCACACGTTGTAGTGTGCACACACTATAGTGCTCAAGGATCTGGGTGCTAGCCCCCAATCTACACCTGCAAGAGGAAGCTTCATGAATGGTGAAATAGTGCTACTGGCAGCTCTCTCTCTCTCTCTCTCTCTCTCTCGCTCCCATCTCAATTTCTCTGTTTCTATCCAAAATAAATAAATAAATAACATTTAAAAAGAAAGAACTAATTTCTTAAAGACCTTTTACCACCTGTCATTATCTGACACTTTAATGCTATTTGTATCAAGGTCAGGAAGTGACTTAATGTATACAGATTTATTCCACAGGGCTTGCTTTGCATGGGTTCTAAATTAGGGCCTAATTTGTGAATTTAAATGCATTAATGCTACCATGTAAAACTAACTGGCATAAAAAGTGGGAGTAAAGAAGTAGAAAATAAACTCAAATAATTTTGCTTTGATGTGTAACATAATGAACTATTTTGGTAAAATGAGGAAATATGTGGGTAACAGATAAAGCAAGAATGAAGTCTATTTTGAAATGTAGGCTGTTTGTGCAAAAGCAATTTGCAAAAGTTTTTGTGAGCATCCTAATTACATTATTTTATATGACCATTTATTGAAAAAGGGCATTAGCATGATTCAATATTGGGCTACTTTCAGGAAAACAAGAAATATTTTAAAATGCTAAATCAGCAATTTTCGCAGTAAAAACTAAAGCTCCAAAGTAGAATGAAAATAACTGAATATCTTCTCAATTTGTCATGCACTTCTCCTTAACCAACGAAAACACAATGGGACTCAGTAGGCCTAGTGATACTATAGTTTGTAGCTGGAGCTGGCAGTGGCATACTTAGTTAAGCATGCATAGCACCATGTGCAAGAATCTTCTATCAATCATTATGCTAATATATGGAAACATCAATAAGGTTAGGGAATAAAATACTTATGAGGTTTTTCTTTACTTTTTAAAAATCCCATATGCTAATCAAATTCCTAGATTATTTTTTTTTAAATCTAATTTCTTTTTCCTTTTTTTTTTTATTTAAGAAAGGATTAATTAACAAAACCATAGGGTAGGAGGGGTACAACTCCACACAATTCCCACCACCCAATCTCCATATTAAAGAGGTAATTAAGATGTTCATTCACATAAGGTGTATATTAGTGGGATCTAAGAACAGACACCCTGGGCCAGATGGTGGCACGCCTGGTTGTATGCACATGTTACCATAAGCACTGAACTGGGTTTAAGCCCCTAGTCCCCACACTTACATGGAAGAAACTTCACAATGGTGAAGCAGTGCTACAGGTGTCTCTTTCTGTCTCCCTCTCTCCTCAGTTTGTCTCTCTATAAAAAATAAATATTTTTTAAATCAAACTGAGCTCTGACTTACTTATTTTATTTTTTCCTTTTTATATCCAAGTACTGCTAAACTTCAGCTCTGGTGGGGTGGTGCTGGGGATTAAATCTGGGACCTTTGGTGACTCAGGCATGAAAGATCTGTTTTACTTTAACTCACAGAGACTATATTGTTTTAAAGACCTTCTGCCAGCAAAAAAGATTATAATGCACTGAAGATTAAAATGTGGTTAGTATTTTTAATAAAAAATTTTAGTTCATATATTCATATTAGGCTTTTTAGAAGGCTACTGCACATTTAATGGACTATAGCAGAATGTAAGTATAACTTTTATATACACTGTGAAACCAAAAAAATGTGTGTGACTCATTTTAATGCGGTATTTATTCTATTAAGGTGCTTTGAATGTAAATCTGCAATATCTCTGAGGTGTACCTGTACATGATCACATATACAATTAAAGTCTCTACTTCCTGTTTCCATTCTTTCCCATGGTTATCCTGAGGCTGTAAGTATCATTTCCTCAATACTTTAAAATCTAGAACATATGTACGTATCTATATATAAATATAAATTCTACTTTTATAAAATATTCCCAAATTATTTTATAACATTTAATATTTTAAATAGTATATTATATA
The DNA here is from genome assembly GCF_950295315.1 of Erinaceus europaeus. Lineage (NCBI taxonomy): Eukaryota > Metazoa > Chordata > Mammalia > Eulipotyphla > Erinaceidae > Erinaceus > Erinaceus europaeus. Next base: position 62,994,776 of record NC_080172.1, read on the forward strand.
TGTCCTTTTGTAGTTTTCTGTATATGGTTTTATTTCTAAAACTTAACCCTGTTGATTTACTGATTCTAGTTCATTAAACATTTGCATAATAATATAATAGTCCACACTTTAGTGGACAAACTAAAAATCTACTTTGCTCATTATCTAAAAGATAGCTGTTTCTAATCTCTTGGCTTAAAAAAACTATTATTTATTTATTTATTTAGATTTATCTATTCCTAAATGAGAGAGAGAAAACCAGAGCTCTCTCTAGCATATGCAATGACAGGACTTGAACTTGGGATTTCATGCTTGAGAGCCCAACACTTTACCTACCTTGCTGCATCCTGGGCCCAAATAATACCACAATGAATACTTTGATTCTAGTCTGCATATGTGCACAAACAACAGTTTCTCTAGAGAGAGAAATGCTTGGGTCAGTCTTTGTCTCTGAAATGACAGGGTACTGTCAAAATATTCTTCAAAGGTATTGTATCATTTTGTACTCTTGTTAGCTATATATGAGAATATCCATTTCCTACAATTATCAGACTTAAGTTTTTGTCAATTTGATGGGTTATGATGTTGTATGACTGTTAATTTGATTTGTATTCCTTTGAATTGAGCACACAATAGTTAATATGCAGTATGCTGCTTTGCCATGAACCAATTCTAATCCATAGCAGAAGAAAACATAGGAAAATATCTTTGTTAAGTAAGGACAGAAAGAATTTCTTAAAAAAAAAAAATCAAAAACATAGTCACAAGGAAAACAGTTTGGATAAATAAAGATTTTTCTTATTAATGAAAAAAACAAAGAATTATTAGTTGACAAATTGAGAGCTTATGTCTAAATCCAACAAGGAATTGATATCTATATAGTATCTAAAATATAAGGAATGCCTACATATTGGAAGGTGATTAGCACACCAATTTAAAGAAGAGAACAGAGTATTGCTCTAGTATAAGCAGTGCTTTGGATTAACTCAAACATGCCAGTCCTTTATTTTATCCACAATCCTCTCCCTAGAATTCCAGTATTATTTTCATTTTTAAAAGTATCTGATTTATTTTAAATAGAGGGAAATTGAGGGGAAAAGGGGAGCTAAAAGAGGGATATATATATATATATATATATATATATATATATATATATATACACAGAGAGAGAGAGAGAGAGAGAGAGAGAGAAACACCTGCAGCCCTGCTTCCCCAAACCTACATATACTGCTGATGGAATGTAGTCAGCAGAGGTCTCCAAAACTACTTCACCAGAATGACTTCATGTATAAACCAACAACTCTGATCTGTTATATAAATCCAATACTGTCCTACAGGTCAATAGGTGGTCTGTGGAAAAATGTTTAGTGGAGCTTTATCAGTGAGGATGGAGAGTTGAAAACTTGCACGCTTATCACAGGAGAATGGTTAAGTAAAAATTAGTGGAGTTACAACCTGGAGCACTGGGCAGCGGTTAAAAAAATCTAGGACTTACATGTCAATATAGTATAGCAAAATGAATGGATCTAAAAAACACAGTAACAAGCAAAAGCAACTGAAGATGAATGAGATAGAGAACACAGTCAAGATGTAAACAAAAATACTCTCATAAAAATATATTACTGCACATTCAAAAGATACAATACCCATACTGTAAGAACACATGCAAACAAATGCATGCATATAGGACACATCTGAATGGCTGCCTATAAGAGAAGGAGTGAGAGTGGGCTATTGGCATAAAAATAAACAAGTAGTGGTCATTCCCTCTGAAGGAATGTCCACGGGCCATCTTACTGAAATAATACAATATTAATATGTTCTTTTAATCTCTTGTCACTGTTCCCTTTATAACATCTCAATTTATCCTTATGCTGGCTTGTTGACTGCCTTCCCCATTCGGATATATGGACCACTGGTCTATAGTGAGGAGGTAAAGTGAAAGGCATTATAAAAACTACAATGGAAGAAATGAGTAGATTTGGGAATAGATGGGGAAGGAATTTTTTAGAGAAATGAGGAATTGATGACTAAACTGTTATGTGTACGTGGTACAGCAAAAAAAAATTATGAATTATTCTTTTGAACAGAACACAAATGCATATTTGTCTATATGGTATTCAAAGTTAAATATATGTGGACACTATATGCATTGGAAATAATACTGAGCAAGAAAGCCATGATACCTGCTTTCATAAGCTTTTGAAAAAAAAATAGCATGGTAAGTTAATGAAAAGATATAGGATGCTGTCAAAATGGACAATTTAAATTTTTCCAGTGAAGATGTTAGGTAAGGGTGAAAAAAAGAATCTAACAGAATTATCTAAAAATTGAAAGTAATCTTAAATCTATGATTCTTGGAATCAAGTGCAAGGAAGAAAGACATAGGAAGAAATCTGATTCTGTTCTCATTGTACCCTCCCAACCTATATACTGTTTTCTCTAAAGTAGCTGTGGTATAGATTTTTGAACATGCATAGTTTAGATTGACAGCCACAAACAGAAAATAATCAACAACCACTTGCTTCATTCATATGGTGAATGTGACTTATTATTAAATGTGCAAATAGGTCATTTTGAATGATCATAACACATTATTCACACCTTTATGAGGGGATGCTTTTATTTTTTTTCAATTCCATTTTTAATTAGTAAATTACAAATATCCTAATCAAATAGTTCTCAAAGGTCAACAGAAAAAAATATGATATTTTACTGATCAAACTCCCACTGAAGTGATTCCAGTTGTTTAGTTTTCAAGATTGCTGCTGTTGTCAGTACTGGAGGACATACCATCATATGTTCCACTTTCTAATAATGCTCCACTCTCTTCCAGTGCTTTGAACTGTTCAACAGAAATGAAATTATAGTCCACCCCTGGTACTTCCCCATCCCTGGGGGCCCTTGTAGTGCCTAAGGGAGAAAAAAAGAAAAAAAAATAGGTTGTAAAATACTTTTAAACTTACAAAATTTTGAGTACTAGAAAATGCAATCTATAGAGAACACCTGGGAGAAATAGTTTATTCAATATATTGTACACTCAGAATGAGGATCAGAAAATTTTAGGCAAGTTAGCGTAACTAGGTAAAATTAGGAAAGTAAGTAATGTGGGGTGAGTACACATATTTTAATACAATCTACAGATTGTTATAAAATGCAAGCTAGAATGTCTGTGGTCATCTTATTACTTTCTTTCCTAGTATAAATATTAGCTTTCTATTTACTAGAGTTATTTAAGACAATAAAAAGAAAAGCAAGTTTTGAAAGTTCTTTTAATGAACACTATTTAAAAAAAAACTTGGCCAAGTATTAAATTTGAAACTCTTTTAGATGAATAATAAAATAATAATAAAAAAGGCTTAGGCTTTTATTATTCATATATTGTTTCTTAGGGGTTAGTTTCTACCATAAAAAAGTAAGCATTAAGCAAACTGACTAAAGCAACACAGTTTTCTATTAAAATATTCATGATAAAGTAAAAAAATTCATATTCAAGGTATAAATGCAGTTATGTTAACATTGCTATATTAGGCTAATTTTTATTGAACAAAAATCAATAGTTTCATGAAATGATAGTAGAAATGTCATTTCAAACATCACAGAACACTCCACCACAAACATAAATAAATAAATAAATAAATAAATAAATAAATAAATAGGTCCAGGTAATAGCATGGGAAGAATTGAGTCCTGTTTATGGCACAAACTTTCTTTCATAAACCTCATTCTTCACTTATACCTCCAAGCTCCTCAAAGCGAGGAGCCTTAGTCAGACAGCTTAGGCTCCTACCTCTGCTCCACACCCACTCACCAAATCTAATTGATTTCAATTCCTAACAATCTCTGGAATATCTGTACTTCTCTTCATCTTCACATTCATCTATCTTTTTGGTCTCCTGGAGTCTACTTCCAACCTCTCCCTGGCTTCTGGTACCCCTTATCCAACTATAAGGAATAGATTTTCTTAGCAAAACAACTAACCAAACAAACAGCAAAACCCTTTAAACTCATCATTGGTTTCCCACAATCTTTGGCATAAAATGCAGATTCAACCTCTCTAGCTTTTTTCTTGACTCATCTCTCACAGTCTAGGCTTTGGCTAGAATAAATTTAAAATGACTCTCTGTGTATGTGTACATGTATGTATAACCATGACCTTGTAAATGGGTGATTTCACAGTTCCAGGATGCTTTTTTTTTCTCACACAGACACGGGACAGGGAACAGGGAGTGGGGTGGCATAGAGATGGGAGAAATTATAGTATTGGAGCTTCCTCCAGTGATATAGCAACTCTCAAATGATGCTAGGGCCTTGAACCTGATGTATGGCATGTTACAGATATGGCAATGCAGGCCCCCATACCCAGTGAGTGATCCATCTCTCTGATCCTCAAACTGCTTTTATTTATTTGTTTTTCTTTTTCCCTATTCCATTCCCACTGCCCCTTTAGCTGATTTCGTCTGGTCTTATCTTAAAAATTCCTGCAGATAAGCCTTGACATTTAGGGTATGGTACTACGTAGGAATCAAGTTTACTTAGTCCAGAGTAATAGCCCCAAGTCTTCACACAGTGTAAGAATTATAGTAGGTAAACAACAAAGGGAGTTGTAAATTGAATGAAATGAAAATTGCACAAATGTAATTTTCAAAGTGCCTAGAAGCATATTACACTTAAAATTATTAGTAAAATCAAATCAAGAAAAACTATTAATTAACCTTGGCTTTTCTTTTTCTCAGCTTTACTATATTCTATTGTATTCTAGAATTTGAAGAAATACATAAATAAAATCATAATGATACAACAGTAATGAAATGATCTTAGAGAGTAATGGTTAAACCAACATACTTAAGCAACAAAAATTATTCAATAAATTTCCCCCTTGTCTTCTAAAAATGAGCATATATTTATGTTTTACACCACAGGACATAAAAATCAAAGGTAACTTCCCTGTTACTCTAAATACATATGTATTTGCTCCTGTTTTTTATCCAGGGCACAGCTTATGGTGTTGCATGTGGACTAAACCTGGGGCCTAAAGGCCTCAGGCATGCAATTCTTTTGCATACTCACCATACATAATATTTATTTATTTATTTACTTATTTCTTTATTTATAACAGCACTGCTCAGCTCTGGCTTATGGTGGTGCAGGGGATTGACTATAGGACTTCTGGAGTCTCAGGCATGAGAGTCTGTTTGCATAACCATTATGCTATTTGCTGTACCACTGCCAGCAAATTATCAACTTAATAACTTTTTTTCCATTATCAACTTTTTTTTTCCTATATATTGACTAAGAATATTACTATATTTGGGTATTTCAGATCCCATACTAAGTAAAAGTCATTATTAGAAAATAAATTCAGGGGGCCCAGGTGGCAGTGCAGCTGGTTGAGTGCATGTTACAGTGCGCAAGGACCTAGGTTCAAGTCCCTGGTCCCTACCAGCAGAGGGAAAGCTTCACGAGTGGTGAAGCAGGTTTGCAGGTGTTTCTCTATCTCTCTCTCCTTCTATCTCACCCTTCTCTCTTGATTTCTGGCTGTTTCTATCTAATAAATAAAGATAATAAAAATCAAAAAAGAGGAAGAAAAGAAAGGAAAAGAAAAGAAATAAAAAGAAAAGAAAAAAAAAGAATCAGCAGCCTGAAAGGCTGTCCAGTGGGTAAGGCCCTAAATTCAATCCCTGACATCTCATGTGCCAAAGTGATGCCCTGGTCCTCTCTCTCTCTCAAGTTTTATTTATTTTTAAATCTTTTATTTTATTTTATTTTATTTATTATTAGATATAGACAGAGAGAAATTGAGAAAGGAGGGGGAGATAGAGAGGGAAAGAGACAGAGAGATACCTGTAGCCTTGCTTCACTACTCGAGAAGCTTTCCCCCTGCAGGTGGGGACCAGGGGCTTGAACCCAGGTCCTTATACACTATAGTGTGTATGATTAACCAAGTGCAACACCTCCTGGCCCCTCTCTCAAATAAGTAAATAAATAACTCTTAAAAAAAGGAAATTCTGGGGGGTCGGGCGATAGCGCAGCAGGTTAAGTGCACATGGCGCAAAGCACAAGGACCAGCATAAGGATCCCGGTTCGAGGCCCTGGCTCCCCACCTGCAGGGGAGTCACTTCACAAGCAGTGAAACAGGTTTGCAGGTGTCTTTCTCTCCCCCTCTCTGTCTTCCTCTCCTCTCTCCATTTCTCTCTGTCCTATCCAACAACGATGACATCAATAATAACTACAACAATAAAACAACCAGGGCAACAAAAAGGAATAAATAAATATAAAAAAGAAATTCAATGAGTAATTTTTAAATTTATAATTATCTGTCAATAATGGGAAAACATGATCACAATGTTTTGCACCTCCTCCCATCAACAGATGAGGCCCACTGCTTCACCTTTTGAATCTAGTTTGGATGCATAATGTTTTTATACAACTTATAGGATATGATCTTATGCAAGTCTATACATAAGTCATCTTTCCCCTACTGGATTTCTCCCACCACCATGTACAGAAATTCAGGCTAAAATACCAATTAATGAGTGTTCTAGCCAAAAGAGCATCAGAGGTCCAGAAAAGTTAGTAAATTCATCTTAGTCCCTCCAACTCCAGAAGAGCTGTCAATGACTGCAGTTAGAGTGGTTTCATAGTTGCGAATAGTACATCTCTCAGTTGAGATATAGTACATGATGGTTATTTAGTGTCATTAAATTCTGGAGTAGTAGGGAGCTGGGCAGTAGTGCACCGGGTTAAGTGCACACAATGCAAAACACAAGGATCCTGATTCACAAGTGGTGAAGCAGGTGTCTTTCTCTTCCCCTCTTGTCTTCCTCAGCTCTCTTGATTTCTCTCTGTCCTATACAAAAGCAATGCAACAACAATAATGGGGGGGGAGGCCCCCAGGCGTTGTGCAGGTACCAAACCCCAGCAATAACCTTGGAGGCAAAAAAAAAAAATCTGGAGTAGCACCTGGAAAGTAGCCTTGAGTGCTTGAGGCTCTGAGCTCAATCCCCAGAAAAGCATGTGCTAAAGTGATGCTCTAGTCATATGTGTCTCTCATAAGTAAATCTTAAAAACAAAAAACAAAAACCTAGAGCAATCTGTTAACAACAAAGGTTAACTGAAATACTGTCCTAACAAACTCTACTATAAAACATAATAACAATATAAAACCAGACTTAAGAGCAAATCATATTATAGATAATATTATAAAAAGAACACTAACTGAAGGAGATGGAGTGATAGCTTTAGTTTATAATTTTTTAAAAATTAAAAAAAAATTTTTATTATTTTTATTTATTTATTGGATAGAGACAGTCAGAAATCGTTATTTATTGGATAGAGACAGTCAGAAATCGAGAGGGACAGAGAGGGTGCAAGACAGAGACACCCGCAGCACTGCTTCACTACTTGTGACGCCTTCCCCCTGCAGGTGGGGACTAGGGGCTCGAACCTGAGTCCTTGAGCATTGTATGTAACATGTGCGCTCAACCAGGTGCACCACCACCCGGCCTCTAGTTTGTAATTTTTGTTGGTGAAACAGTTTTGAGTAATGTATATTGTTATTGTTGTTGCTGACTGCTCCAAACATACTTTTTTTCAGTTTGAGAGACAGAGACAGAGATAGAGGGGTAGAGGGAAAGAAACACAGCACCAAAGCTTCCCTCACTGCAATGAGAGACGGGACATGTACACTACGAAGCAGCCCCGCAGAGCAATTTGCTGGGCTGGTCTCGTTCTTCTTTCTTTTTCACCCCCTCAAAGATGATGTTCATGATTCTAACTATTAATAGAAATAAAATGTTAACTGTGATCCAAACATAAATGCTTATTTTACTTTTATGTTTTATTTTATTTATTTAGGATAGACAGAGAAACTGAGAGGGAGAGAGACTCCTCCAGTACTGCTTCACCACACGTGAAGCTTCCCACATGCCAGTGGGGACTTGGGGCTTGAACCTGGATCCTTGCACATAGTAATGTATGTGATCTACTGGGTGTGCCCCCAGCTCCACCAACATATATATGTCTAAGACTTACAAAACAGCTTTAATGTTAATTCTTTTTTAAAAAACTTTCTTTTTAAAAATTTTTATTTATTTGTATTAGATAGAGACAGAGAGAAATTGAGGGGGGGATAGAGAGGGAAAGAGACAGAGAGACACCTGCAGCTCTACTTCACCACTTGTGAAACTTTCCCGTGAGGACCAGAGGCTTGAACCCAGGTCCTTGGGCACTACAGTGTGTGCACTTAATCAGGTGTGGCACCACCTGGCCCCCTTTAATGTTAATTCTTTATACAAACATAAATACTGTTTACCTCCCCACTGAAAGCAGGTAATTCCATATACATAAAAAGCTCCCTTCCTTTTACTTTACCTCCTCCTTGCCTTTACCATTCAGAAATTTTTTAAAAAGATTTATTTATTAGGGAGTCGGAGGTAGCACAATGGGTTAAGAGCATGTGGCGCAAAGCGCAAGGACTGGCGTAAGGATACTGGTTTGAACCCTCGGCTCCCCATCTGCAGGGGAGTCGCTTCATAAGCAGTGAAGCAGGTCTGCAGGTGTCTGTCTTTCTCTCCCCCTTTGTCTTCTCCTCCTCTATTTCTCTCTGTCCTATCCAGCAACAACGACATCAACAATAGCTACACCAATAAAAACAAGGGCAACAAAAGGGAATAAACAAATAAATAAAAGATTTATTTGTGACAGAAAAAGAAAGAACCAGAACATAACTCTGGCACATGTACTAGGTATGAAACTTGGGACGATATGTCTATAAGTCTAGTGCTCTGTCCCCTGTACTACCTCCCAGCCATTCATTCCAGCAAAACTATCTTTATATTCTCCTAGTACTCTATATATTTGATGTAAATCTTCCTAAACTCCTCCAGCCACCACTGTAGCTCTCTTCCAATAAATTCCGCCAACTCCTGTTTACTCATATTCTCCAGTTCCTCTCCTGTCATTTACACTTGAACCATTCCTACTAAGACAATCTGCTGTACTCACCACAGTCAACAGTTTAAGTCCTCATATTACCTGACCTACCAAAAGTATCTGACACCTTCTCATTCCCCCTTCTACATTATATTTGGAAACATACAGAAAATCACACAAAACACATATACAAAATATAATACCTAACAATAAAACAAATTCACTCAGGTAAAAAAAAAATACTGACAGGACACCAAAAGCCCCCCTTTGCACACCCAATCATAAACCTCTCTATATCTCCTACCCTAAAGGTAATCACTGCTTTAACATTTGTGATAATGATCGATCTCCCTTCCTTCCTTCCTTCCTTCCTTCCTTCCTTCCTTCCTTCCTTCCTTCCTTCCTTCCTTTCTTCTTTTTGTTCAGATAGAGACAGAGAAGCAGAAAGGGAGGGAAGGTGGGAGGGAAGGAAGGAAGGAAAGGTTCTCTTTAATGTGGGGACCAGGCTCAAAAATAGGTCAAATGCAAAACAGTACACTATCCAAATGAGCAGATTATCTCACTGGCCTAATTTCCATTCTTTAAAAAAAAAAAATTATCAACTAAGTAACACATTTCTAAGCAACATAACTCAGTGGTTTTCTTTTTTAAATATTTTACTTAGTTTTTATTGAAATAGCACTGCATTAAGACATTATATAAGTTTCAGGTGTATATCACTGAAAATCAATATGTATTAGAATAACTGACACCAATCACCTCCCTTCTTCCTTTCTTCTGCTAACCACTCAATGGCCATGTAGTCAACATAATTTAGTTTTGTCAACTTTACAGCTTCATATGTAGTCATATGTACCTTACGTATCCTCTGCCACATCAATACAAGTTATTAAGTTTTTAAACTTCTGTCAACATGCTAAGTATGTAAAGACAGCTCATTGTGTATTTCATGTACAAGTGTCTTCTGAGATTAATCTTTTTTTTTTTGTTTTAATATTGTCACTGGCCACAGACATCCTTTCTGTTGTGAAGGGGCTATTAAGTCTTTTGATACTTCTCTACTGGATTTCCTGATTGTTAAAGATTTATTTGTAATTCTTTACATTCTGGATACTACAATACATCATAAAATTTACATAGTTAACAACTTTAAAAGTGCTTCATTATGTATTTACTCCTTGTAAAAGAAAAAAGTGGCAACTGTAAGTGGAAGAGTCTATCTTCTGTAAGATGTATTTCATTGGTAGAAAAGTAAAGTAATTGTGTCTCCACAAGAATGAAGCGCTTTAGTCTTTTGTCAGATGTCTGTGTTGCAAAGGAGTATTTCTATTAAAATTGAAGTATACTTCCTTTAATGAGTACTTTCTGCAAAACTGTGTACCAAGAATGATAAGAGGTTATATAGGGTGAGGGGAGATACCATAATGGTTATACAAAGAGACCCTCATGCCTGAGGCTATGAAGTCCCAGGTTGAAACCCCTGTAAGCACCATAAAGCAGAGCTGAGCAGTGCTCTGGTTAAAAAAAGAAAAAAAAAAAAAGAAGAAAAGAAAAAAGTTATGGAGGGAATAGAGTCAGAGATGACCACTTAAACCTATTGCAATTTTGTAACCAGAGCACTTATAATTTGTAACAATCAATAAATAACTTCAATTTAAATGATTAACATAGTTTAAAAGATGATGAATTCCTAGTTAAGACAATGGAGTAAATAAATACATAAAAAAGAAAAAAAAAGAGAGAAAGGAAGGAAGGAAGGAAGGAAGGAAGGAAGGAAGGAAGGAAGGAAGACAGAAAGGAAGCTTGATAGAAGGGATAAAAAGAGGGCTGAGGCAAGTGAATAACTGAAGGTATGGCAAAAAATATAACAGATAGCACAAGGCCAAACTGAGAAGAAAGGGAAAACTGAGGGGATTTGGCATGGTACCATGTAAACAGTTCATAAAATGTTCAGCTATGTTTGCAGATTTCATGTTGATATGAAACTGGTTGCTACAAAACATTAACTTGCTGGGGGAAATGGCACAAGAATCAATATTGCTTCAGCTAAATTGACAATATTCTCTTATTTATTTGTCAATCTCATATGAATTTATTTACATTATAGAAATAAATATTGTTAACAAATCAGACTTTTCTTTCCCTGTGATTTTTTTCATCTCTCATTTTTGTTTTGAAATAACACTGTTCTTTCTTTTCAATTTTTAATGTTTTTTTGATGACAGAAGTTTTTTATTTTAATGTAATCAAACTTATCATTTCCTCTCCTTTATAGCTAGTGTGTGTGTGCATGCATACTACTGAAGAAATCCTTCCCACACTCACAGAGATATTCTATTCCCTTGTTAAAAAAAAAAAAAAAGGCATTATCCTGTAACTCCTCTCGTGGGGATATATCCTAAGGAACCCAACACACCCATCCAAAAAAATCTGTGTACACATCTGTTCTTAGCAGCACAATTTGTAATAGCCAAAACCTGGAAGAAACCCAGGTGTCCAACAACAGATGAGTGGCTGAGCAAGTTGTGATATATATACACAAAGGGATACTACTCAGCTATTAAAAACAGTGACTTCACCGTTTTCGGCCGATCTTGGATGGACCTTGAAAAATTCATGTTAAGTGAAATAAGTCAGAAACAGAAGGATGAATATGGGATGATCTCACTCACAGGCAGAAGCTGAAAAACAAGATCAGAAGAGAAAACATAAGTAGAACCTGAACTGGAGTTGGTGTATTGCACCAAAGTAAAAGACTCTGGGTTGGGTGGGTGGGGGAAGAGTACAGGTCCAAAAAGGATGACAGAGGACCCAGTGAGAAATGTTATGCATGTACAAACTACTGTATTTACTATCGAATTTAAAACATTAATCCCCCAATAAATAAATGAAAAAAAAGGATTTTAGGGTCAGAGGGGTAGCTCACTGGGCAGAGTATGTGCTTGTAATGTACACAGTCCAAGCTAAGTCATGACAGCACATAGGAGGTACTACAAGAGGAAATTCTTACACTGCAATATCTTTCTCTCTTCCAACCAAATTCCTTTGAAAAATGTGACCCAAGTGGTGAAATCAAGCATGTAGACCCTGTCTACACACATATTCCTACATATTCCTACATACACACACGCACAAGACACACACATAGTTTTGCCTTTCACACCTACAACTTTAACGTTCTTTAATTGATTTTTTGAGACCCTGATGGAAAGTAGTCATCTAATTTTCTTCTTTTGTAATGGTAATCAACAATAGTCACTGTAAAGTCAATTATTATCCACTTTGATTAACCCCAGCACTTCTGTCACAGAAATTTTATAGAGACACCTGTACAAAACTAGTTATCACTCAACTTCTGTTACAGCCCATTCATCTACTGACCATAGAATGCTACAGTCATCATATTTTCATGACAAAACTTGAGACACAATAGAGAAAATCCACTAGTTTTTCTTTCCTCCCCAGTCATATTGCTTTTCTATACATTCTGGTATCAGGCTAAAAATTCTGAAATTTTATGTATTTAGTTAGACTGGATCTATTATTAATCAATTTGAGGAGAACTGATGTCTTTGCAAAATTGGGCCTTTAATCCATGAGCAAGAAATATCAGTATAACTAAATATTCCCTTTGGGGGATGGGAGACACCCAGGGCTTCAGGTCTTTGTGCATGTGTGATCCCACTCCTGGATGACTTTTTTTTTTTCCCCCTCTAGGGTTATATCTGGGACTCAGTGCCTGTACTACTCATCCACTAATCTTGGTGGCCATTTTTTTCATTTTACTGGATAGGACACAGAAAAACTGAGAGGGGAGGGAAGATATAGATGGGGAGAGAAAAATAGACACCTGCAGACCTGCATCCCAGCTTGCTTGTAAAGTAAGGATCCTAGTTCAAGTCCCTGGCCCCCACCTGCAGGGGTGGGGGAAGCTTCATAAGCGTTGAGTGGGTTTCTTCCTCCCTTTCTATCTTACCCCTTCTTTCTCAGGTTCCTTCTATCTCTATCTATTAAATAAAATAAATATTTTTTAAAAAATATAAACACCTGTTTTCAGTCATTGATATTTTAAAGTTAAAAAAAGAAAAGGTCAGCCAGGGTGCTGGGAGGTGGCGCACCCAGTTAAGCACACATAGTACAAAGTACAAAGATCCGAAAAAGCAAGGACCTGTGCAAGGTTTGAGCACCCACTCCCTACCATTGTGCATTGTAATATGTGTGTTTTACCCAGTATACCACTGCCCGGGCCCCTGTTGCATTTATCTTGCCCAATTTCTAATTGTTCAACATAAGAGAGTAAATCCAGGGAGTCGGGCGGTAGCACAGTGGGTTAAGCACAGACGGTGCAAAGCACAAGGACCGGTGTAAGAATCCCGGTTCGAGTCCCCAGCTCCCCACCAGCAGGGGAGTCACTTCACAGAGGTGTCTTTCTCTCCCCCTCTCTGTCTTCCCCTCCTCTCTCCATTTCTCTCTGTCCTATGCAACAACAACAACATCAATAATAACTACAACAATAAAACAAGGACAACAGAAAGGAATAAATAAAATAAATATAAATTTAAAAAAAAGAGAGTAAATCCAGTAATAGTCCTTCAGGGCACAAGTGAAGTATTTACCTGTCTGTGCATTAAAATAAAATGCCACTTTCTTATTTTCAGTTTGATTAGTTTATATTGTAGTGCTCTCAATTTCTTTACCTCTGCTATTGCCAATCTGTGAATAAGTCTAGTTGGTGAATTTTTCAAGTTCCATTTAATTCTTCTCTAAAAAATATTTCATTTTTTTCATTCTGTTCACATTATCCTTTAAATTATTAAATATATTTATAACAACTATAAAATTCTTACTATATAGAAACATGACTATTCATTTTTAATCAAGTGGTTTTTTTCTTTTGATTATGGGTAACATTTTCTTGCTTTTTATGTGTAATAATACTTATTAAGTACTAGAAATTTTGAATACTAGCCTATTTATTTACTTATTTTTTGAATATAATATTAGTTTATTTTAAGCTATGAGTTAAGTTAAATATCTGTTCTCTTAATTCTTTCAGAGCTTGGTTCATCAAGTTTTATTAAAGCAGGCCTCAAAGAGCTGAATCTGTGATTATTTTAGCCTCTAATAAGCCTGGCCCTTATGGGGTTAGAACTGGCCCTTAAGGTTAGAACTCCAACTTCTTCAAGCCCTATTAAAAATTGGAAATAGTTAACCTTCTAGCTTCTAGGGAGTTCTTTGCCTGCTCACATGAAGTCTCAACCTACACATACCCAGTTGAGTATTCAGCAACAGGCTTATGAGGGCACTTCCACAGATTACTTGAATTTCATCATAGCTCTCTTCTGTGATACCCTCTCTTGCTAATGTTCAGACATCTTAGTCTTCTTAAACCCAGTTTCCTTATCTCAGAGTCTACAGTATTCTGCCTGAGCTCGCCTGTGTGTGTTGGTCCTGAAAACCCTCCAGGCAGCAAGCTGTGGAAGTCACAGGCCGCCTGGGTCCTGGGTCACACACATAGCAAGGCAAGTATCCTTTCAGGTGAGCTATTGTCAGTTCTGGTGACCTTTGGTAAAGAATATTTAGAGATCGAATATGAGCACTCAGGAGTAGAGATAGATCACTAGGTGAAGCCAGGCGGTGGTGCATCTGGCTAAGTGCACATGTTACCATGCATAACGACCGGTATTCAGATCCCCAGTCCCCACCTGTAGGGGGAAAGCTTTACAAGCAGTGAAGCAGTGTTGCAGCTTTCTCTCCTCTATCTCCTCTCCCTCTCAATTTCTGTCCTAGCAAATGAAATAAATAAGGTTTAAAAACAACAGATCACTAAATAGGGCATCTGCTTTGTCTTTTGTGCAGCCCAGGATCAAGGCCATGGGAAGTGCTATAGCAGTAGGAGAAAGCTCTGGTCTTTCTTTCTCATTCTTATGCACACGCATGCACGCAAGCACACATGTGTACGCACGAAGAAAACCTTGAATGGTGAAACCACGCATGTGCTGGATCTCAGATCCACTAAATAAATCAAATAAATTAAATAAACAAACAAACAAATGGGGTCAGATATGACAATTTGTTGTGTGATACTGATGTATCAGTGCATCTAGGATGTTGGTGAGGTTTATATACATTTCATTTCAATTTGTAGATTAAGAGGTCCTGTTAACATCTGAAAAAAGCTTCATCTTATTGAACCTTATGAATTAAAATTAAGTAAACTATAGCTCCCTTCTACCAAAAAACTTCATACCAAGGAGAAACTATAGAACTGGTATAGAGAAAGTAAAGGAAAAGAAGATTCAAGTAAAGGTGACTGAGGGCAGCAAAACAGATGATAGAAAGATGTAAGTACAGAGGCTAGGTGATGGTATACACGATAGAGCACACATGTTATCATGCATGAGAACCTGGGTCCCCATCTGCAAGGGGAAAGCATCATAAGCAGTGAAGCAAGGCTGCATCTCTCTCTCTCTCTCTCAGTCCCCCTCTTTCCTTACTTTTCTCTGGAAAAAAAAAAAAAAAAAAGAAGCAGCAAAAGATGAAACCAAAAATGGGCACTAGGAGCCACAGCACTAAGTGAGCACTAAGCCTCAGCAAAGAACTCCAAGGAGAAAAAAAAGAAAGAAATCACAAGTACATGATTTTCTTAACTTTTTAATAAGAATATAAGCTCTAGAGAGATAAAACTGAAAATTATTTCTTGAGATATTCCATGAAGGTCAAACAGCAAGCTAGTTATAAGGAAATGAGTATCAGATTGTCTTCAGACTTTTTAAAAAGCAATGCTTTATGCCAGAAAACAATTAAATAATTGACTAATATGAGAATAGTCAAGGAAAGAAGGCTTGAGCCAAAGATTTCATATACATATAACCAATCCTAATGTATAAATCCCATAGCCAAACTGATGAGACTCTGTGAGTCCTTCATGGTGAATCAAGCAGAGAGCAAATTTGAGACCACCATAATTACTGAAGAAACAACATAAATATATTTTCTCCATAGAATAAATGATAAATGAATGATAACTGTCAAAGGGAGAGTCTGTATGTGAAAGATATTTATGTAACCAATAAAGATACAGTTAAACTATCAAAAGTCAGTGAAAGCCCCAGAGATAGTGTGGACATAGTACACCAGACTTTGAGGCATGAAGTCCCTGATGTCACAGATTCAATCCTCGGCACCGTCATATATATGCCAGAGCTGTACACTGCTCCGGTCTCCCTCTCTCTCCCTCTCTCTGTTTCTATCTCTCTCTCGAAAATAGATAAAAGTCTTTTAAAACAAAACCCTTATGTAAAGTAGCATAAGCTTTCTGATTGATTTTTTTTTTTTTTTTTGAGAGTAAAAGGCTGTTACTTAAAGTCAGATGCTAAGGAAGAGAGGGAAGAGATAACTAGATTATTTTAATATTGTTTATAGTGGGGTAAAAAAAGGGGAGGAGGAACAAAGAGTGTTAAAGGTATAAAGGAAGTCATTAAAATAAAAATATAAACATTCCTAAAAAGAGAGCAAATAAAGATGACTATATAGTAAAAGTTTTATTTAAAGACTAGTATAAAGATAAAAGGAAAAAATGACAAAAGTGAAATTGAAGATACTGATGACACCAATAAATACAAAAGGGTTTCCAACTGGCTACCGAATTCAAAACTATTTGTAAAGCAAGAGATTTTAGAAAGATAAAATAAAAAGATAAATAAAAGTTTATTAGACAAACATAAAGACAAGGGTTGCAATTCTGAAAATCAGACGAGGTAGATTTGTAGGAGGAAAATTCATAAAGAAGTCATATTTAAAAACAATCAACCCAAGAGGTAGAACAGTGGATAAAGCATTGGATACTTGGGGCCAGGCAACACAGGGAGTTAAGCGTACATGATATGAAGCATAAGGACTAGTATTAGAATTCCCCAGTTGCAAGGGGGGGGTCATTTCACAAGTGGTTAAGCAGGTCTGCAGGTGTCTATCTTTCTCTCCCCTTTTCTGTCTTTGCCTCCTCTCTCAATTTCTCTCTGTCCTATCCAACAACAACAGCAGTAACAACAAGGGCAACAAAAACGGGAAAAATGGCCTCCAGCAGCATAGCACTCATAGTGTAGGCACCAAGCCCCAGCAATAACCTTGGAGGCAAAAAAAAAAAAAAAAAAAAAAAGCATTAGACTCTCAAGCATGAGGTCCCAGATTCAATCCCCAGCATTGCTTGTGGTGGAGTGATGGTCTGGTTCGTCCTCTTTCTTATTAATTAATTAATTAATTAATTAGAAAAACAAAGTTATAATTAGGGCAGTTGCATAATGACAGACTGCAGGATTTGCATGTGTAAGGTCTTGAGTTCAATACTCTGTGCCAAGAGTAATGCTCTGGTTCTCTCTCATAAATAAATATCTTTTTAAAATAGTGTCAATGGTTGGATATGTAGTGGTAAAGCAGAATCTTTATATTTATAAGCCCTGGGTTCAATCCCATAAGAAAGAGAAAAGTGGAGGCTCAGTGATGCAATGGGTAGCATATTGGATTTTTTTTTTTTAAGTACACATCTGATTCTCATCCATTTGTAGTTTACCTTCCAAAAGATGGACTAAATGAAAACACAAAACCAAAACTAGTTTATACCATACTAAGTAGTCTAAACTTAGGAGGCTGGGCGGTGGTGTACCAGGTTAAGCGCACACAGTGCAAAGCACAAGGACCCGTGCGTTCAGGATCTCAGTTTGAGCCCCCAGCTCCCCACCTGCAGGGGGGTGGCTTCATAAGCAGTGAAACAGGACTGTAGGTGTCTTTCTCTCCTCTCTGTCTTCCCTTCCTTTATTTCTCTCTGTCCTATCTAACGACAACAGCAACAATGGAAAATAAATTACCCTAGGAGTAGTGGATTCATAGTGTAGGCACTGAGCGCCAGCAATAACCCTGGAGGCAAAAAAAAAAAAAGAGTCTAAACTTACAGTTCAACTTTTGAAAGGTAAGCTACAATGAACTGTGGAGACCTGGGGGTGGAGAGCAGAGGATGTGGCTTGAAGTGGGAAAAGGAATAACCAGGTGTCTGAGCATCTAGCTGAGGCAAATAGTTTGCATTTATGTTCTTACTGCAGTGCTAGTAACACCTACATGAAATGTATTTTGTGGTTCACATGTATATGACTCTAAGAATAACTTGCCCAAGCAAGGAAATGGGTAAAATATAAAGACCAAGAACTTGGGAGACTTCTGGAGGCAGGGCTACAAAGCAGCAGCAACTGTGTTTCTCTACTCTCCTCTCCCAGGTCAACTAGGAATACCAAAGGAGATCATCTAGAACCGCAAAAAGACAGGACTAGAATGACTTCAGGAACTCACCAAATCACTGGTGAGTGCAAATACATGTGGCTGATGGACAGAGAGGAGCCTAGGGAGAGATTAAGTGGCTGGTAACAGTCTGGCACTTTACCAGTTCAGACACCACCTCTAGTCTGTTTCACCAACAAAAAGACAGCTGAAGGAAGGAGAAGATTCCCCTAAGACTCACCAAATACAACGGTGAGTCTTCATTGCTACTGCCCTCAGAAGCTGGAGCAGCAGAGGGGAGGCCCTGTTGCTGACACCAGGGGACAGAGAACTAGTCAGGAAACAGGAGAAAATCTATACCTTGGTGGCCTAGTGGTAGGTTTGTGAGAGTCTCTTTGCATAACCACTGCATTATCTCTCCCCCACCCTGCTTTATCTCTTAGTTAGGAGTGAGGGATTAAGCTAAGAAGCCTACATATAGTTAAAAAGCCTTCAGGCTCCTATAGCCTACAGGGAAGAAAAAGAACAAAAGAGGCTTTTAAACCATTGTGCTCCAACTCAGGAATTAAAATATGGAAATAACTGTCAATTTCCACAACTGTGAACCCTTTAATTATCTTACTGAGACACAAGTCAATCCAGGCAAGAGTGATCAGTAATTTGAAAAGTACTGAGAAAAGGACCTCATAACATACTATGTAAAATGATTAAACAATAAGAAGAAATATTAGAGAAATGAGCCAGAACAAGAGTCCAGCTAAAAGCACCCCAAAGGTTGAAGCACAAAATAATGAGATCAACAACCAAACACTACTTAAGGAAATAATGACAGAAATTGAACCACTTTATCTCACCAGAAACAAAAATCAACTCCAAATGGATCAAAGACCTAGATGTCAGACCAGAAACAATCAAATACTTAGAGGAAAACATTGGTAAAACACTTTCCCACCTACACCTCAAGGACCTCTTTGATGAATCAAACCCAATTGCAAGGAAGACTAAAGCAGAAACAAACCAATGGGACTACATCAAATTGAAAAGCTTCTGCACATCCAAAGAAACTATTAAACAAACAGAGAGAGACCCCTCACAGAATGGGAGAAGATCTTCACATGCCATACATCAGACAAGAAACTAATCACCAAAATATATAAAGAGCTCAGCAAACTTAGCACCAAAAAAGCAAATGACCCCATCCAAAAATGGGCAGAGGATATGAACAAAACATTCAGCTCAGAGGAGATCCAAAAGGCTAACAAACATATGAAAAACAGCTGTAGGTCACTGACTGTCAGAGAAATGCAAATTAAGACAACACTAAGATACCACCTCACTCCTGTAAGAATGGCATACAAAATATCTAGGAATAAACCTAACCAAAGAAATGAGACTTTATACTTAAAATTATGAGTCACTACTCAAAGAAACTGAAAAATAGACAAAGAAGTGGAAAGATATTCCAAGTTCATGGGTTGAGAGAATTAACATCACCAAAATGAATATACTACCCAGAGTCATCTACAAACTTAATGCCATCCCCATCAAGATCTAAACCACATTTTCAGGAGAACAGAACAAATGCTACAAATCTTTATCTGGAACCAGAAAAGACCTAGAATTGCCAAAACAATCTCGAGAAGAAAGAACTGAACTGGCAGCATCACACTCCCAGATCTCAAATTGCATTACAGGGCCATTGCCATCAAAATTGCTTGCTATTGGAACATGAATACACACACTGACCAGTGGAATAGAATTGAGAGCCCAGAAGTAAGCCCCCACACCTATGGGCATCTAATGTTTGATAAAGGTGCCCAGACTATTAAATGGGGAAAGCAGAGTCTCTTCAACAAATGGTGTTGGAAAAAAATGGGTTGAAACATGCAGAAGAATGAAACTGAACCACTCTATTTCACCAAATACAAAAGTAAATTCCAAGTGGATCAAGGACTTAGATGTTAGACCAGAAAGTATTCGATACTTAGAGGAAAATATTGGAAGAACTCTTTTCTGCATAAATTTTAAAGACATCTTCAATGAAACGAATCAAATTCAAAGAAGACTAAGGCAAGCATAAACCTATGGAACTACATCAAATTAAAAAGCTTCTGCACAGCAAAAGAAACCACTACCCAAACCAAGAGACCCCTCACAGAATGGGAGAAGATCTTTACATGCCATACATCAGATAAGAGTTTAATAACCAACATATATAAAGAGCTTGCCAGACTCAACAACAAGACAACAAATAACCCCATCCAAAAATGGGGGGAGGACTTGGACAGAATATTCACCACAGAAGAGATCCAGAAGGCCGAGAAACACATGAAAAAATGCTCCAAGTCTCTGATTGTCAGAGAAATGCAAATCAAGACAACAATGAGATACCACTTCACTCCTGTGAGAATGTCACACATCAGTAAAGGTAACAGCAGCAAATGCTGGAGAGGGTGTGGGGTCAAATGAAACCTCCTACACTGCTGGTGGGAATGTAACTGGTCCAACCTCTGTGGAGAACAGTCTGGAGAACTCTCACAAGGCTAGAAATGGACCTACCCTATGACCCTGCAATTCCTTTCCTGGGGATATATCCTGAGGAACCCAACACACTCAACCAAAAAGATCTGTGTTCACATCTGTTCTTAGCAGCACAATTTGTAATAGCCAAAACCTAGAAGCAACCCAGCTGTCCAACAACAGATGAGTTGCTGAGCAAGTTGTGGTATATATACACAATGGAATACTACTCTGCTATTAAAAATGGTGACTTCACCATTTTCAGCCGATCTTGGATGGACCTTGAAAAATTCATGTTAAGTGAAATAAGTCAGAAACAGAAGGATGGATGATCTCACTCTCAGGCAGAAGTTGAAAAACAAGATCAGAAGAGAAAACACAGGTAGGACCTGAACTGGAATTGGCATGTTGCACCAAAGTAAAAGACTATGGGGTGGGTAGGGGGGGAGAATACAGGTCCAAAAAGGATGACAGAGAACCTAGTGGGGGTTGTATTGTTATATGAAGAACTGGTAAATGTTATGCATGTACAAACTATTCTATTTATTATTGAATGTAAAGCATAAATTCCCCAATAAAGAAATAAAAAAAAA
The DNA here is from genome assembly GCF_950295315.1 of Erinaceus europaeus. Taxonomy (NCBI): domain Eukaryota; kingdom Metazoa; phylum Chordata; class Mammalia; order Eulipotyphla; family Erinaceidae; genus Erinaceus; species Erinaceus europaeus. The sequence goes on from NC_080172.1 coordinate 63,016,069, forward strand.
AAAAAAAAAACCAAGAACATAAAGGAGCTCAGTAGTGGTGAACCTGGTTAAGTACACATGTTATCATGTCCAAGTACCTGGATTTAAGCCCCTGTTCCCCACCTGTAGGAGGGTTGCTGCATGAATGGTGAAGCAGGACTACAGGTCTCTCTCCCTGTTTCCTTCTCTCTCCGAGCATCTCAATTTCTGTCTTTATCAAATAAAGGAACCATCTTAAAAAAAGAATTTAAAGTTCATTTTACCTAGTTATGTTACTGAAATTAAAACACTAATTCCAGAGTCTTTAAAAAGTAGTAGTATCCATAAGGAGTTACAAGTATATTGAAGAGGAAAATAAGCCAGAATGTCCCTTAAAATCCTTCCTTCTATTATTTACTGCTTTTGATTCCTTCCTTGACCTGCACTTAATCTGTCAAAACTTAAGAACAAGATTTCTTGCTGTCTAGCAAAATTAAATTAAAAAACACCATTACAATAACTACATTCTATGAGAACAATCAACACTGGAATAGCTACATCATCATCTAAATAAAAATTCTAAAAAGCTTACCACAAAAAAAGGTACTGGTTGCTTTTTTCCTTTTTACCATTATGAAAAGAACAAAATGTCTTTTTCTTTATGTAAATAGCATTTAGATTTAAAAAAATTCTTACTGCATAGGTTTTAGAAACTGACTTAACAGGGATAAACCTCAGTTACATGTCAATATATATTAACTTTGTAAAGTCTAGTGGCTTTGTTAAAAGCCACAGCAGAGAAATGTCTGGCTTTTATACTTTCAAAAACATCATCTTAAGTTTTCTCAGCATTTTTCTCCATATCCGATTTGTCTCATTTTAGTGCCCCCCCCCCCCCACTTTACAATTTTATATGAGATACTTCACTGAATTCTTTCTAGGCATTTTACTAGTTAAGTAATGAATTTTCTGCTTTACTTCTCTGTTTCCATACTTACATGGAATGGTTCTCAAGTAGAGATTATCTCTGATCACTTGCTGCAGTTTGTGGTCAATTGATCCTTTCTGGAACTGAAGACTCAGGTAATGTCGTAAATCTTTATTGATGACTTTGCCTACAAAACACACACAGGAGACAAAACATTAGCTATTAGCTCTCCAGTTAAACATTAATGGTAGTAACTGAATATCCTTAAACAGTGTAAAGAAATCACAATATTTATCTAAGATGAAGATATAATTAAAACGTATAAAATATAATGTGTGTATAATTTTATAGGGTGGGGGGAGAAAGATATAGATTAGAGATTACAGCAAATATGTAAGGTAATTTCATTCAGTTCCCTTCCTTTAAATACCAGTATATTTACTATGGCTTCCAAATTCTTTTTTTCTTTTTTCTTTTTTTTTTTAGGGTTTGCTGACCTTTTTTTCTTTATTGGGAAAATTAATGGTTTACAGTTGATAATAAAATACAGGAGTTGGTACATGTGTGACATTTCTCAGTTTTCCACATAACAAAAACACTCTAAACAACCAACCTCGCCCATCCCCCAGGGCCTCCTCTGCCATCATGTTCCAGGACCAAAACCCACCCCCGGGGTCCTTTGGTGAAATGCACCAGTTTGCTTTATTCTTTTTCTTTCTCCACCCCCCCCCTTTTTTTTTCTTCTTAGAGCACTGCTCAGATTTGGCTTATGGTGGCGGTGCGAGAGATTGAACCTGGGACTTGGCATGGGAGCCCATTTGCATAACCATTATACTATCTACCCCTGGCCCCAATTTGCTGATTTACTAATGTTTGTGGTTTTCGAATTAAAAACCAAGCCCATGGGCTCCCTCCATTTGCCTTTATGATTCAGGTCTCTTACGATGAACCCTAAGGCCAGAGGGTTCCAGAAAGCCTCCCCACAAAGCCAGGAGTTTTAAATAACTCCTGATACCTGACAGTCCATTAACCCACAGCCACCAAGGCCTCAGGATTCAAGGGGCTAATGCAGCCTTGCAGACATGTGCCTTCCCCTCCCCCAAATCAGTCCCCAGAAAAGGGAGAATGAGCTCCCAGACTGGACATAGGTTCTGGCTGAGCAAGATGCACCTCCAGGAGTGTGAGGGCTTCCCTTGGCCTAGATGCCATGCCTGGGTCCCCACTTGAATGTCTGCCATCTTCCCGGACACCTGGGAAAAATAGGCTTCCAAATTCTTTTTTAATTTTAATTTTAATTTTTTTACCAGAGCACCTCAGATGGTGGTACAGGGGACTAAACCTGGGATTTTGGAGCCTCAGCCATGAGAGTCGCTTTGCATAAGCATTATGCTATCTAGCCCTGACCCCAAATTCTTATAAGCCTCTACCCCTAACCTAACTCCATCAAGTTTCAAATTCATTCACATATATTTAGAACTCACATAATCATCTCAAATTCCAAATAGCCAAAACTGAACCTTCATTCCACCCTCTGTTAATGTTTTTCTCTTTTCTACTGAATAGCACCACCAATGCAGAAGAACAAAGCCCAGAGCATCCTCATGCTTTTTTTTTTTCCTTTTCATTTTTATTCCCCACATCTAGTACATTATCTATTTTTGTCAGTTCTTCCTCCAAAGCATATCCCATACTGTCCATTTCTCTCCCTTTGCACAGCTAGTATTCTATTTAAGGCAACATCATTTCTCATCTAGAATTCTAAAACATCTTTTTAAAAATATTTAATTTGTGGTCCAGGAGTTGGCGCAGTGGATAAAACATTGGACTCTCAAGCAGGAGGTCCCAAGTTCAATCCCTGGCAGCACATGTACCAGAGTGATGGCTGGTTCTTTCTCTCCTCCTGTCTTTCTCATAAATAAATAAATAAATAAATTTAAAAATATTTAATTTATTTATTCATTAGCTAGAGGCAAAGAATATTTCATATTTGTGACACTTCCACCCTGCAGGTAGGGAGTGAAGAACTTGAGCCTAGGTCTTTGCACGTGGTCACGTGCAGTCAACCTGGTAATCAGCCTCCCTACATATACTGCTCCCATTCACACAGAAGCCAGTCATTAAAAATATAACTCAGATAATCAGTCACGAGTCTGTAGCCACTCAATGACTTCATATCATACTTGAAGTAGAATCTACATGGAACAGGTCCTAGAAGGCTCTACATGTTTCAGATCTGGCCTCCAACACAACTTTATTCATTCTTTTCCTCTCTTTAAACTCACATGAAGCACAAGGCTGGACAAGTCCTACTTCAGAACCCCTGTCTTTTCCAACACTGGCCATATATTTTCTAAGTGTTTGATTCTTGGACTCAATGAATAAATAAGGGAGTAAATACTTTCTTATTTGTGAAGAAAGTGTAAGATAAAAAGAAGAATATGAGAGTGGGTGAAGAAAATAATAAACAGAAAAATAGGGGATAGTAGAAATCTGATTGCAGGGAATTTATATTATTAAAACGAAAAAGTTATCCAAACAGTGTTTATTAGACAAGACTTCAGATAATTTGAAAAGAGGAATGTTAAAATGAAACAGATTATCTAACTGATTAAGAAATGATAAGCTGGTTTGTTCTTTATATTATTTGGAACAGAAAAGTTATAACAAGGTTCCTACAAATGAGTACTTTTTAAAAAATAATTATTCTATATAGGCCATTTCTAATCCTCTTTTGTCTTTTTCTCATATGTGCAAATAAATATAACCTACATGAAAGGGCATTACTGTAAGCAGAAAATCAATGTTTCTAAAGTTTAGAGATAATATTTAGGTACTAAAAGTTCCAGTTTTGCCTTTCCTGATACAAACACTAAGGAAAAGGATATGATCAAATGAGAAAACCTGAAAGATATTTACAGGAATAGCACAGAAGAACTCCTACTCGCAAAAGTTGCTTCCACAGAGTGCTTATGAATCACCATATCCAAGTTCAGTTTGGATGGGATCATACTGATGTTACCCACATACCCAACTTCGGCAAACAAAAATATGTGTTCATCTCAATTGATACCTTCTCTAAGTTTATGTGGGCTACAGCTCAGATGGGAGAAAACTCAGAAAAGCTTATAAGCCATATGCTCTCCTGTTTTGTTGTAATAGGCTTACCTCTTCAACTTAAAACTGATAATTGGAATGCTTTTACCAGCAAACAATTTAAAGATTTTTGTTCCCTCTGGAACATTACTCATACTACAGGCATTCCGTATAATCCACAGGGACAAGGCATTGTCAAGAGGGCCCATCAAACTCTTAAGGCTCAATTAAATAAAGAAAAGGGGAAATGTACCTCCCCCCAATATCCAGCTGGCAAAAGCCTTAACAACGTTAAGTCTCTTTAATATTTACAAAAACTCGGACCAACCTCCTATTATTCTTCATTGGCAAACACCACCCACCCTCCCAGCTATTAAAGTCAAGTGGAAAGACCCACTTGATAAAATTTGGAAAGGACCTGACTCCCTGTTGACTATGGGGAGAGGTTTCGCATGCATTTTTTCCACAAAATTACTCCAAACCTGTTTGGGTTCCTGCCCGCCATGTCCGGCAATACCCACATGATGGTGCTGATACTGAAGAACAAGAAACACAGCAAGAGGACTAGCTGCAAGAGGACTGGCTGCAGGATGCACCCCAGGATCCATAATACAACATGGTAGAATCTAAAAAATCTGATTCACAGAACTCTTCCTCGCCCCCCACCCCCGAATGTATTATGCTATGACTGGCCAGTTGTATTTTGTAAGTGAGTGAGAAAAAAAAAATTGAGTGAATTGAGTGTCCAAAATTTTTTGTATGACCCATTGTGCTCAGAGTACTCTGAAAGTTAACTGACTTTATATAAAATGGCTGGATGCAGCCATGGTTTCTGGAGACGTCCAGAAACAGTCCAAAAATTGTTTATTCCTCTTTTTGATTTCTTTTTTAAGTCTTGGTATAAATATGAAATGTTTAGTCTTAAACTGTGAGTAAAGATGGTTCAACTATGACAGTAGATCTAAATTCGCGTTTGAAACGATATGTCTTAGTTACGAGTTTTTTTCCTGTGTGTTATAAACTATATGTTTAATATGCATGTTTCATGTTTAGTAAACATTAACTTAACAGTTAAAGTGTAATTTTGAAGCTACATTCTTACCAGGAGAGGTAAAATCAATTCATTAAAGTAACTGAGTGTTTAAGGTAAAACTCTAAATACTCAATGTGACAATTCATCATCTCCTAAGTTAAAATACAAATTCTCTATACAGGACATTTTTGGAGGGCCCCCAAAAATGTCCTGTAAGCTATCTTGTGGAAATTAATCCACAACAAATTTGGCATCAATCGGACACTGTAAATGTAGAAAAAAAAATTGTCACTAAAATGTGTTAACTCTCTAGTAACCTGAGTTTGCTTAAAAGCCAAATGTAAAAATAGTTAAGAATCAATATATGTAACTTAAATTTGGTATGAAAATTTTGCTATACAGAGACTGCTACATGAGGTCACATAAAATGACCTTTACACGAAATTATAAAGATACCTAAACCAATTATAATCATTGAGTTATCAATTATAGTAAACTTCTAATTTGTTACAAAGTTTTTTCATAAGTAATTGACTACAGCTATGATAAGCCTTCGCATGAAGAAGCATCTGCTCATATAGAATCCCCAGAAATCCATCTTGGACCCTTGACCTCTGACATCACCCACAATTACAGCCATCCCCCTGAAACCCATGATGTGACCTGACACGTTCTGGAGAACCTGATTCACAGACTCCAAAGGACAAGACTTTCCTACTGCCTTTCTCTCACCCATCGGTGTCTGCTCTTCCTGCTTCTGTTTCGCCCATCATGTTTTGGCGGTTCCAGGTCACTCTCTACAGAGAAGAAAAGTTCCAGTGGCTTTCCTCCTCCATCAAGATAGACGTGTGGCACTTATTTCCTGGCCATTGACATTGGACTGATGCTTCTATCGGACTTGCTGGACACTCCCTTTATACTGCTGGACTTCTCAAGGAATGACTGTAACAGTTCATAGAACTTTCCGCCAGCTGACTCGGGACTTTGCAATGCCAGATCACCCCTCTAGCCCCTCGGCTTATCAGGCCCCCACTCCTCCACCCATCAGGCAACCCTCCTCTCAGCCTACCAGACCTATCCTCAGTCTCACTCTGTCCCTTGCTACTCTTACTTATTCCTCCCTGTCTTGTGCTAGTTCTTTGAAGACACTTACATACTATCATTCTGCTTTCTTCCCAACAGGTTTCTGTTCACCCCTACACTGCTATTCCCCTGACAGAGATGAAGCCTTTTACAGACACTGACCCAGTTACATATGGTCATTAAGTAAGAGGGAGATGTTGGGGAATTGTGAGGATGTGGTTGAGCTTGGAAGGGCTTGAGCCTGAGGGGTGTGTCAATCCTGTTAGTCTCTCCCTACGGAGAGGTTGAGCAAGGAGGGACAGTAGAACCCCAAAAGGTGTGCCTCTTATCAGTCTCCCTGCCTCACAAAGTGCCCCACACTCCTGATACTATGGCAAATAGTTAAAAAGAAAAGGGGAGATGTTGGGTAGTATGCCAGCCATCCCCCCCCCCCCCGGCTTCTGTCTCTAATCCTAGCACTGGTATGCCTGTGTGGGATTGGTTTGATCCCACTCAAAGATGTGGTCTATTTACATAAATCACTTTTACATTTACATAAAGCACCACCCTCCCTCCAGGGCATTGGTGGTTCAGTGGTAGAATTCTCACCTGCTCCGCCCCCTCTCCTTGTCACACCCTGATTTTCCACCACTCCCGTTTTGGTCCACCCTCTCTATGTCACATACTGTTTCCACCCTATTTGGAGAGTATAAATACAGCTGCTCTTCTGATTAAAGACACTTGGAAATTGATTTCCGGCTCCGAGAGTTCTAGAGTGTATCTCCTGCGAAGCTAGTGCGGCACGAGTTCCTGATCCCCCTCTCCCACGCAGCAGCCTAGATCGGCTCCAGTTGAGTTCTCTCCAACACAGAGAGCACTTGCTCAGGAAGAAGCACCCTCAGGCTATCCCAGCACTTATACAGTAACACGTGTGCCACTACTCAGTCCTACTTTACCCATTATTTTAGAAGGAAAGAGATGTGTTTTCCTCTGAAATTATTTAATATAACCAGCTTAGCACAAGTAATGCACCTCCCCACTAGATCTAGACTTAGAATAGCAGTATATTTTGCTGCTCCCTCCATCTTCTAAGTCCTATAGCAGTAAGAGAAAGCCCCCTTAAAGTGGGGGAAAAAACACATAAACTTAATTCCTTGGTTCAAGTTAAGGTAATCTCTAAAAATAAATCAGACAAAGATCAAATGCTTGTGAAACCATCAATAGAATTTGAACAAGACTTTCCTAAGTAATCAGTATCAACAGACTTTATAGTAAAATCTATCCCAAAACATATAGTTATTTTTAAAAGATTATGTACAGTTGTTAAGCACAAAAGTTTATCAGCTTATCTAAGGTTCAGTGCCTTGATTTGTTTTTAGATTTTGTTCCAGTATCTAACACACAGAATGAGGAAAAGTAGCCTTACTTAGTATTTTTAATATTTTTATTTGACTTTCTCCATGCCTCAAAAATATTAAATTTTAAGAGACAATATTCACTTATTGACCAAATGCAGTGTTACTTGGTGATCTACATACAACTTTATCTTAAAGTATGCTTCTGAAACAATGAAATATATTTTGAATCCATCAAAATGCTAGCTAATAACTTTTGAGAAGTAAATTTTAGTTTATATACCTGTTTCTCAAATTCTGCTCTTAATATTTTAATGTATTCACAAAATAAAATCTGACTATCCTAAAATAGAAAACAAATCTAATTGATCATCCAAATCCAGTTCCTAGCACCACTAGAAATATGAATATAGACCAAGAAAAAAATGTATGAATGAGAAAATAGGAAATAAAGAACACTAAACTCTAGAACTATCATTTTAGAATCATTATCACTTTATATACATTATTTTATATACTATGTTTTCTTTACTTTTCATGAAGTCCTTTGAGGCAGGTGTAACTATATTTCCTATTTTACAAATAGGAAACTGAGGTTAATTAAGTTAACCAAGGTTACATCAAGCAGCAGGCCAGGTATATAAACCTAGCCAATCTGGCTCTAGAACCTATACTGTAAGTCAAAAAAAAAAAGAAGGGGATATAAAAAGTGATCCATTCTGAATTGGGGAGACATAACAACAGTAGCGCACCAGACTGCCATACCTGAGGCCTGAAGGGGACTCGATTTGTTCCCCAACACCACCATATGCCAGAACTGAGCAATGCTCTGGTTTTTTTCTCTCATTAACATAAATCTTTTGTTGTAAGTTACAACAAAGAAGAGGAAAGAAAAGAAAGGTGGGTCTCTCAATTTTCAAAGGTTTTATTTGATAGAATCAGGTAGATTTAGTACCTAAAGAAAAAGTGTTTTCAGAGTGCTATCCTGAGGCTATTTACAATGTTTTCTTCGTGACACTCATGTCGGGAATCATTAGCAAACCTGTCATAATGTCAGATAACCAGTGACTGGTTGGCACACCAATATCTGAATCATAGTATTAATGTTTCATCCTTTTGACAAGAGGGTACAAAGTCATCTATTGTGCTCTTTCATTTTCCCTGAAACAGAATAACTGGGTTCAGTAGTCTTGGCAAATCAAAGTTATATGCTTCAATAGAATGTCCAAGGTTTGAGATGGAAGATCTGTTATTGATGTTTCATTATAACATCTGATAAGGAATACAAATGTGCTAAGTCAGAAGTCTGAACATAAAATAAAATGCCTCCAAGAGAATCCAGACTGTATTTTTAAAGAAGCATCGTTATGTAAACAATCTCAACCTCTGAGTTCAGGCAATTGGTTGATATAATTAAGTGTTATTAAATGATGCCCAACTTAAAAAAAATTATTGAATAGAGACAGAGAGAAACTGAGAGGGATGATGGTGGTAGAAAGGGAGAGAGACAGAGGGACATCTATAGCACTGCCTCACCACTTATGAAGCTTTCCCGCTTCAAGTGGGGACCGGGGGCTTGAGCTCGGGTCCTTAAGTACTGTAATGTGTGTGTTCAACAAGGTGCACCACCAACCAGTCCCACATTAACTGTTATTAAGCAATTAAAATAGCTTACTTTTCTGATAGTAATATATACTATATATTACTATTTAGTAATACCAATCTTTAGAAACTTTCTAAAGTGGATAGTAAGAAGTTCTAAAACTATACTACTGGGGCTGCATGGTGACACCCCAGCATAAGTACACACATTACCATGAACAAGGACCCAGGTTCGAGCCCCCGCATCCCATCTGCAGGGAAACAGATCTGCAGGTGTCTCTCACTCTTGCCCCCAACCATCTCAATTTCTCTCTGTCCTATTTAATAGTAAGAAAGATAGATAAATAAAAACTACACTACAGGGGGTTGGGCAGTAATGCAGCAGATTAAGCACACATGGTACAAAGCGCAAGGACAGGCTCAAGGATTTGAGCTACTGGCTTCCCACCTGCAGGGGGATCGCTTCACAAGCAGTGAAACAGGTCTGCAGGTGTCTTTCTCTCCCCCTCTCTGTCTTCCCCTCCTCTCCCAATTTCTCTTTGTCCTGTCCAACAAAAACAACAACTGCTATAACAACAAGGGCAACAAAATGGGGAAAATGGCTTCCAGGAGCAGTGGCTTCGTAGTGCAGGCACCGAGCCCCAGCAATAACCCTGGAGGCATAAATAAATAAATAAATAAATAAATAAAACTACACTACATATCAGAAGTGATCTAACTCCAGGAAGAATCAACATTTATTACATAAAATAACTGAAGTATTTTCCATTTTCTCTCTAGTATCTATATTTAAATAGTAATACATATTAATGATATTTAAATTATCCTTACAAAATGATTATAATAATGTCAAATTTTTCAGAGTTGAGTGGTGGCACACCTGATTGAGCATATTCATCACACTGCATGCAAGGGACCCTGTTCAAGCTCCTGGTCCCCACCTGAAGAGCGGAAGCTTTACAAATGGTGAAGCAGAGCTGCAGATCTCTCTCTTTCACCCTCTCTTCCCCTCTTTCCCTTGTTCTCTTTCTCTTTCCCTTCCTTCTTCCCTATCCTCCCATTCTACCTCAATTTCTAACTGTTCCATCAAGTCAAAAAAGAAAGAGGATGGGGAGGGGATGACAGCTGGGAGTCACAGGCACTGAACCCCAGTGATAACCCTAGTGGCAATAAATAAAAAAACAAGTCAAAATTTTTAAATATTTTGTAACTACTAATAAATGGTCATTTCTAATTATGGAGTGATTTCATGCATATGTGGGATATAGAAAACTGAAACACTTGAGCATGAAAAAGAAAAAATATATATATATACATGTATTCCACATCTATGACCTTGGAAGAACTATGGTGGTTACCATTGGTGGGGGTGGGGCACAGAACTTTGGTGGTGGGAGTGGTGTGGAATTATACTTCTACTATCTTATAATCTTGTAGATCACTATTAAATCACTAATAAATAATAAAAGGTAAATGGTAATTTCTTTGCTTATCTTCACTAAAAAATCTTTCCCCAACTCACCTTAACCATAAGAATGAGTGAAAAAGAACCTTTCAGAAAATGTCAACATAAATGAAACTGTCAGAAGATCTCCAGTCTCCCACTTCCCATTATTGGATTATAATAAATCTATATCCATAAATAATGCTAAAGGGACTTACTATAAATTCAGACATGAATTAATTAGAACTAAGAACCACATGATAGAAACACAATCAGTGATACTAAATGGTTTTGTCTAGCATGTTGGTGCTAATTCTAGGTTCACGGACTAGAGAGTCTTTTTGGAAGCATGGCAGTCAGTGTAAGTCATTTATAAAAAGCTATTTCTTCAACACAGAATGCAATGAGCAGAAATAACCAAAAACAGAAGGAAGAAAAAGTTCATCTCTGCCCATGCAAATGTCAATCACAGAGAATACAAGACAATTTGGACCATACTGCAAAAAATGCCAGACACTGACATACAACACTAGCTCATAAGCACAGCACTCAGAGTACATAAGGATCTCACCTACACCTCCAGTTTACAAGAGCTATAGAAGAACATGATGGGAGTAAAAGAGGTACTCACTGGGATATACAATGATAGTAGGCCTGCCTATTGCAAATTACAGATGATAATGACTTTGGAATGCTAGGTGGAATGCTAGGTGTTGATCTACAAAGAAAAGGGTGAATAAACTGCTGCTTCCAATTCCTAGGAGCAGGAAACAGAAAATTTCAGAGAAAAGGTAACAACACTCTTGAAATAGCTGCCCTTGGCTCTAATTCGTTCATCCTTCTTTATACTTCCTTGGATATCCAAACAGCTATAGAGAGGATATTCGCCTCTACATTAAGCCAGAGAGCTCAAGTGCTAACAGTACAAACCAAGTGATAGCCAGAAAAAGTAGGTCAAAAAATATTGATAGGATTTAAGTAGAGAAGTAACAAGATTAGACTAGAAGTCACAAAAAAGGTCACTTGGAGAGTTTACCACTTTGCGATATGTGTAGTCCAGGTTAGAGCCTGGTCTCCAGTTCTGGTGTTTGGTTGGTCTCGGCCTCTCTTTCTCTCTCTCTCTCTCTCTCTCTCTCTTTCTAAAAAATAAACAGACTGGCATGTTAAAAAGAAAAAAAGTGACTTTGTGTTGAGAATAAATTTGGGAGGAGGCAAACTGCATCTTTGAGATGCAGTTAAAAAGTGAGGGTAATTATTCAAATGACAGGTGATTCAGATTAGTAAAGGTAATGAAAAAAATATGAAGTTTCACTACATCTAGACCACATATATTAAGAGTTTTTCTATATCAAATTTTCTCCTTAAAAGAGGGAACTTCTTCTCAATGCAACCTGTACCACCTTGGCATGTGTCTAGAGACTTCAGGCGTGGAATGTCAACCCTTCAGCTTCATTACTCTGGTGAAACCTTTCCTAGCTCCTAGGACTCCTTAATTCCATTCTGGGTGGTGTACTTCTTAACAAAACCTCAAAATCTAGATATAGACCAGGGTCCATGAGATAGGGCATATGCATATATATCCATAAGCTAGGGGGAAAATGTATACCTTAAAGAAAAAGTACACAACAGTCTGTAGTGACTCAATAAATGAAGCAAGCAAGCAGAAAGACCTAAAAAAGACACCGTAAAGTACGTAATGAAATAGTCCCCCCCCCCCAGGGTTATTGCTGGGCTCAGTGCCTGCACCATGAATCCACCGCTCCTGGAGGCCATTTTCCGCCCCTTTCTGTTGCCCTTGTTGTTGCAGCCTCGTTGTGGTTATTATTATTGCCATTGTTGATGTTGTTCATTGTTGGATAGGACAGAGAGAAATGGAGAGAGGAGAGGAAGACAGAGAGGGGGAGAGAAAGATAGACACCTGCAGACCTGCTTCACCGCCTGTGAAGCGACTCCCCTGCAGGTGGGGAGCCGGGGGCTTGAACCGGGATCCTTACGCTGGTCCCTGCGCTTTGCGCCACATGCGCTTAACCTACTGCGCCACTGCCCAACCCCCATGAAATAGTTTTTACTTAAACCTAGATCCCCTCTCCTCACCTACCTCCTATTACATGTCCCTCAATCTCTCCAAAGCTAACCTTATTGGACAAAGTAACAACTACAAAACTTAATAAGGGCAAGAGATTGGTATACTTTAATGATGATTCTTTATTCACCACCAGCCACCTGATCACCTGGGGCACTAGTCAGGGAATCCTGGGATTCCCACACAGACATGATGGGCCTAGACCTCTAACACATCCCTTCTCCACTGTCACTGGTCATCACCATCAGGAACAACATAATGGACCCTTTTGTGGGCCCCTAGAGGACCTTGCCCTCAATGTGGATCAACAATGGTAGGGAATGTTCTATTCTACTAAGAGAGGTTGGACAACGTACTCTACCTACTACCCGAGAAAAATGGTTCTGAAATTAGTGCAGCCTGGTATGTTCCTAGCCATGACCACAGAATATGAGCTCAGACCTACAGAGATGCAGAGGATATATAGTCTCATGTTTGGACTATGGGCCCCAGATCAAATCAATGGGGTTTACAGCTAACATTATATATATATATCCTTTCCTCATATTTGGGAGTTATTCTCTTCCCTGATACAGCTTTCCAGTCCTTTTTCCAACTATGACAACATGTCCCCAGAAAATAACCTGGGTCCACCAGCATATAGCTGTCAGGCTCAGGCAAAAACTAGTAAAGTCACGGACCCCTTAGAATATACCTAAAATAGACCTACTAGCTTTTTCTAAAACAGAGACCCCCAAATCTTCATCTGCAATATTCTTGCCTTTAGGTTTATGATTAGTCAACAATTTGCTCTGCTTTATATCTTAACTCTTTTGACGCCACATGGTTCCAGATGCTACCATGATGCCAACTTGACTTCCCTGAGCAGATGACCCCTTAATGTGTCCTGAAGCCCCACCTCATCAGATCCCTGCCCCATTAGGGAAAAAGAGAGACAGGTTGGGAGTATGGATTGAACTGCTAACACCCATGTTCAGCAGGGAAGCAATTACAGAAGCCAGATCTTCCACTTTCTGCATCCCATAATGATCCTGGGTCCATACTCCCAGAGGGATAAAGAATGGGAAAGCTATCAAGGGAGAGGACAGGATACAGAATTCTGGTGGTGGGAACTGTGTGGAATTGCACCCCTCTTATCCTATGGTCTTGTCAATATTTCCATTTTATAAATAAATTTTTTTTAAAAAGAGGGAGCTTCTGTATACATGAACCTTTCACAAAGTCCCAGGTTACTGAACAATCTATAAATTATTTTGACAAATAAAAAAAAATACTGTCTAGAGAATACAAATTAGCCTGAACTAACAACTGTTTCAAGAGATACTCTGACACAACTGCTATGAGATAGAAGAAAGGGAAAACAAAAAAAACAAAAGGGTTTAATGATTCTTTTGGGTGTTACTTCACAAGGGAATGTGAGCAGAAGTCTATCAAACAATTTTTCAGCAATCACTTGAAAGTGATTCATCCCCTGCTTAGGTTATGAAATCACGAGTATAGGCTAACAAGAAGGGGAAAAGGGACTGATGGGACCTTCTAATTGTACTTTTGGCTGGGACAGCATTGTCCAGATTTAAATAGTATAATCGCAAACAATTTACATGGAAGGGTGGAAGAGAAGATTATCTGGGAAACTGTGTGAGATGACTCACACAGTGTAGACAAAATACCAAAGCCATAAACTGAAGAGTTTGAGCAAATTTTTACAGGAGATAGTGGGAAATACAGTATTTCTAAACTTCCTTTTAAATATACAAATAAATAAATTACATTATAGGAAGACTTTTATATTCTCTAAATGTTTCAATTCATACTACTTAGTCAAAATGTTTTTTTAAGTGTATTTTAAAAATTATGAGACAAGGGGACAGGCAGTAACCCAACTGAGTGAGTACACACATTACCATGCACAAAGACCTGGGTATATATAAGCCCTTAGTCCCCACCTGTGGGGAGTGGGGGGAGCTTCACAGTGATGAAGCAAGTACTGCAAGCATCTCATTGTCTCTCTCCCTATCTTCCCCCTTCCCTCTCAATTAAAGGGAGGGGGGATGGCTACCAGGAGTGGTATATTTACATGCAGGCAAACCCCCAGTGATAACACTGGTGGCAATAAAAAATATATAGATAGATAGATATAGATGAGAGAGACAACAACTACAGGATCTCTTCATATTTGTATTTAAGTGATATTGTGAATAGGATTAATAAACCTTAGTAAGATTTTTAAAAGGATAATGCAGGAAAAGAGACAAAAAGGCTACTCCAGGTTTTACCTCGAATTTAACTTTTCCTTAAAAAAAGAAATAGAAGGGAGTCGGGCTGTAGTGCAGCAGGTTAAGCGCAGGTGGCGCAACGCACAAGGACCGGCATGAGGATCCTGGTTCGAACCCAGGCTCCCCACCTGCAGGGGAGTGACTTCACAGGCGGTGAAGCAGGTCTGCAGGTGTCTTTCTCTCCTCCTCTCTGTCTTCCCCTCCTCTCTCCATTTCTCTCTGTCCTACCCAACAACGACAACAACAATAATAACTACAACAATAAAACAACAAGGGCAACAAAAGGGAATAAATAAATAAAATAAATATTTAAAAAAAATTTCTAAAAAAAAAAAAAAAGAAACAGAAGACCAAGAGATGCTCAGGAAGTAAAGTGAATGTTTAACCAAGCCTGAGGCCCTAGGTTTTATGTATAGCATCACAAGAATGGGAGGGGGGAATAGCTCACTTATGGTAGGGTGAAGCAGGTCTGCAGGTGTCTTTCTCTCCCCCTCTTTATTTTTCCCTCCTCTCTCAATTTCCCTCTGTCCTATCCAAAAAATAAGAAAAAAAAATATGAAGGGGCCAGGCAGTGGCACACCTGGTTAAGTGCACTCATTTCAGTGCACAAGGACCCAGGTTCAAAGCCCCTGGTTGCCACCTGAAGGGAGAAAGCTTCATGCATGGTGAAGCAGGGTTGCAGGTGTCTCTCTGCCTCTTTCCTTCTCTATCTCCCACTCCCCTCTCAATTTCTCTGTCTCTATCCAGTAATAAATAATAAAGTAAATGAAAAATTAAAGAAAAAACATTTAAAAAATAGCCACAGGAACAGTGGATTTGTAGTGCAGGCACTGAGGCCCACCCTGGAGGCAAAATAAATAAATAAATAAATAAAAAATGTTAAACTATAGTTCAATCATGTATAAATTATAAATAAGTAAAACACAACTTCAATTTACTGGTGGATAATGGGAGTCTAAACACATTAAATGAGTAGTTAAAGAATAGCATTTAGTGAAAAACGTCATTCATGAAAGAACTGCACATTTCTTCTGTACAGGTGCACAAAAATATGTTCTGAAATGTGCTTATCTCTGAGTGGCAAGAGATTGAATAGTTTTTACCCTCATCTTTGGAATTTTCTATGTTGTTAAGAGAGGTTTAAAAAAACAAAACAAAACAATAGCATAGCCCTTTTAGGAAT
Organism: Erinaceus europaeus; assembly: GCF_950295315.1. NCBI lineage: Eukaryota > Metazoa > Chordata > Mammalia > Eulipotyphla > Erinaceidae > Erinaceus > Erinaceus europaeus. Next base: position 63,032,086 of record NC_080172.1, read on the forward strand.
AAAGCCTCTTCCTCCCTCCCCCCCCCCACACCCCCAAACTCCATTCTTAAGTGCTTAAGAATTAGAACACAATACACTCCTGGAGGTAAACAATGAAAACCAGAGGGAGAGGCCATCCTGGCTGAACATAGCCAGCTTTCATGTTGCAGGCAGGGCTGCATGGCTAGGAACACATTGTGAGGCTGGAGCTCTGCTATAGGCCTGAGACCAAACAATGAAACTAGAGGAGTTGGTCTTAGAGGGTCTAAACTTGGAATCTGATCCCAGAAGTGAGCAGCTACTGGGTTTTTAACCATTCACTTACAGGGCTTGTTTTCTGGTCCCTGACCCAAGGAATAAGTTATAATATTGTGATCTAGGACAAGTTACTATTAAACTAACACTTTAGCAATTAGTAAATTATACATAAGAAAATATAGAACGGGAAGTCGGGCGGTGGCGCAGTGGGTTAAGCAAGCGCACGTGGCCCTAAGTGCAAGGACCAGAGAAAGGATCCTGGTTTGAGCCTGGGCTCCCCACCTGCAGGGAAGTCCCTTCACAGCAGTGAAGCAGGTCTGCAGGTGTCTGTCTTTCTCTCCCCCTTTCTGTCTTCCCTTCCTCTCTCCAATTCTCTTTGTCCTATCCAACAACAAAGACATCAATAACCACAACAATGTTAAACAAGGGCAACAAAAGGGAAAATAAATAAATATAAACTTTTTCTAAACTTATAAAAATTTTAAAAAGAATGAAATTTAATGAGAAAAATAAACAGTTGACTCCAATAAAAATATTTCCCATAAAAAAAAAATCGCAGGATAGAGGATAGAGCTCAGCCTCTTTTTTCTAAAAAAAGAAAGAAAGAAAGAAAGAAAGGAAGGAAGGAAGGAAGGAAGGAAGGAAGGAAGGAAGAAAGAAAGAAAGAAAGAAAGAAAGAAAGAAAGAAAGGGCGAGCCCCACCCTATTAGGAAAGAGAGAGGCAGACTGGGAGTATGGATCAACCAGTCAATGCCCATGTTCAGAGGGGAAGCAATTAGAAGCCAGACCTTCCACCTTCTGCATCTCAAAATAACCTTGGGTCCATACTCCCAGAGGGTTAAAGAATAGGAAAGCTATCAGGAGAGGGGATGGGATAAGGAGATCTGGCGGTGGGAATTGTGTGGAGTTGTAGCCCTCTAATCCTATAGTTTTGTCATTTTTTCCTTTTTACAAATAAAAAAATTAAAATAAAAAAAAGACTGAGTCCAGAAGGTAGCATATGGTTATGCAAAGAGACTCTCATGCTTGAAGCTCCAAAAGTCCCAGGTTCAATCCCCCCTATACCACTACAAATCAGAACTGAGTGTTCCGGTAAAAAAAAAAAAAAAAAAGACTTGGTGATGGGTGAGGTGTGATAACACCTATCTACGGGAGCTATGAAACTGTACCCCTGTAACAACAGTCTTGTAAATCAACAATTCCTCAACAAAATGATTTGGAAAAAAAGTTAAGAAGACAGGTGTGTAATAAAACAAGTACTGGGCTAGTGCTGAGCCTATAAAAATCATATGTGCTGTTAAAAGTGTCTTGGACATTTAAAATATTGCAAAACGAGGATGAGATGCATGTATAAAGTATACAAGAGTATGTAATGAAGAGCAAAATTACCTGTGTCTGGTGCAGAAAGTCAGTTTGTCTAGGTTGAGAGAGTACTGATGGGGAGAATTAGAATGGGAAGACTGTGGGCATCTCTGACAGGTTAAAACAGCATGCATAGTGACATGGGTGCAAGAAAACAGTGATGGCAGATTATAAAATACGTTAGGAAGTTTAGATAACAGAAGACTTTGCATATGTACTAAAGGGTTAGAATAATACTCTGTGAAATCAATAATAATAAGTCTCTACTTCAGAGAAGAGTCTCTAAAAATTTTTCCAGAATAATGGACATAGCCAGGCTTGTTTTTTTGATGAGTCATTCTCAAGAAGATACGAACTATAAAGGCAAGAGCAGTTGGAGGGCACTAAAACCAAACAGAGCCAATTAATACTGGCAGTATAAGGGCTAATAGAAGAATCAACACAGCTGAAACTACTAGGATTGGTGAAGAGACTGATTTAGGAAACCAACAATGAATATAAGAAATTAACCAATATAGTGTGTGAATGTTCACAGATTTGCAAAGGGCTGTACTTTAAACTTCAATTATGAGAATCCCTGAAAGGAAAAAAAAAAAAAAATCAATGAGCTAAAAAACTAGTAAACAGGGTTAAAGACACTTTTGAAAATTATAAAAGAAGATTGGAATCAAATGTTTCTCATAATTCAAGAAAAAGGAAAACAATAACACCATAAAGAAAAATTGAGGGGGTCGGGCGGTGGCGCAGTGGGTTAAGCGCACGTGGCGCAATGCGCAGGGACCAGCGTAAGGATCCCGGTTCGAGCCCCCGGCTCCCCACCTGCATGGGAGTCGCTTCACAGGCGGTGAAGCAGGTCTGCAGGTGTCTATCTTTCTCTCCCCCTCTCTCTCTGTCTTCCCCTCTTCTCTCCATTTCTCTCTGTCCTATCCAACAACAAAGCAACGTCAACAATGGCAATAATAACCGCAACGAGGCTCCAACAACTAGGGCAACAAAAAGGGAGAAAAATGGCCTCCAGGAGCGGTGGATTAAAAAAGAAAAAAAAAAAAAAGACAAATTGAAATAATTTAAGTGTTGGGGGGATCTCTAAGAATGAGTAGAAATTATTTAGAGTTAAAAATCACAAGAGATTAAGATAAATCTTTGCTAAAAGATAGGATATATATATATATATACATACATACATACATATATATAACATAACTATATAACTTATACTCCATTTGCTTGGCAACAAAGGCAAAGTTATGGTTTAGTAATAGTTTATAAACACATTTCTTGATTCATTTAACTTCCTTTTATTCCGGGAACAATAAAAAGGAATAATCCAGTCCTGAACCTAAAGGAAAACCTTTAATTCAGAGCTTCTATAGGCAAGTACTATAATATTATATTGTTACCAGGATGAACAAACCACCTGGTGACACAGGAGGAAGAAATTTGATACAGAGGCAAGGTAACAAGACCAATAAATACATGAAACAGGTGCAACCCCCAAAAAAACTACTGTATTTTTTTCATGATGGAAAGTAAAAAAAAAAAAAAAAAAAAAAAAAAAGCTGCTTTACAGAGACATGGAACACTCAAGACCACGTCAAATTCTTTGTAACTCCTCAAAAAAAAACCCCCAGACCTTCAAATAACATATGATCTTATTACTGGTATTGCGAGTCACTTTTACATACACTGTTGGAATTAAAGTTTCTTAACTTGCCAAGAAACGGTGATTTACTATATCCTAAACTTAGCAAAATTTCCATACTTTGTCAAATTTTAAATCTAAAATTAAGAGTCCACTTTTAATACTCTTGAAAATTCCATCATCTTAAAGGAGCATACCTATCTGGAAATCATCTATTTGTTTTTGTCTTTGCTTTTGTGCTGTGCAAGGCCAGGTTTGCTCACATGTGCCAGAAATGTGCTTTGCTACACAGCCATTTCCACGGTCCCTGGCCTATTTAAAAGGAGAACTAAGAGATGACCTTGTACACACCCTCAAGGGGGGAAGGGGCGAGGAAGCCACCAAGACAGGTATTTATCAAGATCCAGAAGCACAAGGACCGGCATAAGAATTCCGGTTCGAACCCCGGCTCCCCACCTGCAGGGGAGTCGCTTCACAGGCGGTGAAGCAGGTCTGCAGGTGTCTATCTTTCTCTCCTCCTCTCTGTCTTCCCCTCCTCTCTCCATTTCTCTCTGTCCTATCCAACAATGACGACAACAACAATAATAACTACAACAATAAAACAACAAGGGCAACAAAAGGGAATAAATAAATAAAATAAATATTAAAAAAATGTTAAAAAAAAAAAAAAAGATCCAGGAGGTAGCTCAGTGGACAAAGCACTGCACTCTCTAGTGTGAGGCTGTAAATTCAATTCCTGGGATTACATATGCCACAGTAATGCTGTAGGGTTCTTACTGAATATTTCTGCCCCCACACCCCCAACCTCTCTTACCCTCACTCCCTAACAAATAATCTTTTAAAAAATATTCATGACTATCAAGAATTTTTTAAGTCAGATGTGATACTTTTAAACAAGGATCCTAAAAAATAAGACAAACTGCTAACACTTAGTTACTAGTGATAAAATAGTGGGGAGGTGGGGGCAGGTTTTGATGCACTTGGTTTAGCACACATATTATGTTGCCCAAGGACCCAGGTTCAAGCCTTTGGTCCCCACTTGCAGGGGAGATGCTTTTTGAGCGATGAAACAATGTTCTTTCTCTCTACTTCACTATCCCTCCCTTCTTAATTTCTGTCTCTGTCCAAAATAAAAATGAATAAATAAATAAATAGGTAAAAATTTTAAATTAAATTATCTTAATTTTTGTCTTAAATGTTTTTACTACTTTTACAATTAAAAATAAAACTACAAATAGCCCCCAAAATACTTTACTTATAAAAATAAAGACAAGAACACATGTTAATACCAACTAAAAGGGAACTGAAGATAAAGAAAATTTAATGTTCAGTTCCGCTTCTGGAAAACTATACACATTTATAAAACTTTAGTGAAAAACTGAGACAAAAAGACTCATAGTTGACTATAAAAATAGTATGTACCATTTTCTGCACAAAGTATGAGTACCCTACATTTTTGTCGTAACAAGTTTTAAATAAATTACACTAGGCATCTAATAAAGAGATCAATCTGATTCTGTTTGTTAAATTAATGATTCCTAATAGTTTTTGGTCACAAGTCTAAATAATGGTATATAATAAAATTAAAGGTAACTGCTCTTTATAGCAGTGGCTCAAGACATTTTGTGAAAATAGAATTCCATATTCCATGAGGAATTCCAAAAATTCAAATTTAACTTGATACACACACACACACTTTTGATATGCTGCTGAGGTTATTTATTCCATTTGCTCTCCTTTAATGGTTTGCTTATTTGTTTTTTTATCTAGTTTTAATCTCTCAAACATTTCTTTTTTTTTAAGCATCTTTTTTTTAATATTTATTTTATTTATTTATTCCCTTTTGTTGCCCTTGTTGTTTTATTGTTGTAGTTATTATTGTTGTTGTCGTTGTTGGATAGGACAGAGAGAAATGGAGAGAGGAGGGGAAGACAGAGAGGAGGAGAGAGAGATAGACACCTGCAGACCTGCTTCACCGCCTGTGAAGTGACTCCCCTGCAGGTGGGGAGCCGGGTTTGAACCGGGATCCTTATGCCGGTCCTTGTGCATTGCGCCACCTGCGCTTAACCCGCTGCGCTACAGCCCGACTCCCCAAACATTTCTTTATCTTAGAAGTCAGACCATATTTTTGAAAAGTATACCCTGTTCTCCTTATATTTTTGACCATTACCTCTGATCTCAGTTTTTTTCAGGATTTGTGCCTTAGGAATCCATAATTAATTTCTGTTTTAGCTACTCCATGTTTCTGTTTCTTAATATGCAATTTTTTATATTTATTTAATTATTTTCCCTTTTGTTGCCCTTGTTTTTATTATTGTTGTTATTGATGTCATCATTGTTAGATAGGACAGAGAGAAATGGAGAGAGGAGGGGAAGACAGAGGGGGAGAGAAAGATAGACACCTGCAGATCTGCTTAATCGCCTGTGAAGCGACTCCCCTGCAGGTGGGGAGCTGGGGGCTCGAACGGAGATTCTTATACCAGTCCTTGCGCTTAGCGCCATGTGCGCTTAACCCTGCATCGCTACCCTCCCTCAATATGCAATTTTAACCATATTTCCCCTCCACATACTGGGTTTATCATTTTACTCTTCATAGTGACATAACTCCTGTAATTTTGATGTCTGGAGATGATAATTTTTTAATACATCCCTCCCTTATACAAAATTATTTTCTCTAATAACCGTGGTTATTACCTGGTTGAGCACATACATTGCCATGCAGCAGGCCCAGGTTTAAGCACTCAGTCCTGGGGAGGTCTTGGGGAGATGCAGAGGAAGCATGGGGAGAACTTCCCCAGTGCTGAAGCAGTACTACAGGTGTCTGTCTCTCTCGCTCACTTCTATCTCTGTTTCCTCGTTCCCTCTCAGTTTTTGTTTCTATCAAATCAATAGAAAAGAACTTTCAAGTATATAGCATATATAAAATTTAAGCACTGTGTATTCTGTTGAACAGTTAAATTAATAATTATGTTATTAAAATAATACATATATAACAGAAAAAATTACTGTGATATCTCTACCAGAAAGCCCATATTTCTATTTTACTTGATTAAAAAACTACAAAAAAAACCCCTGGATTTTTCTCTTTTCTTCTGTAAGACTGAAGAAAAATGACTGAATGGTAGCAAGCACTGACCCTATCTGACCCACTAGTTTTTAACTAGGCATTTAAGTAAACTTTGCCCTTTGGGTTTCTTCTAGTAATATGAGAACAGTATCTTCTGCTGTCTCTTCCAGCATTCTTCAAAGTTTGATTCTTTTTCTTTATGTAAATGTCCATTTCCTTATGTTGTGTTGTTGTATAGTTAGTGACCCTACCCACAGTTTCCATGCCCTGTGCACTGTTCTTTAAATAAGTATTTTTAAAGCTTTGTGTTTTACTATTTGTTATTTAAGGCTGATTCCCACTGTCTGCAAATATCTTTGTGACTGATTATCTCATCTAAAACTTCCTACCAGGGGGGAAAAAAAGCGCCTAGAAAAGAGAAATAGCACACAGCTGTCATTGTTTATTTGGAATCTATTGTTTAAATTCAGGAATATGTAGTATCTCACGGCAACTAGAAACAAACTGTACTCCAACAAAGCTTGACCCATTTTAACACATAATGACTTTTGAAATGAATCTGTGAAATTCAGTCCATGGACATCAGAGGCCAAACTGGGAGCTCTCCAAATTGACTTCTGTGTTTAATTCAGTGTTTAGAAATATGTTACTAAATGACCAATTTGGGGCTAGGGAAATAGCTTAGTCGCTATGTAAAAGACCTTCATAAATGAGGCTCTGAGGTCTCGGGTTCAATCCAAGCACCACCATCAACGAGAGCTGAACAGTGCTCTGTTTTTTCCATTTTCTCTTTCTTTCCCTTTTTCTTTTTGTTTGTTTTTTCTTCCCAGAGTTATTGCCAGGGCTTGGAGCCAGCAATATGAATTCACCACTCCCACCTTTTCTATTATATTATTTGGTAGGATAGAGAGAAACTGAGAGGGTTGGGGGAGATTGAGAGGAAGAGAGATAGACACTTGCAGACCTGCTTCACTGCATATGGGGGAGCTGGCAGACTCCATAAACCTAATACCAGTTTGGGTATAACAAATGACACTCAACACTTCAACAACTGGGAGAAAGTCTAAGCTCATCAGATAAAGAAAGGACTACAAAAAGCTGGATAAGGGTAAGAGACTGGCTCACTTAATAATGGCCTTTTGGGTCAAAACCAGACTACCTCAACATCTGGGGCCCTAGTTAAGGGTATCCTTGGATTTCCACATAGATATGATGGGCCTAGACCTCTAATAGGTCCCCCCTTCTCCACCATCACTACTCACTGCCATCATTAGGAACATCATAAGTCCTCTTGTGGGCCACTTCAGGAACTTGTCCTCCCTATCAAGTAGCAACAGTAGGGACTGTCCCACTCTCCAAAGGGAGGCTGGGTCATTCTACCATGCCACTTGAGGATGACTGAAACCTGAAATGAGTGCAGCCTAGAATGTTCCCAGCTGTGACATGAACTGCAAGCACAGACCAACAGATATACAGAGGTTGCATAGGCTCCTCTGCTAAATGTAAATATATATGGTACCTGCGTCAGGTGGATGGGGTAAACAGTTAATTTTACTCAGATATTCTTCAAGTTTGAGGGCTACTCTCTGTACTCTCTGTCCTAATTCAGCTTCCTGGCCATACTCTCAACTCTGTCACCATCTTCCCAGATAATATTTTTGTCCAACTCCATGTTAGCTATCTAACTCAAGCAAAAACTACCAAAGTCATGGGCCCCTAGGAACATACTTAAAATAGATTTCCTAGCTTCTTTCCTCCCTAAAATCCCTATCTTCATCTGCTCTGTTCCTACTCTTTGGTTCTTGTTCATTAATCATTTTGTCCTGCTTTATATCTTACCACCTTTTAGCCATCAATTTGTAGACGCTATTGATTTCATCCTGACTTCCCTAGGCAGATGATCTCACCAATGTGTGCTGGAACCTCACCTCTCCAGGGCCCTACCCAATTAGAAAAAGATAGAAATAGGCTGGGGGTATGCCCAGCAGAAAAAGCAATTACAGGAGCCAAAACCAACACCTTCTGTACTCCAAGAAGAATTTTGGTCCATACTCCCAGAGGGGTAGAAATACTAGGGAAAGATGACCAGAGGCCTCTGAACTCCTACTCCATCAGGACTCAGAAAGAGTAGAGGAAAAAAAGGAAAGACATTCAGAAATAGTAATAGGTGCAGGTGTGACTCAGAAAGGAAGAGAAGGCAGGACTATAAGAAAAAAAAAATATATATATATATATAGAGAGAGAGAGAGGAAGAAAGAAAAGAAAAGAAAAGAAAAGAAAAGAAAAGAAAAGAAAAGGCATAGGCTAAGGTTAATAAAAACTGCCAAGAGGGTCAGGGATATAGCACAGAAGTTTATTCAGAAGTCTCTCATGCCTGAGGCACCAGAAGTTCCAGGTTCAATCCCCAGCACCACTATAAGCCAAAGCTGAACACTGCTCTGGTTAAAAAAATAATAATAAAATAAAAAACAAATTTAAAATACCAAGATTTCTCTTAATTTCACATTATGGTTATAGAATTAATACAAGCTTTGTGATTTTTGAACCTATTTTATTTATAGTGTGGGATAAAGCAAATAGGTAATTATGGACATGTTATTAAAAACTAAGATGTCCAGTGGAAGAAAAAAATTATACACATAATAACTATGTTAAGCCTATATAGATATAATCATGAAGCCATAACTTATAAAACATGCATATGTGGCAAGTTGGTAAGACTCATAGTAGTAATGCACCAAATGTGTGCATGGGAGGCCCCAGGCTTAATCATCACTGGCCAATCACCAGGACTGAACAGTGTTCTAGTCAATAAATATGCACATATAAGTATAATCAGAATATAACTATCCACTAGAAGTCATGACATCCTAGTAGCAATGAACTTCTCTAGTAGTCAGATCTTGATTTCTAAATAGCCTTCACCATTAAAAGGGAATAATAGGGCTTCTTGAAGGGGAAAAAAAAAGACCAGTTCCAGTCTGGAGCAGAGAAAATGAGTGAGCCTATCTATACCACCAAAGTTGGTTTTTTTTTCTCTCTTTCTTTTTTTCCCTACAAAGGAAAGATTAATGAAGGGCTGTCAAATGGACATGAGTGTCAGTTTTCACAGGCTTTCACCAGTCACTTGAAAGAATCTGAAACATCAAAAGGGATAACACTTACATCTGACTGTAACAAAATGAATACATAAAAATCATGAATCCATAATGATATTCTAAAAAGAGATGGGGGCTGGGAGGCAGGGGGAGCTCAACTACAGCTAGAAGTAGACTATAGCACCAAACTTTCTATTCTCAAATTTTCTCACTAGAAGTAATAAATTAAGCATTTATTCTTCCTTTTTTTTTTTTCCCCTTGGCCTCCAGGGTTATTGCTGGGGCTCGGTGCCTGCACCATGAGTCCACTGCTCCTGGAAGCTAATTTTTTTCCCTTTTGTTGCCCTTGTTGGTTTTTTATCATTGTTGTGGTTATTATTGTTGCTATTGTTGTTATTGATGTCATTGTTGGATAGGACAGAGAGAAATGGAGAGAGGCGGGTGAAGACAAAGAGGGGGATAGAAAGAGAGACACCTGCAGACCTGCTTCACTGCTTGTGAAGCGACTCCCCTGCAGGTGGGGAGCCGGAGGCTTGAGCCCAGATCCTTATGCAGGTACTCATGCTTTGCGCCACCTGCGCTTAACCTGCTGTGCTACCGCCCGACTCCCCACCATCTATCTTAATACTTGTACAAGACTGCCATCTCTTTGAAGAAGCCTCCCTATCTCTAAATTTTTAAGTTAGCTGCTTCTCTTATTTGATTCCTCGGGACCCTATAATATTATGAAATACACATACCCACCTGCCTTAACATCTACCTGCCTGGTTACTTGTCTGCCTCCACCCCTGGACTGCAAACCTTAGAGGAGCAACCTAGCAAGAAATCAATAAACACTAAAGAATTAACAAAACATAAGAAAATAACTGCAAGTCTGTCAAATAAAACACTTCTTGGTCTAATTCACAAGGTTAGGGGAAATAGTATAGTGGCTCACACAGCACATTTTCATGCCCTCTTATTTTGGGATAATGATCACTATCAAACATTTAACACATTTCCATTTAAAAAGCCACATCAATAAAGTTTGATTGGGACCATTTAGCCTTACATTCTGATAGTCAAGAGAGGTGACTAAGCAGCAGAGCATAAGACCTGCAAGCATGAGGCCTCAGATTTGTTCCAATGTATCACATATGCCTGAGGTGTGCCTTAGGGTTTCTTGCCCTTGTTCACTAACTCACAAATATCTTTTTTTTTAAGCTTTACTTTAGACTATTTTACAAGAATTGCCTTTAGTCAATGGCTTTTCTCATGGGGTATGCAAACAAAAAATTAATTATAAGAAATATAATTAAATTTCAAGCTATAAATAAAGTTTCAAGTCTCTAAAGTAATAGAATCATTCCTTTTTAAAAAAAAAAAAAAAGCCTCATTTTCATCCTACCCTACATCCCAAAAGTTCATATAAGCTCAACTTATTTGCCTAGGTAGGATTAGGTCTAATGAATCTATGGTCTATAAGACTTGGGTGTTATCAGAAAGTACCTACAGCCCCATAATGGTCAATGAAAGCACTGCTTAAATAAATAGAGAAGATCTGTTTACTACTAGGGCACTTCTAAAGCTATACTCTAGCTAACAGTGACACATGTGTGTGCTCATACATGCAACAGCCAAGCTGAACACAATCAATAAAAACTACAACCATAAATCAAAGCCTCCATTCATCAATTCAGTTAATAAGAATAAACTATCAACAGAGAGAGGAAAGATGGGGGGCAGGAGATTACTGCAGTAAGTTAAGTGCACATGGCCCACCTGCGGGGGTGGGGGCTGCTTCACAAGCGGTGAAAGGTCAGAGAGTATCTATCTTTCCCTCCCCCTGTCTTCCCTCTTTTGATTTCTCTCTGTCCTATCCAACAATAACAACAACAACAAGGGCAACAAATGAAGACAGGAAAAAATGGTCTTTCCACTCTATATCAGTAAGATGTTACAGAAATCAGTAAGACAGAATTGGGGGCACAAAAGAGGAAGAAATTGATTTTAGAGGTTCTGAAGGATACAACAGTAGAGGGGGAAAAAATCGTCCTTACAGGAAGTGAGAAATCATTGAAAGCTAAGAAAAATGGCACTGAAAAGATGGTATTTCTGTTTCAGATCCATCAGTGACAAAAGAAGATACATTGGGAGGAAAGGATGTAGTGGTGCAATAACCCAGGACTTATGGTAGAAGGAAACTAGAGGGACACCCATGTATCTGACTAGGGGGAAAGAAGACGAAGAACATGGGGAATATCTGGTTTTACAATTAAGTTATTTACCACTAAGTAAGTCTGGTGTTCTTCAGGACATGGAAAGATGTCCACTGTGTAAACATACACACAAACCCTCCCCTTGGTAAAATCAGCCATAAGACTTCATATTGTTATATCTAGCAGGAGAAGCTATAGGAATTGAGGAGGTAACCCAAGGTCATTAGTAAAAGGAGAAGAAAAGTGGAAAGCATAGAACACTAAAGGACACTAAGAAAGTGGGGAAAGGGAGAAAGATGAAAAGATGAAAACAAATACTAACTTTGTACCTCTAGATGTTCTAGACATTTTCACATTTTATTTCTTCACCAGAAATAAATACATTTTTCCTTTCTATGGCTTTTTCTGTTCTTTTCTTTTGCCTCCAGGGTTATAGCTGGGGCTCAGTGCCTGCACTATGGATGCTTCTGGTGGCCATCTTTTCCCCACTGTTTTTGTTGTTATTATTGTTGATGCTGTTGTTGTTGGATAGGACAGAGAGAAATATTGAGAGAGGTCTCAGAGAGAAAGAAAGACACATGCAGACCTGCTTGTGAAGTGACTGCCCTGAAAGTGGGGAGCCAGGGGCTCCAACTGGGATTCTTCCACAGGTCCTTGCGCTTCACACCATGTGCGCTTAACCCACTGAGTCACTGCCCAGTTCCCTCTCTATGGTATTTTATATAATAATGATCTCAACTGAGGGTGATTTTATTCCTATACCCCTGGGCCATCTGCAATCTTAAAAGACATATTACAACACTGTTTTATTTTTAAACTGGTTTCAGATTTATAGGACAACTGCAAAAGTGAGTATCAGAGTATTCCTATACACAGTATCCAATTACCTTTACTATTAACATATTACTTCACAATGATGTATCTGCCATAATTAATGAACCAATGTTAAGATACTACTATTAACTAAAGTTCATGTTTCATTCAGAATTTCTAAATTTTCACTTAAAAATCATCAATTTCATCCCAGAATTATACTCATAGGCTTCTCTTGGCTGTGACAATCTCTTGGATCACCTTCTTTTGCTTCTCCATTTTCTCTTTCTTCTTCTTCTCCTTTATAACCTTGAAATTTTTGAGAAGCAATGGTGTTCCTCAAAAAGACAGTCTGTAGAATGTCCCACAGCCAGGATTTGTCTGATGTTTTCCCTCATGATGATGAGACTGAGGTGATGTGATTTTAGGAAGAAGACTACTGGGGTAACGTATCATCCTAAAAAACTTCGAAACAAGTGTACATACCATCAATCTAACACACTATTGATACTGACTTTTTAGAAAATATATTTTATTTATTTATTAGATAGAAAAAGAGAACTTGAGAGGGGAGAGAGAGACAGAGACAGGCAGATATAGCTGCAACACTGACTCGCTACCAGTGAGACTTTTCCTGTGGCAGGTGGGGGTTGGGGCTTAAAGCTGGATCCTTGCATATGGTAATGTGCCTGCTCTCTACCCAGATGCATCACTACCTAGCCTCTGATGGCTACTTTCCTGTCTGAGGCTCAGGAGTCTCAGGTTCAATCCCCAGCATCACCACAAAGCAGAGCTGAGCAGCTCTGGTGTTTCTCTCTGCAGATTTTGCTCTATACCTCTTTCTCATTTAAAATAAAGGTTTTTTGCTGTTATTGCTGTTGTTGTTTGTTTGAAATAGGAGGTATTGCTTTCACCAGTGCAAAATTACTCTTCCTTTCCATCCTACAGTGTACTCTTCAGAAGGAAGTCACTATGCACAGACAAATAAGTTCTTGGACTCAGTCGTATATGTGGATGTATGGAGTCTTTCCCACACCAACAAGCAATATGCTTGCACTAACTGGGTGTCCAAGAATTCAGCTAAATCCAGCACAACCCTGACACAGTATCAGATTCCACCAAAAATAAATAAATAAATAAATAAATAAATAAATAAATAAAGGCTCAGTCTCGCATACTGCCCTCCCCTTCAGGTGCCAGTCATAAACTCCAACTGTTATCTGTAGATTAGAGATCCCCATGACTCACTCACTTAGACTTCAGAGCCAGCTGCAAGTCCAGATTGTATCCTGTGCTTCTGATCTACTACCAAGATAAACCAGAGTTTCCCATGACCCCTTCTCAGGTTCAATTAATTTCCCAAAGAGACTCACAGGACTCAGCAAATCACTTACCCACTAGACCACCAAATTATTACAAAGGATATTGTTCAGGAATAACCAGATGGAAGAGAAGCAAAAGGCAAGGCATACTCAACAATAAGAAAACAAATGACCCCATCTAATAATGGGGAGAGGACATGACAGAATATTCACCTCAGGAGAGATCCAAAAGGCCAACAAACATGAAAAATTGCTCCAGGGCACTAACTGTAAAAGAAATGTAAATAAAGACAACTATCAGATACCACCTCACCCCAGTGAGAATATCATGCATCAAAAATACATCAGTAACAAATGCTGGTGAGGTTGTGAGGACAAAGGAACTCTCCTGCACTGCTGGTGGGAATGTAAATTGGTCCAACCAATGTGAAGAGCAGTCTGGAGAACCCTCACAAGGCTAGAAATGGACTTTCCTTTGACCCAGTAATTCCTCTCCTACGGATATATCCTAAGGGCTCCATAACAACCAACCAAAAAGATGTGTATACCTATTCATAATAGCCCAAACCTGGAAGCAACCCAGGTGCTCAACAACACATGAATGGCTGAAAAAGTTGTTGTATATACAGAATGGAATACTACTCAGCTATTAAGAATAATGAAACCACCTTCTAAGACCCATTTTGGATGGAGCTAGAAGGAATTATGTTAAGTGAGATAAGTCAGAAAGAAAGATGAGTACAGGATGATCTCACTCATAAACAGAAGTTGAGAAAGAACAGAAAGGGAAACTCAAAGCAGAATCTGACTGAGTTTGGAGTATTTCACCAAAGTAAAAAACTCTGGATAGACGGTGAGGGTAGATTTTTAGCTTCACTGTGTGGTGGTGGGGGTACTGTCGGACACAGACCTTTGGTGGTGGGAAAGATGTTAATATACACTCCTATTAACTTAGAGTCTTATAAATCACTATTTAATGTATATGAGAGGAGAAAAATAGATTGAATGTCTTGAATTTTTTGATGCATAGAGTGCAGTTCTGAATATATAATCCTTCAATCTAAGCACTTAAGACTTCAAATTGGTAAACTGATTGAATTTTAACAGTAGGCTTAAAATTGTTAATACATTTCTAATAATGACTTTTTCTCTGAAATAAGAGCATTAAATGACATAAATCATGGTAAGGTCTTATATGATACAACAAATACTAACATGGGATTTTCAAAGTAAACTAAATTTCCAAATATCTTGGTTTTAACAATAACCATCTACTGCCTTTTTAAACTCTCAGACAGCAGGAAGCTTCCCCAATCTCTATAAAATCCATTATTTTTCCCAGTCCTGGAACGGGGCTCGATTTCCTGCACACTTTTCTTTTTTCACACCAATTGATTGTGCATCTGCTGATCTCAACCTAATCAATGAAACCAGTACCACCTCAGCATGTTTCACTTCGGATTGTGTTCAGAGACACCAGGCATGGAATGTCAACCCTCAAGCTTCATTACTCTAGTGAGACCTTTCCCAGCTGATAGGACTCCTTTATTCCATTCTAGGTAGTACACTTCCTAACAAAGCCTCAGAACCTAGATATAGACCAGGGCCCATGAGATAGGGCATATGTACACGTGTATCCATAAGTTAGGGGAAAATATATTATTATGAACCTTAAAGCAAAAGTGCATGATAGTTTGCAGTGACTCAATAAGTGCAGCAAGTAGAAAGACCTAAAATTGACACAATAAAGTACCTAATGAAATAGTTTCTACTTATACCTAGATGCCCTCCTCACCTACTTCCTATTCACTTTCCTCATAACCTTGTCAGTCATAGTAAGGACTACAACAGCTAAGGGAAAGAGACTGGCATACTTTAAAAATGGGCTCTTCTGGTTACTACCAGGCCACCCCATCACCTGGGGCCCTAGTCAGGGAATCCTGGGATTCCCACACAGACAGGATGGGCCTAGACCTCTAAGAGATCCCTATCTCCATTGTCATTGGTCATCTCCATTAGGAACAACATAATGGACCCCTTTGTGGGTCCCTAGAGGACCTTTCCCCCATGAGGATTAACAATGGTAGGGATAGCCCCATTCTCCAAAGGGAGGTTGAGCCAACATTCTCTATCACTTGAGGAAGATGGTCCTGAAATTAGTGCAGCCTAGAATGTTCCTATCCAATAACACAGTGCCAGCTCAGACCTACAGGGATACAGAGATTACAGAGGTTCCTGTAATGAATATGGGCCCCAGATCAAATCAATGGGGTATACAGTAAACAATATTTATATGCTTTTCTCATATTTGGGAGCTACTCTCTTCCCTGATCCAACTTTCTAATCCTATTTCCAATGCTCATACCATCTCCTTAGACAATACCTTTAGTCCACCTGCATGTTAACTGTAGGGCTCAGGCAAAAATTAGTAAAGTCATGAGTCCCTTGGAATATACCTAAAATAGACCTACTAGCTTCTTCCAAAAAGGAGACCCCAAATCTCATCTGCTATACTCTTACATTTAGGTTCCTGATTATTAAACAATTTTTCTGCTTTATATCATAGTGCTTTTCAGTGACCAAATTGCAGATGTTACCATGATACCAACTCAACTTTCCTGGGCAGATGACTCCATCAATGTGTCCTGGAATCCCACCTCTCCAGAGCCCTGCCCCACTAGTGAAAGAGTGAGACAGGCTGGAAATATGGATTGATTTGTCAATGCCCATGTCCAGCGGAGAAGTAATTACAGAAGCCAGACCTTCCACCTTCTGTACCCCACAATGACCCTCCCAGAGGGATAAAGAATAGAAAATCTTTCAAGGGAGGGGATGGAATACAGAGCTCTGGTGGTGGGAATTGTGTGGAATTGTACCCCTCTTATCCTATGGTTTTATTGTTATTTCCATTTTATAAATAAATTTTTAAAAAAGGCAAGAGATGAAGAAGGGTGCACAGTTTCTCTGTCCTCTTCAGGTGTGCCACTTTCCCCTCAAAGTTTCACATGTTATTCAACCAAAAAACTCCCTTTTAGGGATGGCTTCATCACATACACGTGATTGATTAACTCACTAGCCACTGGTGATTGATTCCATCTTCAGTTCCCTTCTCCTCCCTGAAAGGAGGTAGATGAATAGAAGGGAGTGTGTGTGTGTGTGTGTGTGTGCGTGTGCGTGTGTTTGTTGTTGTTGAATGGAAGAAGAGTTTGCAAAGTTCTAATCCTCTAATCACAAAATTGGCTCAACCCCCATCCTTAGAAGTAACCAAAAGGCAGCTCAGTTGCATAAGAAAAGATACCCATACCACTTCAATACTTAAATTCCAAGGGTTGTGGAGATCCTTCAGAAGAACTCTCAGAAGGCTAGAAGTGGACCTATGACCCTGCAATTCCTCTCTTGGGGATATATCCCAATGAACCAACCAAAAAGATTTGTGTATACCTATGTTTATAGCAGAACAATTTGTAATAGTCAAAACCTGGAAGAAACCCAGGTGTGTCCAACAACAGATGAGAAAGTTGTGAGATATATATATACACAATGGAATACTACTCAGCTATTTTAAATGGTGATTTCATCTTCTTTACTCCATCCTGGATGGAGCTTGAAAAAATCATGTTAAGTGAGATAAGTTGGAAAGAGAAGGGTGAATATGGGATAATCTCACTCATTGACAGAAGTTGAAAAACAAGATCAGAAGGGAAAACACTAAGCAGAACTTGGGCTGGAGTTGGTGTACTGCACCAAAGTAAAAGACTTTGGATTTGGGGAGGAGGTTTCAGGTCCTGGGAGACAATGGCAGTGGAGGACCTAGTGAGGGTTGAATGGAAATATGGAAAACTGAGAAATGTTATGCATGTACAAACTACTGTATTTTACTGTCAACTGTAAACCATTAATCCACCAATAAAGAGATAGAAAGAAAAAAGAAAAGAAAGTTTGGGGAATTATGAGTCAGGAACCATGGAGGAAGACATAATAGCATGGTGAGAAGTATATTTAGGTTATCTGAATAACCAAATAGATACCTTTAAAAAAGATTAATTTATTTATTTTACCATAGCACTGTTCAGATCTGGCTTATGGTAGTGGTAGGAACTGAACCTGGGACCTTTGGTGCCTCAGATAGGAAAATTTTTTTTGCATAACTATTATGCTGTCACCACAGTCCATATATATATATATATATTTCTTATAAAACTCAAAATAACAACAGTCTAAGCATAAGGAGTGAGAGTTTTTTTCCACACACCCTTGAGGATTAACACAGTCACATAAATTATCTTGATTATTTTGTGATGTCTGTTTTGTCCCCATTTGTTTGTTTATGTGATCATTTAGGTCAGTATGAACTCATGGCTTTATTAATATTACACTTTGAATTATTATCAAATATTACTTTATTTTGTTGTTAAGATTATGCCAATTTTGGCCACTGGGAGCTCTTCATTTGGCTCATGTATCTCACATATCCCCACAACGATGAAGCTTTTTTCTTTCATTATCTTTTTCTCTGTCTCTCTCTCTCCCTTTAATATAGCACTGCATTGCCAGATGGCATTAGAAGATGTCCCAGGATCATCTTGTAAGTTTCCTAAGCCAAACCTAGAATCTGCCATTTCTCCAAGAAACTCTGGAACTGAAATGAAAAATCCATAGGCAAAAGAATGAAAGAGAGAAAACCACTGCAAGGGGTGGACTCTCACTTCCAAATTCTAGTATCCCAAGTGGAAACCTTGATGGATCTTAGTGTTACCAATCAACTGGTGTCGTGCCCAGCTTGAAAACAGTTAAAAGGATGGTGCTGAAGTGACCTGAAACCTGTTAACCAGAAACAAATGTAACTCCCTGCCCTCCATGAGGCCTCGGTCATATTCTTTGGTTACTTCTGAGCCAATAACACTTGTAACACTGAGAGGTGTATAATAGATTTTTTTCATAACAATATCTTCTGCTGATGAATGGCATTTGAAACTACTATCTAAAGGCAAGGTATGCTCTCTGCTCACTACTTTTAGGCCCTGTAAAATAGCAAGGAAATATTATGTATGTCAAGTAACCTGCAGATATACACAGTTTGTTAAATATTTCTGCTTGGCCATTTGTATATTAAGCTAAACATGAGTTCAGACTGATACTGGAAATTTTCAAAATCAGAACTTGGGGGTTTCTAGAGTGCACAGAATAGCTATCAACAGCACATAATTATTCTATACTGTCTTTTAAAATAAGAAATACATATGGGGAGTTGGGCTGTAGAGCAGAGGGTTAAGCGCAGGTGGCGCAAAGCACAAGGACTGGCATAAGGATTCCGGTTCAAGCCCCGGCTCCCTACCTGCAGGGGAGTTGCTTCATAGGCGGTGAAACAGGTCTGCAGGTGTCTATCTTTCTCTCCTCCTCTCTGTCCTCCCCTCCTCTCTCTATTTCTCTCTGTCCTATCCAACAATGACAACAACAATAATAACTACAACAATAAAACAGCAAGGGAAACAAAGGGAATAAATAAATAAAATAAATATTTAAAAAAAAAGAAATACATATGACCTAAATCTTAAATAATTCTGTCCCTTGGTAATAAAAAGTGTTTTTGTTGGTTTGTTTTTGGTAGTAGCTTCATGACTGGGCACTGGAATCAGACAAAATAAGATTTAGAGATTGGCCTCAGTGGTCCTGAGCATTTACTTATCTCCTGCTCCTTCATTTTCCTTATCTGTAAACAAGATAATTCCTTTCTGTAGGGAAGTTTGAGGGATTAAATGTGATAGTGAGATAATCACATACAAGATTTGGCACACTGATTCCACAGAGTATGCATTTGAAAAATGCCAGATCACTTTTGGAAGCAACATATAAATAATAATAATAATAAAACCTTTAATTAGGCTATGTAACTTAGTTGCTACTTTTTGCTAGTTGTTGCCAGCAGGATTATTACTTAGGGCTCAGCGGCCACATGAGGAATCCACCACTCAAGGCAGTCATTTACTTCTTTTCTTTTCTTCCTTTTCTTCTCTTCTTTTTCTTTCATTGAGATGGAAAAATTGAGAGTGAAAGGGATGACAGAAGGAGAAAGAGAAACACTTTCAGCACTTCTACTGCTCAGGAAACAGATTCCCACCTGCAGGTGGAGACATGGGGCTTTAATCCATACACTGTGCATAGTAACCTGTGCACTCTACCAGGTGTGTGCCACCACACAGCACTTAGCTACCATTTTTTAAAAGATGCGCTTTTATTGTGACCAGTATTTTTAATTAATTATATTTTACACATTTAACCAGAGCACTGCTCAACTCTGACTTTGACGGTGATGGGATTAAACCTGTGACATTATCTCAGACTTCCAAATCTTTTT
The DNA here is from genome assembly GCF_950295315.1 of Erinaceus europaeus. Lineage (NCBI taxonomy): Eukaryota > Metazoa > Chordata > Mammalia > Eulipotyphla > Erinaceidae > Erinaceus > Erinaceus europaeus. Next base: position 63,052,180 of record NC_080172.1, read on the forward strand.
TGCTATCTCATAACCCTCTTAGCTGTTTTTTAATGTACTAAAGTGCTTAGCTAATTTTAGACAAACATCTCAGAATAGTTCACTTCCTATGATTTTTTTTTTTCTCTATTCTTTTCCACCAAAATTTCTGTATCAAGTTATGGTGCTCTCACTTTACAAGCTAGACTTCATTACAACAAATTATCACAAAATGGGTTTGTCCCTAACAACAATTCTCAAATCACACTGTAAAATAATTTGGTCAAATAACAAGCAAAATGACAAACTCTAATGGCCTTTGAAAACTCAGTGAGACAATTTTTTTTGGTCATTTTTTTACTGAAGAAGTAGTTTTCTCCCTCCCCTACTTTCATCTTGCCACTGTAGATAGAACTCTAAAGAAGGAAGAAAAAAATTGATTTAAAGTTAGTGTAAAGTTAGTGTCACTCTGAAAAGCCTGTATAGCCACATCAGATTTACTTACAAAGATGCACAGTAATGATTAAAATAATAGGCAAATTTTGGCAGTTAGGGTAATGTCCCAGAACTACTAGATATTTCTTATTTACAGAATGAAATCTGTTTTGTTTTGTCTTATTTTTACTTATTCTTCTAACCTTACAGGTTAGTCTTATTCTCTGCTATCTTTTTCTTTTCTTTATTGGTGGATAATGGCTTACAGTCAACAGTAAAATACAATAGCTTGTATATGTGTAACATTTCTCAGTTTTCTACACAATTCAACCCCCATTAGGTCCTCCTCTGTTATGATGTTCCAGGACCTGAACCCTCCCTCTGACCCCCAGAGTCTTTTACTTTGGTGCAATAAACCAAACCCAATCCAAGTTCTATTTTCTGGTTGTTTTTGTTTGTTTGTTTGTTTGTGATTTAATAATGATCAACAATATTGTGGGATAAGAGGAGTACAATTCTATACAGTTCCTACCACCAGAGTGCCATACCCCCATCCTTTCCACTCTTAATCTCTCTGGGAGTATGGATCAAAGATCTCTATGGGGTGCAGTAGGTGGGATCTGCCATCTTTTATACCCTGTAAGAAATACATGCTACCTTGGGATTTAGATTTGTGGTTAAGAAATATTCAAGAGGACAAATGTTTAGCATGGTCATTAAACAGGCCATTCTGAAGAAGACTATGAAAAGAATAGGCTTTAAGCATCTTTAAAAAGTATGCCCTCCAAAGCATATTTTTATTCTTTCTTCTTTTCAAGTATAATAAACAACTCTCTGAGGAGAAAGAATAAAAAGGACACAGAACTATGGATGGCTTTCATAGAAAGTAGGTCTCCTCAGTAATTTTCAAATGGAACACTCAAAAATATTTAGATGCTTAAGTGCTTGCTTCAGTAATAGTGTTAATTATGCTCTCTTCAAGGCCTGCAATTTACAATTAAAGCTAAACAGAGATCTGAATGTGTCATTTTTAAGTCCTTTAGTCAATTTTCAGAACAGATTATTATGTTTAAACATCTGCAGATAAAGTATGTTTTGATTAAAAAAATCTAACAACATACGGGAAAATGTTTTTCTTCATGAAGATTCTCTTTGTCTCACAAATACATTTATATCATTTTTGCTCATTTAAAATAAAAATAATTATTTTATTAATTTTTAGAAGTAATATTTTTTAACCAATTGTTTCAAATTATAGCTACTATATGCCCCACTTCCTAGTAGGTACTAGGTAACTTACCCCTGAAATAATGAGAAATGAAAAAGGCAAAAGGGACTTAAAAAAAAAAAAAAGCAGCCAGAGATGTGACTCAGCCAGAAGAGTGCAGGACTTATATACGTGAGCCGATGAGGTTTGAGTTCTTGTACCACATATGCCAGAGTGGAGCAGTACTCTCTTATGTCTTTCTTCTATAAGGTAAATTAATTATCTAATAAATGAATAATTTTCTTTCAAAAAAAATTAATGAAAAAAAGTTTAATTATCATCCATATATAGTAAGATTAGGGAGTTTAAGCCATTAATTTCAGCCTCTCCTCTGATTATGGGACAGGGCTGGGAAGAGCATATAACTGAGATAAACACCACAATTTAAAAATCAGACTTTGCCCAATTGCCCCAGCTCCTCTACTACACTTCAGATAATTAACTGGTCTCTTGAACTTTAATTAATTCCAACATTCAAGAAAGTCATTTCTGTTTCACTTTAATTATGTAACTTTTAAGCCCCATTGGCTCCTCCCATGATTTTATTATTATGAAAGTTTAACAAAAGTTCAATAAGAAAATGTACACAGTCCAATTTTTATATCATGGTAAAAGGATGCTGTTAAGAGGAGACATGTGGAAGCAATTGACTTTTTTGTTGCACAGAGTCACTGTTTATATTAATTCCAAGGCTTCTTACATACTATTTCTTCATATTACCTCCATTCCAATATTGTTCTGTTGCCCACTCATTGTCATCTCTACACATTCATCTATCACAAAGCATTTGAAGGGATCAAATCCCCATAGCATTCCTTGGACAAGTCTGCGACCATTTAGTTCCAATGATAATTTCTTGCCATAACCATGCTCAACTTGGGAGGGTGAACCTTATTCCTGGATCTACTCGGAGAGCTCAAAAACAACCCAGATGAAATCCCTGGCATCCCTCAGCCCCAGGGGCAGGCTAGATGTTTTTTGCCAACTAATTCATCTTCCACTGGGCCAAAGACTTATTTAAGTTCTAGCTCAGTATCAGATTCATTAAAAGACTCTTTCTTATAAATTAAATTTCACAAGACTATGTCCTATCTAGCTACCTATTAGTACCTAATAAGAGTCAATAATTTAATTGTATAAAGAAAATGAGGCACAAAGAAAATGAAGAATCTGCCTGAGGTTGCCAGGAATGTTAATACATGATCTACTTATCAAGTGATTTTCACTCTAGTGTAATTAGATATTCTAATACTGGGCATAGAGACCTAAAGTTAAAAGAAAATATTTACAGCAAAACAAATAAAACCATTCTACCCAAACTTTGGGTAAGAGATCAACTCCACACACACGTTAGTAAAAACTAGAAATATGACAAATGGGGAGTAGAGTACCACTCTGACATTAAAACAATCTAAGTTCTCAGCCCTCCATTCTTTTAAGCATATTTTGAGTGCTCAGCCTATGCCAGGCCCTGTAAATAGAAACTAAAGACAACTGGTTCTCATGTCCATGGTAAAAAGGAAAATCTAGCCTTCAGATTTCTTTAACATAAACCCATCAAAAGATTATATGTTGTGAAGTGGCTTCCATTTCTTCTTCAATACCATTTGTAATATTCTATTTTATTTTATTTTTAGTAAAGATATTTTTATCTCTTTTTTGAGGGTAGGAGTTAGGACAAATATTTATTTGATGGATGTAATTATTCATGTTATGATATGCCTAATCTATATGCAAAGCCAGTAAAAACTGTATGCAGATAGTAGAAACAATAAAAATGTAATCAACTGGTAATTACCTTGTGATGGCAGAAAGACACCTGCCATTTCATGAATCAAAATCATTTAAAAAAATCATGTAGAGACATAAAAAATGAAAAGTACATACTGATGACATTTGCACAGTGAATACTGAAGTTCAGTTATATTTAAGCTTAAATTTGAAACTAGTTAGTGTCTGAAAAGAAAGGTACAAACCAGATGACAGAAAGCAAAACAGACTTGTCCTCCCTTTTAAGCTTGGGCACACTCAATTCAACTGCTGCATCTAATATACTTTCAAGTAATTAATGTAGTACTCTGGATTGTTCATTCTCTTCTATTCAAGTGAAAAGAAGATATACAAATAACTCAGATAAACACAAATTAAGATATGGTTTAGGCTGGAAGATAGTTCACACAGCATGGCACACATCTTGCCATGAGGAAGAGACCCTTGGGTTTTAGCCCCATCACCACATGGAAGCAAAATAGGCACCAGCACCAGAGGATGCTCCATGGGTGATAGAATGGTACTGTGGAATTTAATTTCATTTTCCATGTATCCTTTCCTAGATAGAGAGAAAGACACCACAGCACCAAAGCTTTCTTCAGTACAGTGGGGTTTGGGCTCAAACTTGGCTCATATACATTACAAAGTTATATACATACTTAAAAAGAATAAGGAAAAAAAGGCAGTCAGAAAGTGATGGAGTGATATGTACATGAAGTCCTGGAATGGATGGACACACACATGACATAATTTAAGAGTTAGCACAACTGAAAAGATGACTGCTCCTTAATTTTTTCGCCAACATCTGCTAGTGTATAATCATTCTCTTTTGATACTTATTTCACTTGGTTTAAATAATTATTATCAAGTCAATTTTAATTCAATAATGTTCATTATCAAGTAAGTTTTCATAAATCATACTTTAAAATTTTTTTTTAAATATTTATTTTCCCTCTTATTGCCCTTGTTGTTTAACACTGTTGTGGTTACTGATGTCGTTGTTGTTGGATATGACAGAGAGAAATGGAGAGAGGAGGGGAAAACAGAGAGGGAGAGAGAAAGACAGACACCTACAGACCTACTTCACCGCCTGTGAAGCTACTCCCCTGCAGGTGGCAAGCCGGGGGCTCAAACCGGGATCCTTCCTCCGGTCCTTGTGCTTTGCGCCATGTGCACTTAACCCACTGTGCCACCGCCACATTTACTCCTCATAAATCATACTGTAAGAATACCTATCCTCAACCTAGGACTAAATTACCAGAATATACTAAACAGGCCCTACTTTGGAATAAAGTGATAGTAAAAGATTACATACCTTAGATATTTTTATACCTCAATCGATTTCCTTCAGGAGGAAAATATTTGAACCTTACATTTGTACTTAATTCAGTATCCAAAGACACATGAAATACCTACATCTCCTACCTGCCAGGTACTTCTATAGGCACAGGAAGGAGTGGTTACAAAAATAATGATAAGTCCACACCTTAGGAGTCCCTGATTTCAAGAAAAGACATAAACACTTCATAATGTTACATATTAATGATGTAACAGATCTGGATATGTGTCATGCAAGCGCTGAGCCCTAAAGAAATCAAGAGATTTGAGTAGCAAAACAGAACACTGATAATGATGGACTCATGAAGACAAATTTAGAAACTGCAAATAGTTGTGACCCCAGAAGTAGTACAATGGATAGATAAAGCAATGGACTTTTAGGCATGAGATCCTGAGTTCCATCCCTGAACTCTACATTACAGAGTGATGCTCTGGTTCTCTCTCCCTCTTCTCATTTTTAGACAGGAAGGAAGGAAGGAAGGAAGGAAGGAAGGAAGGAAGGAAGGAAGGGAGGGAGGGAGGGAGGGAAGGATCTGCAAGTTGTCTCATATGGTTTCATGGAATAGTGGTTGGGGAAGATCATGGGCAAGGTTACAAAATTAGTAAATTAGGCAGAAATCAAAAAGTCAAAGAACTTAGGTATCATGCCAGAGCTTAGAATTTTTCCTTTACACAATTCAAACCACAGGAGAATTTAAGTAGGTGTCATATAATCAAGATTTTGTATTTATAAAGATAATTGGACAACTGTGTGAACGGGAAACAGCAGAAGTATGGAAAAACTTCAGCAAGAGATCCCAATTAAATTTTTACTTTTAGTCTTGATGAATGATAAGGTTATTAGCCAAAGGACAGATTGGGATAATACTTTCTCAGTATTGTCTTCTCGACCAAACAGATAAGTGGTTATTTGAATTGTACATGTTTATACATCTAAAATGTCATGAGGTAGATAATACCATCTCAAATATAAAAGAAAACAAGTTGTTCAAGGTTAAGTATCAAGTTTATCTATGCCCATCTCTGTTCATTTTAGGAGCTTATTATTTGTATTCTTGTATGTTCAGAAGCAGCACTTATAAATACTCATTAAGTTTTTGTTATGTAAGTAGTAGTTACAATACCAATTTGTGGGAGATTATGGTTATAGATACATGGTTTTAAAAAATAATAATTGTATTCTTAATTTACTAAGAAAAAAAAACAACTGTGCTAACAGTGATGTAAAAAAGATTTTTTAATTAATTTATTTATTTATTCCTTTTGTTGCCCTTGTTGTTTTATTGTTGTAGTTATTATTGATGTCATTGTTGTTGGATAGGACAGAGAGAAATGGAGAGAGGAGGGGAAGACAGAGAGGGGGAGAGAAAGACAGACACCTGCAGACCTGCTTCACTGCCTGTGAAGTGACTCCCCTGCAGGTGGGGAGCCGGGGGCTCGAACCAGGATCCTTCCACTGGTCCTTGTGCTTAGTGCCACCTGCGCTTAACCCGCTGCGCTACTGCCCGGCTCCCAAAAATATTGTTTTTTTAACTGCTTTTTAAAAACTGACTTTAGGGTGTGTTTTCCCTCATTATAATCAGTCAATAAGCCCACTTCATTTTTTTCCAATATTTTATTTCTATATTTATTTTATAGAAACAGAGACAAACCGAGAGAAAAAGTGGAGATAGAAGAAAGAGAAAGACACCTGTAGCACTGCCTCATCACTAGTGAAGCTTCCCCCACTGCAGGTGGGGAGAATGGCTTTGAACCTGGGTCCTTTCACATTGTAACACGTATGCTCTGTTAGTTGTGTCACCACTAGGGCCCAGAAAATGTTGTTTATAGGCAACCTTCTACGCTTACTTTTTATGGACCCAGGGTCATTCTACTGACACAAAAGCCACAAAAATGTATGCACGTAACAATATTATACAAAAAGGGAACTGAATATAATGTGTTAGCAATGAGTTAAGTAGAAATTTCATCCTAATCTCAGCTAAGACAATAAAGCAAAACTAACCAACCATAGAGCTGCTCATTTTAGGGTTGAGAAATATTATTTTGTTTTGTTTTTAAGATTAGAATGATTTTGGTAGTGTAGTACTTTTTTCCTTTTTTTGCCTTTGTACATATGGTTTTGTTATTGTTTGGAAATTAATTTTTCTTCTAGTTCTCAAAATGATAATTTCAGAACAACAAAAGATCCTCCTGTTGAAAATTTTATTTAAAAATGGAAATTTAACAGCTAAGCTTTCACAAGATCCTCTTGCTTAATGTCAGGGTTGCCCAAGTGAAAATGGAAATGTTCCTAACTAATATCATAATTTACTCATTTTCTGTGACTTCTTCCAACACATTTTTAGGTGGAAAAAAATCAGGACAAGGATTTTCTTCACAAAATTTATGCAAAATTTTTGTTTTGTTTTGTTTTGAAATAGTAATAGCAACACCCAACAAAGACTCTAGAAGGCTCTTTAAAAAAAAAAAGCATCAACCATTTTTATAGCAAGAAGGAGGGATATAGCGTAAGGCTAGATCAATAAAACCTCAAATGTTTCCTATTACTCTGACTCCGCTTGGCTATCAGGACACACTTTCTGCATACAGCAAAATGCCATAGAGATACATTTACAGGAACAAGAAGCAGCACTGGATGCCTATCATTAATGAAGCATTTTCAGCACTCACACTTGTCCATGTCCCAAGAGGTTTTCCTATCCATTTTCCTCCTTTCTCAGAGTGTTCAGATCTAGCTTTGCAGCTAGGAACTATGACAACTGCCCATAAGTAATTTCAGGTAAATAAGGTGAAGGTGATAGCTTCAAAGTACATTTATTTACCACTTCAATGGAACTATTGATTTTTAATACCCTCAGTGGCTCTCTATTATTGATACTAAGGCTCAAGATTCTCAAGTTGATGCAAATTCTCAAATACTTGTTTTGTATGATTCAAAAGCAGACTCCAAATAAATAATTTCTTAGTCTTCAAGTTCCATTCTTTCTATCTTTACAATAAATCTGACCCCTTCTTCACTGCTCTATGACTGCTTATATAACATCATCATCTCTTGTCTACATGAGCTCATCTTCATTGCTCCTCCTATAGTCCCTGAGAGTTGATTATCCACACAGCAGTTAGAATAAGGTTTCCTAAATCAAAATGAACATACCCACAAATGCTCATAACCCTCAGTCTCTTCTCACCACAACCAAAATATCAGTAAAATCCAACCTCTCTACATGTGCAATTATGGACAAACTCATATACGCACACTTCTCTCATGTTCTATGCTTTACTCACTGCAGCCTTCTGATATCCAGACCGTGCCAAATCAATGTTGGACTCACAAGCTTCTTACATTTTCTGATTGAAACGTTCTCCCATGTATCTACTTGGCTTAATCATTTCATTTCAGATTTTTTGCCAAATTCACTTCCTAATAGAAACTCCTTCCCAGACTACCATATCTAAAAAATCCATTTCCCTGTCCTTCTGAATTAGTTTACTGATTATTGACTTACAAAAGTGTAAGATAATAAGAGAATAATTCCATACAGATCCTACCACAAGCATGGCTTTTATTTTATTGTATTGCCAACTTTACAAACATGATTGTTTTGTATATTTTAATTTGTGTCTGATAGCTTAATAAATCTGAGCACCTTTCTGAAATATTACTGATTATCTGGATTTTTCTCTTCTGCAGTTGCTTGCTCATATCCTTTACCTATATTCCCATTCAGTTACTTTATCTTCTTAGCGAAATGTGTGAGCCATTTGCACATCATAGACACACCATTTACCTAATATCTATGTTGAGATTACTTTCGAAATTTACTATAGACCATGAATTTTATTTATGTTCAATTTGTCCACATAAATTTTAATGTAAGTTGGCTTCAACATAAATTGGGCTTTTGTATAGTCAAATTTATTTTTGTTTCCTCTAGATTCCCTGGTTAATAAAGTCCTCTAGATGATGATTTTTCACTTAAATGTCAAAGTTTCTCTTTTCCATATAAGATATGAGAAATTCTCTTTAAACTGTACTTTAAGAAATTTCCAGGGTGGGGGCTGGGCAGTAGTGCACCAGGTTAAGCACACACAGTACCAAGCACAAGGATCCTGGTTGGAACCCCTGGTTCCCTACCTGGAGAGGGGGGTGTCACTTCACAAGCAGTGAAGCAGGTCTTCAGGTGTCTTTCTCTTTCCCCCTCTACCTTTCCCTTCCCTCTCCATTTCTTTGTCCCATAAAAAAAAAAATGAAAAACTGGCCACAGGAGCAGTACAGTGGATTCACAGTGCTGGCACCAAGCCTTAGTGATAATCCTGGAGGCAGAGAGAGAGAGAGAGAGAGAGAGAGGAGAAGAGAGAGAGAGAGGGAGGAAGAGAGAAAAAGAGGGGAAGAGAGAGAGGAAAAGAAAAATAAATTTTCAGAGTGAGATGATAGTGATATACTCAATAGAGCACATACATTACCATTTACAAGGAAAGAAAGGAGAGAGTGATAAAGGAAAGAAGGGAGGGAGGGAGGAAGGAAGGAAGAAAGAGAAGGAAAAGGAAGAAATTTCCAGGGTCAGATAGTAGTATACTCAATAGAGCGCCTACATTACCATGTACAAAGACCAGGGTTCAAAACCTCAGTCCCCACCTTCAGGGGGGAAGCTTGGCAAGTGGAGCTATGCTCCAGGTCTTTCTCTCTTTGTCACCTCACATTCTTTGTCTCTGTCAGGAGAAAGGAAAATAAAAAGTAGCCTTGGAAGCAGCCCCAGCCATAGCCCAGGCAGAGGTCAGGGGAGGTCCCCCTACTTTTTTTTTGTTTGACTCATCTGACTTTTTTTTTTATTTCTTTATTGGGGGATTAATAGTTTACAATCAACAGTAAAATACAACAGCTTGTACATGCAGCATTTGCCTTTTTAGTTATGGTAGTAATTCTAATTATTAAAATATATATTTGTCCCAGAAATGTAAAGATAGAAAAGGTACTAGGTGTTACCTTGAATTGCCTCTCCAATATACAAACTTTGGACTTTCCTCTTGAACGTCACTGTCAAAGGATAATCTAGCTCAACACTTGCTCATTTACAGCAATATGACATACTTGGACTGCTCTATACCATACCATTCCATTTTTCCAAAAGTTCCCATTCATCTCATTCTGAGTCATTTACATTTTTATATTCTTGGTGAAATAAGCAAACTGAGCAAATAAATAAAAGAATGGAAATCAGACTCAGTAATTTAGCTGTGATATCTCAGAAGCTGAAGGCTGATCATTTCCTTCCTCTCTTTTACTCAATGAATATCTACTCTATGATGGACCGACCAGTCAACGCCCATGTTCAGCGAGGAAGCAATTACAGAAGCCAGACCTTCTACCTTCTGCAACCCTCAATGACCCTGGGTCCATGCTCCCAGAGGGATAGAGAATGGGAAAGCTATCGGGGGAGGGGGTGGGATATGGAGATTAGGCGGTGGGAATTGTGTGGAGTTGTACCCCTCCTACCCTATGGTTTTGTTAATTAATCCTTTCTTAAATAAATAAATAAAAAAAAAAACATAAAAAAATTTTTTATTTATTTATTAATGAGAAAGATAGGAGGAGAGAAAGAAGCAGGCATCACTCTGGTACACGTGCAGTCAGGGATTG